>NC_060139.1:1049269104-1050756604 GCF_021461385.2 Schistocerca piceifrons | reverse complement strand
CGTTCTCGGCTTCCTTGCAGTGTTCAGCGATATTAGTTTCCTACAGACGACGTCCCACAAAACGGTATGCTTGCCCTATGCAATAAATCTACGGTGCAGATCTACATCACATGTCATCGTACGGTATGTGGCGGAGGCTGTTTGGTGTACCAGAATCGTTTTCTCCTTTTCTCCTCCAGTTGCTTTGATATTATATAATTCTGATTGACGATTTTTGTGGAATTTCGACAGAACTTGAAAACAGCAAATAAAGAAGCACGGCAGCTACTGTGGTGTCATCATACATTAAAAAACCAACAGAATCAACAGACGCTTGTTCTTTTGGCAACAGAGGCCGCAGAAGACATTTTATATTTCGCCAGGTTCTGCGTTTGACCTATATTTCGACAGTTCGCAACCAGTATTTCGGGTCAGCGATGGTGCAACACCTGTCTCAAGAGATTCTTCTCTGTTTTGAACGCACAGATGCTAAGGATGAAATCGGCTTCTTAATGCTTCTGACAAGAGTAACGGAAGCAATATATATGGCTGATGCTAAATAATATTCCTTATCCTCGTTTGAGTACATTAAATTGTGATTGTTCTGTCTTTCAACACCTGGTGCCTACAGATTGCCTCACGTTTTCTCCTATTGTTTCATAAGTTGACGAGTTTGATGCTACCTGCCGTGAATGAGACAGAAGACATTGCTAAACCGAAGTTTAAGTCATCTTGAGTGGAGAGATCTGCCTGCAATCCCAAGTTATGTTCATACATAAGCTTTTTCTGTGGACGGTATCAGAGCCAAAGAAAGCTTAAAATACAAAGCACATTTATTAATCTTCAAATTAATTCCGTAGGCCATCGTCAGTCGCACTAAGCTAACATATTTTGCATTTTTTCAATAACGGATGCCTTATGGAATAATGTTATGACGTCATTCCTCAGGTAGACAAAAGGCACCAGGTGATCAAAAAGTCAGTATAAATTTGAAAACTGAATAAATCACGGAACAATGTAGATAGATAGGTACAAATTGACACACATGCTTGGAATGACATGGGGTTTTATTAGAACAAAACAAATGCAAAAGTTCAAAAAATTTCCGACAGATGGCGCTTCATCTGATCAGAATAGCAATAATTAGCTTAACAAAGTAAGACGAAGCAAATATGATGTTCTTTACAGGAAATGCTCAATATGTCCACCATCATTCCTCAACAATAGCTGCAGTCGAGGAATAATGTTGTGAGCAGCACTGTAAAGCATGTCCGGAGTTATGGTGAGACATTGGCGCCGGATGTTGTCTTTCAGCATCCCTAGAGATGTCGGTCGATCACGATACACTTGCGACTTCAGGTAACCCCGAAGCCAATAATCGCACGAACTGAGGTCTGGGGACCTGGAAGGCCAAGCATGACGAAAGTGGCGGCTGAGCACACGATCATCACCAAACGACGCGCGCAAGAGATCTTTCACGCGTCTAGCAATACTTTGCTTTTTTTTTTGTTCTAATAAAACCCCATGTCATTAGAAGAATGTGTGTCAATTTCTACCTCTCTCTCTACATTATTCCGTGGTTTATTAAGTTTTAAAATTTATACTGACTTTTTGATCACCCTGTATTTATTGTACAAAAGAGAGCAATTAGAAATGAGTGTGTGTGGTTCATAGATGTACATTCTTTAAGCAGATGTGAATATTAACTTCTGCCTTTCAGTACATTTATTCGCTTATGAAATTCGTTATTAACAATCCATCTGGAATTAAGAGTAACAGAAATATTCACGAGTACAACACTGGAAGGAAACTTGCGGTATATTATCCTTTAATAAAGCTAACTTTACAAATGAAACTATAAAACTCTTTGACAGTCGAGCTACAAAAAGAAAATCTTTGACAAATATCATAATATGTTTTTCCAATACGGCTCCTTCTATACCAATAGAGGAATTGTTGAATATAAATAATATGCCATTTTAAAAGAAAATAACCTATTAAGTTCCCAGCCAGCATTGACTATATATTATTCTCCATTATTCGCCTTTAGGAGAGGGATGAATCTGGGCCAATCACTGCATCATTTCCTTCTCTTCTTTTCTTCCCAAAAACTTTTCGTTAATTCACTGTATTTTTTCTCCTTTCCGTCTGTCCATTTTTTCCATGTTGTTTGTTTCGGTGAGACTCGTTCAAGTTTCTGGTTTTTGATTTTAATTGTGAATTGCTTCATAGCCACAATTTCTTTTTCTGAATTTTTCAGGTGTTGCGGGTCTTTTTGAGTTTCTTTCATCGGAGTTTGGTGCATATTGCTCAAATGTAACTCCAGAATGGCTCGTCATGAAGGGCAACAAAACGGGCCATAGAATACCGTCGAAGTGCTGCTGTTCTGTAAGGGTGCCGCTGATGACAACCAAAGGGGTCCTGCAACGAAAGGAAATGGCACTCCAGACCATCACTCCTGGTTGTTCGGTCCTTTTGGTGGTCAACAGTCAGGTTGTTATCCCACGGTCATCCAGTGTCTTCGGCCTGGAATCTCATTGACTGGAGTAGGATTGTGTTCAGCGATGAGTCCCGCTTCGAACTGAGCCGCAGTGATCAGTGAAGACGTGTCTGGAGACGCCTAGGATAGTGGTGGGATATCAAACTGACTGTCTGACGGCCCGACAACCGGATATGATGGTCTGGGGCGCCATTTCATTTGATAGCACGACCCCTTTGATTGTCCTCCGCGGTACCCTTAGGACACAGTGGTACGTCGGCGATATTCTACGCCCCGTTTTGTTGTCCAAGGCAAGCCATGTTGGGGTTAAATTTCAGCAAGATAATGATCGCCCGCACATGGAGCGTGTTTGTACTGCTTGTCTTCGTGTCTGCCAAGCCATACCTTGGCCGGAAAGGCTGCCGGATCTCTTCCCGATTGAGAACGTTTGGAGGATTATTGGCAGAGCCTTTCTACCAGCTCGGGATTTTGACGATCTAAAGCGCCAGCGGGACAGAATTTGGCAAGATACCCCTCATGCTGATATACAACAGTATCAATCAATGGCAAGCCTAATAACTGCTTGCACTGGGGTCAGAGGTGCACCCACGCCTTACTGACTTGCTCAGTTGCGAAGCTCGTTGTCTTGAATATATCATCCAATTTTTCTGAATCTGTAAAGATTTGGTTGTTTGCACATGTACACCATATCTACCGATGTCCGTGCAATTGGGATAATTCCTTCGTGATGCGTCGTTTTTTTTCTTAATTTTCGTTGACTTCGGCAGAACAGACCTCGTAAGGTGAAAAGGCACCGTCCGACCGGCGTGTCTTCCACTGCCGACAGGCGTGACTGATTGCGGATACGGAGGGGCATATAGTCAGCGCTCCACATTCCCGGTCGTTGTCAGTTTTCGTTGCCGGAACCGCTAATTCTCAATCAAGTACCTCCTCAAATGGCGTCACAAGGGCTGAGAACTGAGTGCACTTTGCTTGCCAACAGCGTTCGGCAGACTCGGACTGTATGCGTATGTTTGTGTGTGTGTGTGTGTGTGTGTGTGTGTGTGTGTGTGTGTGTGTATGTGTGTGAGTGAGTGAGTGTGTGTGCGTGTGTGTTGTTCTGCTGACACATTCCACTCACATTGTTTATCGTGAATATGATCTACGGAAAAACTATATTGTTTATTTGCTTGTTGATGTGCTGGATGATAATGCAGCATCACTGAATAGGTTTACCCTTCCGCCCCCAAAACATTTCAAGTAGGCATAAGCCATTTTCGGACTGTAATTCTGATTTCGTGCAAGTGCACCTCATTACACGTACACCACTGGCCATTAAAATTGCTACATCGCGAAGATGACGCGCTGCAGACGCGAAATTTAACCGACGGGAAGAAGATGCTGTGATATTCGAATGATTAGCTTTTCAGAGCATTCGCACAAGGTTGGCGCCGGTGGCGACACCTACAACGTGCTGACATGAGGAAAGTTTCCAACCGATTTCTCATACACAAACAGCAGTTGACCGGCGTTGCCTGGTGAAACGTTGTTGTGCGCCTCGTGTAAGGAGGAAAAATGCGTACCATAACGTTTCCGACTTTGATAAAGGTCGGATTGTAGCCTCTCGCGATTGCGGTTTATCGTATCGCGACATTGCTGCTCACGTTGGTCCAGACAGGAGCGCCTGCGATGGTGTACTCAACGACGAACCTGGGTGCACGAATGGCAAAACGTCATTTTTTCGGATGAATCCAGGTTTTGTGTACAGCATCATGATGGTCGCATCCGTGTTTGGCGACATCGCGGTGTACGCACATTGGAAGAGTGTATTCGTCATCGCCATACTGGCGTATCACCCGGTGTGATGGTATGCGGTGCCATTGGTTACACGTCTCGGTCATCTCTTGTTCGCATTGACGGCACTTTGAACCGTGGCTCTACCCCTCATTCGATCTCTGCGAAACCCTACATTTCAGCAGGATAATGCACGACCGCATGTGGCAGGTCCTGTACGGGCCTTTCTGGATACTGAAAATGTTCGACTGATGGCCTGGCAAGCACATTCTCCAGACCTCTCACCAATGAAAACGTCTGATCAATGGTGGCCGAGCAACTGGCTCGTCACAATACGCCAGTTACTACTCTTGATGAACTGTGGTATCGTGTTGAAGTTGCACGGGCAGCTGTACCTGTACACGATATCCAAACTCTGTTTGACTCAATGCCCAAGCGTATCAAGGCCGTTATTACGGCCAGAGGTGGTTGTTCTGGGTACTGATTTCTCAGGAGCTATGCATCCAAATTGCGTGGAAATGTAATCTCATGTCAGTTCTAGTATAATATATTTGTCCAATGAATACCCGTTTATCATCTGCATTTCTTCTTGGTGTAGCAATTTTAATGGCCAGCATATATTCGTCACCCTATTGGACACGCTTTCTGGAGAAGGTGTTTCGTATCCCCGTCCGTCCAAGTTTTAATATTTTTATCTTCATTGCTTTTATCAGTTTGTGGAACAATTCTGACGATGAAAGCTTGCTCCTTCGAGCGTATCAAATTTAGTGCTTTGGCGTTATGGTTGGGCCTACATTCTAATGTTGTTTTACTTCTGTTGGACGTTGATCTCATGTAGCAATACACGTAGAAATTAAAGCAGCCCCCGTGGGACAGTGGACGGCGCCTGCCGTTTTGGCACGTGAGGCGTGGTGAGGCGTGGAGCCGGCGGGTTACGTCAGCCTCACGCAGCGTGGACTCGGCCATGGGGGAAGCCCTGCATGCGGCCGCACAGCCGCGCCGCGCGCCCAGGAATAGCGCTGGCCGCCGCGCGCAAAACAACACGGCGGCCCGGCTGCCCGGCTGCCAGCTGGCAGGCTTTCTGGGTCCGGTCCGGCGCCGCCGTCCCCTCTGGATGCACTCTCGCCGGCGCGCGCCGGTGCTTCTCTCTGACGCCAGCCCTATTTGCTGCAGCACTTTAATTAAAAGGACAAGGTCACGCTCTGGCACTTGTTTTCGCCGATTACCTTTCCTTCAAGGCCGCTGCTAGCACCACGACGCTGCAACAACAAAAACGACTGCAAAAAAGTCGTCCACTGACTGACAAATGGTTCAAATGGCTGTGAGCTCTATGGGACTTAACATCTGAGGTCATCATTTCCCTAGAACTTAGCACTACTTAAACCTAACTAACCTAAGGACATCACACACATCCATGCCCGAGGCAGGATTCGAACCTGCGACCGTATCAGTCGCGCGGTTCCGGACTGAAGTGCCTAGAACCGCTCGCCACATCGGCCCGCACTGACTGACATTTACGACTGCAGTATTCATCATGTTTGCTAAGGAGCTTTTTATTTTCTGTCCCTCCAACCCGCCGGCGGAGGTGACCGAGCGGTTCTAGGCGGTACAGTCTGGAACCGCGCGAACGCAACGGTCGCAGGTTCGAATCCTGCCTCGGGCATGGATGTGTGTGATGTCCTTGGGTTAGTTAGGTTTAAGTAGTGCTAAGTTCTAGGGGACTGATGACCTCAGATGTTAAGTCCCATAGTGCTCAGAGCCATTTGAACCAACCCTCCAACCCAGTGGTTCCCTATCTGGGCGTAATCACCCTCTGAGGGGTAAAATGAAATTTTTCTGAAGGTTAATAACCAAACGATTCGATTCTGTTTCATAAAAGATTACGTTTTCCGTTGTAGGCTGTAGTGTGCTTTATTAAACTCGTGCTATTGGCTAATAATGCATAACACAATGACATAGTAAATGTCCTTGATAATGTCTCACGAGTGAAATTAGCTAAAAGTACAATTTTAATAAAGCACTGTACAGCTTACAACGGACTACGTACTCTTTTATTAAATACTTAGAGGCTGCGGATTTCCGCGGAATCAAAAAGATTCTGTTCAGTCACTAAACTACATTATTTTCAGAAGTTCGTTATTATTATGACAATTTAGGAAGGCTATAATATTGATTATATAAGTTATCAGTACTTGCTTTTCCACAATACCGCATTAACGCAGTGGAGGTTACTGGTTCCTCACGTGGTCCATCCACTACACACACATGTTATGCTTTGTTCCGTACATCGCTGATGATACACAGTGACAAATATTGAACTATATGAAATAAAATCTTCACAACTTCTGAACGGGTTGATTTCGGACGCTCAAACTGCAGTGCTGGCCGCGGGACATGATGGGAATAAGAATGGTTTGATTTAGCGACGAAACACACATTTGTTTGGATGGGTTCGTCAATAAGCAAAATTGTCGCATTTCGTGGACTGAGAATCCGCATTCCTCAATCGAGGAGTCTCTTCACCCTCAACGGGTGATTGTGTGGTGTGCAAAGTCCAGTCACGGAATAATCGGTGCAATATTCCTCGATGGCACGGTGACCTCCGAACGGTATGTGAAGGTTTCGGAAGACGATTTCATCCCCATTATCCAAAGTGACCCTGATTTCGGCAGTATGTGGTTTATGCAAGTCGGAGCTTGTCCCCATCGACCCAGGAGAGTGTTTGACATCCTGGAGGAGCACTTTGAGGACCGCATTTTGGCTCCGGGATACTCAGAGGCCACTGGCATGAGCCTCGATTGCTCCGGATCTGAGTACATGCGACTCCTTGTTGTGGGGCTATATTAAAGACAAGGTGTACAGCAATAACCCCGAAACCATTGCTGAGCTGAAAACAGGCATCCAGGAGGTCATCGACAGCATCGATGTTCCGACACTTCAGCGAATCATACAAAATTTCCCTGTTCGTCTGTGTCACATCATCGCCAATGATGGCAGGCGTATCGAACATGTCACAAACTAAATCCGAATATCTGTAGTGACGTATAAATGCGAATAAAGTGCGTGCACGCCGTAGTTTGTAACTAATTTACTTTTCCTTTCATATGGTTCAATAATTGTCACTCTTTAAGAGTGAGAAATCTACTTAACAAATGCTAAATATCTCAAGAAAATGTTTTCTCCAAATTGTAGATAGTAACTGCATAAGTCCGCAAATTGCTTCATTACTCGCTTCGAGACAGATAAATGAATTAATTGACAGCAGAACGCAGCAGTAACAACATAAGGGCTACTATTATTATTACTATTAGTGGCTTTGGTCAGGCACAAAGCATCAACAGCCTGAAGTCTTCCAATTTCTGCCAGTTCATAAGTAAAAAAGGAAAAAGTCGTGTGGCTAGGGCCTCCCGTTCGGTAGACCGTTCGCCGGATGCACGTCTTTCGAGTTAACGCCGCTTCGGAGACTTGCGTGTCGATGGAGACAAAATGATGATGATTAGGACAAAACAACACCCAGTCCCTGAGCGGAGAAAATCTCCGACCTGGCCGGGAGTCGAACCGGGGCCCGTAAGGTTGATATTCTGTCGCGCTGACCACTTTTTTTTTCTTGTATTCTCATTTTGTTCGTTTTCGTTCGTTGTATGTGCTCGGGGCGGACGTCGTAAGACATCCGTTAAAGTTCGTCTTTGATCGGTTAACTCAGTTTTTTTTTATTACAGAGGGCTGCTAACCCTCTGACCGGACACGCTGAGCTACCGTGCCGGCGTCCACTCAGCTACTGGGGGCGGACGGTTCAGACGTAAGAGAGTGCAGCAATCAAGTGATTTCCGAACAGTAAATATAGTGCACACAAATCAACTTGGTTGACCGTAAATGGGGGTTTGCAATGTGTAGCTCAAGCAGGTGCCGCAATAGAGAGGAGTAACGCAAGGGAAGTATGCTTTATAACAAGTGTCTACCCTCACAGTGGATAGTTAGTTGTGGATAGCACTTGCGATGCACCACGAGTTGCTTCGTCATTCATTGTCACTCACTCACTCACACACACACACACACTCAAAAACAAACTAAATAACATTCACCTTTCAAAATTTTAAAAATAATAGTATTCCAAGAAAAGTCTTATACTCTACAGTTTAGTTAGGTACTAAAATATATGACAATGTGTGGAAGGGACGGGGGGCAACAGATGCAACAGACGGCAGTGGAGGAAGAGAGGCCGGGGATACTAGCTAACATCTAACTGCACTCAGGAGTAACAGTCCATTTAAGTTTGGGAACCACTGCAGTCTAACCTCACGATTCTCCTTCCAACAACACGATCTCAAGAAATATTTTGCATTGATCACCTATAAAACTGTACAATGAAAGATCAACACCGAAGTTCTCGGATTAGAAAAGGTTGTCTTTCGCTCCCATTGTTCACGGTATACATTAAAAAGCAATGACGGAAACAAAAGAGGGGTGTGATTAAAATTCAAGGTAAAAGGATACCAAAGAGACGATTCGCTGATGATGCAGCTATCCTGAATGAAAGTGTGGAAGAATTGAATGGAGTGAACAGTCTAATGAGCAGATACTATGGATCGAGAGTAAACAAAAGAAATGAGGAGTAGCAGAAAAGAGTTTAACAAAAAACTTGACATCAAAATTAGAGACCACGAAATAGACGAAGTGAAGGAATTCTGCTATCTTGGAAACAAAATAACACATCACGAGCGAAACGAAGAGGACATAAAAAGTTGAGTAGCACCGGCAAATAGGGCATTCCTAACCAACAGAAGTCTACTGGTATAAAAAACATAGGTTTTCATCTGAGAAAGAAACAGCTCACAATGAACGTTTGGAGCACTGCATTGTATAGTAGAGAATCGTAAACTATGGGAAAACTAGAAAAGAAGAGAATAGGTGCATGTGACACGTAGTGCCTATACAAGCATGCTGAAACATAGGTAGACTGATTTGATGAGGAATTGAATGGTTCCCCACAGAAAAAAATTTAGGAGAAGACGGAGGTTGCAATACTTTTATCCAGTAACTGACGACTTAGGGTGCTAATGCTATTCTAAGATCATGGTGTTGTCACAAGAACGTAATTCGTAGTTGACGGCATCGAACCAGTTAGAAGAGTGATGACTCAAGAAAGTACAGGGAACGATTCGTTTACACCAAAAGAATACACATAACAGTGGAGCGTGGTGTAACAAGCAGCATGTTTTTGCAATATATTGTGTTAGTCGCACCATGGATTAAAACGTTATGTGATACCTTGTCTCATTCATATGAATATACTGGAACCATATGAGGGGAACAGCCAAAAGATCGAAATGTGCCAGGCAATATGAATAACATACCACCATCTGCACACACATTCCGCAAATTAGCGTACACTGAAGCGCCAAAGGAACTGGTATATGCATGCATATTCAAGTACAGAGATATCTAACAGGCAGAATACGGCCTACGGTCAGCAACACCTATATAAGACAACAAGTGCCTGGCGCAATAGTTATATTGGTTACCGTTGCTGCAATCGCATGTTATCGAGATTTAAGTGAATTTGAAAGTGATGTTACAGTCGGCGTACGAGCAATGGGACACAGAATCTCCGAGATAGCGCTGAATTGGGGATTTTACAGTACGACCATTTCACGAGTGTACCGTGAATATCAGGAATCCGGTAAAACATCACGTCTCCGACATCACTGCGGCCGGAAGAAGAAGATCCTCCAAGAACGGGACCAACGACGACTGAAGAGAATCTTTCAACATGACGCAAGTCCATCCCTTCCGCAAAATGGTGCAGATTTCAATGTTGGGCTATCAGCAAGTGTCAGAGTGCGAACCATTCAGCGAAACATCGTCGATATGGGCTGTCCGAGCCGAAGGCCTAGTGCATGACACAAAGCTTTACGCCTTGCCTGGGCCCGTCAAGATCGACATTGGACTGTTGATGACTGGGAACATATTGCCCGGTCGGACGAGTCCCGTATCAAATCGTATCGAGCGGTACATGGACCACACACGTCTGCAGGGGACTGTTCAAGCTGTTCGAAGCTGTGTGATGGTGTGGGCGCGTGTATTTGGAGTGATATGGGGCCTCTGATAAGTCTACATACGACTCTGACAGGTGACACGCATTCAAGCATCCTGTCTGATCACCTGCGTCCATTCACGTCCAGTGTGCATTTCAATGGGCAATTCCGGCAGGACAATGCGACACATTTTCATAATTGCTACAAAGTGGCCCCAGGAACACTCTGCTGAGTTTAAAAGCTTCCGCTGGCCACCAAACTCCACAGACATGAACAACATCATTGAGGATATTTAGGATGCCTTGCAATGTGCTGTTCAGAGGAGATCTCCATCCCCTCGTACTCTTACTGATTTATGCCCTGCAGGATTCATAGTGTCATTTCCCTCCAGCATCACTTCAGACATTAGTTGAGTCCATGCCACGTCGTGCTGCGGCACTTCTGAGTGCTCACGGGGACCCTACACGATATTAGGCAAGTGTACCAGTTTCTTTTGCTCTTCAGTGCAGTATTCCGCCGAGGTGGTCTGATGGGTAATGAACCCCTGTGCTCAAAGGATCGGATCTGATGTGATCCCTGCCTTTTGTCTGATGACAGTGGTAACGAAGTGGTGGGATGAAAGCGTCGTGATTGTGTGTATGTGTTTAGTGTCTGAGTGTTTGTGTTATGGTGTCTTTAGCTTATATGATGTGATTAAATGCGTACGTTGTAGTTCCTGGTATTTGTCATGATGGGGAATTTAGTTCTGGGGTCAGGCGGATTTTGTCCCACATTTCTGATGAATAAGTGGTTGGAGTCTGAAGATTGATGGAAAAATTTAATAGACTTCTTTTGGACGATTTCTGGAATTTTTTGTATACTGTGTGTTGTGTAAATGTCTCTGTTTGATTGGTACCGGCTAGCATCTGCAGCAGTACTGAAGTATTTGTTCTGGACTCTCTGTACTTTTGCAATGCAGTATTATAGATTGTCTGTCCAGTTGCATTCGTGTGCTGAGTGAGGGAAACACACCGGTTTGTGTGACTCTGTACGTGCCACAACTATGGAGTAAAAGCTCTTTTGCTCCGGAACCGTCATCACGTTTGGTCTCAAAATACGTTCTGAGATTATATAAAAGAAGAGACTGCAGATGTGTTCTTCAATTCTTCTTACATGCGGAAGTCGCACCTGTTCTTTTCGAATCACGCAGGGTTGTTTGCTGTACGATAGAGTCCTGAATTAATATGGTCCTGTGTGTCCTATCCAATGAGAAAATGAAGGGCAGTGGATTCGGGACGAGATGGTAAGCAGGCGACAAGAGGAGGGACAAGTGGGCGGCCTCTCCAGCTGTTGTTGACGCGGAAGCCCGGCAGGCGGCCAGCGGGTTTGTCTTTTTCTGGTGCGCCGCCTCCCGAGTGGAGAGCATCGCGGAAAGGCGTCGAGGGCTCTCGAAGGACAGCGAGCCGGTGACCCCAGCGCCGGCTTCAGCCACGGCTGACTGGCTGGCGGTTGTCGGCGTGCGTGAAGTACAGGGCGCGGGGTGTTCCCACTTGTTCGCCAGGGTCCGACACACGGCAAGTGCCAAGTCAGCCGATACAGGTCCCGCCTTTAAGCTGTAGACCGCGGCAGAGATCTTGTAATCCTTCGCCTACCATACAGCAGAAAAGGCCTGATGACCTTCAGTTGTATCTAAGTGCGAAACCAAGCAATCTTAAGAAAGCTATTGAAAATTTCAATACTGATCTCGATGCACTATCAAAATGGGCACAGGACTAAAACTAAACCCATCTAAAACCCAAGCGGTACTTGTTGGTCACTCTAAGCTCATTAGCCCATAACATCGGGAATCCGTACCAGCTCTCAACCTAAACAAATATTAACTTCTCTCCCTCAGCAAAGAGTTTGGTAGTAATAATAGATGAAAATGTAAATTGGGCAGAGCACGTAACTGCAGCGTGCAAAAAAGTGAGAGGCACCCACTTGCCTTTCTCATACTGTGGCATCAAGCAGTCAGGCCTGCAAGATGTGTGGTTTGCCAAGCGAGTGGAATCTTCCTTAATTTATCGAGCAACATGAATTCTCGTATCTTACTATTTAGTTACAAATTATCCTCCTGTATGAATAATACGCAACGGAAACACGCATCTGACTATCAGTGATTTATAGAACTCTGACTGTACACTACGCACTGGCAATACCACATTTACCTTTTGTCTTTGATTTAACGGCATTTATATAAATTCGGGACATTACGATAACATACAATTTAATGAAAAAGGCCACCAATCTCTTTCTTTTCACTATTTGATTTATTCCTAAACACACAAATTCTACAACCTACAACAAAATCACGTGAGAAATTCCGCCCAGTGGGCATGGCTTTACGTTAGTGAATCTCTATACTATGGTCTCGTAATCTATTTACCGCAACAGTGCACTCCCTGGATCGGATGGTGGATCTTTTATTATACCTCACACTTCGCCTCTCACAATAATCCTCACGAAACTTTCCTCCAGATCGAGCGATACAGAAGGAACAGGCATACCCACAAATCTTTCGAAACTACCTTGCTACTCCCATGCAAAACACACATACCCAAATTACAAGACATACACAACACAACAATATGAAATATTACACAAAGAACGGTTACAACTTCATCACTTTCCGCTTTCCCACTTCAATCAATATTTATCCCAGTTTCACTCGACACTGCCCCACTTTGTAATTCTACTTTCCTACTGTGAACTCTGGAGATAAACGCACGTCTTCCTGTGCAATGCAAGCCAAGTGGCGTTGCTGGAAAAACGGCCGACTCACCTTGATTCTCTCTCAGAGTTTAAATTTAGCGTCACACGGAATGATATTTCTTAAATACTTCAACTTATGATACACACGCTATTTCTTAAATATTTCAGCTTATTGTACACACGCTATTAATTCTTAGATATTTCAGCTTATTGTACACACGCTATTAATTCTTAAATATTTCAGCTTAAGCTCACGGAAGTGTCTCAACTTATAACTACACGTGGGCTCTTTGTGACCGTTGGTTTACTACAATCCCCTTAAAATTACCTGCCTCACTTTGTAATTTTCCCCACAAAAGGTCCTGTGAAAGAGAAATTATTAATTCTAACTACTCTTAAATATTCCACATCCATACCATGCCTCCACTCTTTCACTACGGAGCACAACAAAAAAAACAGGTCTTTACAGCAGAAGGTTCAGCGGCAGAGTGCTGAAACATGGCCGTATTCTGGTTCTCTCGCACCTCTCTCGAAGTGGGAGAAGCACCTTGCTACCTTATTGGTCAGCCACATTTCAGACGCTCAAAGCTCTGGTAACTTCCATCTCTTTGGTCTCACCAAAGGTAGCCAAAGGATCGACTCAAAGATGATCATATATTCCGATTCACTATCTGTGGTTAGCAGACGACCATACATTCATTCCTTTCACAGATCTCACCAAACTGGATGTAGGGATTTATTTTGAGGGAGTGCACATGTGATCAATTAAATAAATAAATTGTCATTCTTTCCCACACTGGTATCCGGCTTCGCTGTATTAATTGAAATTGAGTTACTTTTACAAAAAAAATGTGTTGTTCTGACAAGAATTTCGTACCTATTTTCAATGTTGGGCGGTACTGTACCCTTTCACCACCGGCTACCCATGCAGAAAAAAATGGCACGGTACTATCCTTGCAATGCGAGGGTAGTTCCGAACATTTTTTTAAGAAAACTGTATTAGAACAAACGTAGCAAATCATCAAAGTAACCAGGAGGAGACCTTAGCCCCTGGTGACCTCAAATAGACGACCAAATGTTGTTACTTTACGCAATTGGCAGTTGTTGCATTATTGTACTCTCCACAATCCGGAGGAACGTACACATACAAATTTACAACAATCTACATGACAAATAAAACATCACATCATAGAAATGAAAAAATAATCTTGAGATAAAATTTTGCTTTAGTTACTGGGATCTTCGTTATTTTTATGAGTAATCCAAATTTCAATAGTTCTAAAACAAATAAAAAATACTTTCTCTGTTGTCACACATATAGACGACAAGAACTTGCATTTCGACTAGCCTTCGTTACACTGTAATGTGAAATGTCACCACTGTGATAATAAAAATAAGTGGCTTCAGTCAAAACACCAACAAGATTATTACTATGGACGACATCAAAATACATCAGTTAATTCCGATATTTGTTGTGCAATGCAAACTCTTGTCCCCTGTGACAATCTTACTGATCAATGCTACATGAACCGCTACGTTAGTATTACGCCACTTGCTTATAATTAGAGCATCATTGTACGAAATATTCTAATAAACATGCTACGTGAACTTGATAACCCAGAACAGACAAAAAACAAACACTAACTATTCTAAACACAAATGTTGATGAAATACAATTACACTTGCTGTCCCTTCAGGAATGAAACACATAAAAAAACATTTACACAATTACAAATACATTATTTCCTATCTTGCGAGTCACACGGAAACCTTTCATTCTGTGATTTTCTTGTGGTCAAAAAGTTGCTGATAGTTTTCCTAGAACCACTGTCTCGGTGTCAAAGCTCTCCCATGGTTACCCGGACGAAAGTCTTTGAGTCACTCAAATCGGCATTTTGAACACGCACTGAACAGTAAACTGTATCTCACATTAAAGACTAATGTCATAGTCACTGTCAGAGTACCATCCACACGAATCTGTTCGTCCAAAAAGAAAAATGGCCCTACAACTACTATTACCCACGGTTCTGTCCTTTCAGTTCATGGTGTAATTAAAAGTCGTAAGTTTCAACAAACAGCACTTATTCCCGCACCAGTTCAAGAAATGTCTCCTACTACAGACGCAAATGTCAATGTCCCACTCTAGTTTCTTGCCTTCATACAATAATTGTTCACCAAACGACAACTGTCCTCTAAGTATACCAAGTGTCCCACGTGCAATTCACGAAGCACACTTAACAAGTCACTGCCAAAAGTTTATGGATCCCACCATTCAGTGGTCAAGACAAAACAAAACGATCGTCCTGTCTGCTAAAGACAAAATCTTTTCCACCACTCACAACGTGGAAACACCAGTCCTTCACTTTCCACATTATGTAAAGTCGCAGTCATCCTGTTTCACGGCTCCACAGTCCAGTACTAGTTATTAGCTGCTGGTAAAAAAAATGCTCGCCGGGCTCTGCCGCGCCTCGTCCATTCTGCAGTAGCGCCGCTGCGCGCGCCGTTGAGGAGAAGAAACCACCCGCTGTTGCCTCCGCGGGATACCTTCCCCAGTCGTAAGGGTGGCGGAACTCATGAATGGCCAGTGGTACGTGCGTGTCGCCCCAGGCCGTTGACCTGCTGTAGCGGGCGCGTGGAGTGTACCCCGTCCGACAGTGGAGTGGGGAGTGCCGCGGCTCTGTCGCCTGTCGCCATGGCACCGTCAGCTCGGCCCGCTAGCGGTATGGGCGTTACGACACCCAATCAGTTAGCCTTCCGTGCATCTCGCAACATTACAGACAAAAGGAAATTCTTACATTAAAATTATACACCCTAGTTTTCTACACATACAACATCAACATTTATCTCTTTTCTATAGACAGCCCACACTCGTTCTATTCATTGTACCTGTCGTCCCTCATACAAAACATGAAAGTGTAAAAAAAAACAAAAGGAATAATAAACAATCTATACAGCTCATAATTACAATAGCAAATAGTAGGCTACTCTAACATCCTATCACAGTGAAAGTATTAGAAACTTTATCCTAAAACTACAATATACAATGAACTTTTGTGCTCGTGACAGACTGAAATTAATACCCCTTGAAAGTGTTCTAACAAAAAAAATAAGAAATAATCTATACAGCTCACAATTACCTACCACAGGTTATTAAATATTAAACTACTTTAACCTCCTAACACAATAAACATTTTAGAAACTGGTGACTCTAAATCTACAACATACAATGCACCCTTGTGTTTGTGACAGACTGAAATTAGTATCTCTTTATACATTTTACATTTTATTATATATAACAACATTTCTAGGACATGTATGAACCATCCACATGATGTCAAATCCTGACCTGCCATCGAGGTTCATCCAAATCAAACAATACATAATAATGTTGTAGTTACAGAACGGTAGCATCCCCTTTACATGAGTGTGCGCATTGGTCACACTACTCTACGACTCTCACTCACCAGACATCACATTTTCCCTCTCATTCAATCCATAGATACACTAACAGAATAGGTCTAGAAGTCGGCTAACCTTAACACCACCACACTCACGACAACATACCATACCTTAGCTCCCTTATACTCAACCACATAACACATGAAGCTGTTTCAGAGATAGCATTCCAGTCTCCGAATTCGTCCTTTCACTCTGGCACCTCTCTCCATCGGCTTACCTGCGCATTCGCTTTACCCATTAATCATTCTGCTAAACACCAACTTAGAATTGCGACATTTCATCTAAGAACAAAAAATACACAAATTAATCAACCTGCAAAATAACTGTACACATTCTAGGTACCGTTTTGATTGGTTATACTGGTACCAGGCTTCAACAACAACAAAAAATATTATTTTTTTGCCCAATCGCAAATGTTATGCTAAGAATTAGAGCTTACACTTATATTACATCTTACGTCAGTGTTCCACAACGTTCACCATCTGGATCTCATACTCCCTTTATGTCCTTTCACATTGTGCAGTTGTCCTCATCTCTTCATTCGTATTTCGGCTCTCCGTCCGTCCATTACTCCATCATTTCCTGGTCTTCCTTCGCCATTCGCATCAATCTCTATTGCAGCATACACAGGTCTCTCTGTAACATACATCTAAGACATCTCCACATTATTCAGTTCTACTCACCTTTATTTACCACTATTTCATCACGTCGAATCTCTATTTATTAATCACACTGCTTCACGTCGCTTCTTCCCTTACCTATCACCTTTATCCACTACTATTTATCACGTCGCTTCTCTATCTACCATCTTTATTCACTCATAAATCATCACGTCGTTTCTGCTTGATCCTTATTCATACGACAAAAAATACGTACATACACCACTCTGTCGACTCCTGTTCATGACTCATTTGACCAGTCTATTCCGTCATACTTCCTGACATCCCGCCTGAAAATTCTTATGTTCGATTTGACCCTGCACAACGTTACACACCACAAATAAATACACTGACTATCTACCATAAATTGCCTACTTTAGATCTATCCTTAACTTTTCCATAATTTGATGTTAGAAATGTGATGAAACCCACGAGATTGTTTTCCCTTGATCGTCTCAATCAGTACAGCATTTTCATGGACAATCCGCCTCACTCTGAATGGTCCACTATACAGAATTTGCTAGTTAGGAATCTAAGCTTACATGAAAATTAAATGTATGCAGAGAATATACAAGCTGGGAGAAATGGGACAGCCCAAGTGTTAGTAACTTTGGTGCTAGTGGCCTCTTTCCCTAACACCAGACTCCGAACATCCATACGCAGCACCTCATAACTGTCGCTATAACAATGACATACTACCCATCAGATGGCAGCTAATCTAAAAACTTCGATCACAATGTTGACTTTTTTACATTACGTGTTAAGTACCTGCAATAGTCAAATCGCACTAATTAAACTGGACTTATTGGCATTATTACATAACATTTCAGCAACTGGTTTCTTTGAGGAAACAATCGTTTTACTTTACTGTTCGAAATAAAAAATTTGCAAATTTTGCTCTGAGAGACCAGCCTAACAGATTCCATTACTGGTGTTTTACTCTCTGATCAGAAGTATGGTATTTGCATTCCTACATATCAGTAGAGTATGTCTGCTACATAGACAATTTTCAGTGCCAGCTGCATGTGTTTTAAGGCAAGATGCTAAGGGCTGATATGTTGGATTTGTTTCTCCTATCCATCAATCTATTACGACAAGAAAGAAATACCAGGATTCCATGCTCTTCTGTCATTCTGATAGTTCCTGCCGTTCCTATCCTCGACACTATGTGACCTATGAGTCGTGTCTCCGTTCACAATGTTGCTCTCATTACCCAATTCTTGTAACAAGTGCCGGAGTGACGCGGAATCGTCTAAGCCTCTGCCTGCCATCACTATACCTCTGCGCAATTTCACTGGCAACTTCGTTATACAGATCTTAATGAACTCCCCAGGTTCGTATGTCACATCCAAATACCTATTTCCTCTCAGGATTTTCTGATAGCACGACACTGGATCTCTTATACCACCTTCGTTACAATTTGGCATCATCAATATGCTTTGCTTAACCTGGTCCTGCTTACTTTTCGACCAGAATTCATTTAAAAATTTGTCACAAAACATCTTGTAGCTACTACAGTCTTTAATAACTTCCTGCATTTTCGCTCTAGCCTCGTCCCTCAAATGGTTACACACAAACTTCATTTTTAGGAGCGGTCCCCACGATGAAGGTAATGAATCTTGAAATTGAGACAGCCACAGGCATGGATGTTGGTAATTATCAGGATCCGGAAAACAAGTGTACGTTTGTACCGACACGAAGTGTCTCCTACATTCTTCTTCCGCATTTATGTTTTCCGACCTTGGGCTATACCCAGTTGGGTTTGCCACCTGTTTTATCCGACACAACCGTTCTTCTAACTCTCTGAGTTCGTCATCCTCTTTCTGCCTATTTTCGATTTTTGAATTTATCTCACTCTCCCTCCGCAGTCTACCTGGTGGTGTTTCACCTTCGCTTCTGCACGCTAATTGCAACTGTGCTAGTTCTTCCCTATGTTTCCTATTTGTTTCTAATTGTGCCTCTTTAAACTGTAATAGTGATTGTATCTCCTCCTGGTCGGCATAAACCTCTCGCTGCGTACTGTCAGAGCCTGTTTCGCCTCTTATACTGATCTTTTCTACATCTGCGCTAATCGTATTCATTCTGACCACTACCTCCGCAACTTCATCCCTGTGTTTATTTAGCGCCATTTCCTGCCGTGTGACTTGAGCTTCCACGCTGTCTAATGCCCCTTGTTTATCTGCAAGTAAGTCCTCCACTATCTCTTTGATTCGCTCATCCGGCCACACGCCCCTATGTTCTGTAATATCGCTTTCTATTGCACTTATTCGTACCTCCAAATTATTGGCCTTTTCTTTCACAGCATCGCATTCTTGCTGCACCGCATCCAGATTCTTCTCCCCCTCATCTAACCGATTATTAACTGCGGACAGACGCTCATCGATAACTGTGTGTAGCTTCCTCATTGCCTCTTTATTTCCCTTATCAATTGCCTCCAATCTTTCCTTATTTGCTTCCAATCTCTCCTTAGTCTCCCTATCTCTCTCCTTAGCCTCCCTATCTCTCTCCTTATTATCTCTATTGATTGCTTCTAATCTTTCGTTAGTCTCCCTACTCATCGCTTGTAAAAACTGCAGTATCACATCGTTATTTCCTACTTTCGACGCGCTCACCTCGTTCGCCTGAGAAACCGTAGCTTCGCTAAGGGTAGCTGCACTTTCACCGCACACCTGGCCTAGTCTCGGCTCGCCCGCGTCGTCGGGAAAAGCCCGCGTTTGTGGACAAAGCCCGCCGCATAAAGGATCCCCTTGCAGCGGTCCACTGAACAATACAGCCCCTTCGGAGTGTTTGTCTTTCTCGCTCATTAACCCATGGTCAACAGTTACTTCCTGCTGCACTGCTACGTCCACCCCAGAATCGCTATTCTCCATGGTGGCTACAATTTTTGACTGCGACCTAGTTACTACGGACATTACGCAAAAAAAAAATTATGAAACGATCTTCCAGCCTTGTGCGATATAGCAATTAATTACATAAAATAAAACAAAAGATCCTCACCAATCCAGAAAGAATTTCCAAACAGAAAAAATTTTACTTCTTAGCGCTATCACAATACATTCCATAAAAAAAATCTTAACAGAAAGCCCTAACAACAAAATATCCTAACAAAAACGATCCTGGCAAAGGAATCCTGGCAACAAATTAAATATCCTGGTAACAAAATTATCGTGGCAAAAAACGGAATCCTGGCAACAAATTAAATATCCTGGTAACAAATTTATCGTGGCAAAAAATGGAATCCTGGCAACAAATTAAATATCCAGGTAACAAAATTATCGTGGCAAAAAACGGAATCCTGGCAGGGTCGAAATTATGAGAGGCACCCACTTGCCTTTCTCATACTGTGGCATCAAGCAGTCAGGCCTGCAAGATGTGTGGTTTGCCAAGCGAGTGGAATCTTCCTTAATTTATCGAGCAACATGAATTCTCGTATCTTACTATTTAGTTACAAATTATCCTCCTGTATGAATAATACGCAACGGAAACACGCATCTGACTATCAGTGATTTATAGAACTCTGACTGTACACTACGCACTGGCAATACCACATTTACCTTTTGTCTTTGATTTAATGGCATTTATATAAATTCGGGACATTACGATAACATACAATTTAATGAAAAAGGCCACCAATCTCTTTCTTTTCACTATTTGATTTATTCCTAAACACACAAATTCTACAACCTACAACAAAATCACGTGAGAAATTCCGCCCAGTGGGCATGGCTTTACGTTAGTGAATCTCTATACTATGGTCTCGTAATCTATTTACCGCAACAGTGCACTCCCTGGATCGGATGGTGGATCTTTTATTATACCTCACACTTCGCCTCTCACAATAATCCTCACGAAACTTTCCTCCAGATCGAGCGATACAGAAGGAACAGGCATACCCACAAATCTTTCGAAACTACCTTGCTACTCCCATGCAAAACACACATACCCAAATTACAAGACATACACAACACAACAATATGAAATATTACACAAAGAACGGTTACAACTTCATCACTTTCCGCTTTCCCACTTCAATCAATATTTATCCCAGTTTCACTCGACACTGCCCCACTTTGTAATTCTACTTTCCTACTGTGAACTCTGGAGATAAACGCACGTCTTCCTGTGCAATGCAAGCCAAGTGGCGTTGCTGGAAAAACGGCCGACTCACCTTGATTCTCTCTCAGAGTTTAAATTTAGCGTCACACGGAATGATATTTCTTAAATACTTCAACTTATGATACACACGCTATTTCTTAAATATTTCAGCTTATTGTACACACGCTATTAATTCTTAGATATTTCAGCTTATTGTACACACGCTATTAATTCTTAAATATTTCAGCTTAAGCTCACGGAAGTGTCTCAACTTATAACTACACGTGGGCTCTTTGTGACCGTTGGTTTACTACAATCCCCTTAAAATTACCTGCCTCACTTTGTAATTTTCCCCACAAAAGGTCCTGTGAAAGAGAAATTATTAATTCTAACTACTCTTAAATATTCCACATCCATACCATGCCTCCACTCTTTCACTACGGAGCACAACAAAAAAAACAGGTCTTTACAGCAGAAGGTTCAGCGGCAGAGTGCTGAAACATGGCCGTATTCTGGTTCTCTCGCACCTCTCTCGAAGTGGGAGAAGCACCTTGCTACCTTATTGGTCAGCCACATTTCAGACGCTCAAAGCTCTGGTAACTTCCATCTCTTTGGTCTCACCAAAGGTAGCCAAAGGATCGACTCAAAGATGATCATATATTCCGATTCACTATCTGTGGTTAGCAGACGACCATACATTCATTCCTTTCACAGATCTCACCAAACTGGATGTAGGGATTTATTTTGAGGGAGTGCACATGTGATCAATTAAATAAATAAATTGTCATTCTTTCCCACACTGGTATCCGGCTTCGCTGTATTAATTGAAATTGAGTTACTTTTACAAAAAAAATGTGTTGTTCTGACAAGAATTTCGTACCTATTTTCAATGTTGGGCGGTACTGTACCCTTTCAAAAGCATCCCTTCATGTCCTACAAAAATATAAAAATCTCTTCCCTTTCGATCTGAAAAAGAAATTAGTACAAACGCTTATACTCCCAATCATTGACTACAGCGATATTATTCTACAAGGCCTCTCTCAGGAAAATTCGCGACGTCTGGAACTGGTCATGAATTCCTGCGTCCGATATATCTGTGACGTTCGACTTTTTGATCACATTTCACCAGCATATGCCAAATTGTCCTGGCTGCGTGCAGACAAACGCAGAGATTTCCATACACTCTGTCTCATCTACTGCCTTATAAATGTACATTGTCCTCATATCTCTCCTCGTCCTTAACGCTTATGTCGGAACAACATGCCAGAAACACACGTTCCCATCATAATAAAATCCTCTCTGTTCCACTGCATCGCTCAGTCACCTTCTCCTTTACAGTAGCGGGAACCAGACTCTGGAATAACCTCCCTCGTTATGTTAGAGAACTTAAAAACATGTCCGGCTTCAAAAAACAGGTAATGACGTATCTACTTAAGCAACAGTAATGCCTTCCTCTGCACGTGAATGCACTTCACCTCATTACTTCCCTCTTTCCCCCTCCCTAAATCTCCCTTCCCCAAAACTCGCTATACTAGTAAACATCTACTTTACACACCAAGATATTAATGTACATCTGCACAAATCTTCATTACTATTGCCAATTTTTCTCATGTTTATCATTATCATTTGAATTTTTTTACTATTACTATTATTGCTTCTATCGTAATTTGTATGTATAGTACCTGTTGTAAAAATACTGCCAGCACTTACTTTATTAGGTCTTAGTCATTACTCTTTATTCGTATTGTCACTAGAGTAATCTAATTTTATTAATTAAACCATTGTCTTGATGTAACTCTGATGTGTGAAATGCTGCATGTGTGAAACACTGGTCCGATGTAAGAGAGGGCCTGATGGCCCTAATCTGATCAGGTTAAATAAATAAATAAATTAAATAAATAAAATAATGTATCTTCCTTTGCGCTGTGTTTTAATGTACGTTGTAGTGGTCCACAGAAATATGTGAAACTGGTCAAAGTTAGTTCTACGTCATCTGACTTGGAAAATTTAAAATTGTGCTCCGAGTATTGAAACTCTCTCACTTGTTCAATTATTTGTCCAGCAATAACAATTTTGGCTCTTTATCCGCTTTTAGTCAACAACGAAGATGAACTTGCTGAGCTACTAACGAGAATAAAGGACGTTAATCCAGCATATGGATTAGACATCAACCTCAGCAGGTCCCAACTCATGATAATTGAACGAGAAGAACAGATCCAGCGCACAGGTCGATTATAGGAACTGGAAGCCGTGCATTTCTTCATCTATCTTGGGTCAACCATCTCCAGCTGATCTGATAAGAAGACGGATCACGGTAGGGCGAGTGGGTAGGAAGAAGCTCACCAAGATCGGGCACAGCAGAGCAATAACAAACAGCACAAAGATCTGGCTAGTTGAAACGCTAGTGTTTTCTGTCTTCTTTTATGGTTGCGAAACGTGGACACTCAAGGCCAGAGACGAACAGCGCATTGATGAGTTTGAGCTTTGGTGCTGTCGTAGGGTGCTACACATAAAAAGGACCGAAAGAAGAACAAATGTGTCCATTATTGAACAACTCGATATCTCCAGACGCCTTTCTACTCGAGTCACCTAAAAAATTCTCCCGTTCTTTGGCTATATTGTGAGAAGAGATGGAGAAATTCTAGAGAAAATAATGTTGCAAAGAAAGAGGAGGGCAAGAGACCAAGAGGAAGAGCAGCGAGCAGATGGATGGATCAAATCAAAAATATCTCCGCAGCAGGCACTAAGAGAAGCTGGTAACCGTTCGGGATGGAGACGCTTGGTTCATGGGGTCACGACGCTCAGCAATGAGCATAACGACTTATGATGATGATGATGCAATTTATAAGTAAAGTTCTCTGGGAAAAATTTTTGTATCCTAATACACTGACATCGGTTTCTATCATATCAGACGGTCCTCTTCAGATTAATGGACACTATAGTAGTCTTAGACTTGTTGAACATTTTAAAGGATAGTGGCCCGGAGCCATGAAGAACAGTAAAATAAAAGCTTTTCAGACACATGTGTGGCTCCTTGTGGTCGTCCTTAACATTAATTAAGGTAATAATACACTGCTACACTTTTCCCATGTTCGGCTAAAATAAACATTAAAATTAACATTGTAATTTGAAGATTCACCAACGTGTGCCACAGCCTATTGTAGTTCGAGAAAACATTATGAAGATAAAATTAGCGAGATTCCAGCTCACACAGAAGCCTACCAATTACAGTTCTTCCTGCGCACCATTCGCTATTGGAATACGAAAGGGGGAAGGAGCATGGTGCACCAAGTACGTTCCTCTGTACTTGGCTTCTACATATATGTACGTGTACCTGTACGTGTACAACTGTACAAGTAGTTATAACTGATAGCGATGTTTCTGGGACAGTAATCACTGTAGCTATTAGGTTGGTGCATAACTTCGTAGAGTTTTTGTTTTGCATGTTGGTATTATGGCTGTAGAACGGTGACAGCATCAGAGGCAGCCAGAAACATTTGCGCCGTGTCTGGGGATAATGCCATTTGACGGAGCACGGCAAGAAACTGGTTTTCTTGTTGTGAGGAGGATCATCTTGAAATTAGTGACTCTCCATGTTCAGGAAGACCGTCATGAATTGATGAAGATCTTTTAAACTGAATGATCCACGTCAATGTACTCGATAACTGTGACCGTTGCACAATCGTGCGACATTTGCATGCAGTGGGGAGGGTTCGAAAATGGGGCGTATGGGTACTGCATGCTCTAAGCGAAAATTACAGAAATCAGCGGGTGACCGTGTGTGAACCCCTGTTTATTCGTCACGAGTTGGCTCGTGAACAATACTGACGATTCCAAGCATTTATCTTTAATGATGACGAGAAATGTTGTCTTTATGCTAAGAGGCTGAGCCATAGGGAAGCAGCAACTCCCCGTACAAAGAGCTGTACTCGTACACAAATAATAATAATGTTATGCATCTGATGGAACAGTGGCGGTGTCGTGTACTACGAATCGCTGCTGACATTTATTGTCAACAACCGTGACGTCTTTCAGACGCAGTTCAAGAACAACCACCAGGAAGACAGCGTGAAGTGACGCACTTTCTGTTAGACTGACAAAAAACACTGTACATGAGTTGGATTGGGAAGTCATCCCGCACCCACTTTATTTCCCTCATCTGTCGCCCTCAGAATTTCACCTTTTCCGCTCTCTATGGAACAACGTACAAGGAACGTCCTTTCCGGATGGAAATGTGTTCCGTGTGTGGGCCGACGAGTACTTCCCTCAAAACCACGCGATTCCTAAAATCGCGCACATCGAAAGTTTGCCCCAGCGTTGACAGACAATTGCAAACAGTGGAGGAGAATATGTTATTGATGCCTGAAGTCTCTGTTTGTTTACCTTTTGCATTTATTAAACTTGTGGAAAAACGCTCACGAAATTATGCACCAACATAATACAATGAAGACAGACACCGACTTGGGCCAGTTGTCATATTTTCCTTTGATAACCGGTTTCAGTCCATTACACTGCAGAGCGCAGATCCTCAGCAGGGCGAAGATTCAAAGAAAGCTATGGAAATTGTACAGATGGTGGTATAAGGATAGTTATGCACATATTGCCACAAGGCTACAAATAAAAAAAAATGATTTTTGGCGTTCCATTACTCACTGTATGGACTCTTTTTCTACATTTTGATGAAGTAGAGAAGTTATATACTGATTATGTAACGGGTTTGGCAGTGGACCGTACCCTTCGCTGCAGACTGCACGCAAGTGCATGTGTTTTGTTGAGGCCTTACCTCACCGCTCTTCTTAGGCTGCTAAACTCGCTCGGCTAATTGTGCCAGAGAACCTTGAAGTCTGAAATAGAACACTCGTTTTCATGATTTGTTTGCTTCCTGACCTACGGCGTATAAATGGGAGGACGCGCCCGACATTAACCTTCACCGGCTCTGCGACACTTCGATTTTAATGTGCCGAAGAGAGCGAGCATGCGCTTGCTGGTCACGTGACGGCAATTAGCCGTGCGTGAGTGCTCCTCTTGGCACGTTGGTGTGCCGTGTTCCGTGTTTTCCCCGGGTTACTCTGCCCGCTCCCCTCCGTTGTGTGTTATAAATAACGAGGCTCACTTCTCGGAAAAGCTCGTTTAAATTAAACGAGCGCCCTTAAGTGTTTTCACAAACAAGCAACTCAAAGACAGGTGAAAGGAATTCGTTGCTGTTATTTTGGCAATAATTGGGCAACAAAGTGCTGGAAAATGTTCCTTTGAGGTTTTCGTTCTTTTCTTTCCGTTTAACATTCCCTACAATGTTTTCCGTATGAAATTTCACTCGCAAAACGTTTCGAAAATATTTCTCTCAGCTAAAGCTAGACAGTACTTCACGCTCAATTTGTTTATTCACGCATCTGTTATTCCTTAGCTCTTCAGTTGCACAGAAAACCTCTTCACAACTTCCGGTGGAATACGGTATGACAATAAGATGATGTTAGAGTAACTGTTTACTAATTAATTTCGAGTATAACTTCAGACACGCCGCACAGAAATGCATTCACACCATTGCTGTACACGTTATGCATTAGCAACCTTGCAGCTAAGTTAATAGATTCTCAAACTCTCCGCAGATGATGCATTCTTCTGAAATGAAGAAGTACCTGAAAAAAAAGTGACAAATTATGCGATCGCTGCTCGTGTATAGCATCTACCATTCATTGATTGGCGACTCCTTTGAGTGCTGTGTGCACATCGACCATGTATGTTAAATTAAAAGGAAGGTCAGCGTTGGCCGTAATACTGGTGGTTTATTCATAGCAAAATCGATTTTCAATCACATAGTGATCATCTTCAGTGCTGTGATGTATAAATTAAACTCATAGGCACTGGTCTCAAGTTATCAGTAACCAAAACTGAGAAACGATCACAACTCAGTTTTGGTTACTGATAACTTGATACCAGGGCCTATGAGTTTAACTTATACATCACAGCACTGAAGATGATCACTATGTGATTGAAAATCGATTTTGCTGTCAATAAACAATCAGTATTACGGCCAACGCTGACCTTCCTTCTAATCTACCACTCATTCTCTTCCAAGCAATTCCTTTTGCTGTTGGCGGTACCAATACATTCTGGCACATGTGTTACAGAAAAAAGTTGAAGCTCCCTCTTCGTCGTCCTGATGTAGTGTTACGGGAAATCTCACGCTCGTCCTCGGCCAGAATCCACTAATAGCCCTGTTAAAGCGTGGCGTGGACTGCCTCAAGAAAAGTATCTGGACATGTATTAATTGACATTAATATGGGGTGTGTCCACCCTTCAACTTTATGGCGGTATGAACGCTGCTTGTATACTTTGAATGAGTTGTCTGAATGCTCTAACAGTTCACGGGTGTACTGTTGGTTCATTGTATCCAATGGGCACTGTGCCCCTTGGACACTGTGAACCAGCACTGTAGACGTGAACTGTTCTATCAACAAATACATCAGGAGAAACTGAAGAATCATCGGTGTCTGAATGTGTGAGGAGGAATGGCAGCGCATCGTTGCTCTAGAGTCGAAACCACAGAAAGTACTGGTGTCGGACGCTGTGGTCTGGAGTGATTTCGACGTTCTGACTCTTCCACTGGGCTCACGTCGTGATGCCGAAAATGCCAGTCCATTTTGGAAATCTTATTGTGATCAAACCAGCTGTTCCTGTACTGTATGTAACACACAGCGCTGTAAAATGTGTGCTGATCCTCCCGCATTTAGCGCTTTTTTAAGCTCAGTAAGCAGATCACCCACTAAGCACAAAAAACAACCCCATATCGTAACGCTACCTTCTCTGCACTACAACATTGGCACTACACATGATGCCAGATAACGTTCTCCAAGCATTCACCAAACCAAACGTTTCGTACTGTCACAAGTTGTAGCGTAATTCGTCACACCAGCCACTTGTTTCCAGTAACCCATTGCCCAGTGGCGTTGCTCTTTACAGCATCTCAAGTGTCGCCTAGCATTGACTAGAGACATTCTTTTTGTTATGAGAAGCTGTTCCACCGTTGTATCCCATTCTTTTTAAATCTCTACGCTAGCTGTACCACTGGTAGCGCTTTATAACTGAGGAATGTTTCCCACCCCCCTTCCCCCGCTGATTTCATGCGATTTTGTACAACCGTCCTCCGCAATGCTCGGCGGCCCCTGTCCATCAGTCGATGAGCTCTGCCTGGTCTCGGTTTAGCTGCGATTCTTCCTTCGTCTTTCCACTACACAATCGAATCACCAACAGTCGATCTGGCAGCTTTTCAAAGGTCGATATGTCGCTTACGGATTTGTTACTTAGGTCGACATCCAGTGACGAGTCCCCGTTCCCCATTCTGCTGTTACTGTTTCTCTACTGACAACAGTCCCTGCTTCCTTTTATACTCTCGGGTCCGCCTCCTGTGACATCTAGCGGTCAATGAGCATTACATAGGGTGTCAGGACACTGTTGATCAGATCACAGTCAATGCCCATCCACAATCGGAACTTCCTAACTTGCCAGAAATCTCCATATAGCTAACACGTCAGAGCTTTACAGCGCAAGAGACACACCAATATCAAAACACTTCAAGTTTCCTTGGAAATAAACAACGTTGTTTCCCTTTAGCTGGTATCCGTTAGGTCCATCAGTTGATTTATTCCCGCGTCCACGTAGCTGCGCGATTTCGCGGTCTCCAAGCAACTGCCAAATTTGTTGAACGAAGCTTTCCTGAAACGTTGAATGTTTGGGTTTTGATTCAACGCGTTTACTCCTTTTCTCTCACTAACAAAAAAGAAGTGCAGTATATCGAACACCACTTGAGTTTTCCTGACCACGGCTTGCAGCACACATCCAAGCCACTCAAGCTGAATCTAAGGTGGATCCGTAATCAGTAATTTGGTCGATTGTACATTGCATGATACGTACTTTCCGCAAAGCCTTGGCAGGCATCCTCAACTTGAAAATGGCACCGTATCTTTTGTGAAAGACGCCTCCGACCGTTTGGATGAGCTACAAAATTTCTGATTGTTGGTTAACTTTAAGTTGAAAGTTTGAATAACTTAACTGGAATGGTAACGGAAATAAGGCGTTGCTGTGAGACAAAGAATTTTATGTAGCAACAACATTTTATTTAATAAAACCATGAAAATAACTCTTTGATCGCTGACTTTACTTAACGGTACGGTTATTTGGAATGCTAGCCCGTCATCAGTGATACTAAAAAAATGGCAATTTTATGCAACCTGACTATCTGTCCTAACTAAGATGACTATAGGAGCCATCAGGCAGAGCGTCTGTACCCACCAGAGTCTCAGCAGGGAACGCCTAACCGTCTCCCCTGGTCCGGGGTCCACACATGGTGGCCGGAAGGGCTCAGAGAGCCTGCACAGCGGCTATTTGCCAACCTAACGGGGCCTGCTAACTTGCGGGGAACTCATGTCTCTCTGGTCCAGTGCAGTCGCACTCTACTTGATACAATGGTTGGCTAGACTGCTTCTCCACATTCAGACAGCCCACAGCAGACAGCCCACGCCTACGTCAGCAGACGACCCGCATTCACATCTGCAGATTATACTAAGAGTGATAATATAACATAATTCCGGATTAAAATTCCCTGAGTGTCGGAAAGGCACCCAGGTGTGTTTTGAGCATGTGACTCTTGTGACAAGCCATGTAGCGGCTCACATGCAGCCGTTACAACATCTCCCTGAAGAGATGTTTCGTGCTGCTCCCCATACGTAAAAACTCCAAAGTTAACTATTTACCAAAACGGCAGTGCTTTTATTTTTCCATAGATTACTTTGTAAGAGCAATAGTTAGTTAAGAAAGCTGGATTATAAAAAACAAGCTCTTTTATTCCTACAATAGCTTTATGTAAATGAATAGACGCGGAAAATAGTCGCGAAATATCTTTCTATAATAATTGTACCGAGGTTGAAACAAAGCGAGAAATGCTCGCTTGAATATAAACGCAGATGCTAGCAAAGTCTGCAAGTTACGCTGTTGTATTTGACCGCGCACGGCATCTGTACAACGCCACAACTGGCAAGTATTCAGAATAGTTGTGAGTGCGTTACGTCGGAGCTAAGTGAATTAGAACGTGGCCAAAAAGTTACTGTTCGATTGGTGGGTGTCCACGTAAGCAAGATAATGTAAATGTTCGCTGTTCCAAGAGGCATCGTATCGAAGATTTATATTGCATATACACACATCAAAAAAAGTTTTGCATCACCCCAGTTCTCAGAACTCCTGAATATAGACGTTCACTGTGGATACTGTATCACAGACCCAGTCCCTTTGACTGTTTACAGATGTCACTCAGCCCGCCCAAAGATGTAAACAACCATGCATGAGCAGCGCCTATTAGACGGAGTTGTCTGTAGTTCAACCGTGCCTAGACGGTCAGTACCGCGGTTTGATCGCGTCCCCATTGTGCCAGGAAGGGCTCTCAACAAGGGAAGTGTCCAGGCGTCTCGGAGTGAACAAAAGTGATATTGTTCGGACATGGAGGAGATACAGAGAGAGAGGAATTGTCGGTGGCATTCCTCGCTCAGGCTGCCCAAGGACTACTACTGCAGTGGATGACCGATACCTAGGGAACCCTGACAGGAACGCCACCATGTTGAATAATGCTTTTCGTGCAGCCACAAGACTTCGTGTTACAACTCAAACTGTGCGCAGCGGGCTGCATGATGCGCAACATCACTCCCGACGTCCATGGCGAGGTCCATCTTTGCAACCACAATGCAGCGCGGTACACATGCGCCCAAAAACACGCCGAATGGACCGCTCGGGATTGACATCGCGTTCTCTTCACCGATAAGTGTCGCATATCCCTTCAACCAGACAATCGTCGGAGACGTGTCTGGAGGCAACCCGGTCAGGCTGAACGCCTTGGACACACTGTCCAGCGAGTGCAGCAAGGTGGAGGTTCCCTGATGTTTTGAGGTGGCATTATGTGGAGCCGACGTACGCCGGCCCTACATAATGCCATAACGGCTGTACGATACGTAATGCCATCCTCCGACCGATAGTGCTACCTTATCGGCAGCATATTGGTGAGGCGTTCGTCTTCATGGACGACAATTCGCGCCCCCATCGTGAACATCTTGTGAATGATTTCGTTAATGATAACGACATCGCTCGACTGGAGTGGTCAGCATGTTCTCCAGATACGAACCCTATCGAACATGCCTGGGATAGATTGAAAATGGCTGTTTATTGACTATGTGACCCACCAACCATTCTGAGGGATCTATGCCGAATCACTGCTGAGGAGTGTGGAGCAACAATGCCTTGATGAACTTGTGGATAGTATGTGACGACGAATACAGGCATACATCAATGTAAGAGGACGTTCTACTGGGTATTAGATGTACCGATGTGTCTCTTTATAGTGTTACAACATGCAATGTGTGGTTTTCATGAGCAACAAAAAGTGCTGAAATGATGTTTATGTTGACCTATTCCAGTTTTCTGTACAGGTTCCGGAACTCTAGGAACCGAGGTGATGTAAAACTTTCTTTGATGTGTGTAGATAAAGTGAAAAAACATCTTCCGCTAAGTCACAGCGCGAACGAGAATGCATGTTGTATGATTGTGACAGCTGCTGAAAAGGACTGTGACGAAAAATAATAGGACAACAGCTACGAAAGTCACTGTCGTACTCATGAACCGTGTCAGCACCAAGAATGCGAATGTCCTTAACACGTAAAACGTGGTGCCGAAGCTAGAAAACCTGAACCATGGAGCACTGGAAGCAATTCATTTGGTCAGATGACTTGTTTCAGACTATTTCAGACTTTTGGACGAGATTAGTCTGTGTTCACTGATGATTTGTGCAGCCGCATCGTGATGCCCCATAGAGAATTACAGCCGGAATTAACGTGACTATTTTGGCCGGTCAGGCCCATCCCATGGTACTGTGTTTGTTCCCCGCGTTGTGTTCCAAGACGGTAGGGCCCCTGCTCACACAGCCTGCATCGTCGAGGACATGTTTTACGAGCACGAGGATAAACTGTCGCATCTTCCCTAGCCACTGCAGTCGCCAGTTATCAACATTATCGAGCCTTTGTCAACTACTTCGGAGAGAAGGGTGCTTGATCGCTATCTGTCTCCATAATCGTTACCTGAACTCGCCACTGTTTTTCAGGAAGAATGGTGTACGATTCCCCTGAAAACCATGCAGGCCCTGTCTTTATACATTCCGATGCGACTGGAAGCTGTTGTGTAAGCCAACGGTTTTGCTACACCGTATTAGGCATGGCCACGTGTTGTGTTTTTAGTGTTTCCATATTTTTTCCACTCCCTGCATATTTTCTAAATTCATAAATAAGCCTACTGACAATTTTTACAGCATATCCCCTTACATCAGTACTCCACCTGCCACCTTTCGGTATATGATGGAGGGTACTTCTGGTACTGCTGTCTTGTGCCCATTTCCCTATTCGATTCACGAATGGCACGTGCGAAGAATGACAATGAACTTTCGTTGACCTCTAATTTCTATGATTTTCTCATAGTGGTCATTTCGCAATACATTTGTGGGAGTCATGTAATATACTGACAGACTTCCTGGAACGTACTCTCTCGAAATTTCAAAAATAAACCTTTCCGTCTTCCACAAGGCCTGTCTTGTAATGTCTGCCACCAAAGTTTGTCGAGTACCTCAGTAACGCTCTCACCCCGACTAAACGATGCCGTGACGGAACGGTCAGATCTTCGTTGGATCTTCTCTGTCTCTTCAATTAACCTAACCTAACCAGACTCAAGACAGGTACGTAACCTACTTCTTTCGAGGATGAATTATATTTTCTTAGCATTCTCCCATTGAATGCCAACGTGGCATCTGCTTTTCCTATAATTAATTTTATGTGGCCATTCAACTTTAGATCGCTGTGGGTAATTTCTCTCGGTTATTTTACGGTAGATAGTTTACAGTGCCAACGGCCTTGCCACAGTGGTAACACCGGTTCCCGCCAGATCGCCGGAGTTAAGCACTGTCGGGCTTGGCTACCACTTGGATGGGTGACCATCCGGTCTGCTGAGCGCTGTTGGCAAATGGCGGGGTGCACTCAGCCCTTGTGAGGCAAACTGAGGAGCTACTTCATTGAGAAGTAGCGGCTCCGGTCTCGGAAACTGACATATTGAAGGGAGAGCGGTGTGCTGACCATGTGCCCCTCCGTATCCGCATCCAGTGACGCCTGTGCTAAGGATGACACGGCGGCCGGTCGGTGCCTTGGGCCTTCATAGCCTGTTCGGGAGGAGTTTTTAGGTTCTTTTTAGATTACAGTGGTTTGTCAGCAATAGTGTAATCGAACTGTGGTGTATATCTTTGCCTATTTGTGGGCAACGCGTTACGTTTAATTATGTTCTGGTGCAATTGCCACTCCCTGCATCACCGTCGATCTTTCTCGCTATAATATTCTAGGGTTGCAGCCAGTGTACAGACAACATCAGCGAATAACCTCACGGAACCTACAACTTTTAAAAGAGGATATATTGTGGTTAGCACAGATTTTAATAAGTCTCAGAGATATTTCCTCTTCCTCTAGACCGTTGTGGTCTGTAAACTGCGGAGGCTGGTGGGGAAACTTTCTTCTCACTGTTCGTGACACTTGCATTATTGATATATAAAATGCAAAGAAGAAAGGGCACATCGTTTATCTGCTAGAGCCAGATGGTGCCGTGACAAGTCACTTCCCACAGCCTGTTACAAATGTCTCGATCGATGTATAATTATGGTTTTACGCTTGTCGTCAGTCTTACTGTCCTAGCGGATATAGGCTTCTACCCTCATGTTCACAAAAAGAACAGAATACCTTGAACGACTCGAGATACGACGTTCCTATTCACAGGGATTGTGCATTAGTATGTTCTGCAAAAATTATTAGCAATTGAACCGTGTCGGCCGGCTGGTTCAAGGTCAACATCGATATTGCGGCGCAACACCAGTCATAAGTAAATGTGCCTGCGGCTCTCGTTGTCGCTGTAAACCGAAGGTGATGGATCAGTGTGATTTGAGCAGGCGTGCAGGATGTCTCGCAGACGCTTGCGCGAACCGTAACGACAAATCAGTGAGTTTGAAAGAGGGCGCATTATTGGCATGAGAGAGTGTGATGCATCTATTCCGGAAATAGCTGGCAGCGTGCGATTAGCCGAGCGGTCTAGGGCGCTGCAGTCATAGACTGTGCGGCTGGTCCCGGCGGAGGTTCGAGTCCTCCCTCGGGCATGGGTGTGTGTGTGTTTCTCCTTAGGATGATTTAGGTTAAGTAGCGTGTAAACTTAGGGAATGATGACTTTAGCAGTTAAGTCCCATAAGATTTCACAAACATTTGAACATTTTTTTTGGAAATAGCTGTTGGTGTAGGACCAAGTATTTCGGCAATGCAACGAGTGTGTGCAGAATGGTTCACGGAAGGCCGTAGAACAGGGTGACACGTATCAGGTCACACGAGCCAGTCCACCTCCCGAGAAGATCGACACCTCATCCGAATGGCGTTGTAGGACAAATCTGCGCCCTCCTCGACTCTGGCGCAACAGTGGAACATGTCACACATCACACACTGTCGGGGCTGACAGGCCGTCGCCACTTATTACGGCACAGGTTATGTGCGTATCGACCACTTCTCCGCCTACCTTTGTCTAATGTGCAGAAACATGCTAGCCGGCAATGATGTATGGAAACGACATCACTGGGGGCAGAAATGGCATCAGATGGTGTTTTCGGACGGATCCAGGTTATGTTTATTTGAAAATGATGGCCGCAAATTGGTTCGCCGAAGACAGGGTGAGCGGCATCACAGTGACTGCATTCGCACAAGACACACAGCGCCAATTCGACCTCTTATGGTGTGGGATGCTATTGGGTACAACCACAAATGATAGCAGGTCCGTGTGCAGGGCACTGTGAGCTGTGCGACCTACGTGAATGACGTTCTGCGACCCTTAGTCATACCCTTTCTGCACAACACCCTAGACGCCTTTTTTCAGCAAGACAATGCACGACCACATGTCGCTGCACGAAAACGAGCCTTCCTTGAGTCACAGGATGTCCACTCTTTTGCCCTGGCCAGCTAGACCACCAAACTTGTCGCCAATCGAAAACGTGTGGGGAATGGTGAAACGACGGGTGCACCGCTGTGACCCAGTGCCGACCACCGCACATGAACTTTGGAACCAGGTGAATGGATGGCTATACCACGGTACCACGGGATGCCATTTGCGCCTTATATGGTCGATGCCATCACGCATGGAACAAGTTACAAGGGCTCATGGTGGACCCTGTGCCTGCTAGTCTACAGGACACATGCTGAACCGCGGAGACTGAAATGCTAATCATTTTTTCGGAACATTGAAAGGTGGCTACACTGTGCCACTGCGCCAGAGAGTGCGCCAAAGAGTACTATTAAGCCGCCTCCACAGTGCGTGTTGAAAGTTCGTAGCAGTCAGTGCTTGTTGTGACATCGGAGAGGACAGTGTGTGTTAAGAGTTCGTACCGAGATGTGCTAGTGGGCACTGCTTGTCGTGAAATCGGAGGGATATGTTGTAGTAAAGAGTGTTGTTCCATGTCTTATGCAGTTATTTGATGGGAGAGATAGCAGATGTTATTGTAATGAGTGCATTTCATCAATATATGAAGGTAAAACTTACAATGTTCCTTTATTTTTTGTGTATCTGAAATAATGTGTCACTACAGGTTCAGTCAACAAAGCATCTGGCTTGTGTTCTTGGATTAGAGTGTAATTGTGATTTTCTTGCGTAATTATAGTTTTTCTAAATTTTCTTTTGTCACGTCAGCATAGTTGGTATTTAAAAAGAAAATTCTTGTCTTGTTGGAAAAGAACCGTGCCAGATGTGGACGTTGAGTCACACTCCCACATACAGAACAGTTACTCTTGTGCTTGTTGGCTTCGTAGATTTTTATAGTTGCTGGGGTCTTAATTAATTAACTGTGTTTACGAAAATTTTCTTACATTGTTCTTTGCAGTCAGATAGCGTAACAATTCTAGTCAGGGCCAACCGTTTACGAGACTTACGTAATCGGACATACAGTTACTAAAAACCAAAAAATCATTTTCAATCAATTTTATTTAATTAAGCCCCCATGCACGTGGCGACCCTGCCAGGATCGTCCCTTGGAATTTTTCTGATTGTGAAAATTGTAGACTGTAGTATTGTTGTAGTAATTTGTAGCTAGTGATTGTAGTCTGTATTGAGTGTGTAGATTTGGTAATTGGCATTCTTCTAATGGTATTTTTCAAAATTTAATTTTTTTATTGTCTTGTATACGCGTTTGACAAATTAGTGCAATTATTTCAATTGTTCGATTGATCGTGTGTGAGGGAGACATTGCATGTAAATGATTTTGTTGGAGATAAGGAGGCATTGTGTGTAAATTTCGAACAGTGACGAATTTTTTATATTTTGTAAATGATTACGCGATCGATGAAAAAGACAAAAATGATGAATAGTGAGAATAACGAAATTGTTGACATGGCGAACTCGCCAACAGAGGAAAACAGTATGATGGATAATGAAGTGGGAAACAATGTAATAAGTCGGGAAAATAGTCCAGAACCATTTCAAAATTTTTCTCAATCAGAAAATCCACAGAATCCAAGATTAACGACAGAAGATTCTGGAATAGTATCGAACACAGATAGCCTTATGGCTATGCAGAAGGAAGTTAGTTTTGCGGGAAATGTTAGGGGCGAAAAGAGTTCTGAACAATTTAATATGGAGCAGTTGATGAGTGCTATATTAAATTTGGGAGCACGTATGGAAACACGGTTAGACTCACAGGGATCACAAATAGGAACAATTAAAACTGAGATGGGAACAATTAAAACACAGATGGGAACAATGGAAACTCGGTTAGGATCTGAATTTAAAACAGAGATGGGAACTTTGGAAACACGGATAGATTCACGAATAGGGACATGTTTCAAAAATATGAAAGATGAATTAAAGAAAGAAATCAGGGAAGAAGTACAACCGATTCTGAATTCTCACAATAATAGATTAATTGCAGTAGAAATCAGACAAAGGGAACAGGATAGAGAACAGGAAGAAAGAGATCGCGTGATAGTACAGAAATTTTCAGAGTTAAATTTACAACGTGCACAAGACAAGGGAGAAATAATTGAAAGAATTGAGGAATCCGTACCAAATGACAGAATAAATAACTTAACGCAACAGTGTGAACACTTAACTACCAAATGTGACAATACTGAAACCCGAGTCGCGACACTTACGGAAGACATAAATAAACAGAAAGAACAATTAGGTGACTTATCGGAAAGAGTTGAGGAAATTTCAGATAAACTGACAAATCTTAGTTTACATGGGGACAGAGATTCGGATGATACAGCTCCATTACCATTTGCAGAAACCGAAGAATACCAGAACATAAATAAGCATGTTGAAAATCAGGGAAAATTTAATGAACGCGTGAAAAAGGAATTTGAGGCATTACGGAAGCAAGTCAAGCAGATCGAAGGCGAAATTGTAGGAAAAGATAGCAGAAGAAATTTAGAATCACAGGTAGCAGAGGGGTTTGAAGAAAATAATTTGTTTCATTTACGGGATGCAACAAGAGAGCGCCAGGCGCGCGAACTTTACAATAATCGACATTCGGACTGGGACAGACGCGGTAGGTCTTTGTCGCCAAGAGGCGAAAACTTTGACTATAAACACTTTTTGACTGTCCGGAAATTTAAGATCTTCCGCAATTCTAAGAATGAGATACATCCATGTGCATGGTTAGCTCAATTTACGTACGCACTTCCGCCAGATGTGCCACAAGGTCACAAACTAGAAATTATGTGCGGCTATTAAAGTCCTCAGGGGATTCACTACTCTAAAGTGAATATGTGCCGTAGCGAGCATAGGGCCCCGAGCTGTAGTGGTGCTATTTCTCTTTTAGTTTTCTGTACCGCTGCCTACTCTTTTACTATTCTTTGCATCTGTCAAAACAACTCTTCGACTATCAATCTATCTAGTGAGTAGATAAACAATAACCGGATTTGACTATTTACCTAAATGAGATTTCGAAAATTACTGTTCTAACCTATTAAAGTCCTCAGGGGATTCACTATTCTAAGTGAATATGTGCCGTAGCGAGCATAGGGCCCCGAGCTGTAGTGGTGCTATTTCTCTTTTAGTTTTCTGGACCGCTGCCTACTCTTTTACTATTCTTTGCATCTGTCAAACCAACTCTTCGACTATCAATCTATCTAGAGAGTAAGTGAACAATAACCGAATATGACTAATTGTACCTAAAAGTGACTTTGGAATTTACTGTTTGGACTTACTGTAGCTACTGCAGCATTCATTCGTCGTATAAATGAAATTTTACCTGTTTATCTTCGTGACAATATTACTTCTTATGTTGACGACATTCTTATTGCTAAACGTTCTTGGAGTGAGCACAACAAAATTTTGGATTCATCATTACGTATTTTTGCACGAGTTGGCATGACAGTGAACTTGGAAAAATCTGAATTTGGTCGTTCTCAGGTGAAATTTCTCGGTCACATTATTTCTACAGAAGGTATTCTTCCTGATCCAGAGAAATTAGATGCTATTCGTAATTATGCTGTTCCTAGCGCAAAACGTGATGTTCGTAGTTCCTTGGTGTCTGTAGTTTTCCTAGACGCTTTGTTAGTTTGGACGATTTGACCACACCTCGTTTTTGCGATCTATCTGGAAACTTCTTTTTAAACGAAAATCGGTCGACAACTCCGTTTGGTTAGTTTGTATTCCTGATGAGTGGGTCAATAAATTGATTTGGTATACGCATCTCAGTTATGCACACTTTGGTCCCCGAAAATGCTTTCACAAATTACGAGAAAATTGTTACTTCAGTAATATGGAAAAACGTATTCGATCTGTTCTTGCCAAATGCAAATTATGTCAAATGGCTAAGCCTCCAACGATTTCTCACAGAGCACCGTTGTTTCCTGTCATTCCAGCGAAATTAAAGGAGATGGCTGCAGTCGATTTGTTTGGTCCAGTGGTTCGTTCTACTAATGGTTTTGCGTACATTTTCGTAGCAGTGGAACTGACATCAAAATATGTGTGTTTTACACCTTTGCGCAAAGCAACAGCTCGTTCAGTATCCAACGCTTTTATCAAACATTTTCTTAAAGAAGTTGGTCATGTTGACAAGGTTATATCAGATAATGGATCACAGTTTCGCTCTAAAATTTGGCTTCGTACTCTACAGCGTCGTAAAATTAAACCAATTTTCATTTCACTTTTTCACCCTCAATCTAACGCTTCAGAGAGATGGATGAAGGAAATCAATAAATTGTGTCGTCTTTATTGTCATCAGAATCACAGAACTTGGGATCAGTATCTTCATATTTTTCAAAACATTCTGAATGAACTTCCTAATGACTCAACTTCTTTACCGCCTCTATTGATATTAAAAAACAAAGCACCGACAAATCGCATTTCTGAAATAGTTCCTTTTCCACCTACACGGAAACTGCGGCATTCTGAAGTTGTCAACCTGGCTCTGCAAAATATTGCGTCTGCGGCTGCTAGAAGAGAGAAATCAGCGAAACGTCCTGGTCGTTTAAAAACTTTTTCAGTTGGCCAAAAGGTATTAATTAAATCTCATCGTTTGTCGCATAAAGGAAAAGGCTTGTGTCGCAAATTTTTTCTGCTTTATAACGGTCCATATAGAATTCGCAAGATTATTCATGACAACACTGTTGAAGTAGAAACTCTTAAATCACGACGCTCTAAGGGAATACATCACATATCAAACGTCAAAATTTTTGTGGAATGACATACTTGTGAGAAACTAACAGCTACATGTAAACATGCAGAGAGTACAAGGATACCGCGCTGTGTTTTGGCGGCAGCACATACTCAAAGCAACAGTCAAGTCTGCGCGCCGCACAAGGCAGTCGTTGACCGCAAACAATTGCTTCCTACGTCACGCGCCTACAGCTGATCGAGCGCTCAGTGCGAATGCACTGACAGCCGTAAACAAATACACAGTCTAATTTCTCCGACTAAATTCTTTATAAAGCTATAAGGACTTGATGAATTATGTTATTAACATTCAGTATTTTTCAGGATACGGTTGTATAAAATATTTAAGAACTTCAGGTAAATTCTGTGCGTGTCCGACGTTAAGACGACCTGCTATCGAGAAAATTTCAGGAAGAATGTAATTTCGAAGAAGAAAGTAATAAACTAAAAAAAAAAAGGTAACTATTAATTGAGTTCATTTTACAGGTAACCTCTTTCCACTTAGGTACGTACTTTAGACGTAATTTGCTGCTCGCGATTACGTGATTCATACTTTGTGCTAATTTTATGTTCTATGAATTTACGTGTGAAGCGACGCGCTTGCGCACAATTACTGATTTTGACAATTATTGATTAATGAACAGGGTTGTGACTTGTATATGATTATGCATCGCTTGGCTGCACTGCTATTTCACTGATGTCATATTTTTTAATTATGTGTCTGCTGTGCTTATTTATTTAAATTATAATCGTAACCTGATTTATTGTGCTGATGTGTTTAGGTATGTAAGTTATACTTTGTCATTTATCTGCTTGCGCCTTCATGTTTACTTACTAAGATTACATATGAACATTTATTTGCGTATGCTGATATGATGATAATGACCTGTTTATTACGTAAGATATATGTTTGCTGCTTTTTGCATGGATTACATATTTACACATTTCTGTTTTGTTGCCATAACTGCTCTTTAATTTGGTGTATAGAAATGCTGATATACTGTGTATAAACATAGAGTTTAGGTCACACTATTGGATTAATTATAGATCGTTCGCTTGGCAGAGCCTCGTTGTAGGGATTGTGCTGCATCCACTTGTTGACATTCTGTTCTCCACTGGTATATTTACTCGCTATTGCATGTTTTGCTTACGCTCAGTGCCTTATATTTTAAGATAAGAAAATTAACTGCTATAATTCGACGAACGACATTAGTACAAGAAAGTCATAGAAGTCACATGAGCTGAGGTTTTATGGAAGCTGTATAAATTTATGCTAATAGGAAGGAAGCTAACGACATGACATACCAATACTAGGTTTAGACCATTAACAGTTATTACACTGCATTTTTCGTGAGCAATTGAAATAGGAAGTGACACTTGACACAAGAAATACTCCACATGTTTGCTTCTGTCTGCTATGATTCTTGAAGTGGTGTACACACTGTGAAATATTATGATCATTCACACTCCGTAATCGTACTTAATTACTGAGAGTTATTCGAACTAAGTCTGTTAGAGGTCAGGTATGCATTTCTTTTATTTAATGATGGACAAGGAACCAAAATGTATCTTATAATTTATAATGAGTAGAAAATTTGGGTCAGATGGATTACACAGAGGTTGTGTGTTGACAATGTGTCTTCGGATTGTATGGGATGCTGACTTGAAGTTGCATTAGGATTTTATCTGTACTTGTTCGAGGAGACTAACTAGAGGAAAGAGTTGTGATGGAAGTGAGATGATATTGGTGCTGAGGTTTATATTTATCGACGTATTATTGAGGTATAGAGATTATATGAAGTTGAGTTGTTATGGAAGTGAAATGATATTGGTGCTGAGGTTTATATTTATCGACGTATTATTGAGGTATGATTATTGGAGTTTTTGTGGACAAGAGGTAAGGTAAATGATATTAATGATAAGACGTATTGAAGAGGTATTATTGAGGTATAATTATTGGAGTTTTGGTGGATAAGAGGTAAAGTAAGTGAGGAGCATATTTTTTTTGTTGGTCTTATGGAACAAGAGGATGAAGAGAGCAGACTAAAACACTAAAATAGAAGGAAGATAGTCTATACACACACTTTGTTATATCACTAAGCAGTATATACTTTATTTGGAGAGAGGAAGTAATTGCATATCTTGGCTCACTGACAGTTGTTCAACAACAGTACATTTTGATCTGGCTTGGCAAACATTGGTCTTGACATGATGACTATGACGTTGACTTAACTATTATTGACTGTTATACATTGCTGCCAGTACTACTTGATACACATGATGAACATCAGATTTAGACAGAATTTCATTTACACAATTAACACTATTCAATTACACAGTAGTATTTAATGTGGATGAGAGATGCGTGAGTGTGTTTTGTGTGTTTTCCTTTCCTAATCCTACCCACCTATCTCCTAAATATTATTTTATTTGTTTGTAGTGGCTTGCACTGACACCCATGAATATTATAGGTTTACTGGTATTTGTGTATTGTAATAGTTAATAGGATAATTATCTGATATCATTTATGTGTTTGTTATGATTTGTATGTTTAGTGTAAAAGCACTGTATGTGCATTCAAACTATTGTTCATGCCTGAACTGTCTGATTAGTGAAGATAAATATTCTGAACTGTTACCGGCACTTTTCAACATGATGTGTGACATTTGGTCGTGTTTAATTTCTGCTGATGAACTGTGTGATCAGTGTTAGTGAATTTTGTGGAACTGCTTCTGCTGAGAAATGTGACTTTTTGGTGTCTGCACCTGCACTCAACATTGCTGGGTGCAACTGATGGACTGCTTCTACTGAAATGGTGTCACTTGTTGGTGTCTGCACCTGCGCTCAACATTGCTGGGTGCAACTGATGGACTACTTCTACTGAAATAATGTCACTTGTTGTTGTCTGCACCTGCTCAACGTTGCTGGGTGCCACTGATGGACTGCTTCTACTGAAATGGTGTCACTTGTTGGTGTCTGCACCTGCTCTCAACATTGCTGGGTGCAACTGATGGACTACTCCTACTGAAATGATATCACTTGTTGGTGTCTGCACCTGCACTCAACATTGCTGGATGCAACTGATGAACTGTTTTTACTGAAATGAAGTGACTGGTTGCTGTCTGCACCTACTCAACATTGCTGGGTGCCTCTGATGGACTGCTTCTACTGAAATGGTGTCACTTGTTGCTGTCTGCACCTGCTCAACATTGCTGGGTGCAACTGATGGACTACTCCTACTGAAATGGTGTCACTTGTTGGTGTCTGCACCTGCACTCAACATTGCTGGGTGCAACTGATGAACTGTTTCTACTGAAATGAAGTCACTTGTTGCTGTTTGCACCTGCTCAACATTGCTGGGTGCAACTGATGAACTGAACTGTTTTTACTGAAATGAAGTCACTTGTTGCTGTCTGCACCTACTCAACATTGCTGGGTGCCTCTGATGGACTGCTTCTACTGAAATGATGTCACTTGTTGGTGTCTGCACCTACTCAACATTGCTGGGTGCCTCTGATGGACTGCTTCTACTGAACTAATGTGACTTGTTGCTGTGTGTACCTCTTGAACTTTACTGAGTGCCACTGTTAGAACTGTTTCTACTGAAATGATGTTACTTTTTGCTGTCTGCACCTACTCAACATTGCTGGGTGCCACAGATGGACTGTTTTTACTGAAATGGTATTACTTGTTGGTGTCTGCACCTGCTCTCAACATTGCTGGGTGCAACTGGTGAACTGCTTTTACTGAAATGAAGTCACTTGTTGCTGTCTGCACCAACTCAACATTGCTGGGTGCCACTGATGAACTGCTTCTACTGAACTAATGTGACTTGTTGCTGGGTGTACCTGCTAAACTTTACTGGGTGCAACTGATGGACTGCTTCTACTGAAAAGATGTTACCTGTTGGTGTTCTTTTTTTGTATAAACTAATCATTGAAGGCATTTTATGTGAACATTTGCATAAACTGATTTTTTGTATATTGTAAACTATTATGTAAAGTATTGCTTACTGTATTTCATACATTAGGTTAGTGAAAGGTCAGTGCAAAGCCAAAATTTTTAACTAATTATGTGATGTTTAGGTATTAATATTATCTTTTATTTTTGTCTGTATTTTTGTGGACGAATTTGGTGGTATTTTCACCACCAATGCTGGCAAAAATACCATCAAATTCTGGCCTGTGGAGGAGGGGCATATGAAAGGTGGCTACACTGTGCCACTGCGCCAGAGAGTGCGCCAAAGAGTACTATTAAGCCGCCTCCACAGTGCGTGTTGAAAGTTCGTAGCAGTCAGTGCTTGTTGTGACATCGGAGAGGACAGTGTGTGTTAAGAGTTCGTACCGAGATGTGCTAGTGGGCACTGCTTGTCGTGAAATCGGAGGGATATGTTGTAGTAAAGAGTGTTGTTCCATGTCTTATGCAGTTATTTGATGGGAGAGATAGCAGATGTTATTGTAATGAGTGCATTTCATCAATATATGAAGGTAAAACTTACAATGTTCCTTTATTTTTTGTGTATCTGAAATAATGTGTCACTACAGGTTCAGTCAACAAAGCATCTGGCTTGTGTTCTTGGATTAGAGTGTAATTGTGATTTTCTTGCGTAATTATAGTTTTTCTAAATTTTCTTTTGTCACGTCAGCATAGTTGGTATTTAAAAAGAAAATTCTTGTCTTGTTGGAAAAGAACCGTGCCAGATGTGGACGTTGAGTCACACTCCCACATACAGAACAGTTACTCTTGTGCTTGTTGGCTTCGTAGATTTTTATAGTTGCTGGGGTCTTAATTAATTAACTGTGTTTACGAAAATTTTCTTACATTGTTCTTTGCAGTCAGATAGCGTAACAATTCTAGTCAGGGCCAACCGTTTACGAGACTTACGTAATCGGACATACAGTTACTAAAAACCAAAAAATCATTTTCAATCAATTTTATTTAATTAAGCCCCCATGCAACATGTCCTGTTAATCCAGAATGAGATTTTCACTCTGCAGCGGAGTGTGCGCTGATATGAAACTTCCTGGCAGATTAAAACTGTGTGCCCGTCCGAGACTCGAACTCGGAACCTTTACCTTTCGCGGGCAAGTGCTCTACCATCTGAGCTACCGAAGCACGACTCACGCCCGGTCCTCACAGCTCTACTTCTGCCAGGAAGTTTCATATCAGCGCACACTCCGCTGCAGAGTGAAAATCCCATTCTGGGAACATCCCCCAGGCTGTGACTAAGCCGTGTCTCCGCAGTGTCCTTTCTTTCAGGAGTGCTAGTTCTGCAAGGTTCGCAGGAGAGCTTCTGTAAAGTTTGGAAGGTAGGAGACGAGGTACTGGCAGAAGTAAAGCTGTGAGGGCCGGGCGTGAGTCGTGCTTCGGTAGCTCAGATGGTAGAGCGCTTTCCTGCGAAAGGCAAAGGTCCCGAGTTGGAGTCTCGGTCAGGCATACAGTTATAATCTGCCAGTTTCATGTCCCGTTAATATTAATGTCCTATCTCTTGTCGTCCCGGGTGTTTTTTTTTCTGAACGTGGGTGTAAAATACGCGCCACTTTGGGGAGGCTTCTGTGTGGGAGGTGAGCGGTCGGTAGCCTGCTGCGCGGGGTCGCCGACTATCGACTATCGACTCGAGGCACGCACGTGCGTGATGTGTGCGCTGCGTGCGGCGGGCGACGCGCTCTCTCCGTCTTGCGTAACGGCGGGGCTTTGGTAAGCGGGCCGTGTGAAGAACGCGCTGGGAAACACGGATTGGGTTTTGCAAGAAGGCGGTGTGATTTTTGGGACGGGCTCGGGACGGCGGCCGGTCCTCGCGGCGCTCCCTCCTCGGGCCGGGCCAAAGACACAGAGACCTGGCAGCGGCCCGAAGCGCCGCGACCCCCTCCGTTCGACGTTTCAAATTTGTACAGCCCCACCGAGTTACGTAACTGTTGACAGAGGCGACACAACATCTGAAGCTTTCTACAGTGCCACCTTCCATTATGTATACATTACAAGCAAGTAGAGGTGATTCCAAGACACTGCTATATTTATGTAAATGTACAATAGTAAACATGACGTTCGTCCAGTGTAACTGATTTCTCCCAATAAGAAGTTACTTCACAAAAAGAAATCAGTTGCTCTACACATCAAAAACGTATCGGCACACCTACATAAAAATGAAGTTAAAAGTCTGTCCAATTCAAGTTGTAAAGTTAATGCATTAAGTTGTTCTGAAAGCGGTGCTGATATTCAAGATAATAAAAGCGGGTTAAAAGCTGTGAGCTATCTGGGGAAGTTATCCTTGCATTAGTGAGTAACTGTTTCACCAGGTATCCAGTCTAGTTTACCAAATTTCCAACCAGACTAACATTATATATCATTATTATTGGTGTTTTGCCCCTAAAGACCGCATTTGGATTAAACTACATGGCCAGTTCCTTTTGCTGCCTTCCTTGCTGCCCAAACTTCCTCATTCGCTCTCTGTGTTCCTGTTTCCGGTCCTCTGTCCATGCTTCTTGTCGGCTTTGTGTCTTCGACTTCATCTTGATTGCCTTTTTGATTGCCCATATTCCTTTCATCTTCCGGCTGTCATCTTTCTTGCTTTCTTCGGTCCATTTTACGCCTGTTCGTTTGTCACATTGTATCTCGTGTAGTTTACTTTTCTTAATGATGTTTCTGAATTTTATTCTGTCGCTTATTGTGTCTGCTATTACGCTGAGTTGGTTCAGGTCGTTTTTTACCTCTGCCACCCATTTGTTGTTTCTAGTGGTTACCTAGTCAAAGATCTGTTTGGTCAGCCTGTGTGATGGCATTCTGTATAGGTGTCCATAGAATTGTAGTCTGCGTTTTCTAATCTTTTCTGTGATTGTCTCCGTATGTTTGTATAGTTCCTCTGTAGGTTTCTTGATCCATATTCCATTGTTGTTACTTGCGCCAAATATTTTCCTAAGTGTTTTCCGTTCTACTTTTTCTAGTTGTCTGATACCTGTATGCCCAAGGATTAGTGTGGTCTCTGCTGCATATAGTGCCTCGGGGAGCACCACCGTGTCGTAGTGGCGTAATTTGGCTTTTTGTGAGATAGACTTCTTGTTGTAATGATTCCACACTACTTTGTATGCCTTGTCCAGTTTAGTCTTTCTTTCTTCGTTTGAGTCTCTGTTATGTCCACTCATTTGTAGTGTTTCTCCGAGGCATTTGAAGTTTGTCGTTTTGTAAATCGTGCCATACTTTGTGTTCAGAGATGAGAGTTTCATTGTGTTCATAAACTGTGTCTTTTCGTAAGAGATCTGTAGTCCAGTTTTGGAAGCGATTTCGTGCAGTTTTTCAATAGCATCTTTTGTTTCCTTTATACCTTTCGTGACAATCGCCAAATCGTTTGCAAAAGCCATGCATTTAATCTGTAGGTTTCCTAAGGTTATCCCCTGTTGTGATGTTTCCCATTCTTTTATTACCTTATCTAACACCAGATTGAAAAGGAGAGGTGAGAGGCCATCGCCTTGTCGGACACCTGTGTGAATTTCAAAGGGCTCTGATAGTTCCCCACAGAACTTTACTTTGGAGGCCGTGTTGGTTAAAGTTTGCTCTATGACAGCCCGTGTTTTGTTGTCTACTTTGTATTCTGCTAGAATTTTGAAAAGAGTTTTCCGGTCGATAGAGTCCTACGTCTTTTTGAAGTCGACGAAGGTAATGATCAGGTTCTGTTTGTGTTGTAAAATCATTTTCAGGTTCCAAATTTGTTCCGCACAAGACCGCCCTTTACGGAAGCCTGTTTGGTATTCCCCAATCAAGTGGTCGGTCTGGCATTCTAGCCTGTTCAGTAAAGCTTTAGAGAGGATCTTGTATGTGACCGGTAGTAGGGATATTCCTCTGTAATTGTTCGGGTCAGTCTTGTCACCTTTTTTGTGTAGTGGGTGTATCAGGGCAGCTTTCCAGTCGTCAGGAATTTTCATGGCCTTCCATATATATAAACTGATTTTTTTATTTAAATTCTCTTTATATATATATATATATAAAGAGAATTTAAATAAAAAAATCAGTTTATATTTGGACATTTATTTTAACATTGATCATTGTTCCGTTAAAATTTCAGCATATTAAACTTGATTCATAACTAAAAAGGTGCCTTATTTAGGATTGTGAAAATGTGAGTTTGTAAACTTACGGAACACATCAAATATGGAGCCAAGACAGGGAGACTGCATACAACACTGCATTCGTAAAATAACACACGAAGAACTTTGAAATATATGCAAGACGAAATTAACCACAATGAACCGATTCAATTTTCACCCAAAGAAGTTAAGGTCGTAGCGCAATCCTGTCCGTCATGAAATTACCACACACTGGTATACTAAATTCGTACTAATTGTCTGTGAAATCTTCTCGAAAAGAACAGCTGAGGGCTACTTTGATGATTACACCACATGCTTCACGTGGTCAACTTGGTTTACACAAAGAGTGTAACTCCACAACGATTTTGCTAGTTAAAATAAATTACATCGAAACGCAATTTAGAAGAGAAAAGCCTCCAACTGGTTACTATCGTCATACTATTAACCTGATGGGTCAAACAATTATATAAGCACGTGGTACTGGTCTCACAAAGTACACCCCACGTGGGTTGAACATAAAGAAAAGTTGCTGTATTGAAAAATATTGTCAAGACGAGACGTTATAATCTCCTGCACATTCGCATTTAAGATTGATGATCTTAGTTAGAGTTACGGATCACCAACACGTGGTTCCACTTTACTCACACAGTAGTGACAAAGCAACTACTGGAAGATATTCTGAACTTCACACTCGAATTACAGTGCGTTGAAATTTAAGATAACATAAGATATTTTAGGTCTAAACCTGAAACAAAGGTGATTAAATTTTCAGTTAGGCTGAACTTAAGAAATCCATTGTCCTACGGACAGAGACGCGCTTAGCCGGAGATCTTACCACTTGAGATGCTCGCCACGGACAGACTGACCTGAGCTCCTACCGACCGTGCTTCACAAATACAAACGGAAGTGACCAGAGAGGCAGCTTCCTATACCAACATGACACGGGACGGACAGGACCATACCAAGAATAGTAACCTCTTTGCTTTTAGAAAGCGTAGCTACCTGTTCCGACATTGGTCCTACTGTTCTTTAGCAGACGGGCTTGTCTGCTACCATCAAGCATTCATCTAGAAATACATTTGCTCATTCATCCTTTTACACAGAGGGGAAGGGGGATGACAGTATCTTATCATATACACTATATTAAAAAAAAGCGGATGTAGGTTCCATATGAGACTGTGTGACATGAATTACATATAAACTGTGTTTTAAAGTGTTAGTGTGACAGATCGTTCTTGTTTATGTGTAGAAGTAACACGTTCCACTGCTCAGTCTCCTCCCAGATAGAGTCAGAAACACCATAGTAAATTTAGAAGTGGAATGTATGCCGTAAATGACAACAGATTTAAGAAATTAACATGAAAGGAATCCAAAAGAGACCTTTCAACGTAACTTAATTCTAGTAGCTCGTGCGCAACGCGATGGCGTTGATGAGAGCCTGTAGACGTCTTGGCACGCGGTGAACCAAGTTGTGAGTTAATATCTGGTGAGATCTTCGTTAATTCCTCTAACAACACCGTCTGAAACACCGCTTCCGTGTAGAATGATGTTTCCGAATTTTTGTTACCAAGTGTGATGCCCTACCGGGTTAAGACCAGGCTCTGTGGTGGAGTGAAAACCCTTCTTGGAGCGTAATATAATAACCTCTCCCGAGTTCTCAGAGCCGATGTCTAGGGTCGTTGTCCTGTTGAAAGTAAAAGACCCCATCAAAACACAGTTCCTGTGCATTGCTGCGTAAATGGCCTATCAACACTTCTCTACATTTACGGTGATCTATGACACCTTCAACAACTACCAAATCACCAACAGCAAAAGCCACCATGCATCCCCAAACCAATGTGCTTCCTCCTCCAACTTCTACTGTAGGTAGGACATATTGTGATTGGAGCTCTATATTTAGTTTGCGCCACACTTTTCCCTTCCCGTAACAATTCAAACAAGTTAAACTTCGAAACTTCCTGGCAGATTAAAACTGTGTGCCCGACCGAGACTCGAACTCGGGACCTTTGCCTTTCGCGGGCAAGTGCTCTCGGTCGGGCACACAGTTTTAATCTGCCAGGAAGTTTCATATCAGCGCACACTCCGCTGCAGAGTGAATATCTCATTCTGGAAGTTAAACTTCGATTCATCACAAAACAGTACAGTATTTCAAAACTCAATCGATTTATTGACATAATGTTTGGTGAACTGGAAGCGTTTTCTTCGGTTAACGACTTCATTCTAGGAGATCTGTCAGGAGTATCAGCTACGATCAAAACGTTCCTGATAGTTCAAGCAATATTCAGTTTGCTGAACACTGACTGACTGTCCGATACAAATGATCCTACACTTTTCAAGGGCTCTTTTTGTGCAAGACGAAGTACCTACCGACGCTCCCTACATCTAAAAACTGTTGGACATCCAGATCTGCGATTATTGTCTGTTGTACCAATCTCTTGAAACTTCTTGATGGCTGCCCGCACTGGTGTATAATTAATAGAAAGTTCTTTACCAATCTCACGGTGGCTTTCACCCTGCGAATGCAACGAAACAGCCTTGTTGCGGAATGACACAGAATGCTCCTTCCCCTTCGGATTCATCGTGACAAGTGAATGTCCCCTACAATGGACACCAGGCTGTTTTTCAACTGCGACTGCACAACTCTGGTACGCGCGGCGCTGTCTATCAAGCACGAGAACATCGCGTTGGGATAATATTTTATTATACAAATTATTCCCTTTATTGAATCAGAGTTGATGGTATGCATATAGTGTTCCTAGTATTTATACATTCTGTATTAGTTGTCAATAGGTGTCTGTGCCAATACTTTCTGGTGCCAATATAGAGGTGAACATTGCTAAAGCCGACAAACTGCAGAGACGGATTCCTGATTGCAAATGGAGGACAAATGGTCCCATGAACATGTGTCCGGAAATGCATCATCGTCACCGTAGGTGGTGGCACCGAATGAAAGTTCCTGTGACCACGTGCCTGTCTGCAGTTCACAAAATGGTTCAAATGGCTCTGAGCACTATGGGACTTAACTTCTCAGGTCATCAGTCCCCTAGAACTGAGAACTACTTAAACCTAACTAACCTAAGGACATCACACACATCCATGCCCGAGGCAGGATTCGAACCTGCGACCGTAGCGGTCACGCGGTTCCAGACCGTAGCGCTTAGAACCGCTCGGCCACCCCGGCCGGCCTGCAGTTCACAGATCACGATTATGCAGATTGGATATTCCAGTTCTGGTACAGATTACTTCGTCGGTAAAGAGACCTGATGACAGAAATTCCATAATTTTGATGCTCTGGTGCAAAAACCATCGACAAAATCCTCCCCTTAAATGGAAATCTGCTGCTTATAACCCTTGCACTCCTTGCAGCTAGCAGGAGTAGTAGCGTTTGTCATGCAGGCTTTCACGATGTTGGCAGGCCACTTGCGTGGAGCTTGTACTACAGTCGCCTCAACATGCTGTAGAACCCGGACCTCCAACGCGAGTACGCACAAACCGCCGCCTTCCTGCACGGTCGTCTGTAGGAAAGAACCCATGGTCCAAAAAGGGCTAGAAATGTGGTATGATGTAATTGGTGTGTGTGAGTACGTGTTTTGGTATTGACGTGCTGCCACTCGACATTTTCCATCTGCTTGGCAGTGCACAAACACAGCCTCAGCATCTTCCCTACATGAATATCGGACCATTCCGCTGCTTTCAGTGCGCTGTCAATCACACAGTCTGCAACTCACAAGGAATACACGGCACGTGGTCAGAGGAACCTTCGTTCGTCGGATCCATCTACCGTGGCAACGTTGCATCTCCGGACGCGTATGCAAAGTGAGCTTTTTTTTTCTCCATTTCCAGTCACACATGCGTCATTCGATACCTCGGTGAACGAGGGTGCTAATCGCTCGCTGCTGTGCACGTCTTTTTACTCTGTGTGTCATTCTTGTAGTGTTCAGTCCGAAGATTCGTTTAACGTGGCTCGCCACGCTATTCAGTCCTGTGCTTGCTTCTTCATGACTGCATAACTACTAGAAACTACACCAGTTTGAATCTGCTTGCTGTATTCACGCTTTGGTCTCTTTCTATAACTCCCCTCCGCCTCTCCCCCTCCCCCCCCCCCCCCCCCGCCCACCCACCTACACACACGCACATGAATACAGACAAACACTGCCATTACCAAGTTGAGATTCTTTGATCCGTCAAGATGTGTCCTATCAACTGCCGGCCGGTGTGGCCGTGCGGTTCTAGGCGCTTCGGTGTGGAACCGCGTGACCGCTACGGTCGCAGGTTCGAATCCTGCCTCGGGCATGGATGTGTGTGATGTCCTTAGGTTAGTTAGGTTTAAGTAGTTCTAGGGGACTGATGACCATAGATGTTAAGTCCCATAGTGCTCAGAGCCATTTTAACCATTTTTTGTCCTATCAACTGATCCATTCTTTTAGTAAACATGTTCCACATGTTCCATAAATTTCTCTTACCCTCTATTCAGTTCAGTACTTCCTCATTAGTTACTCAATACACCCATCTAATCTCCAGGCTTCTTATGCAGCACCACATTTCAAAAGCTTCTATTCTCTTGGTGGCTGAGCTGCACCACTTCACTTCAGTACAAGGATACGCTCCACATAAAAACCTTCAGAAAAGACTTCTTTACACTTTAATTCGGATGAGACGTAGCAAATTTCCCTTCTGCATCAATGGTTTCCTTGTTACTGCCATATTCCGCATTTGATATTCTTACTAGTTATTTTGATTAGATTATAAATGTCAGTGACTTGGCCACATGCTACTTCATTAAACCTGATTACCGGTTTCGGCTCTGCAGCCACCAGCACATCTGGAAATTCCAGCCACTAAGCATGTACCGACTACACAACTACGTGTCGCTGCTGTAGTGTTCAGATGTGGAGTTAGCTGCAAAGCCGAAACCGGTAATCAGTGTTATTTTAAGTAAGGTGTGGCCAAGACACTGACTTTGATAATCTAATCCCATACAAAGGTCACAACTCTCCTCGGTAGGTCCAAATGTTGATATTTTGCAAGTTATTTTCTGTCTGGATAACAAAACTTATCTACTAATTGTAGTGTTTCATTTCTTAATCTAATTCTGTCAGCATCAACTGATTTAACTGCACTGCTCTCGTTGTAGCGGGTGGTTGTAATTAAAGTGCAGTTACACACACGGGGGTCCAGTGTGGGCTGTAATTATCGTATGGCAGCGAAACTTGTTAGATGTGCTAATGTGTTAATGCGGAAACAATTTGCGGTGGAAAACAAATTAGTTCCAGTTGTGGCCACCAGGTGCAAATCCGGCGCTGTTCACTGTTCACCACGCTGTCATTTGACACGCCGTAACGTGAGTGAACAGTATAGCATCGAGAAGGGAGTGAAACTGTATTATGTGAGCGGCAGCAACTACAGTGCACCACTGAAAGGTCTGAGGAGAGGACTGATGTCATTAAATTGTTTAAAGAAGATGATACCGAAATTCGAAAACAAGGTTGCGTTGGTGTGGCATCCGGAAGAAGAAGACGTAATATGCTGGTGGAAGTTATCTCCGGTGTTTCTGCTTCTGCAACTGACCATGCAGCAGGTGCCCTGGGTAATGCTATTGTCGTGCAGTGTCACAAGGATTTTCCATCCCATGGCGACTGCATCTTTCGACACGATGGAGGACCTATTCATAATGCACGGCCTGTGACGGAGTGGTCACACCACAATAACGTCTCTGTAATGGACTGGCCTGCACAGGGGCCTGACCTGAATCCTATAGAACACCTTTGGGATGTTTTGGAACGGGGACTTCGTGCCAGGCCTCACCGACCGACAGCCGGTGTGGCCGTGCGGTTGTAGGCGCTTCAGTTTGCAACCACGTGACCACTACGGTCGCAGGTTCGAATCCTGCCTCGGACATGGATGTGTGTGATGTCCTTAGGTTAGTTAGGTTTAAGTAGTTCTAAGTTCTAGGGGACTGATGACCTCAGATGTTGAGTCCCATAGTGCTCAGAGCCATTTGAACTATTTGAACCGACCGACATCGATACCTCCGTGAAGAATGGGCTGCCATTCCCCACGAAACCTTCCAGCACCTGATTGAACGTATGCCTGCGAGAATGGAAGCTGTCATCAAGGCTAAGGGTGGGCCAATACCACACTCAATTCCAGCATTACCGTTGGATGGAGCCACGAACTTGTAAGTCATTTTCAGCCAGGTGTCCGGATACTTCTGATCATATAGTCTATGTGGAAACCAGTGTTTACCTCTGGGGATGTATAAAAGAACGCGTTTATCAGAGACATGTTCTGTCTCTACCTGATATGGAGGCCAGTATACAGGAATAAGTTGCTCAGATTCCACCAGGAACTGTTAATCACGTGGCTTTACGGATGCAGCATCTCTTCGATGTCTTTGGTGCTCACATGGAACAAATCGTGTAAGCGGCAGTTAATTATGAAATAAACATTAGGCCTTGCTCACTTATCTGACCTTTTCTGTCCACATCCCGTTGCTAATCCATTACGCATGGAAACATTTCTATACGTCTTTCTTGCATTCACAGCGCTAAATTTGCACCTGGCGGCCAAAATTTGAACTATTTTTTTTCAGCCTGAATCTGTTCTGCATTAAAGCATTACAATATATACCAATTTGTGCCGCCACACGATAATTACAGTCAACAATGGACAACTGTAAGTAGATGCTCTTTAATTATAACCAACTGGTAAACAAAAAAAATGAATTAATCTTTCTGCACAGCGCTAAATTTCGGTTCATGATCTCACTAGCGCAGCCCGCAAAGTAACCTCATCACAATCCAAAAGGTGTGAACTCCTGTCTGTTATGCGGAGGACTCGAGTTCAGTTCTCGGGACTGCCAAGGATATTTTTTTATTGGTGGGAGGACTGGAGTGGGGTGCAATCAGCGTCGTGACGCCAGCTGAGGAGCTACTTGAATTAGAAGCAGCGACTCCAAGGTCGAAAAAGTCGATAACGGGCGGGAGAGCGGTGTGTTGAGCCCACGCCCCTCCACAACGCGTCCGCAAGAGACGACACGTGGCAGTGGACGACACGCTGGTGGGTGGCATCACGTGGTCTTAAGGATATATACGATTTTCTTAAATTAATAAAAAAAGTAGCAAAAGAATCTGCAAGTAGAAAGTAACGTACATGTAACTGTAAGGCACCTGATGATGGCCGATTTGGATCAACAGTAAAGTTCATGCTCGATGATACATTATTGCAACTCTTTTACTCAGTAAGTGCCTACGAAATAGTATCTCTGCATTGTTTATAAATGAATGGCATGATAAAAATGAACTGCAGTGCGATGCAATAGCCGGCCGAGGTGACCGAGCGGTTCTAGGCGCTACAGTCTGGAACCACGCGACCGCTACGGTCGCAGGTTCGAAACCTGGGTCGGGCATGGATGTGTGTGATGTCCTTAGGTTAGTTAGGTTTAAGTAGTTCCAAGTTGTAGGGGACTGATGACTTCAGAAGTTAAGTCCCATAGTGCTCAGAGCCATTTGAACCATTTTTTTGCGATGCTATATGTTAGAAAGCAGCTCACTGTGAACAAGCATATTCACTTCGAAACGTTCCCTGCGTTAATGTAGTGTCATTTTACTGTAAATTTCGAGATTTACGTTCATCTTAACCTCCCACAGACACTTTTTTTCCGTAATACTGATGGCAAAGCAGCTTCCTCTGTAGAACCTGTATCTGTGGCTCCAAATGGTCTCTGGAAATAAACTTCAAAACAATCGTATTTTCATAGTATCCCATAACCAGTAACTATATACCGAATAAAGTGTGTCGAGTGTGCTTATACTGAAATTTTATGCAGCTGCCACATGGTATAGAAGAAGAGAAAACTTTGCCGGCTGTACGCCGTAACGAACTAAAAGGTTTCGTATTAACAGGACAGACAAGGGTGAATCTATTGCGCGAATCGTAATAATAAAACAGACGATGAGCAAGATGCGCTCGAAAGCGATTTGCGGAAATAATAGCGAATGGATAGATATTCCAGTACTGCCGCAGCATTCGTTTGACCACTACGGACAAAAGTCCTTCATAAAACAGTGCCCTTTCTCAAGACAGCGGCTGAATCTTGTCTTTTAACATCTCACGTCATATACAGCCGCGAACAGAGCGTCTTCGGCAGCGTCCCGCCGTTTGGTCACATACAGGTTGTGACTTGATTCCAGCACAGCGCAGGGGGACCCACACGTGCGTGCGTTTAGCCTCTTCCCAGCGGGAGGTCCGCCGCAGACAAGTTGGAGCCGGTCCTCCACAAGAAGGGCGGCCACCTCAGCGCAACCCTGTGTCTGTGCCGACTGAATGGGTCACGCGTACCTGCCTGCTTTCTGGAATCTTCCCTGCCCATTCCTCCGCCTTTATTCTCTCCGGCCGTTCGCAGAGGCTCGCCAATATCGTTGCTCTTTGAGGACAGGTAACGAGTGCTTCCCAGGCGAAGTTTCTGTACCTTCGTTGCCATAGCTACTGCAAGGTTCACCACAAAGGAGCCTTCATTTGAGTCCTAACTTGGAATAGTGTCAGTCCTCCTACACAACGACAGACCAAATTTAACTGCAGCGGTAGTTACTATCTCACCCTAAAGTACGTCGGTTTTCCTAGAGATGACACTGTTTACGTAGTTTATTATTTAATATGTTACAATTTCGAGTTGATAGAATGTTAACTGGAATACTCTCTTTCAAATTCTGAAGGTGGCAGGTATAAAATACAGGGAGCGAAAGGCTATTTACAATTTGTACAAAAACCAGATGGCAGTTATAAGAGTCGAGGGGCATGAAAGGGAAGCAGTGGTTGGGAAAGAGTGAGACACGGTTGTAGCCTCTCCCCGATGTTATTCAATCTGTATATTGAGCAAGCAGTAAAGGAAACAAAAGAAAAATTCGGAGTAGGTATTAAAATTCATGGAGAAGAAGTAAAAACTTTGAGGTTCGCCGATGACATAGTAATTCTGTCAGAGACAGCAAAGGACATGGAAGAGCAGTTGAACGGAATTGACAGTGTCTTGAAAGGAGGATATAAGATGAACATCAACAAAAGCAAAACGAGGATAATGGAATGTAGTCAAATTAAATCGGGTGATGCTGGGGGAATTAGATTAGGAAATGAGACACTTAAAGTAGTAAAGGAGTTTTGCTATTTAGGGAGTAAAATAACTGATGATGGTCGAAGTAGAGAGGATATAAAACGTAGACTGGCAATGGCAAGGAAATCGTTTCTGAAGAAGAGAAATTTGTTAACATCGAGTATAGATTTAAGTGTCAGGAAGTCGTTTCTGAAAGTATTTGTATGGAGTGTAGCCATGTATGGAAGTGAAACATGGACGATAACTAGTTTGGACAAGAAGAGAATAGAAGCTTTCGAAATGTGATGTTACAGAAGAATGCTGAAGATAAGGTGGGTAGATCACGTAGCTAATGAGGAGGTATTGAATAGGATTGGGGAGAAGAGGTTTGTGGCACAACTTGACTAGAAGAAGGGATCGGTTGGTAGGACATGTTCTGAGGCATCAAGGGATCACCAATTTAGTATTGGAGGCCAGCGTGGAGGGTAAAAATCGTAGAGGGAGACCGAGAGATGAATACACTAAACAGATTCAGAAGGATGTAGGTTGCAGTAGGTACTGGGAGATGAAGAAGCTTGCACAGGATAGAGTAGCATGGAGAGCTGCATCAAACCAGTCTCAGGACTGAAGACCACAACAACAACAACACTCTCGTAAAATACCGAATAAAATTCCTCTCCAACTACTCGCAGATTTCTTGAAATTGTCACAATGTATTTCGAACCACGTTAGTTACCACTTGGAGAAGAAGTCTCTTAGGACACCTGCGACCATCTTAAGCACTGAACGGAACTGCATTAGTTTTGTTCTCAAATATAATTTTTTATTACAGCTCATCATCACATGTTTGCTATATTCCCATCATCAGATCTGTCAAAAACCACACACAGTCCTATGCCACCTCCTACTACATGCTAACAAATGATTAGTGTCAAAGAAGTTTACTTAAGGGGAGGAAGACGACGACTACTCGTTACCGAACTGGAAAAGTTCAGTTTTGTGTGCTTGAGTACGTGTCAACCGCGTTGACAATGCAGCTGAAAGATATCGTGAGTAAGAGTTAGTTCAAGATCTGCAATACACATGTAATAACTGCGTCTGCAGAATCGAGGACGAAGGTATGCAATACCAATGTTGTACGAAACTTTCAAAAAATGGTTCTAATGGCTCTGAGCACTATGGGACTTAACTTCTGAGGTCATCAGTCCCCTAGAACTTAGAACTACTTAAACCTAACTAACCTAAGGACATCACACACATCCATGCCCGAGGCAGGATTCGAACCTGCCACCGTAGCGGTCGCGCAGTTCCAGACTGTAGCGCGTAGAACCGCTCGGCCACTTCGGCCGGCTACGAAACTTTCCTTCTAAACACACAGAAAATTATTTTCGCACTGGACAACTGCTTTTCTTGACTTTTGCCACTAACAGTCTGCCATAATGTAGTGGGATGTGACACATGTGGTGGTAAGTTCCTATGAGACCAAGATGTGACAAAGGACTGCATATGGTTTTTGACAGATGTGACGATTGAGGTATCCCGAATCACATGATGATTAGCTGTTAACAAAAGTTATACAGGTGACCAAAACTAGCATATCTCCATTCAGGCTGGTAACCTTCAGATGCTTTCAATCATCTACACACGCAGAGTTTGTAGCTTTGCTTGATCTAGCTATTGAGAAATTTAGCCATCAAACTACCTTTAAAAATTCGAAAACGAGGGTTACGATAACAGACATGAATGAGCAACTATGGAGACCGGCGTAACCTTGCTTATGATAATAATATAGGCTACACGATGGCGTTTTATTGTAGACGAGCTGCTGAACAGAAAGGCTTGTAGTCCTGAGATCATCCACATATGTCCAAAGTTGTCTGAATATTTAACGTTCTTCGAGTGGTGCACATGTGTACTTAGAATAGTCCAATGTGATCGTTAGTATTCACACGTATACGACATGACGTCGCCATGGTCTTGGCCAGCGACGATACGCAAGTGCTGTCTCAATCGGCTGACAATCCACAACAGCTAACGCAAAACCGTATTTGAATGAAGGGACTGAAGTCGTATGTTAGACAGGCAACACTGAACATCAAAAACAAAAAGTGCGTCTTGCCCTCCCTAAAAGATTTCTACTAACGGAATTAGAAAGAAAGGAGACAAAGACCTTATATAATGTACTCAGTGCAAATTAGAAAACAGACTCTACGTATTACGAGACATATACTCTAAAACAGAGTAAAAATTACGGAGGCAGTGCGCAAACGCAGTTAATGATTGCAAAGGGCTGAAACGGTTCTTCACCGTCTTTGACTCGAAACCGAGAAAAAGAATACCACAGAACATAAACGTCAAAACAGATCTAAGGGGAATGGATATACAACCGTTAATGCGCAAAACCGAGACATCTTATGCATAGCTGTAGTGACGTTTGAGACTTACTATACGAGAACCGAACAACTAACTGATGCCAAATGATTAGAGGTACGCCTTACTGGACGCATTGTACTGATGAAAAGCATCTGGCTTTCAGCTGGAACTCAAGATGACTTTGTTCTTCGTTTGCAGCACGTAGGAGACCATGGTTCATTCTTCGTGGTACGGAAAAACCAATGTAGAGCAAGGATTTGTATATTCTTTACTTCGTCTGGTATTTGTCACTTATTTCTGTTAAGCGCCTCCACGAAGGCCAAAATAAGATTTTTATAGTGAATATCTCACGTAAATTTAATGAAACAGTGATATGTGGAGACAGAAAGTAGAAGCGGAACAAATATAGTCGTCGGCATCTCTTAGATACATGAGGGGCTTTAGCAAGAATTACTTTATTTTTTAATAAATGGTATAAGCTGAAACACTTGCGAAATTAAATGCTAATACACTTATTTATTTATTTATTTGATCTGATTAGGGACTTCAGGTTCTCTCGTATACTGGACGAGGGTTTAACTCACACAGTATCTATTACATGATAGTTACTAAGGAACAGCAATTTTAATATGACGAGTGTATGAAGTGGCAGTGTGAGTAAATTGTACTGACTGTAAGCAAACAAAGTTAATTCTGGCATTATTTGTACTACTGCAGCTCCAGCCGCTAACAATGATAATAATAATAATAATAGTAATAATAATAATAATAATAATAATAATAATGACAATAATTGTGATATTCAAAGCCCGCATCTCGTGGTCGTGCGGTAGCGTTCTCGCTTCCCACGCCTGGGTTCCCGGGTTCGATTCCCGGCGGGGTCAGGGATTTTCTCTGCCTCGTGATGGCTGGGTGTTGTGTGGTGTCCTTAAGTTAGTTAGGTTTAAGTAGTTCTAAGTTCTAGGGGACTGATGATCATAGATGTTAAGTCCCATAGTGCTCAGAGCAATTTTGTGGTATTAAAAACAATAACGATGATGGCAGATATAAGAAGAATTTATAGCTGTACAAAATGTCTTTTGAAATACGGCAGCGAATTCTGTGAAAAGGAAGTTTAAGGAGACTACATCGTCTAAGAATACTGGGAAATGAGGAAGATCAAGTTGGAAAGAGGGATGTACAAAGGAAACGAGTGCGTACGGGGACAACGGTAATCATTACTGTTGCTTTAGTAGATATGTCATTACCTGTATTCTGAAGCTGGTGATGTTATTTAGCTTTCTAATATACTGCGGGAGGTTGTTCCTGCTACTGAGAAGGACTTCGAGAATGTGCCTGAAGATGGAGTGGGACAGAAAGGTTTTTATTCTGATGGGAACGGGTGTTTCTGCCATGTTGTTCAGACAAGAGCGTTAAGTTCGAGGAGTGGTAACAGCGACAATGTTCATCGATAAGGCAGTAGAGAATACAGGGAGCGTGGAAATATCTGCGCTTATCTGTACGCAGCCAGGGTAGCTGTGCATACGATGGTGAAATTTGATCAATGAGTCGAACATCAAAGATACACGAACACAGGCATTCATAACCAGTTCAAGGTGCCGTGAGCCTTCCTGAGAAAAGCCTTGTAGGATATTATCGCTGTAATCAATAATTGCTAGTATAAATGATTGTACAAGTTTCTTTTTCAGGTTAAGAGGGAAGAGTATTTTATATTGTTGTAGGGCATGGAGAGATGCTGATGCTTCCTTCTACGTTAAAATTAAATGCTCAGTCCAATTCAGATTTTGACATCTTCAGCCTTTGTAGTCCTGTCTTCCCCAGTTGCGTGTAGTAATATGGTATATTGATAATTTTTACTTATGGACCGTCTGGCAGCAACTGAATAAAACACAATTTTAGAGCCATACGCGTTTCGCCTTTATTTTCTGCAAGGCATCATCAGTGGCCTGGAATATGTACATATGTTTGCTATTTAATTTACATTTTGGTCACTGTACCTACAGGTTATAAACAGTTCTGGTGGTTGGTATTTCCTATTAAGTAGTAATGTTTTGAACTATATTTACAGGGTTGCGTGGACGACTTCCTACATATTACGCTCCTGTTGCATTTTTGGTGTTGTTCTTCTTCTTATAAATGCCAATTTACGGTTTTTTCCCACATTCCACAGCACTATGAACTGAACACTTGTTTCGATGTAATGTTTCGGTTTCTGTTGCCGACTGTCAGATGTTTTTGCCAAAGATCGAATGTTATTGCCAAACTGTCGAGGGTAATCATTGAAGTATCTGTGATCTGCTCGTGTATGCATTTGTGTGTTCGTGTGTGTGTGTGCGTTTTGGTGTGATATAACTTTCTATTTTTTATTTACTTTTTTTTTGGGCTGTGTGTGTGTGTGTGTGTGTGTGTGTGTGTGTGTGTGTGTGCGTGTGTGTGTGTCCAGAAGGCGAAGGGGGGAAGAGCATTTCTTTCTGTTTGCTTTCAGCGATGGCTTTCTGAATGTGGAAGTTTTCTTGTATTTGTATAAAGTGTATATCATTGTTGCCTATTCTCATCATTTTCATTTCTTGTTCCATGCTTGTAGGGTGGTGGTTATGGTGTTTTAAATGTTTTGCAGATGTGTAATGGTTTGTTTCGTACTTTCAACACCCGATATGTCCTTTGTATCGTGTTTAAAAATTCCTGCATGGCATGCCTATGTATACTGCATCACATCGTTGACATTCAAGTTCATATATTCCTGATTGTTGGAATTTGTCCCTCTTGGTAGCTGGTTGGCTTAGGTGTGATTGGAGGGTTTGCCGAGACTTATATGCTATTTGGAAGCCCTGTCTGTTTAGGATGTTTGCAACTCTGTGTGTTAGTTCATGTGTGTAGGTCATGGTGTACAATCTGGTTCTTTTCTGTGTGGTGTTGTCATTGTGTGTGTTTGTTGAGTGTGTTTGTGAGTCTTCAGCTTGTGAGTTCTGTTGTATTCTGGAAATGTTGTTTTTGTTTTGTATTAGTGTTTTTATTTTTTGATTGAGCCTGTAGTACATGTGTGTCATACTCATTGTTTCTAGCTATTTGTGTGATTGTACTCATTTCTTTTTCATAGTTTCTCTTGTTGAGTGGGATTCTGTTTAATCTATGTAACATATGTCTCAGTGCTGCAAGTTTCTGACTGTGGGGATGGTTAGATGTGGAATGTATTATTGTGTCTGTGGCTGTTGGTTTTCTAAAGATGTTAAATGTATGTTTGCCATTTTCTTTTTTTATTGTAATGTCAAGAAAAGTTAGGCGAAACGCGTATGACACTAAAATTGTGTTTTATTCGGTTGCTGTTAGACGGTCCATAAGTAAAAATTATCAATATACCGTAAAATTTAGATTTTCCTCTGTTATCACTACTAAACCTCTTTCAGATGGAGAAATGTTGATATTTCGGCTTAATGAGCCTAGAGTAACCAACTAGTATCGCTTGGGTTTACAATGGGTTGTGCCCATTGTGATTGTGCACACTGGTCGATATTGAGATTCTCAGTAGCTGTCCTCAGGTTTATAGGTATTGCACTTAGATAGAACTGGAGGTCATCAGCGTAGACGTAGTATCTGCAACGGGAGAAGACATACAATGAAAGAAGAATAGGGCCTAATACCGAACCCTGGGGGACGCCTCATACTACGTGCCCCCATTGTTACTTTATGGTGCCGGAAATGACGCATGGCTGGCGAGAAGTCAGGTATGAACGAAACCATTGCGTTACGCTTGGCGAGAAATTTAGACTGCTAAGTCTGGCAAGTTAAATGTCATAGTCGACAGTGTGAACGGCTTTGTTCAAGTCTAAGAAGCACATGATAGTTGCCTCTTGTGCCTCCATGAATAGATTCAGATCATCCGTTGCCTTTATGAAACGTCCCCTTTAAACAATTTATATATGAGACTGTGCTTAAACTGACACACAATATTTTTAGCGCAACGCAATCTGACTATCAAAGATCCCTGCAAAAGAATGGCCCTGACTAACATTAAACTATACCTCTCACAAATCACTTACCTCACAAAAATCTTCGCTGCTCAAGCTACTGCAATACAGCGAGCGCCACTACTGCCAGCTAAATAAAAGATTCAAACTATGGAAGGCACTAACTACTGATAGGGATAGTTAGCAAATGAAAGATATTAATAGAGAACAAACAATGTATTTACCTTGATATCATCACAAGTCTTAATATATATATCAGTTCATGACAAATTACAAATCTCCGCCATCTCTCTCCCCACATCCACCACTGCTGGCGGCTCACCTCCAACTGCGCAACGCTACGCGCTGTTCACAGCCAGCTGCCGCTGCCCAACACTACAATGGCAGACAACAATGCAAACTAGCCACAGACTGCACACAGCACAGCCAGTGATTTCATTTTCATATTGAGCGCTACGTAACGTTGCCAATAAGAAAACATAAACAGCCTACTTACATAGAGGAAACATAAACAGCCTACTTACATAGCCCCCATGCTCCCCACAAAAAATTTTACAAAATTTTTTTTGGGCAGTGGCCAATAATGACTTGATAAAATTTTTCATAATTACAATAACAAAGAAATCAAATGCACACACTTATTGATACAATGTTGGTCAAAAGCTAAAATTTTCTCACAGTTTATAAAGACAGTCCTGATCATTCATTACGGTAACCACAGGTTTTTTTTCACAAAGTCTCATTAGTAAAAGAAATTGCACACAGAAGTAGTGGATTTCCATGCAGTCTTGAAGAAGTAGTGTTGTCCTTCCAACGGAAAGACAGTGCTGGCTCTTGACATGCTGACAGGTAATGGGCCACAATGGAGCAAACCCACAGCAGAGTCATTCGAAGTTTTGAAGAGTATTGGTAGGTAAGTCATCACAGAGCGGACCCACTGTAGTCCTGGTAGAGAGTATGGTATTGGTGGGCCACCTGAGGTGCAGACCCACTGTAGTCCTGGTATAGATGGCCAGCAGCCATCCGTTGTGACTGTGCAGGTGCACAATCACCATCGAAGAATCTTGCAGAGAATATAGCAAGTCCATAAACCACCACTTGTGCACTCACAAAGTTTTTGAAATTGTCCTTAGAACCAGCAATGCTGTTATCCAGTCCCTTGCTGAGTTATTAACACACGTGCAAACACTAACAGTCCCTACTTCTCACATATTGTCCACATACTATGACCAACAGAAACGTGTGCAGTGAAATGTAACTTAATTGGAAGAACTGGTGTCTGTACAATTATAAATTTACAACATGAAAATACAATTACAAAGGTACAAAATACATCATTAAAGAACATAATAATACAGATAACATTTGTAGTACAGGCTTTACAAAAGAATAGAAATAAACATATACATCAGTGGAATTATGACATGAGTACATACATAAAAGATCACAATAACTTTTGAAACATCACCTTCACATGTGAGCAACAAACCAGAATAAATAATGTCTGAACATCTTTACAAAGTAAATAACATATTATTAATGCCAATTATATTCGAGGATGACAGTATTCCTCATCATAGTGAATGTAGCTTAATATTAAAAGAAGAAAAAATTCTATGAAACTACACAGAGACAGGAAGAAAACAAATACACAAGGGTACACAAACACATAGTGGGATAACACCAATAGGAAAGGACAGGGTTCGTTTTCAGTGTAACATTTGGTACTGCAGTCCAACCCAAAACTTCATATATCTTTCCTCTTATTTCATCCTCTGTTTCCACCAAAAAAAAATTCTATCTAAGCATGCTTTCTGTATTTATATGTTCACACATTTCTTACCTCAACATTTATTTCCAAGAAAATCCTACCTAAACCTGTTTTATGTACTTTTTTCGTATTAATTCTCAATGCATTTCTTCCAATTCATCGCAACTCATTCTCTTATAGTCTACCCCCTCTTAAGCTAACTTAAATCTACTGAGCTCAGATGCTAAACTAAGGAACGAGGCAATGCAGCAGCACAAAACAATTAACACAAGCAACAATGACAAAAAATACAGATTGGCAAAGCTAGCAGCAGCAAATGTAATAACTTATATCAAAACATGACATAGCTCAAGCAGAAAAAATAGTACACTAAAGATAACAATGCAGATAAGGGAAATGTATAATCACATCTTAATGTCTATGTAATTAAAGTGGTGCACCAGAACAACTTATTGTAAAAGAAAATATTACCATGTACTTGAAAAGAAAATTACGTGTTACTGTTACTAGTTCCTTCTTATTGTTCTTTCCTTTCCAAGTGCTCCTTTTTTAAAGAATGTGGATCATAAAATAATTATTTAATAGATCTGTTGACAGAAAGTGTTCACATTAGCAAATGCATTTAATTTTATTTTATGAAACCAATGCTGCAACACAGCTGGAAAACAGATGTCAAATGAAATAAGCAATTACGCAAACCAAAGCATAAAAACATCATTCAATAGCTATGTGGCATTTCGTAAGTCAGTAGCTCTCAATTCTCGTAGAAAGACACTTGTCATTATCAGGTTTGCAGATGTAAGAATATTTCCAAGGATAATGGCCTCCCCTTTTTTTTTTGTGCTACCTGAGCCGCTGAAAAGGGCTCGCAATAATGGCTTTTTCTCCAGGCGTCTGACACAGCTGGGTGCCCGCGACGCATTACGTGCAGGTGGTCACTTAACTTTCGTACGGAAATATTTACGACAGGAGATTCTGCTACCGTGGTAGTCTCATATAAAAATATTTCACAGGTCAAGAATTAGCGTTGCAAATCTGTAGAAACAAAACCCTATAAATATAACAGTGTCCAAAAAATGTTCAGTGGCATTGTGATACATTCACACATGATTCACACATGTCATAACTCTTAAAGTACGATTCTTGGTTTCCAACATCCTTTTTCACAAGTCAAGAGTCCCTACCCACTATTCATTACTCCTTACCTTATTACACATATACGTATCCATCGACACTCGTCAATATTTCGTCATTATAAATATGAAGCATAATCAAATAACTCATATAGCCTCAGCCTATTAATCGTAAACATACCTCAGCAGCATAATACACATCGTCGTCGTAAAAATAACATCATAACACCTCGGTCAAATCTCAAAATCGTCGTAGCTTCCTCCAATAATTAAAAAAAATTCTCTGCTCATGTCAAAAGTGTCATCTGCCTCAAACGTACTTTAAAAATCATAATCCCTTTACCAAATACATCATTCAAAGCTCTCATAGTATCACAATGGTTCCAAAAAAATATGAAGAGTTCACACAGTACAGACAAAATACAATTTCGTAAGTGTGAAGTTATCCAACGGTGTAATTACGTAAACATGTGTCACTGATGTAGTAAAAATAAATGTTTGTCTCTCTCAGTTAAATGATCAGATAGCTGTGTAAATTGTGTGTTAGAGAAATATGGTACCGATGTGTAAAGTTGTATAAGCAAATACCATATTAGCTAGGGTTCCTTGTGGTTGCCACACACATGGTACACAAAGTAAGCATGTACCCCCCTGAGGATTTGCGTATCAATTTGATTCAGATTTTGTTTCAGTTTCCTAATTTGTTCGCTCTGTTCTGTGTCATTAAAGACTACCGGTTTTGCGTCATTCAGATTATCATCTACCTTCGTAGATAAATCATTTAGCTGATCCGAAAGTTCAACTACTTTCTCTGATAATGAACACATTTCCTCAGTGTGTTTCTCTGAACCAAGCTTCAGAGTGTCCATTTGTGTTGAAATCGAATCTACTGTGTCCTTTAAGTTTTCCTGAGTTTTTGCAAGTTGCGTAACCGAATCGGTAGATGCAACTGAGTCAAATTTAGCTTGCAAGGTCTCATGATTTTCATGAACAATAGTTTGCAGTTCTTTTATGGCTGCTTCGTGATTCCGTAATGCATTTTCATGCCGCGAAAAAATAGGTTGAAAATGCTCACAAATTTGAGTTTTTACGTCATTACAGACTTTTTGACATTTCGATTCAATGTTATGTAACTCAGTAGTTATATCTTCACGTGTTTGTTCAAGAGTTTGTTCCAATGAGTCTAACTTTTTAAGATTTTGTTCCACTGTGTCTAACTTTTGCTGTGTTTGTCTCTGATGTTGTTCCATTGTGTCTAACTTTTGAAGCTTTTGCTGTGTCTGTCCCATTTGTTGTATTAATTGTAATAACAATGCATTGGTGTCTGAAACATGTTCCTCAGTGCTTTTCGGCAGTGAATTTACACCGGAAACATTCACATTTTGACAAGCAGAAAATGTGTCTTGACTTATTCGAGAAAACGGTGAGGATCCAAAACCTGAATCTACAGTATTTGCGAGATCGTGTCGTGTCATTTCGGCTTCCTGAGGCGAGCTATTGCCGACCGGTCGATCGATAATGCTTCCCTCTTCACTAATTGTTTCACTGTCCACGCCATTGTTTGACGCCCGTTCCATTTCCCTGTGCACAGTTACCAAATTACTACTTTGAACATTAGTAAATTCATTACTCGGCGGCGCTGATAAGCTACGCTCGTCATCACTATTATTTCTCAGTTTAGTTTGGAGCCTAGTGTTACGTTTTTCACACGCCATTATTGTCACAGTATTTCACACGACAACACAGAAAAACACAATTTGAAGATCAAAAATAAGAGAACACATTAACATAGCACTGAAAATAATATCTAGTTAATTGCAAGCGCAGCTGCGAAATACTTGGTGCAAATCTACATGCATGCCACAACTGTTTTACTATACAACAATGAAAGACTGCAACTACAAAGGAAATTCTCTCTACAATTACGCGCTAGCAATAAACAAAAGCTACACTAAATACACAAACTACAAGAAAAAATCAGAAGATTCCAGTGAGGTATCCTAGGCTAAGGGTCGACATATGAAACGTCCCCTTTGAACAATTATACATGACTGTGCTTAAACTGACACACAATATTGTTAGCGCAACGCAATCTGACTATCAAAGATCCCTGCAAAAGAATGGCCCTGACTAACATTAAACTATACCTCTCACAAATCACTTACCTCACAAAAATCTTCGCTGCTCAAGCTACTGCAATACAGCGAGCGCCACTACTGCCAGCTAAATAAAAGATTCAAACTATGGAAGGCACTAACTACTGATAGGGATAGTTAGCAAATGAAAGATATTAATAGAGAACAAACAATGTATTTACCTTGATATCATCACAAGTCTTAATATATATATCAGTTCATGACAAATTACAAATCTCCGCCATCTCTCTCCCCACATCCACCACTGCTGGCGGCTCACCTCCAACTGCGCAACGCTACGCGCTGTTCACAGCCAGCTGCCGCTGCCCAACACTACAATGGCAGACAACAATGCAAACTAGCCACAGACTGCACACAGCACAGCCAGTGATTTCATTTTCATATTGAGCGCTACGTAACGTTGCCAATAAGAAAACATAAACAGCCTACTTACATAGAGAAAACATAAACAGCCTACTTACACCTTTATTAAGGGACATGTTGTGCTGCGATGTTTACGGAAGCCTGATTTGTATTCGTCTAGTAGTTTGCTCGTAGTTAAGTAAGTTGTTAATTCGCCGTGGAGTATACATTCTAAGTTGTCGGACAATACAAGAATAATGTAAATAGGTCGGTAAACAGAGGGTGCTGTGGCAGAGTCCCTGTTCCCAGGCATCACTGGAAACACTTGTGGTTGAGGAACGGCTGAAGATATCTGTTATAGTGGGCAATAGTGGGTCAATAATAAGCTTCAGCTAATGGAAAGCTTTAAGATAATGTAATGTACTCGGCAGTAATAAAGGGAAGTAAATTGGACGAACACACCCAAAGTAATGCACCGATCGCAATACTGACAGACAGTACCGACACCTGTACTCCTTGTTACAAGAAGATAGATTGGAGGGGAGGATCCAAGACTCATGCTGCTTTTTAGTTTACAGAGAAAATAAACATGTTTACATCGTTCTGTCTACCGAGACTAACAGTGTTAAAAAATTGAAGAACCACGATTAAGTGAGGAGTGTAATACGCTACAGACCACTACATATTGCTCCAGAGTGGATCGAAAGATGTGATTAGAGTAATTACAGCGCGCACAAGGCGATTACGGAATCGCTCTTCTCGCGTTAAAATACGCAAATGGACCGGGAAGAAGCCCTAATAAGTGCCATTATCCGAAGTTCCCTCTGCGATGCACTTCACAGGCGTTTTCACATTGCAGACGTAGATGCTGACGAAGCTCGTTCCTTCATTATCCAATACGCTTGAATCGAGACGGCGACAGCACGGAAACAAAAGCTGTTTTACTTTCTCCTTTCCAGCAGTTGCAGTTCAGTTTACAACAGCGCGGCGTGATTTTCGCTGACAGTACCGGCATTTTATCTCCCACAGCGGAAAGTACGTGCGGACCTCGCATGGTACTACTGGCCTCCAAGGTCGTCTAATCTCACGGTACGTTTCCTTTTTTCTTTTCGAGAAAAAAGCCCGCCGCGGTGGCCGAGCGGTTCTAGGCGTTTCAGTTCGGAACCGCGCGACTGCTGCGGTCCAGGTTCGAATCCTGCCTCAGGCATGGATGCGTGTGACGTTCTTAGGTTAGTTAGGTTTAAGCAGTTCTAAGTTCTAGGGGACTGATGACCTAAGATGTTAAGTCCCATAGTGCTCAGAGCCATTTCAACCATTTGAGAGAAAAAAAGAGGGATACCGTGAATTACTTCACCTATTTGCCTCGCCTTCCAACAAATTTCTTTGATCGAAATAAATTCGCTGAATTCGAGTAACTTTGCTTCAGCTGTATGAGTTCCAAGTGTTCTAGCTGTTAGTGGCATATGCAAATTTGTACCGGATAGGGAGTCGAACCCGAATTTCCCGTTTGTCGCGTGCGGTTTGCTTACCATATTTTTTTTCATTTTGTTCGTTATTGTTCATTGTATTTGGTCCCAGCGGATGTCACAGGACAGGACATTCGTTGAAGTTCGTCGCTGATTCCTTCAATCAGTGTTTTATTACAGAGACCAGTCAGCGCACTGACCCAACACTCTGAGCTACTGTGCTGGCCCCATGCACGACTCTCGGACAGACCCAACCTTCCATATGTCATACCGTCTACATCCCTATACGGCACAAACTTTCATATACCACCAACAAGTAGGACATCTGTACTTAACAGAGCACACGAAGTTATATTGGCCTAATTTAGAACGGCTGTCAGTCATCATCAATGTAAACTCTAGGTGAACTGTGATCCCTTAGCCATACCAGTAAATCGAGTAACAATATACGTGCTCGCAAAACTATGGAATCAGTTTGCCTATCGCCTCGATGTTTTGCGTGCATTTGATGCAGGGCATATTAAAACTTTTGAAGCTAAACATAACCGTAAAAATTACCGCAGCGTTGTGTGTGCACGCGTGAAAAACACACACTCTCGTAAAATAAGATAGTTCTTTTCAAAACGCAATCTTTACAGTATAATGTCTAAGTAGAAAATCAATTGAAGAGTCTAAATTCGTTCATGTACATCATACGGTTTTATGAAATTAGCCTAACATTTCGAAAAGCCCTGTAGTCTGAAGAGGATTGCATAAGAAGATGATGTTGCTCATAGGCGGAACAACATCAGCTTCATTGAAGCGAGAAGAGGGACAAAGGGGAGAAGGTTTAATGGTGTGCGGAGGTGTAAGGCATATTTGTATTTTTTATTTAGTTATTAATGTCACGACGAGATACTCGGCGGCCAAAAATGGGTGGAAAAGCGTTGCACGCCATTTATACACTGAAAGGCGAAAGAAACTGGTACACCTGCCTGATTTCGTGTAGCGCCCACGCGAGCACGCAGAAGTGCCGCAACACGACGTGGCATGGACTCCACTAACATCTGAAGTAGTGCTGGGGTGAACTGACACAATGAATCCTGTAGGACTGTCCATAAATCAGAAAGAATAAGAGGTGGTGGAAATCGCTTCTGAACAGACCGTTGCAAGGCATCCCAGATGTGTTTAATAATGTTCATGTCTGGGGAGTTAGGTGGCTGGAGGAAGTGTTTAAAATCAGAAGAGTGCTCCTGGAGCCACTCTGTGGCAATTCTGGACGTATGGGTTGTCGCATTATCCTGCTGGAATTTCTTAAGTCCGTCGGAATGCACAATCGACATGAATGGATACAGGTCATCAGACAGGATGCTTACGTACGTGCTCCTGTCAGAATCCCATATCACTCCATCTGCACACGTCCCACACCATTACAGAGCGCCCACCACTTTGAACAGTCCTCTGCTGACATGCGGGGTCCATGGATTCAAGAGGTTGTCTCCATACCCATACACGTCCATCCGCTCGATACAATTTGAAACGAGACTCGTCCGACCAGGCAAGATGTTTGCAGTCATCAACAGTCCAATATCGGTGTTGACGGGCCCAGGCGAGGCGTAAAGCTTTATGTCGTGCATCAAGGGTACACGAGTGGGCCTTCGGCTCCGAAAACCCATGCCGATGGTAATTCATTGAATGGTTCGCACGCTGACGTTGATAGCCCAGCACTGAAATATGCAGCAATTTGCGGAAAGGTTGCGCTTCTGTCACGTTGAACGATTCTCTTCAGTCGTCGTTGGTCCCGTCCTTGCAGGATCTTTTTCCGGTCGCAGTGATGTCGGAGAATTGATGTTTTACCGGATTCCTGATATTCACGGTACACTCGTGAAATGGTCGTACTGGAAAATCCCTACTTCATCGCTACCTCAGAGATGCTGTGTTCCATCGCTCGTGCGCCGACTATAACGCTCAAACTCACTAAAGTCTTGATAACCTTCCATTGTAGCAGCAGTAACTGTTCTAGCAACTACGCCAGACATTTGTAGTCTTATATAGGAGTTGCCGACCGCAGCACGGTATTCTGCCTGTTTACATATCTCTGTATTTGAATACCCATGCCTACCGGTTTCTTTGGCGCTTCAGTGTATTTTAAGATCGTATTACACGAGCGACTTTTAGTCAAAATCGAGTCCTCGTGGATGGGCGGGCGATTGTAGTTGCGTGTAAATGCGGCGGCAACCATGTCGCGGGTGGGACAATAGGGTCAGTGAGTAACTGACTGTATCGTGTGTAGCGTTCTCAAATCGTATGATGCAAGCTGCGCATGCGCAGAAACGGGACTCTGGCATCGTCTGCTGACGATGTAAGTTCTATTCTCGACGAGCTCAGTCATATTGCAGTAATGGGTTTAATGCTTTTATGTCTTTTTAATATTTCTTTTATTGTTTTCTTTGTTTTCGTGACACACTGCAAAGATTGCATGAGGAACTAGAATTTTTCCCACTAGTATTGTCCGACAAGAGAGACCAAATATTTGAAAGAAAGTAGATTTTTGTGTTTTTCCGATATCTGGACACAAAAGAAACCTGCGTTGTCCCTAAATAAGAACGTAAATAGGTTAAATTTTTAAATGAAAATGATTTCAACGGTGTAAAGATCAGCTCTGTTTATGGATAAAAACTGTTTTCCATCTTATTTGGCATTTAGAAAGAAAACAACAGAGCTTAAAGCACTAATGTGCTTGTACTAGTTTGTAAATGTTGTTTGATGTGTTTGTACGTACATTTTATTTAATTACTCGAGAAAATGCACAGCCTGACAAAAAGATTTGAGCACCCAGAAGACACGGTCAGACGTCGATGTAACATTGCACACGTGCGCAGTAAACGGCATTTTTAAATGGTGGCAGCTGCAATTCTCTGTCACAGGTAGAAGGACCACAAGGCTGCATTGGCTCTGAGCACTATGGGACTTAACTACTGAGGTCATCAGGCCCCTAGAGCTTAGAACTACTTAAACCTAACTAACCTAAGGACATCACACACATCCATGCCCGTGGCAGGATTCGAACCTGCAACCGTAGCGGTCGCGCGGTTCCAGACTGTAGCGCCTAGAACCGCTCGGCCACTCCGGCAGGCCAAGGCTGCATTAGTGTTGCCCGTGTTTAGTGTTGTTACCAATCCTGGAAGAGTATACAGGCGGTGTGAACATCATGGCATGTTGAGTGATCACTGAAGGACACGGAAATGTCGTGTAGCCACTTGAGACAGCGCTGTCAGCAACTTATAGATTGTGAAAGAGGTCTCATTGTGGGTCTCCATTTGGCCAGTTGGTCAAATCGTGCAATATCCCGATCTGTGGCTCAGTGATGATGATGATGATGATGATGATCGCATGGCACTGATGGTCGGGCGTCCCCACGTGAGGAAGTTCGGACGCCGAGTTGCAAGTCTTTTCTGTTGACGCCACATTGGGCGGCTTGCGTTTCGGTGATGACGTAATCATAACCACAGCACCCAGTCCCCGAGCGGAGAAAAACTCCGACCCGGCTGGGAATCGAACCAAGGGATGCTGCATGGCAGTCAGACGCGCGGAGCACTCAGCTAAGGAGGCGGACACTGGCCCAGTGCTGGACTGAACTGGAACATGAGGGCAGGAATACTCGCCATCAAGGTTCCGGTAGATCACATCTGACCAGTACATGGGAGGATGGCCGTTTTGTGCACTAAGCACGCCTTCACATCCATGCCTGCCATTCGAGAATGCACTCCCTGCGGCCGGACTATGGAATTAGCGTGTCATTTATAAGGCTACAATTAACACCACAAAACAAACGGTTGGGTTTGTGTTGGTGCTGTGAGGGAAATATGGACTGCTGAAGAATGGCGTCGCACTCTGTTCAGTGATGGTTGGCAGTTCTGCTCTACTGTGTATGACCATCGTCTGCAAATATGGCGGCGCCCTGGAGAGAGTTCCGGTTCTGTGAATACTCTGAAGAAGCTCAGCGATGTTATTCCTGGTGTCACAGTGTGGGGAACCATACCGTATAACTCTGGTCTGGTAGTGACTGAGGGGACTCTGACACCACAGCGCCACATGAAGGACAGCCTGCCTCCTGATGCGTTACCTCACAGGCAGCGATATCGTGGAGCCATTTTTCAACAGAACAATGGTCGTCCACACGTGGCACGTGTCTGTGAACTTCGTGTGTGATGCTGTGGTACCCTCGTAAGCAGTAACATCCCCAGATCAGTCCCCGGCAGGACATATGTGGAACCATCTCAGGTGGCAACTCCTTCCGAGTGTTACAGTGCCACTTCCGTGATATGAAGGACCAGTTACAACAGCCGTGTGCTACTTGCCTCAGGAGCGGATACAATGCTTTTGTCACACCCATCCGATCCGAATCGGTGAATGTATCCGGGCAGTAGTGGGTGAACGTCATACTGATGAGTGGATTCGTACTGCCAAGTTCTTTGTAAGGTTGACTCGGTTTTGTAATCTCTACAATAACAACACATACTCTCTTAACCCGAGAATTTCTCATCTCGATTCCTGCTCTCCTTGCAGCTATTTCACTTGTTCTGTCAGGCAGTGTAAATGATGATTTTTGTAATATGTACACTACTGGCCATAAAAATTGCTACATCAAGAAGAAATGCAGATGATAAACGGGTATTCATTGGACAAATGTATTATACTAGAACTGGCATGTGATGACATTCTGCCGGCCGGTGTGGCCGAGCGGTTCTAGGCGCTACAGTCTGGAACCGCGCGACCGTACGGTCACTGGTTCGAATCCTGCTTCAGGCATGGATGTGTGTGATGTCCTTAGCTTAGTTAGGTTTAAGTAGTTCTAAGTTCTAGGGGACTGATGACTTCAGCAGTTAAGTCCCATAGTGCTAAGAGTTTTTTTTTTATTTATTTTCTTTTTTTACATTTTCACACATGTTGGGTGCATAGATCCTGAGAGATAAGTACCCAGAACAACCACCTCTGGCCGTAATAACGGCCTTGATACGCCTGGGCACTGAGTCAAACAGAGCTTGGATGGCGTGTACAGGTACAGCTGCCCATGCATCTTCAACATGATACCATAGTTCATCAAGAGTAGTGACTGCCGTATTGTGACGAGCCAGTTGCTCGGCCACCATTGACCAGACGTTTTCAATTGGTGAGAGATCTGTAGAATGTGCTGGCCAGGTCAGCAGTCGAACATTTTCTGTATCCAGAAAGGCCCGTACAGAACCTGCAACATGCGGTCGTGCATTATCCTGCTGAAATGTAGGGTTTCGCAGGGATCCAATGAAGGGTAGAGCCACGGGTCGTAACACATCTGAAATGTAACGTCCACCGCTCAAAGTTCCGTCAATGCGAACAAAAGGTGACCGAGACGTGTAACCAATGCCACCCCATATCATCACGCCGGGTGATACGCCAGTATGGCGATGACGAATACACGCTTCCAATGTGCGTTCGCCGCGATGTCGCCAAACACGGATGCGACCATCATGATGCTGTAAACAGACCTGGATTCATCCGAAAAAATAACGTTTTGCCATTCGTGCACCCAGGTTCGTCGTTGAGTACACCATCGCAGGCGCTCCTGTCTGTGACGCAGTGTCAAGGGTAACCGCAGCCATGGTCTGCGAGCTGATAGTCCATGCTGCTGCAAATGTCGTCGAACTGTTCGTGCAGATGGTTGTTGTCTTGCAAACGTCCCCATCTGCTGACTCGGGAATCGAGACGTGGATGCACGATCCGTTACAGCCATGCGGATGCCTGCCATCTCGACTGCTAGTGATAAGAGGCCGTTGTGATCCAGCACGGCGTTCCGTATTACCCCCCTGAACCCACTGATTCCACATTCTGCTAACAGTCATTGGATCTCGACCAACGCGAGCATCAATTTCGCGATACGATAAACCACAATTGCGATAAGCTACAATCCGACCTTTAGCGAAGTCGGAAACATGATGGTACGCATTTATCCTCCTTCACGAGGCATCACAACAACGTTTCACCAGGTAACGCCTGTCAACTGCTGTTTATGAGAAATCGGTTGGAATCTTTCATGTCAGCACGTTGTAGGTGTCGCCACCGGCGCCAACCTTGTGTGAATGCTCTGAAAAGCTAATCATTTGCATATCACAGCATCTTCTTCATGTCGGTTAAATTTCGCGTCTGTAGCACGTCATCTTCGTGGTGTAGCAATTTTAATGGTCAGTAGTGTAGATGACACATTTCCTACTGCTTTTAGTTTCTAGCAGAATATAGGATTTACTATACCCTTTTTCCAAGGAATTTCACTTGGTTATTAATAAACTCTACTGTCGTATTGCTAGTTAGTTAATACTGTGACTATATTCTAATTTTCTGTAAGTGGGACGGTCCGTCATAACCTCACTTTCACAACAGACAGTACTAACAACACACGTAATTTTTGAGCCGAATTCTAAACAAAAATGAGTGCTCTTGACAAGGGAGTCTCGGCGCGAGAATAATACTCCAGAGGTGCTGCACTAGACTCATTTGCCCGAGCAGTCGATTAAGGAAAGGAAGTCACTCTTACGAAAGGGGCTTCATACAGCTTTGCCCGTAGCCGTCCACGCGTCACTTATTCCGTTTCGTTGTTGGGAGCCATTGCCATGGTTAGAGGCGAGCTCTGGCAGCACCTGCTCTCCGGACGTAAAACAGCGTTGGAGCCATCTGCGAAAAGAGGCGATATTTTGTGGGGGCGGGCAGGGGACGCCCGCCCGCTGTTCCCCAGCGCCGTGGGGCCGCGGGCCGCGATATTAAGCGAGGCCCCGTCACGCTCTGCCGCTTATCGTAATGCAGCTCCTAAGGCGAAGAAAAAGAAAAGGAAAGGAGAGAAAGAAGAAGCGTGGAGGAGGAGCGGGGACGTGGGCCCATCTTCCCCCCCCTCCCTCCCCCACTTCTCCCCGCCGCCCCTCCTGCCACGCCGTCCCGGCCCGCCACCTTCAACCACACACAGCCTGGACATCAGCCATAAAGCTCTGCCACAGGATCTGCTCACTGTTCACAAGTCATAGATAGACTCCAATAATTTACGCAAGCTACTTCGGGGAGACGAACTTTGCCGCACGATACTGATCGAGCAAGACTCCAAGCAAGATTCAGACTCAGCCCTCGTGTGACGTAGGTGTCAAATCCAAATCCAATCCACTTTGCGGCGCTGTCTAATGATGCGTCGATTAGGGCTTTCATTTCCAGCGACTACTGTAGATATTTCTGTGCTGAAGGAGTCGGTAACAGGAGCCCTTAAAAGCGGAAGTGACGTCGAATCGTGCTGCTTACACCACACTGGCAGCCACACGATATTAACATATTTATCTTAATTTCTTAAAACACGTCAGAAAGATACCGGAATGCCTACTTCAAAGAAATCATGATCGTTTCCTTCACCGTCCTAGCCCGTCTGAGACGATGCCGAATCATTAACAATGTCGCTGCTAATAGAATGTAAAAAAAAAGTTATTTTTTACGCAGTTGTACAATATGGGAAATATACCTACAATTCGCTGACTCAGAGACCTAAGCGTACAGTTATACGCGTTGCTCGCGAGACTGGAAGATGAATAAAACACGGATTTATATATTTATCGTATGGCAACAAGAGCAAATATTAACAAATACATGTAGTTTGCAATTATGCTTTTAAGGACGAAGCTAGTATGTTTAAATTCTGGAAACTACTGATTCGATAATATTAAAGGACTAAAAAATTAGGACTGTTAGCTAAAATTAGGACTGTTAATCAGAGTTCAACATGTAGTGAAAGAAGCCAACTGACAGCAGAGGGAGCAGCATTAATAAAATCGCTGAATGCTCATGGACGCTTTGTCAGAGCTGAAAGGTTTGTTCTTTAGCCTCACAATCGCTGAGCGGAGAGTTTCGGAGTCTCCACTTGCTCATCATAGCATTGCAGCTGGCTTGGCCGGTGTTTACCATGTTCAATGGTCAGTCTAATCCACTCACTTCTCTTCAGATCAAATCCCGGTAGACTCGCAGATGCATATTCGACAAATTGATGTTTTGTTGTTGCAGCATTCCAGCTCTTCCGCCCTCTTCTTTTACATCAAACTTTATTTCTCGTTCGATCTGCCAGATACATTTTACAAAGAACAGATAAGATTAATATAAATCACAATGAACGTTTGGAACTTACAATGTGTAAACAGATTACATCAGTTACTACTTTACAATTATGTCAGGGAAACTATATTATTACATTAAATGGAACAAAAATCACATACATTGAAGACAATTGATTACACAGTAACATTAAGATTATGGAGCCATTTCCTGGCATTGTCCGTTAACCTGTGGAGCGACATCAGAGAGCCGTCTCTGAAACAATGAATGTTACAAACCAGAAGATGGTCCATTGTTTGTACCTCGCCACAGTCACAACACGAATCGTCTGTATAGCCCCATTTGGTTGTTTGCTGTCTGTATCCTCCAACTCCTTGTTGTTTCTTCCAGTATGCCACAATGGAGTGCATGATTTCAGGCGGTCTGGAGGAGTGCCGTTTAAGACTATAAGGATTCGAAGACGTTGGGGTAGTCAGGTTGATGCAGCTTCCTCCATTCTCGATTGCTTCTTGGCGTCGCAGTTCCGTTGGTGTAGTGTTACCGATGGTGTGCAGCCAAGGATCACCGTGTTGCCATACTGGTCAAGTGTTTAGTTACCGGGTATGTGATGAAACGTGTAGAGTTGAGGCTTTTGCGCCCTACGTTAAGCCAACCAGTTTATTTACTTTGTTATTTCAGGTCTTTAGCTTTTGGATAGCGTTTTGCTTTAAACGTTTAAGACCGATCGATTGAGAACCAAGGTATTTATGCTGGAAATTGTATCTAATCCTCATTTGACTGAAGTTCACATTAAGCTTCAACTTTTTTAGTCCTGTCTTGCTCAGTTGCATGTCATATTACGGTATATTGATAACTTTTACTTTTGGACCATCTAACACACAGAGTGGCAAACGTACTAAAGAGACGGCTTCCGAATAGCATCTAAGACTGGGCAACCCTCCAATCACGAGTGGCAAACATACTAAAGAGATGGCTTCCGAATAGCATCTAAGACTGGGCAACCCTGCAATCACACCTAAGTCAACCAACTATCAAGAGGGACAAAGTCCAGGAATCGGGGATATGTAAACTGGAATGTCAAAATTGTGATGCAGTATAAATAGGTATGACATGCAGAAGAAATTTTAAAACACAGTACAAAGAACATACCAGGTGTTGCAAGTACGAAACAAACCATTCCACATTTGCACAACATTTAAAACACCGTAACGACCACTCTACAACAAATGAAAATAATGAGAATAAACAACCATGACAAATACCTTATACAAATGCAAGAAAACTTCCACATCCAGAAAGCCATCACTGAAAACAAACATGTGATAAACGAGTAAACACACATCAATGCAGAGTCCCTCCTACACTTAATAAAAGAAGTGATCAGATAAAAATCATTCCTCTCACATAAGCAGCCACAAAATATACATCTCCCCCCCCCCCCCCCCCCCCACTCGCCTTTTGGACACACCAGGAAAAAAAGCTCACCAAAACAAATACTATTTCACACAAAAACACTCAGACACACACACACACACACACACACATGCATACACAAACAGATCACAGATATCTCCAAAATTACACTCGAAAGCTGGCAATAATATTCGCTCTTTGGCAATAACATCCGACAGTCGGCAACACACACCAAAACATTGCATCAAGACAAGTGTACAGTTTCTATTACTGTGGAATGTGGAAAACAAAAACCTCAAGTGGCAATTATAAGAAGAGAAACAGCACCAAAAATGTGACAGAAACATAATTTGTAGAAAATCGTCCAGGCAACCTGTAAGTAGAATTTAAAATATTACTAGGTCATAGAAAAAAAACCAACCACCAGAATTGTTTATAACCTAGAAACACTGCCCGAAAATGTAAACTAAATAGTAAAATATGTACATATTCCAGGCCACTGAAGATGTCTTGCAAAGAATAAAGGCGAAACCAGTAGGGCATGAAAATTGTGTTTCATGCAGTTGTAGTTAGGCGGTCCAAAAGTAAAAATATTATCAGGATATCCTAATATCACATGAAGCTGTTGGTTTGCAATTCTGTTTTTCAAGCGAATGCGGAGACTTCTGTCTTGGCTGTGTTTCATTGGAGTCTCCATGCTTTGTGGGTGTTGAGGATGTCTAAGTGTCTAGACAATATATTTTCTCCTTCCTCGAGTGTGTTAGTATGTATGACTATGGAAAGGTCATAGGCATAACAAGACGTTCTGCTTAGCAGCGTTTGGTATGCTACTGGCGTTCACAGACTGAACTCACACTAAGAATTAACAGCTATTGCTCTGTCACGCTAGCAAATCTGAATGTAGTTTTCAGGCGGTTCTTCGCGTTTTTCTATGCACAGTCTGCAAGTGAATCTACATTTACACTCCGCGAACCAACTTACGGTGTGTGGCGGAGGCTGCTTTGTGTAGTGCTCTCACTTCCCACTTTTCTGTGCCAGTCGCGAATGTTTGCCAGGAAGAGGGATTGTTGGTAAGCCTCCGTGAGAGCGCGAATCTCTCTGATTTTACCTTCATGTTGGTTTCATTAGATATATGAAGGAGTAACCAATAAACTGGTTGACATTTCTAGGAACGTACAGTCTCGGAGTTCTAACAGTGAACCACACCGTGGTGCTCACCGCCTCTCTTCAAGTGACCGCCACTGGAGATGGCTGAGGATCACCGCGTTGGTTTAACACTTGCTAAATGAATCTGTAACAAAGCGTGCAGCTCTTCTTTGGACCTTCTCTAGTTCCTCTGTCAATCTTACCTGGTTTGGATCCCAAATTGACGATCAGTACTCAAACATTAGTTGAACGAGTGTTGTTTAAGCTACCTCCTTTGTGGGTCGACTTCATTTCCTGAGGATTCTTCCAAAGAGTCTCAGGCAGCTCTCTGCCTAACCTATGATTAGTTTTATATGGTTGTTCCGCTTTAAAACGCTCCGTACGCATGCTCCTAGATATTCTACGGAGTTGACTGCTTCTGGCGATTGTTCCGCAATAAAGTCATTATACAGTAATGACTTATGCACAGTATGTTACATTTTTTTACGATCGGGATCAACTGCCAGTCCCTGCACTAAGCGTCGATTCTCTCTCACTTTTCCTCCATTTCGCTGCCGTTTTCTGTCGTTACGAATTATCTCCCTACAACTTCCTCATCTGCAAAAACCTCATGAAATTTCCTACGTTATGCTCTAGATAATTTTCCTTTAGCAACACGACTGTATCAAAGGAAAGGACATCCGCCCAGCGAATAAATCCTCCGTGGGCGAGATTGCCGAGCATTATCTTACCTCATTACATGTAGGACAAACACTAAAGGATAAAGAGAAGGATAGTACATCAGATAAAAATTTATACGTAGAAGTTCCTGGTGTAAGCAGTCACCAGAAGAATAAGCTACATAAATTCGTCCTATCAAGTGTACGAAAGTATTAGATGTTTTAGGTTGCCGTAACAGATATTTGATTCAAGAACGTTGCGAATGTGACCAAGTGAACTTCATATCAGCTGCAGTTGCCGATTTCAAATGCTAATGGCGTGATTCTGACGGCTGCTAATATTTTTAATCTGTAATCGATTCTTATTTAGTACGTGGCTCGCGAATCTGTGTAATATTTAAGTCAGGGCAACTGCTTGCTGAATAAAACAAAACTTAAAAGATTGGTAGGAGCAAGAAGGACTCAGAGTGATTAAAGAAAGCCCTCGTTTCAATTTTTTATTTGTCCGCTTTACGAGAGGGACGCGGATGTCCTGTCACTTGGCGGCGGAAACAGAAAGTTGTAACGCTGTGCCCTCTACGACTACAAAAGAGGTCGATACCGAGTCACACGGTGGTTGAGCTGCAGTCAACGCTTCCTTAAGAAATTGTAACTTAACGTAATACAATTTTTACACTTTTGGCCGACATCGCAATAACCGAATTCTTTGATACTATTCACGACCGTCTGGGTTAGACTCCGGGTCTTCCGTATGGTGGTCAAAGCAGTGAACTGTTTGGATAGTGCTGAAGAGGACGTCATGCCTTTTTTATAAGAATCTGTCATGTGTTGGGCCCAAGGACATGTCTGGATGGAAAAGAATTAGCTGATGACATTTTCTGATGCTCAGCTACAAGACATTTATAAAAAAATCGTTAATGATTGTTTCTGCTACATCTAAATTTCACAGAACTTTTGAACTGGCACGAAGGGCAAAACACTAACATAAAATGGAGGACATACTGAACTGAGCCTTTGAAAACTATTGTCTTAGTGTAGAGTATTCGTTACTTGTTCCCAGACATCAATGAAACCATTACGGCGCACTTGATAACAGTCCTTCTTCTTCTATATCTCCTAGACTTGTTACGTCATTCTGAACTGCATTTTAGGTTGCAGTGACATCGTCTTAAGGTCGTTACATAGGGGTCTGGTCCATGTATTCGGTGGACGGCATGGGCGCCTTTTCGGTTCTTCTATGTCAGGTGTTTTGCTTGTCGTATGATCACGTACATGGCGCACATCATGCCATTACCAGCGTACATGGTTCTCTTGAAGCCTTTTTGCCATGTCTTCTACCTTAAACGATTCTCGGATGTGGTCGTTTCTTACTCCGCCTTTTAGAGTCATTTCTCCAGACCAGTTTAGCACCCTTGTTTATGTAACCTGGACCTTCCGTTCGTCTGATCTGCGCATGGCAAAACATTCTGTAGCGTATATAGAGCTGGTCTTATCGTCCATTTGTATGTAGTCCCTCTGATTTCTACAGGAATTTTCGCAACACTGATGACTCCTGGTAATGATTTCCTTTTCAGACGCGCAGCTTTTATATAGTTTCCAATGTCTTTGTTGGTGGAAATTGTGGATCCTGTTACCGACAGGAGATGCCTGATCTGATCGATTGCTGTTCTAAGAGCATTGTCTAGATGTAGTTGCGATTTCGTGCCCGCTCTTGAGAAGCTGCTACACGTATTGTCCGTTTTGGTACTGCTTCCCAACTGCTCTACATTCTATTGTCGAGCGTCAAGCATCAAAATCCTCTCGAGATTCTGGTGGAGAATCTTCTGTTAGAACTACGACGTCAGCGTATGAAAGTGTCCAAGGAGATGGTTCTGTAAATAGTTAGGTACGTATTCAGTATGAAATTTCTTTCATAAGTAAAGCCAGTGTCGTTTATTGACACTCAAATCTGAGATAGTCCTAGACATACAATTAATTTCAACATTTCTTCTTGCAGAAGACAATCTGTTGCCACCGGCTTCTTCGCCGAGAGTGATGTAGCGGTGTTTAAAGAATTTCTGATGGGTCTAGAAAATTGTGGTGCAATCAGGTCTTGAACGTAATTCGTTTTTGGTTATTGTAAGTCTGATAATTCACTCTGTTAGTCATTTCTTGTTATAGGACATACCTCTTGACACAGCGTATTCCGACATCATTATGTCTTGCTTCTTACAGAATATTTTGTTTATAATTCAATTCTAAATTATTTTTACCTTCAGTCAGACTGGAAAACCATTTATGTCTTCCAGGAAATTCCTTCATGTTTTTCAAATCCTTACAGATCCATTATTAGGCACTGAAAAATATTTTTTAATATACAGCGTTATGGGCATAAAGTAGTTCTGTTACAAAGTGTTCGTACTTCAAACGAAATAAATATTCAATATTAGTTTACAATTCGAACTGGTGAATATTGCGCTTGTTTGATATTTCATGCGAAAGAATGAATATGAACATTTAACATAAATTGCCCCCTTTTAATGCATGCTAGATAATGAATCCTACACGAGATTTCCCATGGCAATGAACCCCAATGAGTCGTAAATCAGAAATGTTTCTCCAGTTTCCAAGTTGTCGTGTTTTAAATTACTAGTACCAGTTGGATGTACGCAAGGACGAATATGTAACTGCGGTGTATCACTTGCGACTATTTAGTCCATTCGTCTCTTGTGCTTGAGGAATTCATACCAAGCTGAGCAACTTTACACTGTTATTTATTCCAAGTTTCTGCTACCAGTCGCTGTTTATTTTATGCTTAATCTATTATAATGCAAGGCGTTTCGAACATGTTGTGTTCATCTTCAGGCGTTTATACATACATACATACATACATACATATACAATGTATATCACAGCAATTTCATAATCTTTCTGTGATATACATAGTCAACCATAAAGAAGAAAACCAGCAGAAGACATAACTGATTTCGATTTCTAGCCATACACTGCCGCCCTTCTTACACCCAAATGCTACACCAGCAGCTACAGTAAAAAACAATGGAAAAGTGTTCTAGATTAATCTAGTTTAAGACTGTTTATTTTAAGTAACATTTCTCTATATATGTATGTATAAACGCCTGAAGATGAACAAAACATGTACGAAACGCGTTGCATTATGATAGATTAAGCATAAAACAAAAAGTGACTGGTAGCAGAAACTTGAAATAAATAATTATCCCATACAGTCACGGTTCACAAACATAGCCATTATGGCTGAAAATAACTTTACACTGATCTATTGATGTTACACCTGCGGAAAAAACTATTAAGTGTTCCTTCTCTCGCAGGCTCTACGAACGAATAAACAGGAAGGGGAATGAACTTAGTTGCGGATTCACTCATGAATATATTTGAAGAATTGTGGTATGATACGCAACTGAATGTGCACAGTTTGTTTTCTGCCATATTCACCTCAGTTTAGAGCGAAGCATCTTCAGAGGCCAGAAATACTCGTTTAGCTGGTTTTATAAGGATAGCGCTCCTCCCCTAACCCTACCCCACACACGAACAACAAAACCACCTGCTATAGACTACATACTGGCTCATTCAGCAGTTAGCAACGTTAAGGAAAACTGGAGAAAATTACGTGCTGCCAAAATGTAAATAGGGCTATATCTCGTGTGTTACGCTGACAGCTGTATTTATTGCTGGAAAATACCGTGCGACCGTCATTAAATATAGATGACGCACATATATAAGGTAGCAGCAACATAATTCGTAAGCAATAAATATACATAAAGACAGAATGTGTCATAATTTTCTGTCGGAGTGGGCTTCAGGCCGAAGACAGGTTTGATGCGGCTCTGCACGTTAGTCTATCGCTGTGAAGGCCCCTGCATCTCTGCATAACCATTGCTAGGCGTATCCATTTGAACCACCTCCGTATTCCCTCTACAGTTTTTACCCTCTCCTCTACCTTCCCCTTTCTCTCCCACGTCCCATCCTCCCGCCCCACCACCAACACGCACTTCATTACCTCACTGCCGATTCGTTTTTGCCACAGGCTGTATCCCATCTTTTATTCAATTTATGCTGTCAGTTCCTTTTCACCTGCATTAGAGTCAATTTCTCTTCAGTAGTTACGCTACCTACGCACATAATCTTCAATATTCTTCTGTAGCACATTTCAGAAGCCTCCGTTCTGGTCTTGTCTGAGTGTTGACCTTCCACGTTTCAGCTAAGATTCAAGGCAAAGCTCCAGACAAATACTTTCAGTAAAGACTTCCTAACATTTGATTTTCTATCAAAAGTTAACAGATTTCTCTTTTTCAGAAACGTGCTTCTTGCTATTGCCAGTGCGCATATTATATCTTACCTGCCAAGGAAATCGTGAGGTATTTCGCTATGCAAATATCAAAAAACATCTACCTCTTATAGTTTCACTTGATATGATACTACGACATAGAAAGTTTGTACTGTCATATTACCGTAACAATATTATTAGCAACTGTGGATATTTTTATTTATACATTTGTTTCATCTGTCAAGATTAATGCCTTAAGGTCTCCTCTTACATCCAACTAGACATCGTTAGTGGCTCAACATAGCAAATTATGTAACACATGAGCAATATCAGCTTATAATGAGAATGTTAATAATAATAATGACGATACATATATTAATGAATACGTGCAATCTGAGATATGTTAGTATTGCTGACATGAACCTTCAGGCGTTCGCCCCATTTCAAGCTGGTTTTAGTCTTCGAATGTTCATCCGATATCAGGCCGTGCTACAGAGTCAAGTCAATCAACGACTTCAAGAAATCAGTTATTTATGTTGAAGGAAAGGTAAGTTTTCCAAGCTGATGTAACGAAAGTGTTGATAAAACTTTTACATCTAAAACTTATTACACGAAAAAACTTACTACTTAAGAAGAGCATGAAAACTTTAGCATATAACATTAGCAAGAGACCATCAGGAGACTTTCTGTAGAAATCATACTTTGAAAACATGTAAAAAAGAGGAAAATACGAAGTAGAAACATGAAACCAAATTTATCCTTCAATGCAACGTAAGTCATCTAAAAAGTCTTCCCCAAGAACACTAGAGTTATAGCCGTATTTTAAAAAACAATAATTGTAAAATAAAAACGACTTGCATGTAGTTGAATTTATATTATGCGAAATTTCCATTAGAAACCGATAGTCTACATATACTGTTTTTTCAGCGCACTGTCCTACAGCTGTCTTTACAAACGTTTCTTTCACATTTATGGCAGACAGCAGATGTTCTGTCGAGTCACAGCAGTAGCAAATTTCGGTTCCTTTCGAATCTGAAGTTCCTGGCGAGAGAGATTCCTCGTTTTTTCGAGAAACACTGCAATTCTTGTGGAAGATTTCACAATGTTGCTCGATCATTCAAATTTTCTTCGATGAGACCTAAATCTAATGCCAACTTAAATGGATACGTTAGTCTAATACTTAAAACATTAGTGTAATTAGCCCGAAAAATTATAAATGCATTTATTTCGGCAATATCAAGTAGCCGGAAAATACAACCATCGGCCATCGTCGCACTATTTATTATTCTCAATGTTAAAGTCGGCTGGTATGTTTTTTCCTTTTTCTTATTTTTTCAAGGTCTCGAACAACGTCCAACTGTTTGCTAACAAATACACCGAAGTGGACAACTACTGAAATGTTACTATTTGACTTTTTTTGTTGGGGCATCCAATCGGACAACTATATCGTAAAGCTTATTTGGTGTGGTAAAGGGACTTCATATTTCGACGTTTTACAGCCATCAGAAAAAGCGTCCCAGAAACCTCCAATATTTTAAATCTGCTGGTATGGTTATAGTTTCTTTCAAGGCCAACTGGACGGGTATTTCTTTACATGTGTATAACAATATTAGTATATTTTACGATACTATCATTAATATCTAAAGAAATTATTCTGGAATAATAATCACTTTCAGTAATATTTGGCGGGCAACTAATTTAAAGGCTGGAAATGTTTTTACGACTATCTTCGCCCTTGTTTTTAGATCTTTAGTCACTGAGGGTTGTTTGGGGAAGAGACCAAACTACAAGGTCATCGGTCTCATCGGATTAGGGAAGGACGGGGAAGGAACTCGGCCGTGCCCTTTCAAAGGAACCATCCCAGCATTTGCCTGGAGTGATTTGGGGAAATCTCGGAAAACCTAAATCAGGATGGCCGGACCCGGGATTGAACCGTCGTCCTCCCGAATGCGAGTCCAGTGTGCTAGCCACTGCGCGACCTCGCTCGGTTTTAGTCACTGAATCATTGGCCCAGTTAGTCCCCGTCTTTGCCAACACAGAAATGTAATTCAGTACCTTCAGTTTCAAAAGTCAAAGGCTCTCAATTAGCGCCATCCGTTTCTTCTTCGCTTTCACTGTCGTGATTATCTACTTCACTTTCTTCCGGCTCATAGTCAATGTCATCCGGTTCGTCGAAAAGGTCAACAACTACATTCCCTCCTGCCGTCTGCTCCTCAACTAATTCCCCAATGATCTGCAGCCAGTCACGCGGCTGTATGACTCCTCCATGCAGTGATAAAAGAAAGAGTCGTAATGTTGAAGCGAATGAAGGGGAGGGAAGCAACAAATAAATATAGGGGAATAATAGTGAGAATTCAATAAATTAGACTGCATAAACATTCACTTACATTTTTCGCACGGGTAAAAAACTGGTAGATCGCGTGGCGGTACTTGGACCGTCCGAACTGTGACACAAGAAACCGCGTGAGCTTCTGATGACCTCAGAAGTTAAGTCCCATAGTGCTCAGAGCCATTTGAATCATTTTGAAACCGCGTGACGGCATCTGCATTGCTTTGACTCACTTGCACGGGTAACATCAACTTAGCGGCTGATTTGTCCATGTCGCGCGCCCGCCATAGTAAAGAGGTCGGCTCCATCTGTTGAGCCGGCAGACAACCAGGGAATACCCGAGGATCATATCAAGCGCATAATGCGCTTTTGACAACAGTACAGAAGGAAACAATGTGAAGAATCTGACCGGTCAGAACAAAAACGAAAAGCAATAGGTTACATTAGCAGATGAGATGGAGAGAAGAAAACAAAAGCAGAAGGGGATGACAAAAGCGTAGATAAGTTACAACGCCGCAGAGATACTGGTTTCCTGTTGGACAGAAAGGACAGAACTGGGAAGTGCAAGAGGGAAAATAAATCATTGCTCTCCTCATGAGTGCAGAGTGGTTTTGGATAAGGAGGAGGTTCAAAAATGGCTCTGAGCACTATGGGACTCAACTGCTGAGGTCATTAGTCCCCTAGAACTTAGAACTAGTTAAACCTAACTAACCTAAGGACATCACAAACATCCATGCCCGAGGCAGGATTCGAACCTGCGACCGTAGCGGTCTTGCGGTTCCAGACTGCAGCGCCTTTAACCGCACGGCCACTTCGGCCGGCTAAGGAGGAGGTTAAAGGTAATTTGTATCTGAAGTACCTGTTAGTTGCAATTAAACTGCAGCAGAGGTTTAGTGTAGGCCGTAATTATTGAAAGGTAACGGAACTTATTAGATACGCGGAACTGATTCACGCGGAAAAATTTAGTTCCAGTTTTGACCGCCAGGTGCAATTATGGCGCTGTGCATGCAAGAGAGACGTATAGAAATGTTTCCATAATATGTAGTGGTTAGGAACGGGATGTGGACGGGCAAACAAGTGAGAAAGGCATAATTTTGATTTTATTGTTAACTGCCGCTTACGCAATTTGTTCAGTATGAGTACAGAGACGTCGACGAGATGGTGCATCCGTAAAACGACCTGACCAACGGTTGCTCGCAACAGTTCCGGTAGAATCTGAGCAACGTGTTCCTGTGTACTGGCCTTCAGATGAGGTAGAGATCGAACGTCTCCGTGGTAAACGCATTCTTTTAGGTATCTGCAATGCCAAATATCAGATATGTTTAGATCAGGCGATCTTGCAGGCCACGCATCTGGAAAACCTCTGCAGGTAAAATGTTCGTGGAAGGATGAGTGAAGAAGATCTTTCAACACGAGGTGTTGCCGCATCTTGCATAAAAATAGTGGTTTCCACGGAGTTGCACTTTAACAAAACAGGAAACACATGCCATACGAGGAAGTCTCGATAACATGCAGACGTCATGGTACACCTGACAGGCCCTGTTGGTGTATTCTATTCAACGAAGAACGGGTCCAGAATAAAGGTTTTGTGAATACACACCACACATTCACATATGGCGAGAGGAATGGCTCCTTCGTGAGCAACACGCCGTCTAGAAGTACCCCAAATTGGGCAGTTCTGTATATTCACTATAGTCTGCAGTGAAATGTGATTCGACACCCCATAGAATATTGTCCGCCCACGTTTCATCAACTTCGGTCCGTTCCAGAAACCGAACAGGAAATGCAGAACGTTGCTGCGCATCATGCTGTTTCGGTTGCTGCACCGTCTGGATCTTGTATTGTTATCAGTGTAAAATACACGGCAAAACTTTCCCTACTGTTGACCACAGGATGGACAATTCTCGTGACACTACACCAGCACTAGCACAACCCAGGGCAGGTGCTTCGTGGTCAGTTACAGCAACAGCAATCCCACAAGCCACCGGAATACGACGCCATCCTGTTCCAGGTGTCACACCAAGCTCGCTCGTGCTTTCTAATTCCATTGTCACCTTCTTTAAACCATTTAATGACATCGGGCGTCAGACCTTTCAGTCGGTGATACTCTCTCATTGCAGCACTGTAATTGCTGCCATTCACTAAGAGCACACGGCTTCTCTTCTCTATAGCCACACTGCTCACTCATATTATGGATTGTCAAATGACAGCGTGAATGTTGTACAAGCCGTGTACAGCGCGAGATTTGCACTTCGTGGCCACAAATGGAACTAATTCGTTCTCTAGCGTAAAGCAGTCCACCATTAACGCATTAGCACATCTAACAAGTTTCGTTGCCACACGATAATTAGAGCACACACTGGGCATACATGAGTATCTGCACTTTAATTGTAACCCGGTCCTTCAATGAACATGAGAGTATTCCGCGGATAAGTGGATGCCCACATAGTTGGTGTTGAAACGAGTGATGTGCTGATATAAACATGCTACCTTATAAGGTGTGACTTCTGAGGTAGAATTGGCGGGGAAGGGTGCTAACTGGTGGTTAAGCCGGCAGGACGCGGACCGTGCATCCGAGAACATTGAGCGTTGAGCGTGTCGAGTTTCTGACGTCGTAGCGTGGAACAGCACGTCTGGGAGTCTTTCCGAACGTGCAGAGCTATACCTAGCATGTCAAAAATTCTGAACGTGCGTTTGAACGTTGACCAGTGAGTTGGCAGAACGCCACCTACGTCACTGGCACGCCATCTCCCTTCGATGCAGAGTCGTGAGGCGCCATATTGGCTTGCAGTTGAAGCCAATGTATTGACGGTTTTGAGCCCCAGCAAACTAAGGAGCTCTCGAAAACCCGCCGTTAGTTGTGTGATTCGTTGTAATAAAATGACGAGAAGCGTTACATTCTTGGTACAAAAATTATTTTAACTTGCGTATAATGAGAGTATGCCATTTCAAGCCAACGGCATGTTGAAGATCCATCAAATACGCGTTGTTCTTGGTACAACTTCTTGTAATTGGATTGCAGTTAGCACTATAGCTCCGATTAAAGCTCTCGGGACATGTTAACAAGCTAGATACGGTCACAAAAGTCTTGTCGTCGCTTTAGCCTAGCCAGCGTGCTCGGTCAGATGGGTAGCTGCGTTCTGTACTTTAAAAAAATGAACAAACTGAGGGAACTGAACAACGCTGAACTTGAACGGGTGTCTTGGAACGTCCAGCCCGAACGAAATTAACGAACAATAACCACCAAAATGAGATTTAAAAAAATAAAAGCCCAGTAAACAGCGTCACATGGTCGTGACGAAATTCATGATGTGTTGGTGGTTCCTGTCCCACTAGTCCGAATATCACTTTTTTCTGACCTTCCCATTTTTAACAGGTTTCGATACTTCGTTTTGGTTTGGTTCAAATGGTTCAAATGGGTCTAAACACTATGGGACTTAACATCTGAGGTCATGAGGTCCCCTAGACTTACAACTACTTAAACCTGTCTAACCTAAGGACATCACACACATCCATGCCCGAGGCAGGATTCCAACGTGCGATCGTAGCAGCAGCGCGGTTCCGGACTGAAGCGCCTAGAACCGCTCGGCAACAGCGGCCGGCGTTTTGGTTTGATATAAGTGTATACTATAATATTCGATGTTATAAGTGAGCTCTTTTTGAAGAGCGAGTTTGATGGATTGGCTTAATCTACAGGACACCTTGCTCTATTTGCGGTAAGATATTTTGCCCTTTTTTCCTTTTAAATTTTGTAATTCACATGTTTTAGAAATTCTGCTACAGTGATCAAGTAAGAATGACCTTCGGGTTTCGCTAAAAAGTGAGACGATGAGATGATTTTTATCTTATACGGAGAACTATAGTAAATTTGTATCGCACTATTTGTAGTGGAACTTTTGTAAGCCAGTGTCCTTATATACTGCACATAATACTACCCTTTTTGCCTTCTAATATGTTCACGGATATAGAAGTTTTTATTTATGTTTATTTCAGATAGAATAACCTGACTAGCGCATGGACAAGGGAGGAAAGTTAGTTGTAATAGAGCTAACATAGCAATCTTAGGCCTGTCCATTTGGTAACCAGTGTTAGTTAGGAGCCAGATACAGCCGACAACTGCGACGGGAGCGCGTTGCAATCGCGTATGCCACATTGCGGCCCACGTACCGGCTTTAGCGTGGCCGCGTAACGGAGAATACGCCTGACCAGGAGACCACGTGAACCGCCAGTTGGGACACGGGCTCGCTTCACGTGATTTTGCAGCGTCGGCGGTTACCGCGCAGCGCGGCTTCGGCTGCCGTGCCCTCCGTTTCGGCCGGCCGGCAGTTTGGGGGCCTACGTGACTCGGGCGCCTCCCCATCTGGCCGGGAAGCGCTGGAAATTTCCATGCGGCCGCCGCGCCGGTTGGCTGGGGCTGCGCGCGCCCCGCCGCAAGGCACGGCGACGGGCCGTTCCCGTCTTTTTTGTGGCGGGGCTTCTCGCCGTGGAGCAGCCCCGGCCCTAGCGGCCCAAAGGTTTCCCAGCCGCGTCCTACGTGCAGCCCGCTCGCTAAACGACGCCCACTGTGACAGTCCGGGCGCAACGCATCTGACAAGCGTCGAGTTCCAGAAATAACGCGCCACTCACACCATCGGGTGTTCGGGGATACACGCCGTCAACTGTTCGTTCTCCAGCCATATAGGGTGTCCGCTTTATACTGACCACCCCAAATAAACAAAATAAAAAAAAAAAATCAGGCAAGTGTTCTTTAGCTAGCAGGGGTTCAAATGGCTCTGAGCGCTGTGGGTCTTAACATCTGAGGTCATCAGTCCCCTAGAACTTACAACTACTACTTATAACTACTACGGTAGCGCGGTTACAGACCGTAGCGCCTAGAACCGCTCGGCCACTTCGCCCGGCAAAATAAGGTGCATCAGATTATTTTCCAGTCTCTTGCTCACGGGACACATACACCGGAGGCAATGATCTTTGACCTGTGTGCTTTCAGGAACCCACGGCGCGGGTCGTATTTGGAGTACACGTCCTCAAGTTCCTTCCCACGTGACGAAGGACTCCTCTATACAGTCGAGGATGCGGTGCGTACTCAGAACGCCAATGTCAACCCTCCTAGTTGCGAACGTTCGAGTTTCTCGGATTCGTTGCTGTAGTCGAACGAAAATGGCAACTGCTATCATAATTGCAACTGTAGACGGCGCCATATTCTTAACCTGTGTGAGTACCGCGAAGTGGGAGATGAAGTGACCTGATCATGAAACTTATTTTGTATCCAAACGCTACTTTTCAGGACATGGCTTCCTTATCGAAACCTTATATCCCAAGTACCCTCTACAACCCTTAGAAGCCTGTAACGGAATTGTGAATTACTGTTTACATCTGCAGAGCTCAGTTAACAGTACAGATCAAGCACAGTAGTGACAACGGTCATCCAATCGTCTCATCAACATTCCATCACCGCCGCCACTCCCACCATTATCACTACCCTGTGTATCATCACGGCAACATCACATCCTCTCAATAACTACACGCTGTAAGTTATTTTCATTGAGTTCCAGGCTGTAAATTTAAAATTTTTAGAAAGACCACACTCATCTTGTTCTAAGTAATAGGTAGTGACTGAAGCGCCTAGAACGGCTCGGCAACCGCGGCCGGCAGCTAGCAGGGGTATTAGCCATCCTGACTGGACTACCTTTCTTGTAACTGTGGTCGTCACGAATATATGTACAGCAGTACTTCTTTTTTAAAGCAGCAGCATATATTTTTCATTCAGTAAGTCACATCGTCTACTTATGACTCGTTAAAAAAAAGGGTAACATTGCACCATTCACGTATACATGACATTACGAAAAACGTAACCAGGGTTCCCAAACTTTTTTAAAACCAGTCAGGATTTCTTCTTTTTTCGACCATAGCACTTTTAAACTGAACGAAAACGGAATTTTTAACGTGTGCTTTTAATGTCAGTTCGCCTCAGTGGCACATACTATACTATGATAGGCTTACAATATAGTGAGTGTTACAGCTAATCATCTTCACCTTTGTGAAGCCATGAGTAAACCTTGCACCATTCATCACTAAAATTGGTTTTCAATTTCGTTTTTTGCTTCCTTCTTGGCAACGGTATTCCATTAGTTTCTCTGACGGCGACTCCAGTATTGTATAAATGCTTCACCATCAGTAACAATAACTAACTTTTCGATCGACTTCTGACTAGCTGCTGAGTTTGATGTAACATTGACCAACCCTTGCGGAATGAACAAGCCGTCGGTGCTTCTCCAAGAAGAAGTCAAGAGAAAAAAATCAATTAAATAGTGTTCACAGACAACCGAATCTCAAATCGTCATACGTACTAATACTTTTAATAAAGATCGTAACTGTAACCGTTACGCACACTTATCACAAGTAAAAGAAGCACTTGAAATAACAGTGAAGTAAAACACACAGTAACAAAGTAGACAATGGCTACATCAAACTGTGCAGTCAGCTATGTAAGTATCGTTGACTGCAGCCAAAAACAAATGACTGTCGGCAGAAGGCTATTGGCCTCTACCGGCTGGGGACTCTTTTTTTGTTCTAAACTGGCATTTGGTCATAGTTAAAGAGCGATTCAGGTCTAGGGACCTGATTGGCCAACTTATAAAGTTTAGACTCTGAATGGCCATTGAGTGCAAGTCGGACTAAAGCTGTATTTCTAAGTTCAGTTACATTTACAAGAGTGTCTCTTAACTCGTATAATGAACAGGCTATATTATGTGAAATTATGTCCTTTCCTGTACAACCGGAATTTTTATGTATCCCGACAATGTTTATTCGAGAGTCAGGTTTTCAACAGAAATATCGGGACAGTCTCGTCCAAATCGGGGTACTTGGAAACTCTTGACGTATCATAAAACTGACTTTGATTTCCTGTACCAGTACATAATTCCGGTACTTGGGGTAATGAAACTCGCCCATTTACTAGAGTTGACAGAAAACAAATGCCGGGCTGAGTGGTCGAGCGGTTCTAGGCGCTTCAGTCTAGAACCGCGCGACCGCTACGGTCGCAGGTTCGATTCCTGCCTCGGGAATGGATGTGTGTGATGTCCTTAGGTTAGTTAGGTTTAAGTAGTTCTAAGTTCTAGGGTACTGATGACCTTAGACGTTAAGTCCCATAGTGCTCAGAGCCAAGAAAACAAATCGACACAGACCGAAAATGCACACGGGTCATTCAGCCAATTGTCTTCAGTTGAAGGTTGTATTTGAGTACGAAGCAGAGGGTTGTTATAATTAAACTTCCGCTATTTGAGTCAGAGTAGATGAGAAAACTACATACCGTATGGGTACCGGACTTTATAGGAATGATGTTCAGACTGTAGGATTTGCTTTGTTAAAAGCGTTAGCGTCGCAACTTGCTGTTAGACGCCGGTACTTGTACGGCGACGTAGGGCTGAAATACATGCGTCAGCGTGCATTTTAGTTACACACTAGTCCACAAGGGGTCTGGACAAGGTGAGGCGGGCCTTACTCGTAAAGCTGCTTTATCAAGGCAACAGCAATATCGTTGGCGCTCTTCGCTAGTATGGACGAATTAAAGGAATGCGGAGAGGTGTTCTTCCCGCACAGGGGTTGAAGAACATTATTCGGAACTTTGAATCAACTGGGGATTTGTGAACTGCTCCTGGGAGAAGCGGACGGCCAATTGCCCAACAGTTTGTTGAAGAAGTTAATGTTGCCACGGTTGAGAATGCTGGACGCCACGTGCGATCTTCAAGCAGTGCACGACCTGTGTCACGAAAGCTGGACATTACATGGCCCTCCGGTTGGAAAGTGCTGCGAACAGTTGTGGAATGGTATCGCTAGTGCGGTCACAGGCTCTCGTAGATGCAGACGGTCGTGACATTGAGCAATTTTTGTAACGTGGAATGTAAACATGGTACACAGTTAACAAACCTTACCATCCAACGCGGAAATTAAAATCTGTTTCTTCCTGTCTTTTATTCCGTATTTTCTTCCGCATATCCTTGCAAGTACAGGGTGATTCAAAAAGAATACCACAACTTTAAAAATGTGCATTTAATGAAAGAAACATAATATAACCTTCTGTTATACATCATTACAAAGAGTATTTAAAAAGGTTTTTTTTCACTCAAAAACAAGTTCAGAGATGTTCAATATGGCCCCCTCCAGACACTCGAGCAATATCAACCCGATACTCCAACTCGTTCCACACTCTCTGTAGCAAATCAGGCGTAACAGTTTGGATAGCTGCTGTTATTTCTCGTTTCAAATCATCAATGGTGGCTGGGAGAGGTGGCCGAAACACCATATCCTTAACATACCCCCATAAGAAAAAATCGCAGGGCGTAAGATCAGGGCTTCTTGGAGGCCAGTGATGAAGCGCTCTGTCACGGGCTGCCTGGCGGCCGATCCATCGCCTCGGGTAGTTGACGTTCAGCTGTAGACAGTGCTTGAACCAATTTCAGACGATAAGGTTTCATAACTAACATTTTTCGTAGGACTCTCCATACAGTTGATTGTGGAATTTGCAGCTCTCTGCTAGCTCTGCGAGTCGATTTTCCTGGGCTGCGAACAAATGCTTGCTGGATGCGTGCTACATTTTCATCACTCGTTCTCGGCCGTACAGAACTTTTCCCTTTGCACAAACACCCATTCTCTGTAAACTGTTTATACCAACGTTTAATACACCACCTATCAGGAGGTTTAACACCATACTTCGTTCGAAATGCACGCTGAACAACTGTCGTCGATTCACTTCTGCCGTACTCAATAACACAAAAAGCTTTCTGTTGAGCGGTCGCCATCTTAGCATCAACTGACGCTGATGCCTAGTCAACAGCGCCTCAAGCGAACAAATGTACAACTAAATGAAACTTTATAGCTCCCTTAATTCGCCGACAGATAGTGCTTAGCTCTGCCTTTTGTCGTTGCAGAGTTTTAAATTCCTAAAGTTGTGGTATTCTTTTTGAATCACCCTGTATTTCCACAAAGTTTTATTGTCCTACAATCACTCGTTTTTCCTCCGGGCCCTCTCAAGTAGCGAAAGTTTAATTATAATCACCCTGTTCTCTAACGAAAGGCAACGGCCTTGCCGCAGTGGGTACACCGTTTCCCATCAGATCACCAAAGTTAAGCGCTGTCGGGGGTGGCGTGCACTTGGGTGGGTGACCATCCGCGCCGCCATGCGCTGTTGCCATTCTTCGGGGTGCAGTCACTCTCGTGATGCCACTTGAGGAGCTACTCGACCGAATACTAGCGGCTCCGGTCAAAGAATACCATCGTAAAGATCGGGAGAGTGGTGTGCTGACCACACGCCCCTCCTACCCGCATCCTTAGGTGAGGATGACACGGCGGTCCGATGGGCCACTTGTGGCCTGAAGTCGGAGTGCTATTTTTTTGTTCACAAACAAAGAGAAGATAGAGTTGCTACTCGTCTACGGAGAATGTGATTCAGCAGATTAGTAATGACCGGTGTGCAGTTTCCTTGTGTTTCCGTTTGTTTACTGCCAACTCCAGAACTGTGTGCTAGTACAAGAGACGCAGACAGCTTTGTGTTCGTTTCAGCAACATCATGTTAACGTGAATGGTGCAATGCGATATGATCTTTTACAGGTCTTGAGGAGCGGAAACGTGGAAAAGACGTACTGTTGTTCATATCTTCGCAACGAACAAAGTTACAAGAAAGGTAGTCATGGTTAACTAAAAAAAACTTTTCTTTGATACATTTATTTAGTTGTCTTTCTGGACTAATGTTATTTGAGATGATTAAGATTAATGGGACACGTCGTATACCGGACGAATCCGGAGTCGATAGACAAAACTTCAGACGTTTTTCAGGAATATCTTCGGAGTATTTTGGCATCAGCGATCTCTAGCCTCTGGGGCCTCGTTTCGCTGTAATGATGTAGTTAGGATTTATTCCGTTAGTTATCCCACTTACTTTTGTTTCTGGGCAAATACCTTTACAGTAATGAAAATTCTCTAAACATGAAATCACCAAAACGTAGAAAACAAAACTGCAGTTAGCGTTCGTGGTGTTAAGGGCCTGCTACGTTCACAGCCACCGTCTACCACCATGGTGTAAGGCCTGAAGATGGCCTGAAACAGACATAAACCGGTAACATCACAAAAAGAGAAGTTTCTTATGGTTGGGACTGTTAGTGTTCATTTTTAAATAATAAAAAAACCGCTGTTCTCCAAGAGAAATGTTCTCAAAAACTACAGAAACACAGAGTAATATAACATTCCTCAGACGCTACAGTACTGTGACGTGGTTGCCAGCACTACGTGAACTGTTCAGCATTGTTTCGTTCATCCAGAGTATTTAGTGAAATTTATTTATTTTTTATTAAAATTAGAGAGCCACCCACCGCTTTCGTAATCATGGCGGGTCGTTTGCTGTTAAAAACTAGTAACAAAGCTGCAGAATCGACGCTTCGTCTTTTTCTGCTTCTCTCAGTGCTGTTATTTATCCTCTCTTTATTTACATAATTATTTATAAATTAGAAAAACACATGTGATCCATGAAATAAATTTTGGAAAAGAAAAAACAAATTTTACTACTACATTGAAACGAAAATGCCGCGCGGGGTAGCCGCGCGGTCTAGGGCGCCTTACCATGGTTCGCGCGGCTCCCCTCCTCGGAGGTTCGAGTCCTCCCTTGGGCATGGGTGTGTGTTGTGTTGTCCTTAGTGTAAGTCAGTTTAAGTTAGATTAAGTAGTGTGTAAGCCTAGGGGCCGATGACCTCAGCAGTTTGGTCCCATAGGCCTTACCACAAATTTCCAAAGAAGTAAAACGAAAATAACAGACGATAGGCAAAATTTAGATACGAAAAGACGTCCGTTCATTGGTTATTTCAAGGAGGAGCGCTTCTGTAATCACTTCGATCACTGTCTCACCTAGATTAGCGTAGTCTGCTCTACTATGGTTACTACTACATTTGTATAAGAACAGGTCGCTGCGGACAGGTCATTATTATGTCTTCCCGTGCACGCTGTGTGAGTTCAAAAATGGCTCTGGGCACTATGGGACTTAACTGCTGAGGTCATAAGTCCCCTAGAACTTAGAACTACTTAAACCTAACTAACCTAAGGATATCACACACATCCATGCCCAAGGCAGGATTCGAACCTGCGACCGTAGTGGTCGCGCGGTTCCACACTGTAGCGCCTAGAACCGCTCGGCCACTGCGACCGGTGCTGTGCGAGTCTTTCGTGAGTATAGAGGAACGCATGCCGTTCATGAACAGAGAATTCAAGTATTAATTTATTGTACATCCAATATTAAATAGTAAAAACAATATATAGTGTGGTGTCACCGCCAGACACCACACTTGCTAGGTGGTAGCCTTTAAATCGGCCGCGGTCCGTTAGTATACGTCGGACCCGCGTGTCGCCACTATCAGTGGTTGCAGACCGAGCGACGCCACACGGCAGGTCTAGAGAGACTTCCTAGCACTCGCCCCAGTTGTACAGCCGACTTTGCTAGCGATGGTTCACTGACAAATTACGCCCTCATTTGCCGAGACGATAGTTAGCATAGCCTTCAGCTACGTCATTTGCTACGACCTAGCAAGGCGTCATTACCAGTTACTATTGATGCTGTAAAATATGTACGGTCACGAGCGATGTTCACCAATTGTGGATTAAAGTTAGGTACTCCAGCAGCAACGTACGTTATTGGCTATATTAATTACCTTGTCCTGTTCCAGACCTCACGCCAGCCTGCGTGAGCTTAAACGCGTGCCTTTCGGCTTCCTCATAGTGGCTTGGCTGTCTTGCCAAGCCTCAACATATAGCTTTGTTGCGTATTTGCAGCTTAAAAATGTAAGTCAATGCGAATGAGTAGGAAGAACATCCAGCAAGAACAAAAAACGTGTAATGTTCTGAAACAGTAGTAGTAGTGTCATGCTTGATATCTGAGCGTAGAGCTACAAAGCGAGGTGAAATGGAACGAGCGTGTGAGAACTGTGGTAGGGAAGGCAAGTGGTCGACTTCGGTTTACTGGAAGAATTTTAAGGAAGCGTGGTTCACCGGTATAGGAGACCGCATATAGAACGCTGGTGCGACCTTTTCTTGAGTACTGCTCGAGTGTTTGGGATCCGCACCAGGTCGGAATGAAGGAAGACATCGAAGTAATTCGGAGGCAGGCTGCTAGATTTGTTAGCGGTAGGTTCGAAGACCACGGGAACTCAAATTGGAATCCCTGGAGGTAAGGCGACGTTCTTTTCGAGAAACGCTGTTGAGAAAATTTAGAGAGCCGGCATTTGAAGCTGACTGCCAAACGATTCTACTGCCGTCTGCCGCCACCACTACTTCAGACATTATTCGAGTCCATGCCACGTCTTGTTGCGGCACTTCTGCTTGCTCGCGGAGGCCCTACACGATATTAGGCAAGTGTTCCAGTTTCTCTGGCTCTGTAATACACTGCCCTGCAATACTTAGGGACGAGATAAATTAACCTAACATATTAATTAAACAGTGGAAATGAATGAAAGTGCGAGGGCTTGTTGCCAGAGGTCTCCCAATCGCGCACCGAAAGCTGGATGTCATATGGTGTACTGACCACGAAGATACGAGGATTAGCGCTCATACGGAGGCATATAGACAATCGTTTTTCCCTTGCTCTTTTTGCAAGAGGAATAGGAAAGGACTAGTAGTGGTACAGGGTACCCTCCGCCACGCGCCGTACGGACCCTTGCGGAGTATCTACGTAGATGTAGATGTAACAGTAGATTCGAATGTTGAAACATATGCAGATACAAAAGATGTATACATTTGTCACTCTTAATACAACGTTTATTCAGAAGATGTCGTGCCCTGATCATTGAGAAAGTCTGCAGATATTGTTCAACTGGTAAACACATAAAATGGGCTGAGGTCGAACTTGTGGTGTCACCGCCAGACACAACACTCGCTAGGTGGTAGCCTTTAAATCGGCCGCGGTCCGGTAGTATACGTCGGACCCGCGTCTCGCCACTACCAGTGATTGCAGACGGAGCGCCGCCACACGGCAGGTCTAGTCTAGAGAGACTCCCTAGCACTCGTTCCAGTTGGACAGCCGACTTTGCTAGCGATGGTTCACTGACTACATACGCTCTCATTTGCAGAGACGACAGTTTAGCATAGCCTTCAGCTACGTCATTTGCTACGACCTAGCAAGGGGCCATATTCAGTTACTATGTTTTCTGAACAGAAAATATTGTGACTCATGTACGGTCAAGAGCAACGTTCATCATTAATGGATTAAAGTTAAGTATGAAACTAATTACGTCAGCTTTCTGAATTCTAATTCCTTGTCATGTTCCTGACCTCACGTCAGTATAGTTCTTCCTTCCTCACGCCGGCCTGCGTGAGCTAAAACGCGTGCTTTTCGGCCTCCACTAGTAACACGGTGTTGGCTCTTCTGCTAACACAACAGAACTTAAGTAAAGCAAACGGCTGGAGGAATAACCGGCAGCGTGGCTGGCGGCGCGCGTTGGAAGTACGCCCGACTGTTGCGGCCGATACAGTAGACATGAGGCAACGTTTTTAGAAACGTTAAGTTACGTACAGGAACTGGGTGAAGAAGGTTAGTCAGATTAATACATATAAGGAGGGCAATAGTCACCCACCAAATGGCGTCAGTATCGGAGACCGAAACATATACTCGGTGTAGAAAGGTCATCACTCATGGATTCATGCCTTTTTGCAATGACTGTATGGAAGTGCGTTTAATTGAGGGCTAAAGACATTGCTCGCCTGTCGCTGTTTTCAGTATATCTTTTCCTGTTACGTTTGACGAACTGCAACAATCCACTTAGTGGCTCACTACAGAAGGACCAAAAATTTTACAGTACAATTATTGAACGCAGTGAAAAGGAAAACGGTGTCGCTGGGGTCAAGTTCGAATACTTGCAAAATTTACAATATTTTTTTACATACGTAATCTGAAAATTAAGCACTCACATTATTACAGATACTATGAAGGCGAAGCCAACGAAGTGGAAATGAATTTTGGTAAGTTCTATACCATTTTATCCAGAAACACAATTCAAAAGATGTGGATGAGCTTCACCTGTTGTGCAAAGCGTGTGCTGGTCAGAATAAGAATAAGACTTTTGTTTAACACTTGTATCAACTGCGGGACGTAAGAAGATGAAACATTATTTCCCCATACATGGGCATAGTTTTCTCCCAAATGATGAGATAGGACAATAAAGAAGTTGGTGAGCCATCATGGCAGGATCTATAAACTTCAAGAGTATGCCATAATGTTAAAAAAAGCACCACGTAAGTTGTCAGTGGAAACTGTTGACGATGTTGCTATATTAGCATTTAAAAGTTGGTGGCCCATCTACTTTAATAAGTCTTGTCTCTCTGAATCAAAAATGTGAAAATTTCCTAAGGAACATAACATTTCTTATTCCCCTTCTAAATGGATGAGTTTTGAGTATGTTACACATTGTCCTAGGCAGGTGAAAACAGAGCAGTTCATTGATACTGCTGTCATAGAGATATTTCAGCTCCTTTACAGCTTCACTAAAGATCCTGCACTTTCCAATCAGTTAACATATACTGAAAAATGGATGCCCATCAGTGTAAAAAAATACAAGATATATTGAAAGTGGAAACGTTTATTCCACCTGAGTGTCTGGCATTTTATGAACAAATGCATCGCCATTAGCAAGAGGAATAAAGAATGACGATGACTTTCAAGAATTTGTTTTATTCTGTTTTGCTTCACATTATTATAAGAAGTGCACCTAGAACTCAAAATATGAATAAAATAGTAATAGTCCCATTTGAATTTGCAGTTCACCATATTTGCCCATTTTCTAATAAAAATCATCATGTTTTTTCAGATATAACTTTGTTTAACTGTAAAGGGTAGATGTTCATTGCAAAAAAGATCATGAATCAGCAGTTTTTAAATTTACTTCTTCTTCTTCCGTCATACCTTACGGAGTACGTCGCCAAAAATGTAGTAGTGATCTTGATTTGTCCATTTGTAACAGATGGGCTATCCATTTTTGTCGGGATTCGTCAACCTTACCGTTCGTATCGAAAATATTTAATTCCTTCCTGATATCTGTATTTATTTTGTAGTCTAGCTTGGTGTTTCCTGGTATGTACCTGAGGAATTTCATTTCATTCGCTTGTAATCTTATTTCATCTTTCATTTCCATTACCCAAGATTCACTTCCATATAGTAATGTTGGTACCGACATAACTTTATAAAATTTTAGATATGTTTCTGTTCTTACTTTACGTTGGAGGGCTCTTCTGATAGGCCATTTAAGTAGGTAAATTCCTCAATTTTGTCTTTTTGATCTAGGTCTCCCATGTACGAAGCATGGTTCCTAGGAATTTCAATCTATCTACTTGCTCTATACTCTTCTTGTCTATAATTATTTTTGTTCTTACTGGATTTTTTCCTCAGAAAGCCATTGCTTTTGTTTTTTGTATTGATATTGGCATATTATATATCTGGCATGTTTGGTATAGTTCGCAGGCAGCTCTCTGCATTTAATCTTCATTATTCGTAATTAACACTTGGTCATCTGCGAATAACAAAGTCATAATGTAATCTTTTTGGTTGAAGTTATATGTATAGTTCTTCAGCTTCATTCTCCATTGCAGTATAATGTCGTCAATGTATACATTAAAAAGCAGTGGAGAGAGACTGCAACCTTGTCGGTCTCCTAAATTAATAACCTTTTTGTTTCTTCTTTATCCCCAATTATTTGGATACTTGTATTAGCATATATCTTTTGGACTACCTATACAATGTGTATTGGTATACCTCCTCTTATTAAAATTTTCCGCAATAGCTGTCTATTTACTTTATCAAAAGCCTTTACATAATCGACGAAAAGGATTTGTGTTTCTTTATTGAATTCCTTATGTTTTTCTATAATTTGCTGTAGCATAGATACGTCGTCTGTCCAGTTCTCTCCTTTCTGAATCGATTTTGTTATTCTGACAGCAGGCACTCCATTATGGGTTTTAGTCTTTCAGTTATTATTCTAGCACAGCTCTTATACGCTGTATTTAATAGAGATATATCTCTATAATTTTCGGGTTTTGATCTGTCTCCCTTTTTAAGTATTGGTTTTATAAGTGAGATCTTCCATTCTTTTGGTATTTGCTTTGTTACCCAGCATAGATTTAAAAATATGAGGAACCTTTTCTTAAATGCTACTGAAGAATATTTTATTAGTTCGCTGTTAATGCCACCACTCCCGACTGCCTTTCGGTTCTTTGTATATCTGAGAGCATGTTCTAATTCTTGGAATTCAAGACGATCTGGATTTGTTTAAAGATCTTCATCATTTTCTGTGTTCATTTCATCAGTCCACATTTCCTTGCAGTAATACAGCCAGTCTTTGTTCTTTATTACGTTGATATCTGCCACATCCACTTCTATGCTAAACTATAAATTACAAACCAAAAATTCACAACGCTATGCAGGCCTTGAATAGTCGATAACCACTGATATTGCAATGACAATAAATACGCAGTCAGTTCATGCTGTAGGAAGTTTTTGCCTTCTCCTGCAAAATTTTACTTCTGTGTCTTACGACCTTTTTGAAATGGCCAGTTCGTATGTATGTCATGAGATTAGCACTACGTGGTTTGTGTATGAGGTATGGCAGTATTATATGTTACTGCAATTATTACTTCTATTTGCCCACGTCTGAAGAGAAGAGGAGCCTCGGAAGGTTGACCTCAAGTCTCCCAGAACGGCACTTCTCATCTATGTTGTGCGTTAGTGTTTGTGCAGTACAATATTATAAAGTTTGTACAATATTATAAAGTTTACAAATTTTATAGTTTGCGTCGCATACAACTGCATGTCGGCCAATTCTTCATTAGCAAACTTATCCACTCTGCTGCGCATTACTGATTACGTACAACCAAAGATGTCGCGAAAACGAGAAAAGTAACCGAGCAGACTGAATGCAAGCTCAAAGACGGAAGATAAAACAGGCATGGCTGTTTCCAACACTAAGTACCATGAGCGAATGGCGGCGAACTAAACCGAAGTATAATGTTTTTTATTCCAGTCTTTGATCACAATATCAATTCTTGTGATCAAAGACTGTAATAAAAAAATTTTGACAGAATTGGATCACTGTTTGTATACGCAACTATGTCGCAGTTGGTTAAACCAAAGTACACTGTCCTTCGCCACGTATGGCTCTGCATAGGCGACCTGACGTCCTTTCCTCTTCCATGCGGCGGTTTATGCGTGTGGCAACAATGTCTTGCTCTGATTATCACTCCACGTTCAAAGTCGGTTAACTCGCTGTGTGCTGCCATCTGCACTGCACACGTGTCCATAGCAGATTGCTCAGCTATCGCGTATACTTTTGCACTCTAGTCCATATCTAGCTGTATGCAACTCGAGCAATCCTTCCCCTGACTTTTTGCCGCTCAATATATGTCTCTCACACAGTCATCATGCTGTTGTTGTTGTTGTGGTCTTCGGTCCTGAGACTGGTTTGATGCAGCTCTCCATGCTACTCTATCCTGTGCAAGCTTCTTCATCTCCCAGTACCTACTCCAGCCTACATCCTTCTGAATCTGCTTAGTGTATTCATCTCTAGGTCTCCCTCTACCATTTTTACCCTCCACGCTGCCCTCCAGTACTAAATTGCTGATCCCTTGATGCCTGAGAACATGTCATACCAACCGATCCCTTCTTCTAGTCAAGTTGTGCCATAAACTCCTCTTCTCCCCAATTCTATTCAATACCTCCTCATTAGTTATTTGATTACCCATCTAATCTTCAGCATTCCTTTGTAGCACCACATTTCGAAAGCTTCTATCCTCTTCTTGTCTAAACTATTTATCGTCCATGTTTCACTTCCATACATGGATACACTCCATACAAATACTTTCTGAACGACTTCCTGACACTTAAATCTATACTCGATGTTAACAAATTTCTCTTCTTCAGAAATGCTTTCCTTACCATTGCCAGTCTACATTTTATACGCTCTCTGCTTCGACCATCATCAGTTATTTTGCTCCCTAAATAGCAAAACTCCTTTATTACTTTAAGTGTCTCATTTCCTAATCTAATTCCCTCAGCATCACCCGACTTAATTCGACTACATTACATTACCCTCGTTTTGCTTTTGTTGGTGTTCATCTTATACGCTCCTTTCAGGACACTGTCCATTCCGTTCAACTGCTCTTCCAAGTCCTTTGCTGTCTCTGACAGAATAACAATGTCATAGGCTAACCTCAAAGTTTTTATTTCTTCTCCATGGATTTTAATACCTACTCCGAACTTTTCTTTTGTTTCCTTTACTGCTTGCTCAATATACAGATTGAATAGCATCGGGGAGATGCTACAAACCTGTCTCAATACCTTCCCAACCACTGCTTCCCTTTCATGTCCTTCCAATCTTATAACTGCCATCTGGTTTCTGTACAAATTGTAAATAGCCTTTCGCTCCCTGTATTTTACCCCTGCCACCTTCACAATTTGAAAGAGAGCATTCTCGTCAACATTGTCAAAAGCTTTTTCCAAGTCTACAAATGCTAGAAACGTAGGTTTGCCTTTCCTTAATCTTTCTTCTAAGATAAGTCGCAGGGTCAGTATTGCCTCACGTGTAAACTGAAAAGAAATATTGGAAATTGAACGGGCGCGTGCCGTAATCTGTGGGTGAGCCAGATCGTTGACATGTCTAGAAGTGAACTTCGTGAAAGAAGACACGTTAATTGTGCTGAAACACAGAGCCTCCTAGCGACACAGTCTCATATATGTGAGAATATGTATTGTATTTTATTTGTGGTCTTCGGACATGATCCACTCTGCCAGCCTTCATATTAAATGGCATACCACAACACACACACTCTTACACCCATGACTCACATAGAACATTTATATTGGGTTTAAACATTATATATATCGTAAACAACTCATCTTACTTCTCGACACAGTCCCTTTTTTGAGGTATATATACCTGGTCCAGCGATCCTCCAGCTTTTCCATTCCATTGGAAAAATAGGTTGTCCCAAACTCTACAAAATACTTGTTGACTCGCTGACTGCAACTACCACTTCTTTATCTGATGAAAATTTCTACCGAACAAGGCAAAATTTGAGCTTAGGGAACAGGGAGAAGTCACCTTGGGTTAAGTCTGGCGAATAAGGTGGATGAGGAACCAATTCAAAGCCCAATTCATGCATTTTCGCCTTCGTTATAGCTGATGTATGAGATGCTTCATTATCCTAGTGAAAGAACACTTCTTTGAGTGCCAACTTTGGTTTTTTTTAGCCAAAGGAGGTTTCAAACAATTCAACAATGAAGCATAATAGGGACCAGTTATGGTTCTGGCTTTTTCAATTAATCTGTGAGTAATACCCCTTTGGAATTCCAAAAAAACAGTGGTCATCACCTTACCAGGTGCCAAAATGCTCTTTGCCTTTTCCGGTGCTCTTCCACCAGTTTTTGTCCGTTGTTCTGACTGCAGTTTTAATTCTGGTGTGTGATGGTGGGTCCAAGTTCCATCACAGTCACAAATCGGCACAAAAGGTCTTGCGGACTGCCAGACATTGTGTTAAAATGTGCCGGATGCGCTTTCGATCGACTGCGAGCAATTGCGGCACCCACGTCGCACACAGCTTCTTCATAGCCAGGATATTACTCACTCGCTCAGTTGAGATGCTTACAGTCTTAGCAAGATCCTAAATTTTCATTCGTTGGTCTTGCATTACCATATCATGGCTTTTGTCAAGGGTTTCTTTCGTGGTGACGTCAATTATACAGCCGGAGCGCGCTTCGTCTTCGGTGCTTGTCCTTCCATGATTAAATTCATTACCCCAAAAGTCTTCAATTATGGCGCAAGGTCCACGTGAATTTCATTCAATTCTTTTATATGTACGGAAGTCCAACCCTTCAAATGAAAATCTTTAATAACAGCAGAAAACTCGGTTTTCTCCGTTTTCAGTCGCAGTCGACACAGTGGCCAATTCACACTGTACTTTGTTGAAATTATTTATATGAGCCTTGAATAATCAAGCTTAGCAACCATGAAGACGCTGCAAAAATGTTCTATTGCCCACGAAGCACTAACCACTACAGGAAATTGGTTGTCGCGCAGTAGCGGAATGGGCAGCCGAAAATCATGTGGTCGATGTCCTCCTACGCGCCACATCACGCAGGAGTGAGGAATTCAGCGGTAGCCGATAGAAGTGCAGTCTGAACCGTCCGTGATGAAACTGGGAGAGAACGTGGTGACCAGAAACTTCCTATGGTACATTCCAAGGGAGTACCACAGTCGGCCGGCCGGAGTGACCGAGCGGGTCTAGGCGCTACAGTCTGGAACCGCGCGAACGCTACGGTCGCAGGTTCGTATCCTGCCTCGGGCATGGATCTCTGTGTGATGTCCTTAGGTTAATTAGGTTTAAGTAGTTCTAAGTTCTAGGGGACTGATGGCTTCAGCAGTTAAGTCCCATAGTGCTCAGAGCCGTTTGAACTAAGTACCACAGTCGTGAAGGGATGCTTGCTAGTTCGGCTGTATAATGTCTTTCCCCTTGCTGGTACGAAAAGTGGCACTTGTTCTACAAGGTTCTGAACTGCCGCTACACGTCTTGCTGATGACCCTTGTAAGAAACATGATCGTACGTCTTTGCCCCATGGTGAGAGGCAGCCTGAACGAAATCGTCGACAATTTCATTACCCAAGACCGACAGAAAAAAAGATAATGAAATTTAAAAATGACAGTCGTTAACGTAATTATAACACAAATACAGCTTCTCTCTCACTTCGTCGCAGAGTTTCTAAGTAGGCTGTTTAGGTTTTTATGTTGGTAACGCCACGTAGTGCTCTGTATGAAAATCGCTGACTGCGCTGCGTGCAGTCTGTGGCTGGTTGGACTCATTGTTGGTATATTTGCTTGTGTAGTGTTGGGCAGTTTGATTTGAACAACGCGTGGCGTTGGGCAAATGGAGGTGAGCTGCCAGCAGTGGCGGATGTGCGGAGAGAGATGCCAGAGTTTTGAGAGCGGACGACCTGGACGTGTGTCCGTCAGAAAAAGGAAATGAACACTATTAAGGTAATTACATTGTTTGTTCTCTATCAAAATCTTTCATTTGCTAACTATGCCTATCAGTAGTTAGCGCCTTCAGTAGTTAGAATCTTTTATTTAGCTGGCACTACTAGCGCTCGCTATATTGCAGTAGTTCGAGTAACGAAGATTTTTGTGAGGTAAGTGATTCATGAAAGGTATAGGTTATTGTTAGTCAGGGCCATTTTTGTAGGGATTATTGAAAGTCAGATTGCGTTGCGCTAAAAAAATATTGTGTGTCAGTTTAGTGTTGATCAGAATAAGTAAAGAGAGAACTGTCTGAGTACGTTCAGTTTTGCTCAGCTGTTTGAAAATCAAATAACGTAGACGTTTACCAGCACAGTCATTCTTAATTTTTGAAGGGGAAGTTTCAAGTTCTTTGCTCGTTTCAGTAGTCTACAGTTTCGGTCTTGTGGACTTGTCACTAAGCAGATAAGTTTCAACATCTGTCTTCATTATTTCTGTCAGATAAATTACACTGATACGCCGGGAGCTAAGAGTGGCTGAAGTGCTGGCGAGTCAGCTTTTAGTGTGTATGTTAACGAGGCTAAGGACAAAGGCGCCAGTGAAATTTAGGGAGATCAGAAATCTAAACCTTATCCTGTTCCAGCAATGCAACCATATGTAAAACGGCCCTAGAGTACAAGCTCTAGGAAGATTCTTTCACCACTAATCTGTCGTGCAACATCCTTCAGTATTCTGCTATTGAACCTTTCTAAATATGCACACACAGAAATGTTTAAGCTGCGAAAGCAGACATTATATAACAAGAAAATGCAAACTACTTCCGAGACCAAAAAGATTTTGTTTGGTTTGCTGTTGCCGTATTTTTGACTGTGTTACATCAGATTATTTATCGTTTTCAGATGCAGGTCCAGGGTTCGGTTCTGCTTTGGGGAGTGAGAGAGATGTCGTCATAGTGTGTCACTATCTCTGTCTCCTCGTTACGTAAATACACAGTGCCGACGGCCCTACTTGCAACGCGCCACAAGTGTATAACATTTTAATAAGAACAACAATAAAATAATTAATGTTTTAATGTATGTATTTACTTCCTTATTCTTACTCTTGCCCCACAAACTGCAAACAGATTTTTGGCCCAACGAAGTAGCGCCCTCCTCAGCGTTCCGTCTTTGGCATCTCCTTCCCTCGCTCCAAGTATCTGAATGCCCTTGGCTACCTGGCCTCTCCATTTTCGGTATGCCGAAAGGTCTTCGTCTCCAACACTGTTCTCGCTCTCGATCCCTCCTCTTTTCTACGGCCGCGCGGGATTAGCCATGCGGTCTTAGGCGCTGCAGTCATGGACTGTGCGGCGGAGGTTCCAGTCCTCCCTCGGGCATGGGTGTGTGTGTTTCTCCTTAGGATAATTTAGGTTAAGTAGTGTGTAAACTTAGGGACTGACGACCTTAGCAGTAAAGTCCCATAAGATTTCACACACATTCGAACATTTCTTTTCTACAGACGCTTTAAAGTAATAATAATGCGTTTACATCAGTGAGTAGTACTTTATTTGTTTATCACAGTCGACGTTCTTGAAAATCCTACAGATGTGTCATGCATTATTTAAATAATGTAACAAATGCACTTGAAAATGAGAATCAATTCTCGAAAAGCATTGTGGTAAGCATTAAAAAATAAATAACTGGAGCAGTTTTTCATTATTTAAGTAATGTATAGTGTTGTGTACAATTTGGTACACAACGGTAAGGAGAGGAGGGCTACCGAGTGGCACAGCAACTGTTCTCGCAGGAAAGCTGGACAGGGGCAGCAACGATTTGCAAGCAAGTTAACATACAAACAGAAAATTTACTTAACCTGTATTTCTCAAAAATTATGAAAACCCATTACAAATGATGCAACAAGAGGTAAGATTGCAGCTATCTCAAAAGTAACAATGACAGAGTCGGAGCTGCGACCAGGCGGCTTCTACTTATGGCCGATTAACAGTTAACCGCGGTTAAGTCGATATATAATCCCGTTCAGCGCAGTATTCTGGTGCATCAACATCGATCTAAGTTAAGGGGCTCCGGAACGCCCTATACTTGCAATGTTACAATAACGCTTATAAATTACATCTTTCCTCACAAAGTATTTGAGGTAGGAAGTTGAACTTTTTACAGATTATTTATTGGAATATGGGCTACAACTTAACACAGGGATTTTACAAAATTTTAGTTCAGTTATTAAAGATGATTTTTTTTCAATTGTAATGAAAATTCACAACATTTTTTGCAATTTTTTATTTATATATTCAAAAATATACAGTTTTTTGGAAAAAGGCTGTGTTAAATTATGCAGAAGGTATTGTGTAACATTTACTGAAAGTTTGAAACAAATATGTTTGGAAGATGCTTAGAAAACATGTAATTAGTATGAGAAAATAAAAGTTTTGGGAATCGAACGACAAAGATTGAATTAACTTTTTAGTGCATTCCAGGTCCATAGGATGGATTATCTTCATCCTCTGCAAACTCCTCCTCCAGCTTCCTCTTGTTCCTCCTCCTGTTTACTCTTGTTTGTATTTCTAGACTCTTTACAGCCCTGTCTGCAGCCAGAAGGCGTTCCTTGTCTAAAGCAAGCATCGCTCGTTGTTGTGTTCGTAGATTTTGCTACCATTTTCTTCAGTTGCAGTTACTGCAACACTGTTCCAAAAGGTGGTCATGTATGAACACTTATCACATTTCAGTTGTATTTCACTAGCAAGTCCTACGTGCTTTATTATGGAGAGTTCCAGACCAACTTCACTACAATGAATACATCTTACACAGTTTGAAAAAATTCCTTTGAGAACCGACATATCAAATATTTCATTCACATCCGATTCGCCCATAAAACATTCATAGTTTTCACTCATTGAACCAAGCTTCTTCTGTGAAGTATTTTCTTTCCCACTTTGACTGCTATGGGCAGGTGTACTTGAGAGGTTAGGTTCACTCACTTGATTATCGTCTTTATTGTTTACAGTAATAACACATACCTTTGGCTTTCCAACATTTCTCCTTTTCTTAAAAGCCTTCAGAGGATTTCTAATAACTTTATACTTCAACAAAACAGAGACTCAAGAAACAGAATTAATTACGAATATTTTCGAGATAACGACAGAGTAAATAAACATGAAACAATCGACAATCACACTAGCGATATATATTGAACCATCACAGGTTAGCCACAACACATACTTTATCTCACATCACTAAAATGTACCTGATGAACACGGACGTTAATAATAACACCATTTGACAGCAGTTTAACAGCGCCACAGTGGGTCACGCCCATGTAGAACACATTTCAAAAAAAATTTAAAAATAGTTGTAGTCTTCGGAATTGAATAAATTATATATCTATTAAAAGATTCAGAAAACGCAAAAAAGTAAAAATTGAACTTTTCATGATTTTGAGCCTTTCCGGAGCCCCTTAAACGAGGGAATCGACCGCGGCTATATTTAACCAGGGCTCTTTCCCGGTTTTCTCGACATAACCACGGTTTTAGAAGCATACGCTATTACGATGGCGGCGCGTTTTGATGTTATGGATGGCACTGAGGAAGATTTGTTATACCTTGACCATTTAAATCGTGACCGAAATCGTGTTGGAGTGATTGTGGAAAGGGGAAACCCTTTTGAAGATATGGTGACAGGAAGTTTGAAGAGAGATTTCGTCTGTCAAAAGAAACAGTATGGTGGTTATTAAATCAAATTAATGATAGGTTAGAATTTCCTACTGATCGAAATAACCCTGTTTCTACGATAAACAGACTTTTGATTACTTTAAGGGCATATGCAACAGGTGCATTCAACATTCTTATTGGGGACAACAGTAATATACATCGTACAACAGCACAACGAATCATCAGTGATGTATCAGACATCATAGCATCACTGTCTCCTCGCTTTATAAAATTTCCAACAAGAGAAGAAGTGCGCTATGTGATGTATGGTTTTACTCAATTGGACCGATTTCCTGGCGTTCTTGGTACCTTGGATTGTACCCATACAAGAATTCAGTCTCCTGGAGTACATAATGCTGAACTTTTCCGCAATAGGAAATCATATTTTTCCTTTAACTGTCAAACCATTAGTGATCACAATTTGTTAATAAGAGATATTGTCGCTCGATGGCCGGGCTCTGTGCACGACAGTACCATATTTCTCAACTGCGCTCGCAGAGCTCAATTTGAAAACGGAGAAATACCGCAAGGTCACTTATTGGGAGATAGTGGTTATGCATGTAAATCCTACTTGTTAACTCCTCTTTTAAATCTGAAAAATGAAGCAGAGCATCGATATAACAAGTCACATATTAAAACTAGAAACACTGTTGAGAGAAAATACGGTATGTGGAAGAGAAGATTTCCCATATTATCTGTAGGAATAAGATGTAATCCACAGGAAGCAAAGTCAATCATTGTGGGTACGGCTGTCTTGCATTATATTGCGAGGAGTACAAGCAGTGAAGAACCACCCGAAGATCCTGAAATTTCTCGACTTTTAAATCAGTTATGTGATGAGAGAGGCCCCAACATTGAAGACAACGAACCAGTGCTACCTGGACAGCAGATGTATCGTGATGATACCTGGAAGAGCAGTTCGCCATGCTATAATTAATGAACATTTCCGATAATCTAACATAAATTCAGACATTGTTCGTAATGAAAAATTATGATTATAGTTATGGGAATTTCGCCGCATTTTCATTTTTTCAGATTATTTCAGCATGTAATCTATTTTGTTTCTGCTGTCTAGCGAACATAAAAGTACTCACTGAACTGGTTGTGTGATGCGAAATTTGAGGTTTTGTTGTGCCAGGGACAGGATGTGCTGCCTACAGACATTTACCCAGCTGCTGCTTTTCTGAGATATTTTTTTTGTGTGGAACTATTGATAATTCATTATTAAAGATATATTTCTTGCATCACATTGGTTGTGAAAGCAATGCAGTACTCTGTTATTTATATACATGTTCAGTTTCTGGGTATGTACTTAAATTTGAGAACAAATGACTCCATTACATGTAGAGAGTTTGAGAGTAAAAGAGAGTGGAATAAAATATAATGGATATTTCTGTATTATGTTCACTATAGATCCTAAACATCTCTTAAATTTTCTACTGTAACAACAAATATGTGAATGTCCAACAGTTTTGCAATATTAAAAGAGCACATTCTTTATTATTACAACCTTTCAGTTTAGAGATTATTTTACTGAACTTCTGCTCAGTGTTAATGCAGTCTGTGTAATAACATAAAATGTCAGATTGGGATTGTTTATTTGTTAAATTGTTTCCATATTAATCACTTCTCTTTATTTACAATATGATTTTCTTAAACATAAGTGTGTGTGGCCATAAGGTTGTGCAAAGAATTGAATTACGTTGTTAATTCTAATCAGTCATGCGTGTAGCAGCACTTTACACAATATTATGTACAACTGTGTAGTATTAAAAAAATACATGAAATTGAAGACAAATTTGTGTTTATAAATTGCCACCAAAAACAAGTTATCATTGCTACAAAAGGCAGTGGAATGTTGTCAGCAATGTCTAATACTTTGGGGATCAGTGCAAGAGCAATAATTAGTTAAGGAGTGTGCTACTTCGGAAAATATGAAAGCAGAACCGTAATGCTGTGGGTGGACGGTACGAAGTGTCATACTTTAAGTTATTACTGAGGGAAACTCCCTCCCTCACTCTGTCACTGATACTGATGCAGTTTTTTCACATATTTAATGCTCACCTGCAGAGAAGGGAATTCCTTGTCATTGCACGGTGCCACAGAAAAATGCCTCACTACAAGTACAGTTGTGGCAGAAGTTATGGGTCGCCATCATAAACATTAGCAGGTGCAGAGTTTCGCTAAGAAAGCCACACATGCTATGATTACTATAGCAGAAAACAGTGACCCATCATAGGAATGCATTTCTGAAAATATCTTGCTACAAATTTGTAAACATTAACAGGTTGTTAGAAAAGTCACACAATGCTAATCTCACTACTGTCCATATTAGCAATGTATTATTCAATAACGCCTCTCTACAAATACTGTTGCCGGCCGCGGTGGTCTAGCGGTTCTAGGCGCTCAGTCCGGAACCGCGCGACTGCGACGGTCGCAGGTTCGAACCCTGCCTCGGGCATGGATGTGTGTGACGTCTTTAGGTTAGTTAGGTTTAAGTAGTTCTAAGTTCTATGGGACTGATGACCATAGATGTTAAGTCCCATAGTGCTCAGAGCCATTTGAACCATTTTGAACAAATACTGTTATGATAATGTTACAGGTTTCCACCACACACATTGCCAAGTGGTGTGGCTAGGAAAGCTACATATGCTATGCTTACTTTTGCAGAAAAGAGAACCCATCACAGCAGTGTATTTCTCAACAAGCCTCACTTCGAATTGTATTGTCATAAAAGATATAGGTTCCCATTATAAACATTACCCAGTGCAGAGTATTGCACGGAAAATGGCAAACACAAAATTATGATTTGGAGCATTTTTCCCTCATAATTTAATATGTTAGGATATTCTGGTACAAACAATGCAAAACATGATAACATTGGGCCTCATGTATATAGCTGTTACAGCACATATGTTCATTCCAAAGTTAGAGTAATAAGGGTGCTTTATTACTATTATTTTGTTTCATTAACAGTCTACCTCATTGTTAAGTCATTTAAGTAGAAATTGGCACCTGACCTTATGGCTGCGGGCCTGCAACTGACATGTAGCTTACTTGTGTAAACTGCAGTGTTGCTAATCTGTTTTTATATATGAAGTAATTCTAATTTTAAGTGATTGGATGAAACTTAGTCCAGACCAAATAAGCTGTAAGCAGATATTAGACAGACACCAACTAGGATAGAAGCAGTATCACTAACAGGACAAACACAGAGAAACAATTTGAACTGTGAGACAACTTTAATACATTAGACAAAATACAACATAGCACAAAAAATTAAAAAAATTCGCTGTCACAGGAAAAAAAGGTCACGTGTCACTGGCATTTTTCTTCTTCCAATACTTTAGTTTTTCTTTCAGGGCCAGAATGGTTCAAATCGTTCAAATGGCTCTGAGCACTATGGAACTTAACATCTGTGGTCATCAGTCCCCTAGAACTTAGAACTAATCAAACTTAACTAACCTAAGGACATCACACACATCCGTGCCCGAGGCAGGATTCGAACCTGCGACCGTAGCAGTCGCGCGGCTCCGAACTGAGCGCCTAGAACCGCGAGACCACCGCGGCCGGCAGGGCCAGAATCTTTAAATTTTTTATCCTCCGCTCCTTTTGGTGCTCTGCCTTCATCATGAGTAATTGGGCCTCCAGTAGTTCCACTCTCTTCTTGCACACATTGTCAATCACTGTTCCCGAACCTATGCCATGTATTTTTCGGCGTGCAAATGTTTTCATTGGGTTGATCAGGAGACTGTGAAACAGATTGCAGCTGGGTGACATCCACCAGAAAATTATTTGGTGTCTCTTTACTTAGTATTACGACAGGTGTGTGGCAAGTGCTAGGTTGTGTGCACTCTGCTAACTCGACAACTGAAGCAGGTGGCGTGTTCTCACTGCACTGCTCTCCATGTTGACAACATCCACAATCATGCTAAACTGTGCATCGGAATCATATGCATTTGTTAACGGTTTCATTGAGGAACCAACAATTTCTAATAGTTTAGCCCGATCATGGATCGTGGTTTTTTGGGTAGGCTTCCCCCCACCTGTTTTATACACTTCCACCTTTTCTTCTGCAAGGTCTTTTCGAAGTCTTCTTTTCATATTTTCATAACAAGTTTTCAGCCTGTCACAGGATCTTTTTGTCACACCTTAAATTAAATAAATGTAGTTTGTAGTACCATAAATTAATTCTCATATTATTTACATTCATAAGTCCATTTTGCATTCTGAGGCTCTTAACTTATAACTGCAATAAAAAGCTGAGATCTGTATATGGCTTTTGTTTACATATCAGTTCATTAAAAAGAAAGTGGTATAGGCATATATGAAGAATACGGCACAGGGCTAAGTGAGAAACGTATGTTCACAATTTTCAACATAAAAGCTTCCGTTAGTCACATAATATTTAGTTAACAGTAGCACGGCATTGGATTTTAAATTTAAAACTAACAAAACAATTCCAACCGTAAATGTACATAGTCCTATCAAGTATTTCAGTGGTACGCCAATAACAGTTTCAAATTTCAAACTAAAAGCCAGTGTGTGCCATATCCTACGCTTACGATGAACCTAGAAAAGTTATTCATTTATGAGTAAACTAACCAGGAGTAGAATTAAATTGCGCCTCCACATGGGACCACATTGCCTGTTTTTCTTTTAAGCTACAGCCGTCGGTTTTCTTATTTTCAAGAACGGATGCATTTGCACCCACCAGTTCAAGAAGTACATCTATCTCGTACTTAGAGAAATTCGGTGTTCTTCTTTTATTCTCCATTATTCTCCAAAAAAGAAACCAACAGATCAGAAATAGGTACCGAGGTACGTACACACACTTCTGCTTGTCGACGGAAAAAAACAACAAAGATAGAACGTGGCACCAGCGATTATCTGTGCAATTTCATGTTTACTATCATCTTTGCATTGCCAGGGCACGTTCCATTGCAATGTAGAGAGTTTACCGTGGTCAAATGCACGGTTGGCTGACGACGTTTTGCTGACCAGCGATTAACGTTGGTGCACTGCAGAAACATTTTAAACGCGATTTACTTTTAACCATGATCGCGGGACCTTGGTTATCATGCTTTTTGACCGGGGTTGGTGCACTCGGCCATTAGTGTCCCAAGCTGAAGTGGCTTGAAGTCTAAGTGGAGCGTCTGGCTGCTACTGGCCGTCCTACATCGTGGCGGCAGAGGGCGCTCGTAATCCAGATTTGCTGGAGGCGTGGCTCAGCAGGTGTGCACCATTGGGTCCGTCGGAATCCACACCACTGCTATTGGGATTGGACAGATACTTACAGTTCTGTTGCCAACTGCGACACGCCTTGGGATGGTATCAGTACGTGATTCCACAGATAGCACCGTGCTTTGCAGTTCAGAAAAAAACAGCCTTTGTAAAGCATACATCATAAAATTTGAGAAGTACGTGTGCAATTAATTTCAGAGCTGTAGGCTGCTATCAGTGAATGTAAACACGTTTCAACCAGTTTCTGAGCCAACGTTGTGAAGGGAACTAAACACAATGAACATCTTGGGTCTTGACCTTGCAGATCATTGCTTGCAGTGGAACAATGAGGTAAACAACACAGAACTTGGACAGCACCTGACTGAAAGTGGTGCAGTGTGGTTAGGCGCTCTTACATTCTTTCTAGCATTTCCAGGCCGCTGTTGTGCCACGTAATCTGACAGAAACTCCCTGTGCACCCTCACCAAGCCAGAACAGAAATCTGTCCTAAAACTCAGCTAAACTTCCATTCTCGTGCACTAGAGAGGAACGGCACAGAGCTGGAGTTTGCTTATCAAAAAGTGCTCTTAAAAATTAAAATATAACGCGGGTTTACGCAGACCCTCCCTCTGGTTATCGGTACTACTTCACAGAATTGACAACAGGCAAAAACATCATATGATAACAAGTTGAATAAACCGATCTTACAGTAAGTGAAAGAGGTACGAAGATAATGTACATCTTACAAGTATGCTGTCGATACGCCCGTCTTCCGAGATGACAACAGCTATATTCACATAACTACACATATATGTTTCTGGTTTGGCGAACACTCAGCCAACATTCGCCCATCTACTTGCCCGCTGATTCCCCCTAGTCAGATCCCTCGGAAAAGGTCTAGGACTAATTGAAAGAGCGGGTGAAACGTGGGAATCATCCACGCATTCGGCAGCACACGTAACATAAGTCGTCATTACGAGTAAGTATTTATCCTCCACGTCTTGCACTATACATATAAAGTTGCAAGTAATTGCCTCGTCAAGCGATCTGTCGGAGCGCAATCTATATCAGTATCCGTTCATCCCTTTCATTGCCCATTGTGCTCAAATCTTTTACGTTGCGATCGATCTTGCTGCCTCCTCAAGGTGTCTGACAGGATGAGTGGCGTATGATACACGGGGTCACTGCTGTTCTAGTTTTAGTGACGATGCTGTCAAGCTATTTCTGAGCCATGGTTATTGTGCATCATGAAGAGATGGATATTCATCATCGAATCACACTGCCGGGTAACAAATTCACGGAAAATGCGTAGCAGACTTCGGTGACTTCCCAGATCAGTTTTCTGCAGCTAAAATGTCTTCCTGTTAAGCGCGAACTGAATTTAGTGTTTTGCAGTAAGAGCTCTATACTAGCGAACAGATTCTTGAGGTTCTGACACCTTTACCAGGAGAAAGCACTCTCGGAGCGACGTTCATCTGTTAAAGTGGCCCCCTGCCATGAAGCGAGCAGGCGTGGGAGCCGAGTAGAGGCTCGCTGCGCAGAATTTCTGGACAGCACGAGTCACGTTTCCACGGGCGACACGCGATGTCTTAAGTGGCCAGAGACGACTCCACAACATGCAACACAGAGGAGTGCTACTTTCGTGATCGACCGCACAGCGTCTACCACTTTCATGTACGGGGTGTTCAAAAAGTCTCTCCGCAGTGCTGTATGATTGTTAGCCGCGCGTGCCGTATGATTATTCGCCTGCCTGGGTTACTTCCCTTCAAGTGGACTCTCCCAGCATTCCACTGTTTCGCTTATCTCAGCCAGCGTCAGTAGTATCGTTGGTGTGTGTCGTTACGTGTTGACGTGAACGTTTAACTTTAGTTCCTTTGTTAGTTTGTTTCGTTTTTGTCACTGTTAAAACGCTAACCATTGAAGAACGTGTGTTTTCAGACGAACAAGTGTTCAAAACTGGCGGTAAATACACAGTTTCAGATAGTCAAACATTTAATTCAGCTTTCCCAGAGACAACACTCCCACATCGCGATAGTGTGCGAGATTTGATTAACAAATTTCGAAGTACGGGTTCAGTGACAGATGCACTGAGAAGTGGTCGTCCTAGCGTTTTGTCTGAGGATAAACTACTCGATATTTCTGATAAAATGTTCATGACTCCCAACAATTCAGTAATAAAACTCGCCCAGGAAATCGATGTTAGTGTCAGAACGACCCACACAGCTGTAAGGAAAAGATTAGAACTTTTCCCATACAGAGTGACAATCATGCGAGAACTGAAAAGTACTGATCATGACGAGAGACTGCATTTTTGTCAATGGTTCAAAAATTTCGTTCAACAAAATGGAATGGATATTCTTAATGAAACGCTTTTCACTGATGAGGCGTCGTTTCATTTATCTGGGTACATGAACTCGCAAAATTCTCGTATGTGGAATACTGCAAATCCATTATGTATTCACGAGGAATCACTTCATTCTGTGAAAATAGGAGTTTGGATTGCAATATCTAGACGTCGGATTGTGGGTCCGCCGGTCGCGGTGGCCGAGCGGTTCTAGGCGCTACAATGTGGAACCGCGCGACTGCTACGGTCGCAGGTTCGAATCCTGCCTCGGGCATGGATGTGTGTGATGTCCTTAGGTTAGTTAGGTTTCAGTAGTTCTAAGTTCTAGGGGACTGATGACCTTCGATGTTACGTCCCATAGTGCTCAGGGCCGTTTGAATCATTTTTCGGATTGTGGGTCCCATATTTTTCAACGAAAGAATAAACGCACAACGATACTGTAGTGATATTCTGTACCCAATCATAGGAGAACTTGTGTAAAGTGAAATACTGAACGGTTATTTTCAACAGGATGGTGCAACCGCGCATACAGCTGACGTTTCACTGTCACTGCATGCTGATGTTTTTGATGATCGCATAATTTCACAGGGACTTTGCCCTCCACGATCGCCTGAACTAACACCAAAAATGGCTCTAAGCACTATGGGACTTAACATCTTAGGTCATCAGTCCCCTTCAGCTTAGAACTACGTAAACCTAACTAACCTAAGGACATCACACACACCCATGCCCGAGGCAGGATTCGAACCTGCGACCATAGCGGTCGCACGGTTCCAGACTGAAGCGCCTAGACCTACCACCACCTGAGTTTTTCTTCTGGGGTGGAGCGAAAGCAACTGTCTATAAAAGTCGTCCAAAATCCATCGATGAACTGAAAACACTGCTTCACTGCTTCTGTTACAGAAGAAATGTTACAGCTTGTGTTAGGAAACATGATAAGACGAATTGAATTGTGTATTCAACAAAAGGGGGGGGGGGGGGAGGACACTTTCAACATTTTTTGTGAAATTTGTAAGTAAAAAAGGAATATTCAGTAAATTAATAACTTGTATTTCACTGAGTTTCATTTCGGTACATTCACTGCGGCATACGGAACGCGCGGTTAACAATCATACGGCGCTGCGGAGAGACTTTTTGAACACCCCGTATGTGTGTTCAGACTTCTGTGGGTAGTGAAAGGGACTTGGTAGATTAAGTTCTGATAAGGAACCCATGTCTGTTAATGAAGCGCGTGGATGTAAAATAAGTTACACCAGATTATTTTCCAATCTCCTGCTTCAAGGGACGCACACAGCGGAGACAATGATCTCTGACCTGTGTGCTTTCAGGAACCAACGTCGTGGGCCGTAGTTGGAGTACTCGTCCTCGGGTTCGTTCCCAGGTGACGAAGGACTCCTCTGCACAGTCGAGGGTGCGGTGCGTACTCACAGCACCACTGCGACCCCTTCTAGTTGCGAACGTTCGAGTTTCTCGCAGTCGTTGATACAGTCGAACGAAAATGGCAACTGCTATCATAATTACAACTGTTGACGGCGTCCTGCTCTCAACCTGTGTGCGTACTGTGATGTGGGAGATGAAGTGATCCGATCATGAAACTTATTTTATATCCAAACGCTACTTTTCAGGACATGGCTTCATTATCAAAACCTTATATCCCAAGTACCCTCTACAACCCTTAGAATCCTGTTACGGAATTGTGAAACACTATTTAGATCTAGAGAGTTCAGTTAGCAGTACAGAACAAGGACAGAAGTGACAGCGGTCATCCAGTCGTCTCATCAATATTTCATCACCGCCGCCACTCCCACCATTATCATTACCCTGTACATCATCCCGGCAACATCACATCCTCTCAATAACCACACGCTGTAAGTCATTTTCATTGAATTCCAGTCTGCAAGTTTAAAATTTTTAGAAACACCACATTGATCTTTTTCTAAGTATTAGGTAGTGACCATGTACTGGGCTTCAGCATACAAGAATCATCGTGTTACCACCGGACAGAAAATTTCAGCCCTTCGGAAACTCATCCAGGAATGTGAACGTGCATCTGTGTTACTGACTTCTGCCATTCCCTTCTGTTTCTCTGGAGTTTTGTTCTGCCCACAACAAACACATACAAACACGCCTTAATGAAACCTTGAAAGGGTCCTGCTTTCCAGTGCACTTTGCGCCCTACAGAACAATTCGGGTGTTTTCATTGATAAACTTCGTACCAGAGAAGACTGAGCTATGATTCAACCTAGCCGTAACCTATTTCTTTCTACGATCTGCAAGCATCATATGGTTCTTTTCAGACTTGCAAATGCGTCTATAATGCCATTATAAGTCTTCCATGTTTTTATATGTAACCTAATTCACGACTATTATTACATAAAATGTTTATCCCTTGTTCTCCTATTCCTAAACTCTCTGGCATGCGTGAGTGAATGAATGTGGGTGTCTCTCATTTTGCTTTATGGTGGTTTTGTTTGCTGCAGAGAATCAGCGGTAGTCTTACAGAATGGCCAACCCTTGTAGCTTTCAGGTAGGCAAAGAGGTTTGTTCCCTTTGTGTGAAAGTTACCGGTGTTAGGTTGGTGGCGGAAGCCTCAACTCTGGGCGTTCGTGCCCGTGGGGTCGTGTGGGAGAAGTTTTTAGTGTGAGATGGGCAGTGTGCTTCCAGCTCTCCGAGGGTCTGCAGCTGAGGTCTCTTCGAAGAAGGGTGAGTTGATTTAATCGCGTAGCACGTTGTCTCATAGCGAGAGGGGAGCTTTCAGTTTTTGGCCTCGCGTTTCAAGACTGTTTTGCTAGGCCGCAGCAAGGAATGCTAGGCTTTTGCAGACTTGATTCCTAATGCAGACTCTGGTCCGTAAGAAGAACGTAGCACAATGGTGCCCACAGAGAAAGTTCAGCTACTGGCTGGTATCGCAGCACCAGAGAGATGTTGCTGATACATATAAGAAGACACGAAGCGTAAAAGACTTAACTGTAGGTTTCCTCCACAGTTACAGTGCCAACAGCACGTCATTGTTGCAGTTGAGGAAGAATGAGAACCCGTTAATTTTACATTTTTTGCAACTGCTAAGTAAGGCATATGAGTTTGCCAGACTGAGTAAAGTAAGTAAACATTCTCTGTGGATTACTTTTTCACGAAAAGTTAGCCGACGGGTTAAGCTATAGAAAAAGACGGGTAATATACGATTTGTGCAAGAGCCAAGATCGAGGTGATCGGTTTAAAAAGGGTATAAGACAGGGGTGTAGTTTTTCGCCGCTACTGTTCAATCTGTTAATCGAAAAATCAAAAATGAAAATACAAGAAAAGCTCAAGAGTGGGATTAAAATTGAAGGATATCAGTGATAAGATTCGTTGACAGAATTGCTATTCTCAGTGAAAGTGAAGGAGAATACAGGATCTGTTGATTGGAATGAACAGCCTAGTGAGTAAGAATACGGCTTGAGAGTAAATCGAAGGAAGATGACAATGATGAGAAGTAGCCGAAATGAGAATAGGGATAAACTTTAACATCAGAATTTGTGATAAGGAAATAGACGAAGTTACGAAATTCTACTACCTAGCCAGCAAAATAACCTTCGAAGGGCGGAACAAAGAGGACATAAAAAGCAGACTAGCACTGGCAAAAAGGGCATTGATAGTTAAAAAACAGTCTTGATCGCAAATTTCTTTTAATCGGAGTGACCGGTTCATCATCTTCAGACTCTAGAACGGCAGGTGGTCTTCCATGGACCAGTCAGTTCAGCTACGTGGATCAGCGCAACCTGCTCCATGGAAGACCACCTGCCGTTCTAGAGTCTGAAGATGATGAACCGGTCACTCCGATTAAAAGAAATTTGCGATCAAGACTGTTTTTTTATTTATCATATTAATATGAGATCGCTGATAATGTTTTCAAAAATTGTATAAAAAGGGGATTCCTGGCCAAGAGAAGTCTACTAGTATCAAACATTGGCCTTAATTTCAGGAATTAGTTTGTGAGCATATACGTTTGGTGCACAGCACAGCATGGTAATGCAACATGGACTGCGGGAAAAACGGGAAGAGACGAGAATCGAATGGGTGTGGGACGTGGTGCTACAGAAAAGTATGTGAACTGATAAGGTCAGAAATGATGAGGTTCTCCGCAGAATCGACGAGGAAAGGGAAAAAAAATGAAATTATCGTGTGGTATTGTTGACCGGCAGGCTCCATCCGAGGAAGTTCGGCCGCCGAGCTCGAGTCTTATCTCAGTCGACACCACGCTGGGCGACTTGCGTGCCGGTGACGAGGATGAAATGATGAAGAGGACAACACAACACCCAGGCGAAAATCTCAGCTCGGCCTGGAATCGAACCCTTTTTTAACGTTTATACATTTTTATTGAGAAAATAAGAAACTACGTTTTACAAAACACTTTACCTATTACGCTTTTCAGTTAAACAATTGTTCTTTTTTGTTATTGTCCAGGTCATTGTTTTCATGGATCTCTGTATTTTGCGAGTATCTCTCAAAACTGATTTCGTTAGTGCTTGCCTATTCTGTTTAGTATATTAATTTAGCTTTTTTGTGTAGCCAGATGCACTACATTTATAATTTTGAATACAAGGACATGAGAAAACATTGAATGCAATAAGGAGCTAAGTTACACAAAAGAGAAGAAAAAATAATAATAATAGTAGGGTCTTTTCACTTAATGCTAATTTTGCTATAGTGATATTTTATGTTGTGTATGTTTTCTATTTTGAGAGCTGCATAAATGGAATAGTGAGCAGATAGTAATTTTTTCCCGTACGCGCTGTATGGTAGGTAAGCACATTACCACTCAGCAAAGCAGGCGGAATAATAGGAAACACTGACAAGAAGAAAGGACAGGATGACAAGACATGTGTTAAGACATGAAGGAATAACTTCCATAGTAATGATGGAGCTGTAGAGGGTAAAAACTGCAGAGGGAAACAGAAATTTGGATACGACCAGCAAATAATCGAATACGTGGATTTAAAGTGCTACTCTGCGGTGAAAAGTTTGGCGCAGGAGAGGAACTTTTGGCTGGCCACATCAAACGTATAATCGTGTGTAACGGCATATTGCTCGGCTGTTTCCAGGCAGCCTGCACAAATGGCCAAACAGACCACGTGTCTCCACACACTCTTTGGTGATCTAAAGAACATTGTATGTAGTCTGATGAGAAGAGCTATAGCATTTTATCGTTGTTATGAGACTTTTTTCTTTATTTTGGGTTTGAGTAACAAGCTCCTTACAACTAACAACGGTGATAAAGTGCCAAAGCGACATAATCGCAAAAAAGCAGAAAACCATAAAATTACAAAGTTAGCATACAAACACACTCTTAAAGTAAAATAAAAGCGCAAGTAGAGAAACACCAGACAGCCGACAGCAGTGATGACAATGGAGCAGAATTACAAACAGCACTTTACAGCAGCATTACGACAAACATGCATATGCTCTTATAGTAAAAGACGAAGCATGAAAGGGCAAATACCGTACGTCATACCATAGGTAAAACCATAGCTGAAGAACAGAACTGCAAATATCATTAACAATGTGAGAAGTGTAGCATAGAGACAAATGTACTTATAATAAAACAAAAACACAAAATGAAAAACACAATACACCCGACAGTATATGTAGTAGTGCCAGTAGAAAAGTGACATAAAATGCATGTTGTTGTTGTGGTCTTCAGTCCTGAGACTGGTTTGATGCAGCTCTCCATGCTACTCTATCCTGTGCAAGCTTTTTCATCTCCCAGTACCTACTGCAACCTACATCCTTCTGAATCTGCTTAGTGTATTCATCTCTTGGTCTCCCTCTACGATTTTTACCCTCCACGCTGCCCTCCAATACTAAATTGGTGATCCCTTGATGCCTCAGAACATGTCCTACCAACCGATCCCATCTTCTGGTCAAGTTGTGCCACAAACTTCTCCCCAATCCTATTCAATACTTCCTCATTAGTTATGTGATCTACCCATCCAATCTTCAGCATTCTTCTGTAGCACCACATTTCGAAAGCTTCTATTCTCTTCTTGTCTAAGCTATTTATCGTCCATGTTTCACTTCCATACATGGCTACACTCCATACAAATACTTTCAGAAATGACTTCCTGACACTTAAATCTATACTCGATGTTAACAAATTTCTCTTCTTCAGAAACGCTTTCCTTGTCATTGCCAATCTACATTTTATATCCTCTCTACTTCGACCATCATCAATTATTTTGCTTCCCAAATAGCAAAACTCCTTTACTACTTTAAGTGTCTCATTTCCTAATCTAATTCCCTCAGCATCACCCGACCTAATTAGACTACATTCCATTATCCTTGTTTTGCTTTTGTTGATGTTCATCTTATATCCTCCTTTCAAGACACTGTCCATTCCATTCAACTGCTCTTCCAAGTCCTTTGCTGTCTCTGACAGAATTGCAATGTCATCGGCGAACCTCAAAGTTTTTATTTCTTCTCCATGAATTTTAATACCTTCTCCGAATTTTTCTTTTGTTTCCTTTACTGCTTGCTCAATATACAGATTGAACAACGTCGGGGACAGGCTACAACCCTGTCTTAGTCCCTTCCCAACCACTGCTTCCCTTTCATGTCCCTCGACTCTTATAACTGCCATCTGGTTTCTGTACAAATTGTAAATAGCCTTTCGCTCCCTGTATTTTACCCCTGCCACCTTTAGAATTTGAAAGAGAGTATTCCAGTCAACATTGTCAAAATCTTTCTCTAAGTCTACAAATGCTAGAAACGTAGGTTTGCCTTTCCTTAATCTTTCATCTAAGATAAGTCGTAAGGTCAGTATTGCCTCACGTGTTCCAGTGTTTCTACGGAATCCAAACTGATCTTCCCCGAGGTTGGCTTCTACTAGTTTTTCCATTCGTCTGTAAAGAATTCATGTTAGTAATTTTCACATCTTTCAACACCTGCTTTCTTTTGGATTGGAATTATTATATTCTTCTTGAAGTCTGAGGGTATTTCGCCTGTTTCATACATCTTGCTCACCAGATGGTAGAGTTTTGTCAGGACTGGCTCTCCCAAGGCCGTCAGTAGTTCCAATGGAATGTTGTCTACTCCAGGGGCCTTGTTTCGCCTCAGGTCTTTCAGTGCTGTGTCAAACTCTTCACGCAGTATCATATCTCCCATTTCATCTTCATCTACATCCTCTTCCATTTCCATAATATTGTCCTCAAGTACATCGACCTTGTATAGACCCTCTATATACTCCTTCCACCTTTCTGTTTTCCCTTCTTTGCCTAGAACTGGGTTTCCATCTGAGCTCTTGATATTCATACAAGTCGTTCTCTTATCTCCAAAGGTCTCTTTAATTTTCCTATAGGCAGTATCTATCTTACCCCTAGTGAGATAGGCCTCTACATCCTTACATTTGTCCTCTAGCCATCCCTGCTTAGCCATTTTGCACTTTCTGTCGATCTCATTTTTGAGACGTTTGTATTCCTTTTTGCCTGCTTCATTTACTGCATTTTTATATTTTCTCCTTTCATCAATTAAATTCAATATTTCTTCTGATACCCAAGGATTTCTATTAGCCCTCGTCTTTTTACCTACTTGATCGTCTGCTGCCTTCGCTACTTCATCCCTCAAAGCTACCCATTCTTCTTCTACTGTATTTCTTTCCCCCATTCCTGTCAATTGTTCCCTTATGCTCTCCCTGAAACTCTGTACAACCTCTGGTTCTTTCAGTTTATCCAGGTCCCATCTCCTTAAATTCTCACCTTTCTGCAGTTTCTTCAGTTTTAATCTACAGGTCATAACCAATAGATTGTGGTCAGAGTCCACATCTGCCCCTGGAAATGTCTTACAATTTAAAACCTGGTTCCTAAATCTCTGTCTTACCATTATATAATCTATCTGATACCCTTTAGTATCTCCAGGGTTCTTCCATGTATACAACCTTCTTTCATGATTCTTAAACCAAGTGTTAGCTATGATTATGTTGTGCTCTGTGCAAAATTCTACCAGGCGGCTTCCTCTTTCATTTCTTAGCCCCAATCCATATTCACCTACTATGTTTCCTTCTCTCCCTTTTCCTACACTCGAATTCCAGTCACCCATGACTATTAAATTTTCATCTCCCTTCACAATCTGAATAATTTCTTTTATTTCATCATACATTTCTTCAATTTCTTCGTCGTCTGCAGAGCTAGTTGGCATATAAACTTGTACTACTGTAGTAGGTGTGGGCTTCGTATCTATCTTGGCCACAATAATGCGTTCACTATGCCGTTTATAGTAGCTTACCCGCATTCCTATTTTCCTATTCATTATTAAACCCACTCCTGCATTACCGTATTTGATTTTGTGTTTATAACCCTGTAGTCACCTGACCAGAAGTCTTGTTCCTCCTGCCACCGAACTTCACTAATTCCCACTATATCTAACTTCGACCTATCCATTTCCCTTTTTAAATTTTCTAACCTACCTGCCCGAATAATGGATCTGACATTCCACGCTCCGGTCCGTAGAACGCCAGTTTTCTTTCTCCTGATAACGGCATCCTCTTGAGTAATCCCCGCCCGGAGATCCGAATGGGGGACTATTTTACCTCTGGAATATTTTACCCAAGAGGATGCAATCATCATTTAATCATACAGTAAAGCTGCATGGCCTTGGGAAAAATTACGGCTGTAGTTTCCCCTTGCTTTCAGCCGTTCGCAGTACCAGCACAGCAAGGCCGTTTTGGTTATTGTTACAAGGCCAGATCAGTCAATCATCCAGACTGTTGCCCTTGCAACTACTGAAAAGGCTGCTGCCCCTCTTCAGGAACCACACGTTTGTCTGGCCTCTCAACAGATACCCCTCCGTTGCGGTTGCACCTACGGTACGGCTACCTGTGTCGCTGAGGCACGCAAGCCTCCCCACCAACGGCAAGGTCCATGGTTCATGGGGGGGATAAAATGCATAAGAAAGCAATAATGAAAATGTAATGTACGAATAGAGATCTGTACGCATATTAAAACACAAAATTGCGTACCCGATTTACGAACAGGGTTGATGCCTCATGAGACTTTGTGTGTGTGGAGAGAGAGAGAGAGAGAGAGAGAGAGAGTGAGAGATTGCCTAATAATTGTGCATTCGCTTAGAATGAATGAGAGAATTCGTGAAAAATGTAGGTAATTTCTGATGCGCAGGTATAAGAATCACGTTCTCTGAAACATAAATTAACAGTTTGACTGGCGTGCCGCCATAGCTTATACCTCTTAGAGGTTTCTGTAGATACATGTGATGTAAGTAAACGGGAGAAACGTAAGAAGTATTGTAGTTACGGCGACGGCATGTAAGCATGCGTGAGATGGAAACAGGAGGGTGACACATATACTGCAACTGAGATGCCTGTACACAGATCAAGGATTCTACATTTTTTCTTAAATTAGTTAAACAAATTATTTCATGATTGCAACCGTTGTGGCTCTTGTACGTCGATGACGTTACTCCTATACTCGTGGCTCAAAAGAATGATCTGCAGTCAGGAATGTACACGCTGTAAGCATATGTTATACATTTTAAGTAAGGGTGTAAGTTTAGGAGACATATGCTGTGGGGGTTCGTTCATGACACTCTAATTCTACACCTACATCTACGTAGATAGTCCGCAAGTCACCATAAGGTGCGTGGCGTAGGGTACCATGTACCACCACTTGTCATTTCTCTTCATGTTGCACTGTCAGAAACGACAGATTACGCGCGAGAGCTGTTGAACGAAATGAACAACGTCTTGAAAAGAGGTTTTAATATGTGTATCAACAAAAGTAAAGCAAGAATAATGGAATGTAGACGAATTAGATCAGGTTGTGAGCATATAGGATTAGATTATGAAATGAGACACAGAATGTAGTGGATGAGTTCTGCTATTTCGGCGGGAAGATAACCAACAATGGCCGATGTAAAGACGACATAAAATTCAGACTGTTAACAGCGAGAAAATGATTTTTTAAAAAGAAGGCTTTGTTAAAATCGAACAAAAATTTAAGTTGTAGAAGTATTTTATGGAGGTACTTCTGCGGAGTGTGCGTCGTATGGGAGAAACGCGGACGACAAGTAGTGCAGACTGTAAGAGAACAGAAGCTTTTGAAATGTGCTGCTACGGGAGAACGTTGAAAAATTAAATAACGTTGCAGCACTTTCCTGTCGCCCTCTTTCTGAGCCCTGGGTCTCCTTACTATTATGTACATATGACATTTTAAATAGATCGTTCTGTGAGTGTTGTGTTCAAATGAATGAACTGGGATATCACACAGTCATGAAATTACTTTCTTAGGTGGGTTTGTCGACTCTGAAATTAAGAAAACGTTGAAGACGCTTATAGAGAGAGTGTTTCTCCATTTCCAGCTGTTAAGAAAGGGACGCTTGAATCCATAGTGAATTTACTGTTCTTAAAAACGATTCATGCAAAGGATGTCCAAAAACTGCAACCAAAAACGAAAGAATCAAGAGAACCAATAATGTGCACAGTATCTTATTAGGCGATTGATGATAAACGTGTACGAGAAATATATGTGATTGAAAACTGGAAAACTGTATGTATAGAACTTTTACTACACTAATGCACATTTGGAAGGCATAGTTTCATCATCAAGACTATCTGCCGTTACTTGCGGACCTTAATTGCGATGTCAGTACGCCAGAAACTCGTATTTTTTTGGAGTTATAGTGCGTCCTTCATTGCAATTTGTGAAAATGTGGTGGAATATATGCGGAATTGCACAAGAATATCTGTAGATTTTTGTTAAAATTTATTATATGCCTTTGGATTTACTTCATTGGTTTGTTGATTGCAATGAAGTAACTTCCACATGTTCAACGTACAATGTTTTCAAATGTGGCATTGCAGGTTCTGAACAAAGTGGCAACCTGCATGGATGTATCAGTACTACAGAGATAACAAGTGATATATACTGAAACGCCAAAGAAACTGATGTAGACTTGCGTATTCAAATACTGAGATATGTAAACAGGCAGAATACGGCGCTGTGGTCGGCAACGCCTATATAAGACAAGTGTCTGGCGGAGTTAGATCGGTTACTGCTGTTACAACGGCAGGTTATCAAGATTTAAGTGAGTTTGACCGTGGTGTCAGTCGACGCACGAGCGATGGGACACAGCATCTCCGAGGTAGCGATGAAGTGGGAATTTTCCCGTAAGGCCATTTCACTAGTGTACCGTGAATGTTAGGAAGCCGGTAAAACATCAAATCTACGACATCGCTGCGGCCGGACAAAGATCCTGCAAGAAAGGGACCAACGACGATTGAAGAGAATCGTATTCAGCGTGACAGAAGTGCAAGCCTTCTGCAATTTGCTGCAGATTTCAATGCTAGGCCATCAGCAAATGTCAGCGTGCGAACCATTGAACGAAACATCATCGATATGAGCTTTTGAAGCCGAAGGTCCACTCGTGTACCCTTGATGACTGCACGACACAAAGCTGTACGCCTCGCCCCGGCCCGTCAATAACGACATTGGACTGTTGATGACTGGAAACATGTTGCCTGGTCGGTGGAGTCTCGTTTCAAATTGTATTGAGAGCATGGACCTGCACGGGTATGGGGACAACCTGATGAATCCGTGGTCTCTGCATGTCAGCAGGGGACTGTGCAAGCTGGTGGAGGCTCTGTAATGGTGTGGAGGACGTGCAATTGGAGTTATATGGGAACCCCTGATATGCCTAGATATGACTCTTGACGGGTGACACGTACGTAAGCATCATGTCTGTGCACCGCCTCTGTTCATGGTCATTGTGCATTCCGATGAACTTGGGCAATTCCAGCATGACAATGCGACACCTCACACGTACAGAATTGCTACAGAGTGGCTCCAGGAAAACCCGTCTGGGATTAAACACTTCCGCTGGCCACCAGACCCCCAGACATGAACGTTATTGAGCATATTTCGGATGGCTTGAAACGTACTGTTCAGAAGAGATCTTCACCCCCTTGTACTCTTACGGGTTTATGGACAGCCTTGCAGGATTCATAGTGTCATTTCCCTCCACAAACTACATCAGACTGTAATGGTACGTGACCATTACGGCACTTCAACCCCAGTTCTCGATACCAGTAATACGATGTATCGATGTATTACAGTGATATGGTTCTTGTGTGTATTCATTTCTGTGAGACAGTCATAATCTTTGACTTACTTGTAACCGTTTTCGCGCGAATGCGCATAGAGCAGTCTTTGTTTCACTTTGCAGAAGTTAAGTTGTTATTTCGCTTTGTAAAAGAACAGTCAAGTCTTGTGTTTGGTTAAAGTGGAAATTAAATATATGAAGATTGATACAAAACTGTTTTCTTGATGATATGACAATTAAGAAGAAGTATATGCGAATTGACAAGAAGTAATAACAATGTGGATCGTGAACATCAAGTCAAATATTATTTCTACCATACCATTGTTCTGATCTGGGATTGTTTGATCATTAAGAATTTCATGAACAACGCATTTGTTAGATCTTCAAATATTGTTAAAATACAGATCTGGACCTTGTAGCAGTCAAAGTGGAATCACCCTATTATCAACAAGAAGAGCCATAACAACTTGGACGAAATCGACGTGGGAATCCATTCAAGATAAGTGCCGAAATTAATGACTTTTTTACAGTGACTTCATTATTTCCATTCTGACGATACCATCCACAATCAATTACTTTGTTGTTGCCCGATAAAGCGAACATATCCTGCGTGAGCAACATTATTAATCTGATTTCTAACCTACTTTGCAAGTGGTGGTATTGTTAGAAGACGTTAGTCGAGTCCATGTCACATTGTGTTGCGGCAGTTTGCCTGCTCGCGGGAGCCCTACACGATATTAGGTGTACCAGTTTCTTTGGCTCTTCAGCGTACGTAATGTACAACTGAATCTTATAACAAGTTTCGCATACGAGATTGATACTTAAAATTTAATGCACTAGACGTTGAAACGAAAGAAAAACGGAAGGACTTCTTCGTTATCAACGCCATCTGCACCAGAGTGAGATGTTTTGCCCTTGCTCCAGACCGCGGCTCGGTCACTCGTCGCTTCGTGGCACAAGCAGCGCTGTAGTTCGCTATCGCGGGGCGCTACGGATCTCTGAAGTTGCCACCGAGCCGCTGACTTGCTGAGGAAATCTGATTCGTTGCAGCGGTCGGCTGTCCGCTGGCGGAGAACATCGGATTTGCACGGCTTCAATAAGCAAGTGCCTGGAACGGCGACCCGCCAGAACCTAATTACTCGCCGTTTCCTGTCGCTCCCTGTAGTGCCTTGTGTTTCCAAAACAGGCCTTTCTACAGGAAGTACTACCTCGGATCGACGCCTTTCTCGCCAAGTACCTCTGATGGGCCAGACGGCGGGCCGATATTGTACGCCGACGGAAACCGCAAAGCGTTACGCCATAAACATCTTGATCCAATTCCGCTAAAATGATGCTCAAGTAATACCCTGCTATGGGATGTTGCGATTAAAAGTACACCCTTACGTCAGCTTATGTTCAGTCGAGAAGAAAAAAGCAGTTGTTACAAATGGAGGATAGTGTAACTGATGGCCGCTGAGTCTATCTAACGTAATCGGAGCTTTTTATGAGCGGTGTTCAATTAGTAATGCGCATATTTTTCCTGAAAGCAGGCTGGTTTAGTTCAGGATTCCAACACGCTATGTTATTCCCAACTCTTTTGGCTACAGAACCCTAATCTTCAACATAATCTCCTTTCAATACGACGGCCTTGCGCCACCTTTCTGGAAAAGCCTGTATCCCGGCATGGTAGCGCTCTGCTGGTCGACGTAGGAGCCAACGTCTTGCTGCGTCATTCGTCTCAACATTATCCACGTACTCCTTCCCGCGAACTTCATCCTTCACTGGCACAAACAGATCGAAGTCGGAATGTGCGAGATCCGGGCTGTAGGCTGGATGAGGAAGAGCAGTTAAATGAAGCTTTGTGAGCTCCTCTCGGGTTCGCAGATTTGTTTGATGCCTTGCATTGTCATGCGCTCGTTTGCATTTTTGTGGCGACGAACAAACTGAAGTCGTTTCTTCAATTTTCTGAGGGTAGCATGACACACTTCCGAGTTGATGGTTGCACCACAAGAGGGGACATCAGAATAACCACTAGGGAGGACATCAGAATAACATCTTCAGACTTCACCGTGTGAGAGTGCAGCTTTGAACTTGTTCTTTGGAGGAGGAGAGATGGTGTGGCACCATTCCATGGATTGCCGTTTTGTTTCGGGTTAGTAGTGATGATCTCGTGATTCATCGCCTGTGTCGATCTTCAACAAGATATTGTCACAGTCAGCCTCGTAACGTGCAACCAATTCTGCACAAATGGTCCTTCGTTGTTCTTTATGGACTTCTGTTAGGCGGCAGGAACCAAGCGGGCACACATCTTTGAGTATCTGCCAACAGAGAGGTCCAACTGAGCAGGGAGGTGTTTAACTCTGATTCGTCGATCACCTAGAGTGAGAGTGTCCGCACGCTCCAGGAGTCAGAGCTGTGTGTGGCGGAATGGCACGGGGGAGATCTGACAGGTCAGCGCGACGTTATTGCGATGATGACAGACGCCTCGCCCAACGACTCATCGTGCTTTTGTTCGCTGCCGGGTCTTTGTAGACATTTTGCAAGCGCGTTTGAAATATGTATGATGCTCTGGTCTTCTACCAAAAGAAACTCAATGACAGCTCTCTGTTTGGAACGCATCTGTTACAAACGTCATTTCGAAGGCTGTCTCCGCCACCTATCGGAACTTCACGAAACTTTAGGGGCTGAAACAGAAGTTTCGATGGAGTTCCGCAACTAATTGAGCTCTTTTTCAACTCAAATTGGCAGAGGAAACAAATGTGTTGCATTACTTATTGAACGCCCCTCGTAGGTAGGTGGAATCAAAGCACAGTCCACAATCGATGTGCTTGCGTAGCCTGTTGCCATGTTTCGAATTTTGAGAAAGGCTGGATCAGTGGCATGAGGGACGTGGGAACTTCCACTGGCAGATCGGAAAGACAGCTGTAGTGCAATGATTGCAGAACGAAAGGTGACGCGATGGACTCAGGACAGCCGTGAGCAAGAAGATTAGGAGAACAGTCATGGGTGCTTCCAGAAGAAGGACTACATCACAGCAAGACTGTAGGATTATTCGACTCTCTCTGAGGGACAGACGGATGTCTACAGCTGAAATTCGAGCAGATGTACCAGACAGAGTGTCGCCACGAACCGCAGAGAGCAGCTTACTAGAAGCTGGATTGAGATCTCGAGGAGCCATGCGTCGTTTCCCGCTGTTATCTGCCCATAGGAAACGTAGACTTAACATGTGCTCGAGGCTGAGTCAACTGGGACATTGAGTGGTATTGTATGGTGTTCAGAGATGAGACTCGCTTCTGTTTGTGGCGGTAATATCGACGCCAGCGTGTCCGTAGACAACTTGTTGAAAAGTCACAAGAAGCACCGATTTCCTGAGGACCATACCTTTCCAGCTTCTGGAACTGTGATGTGGAGAGCTATTGGGCACGAGTGATTTGATATTTGTTGAAGGGAAGCTGAATGATTACCAATAACTGGCAAGAACGGTCCAGACTACGGTACCAAATGGCGTATTCCAGCTGGATAAGTCAAATGCTACACCGCGGTTCACATCACAGAAGCCCCACTGGCCTCTCTCGCCCCGATTCGTCTCCCGTGAGCATGTCTGGGGTGCGATAGGACGACATACCTTCATCAACCGCCATAGTATGTGTTACAGACATGGTAAGATGTTCATGAAGAGTTTCTTCCATGCCCATGAGTGTTTACTTCCATGTCACAGCGTATACAAAAATGCACTCTGCGCCCTTAGGGGTAAAGCAGTTGGTGATGGACATCAGTGATTACTGAAAAGAGAGTCTCATCCTTTAATACCTGTCATGTGGTGAATGTCTCCACAAAGTTTAATTAATATCGGAGTGCTACTTCATGGGGTAACGGTTTTCGTCAGTATCAAAGAATCCACAGTATTATTCATATTTGTAGCAATTATTTCTGTTTTGCTATTTTAATTACTTTTATTATACAAATATGGAAAATTCTATATTTTCCAAATAAATGTTCTAATGTTTCCAACCAAACACGTTTCGCCTATGTCTGCTATGTATCTTCAGTGGTATACAGTATGAAGAAAATTGTTTAATTACGCATTTTTGTTAGAAGATCAGTATTGGTGGATTGGAAAAATAGACAACAAGTACAGTGGAGCAGATGTACTGTGGAAGTCTGAGTTGGGTGAAAGTGGGAAATGAAAGAACGGATTGGCTACGGCAAACAAGTGGTGTGAAAAAGTGCAGTCACTGTCACCTCTCGTGTTCATTGTGGTCTTGGATGAGATAATGACTAGGGTGGCAGAAAAACCTGCAGGACAAAAGATGAAAGCAATGACAAGTGCCAGTACTTGGGGAGTGTGATAGAGGAAAGTGGAAGAAGTGCGAAGGAGAACGTGGCAGACAGGCAGAAGCATTCCTGCCAAGTGTTAGGAGCCTCGCTGGGAACAAAGACGTCACCCAAAAAAGCAAAAAAGTGATATATAAGAGTTACTACACCGCAGTACTGCCCTATGCATCTGAAACATGGTTAATGAAGAAAAGAAATGTAAGCAGATTACAGGCAGACCAAATTTAGGAGAGATAGGATGAGGAATGAAAGGTAAAGCAAATAGCTAAAGAGGAACCCTTGCAGAGCAGGGTAGAAACGTCAAGGCTGACACCTGAAGAGAACGGAAAACAAGAAGATTCCCAAGAAGGTACAAGAAAAGGAGATGTGAAGGAAGGCAAAGAGACAGATGAGAGAAAGGTATGGAGGAGAGTGCTGTAAAAAGAGACGAGAATTGGACCAGAGTCAACACAGAAAGATGGTAGGAAGGATTAGATGGCGAAGCTTATTCTCCAAACAGACTCTCCCTGTGGCTGCAAACTGTTCAATATGATGGTGATAATCAGTATTGATTCTTGGCAGCACATCCAATTTATCAAACTATTTTTGTATGATCGTGATTTATAACTTTCATTTTTCTGTCCTCTTGAGGTGTACACGTGTTCTTCTACAAATACTAAATGAACTACATGATTCCAATTGATAGGTCACTGCAAACATTTCACTACCTATAACATATTCTCTTGTACACTGCACACTGCACATGGTCTTACCAACTGGTTGCAGGACTTGCCAAGGGCATCGTCGGGGCTGTAGAGGGCAAGAGTGGATGGAGGTGTTGGGATAGGGATGGAGGGAGTGTGGTTGGTGGGGGCATTTTGTGTGTATGTGTGTGTGTGTGCGTTTCAGTTTTCTGCTAAAATTAATTCCCTGACAGGTTCCATGCTTTCCCAGTGCTCTGGCATCTGGCTTCTTAGACAAAAAAAAAAAAAAAAAAAAAAAAAGTTTGAAGTACTGCATCTTACAGACATTAGAGGTAGACTTTCAGATCATAAAAAGTCGACACTTTCGGGCAATTCCGCACTTAACGACTCAACCACTTTTGTTAGATTAAAGCGTTTACAGCGAACGCATCCGCTGCTTAGATTACGGAGGCGTCACCTACTTTCACCGGACGTAGCTCTCGCGAGACAGGATTCAAGCTAAAACAACTGCGAATAATCTTATTTGACAGATCGGCGTTTTAACTTCCTTAAACTGTAAGACAATAGGCTCTCGCTGGTTGCACCTGCCATCTGTTCAGCATACTCTGCGAACCTGCTGCTTCTCCACTGAGGCATAATCTTGAGTACTACCAAAGAATTCCTTTTCGGAAATAAACGTATTACCAGCCGCTCCCTGCATTTTCAATTTCTTTAATGTGATTACACCTTAAACTCACTTTAACGCCTCGTAGAACGTTTGCGAGACTGTTCTATTGTAGCATTACGACTCTTGGATTAGACGTACGAGGTTTGTTAAAAAAACAACGGTTGTTTTTGTTTCTGGAGCAAATTTTACCTGTTCGTCCACATCCATGATACCGTCTTCAAAGCAATCCACATTGGTTATTATAAACTTAGGCGAGAGCTTTTTCCAATCCCCGAAACACTTCTGAAACTCGATCTAGGATACATTTGGCTCTCTCTGAGAACTGTCTCCTATCTCACCTGAGATAGTAAAGCTGCTGCGCTTTAAGGTTTTATTTATGTATTGGAACAGAAGAAGTCCAATGGGACTATGTCTGACGAACGTGGACGCTGAGGCATCGTTCAGTATTATTTCTGGCCTAAAATTCACGAACAAGCAATGAAGTGTGAGGAGGTGCATTTTCGTTGTGCAAAAGTCACGGATTGTTTCGCCCCAAAGCCTTCAGTTTTCTTTTCAGTTTTTCAGTCAAACGACGTTGAACTTGTAAGCAGTACTCCATATTGACTGTTTGACCTTGTGCAATAATTCATGGCGCTCTTTGGCGTTACGGGAGTCACAGGACAGAGCGTGCTTAACCTTCACATTTAATCGCAATTGTAGCGCTGTTAACTGTCTTGGTGATGTAGAATGCTTCCACTGAGATGGCTGAACCTTAATTTCGTCGTCAATCCTTAAACGCTTATTTCATCACCAATTATGATATGTCTCAGTGGTTTTGCGTTGCTGTTGACTTGATCCACCGACTCCTGAGCAACTTGCTTTCGCCACTGTTTCTGATCGACTTTCATGCCGTAGACAAACTGATGTGCCAACGTCATCATCGACGTTTCTGACAATGATTCGGCAATCGTTCATAATCATTTCTTTCACGTTTTCGACGATTTCATCGGTTGATAACGTGCTGGTACGTCCAAGGCTTTCATCATTTTCAATGCTTTCACAGTCTTCAAAACGTTTATACCATCCGTAAATGCTTTTCTTATTCACAACAGAGTCACGAAATGCAGTATGTTGTATTTCTAATACCTTACAAAATTTGATACAAACCCTCTCATCGATTTTTATCCAAAATAATTAATTATCGATACTGCCAAAACATTAGGTGGTCGCATAAGTTCGTAGCGTTTTTCCATAAGTGTATTAAACACAACAGATACACATTGTAAGTAGGCTGTTTAGGTTTTTATGTTGGTAACGCCACGTAGAGCTCTGTATGAAAATCACTGGCTGTGCTGTGTGCAGTCTGTGGCTGGGTGGCATTGTTGGAATAGTCGCTATTGCAGTGTTGGACTGTTGGATATGAACAGCGCATAGCGTTGCGCAGTTGGAGGTGAGACGCCAGCAGTGGTGGATGTGGGGAGAGAGATGGCGGAGTTTTGAAAGCGGATGATCTGGACGTGTGTCCATCAGAGACAGTAAATTTGTAAGACTGGATGTCATGAACTGATATATATATATTATGACTTTTGAACACTATTAAGGTAACCACATTGTTTGTTCTTTATCAAAATCTTTCATTTGCTAACTATGCCTATCAGTAGTTAGTGACTTCAGTAGTTAGAATCTTTTATTTAGCTGGTAGTATTGGCGCTCGCTGTTTTGCAGAAGTTCGAGTAACGAAGATTTTTGTGAGGTAAGTGATTTGTGAAAGGTATAGGTTATTGTAAGTCAGGGCCATTCTTCTGTAGGGATTATTGAAAGTCAGATTGCGTTGCGCTAAAAAGTATTGTGTGTCAGTTTAGTGATGATCAGAATAAGTAAAGAGAGAAATGTCTGAGTACGTCCAGTTTTGCTCAGCTGTTTGAAAATCAAATAACGTAAGGGGTTTATCAGCACAGTAATTCATTAATTTTTCTAAGGGGACGTTACAACATAACATAGGCTTTAGTCGTCAACAACATATTCTACTTAACTATTTACAGCAGTCTGCCAACCCTTGGAATAACTTTAAAAATTCATGACTGTAGTTAAATCACGTGATTTTGAGGCGAAGAACTCTTCGAGCCGTGTTCGGAGCGTATTTTCGTCCGGAAAGGAAGCTCTTTGAAGGTTGTTCGATGGAGACCGGGAAAGCTGAAAATCAGAAGGCGTAAGATCAGGTGAATAAGGTGAGTGCGGAATGACTTACCAACCCAGTTACCATATAGTGCTTTTTGTCAATCTAGCAAATTGCGGGTGGGCGTTGTCGTGGTGTAACATCTGGCCGTTATTCTTGTATTGGTTCTGCAAGACGTTTCAATTGTTGACAATAAATGTCAACAGTGACGGTTACAGCCCGTAGTACACTACACTGTTGCTTTTCCACCACATGCGTAACATTATCTTTAGAGGGTGAGCGCAGGTCTTCGTACGGGGAGTTACTGCTTTGTTTGGGCTCAACCATTCCCCTCACGAGCTAACTGATGACTAGCAAGCACAAGTGCACATGTGGCAACCCAATGATTTCTGTAATTTTGGCTCAGAGCATATGGTACCCATTCACCGGATTTTTTTAATCTTTCCCATTGCATACAAATGCTGCACGATGGCGGAATGACCACACTTCATCATAGTTTTCATTTCTCGAATACGCTGACTTGGACCATTGTGTTTTAATTCTTTTAAACGATCTTCATCAAAGCCCGAAAGTCTTCCTGAACGTGGAGAGTCACTAATGTGAAAACGATCTTTCTTAAAGCGAGTAAAACATTTTCTTGCCGTGCTCTGCCCAATGGCAATATTCCCATTCACGGCGCAAATGTTTCCGGCTGCCCCCGCTGCTGTCACCCCTCTACCGATAGAATGTGTCGGAAATGTACCGATTTCTCCACTTGGCACTCCGTTTTCTAGTGTCCACAGCTCCACTCACTGTCTCCAGATGACAAAACGACACTATGTAAACTCAAATATCAACAGCGAATTACAAATAAAAAATGGCAATCGATAAATAAACCCATATCAACCGGAATACCAACGTGCAAAACAAAAACACTATTTATGCACCAACATAATAAATCCATTCTTTATAGCGGCTGACAACGGACTAAAAATACTATATGACTGATCTGTACAGATACATTTCATACATGTTTACCAACGTAACAACGATAAAATCGTTCTCTCAATGACCTATTTACTTGAACTACAGCGCAAAACCTCTACAATAGACGAGAAGATTTTCTGGTACAGTGCAATGCACTTCATAATTAATAAATCTCTAAAACTTACGACTTTCGCTTTACTTTTTGATCGTACAAAATTATTGCATAACGTCCCGGGGTCGACAACAAGCTCGTTGGACCACAAGCCACCTACGTTTTTTCGACGTAAAAATCATTGTTTCTACGCTCCACCCACGGCTGTAACGTAAAGCAATCCAAATATGTGGCACTGAAAGTGTCTTCAAACATTTACCATATTTAATGACTTGGGAAACGTTGATGTAGATGTTGAGGTGTAAGTAGGGCACAAATATGATGTCAAGATGTGACAGAGCACACTTCTAATATCCGCAAGCTTTTACGAAAAAGATTTAAATGATTCTATTTTACTATAGCATTTTTGAAACTTTATCCTTAGACTATTACAGAATCTTGATACATGGAAGATATGTGTCTAAATCACTGTTTGTGTGTGTGTGTGTGTGTGTGTGTGTGTGTGTGTGTGTGTGTGTGTGTGTGTGTGTATGTGTGTGTGTGCGTGTGGGTGTGTCTTTGGTGTTCGGGAAGACACGCATCCACAGGTTTAACCAGTTTTCATAGTGGATGTTTCTCATCCGTTTATTTTTTAAAGCTTTTATCTTACTAATGTATGTTACACAGTTGTTTTGATGCTTTCATAAATACGAGGGCTGTGCGGGATCAGTCACGAAATGGAAACCACTGTGAAACTGGAAACTGTTTCATTTGCAACCGTTAGCTGTACCCTCGGCTAATTGGCTCTGAGCACTATGGGACTCAACATCTTAGGTCATAAGTCCCCTAGAACTTAGAACTACTTAAACCTAACTAACCTAAGGACATCACACACACCCATGCCCGAGGCAGGATTCGAACCTGCGACCGTAGCAGTCCCGCGGTTCCGGACTGCAGCGCCAGAACCGCTAGACCACCGCGGCCGGCCTCGGCTAATTCTCTGCATAGTCGCCTCTTCGACTGGGACATCAGTCTTACCATTGTTCCAACTTTCCAATATGTTCGTCATAGAAGGCAGCCCGCCTTTGTTTTCTGCCAATGCTCTACGCTGAGCTGCAGCTTGCTGTCTGTGTCAAAATGTTGTCTTCATAGCCAGCGGTTCATGTGAGCAGAGATGAAACTCAGAGGGAGCCAAGGCTGGTCTGCATGTTGGGTGATCACTTTCCATAGGAAGACCTTCAGGCGCGTCCTCATGACCCCAGACCCCAGCAATAAGTGGCCGAGAATTGTCATGTGCCGGCCGCGGTGGTCTCGCGGTTCTAGGCGCGCAGTCAGGAACCGTGCTACTGCTACGGTCGCAGGTTCGAATCCTGCCTCGGGCATGGATGTTTGTGATGTCCTTAGGTTAGTTAGGTTTAACTAGTTCTAAGTTCTAGGGGACTAATGACCTCAGCAGTTGAGTCCCATAGTGCTCAGAGCCATTTTTGAACCCATAGTGCTCAGAGCCATTTGACCCATTTGAATTGTCATAATGAAAGAAATGCATGACAATTACGTTCTGTGGACTGCTTTAAATCACGCGAAATCTCTCACAGGCACTCATACTTAGCGGCAGGCGCTATTCTCTATACATCTTTACGAGCTCACACTGCGCTGAGAACTGAAACAGCGACGTGATGCGTTCGACAAGCTAAGCTTCATCGGATTTTCAGTGTGGTTCCCATCTCGCGATCGATCGGACCTCAGCTTCCGAAAATCCCTCGTACGTTTTCAGTATTTTTTTTTTTTTTTAATTCTCTTCCCACAAATTCACATGTGCTAATAACCTATATGCTGAGCAACGGCGAATAACAACAAACGACAGGCGCAACCAGGACGTAAGACGGCTAACAATCACACTAGATAGCGTCTGCTAAACTCTTTCTCATAGTGCTTGCAGAAGTCTGTCCCGGTCGCTGGGCGCAAAAAACGACGACACGGTTTCTTCTGGCGCAGGCAACTCGGTTAGCTGCCTCAGCTACCTTTCTTGTCCTCTCTTTTCTTTTACCATCCGCTTCCTCTAATTTCCTCTTCCTCCTCATCCTTTCACTCTTCTGTACCCACAGCGGAAGATTTGAATGTCTCTCGATCTGCGTTCTCCTCGGTAGTAGCAAAACGGCTTCTGTTTTGCGCAGCGATGGGCTGTTCTCTCTTAGTGGCTACACCTGTGACGGCTGTCCATGGGTCTTCTCCGTGCTGCTTTTGGAAAAAAATTTTAAGTCACTTTCACAAACACAGTTGCATTTCGATGTCAAGCTATGGACATCTTTAAATGAATGCAAGTTATTGATATTGCAAATTAGCGAAATTTCAAAGCGTTTAATCCGTCGTTTGACCAGGAAGGCACAGATAACACTAATTATGTTTCACTGACAAGGAACGTTTTAGTGTGAATTAACCCATAAGAACTTTGTGAAAATTCCGTCATTTTGATCTCCAACTTCCACGCTTACATTCTATTAAGAGACCGTTACCCCCCAAAAGTAAAGGGTCGAGAGAGGCAATTCTGACGTTACGGCTAATAATGGAAGCAAGGATAAAGAAAATCAAGACACTTTCATAGTATTTGTCGACCTGGAAAATGCGTTCGACAATATAAAATGGTGCAAGCTGTCCGAGATTCTGAAGAAAGCTATAGGGAGAGACGGGTCATATACACTCCTGGAAATGGAAAAAAGAACACATTGACACCGGTGTGTCAGACCCACCATACTTGCTCCGGACACTGCGAGAGGGCTGTACAAGCAATGATCACACGCACGGCACAGCGGACACACCAGGAACCGCGGTGTTGGCCGTCGAATGGCGCTAGCTGCGCAGCATTTGTGCACCGCCGCCGTTAGTGTCAGCCAGTTTGCCGTGGCATACGGAGCTCCATCGCAGTCTTTAACACTGGTAGCATGCCGCGACAGCGTGGACGTGAACCGTATGTGCAGTTGACGGACTTTGAGCGAGGGCGTATAGTGAGCATGCGGGAGGCCGGGTGGACGTACCGCCGAATTGCTCAACACGTGGGGCGTGAGGTCTCCACAGTACATCGATGTTGTCGCCAGTGGTCGGCGGAAGGTGCACGTGCCCGTCGACCTGGGACCGGACCGCAGCGACGCACGGATGCACGCCAAGACCGTAGGATCCTACGCAGTGCCGTAGGGGACCGCACCGCCACTTCCCAGCAAATTAGGGACACTGTTGCTCCTGGGGTATCGGCGAGGACCATTCGCAACCGTCTCCATGAAGCTGGGCTACGGTCCCGCACACCGTTAGGCCGTCTTCCGCTCACGCCCCAACATCGTGCAGCCCGCCTCCAGTGGTGTCGCGACAGGCGTGAATGGAGGGACGAATGGAGACGTGTCGTCTTCAGCGATGAGAGTCGCTTCTGCCTTGGTGCCAATGATGGTCGTATGCGTGTTTGGCGCCGTGCAGGTGAGCGCCACAATCAGGACTGCATACGACCGAGGCACACAGGGCCAACACCCGGCATCATGGTGTGGGGAGCGATCTCCTACACTGGCCGTACACCACTGGTGATCGTCGAGGGGACGCTGAATAGTGCACGGTACATCCAAACCGTCATCGAACCCATCGTTCTACCATTCCTAGACCGGCAAGGGAACTTGCTGTTCCAACAGGACAATGCACGTCCGCATGTATCCCGTGCCACCCAACGTGCTCTAGAAGGTGTAAGTCAACTACCCTGGCCAGCAAGATCTCCGGATCTGTCCCCCATTGAGCATGTTTGGGACTGGATGAAGCGTCGTCTCACGCGGTCTGCACGTCCAGCATGAACGCTGGTCCAACTGAGGCGCCAGGTGGAAATGGCATGGCAAGCCGTTCCACAGGACTACATCCAGCATCTGTACGATCGTCTCCATGGGAGAACAGCAGCCTGCATTGCTGCGAAAGGTGGATATACACTGTACTAGTGCCGACATTGTGCATGCTCTGTTGCCTGTGTCTATGTGCCTGTGGTTCTGTCAGTGTGATCATGTGATGTATCTGACCCCAGGAATGTGTCAATAAAGTTTCCCCTTCCTGGGACAATGAATTCACGGTGTTCTTGTTTCAATTTCCAGGAGTGTACATCTGAAACATTTCCGCGAGCATTACTTTCGAATGAGAAGTGGTTACGAAAACACGGGATTGACAACAATCAAAGTTTCTCTTGGCACTACAAATTAAAAATCTGTAAGCATCGTTAGTAAGTTGGAAATTAGCATTGTTAAAAAGGAAGTAAAGTTGAGTTTCCTCTATTATGAGGTATATGATGATAATAATATTGGTCTATTACATCGCCACAAAATATAGAAGTTACCGATATATTGGCTGGACAAATATGAATTAAAAACATCGCTGAACTGATTCCGATACATCGATATTTCGATATGCCGATGTCCGATAGCTCGACACTACTCTCACCTGGCAGTTTGCCACTTGGCTCCTTTGGCAGTGCATCAAGGTGAACGCCGTTGCTGACTTCCTCACAGCGTGTTCTACCGCGTCTGCGAATTTCGAAGTGGCTGACTTGGAGGAACAATGGACCTGCATTAACTGTTGTTCTAAGCTTCACAAAACTTCAGATGAAACCAACTGCATGCTGAGCGAGCAAACTTTCAGCCAAGTAGTAACATTTGAGTGCTTTAAGCGAACTAACGTTGGTGGGAGGGTGTCACACATTCAGCTTAACGGTCATCAGGCACGGCTGAGGAAATGAGCGCGAAAGTGCGTTAACTGATCGACACAGACAAGAGACAGCTAACTCAAGGTGTTTATGAAATCGTTAGGATTTCTTACGGTATAGATCACCACATTTCAGCTGAGACCAACGGGTTCAGACATGCACTGAACTTCAAAAGACTGCCCAGGATTATAAATGCCTATAAATTATGGGTTTCGCTTATGACTCTGAAACAAAGCAGCAAACCGGTAAAGTAAAACATTCAAAAAGTGTTTGTGGCTGGTTGCGTCATTCACCAACTAATGATTGTTTTTTGACATTCGTGGAAGTGTCCATGGTCAGGCAGGCACACGGAGGTTGTGCTGCGACGTTTTGAGGAGTTTGAGTGAACACACCAGACACAAACGACCTGAAAGACGGGAGAACAAAGACAGGTTGCAGCGCAACGACGATGTACCTTCACACACCTCGCTCATTATGAGGGACTTCCTGATAAAAAGTACACGGCGACAGTCCTCCACCAACTTTACTCGCCTGATCCAGCACCGTTGCGATTTCTTCCTCTCTTCGAAAATGAAATTGGAGTTGAAAAGGCGGCGTTTTGACTCTATAGAAGAGAATCAAGCGCAACCGCAAACTAATCTTGAACACGATAAAGCCAGCAAATTCCAGCACTCCTTCCAAAAATGAGAAAATCGCTGAAAGCATTCAAGCGCGAGGGGACTACTTCGAAGGTGACGGTCAAAATTAAGATGTAAGGAGACCTTGTAGCTCTTTGTGGGGATAATCTCCGAAATTTCGGATAGAAGCTGATAGAGAGACAATGATAGTACAATGAAGTGGGGTACTGTCGCGCACTGGAAATTCGTGTCCCCACAAAGCAACTGCATTGACCAAGAAGCGAATGGTGTAAGTTCCATACGTGATGGATGACTACTGTGCATCCACTGAGGGCTGATAAGTAATCACTAACAGCTGATAATGTCGTGTCATATAGCCTATCGCTTGTTGGTTTAGGACGCCGCTGTAGTCGAAAAGATGAAGCAAGATAAAAGTTTCTCACGCTTTGTCCAAACAAATCTCAATTCACAAATGAAAAGGAAGAGTCGTGGCTGTTTCACAGTAATTTATTTTCGGTTTTAACAGGTTTCTTGGTTCACAAGACCGTCATTTGACAGTAACTGACAGTCATCGTCAAAGACAATGGCTTACAGCCGTGAAATAACTTAAAAAATAAGATGAAATATAAAGAATATACGGCTGAGATGCAGTAGAGTATAGGTTATATCGATGTTAGGCTAAACAAAAATTTGCAGCTGAAAAATTACCAACTGTTATAGGTTCAGAGTAGTGAGATATCTTTACATGAGGAAGTATGAAGATCAACACACAACCGCACAGGATATATATATATATCTTACTTATATCTTATATATATCTTATATTCTTTCTTACTATTTGTTTTACATGTATTTCATTCGAGACAGAATCAGAATCCGAATGAAATACATGTAAAACAAATAGTAAGAAAGAATAATTTACGAGAGGTTGGTTGCTAAGCCAAGTTTGATGGTTTGAACTCAAGTGCGGACACTGTTCCAGATTCTCCTTGATCTCCAAACCTCCTGCAGATTTAATTGCCGCTATTTAACAATTATTATAACAGCGTACTGCGGACACATCCACCTCCAGGGGATGTACAGATCTGTGGTGTGACGAGGATGCTGAGATTCTCAAACATTCGATATGTGCAGCTTCATTTCTTGTCAATATCAACACCATTTGTCTACAAATAACTTTATAATATGATAAGAAAATTATGTATTTTACTATCAGAAGCAAGTGTGCAATTACTGTGCACTACGTCATATTTGTATTCAAATTTAGCTTCAATCTCGCGTTTGATGATGGTACTTATGTTTTCATAGATTTGGTGGCAGCATTTTTCCGTAATTTCTGACCAGAAATAATTTTAAATTAAGAGCAAGGACAGTCTTATTTTTTACTCTAATGTTGTAATCATGTACACTGCTTACGAATTGCACTAGGTTAATCACACATGCTCTCGCACAAACGTGCGAGCACACACTCAGGTTCATGTATTCATTTCCGCTAAGCATTTCCAGATTGTAGAAACTCCAGTGGCCTTATTATTTGCCTCTATCAGGTCCTGTGTTGCGCAAGGTTGTTTCAATAGAGGGCATCAGAGAAAGTTACTTGGATCTTGTTCCGCACTCGCAGGACACGTCTCCATCAGCTGGAAGGATGTCCCATTTTTGATTGGTAGTCTTGCAAAGCGAGACGCCTGTCTCTCCTAAGACAGTTGTTTCGACTGCTGTTTGCAATTTTCTTTCTGCAGTCTTTATGTGGGATCAGCCCACATCCGTCGTGTGGCGTCCAGTGTCAACGGAGAACGTCTGTTTGTTTCCTATTCCAAACAAAATTATTTTTGAAGGGGAGTTTTTCGTACCAGAGACAGCGAATCAGCAAGAATAACTGGTACTGCAGCAGCGGCTAATAGCACTTCTGCATGGCGGTAGCAGACAGCGTGTGCAGCACCGCAACTCAGTCGCTGCTGGAGTACTGTTATTCTTCCTGATTCTCCGTCTCTGGTAACACAAGTCGATAAAACAGATAGCACACTACACTAATCTGGGACCAGTCTTTAGAATGGGTACGCAAAATTTCGCTTTAAAACTCATTTTGTTTATAACAGGAAACAAACCGTCACTTTTCGTTGACGCTGGGCGTCGTATGAAAACGTGATGAGCTTTATTTGTTTCGGCTACCTATGAGAAAGGGAACTGCAATATCTGCCGAAACACCAGAGAAAATGAGGCTGACGACTCTTAGTAGAGCGGACCAGAAATTCACTGGTACTCTTTCAGAGGTGGTAGTATGGCCCAAAACAAGAAGAAAAAAATGTCCAGTAAGCACTGGCACTAAAATTCATACCTTAAGAAAAAAAGCAGCAGTTCAGTAGAAGGAATGAGTCTCAGAAGTAGCGAAAATGAACAAGTGCTCACGGCTAGAGGTTCTTGCTAATCGTCTCAGTGCGTCAACTCTCAATACAAGTTTTCCTCCAACATGCATTGTAGGTCCATTGTGGTGGACAGTTACCAAACTACACAGAAATTATATGCTGGCGGTTCCAGAAAACCGACAAAAGTGAAGCTGATTGATCCTGCTGCGTCCTGTTGAAAGTTTCGCTCTCAGAATGAAAACTGCATACTATCGTGGTTGGTACTTTTTCTGTTGGCGCCCTAAATCCAAGTCCCTGTAAAAACTAGCCAATTCTTACAATCGAGCTCTGAAAGTACTCCACAGAACTGCTAGGTTGTCATTAACTGCGTGGTCCTAACCACCAGGCCGGCCGGAGTGGCCGAGCGGTTCTAGACGCTACAGTCTGGAACCGAGCGGCCGCTACGGTCGCAGGTTCGAATCCTGCCTCGGGCATGGATGTGTGTGATGTCCTTGGGTTAGTTAGGTTTAAGAAGTTCTAAGTTCTAGGGGACTGATGACTTCAGAAGTTAAGTCCCATAATGCTCAAAGCCATTTGAACCATTTTTTGAACCTAACCACCAATTGCCGCCCAGAAAGCGTATACTTCGCTTGATGATGTCGCACATCATGCAAAGGATCTTATCTAAAAATTAACGCCCTCTTGGTGAAAAATCAATAGTTATGAAGTGATAAGTGTTGTATTAAAAGTAACATCGTCCAAAAATACTTGTTTACCTAAGAGAAAATAACACCTAATTTCTGTCTCTTTCTCTCGTATCAGGATCTGCAAGATATCGTTATTCAAATTTTGGGACACATTAATTAATAATTACTTTGTTACACAAAATGTCACACTCCGTTTTAATTGTCTTTGAATATGAAAAACGTAACTATTTTCAAATCTTCTCCCCTTTTGATGCCACATTACACATCTACGTTATGTAAATCGTTCATGAGTCTTTGTTGATTTGTGTAGAAAGTAAGTTCTGTACGAAATAAACTAGAGAGGATCTATCAAAATTTTATCATATTTCCAATGTTAGTCGTTTGAAATTAAATTAAAAACGAAAGTTAATACGTATGGAAGGAACTTAAGCAAGGAGCAGCACTTGTCACGTTGCAGGCAAATGTGACCGACGTTTTCAAATCGTCTACTTGCAAGCACAGCAAAACCAGTTACAACTAGAGGACGCCAGATAGAAGCAATTCTGACCAAAGGGCATTTTTCACCTGAGTGAGTGGTTAGCGCTCCGCTAAGTGCAGCGCTTGAGAGGAAACGGAAACTGGCATGCGATGACTTGGCCGAGACCTTGAAAAAGTGAGAATTAGCGCAAATTTCTGGCTTCAACGAAGCGTCTGTGGAATAGTTACGTAACGCTCTGGAAACGAGTGTTTTTGTTTCTAACAGCTCCAAGGTTGCGCAAGAGCAGGGAAACGATGACAGAGAAATATAAACAAAAGATCTCGCAGTTAACGAGAGAATGCAAGTGAAACCAAGGTAGGAACAAAAGCCGAAACCACGCTCATTGAAACAGTCTTTAGTTGTGCTGAGAGTTTTAGTGAAATAATTCCATTCTCTGAACCTTCCCCCTTTCAGGAATCACGGTTGGAAGCAGTAATTAGCAGTGTCGAAATACGAGGGGACCTGGTCGTAAAAGAAAAGTAGAGTGGATCATCTTTCTTCCTCACGGAATGCCGACGACAGAATCACTTGCGGCAGTCGCAGCATCATAAACCAGAGACGCTAGAGAAATCGTATTTTATTACGCTTGAGGGAACATAGACAGCATCTGCAAACTAAATTTGCTAAATGAGAAACTTCTGAAGGAGTTATTCTAAAGACCGCATCTTCTTTTCTCTCCCTTATTAGGCTCGTGAATGTCAATACATCCTTTAGTGTCAATGTCGCCGAAGCCACGCATTACGATGAATATGACGCGTTGGGACTGAAAAAAATTTATAACTCATTAACAGCTGTTGAATCATTAGAAGACAATATGTCTGCACTCATGTTTCTTCCACAGTACGCTGTGCGTCAGTGAGAACCCCTACTACACTTGTGGTTAGAAGTGAACCTCACAGTGCTCTTGTGAAAACATGTAGAGATACACCCCCCCCCTCAGATCAAGTTCATTCAGTGTTATTTTGTGTTATTTCGATGCCCCGTTATATTCAGTGACTATGTTCCATTCTTTTGTAATGTATTCTGCTTTATATTGTATTCCTACGTATTATAACCGTTCCTGCAATTAATACTAAATTCCCAAATGTACACACGTTCATTTGTAACTATTCAGTAACACACGTAAAGATAAGTCTCTTTGTTACTACGTTGACATTAGGCTTAATACACACACGCCATGAATATCACAAACTACACTGGCGGAAAAGAAAGGTCCCACCACCAAAAAGGAGTTGTGCGAGATAAACGAAAGCTGTCAGGCGTATTTCTACATCTGAAAGACAACGTCTATTCAGATTTCGCGACAGTCACGTAGGAGCGCCACTATGATGGTGCAAATTAGGTTGGCTTAAATGCGCACTGTAGCGGTTGTGATCACTAGTTGCCTTTGAGATTGGACGTAGTGAGTTGATGTTAGTCAACAATGCCTATAAAGGCCTGGCCAGATAGAATCCGGCCTGCCGCTGCGACGGACGGCGCAGCGGTGGGCCGGGCCCGTCAGCGGCCAGGGACGCCACACAGGAAACGGTCGGTCGGCCGGACGCAGCGACTCTTGATGCGTCAGCTGTGTTACACTGTGGAAGGGGCCGAACCCCATTATTAAGCTTGCATACTAAATGCTATTTCAATATTTGATGTATAATGTGTAGCTAAAAATAGTCCAGTTACGGTTTGAAATACCAAGCATAACCGCGTAGCGCGATTGTCTTGGCGTTAGACGATTTGGAATCCTCACACGGGACGCGTTATCTTTGTGCGAGTTTATTATTATTACTTTTTTTTTATTGCAGAAGTGAATAGCTCGCACTAGCGATACGAAATGGCACCAAGAAGAGGAGATGTTGGGTGCACGACATTAATAGCAAGAGAGAAAGCTTAGGAGAATACCATCGTCTGTGTATTGATCTAAGAGTCTGACGAAGATAGGTTCTTCAAATATTTTCGTATGTCGCGAGAATGTTTCGAGGAAATGCATCGCCTGATAAAAAGGTAGCACCGAGAAGTGCACAACGAACTGGAGAAAGCCAAATGATACAAGGCGCAGGCTAACCATTTGTCTGCGGTAAGTTTTACCGTTTGTGGCCTCTTTGTGCTTCAAACAGAAGTCATATAAATTATACCATTTCAGTTTTGCTATATCATATGAAAGGTTCGGCGGAAGAAAGTGCTATCCCACAACGTAGTTACGAGTGGAGCGATAAATTTATTTGCAGTGTTTACGAATACAGCAAACGATAGTAACATCTAGTTCCGTATGTCCCGCTAGAGAGAACTTTCTACTTAATAGACTGTGTTCTTTCATTGTATTCAGACCACTGTCATTGAATTTAAACATATCTTTGGTCGTTAACTTATCCATTCGTTCTATCGGCATAATAGATTTTAATCTTTTCCAGATACTTGACTACAGGCGACAGTCACCAGACCATAGCTTTTTCTTTTTGGTTAGGACGTTCAACAGTCTCCGATATTGTGAAATAAGTGTGCCAGGCAATATGGACTGTTCTACGGCCCAAGTATTTACATACTCCTACAACAGAGATGTGGAAGAAATCTGAAGAAGGATTTCTAGAACTTCGGGGGTTTCCGAACTGCCTTGGAAGCATAGACGGAAAGCCTATCAGGTTAAAATGCCCGAAGGATAGTGGATCCCAGTTCTTCTGTTACGAACAGTTCTTTTAGCTAGTTCTCCTGGCGATCGTTGATCCATGCTACGGAGTTTACAGCAGTTGATATTGGAAGTTATGGACGTCACAGTGACAACACTATTTCTGAGAATTCAGCTTTCTATCAAGAGTATATCGAGGGCAAAAGTATTCTACCTCCAAATCGCATGTATCAGACAAAACGTTGTATTGTCTCACCTCCTCTGTAAGTCTTTCTGTGTCCATGATGCATGCACTACGACCTGCAAGACAAAAACCGCCTCACGCCGCTGCTTCCAGTGTGACAGCAGAGCCCTCGAGTGCGCCAACAGAGGCAAGCAGCCGCTCCGGTTTGCGGCGAATCTGTAATCTGTGACAACCCGGCGGCGGCCGGTGCGGCAGGCCGGCTGCCGGTGCGTCGGAGCCGCACTCTGTGTGACCGCCGCCATACAGTAACGAACGATTCAACAGTGCGGCCTGCCGGCTGCGGCTCAAGGCCACAGGCCGGACGGCCAGGCCTTAAGACGGCGAAGACGCCATTACCATCAAGTCAATGAGTTTGAACGGGGTCGTCTAATAGGGCTACAAGACTGTATGTTCCTTGCATGATACTGGGAAAAGACATGACAAGCATGTAGCTACTGCTCATCTGCTCATTCTCGCTGGCAGCGAGTGTCACGAGAACGTACATTTGCAAGAAGGCCGGATGGCCACCTGGCACTAACAAGAGGGAAGACCATCTGTTCATCACGTGGCAGTGGCGCATCCTACTGCGGTAGTAGCAGGTGTCCAAACAGCGTTGGCCACCGCAGTGACAGAACGAACTGTTACAGACCCATTACTTCAAGGAAAGCTCCGAGCGTGCATTCCATTGACACCAAACCACCGCCGTTTGTAGCTTCACTGGTGGTAAGCGAAGGTTCACTCAAGGGCAGACTGGATGTCTATGGAAGCCCTTTCTAACTTGGTGCCAGAGCTATGGCCGTTGGTTGGTTGGGAGGAGGCCAAGTGAGCTCCTCCAGCCAACCTTCTTGCGGTATAGACGCACTGAAACTACAACTGGATGTGATTCCGTATGACAGCATGCTTATCCCACCAACCCTGACTGCAGATCTGTACGCCATTCTGGTGATTCGAGCTGTGGCACTGCCATTCCTTACAAGCATTCTAGAGGGTGCTCTCCAACGGTATAACGCTCGCCCACTTACCGCTGTTGTAAATCAACGTGCTCTGCATGCAGTTTGGCCTGTTCGATCACCAGATGTGTCTCCCCCTGAGCACATATGGGACATCATCAGATAACAACTCCAGCGTAACCCACAACCAGCGTATTGACCGACTAGGAGCAACAGGCATGGCATTACGTCCCACAAACTGGCTTCCGTTTCCTGTACAACACAATGCTTGCACGTTTGCATGATTGTATCAACATTCTGGCTGTTACACCGGTTATTAATGTACCAGAATCTCACATTTTCAATGGCTTTTCTTGTGCTGACATTAACCTGCGATCTTGCAACGTTAATCGCTTGAATATATTACCTAGACAAATGTATTTCCGAAATTTCATTACTCTACATTAATTATTTCTTGGTGTTGGAATGTTTTCCCGTCGGTGTATTTCAGTAAGCTGAAACATTCTTTATTCTGTGCCACGTTTAGAACCAACTTTGAGATGAAATTAGCAGTTCTCATGTACCCGGTAAACGTTTAATTATAAGCATGTAAATGGAATTATATATTTCTTTTCGTGTTTGTGTCAAAGTTATCTGTCTTGATTTGTGCATCATTGTGTACTACAGTGCTGTGGCTTGACATGTTTCTATTGTTGAACTCGTCGATGTTTATATCTGCAGGATGTCCCAGCATATTATCAAGTTTTATTCATATCCTTATTTGAACATATTTCTGTATACCTAATGTACCTTCCGTATACTCTTGATGTATAAATATTCTTGTGAAGTATTTGGTATGTGTCTACCTTTTGTTACTAGATGTTATCCTGGCATGTAATGAATGGGCAAGGAACCACGCCTTATATAAGGCAGGGTAACAGACACAATTTTATGTTCATACAAGTGGTTCTCCTTTCTCCAAAGGTCTCTTTAATTTTCCTGTAGGCGGTATCTATCTTACCCCTAGTGATATGCGCCTCTACATCCTTACATTTGTCCTCTAGCCATCCCTGCTTAGCCATTTTGCACTTTCTGTCGATCTCATTTTTGAGACTTTTGTATTTCTTTTTGCCTGCTTCATTTACTGCGTTTTTATAGTTTTTCCTTTCACCAGTTAAATTCAATATTTCTTCTGTTACCCAATGATTTCCACTAACGTCGTTGCTGACTTCCTTACAACGTGTTCTACTGTGTCTGCGAATTTCGTAGCGGCTGACTTGGAGGAACAATGGATCTGCATTAACTATTGTTTTAAGCTTCACAAAACTGCAGATAAAACCCACTGCCTGCTCAGGGAACCAACTTTGAGGCAAGTAGTATGCTGTTTGTAGTAGCTTACACCCACCCCTATTTTTTTATTGATTATTAAACCTACTCCTGCATTACCCCTATTTGATTTTGTATTTATAACCCTGTATTCACCTGACCAAAAGTCTTGTTCCTCCTACCATCGAACTTCACTAATTCTCACTATATCTAACTTTGACCTATCCATTTCGCTTTTTAAATTTTCTAACCTACCTGCTCGATTAAGGGATCTGACGTTCCACGCTCCGATCCGTAGAACGCCAGTTTTCTTTCTCCTGATAACGACGTCCTCTTGAGTAGTCCCCGCCCGGAGATCCGAATGGGGGACTATTTTACCTCAGGAATATTTTACCCAAGAGGACGCCATCATCATTTAACCATACAGTAAAGCTGCATGCCCTCGGGAAAAATTACGGCCGTAGTTTCCCCTTGCTTTCAGCCGTTCGCAGTACCAGCACAGCAAGGCCGTTTTGGTTAGTGTTAAAAGGCCAGATCAGTCAATCATCCAAACTGTTGTCCTTGCAACTACTGAAAAGGCTGCTGCCCCTCTTCAGGAACCACACGTTTGTCTGGCCTCTCAACAGATACCCCTCCGTTGTGGTTGCACCTACGGTACGGCTATCTGTATCGCTGAGGCACACAAGCCTCCCCACCAACGGCAAGGTCCATGGTTCACGGGTAAAGTCATGTCTTAAGTAAATTCAGTAGGGGCCGGTCTCCATTTTCTTTGTTTACTGAGAGTGATTGTGAAGAGAATGCGCGCAGCATCTGGGACCAGCAAGGCTGTGTCCAACGTAATGTGAGAGTGGGACCAAGGAGCCAGCAGTGACTCTGGCTTTCGCACAGGGCAGGTGGCATAAGGCGTTCTCTCCATGAAAGTGCCCGTGGGCACAAGTACTGTTGTTTGTTTACGATCCGTCTCCAACCTAGCAGCCGAGTTCTGCTGAGGGGAGGTACTTTCATCAGCAGGAGACTTGCACTGCACTATGTTCTGAAGAGTGCCTTCAGCAGATAACAATCTAGCACTTTCATAAAGAAACATAGCGTGCCGTAAAATAAGAGCCTAGCCTCGATAGTTTCTTACTTTCTAAGGGCCTCTGATGCGAGGCTAGCTGCTGGGCGCGAAAACGCGTGATTTGTAAAAACGCTTGTAACGTCAGCAAGATGGATCACGGGGAGAACATTTTTTGGAAAAGAAGGGTGGATCGAAAATCATTGGAGTTTTAACGCGATGCATTCTTCCAAGCGGGATTTTTGCGGAAGAGGAAGTCAGGCCACTCGCAGCATGAGTTTGGTTGTACAGTGACTGTCAGTCACGCCTGTTGGCGGGAGGGAAGGAGCAGTCCGTACGATGCAGCAAGAAAAATTGAAAGTGGACGGAGAAGAGTGCTCGGGTATGGCTCAGAACTGATCAATGCGAGCTGCCGGCTCCACCCGAGCAGCCGATCGGAGATCTAGAGTTCGTATCAACAGAAGCATGACCCTCGCCCCGTACCTCAAGCAGGTAGTCGCAAAGGCGTGCTCTGCATGTCTCGTTCTGATAATTCTCGGTGAGCATTACTAGCAGCATGAGCACCTTAGAACAGTCCTTGCTCAGTATTTAGTCATGTCACTTCAGTTATCTGTCTCAAGTCCAGCAGTACTTTTGGTAGGTTCATGCGTTTCACACTCCAACGATGAGGCCGACAGTCACCGTGTTCATTTCGTCAGACTTTTTTTAGAACGTCATTTGCATCTAAAGGGCAAGTTCTCAAGACTTTCAAGAAGCTCTGAGAACCAGAGGCTCATTTGGTGTAACCCACGCAGCGCAGCTTTGTAATGTGAACTGTCGTTGTTACATAGTTACATTTCATACTAGTGTTTAATTTATTAAATTGACATGTTCATTTAAAACTTCCTTCTGTTAACACCGTCAGTCTATCTCATTTTAATATTAGACAGTTCTCAACTTTAGGATCCACAGCTTGCACCATAAATTCTTCACGTTAGTTAATTCGTTTGTACACAGTTTTAAAGGTGTATCTGGCTCTTGATTAATTATCTGCGACGGGAAACCATTTGAAACAGACACGGGACTTTGTCAGTTAAGAAATTCTGCTACCTTGGAAGCAAAATGACGACAGACGAAGAAAGGAGGACATAAAAAGCAGGTTAGCACTGGCAAAACGAGCATTCTTGGCAAATATAAGTCTACTAGTATGAAACATGGGCCTTGATTTGAGAAAGAAATTGCTTAAACGTACGTTGATAGCACAGCGTTGTATACTAGTTACTCATGAACACAGGGAAAACCGGAACAGAAGAGAATCAAAGTGTTTGAGATGTGGAGCTGCAGAAGAATGTTGAAAACTAGATGGGCTGATAAAATAAAGAATGAGGGGTTTCTCCTCAGAGCCGTCGGACAAAGGAACATACGGAAAACACTGGCAAAATGAAGGGGCAGGGAAATAGGATATATGATAAGGCATCAAGGGATCACTTAGACGGTATTAGAGGTAATTGTAGAGACTGAAAGCTGTAGGGGAAGATAGGTATTGGAATACATCTGGCAAATAAAAGAGTACGAAGGCCCAAATGTTACTTTGACATGAAGAGGCTGGCACAGAGAAGAATTCTTGGCAGGCCGCATAAACCAGGCAGGAAAAAAAAAGTAGAGTGTATAGTGTAATTCAAGTAATGGTAAATGTTGAAAATGCCTATGAAGGTTATTCCTGAATGAACAGAAACACTACTGTGTAAGTACATGTACGGGACAATATCAATATTTTCTTTCTCCTGATCTATACAATAATTAGAAATCACCGATATAAATATTAGTTGTATAGTATTTTTGCACCAAATGAAGACAGTGTCCACAACTGATGTCAACAACAATACACAAATGAAATGACAGTTGCACACATTCTGCCTCTACAGGCTCTTACTATCATGAGATAGATCGAGTTTTATAAATTTTTACCTTCACGTAAACAGCTACCAAGGAAAGTAAATACTTGGATATAAAAGGTACATCTCATACCAGCGTATTTGAGGAATAAACTGAGTTTCTTTAAATGACCCAAAAGACTACATAGATTTTTCATGCTTTTCAAATGAATCTTCCGGATCACTGCGAGGCATATATTTATGCAGACCCCATGTACAAATTTCAAAAGTGCTGCGCGCACTCAACAGATTGTTTGATAACAGCGATGGGCCATAACCATATATGGATCTGACCCTGTATTGACCTATGCAGACGCCATTGTTTGCTTACCTAAGGTGTTGGGATGCCTGCTAAAGCAACAAGCGCTGTAGTCAGACCTAGGGTGTTAATACGTTGGCTAAATCAACAACTGCTCTAGTCACCGTATTATGTATCCACGCCTTCTCTGAAACTTATAACTGCAGCGATGCGGTAGCAACCCCTATGATTTCTGTAAAACTATTTTTCTCGTTGTCAGATTTGTAACATATCTTTCAAAAAGACGTATGTCTGTCTATGAAAAGAAGCAGTTTAGATCGTCAGGAAAATATTGTCGCTTTTAATCTTTGTTGCTCTGTTATTTTGGAATTTATAAGTACATATAGGATGCAGAACAAAGGACGACATGTACACTACCTGATCAAAAGCATCCGGACACCCGGCTGAAAATGACTTATAAGTTCGTGGCGTCCTCCATCGACAATGCTGGAATTCAATACGGTGTTGGCCCACTCTCAGCCTTGATGGCAGCTTCCACTCTCTCAGGTATACGTTCAATCAGGTGCTGGAAGGTTTCTTGGGGAATGGCAGCCCATTCTCCACGGAGTGCTGCACTGAGGAGAGGTATCGATGCCTGGTACGAAGTCGGCGTTCCAAAACATCCCAAAGATTTTTACAGGATTCAGGTCAGGACTCTGTGCAGGCCAATCCATTACACCAATGTTATTGTCGTGTAACTACTCTGCCACAGGCCGTGTATTATGAACAGGTGCTCGATGGTATTGAAAGATGCAATGGCCATCCCCGAATTGCTCTTCAACAGTGGGAAACAAGAAGGTGCTTAAAACATCGATGTAGGTCTGTGCTGTGATAGTGCCACGCAAAACAACAAGCGGTGCAAGCCCCTTCATGAAAACCACGACCACACCATAACACCATCGTCTCCGAATTTTACTGTTGACATTACACACGCTGGCAGATGACGTTCATTGGGCATTCGCCATACCCAAACCCCGCCATCGGATCGACACATTGTGTACCGTGATTCGTCACTCCACACAACGTTTTTCCACTGTTCAGTTGTCCAATGTTTACGCTCCTTACACCAAGTGAGGCGTCGTTTGGCATTTCTGGTGTGATATGTGGCTTATGAGCAGCCGCTCACCTCCCGCCTAAGTGTCATAGTACTTGTAGTGGATCCTGATGCAGTTTGGAATTCCTGTATGATGGTCTGGATAGATGTCTGCCCATTACACATTACGTCCCTCTTCAACTGTCGGCGGTCTCTGTCAGTCAAGAGACGAGGTCGGCCTGTACGCTTTTGTGCTGTATGTGTCCCTTCACGTTTCCACTTCACTTTCACATCGGAAACAGTGGACCTAGGGATGTTTAGGAGTGTGGAAATCTCGCTTACAGACGTATGACACAAGTGACACACAGTCACCTGTTCACGTTCGAAGTCCGTGAGTTCCGCGGAGCACCCCATTCTGTTCTCTCACGATGTCTAATGACTACTGACGTCTCTGATATGGAGTACTTGGCAGTAGGTGGCAGCACAACGCACCTAATGTGAAAATGTATGTTTTTGATGGTGTCCGGGTACTTTTGATCACATAGTGTAAGAACAATTAACAATCAGTAAATCTAACATTGCTCGTTCTCTTCCGAGCCACTTCGAACTTCGAAATTCACTGGAAGGCGAGTGGTATCGCACACTGTTTACGACTTTCCTTCTGAAAAATAATGGTTCAAATGGCTCTGAGCACTATGGGACTTAACTGCTAAGGTCATCAGTCCCCTAGAACTTAGAACTACTTAAACCTAAGGACATCACACACGTCCGTGCCCGAGGCACGATTTGAACCTGTGGCCGTAGCGGTCACGGGGTTCCAGACTGAAGCGCCTAGAACCGCTCGGCCGCAGCTGCCGGCTTTCCTTGTGAACGCGGTATGGCTAATATATTAAGCTGGCAGGACTGTGTTTAGTTCAGAAGGCAGGCGTTTGTCGTACGTTATTTCCTGAGAACGGGACCATTGTTTGCGGGGCTGTTAACCTGCTAATATTTTATGAAGTTTCACACAAGTTATTCACTGTGCAGCCGCCTGTTAAAAGCCTGAATAGCCATCTACTGCAGGGCGGGCCGCTGCAATACCTACAGGAAGAGTGTAAGTGAGGTTCTGGAAGATACCGTCAGGGATGTGAAGCCATACCGATTCCACTGCCGGAGCCAGCTGCGCTCTATTTCTCGACTGAGGGATCCAACAGATTTTCGATTGGGTCTAAATCTGAAGAGTTTGGTGGTCAGAGGAGTACGGTAATCTCATTCTAGTGCTTTTCGAACCACGCACTTACTCTCCGAGCTGTGTGACACTTTGCACCGTCCTGCTGGTAGATGTCATTATGCCGAGGAAGAAGAAATTGCATGTAGGGGTGGACACAGTTCCCGAGGGTAGATGCACAATTCTGCTCATCCATTGTGCCTCCCAGAATGACGAAATCACCCAGGGAACTCCACGAGAACATTCCCGAGATCATAACGCTTCCTCTTGCTTGCAGGATGCTTGCTTCCAGATGTTTCACGCCGTATACGCAACGGCCACCTGTACGATGGAACAGGAAACGTGATCCGTTTGAGAAGGTCAGCTGTCGTTACTGAGTGGACGACCAAGTGCGGTACTAGCGTGGAAATTCTTCGTCGCCAGTGAAGAGGAGTGAGCATGGGTGCATGAACCAGGTACCTGCTGTGGAGGCCCATATCCAGCAACGTTCGCTGAACGGCCATTGAGGAGACACTGTTGGTAGCCCCTTGGTGCATCTAGGCTAGGCGGTCAGTTGCTGAACAGTTGCACCTTTATTTTCCCGTTCACACCTGTCATCTGTGGCACATGGTACAGCATAGTTGCCTCAGCGCCCGTTTGGAACAGCGCCATTTTGCCATGCGCTGTGTACGACCTTAACCACAGCAGTTTACAAACTTGGTCGTTTCGGAAATGCTTCCGCCCTTCGGCAGAAAGCCAATGATCATGCCCTGTTGGACGTCAGCTGAATCGCTTTGTTCCGCATTACAAAGACTGCATTGTTCCCTCGCCTCCTCCCCCCCTCCCCTCCCCCTCCATCACGACATCCTCCACTGCTGTGCTAGCGTTTCTTCCTGCTCTCTGTGAGTGGTAATTACACGTTGGCGTTGACACGGGAGCTGGTCACATTAAAGTGACAGGACCGTTTATCACTGAAGGCTTCCTCGTAGGCTCCATCCAATGCAACTGAAACCAGAATAATATTTGATTAAAAGAACAAAGTCTGTGTTATACTTCGGCACCTGTACCTGCTATAAATTACGCATGTGTATCACTAGGATGCACATTAAAACAAACAAATGCAACAGGGACCACCTGGAGTGGCATTTTTAATTTCGACTGTAATAAATGTATTGAATCTTATTATTTTTTCGTTAATTTCTTTTCTTATATTTAAACTATATGTAAACTGAATGGGTTATAGAGACTGCCAAAGGTAAATTAACGAGTTGTTTTGTGGCAAGGATAATGTTTTGATACAACGTCAAATATCTGTGAGCCGTGGTAACAATTGCTGTTTTGAAGAGCGCGCCGCAGCGCGTAGTGTGAAGCAGTCGCCTTCCGTTTCTGACGATGGCGCCGCTGTGGCAATCACAGCTTTGGTGTCTCCCTCTGGTGGGAAAGGTTGCCTGTTCACGTGCATTTAAGGGGCGCTATGAGCTCGCGAGTCTGGTCAGTTGGTCAGCCGGGTCAGTGTGGGGTAGTCAATGTCTGTCTGTCGTCCGGAATGCTAGTATGTGTTAGGTCGCCAGTCTGCTCGAGTTTGTTCAGGCAATGGCCATTGGCGGTTGGATCGAACGGTTGGTCGGTCGCGCACTGTGACTCAAGATGTCTTGTCCGCCTTGTGCGTCGGCGCATGTGAGGTCGCCACGTGACTCCAGTGGGCCGCGCCGTATAGCGAGGGGTAGTGGCTTCGCGGCCGACACGAGAGCAACAGGAGTCAACCCACGACATCGGTCTGGGCGGCGCGAGCTGCGACGCCGTGAGACGGGAGATCGGCGCACCTTCCTGCGTCCATTGAAGTGGCTGGCAGCGGACGGTTCGGGAGAGCGTTTTGGGGGTGCTGCGCCAGGTCTTCGCCAGAAATGGCAGTTTATTAGAGGTTAAGTGATTGGAGATATGTTGTTTCATTTACTTGTTAAATTCTACTTGTTTTCTTGGTGAGGTCACCAGCCGCTTTGTTTTGGGGTCGTCCCACAATTCTTCTCCGTTTGCCCACCTGCGGGAAGGTGGTTATTTATGAATTGGGTGGTCCGTTTTTCCCTTGTGGAGTAGGGGCGGGTTAGGGGTTAGAGTAATCTGCGGTTGGGGTTGTACAGTAATCCCCCTGTCAATCTGCCATACGTTAATAGCTGCCTCTGTCATGTTTGTCGGATTCGGTGTTACCGAATTTATTGCTTAAGGTATAAAGGCCGAATTCCTGAAATATGTTTTTTTTCTTGCCTATCATCTTGAGAGGCGGTGTATGTGTAATGTAGAGCATGTTTGTACATTTTATGTAACACTGCATTTCATAGGTTTTTATTTAAATGGTCGTTTTAGAATATAAAGTTGCCACCCTTCCACCGTAAGAGTTTTCTTTTCAAAACAAGTTGCACTTTCGGTGGCAAGTAATTTTTTTTAAATGTGAGTGTTTTGTACCATTTCCATCCCTCCTACGGGGTGCGTAGTTTATGTAAGTTGTTAACATTTTTAGTTTAAAGTAATCTGGTGTGTTGCAGATTTGCACCAGTGTAGTCTTTCAGGGGTTGTGAGCGGTCGCGACTACGGCCGTGTTAAAAGGGAGTGGCAAGGTTCTCAGTCCGAAAGCTCATACTGTCAAAAAAAAAAAAAAAAAAAAAAAAAAAAAAAAAAAAAAAAAAAAAAAAAAAAAAAAAAAAAACTTATTTCTGCCCTTGAATAAATTGTAACTTCATATTTAGAGAGTGGTTTCTGATTATAATTTTTAAAGCTGCTTTTTAAAAAAGAAAGGGTTTTAGGAATAAAATTTCCATTTGTTGAAAGAAATTTGTTTTCATCAGTTACCCACTGGCAACTACTTCCATACTCAAATAGTGTGATTAAATGTGTTAATGTTCTTGATGAATCGCTAGTAAATAAAGTAAATTCTTTAAGAAAAGATTTTGAAAGTAAAAGCACGGTTCAGTCTGTATGAAACAAGTTCAAGTTATTAATTCACTTACCTTCACCCTTTTGTTTCGGGAGGTGGTCACGTACGGACGTATGCTTGGATCCGTCGTACCAGCATTGTTAAAAATGTCTATTTTAACAGTTCATTAAAAGTGTTCTAAAAAGTTATTAACAAAGGAATGTTTATTCGCACGGTTAAGAGGTCAGGTCCCAGCTGTTCATCATTTCACTCGCCACCGAGATCCTGTATCAAGAGGTTCGGTGCAGACGAGAATAAATTACGCGGTACCCGGAGGGGCGTTCCTGCATCAATATTGTCACAATCAAGACTAAACACAATAATGTGAAGATCGACAATTTCAATGGTTGCGGTGATTATTTGGTACCGCACACTACCGGAAGCAGCAGTACGTAATGCAAATTATTTTTATTGATCTCGAATGTAATGATATTAAACGTCTGTTCATATTGATATCAGTTAAAGTTCGCCCAAAATTGTGCATAGATACATAAATTACCTTCAAAATTTCTTTTCATCTATTCTTTCCAATTATTCAAGCAATTATTAATCCATTTCCATTGTCACATAGCTATTCACAAAATTGAATTGGAGGTGATGAAGATTCAACGATGAGTCCAAACGTTATGACAGCTGTCTACGGTGAGACTGAATGTCGCCTGGTGGCGTTGCAGGCATATGTCGTCACAAGGAAGAGGAGCAGGGACAAATGCGGAATCAGTGTAGCGACAATATGGACTACCCGCTCTGTGTAACAGGATAGGCAGCGATCCATGGCAGACAGTGCTTGTCCATACACAAGTGATTCGGAGTATACGGTTCAGCGCACGTTTTTGAACATGGGACTCCGCAGCAGACTACCCTAGCGTGTTCTCGCGTTCGCTCAACGGCATCGGCAGTTACGATCGCAGTGGGAACGGAATCATCAACAATGCATCGTCGATCGATGGGAACGTGTAGCCTCGTCGCATTAATGACGTTTCGTGCTGCACCAAGTCGACGGTTCTATCCGGATGCGCCGTCGTGCAAGCGAAAGGCTGCTCGAAAATGCACCGCGCCACGGACGCACAGGGGAAAAAGATAGTGCGGTCGCAATTTTGTACTGCAGTAAGAGGAAGTGTCAGCGTGACGGTGGGTAACTTGAAAGGTCTCTGTTGGATTCCTTTCATTTTAATTTCTTAAATCTGTTGTCATTTACAGATTACATTCCACTTCTAAATTTACTGTGGTGTTTCTGACTCTATCAGGGATGAGACTGAGCAGTGGAACGTGTTACTTTTACACATAAACAAGAACGATCTGTCACACTACTACACTTTAAAACACAGTTTATACGTAATTCACGTCACACAGTCTCATACGGAACCTACATCCACTTTCTTTTATATAGTGTATATGATAAGATACTCTCATCCCCTTCCCTTCTGTGTGAAAGGATGAATGAGCAAATGTATTTCTAGTTGCATGCTTGATGGTAGCAGACAAGCCTGTCTGCTAGAGAAGAGTAGGACCAACGTCAGAACAGGTAGCTACGCTTTCTAAAAGCAAAGAGGTTTCTATCCTTAGTATGGTCCTGTCCATCTCTTGTCATGTTGGTATAGGAAGCTGCCCCTCTGGCCACTTCCGATTGTATCTGTGAGGCACACTCAGTAGGGGCCCACGCCAGTCGGTCCGTGGCGAGCGTCTGAAGTGGTAAGATCTCCGGCTAAGCGCGTCTCTCCTAAGTTCATAGGACAATGGATTAAGTTCAGCCTAACTGAAAATTTAATCACCTTTGTTTCAGATTTAGATCTAAAATATCTTATGTTAGCTTGAATTGCAACACAGTGTAATTCGAGTGTGAAGTTCAGAATATCTTCTAGTAGTTGCTTTGTCACTACTTTGTGAGCAAAGTGGAACCACGTGTTGATGATCCGTAACTCTAACTAAGATCACCAATCTTAAATGCGAATGTGTGTGAGATTATAACGTCTCGTCTTGACAATATTTTTCAATGTAGCAACTTTTCTTTATGTTCAACCCACGTGGGGTGTACTTTGTGAGACCAGTACCACGTGCTTATACAATTGTTTGACCCATCACGTTAATAGTATGACGAGAGTAACCAGTTAGAGGTTTTTCTTTTCTAAATTTCGTTTCGATGTAATTTATTTTAATTATCAAAATTATTGTGGAATTACACTCTTTCTGTAAACCAAGTTTAACACGTGAAGCATGTGGTGTAATCATCAATGTAGCCCTCAGCTATTAGTTTCGAGAAGATTTCACAGTCAATTAGTATGTATTTAGTATACCAGTGTGTGGTAATTTCATGATGGACAGGATTGCGCTACAACCGTAACTTCTTTGGGTGAAATTGAATCGGTTGGTTGTGGTTAATTTCCTCTTGCAAATGTTTCAACGTTCTTCGTGTGTTATTTTATGAATGCAGTGTTGTATGCAATCTTCCAATCTTGGCTCCATATTTGATATGTTCCTTAAGATTACAAACTCACATTTTCACAATCCTAAATAAGGCACCAGTTTAGTTATGAATCAAGTTTAATATGCTGAAATTTTAACGGATCAATGATCAATGTTAAAATAAATGTCCAAATATAAACTGAATTATTTCTTTTTATTTAAATTCTCTCTCTCTCTCTCTCTCTCTCTCTCTATATATATATATATATATATATATATATATATAATCACCAGTTGTCGTAAGATGAGTATTAGAAGATTATAATTAATGTTAGTCTGGTTGGCAATTTGGTAAACTAGACAGGATACCTGGTGACACAGTTGCTCAGTAATGCAAGGATAACTTCCCCAGATAGCTCACAGCTTTTAACCCGCTTTTATTATCTTGAATATCATCACTGCTTTCAGAACAACTTAATGCATCAACTTTACAAACTTTCTAATATTTTTCTTGAACAACTCGAAAACTTCGGCTGTTAGCGAAACTTCTTCTCAGTCGGAAACAAAATACAGTAAATTAAAAAAAGAAACATTTTAAGACTAGTAGATGCCCTAATCGCAGATTTTTATTAACAGTTTCGAGCCTGTGGCATTGTTGGCCGAGAGACCCTATCCGTAGGAAGTTCGGCTGCCGAGTGCAAGTCTTATTTCAGTCGACGCCACATTGGGTGACTTGCGCGCCGGTGACAAGGATTAAATGATGATGAGGACAACACAACACCCATTCCACGAGCGGAGAAAATCTCCAACCCGGCCGGTAATCGAACCCGGGCCCGCCGTATGGGAGGCAAGCACGTAACCACTCAGCTAAGCAGGCGGAAATGAACAGTTTTTAAATGGTGTAAGTGGGTTAATAACACATCTACATATATAAAACAAAGTCAGGTTTGTTACAACACTTATAACTCGAGATCTGCTGGACCAATTTTCATGGTTTTTGATTTGTTGGATTTGTCTCCGCCCCGAATAGCAGAATACATCTTAAAAATAATGAAAATCTATATATATAAAACAAAGTCGGGTTTGTTACAACACTTATAACTCGAGATCTGCTGGACCAATTTTCATGGTTTTTGATTTGTTGGATTTGTCTCCGCCCCGAATAGCAGAATACATCTGAAAAATAATGAAAAATTGACGAATACTTGAAAAATGCGTTATTTTCCCTAAAAGTTCTTTACTTTCGGAGCTGTCAAATTTTTTTGTCAAAATCTGTAAGTAATGATTGACATTTATGCATGCGTTCATAAACTATTTAAAATGGATGAATCAACTATTATGTGTATTTTTTTTAAAAATATTGAAAAATATTATGCGTGCGTTCAGAAATGTGTAATGAATACTTAATCTATATATATAAAAGAAAGTCGTGTTAGTTACAATATTTATAACTGAAGAACGGCTGGACCGATTTGGCTGAAAATTGGTGGAGAGGTAGCTTAGAACCAGGAGACGGGCATAGGATACTTTTTATCCCGTTCGACCGCTATAAAACGTAGTATAACAGAAACGCATCTGGAGTGGAATAACAAAACGCAAATTAGGTTTAGTAGTTCAAACGAATGTACCCCTGTTGAACCCCCAACAAAAGGAAGTTTATGATACATTAATGAAGGCAATTGATGATGGAAATAGTGGTTTATATTTCCTGGATGCCCCTGGTGGAACTGGCAAGACATTCCTCATGTCAGTAGTTTTAGCCACCGTTCGTGCGAGATCCAACATTGCGGTTGCAGTTGGTTCTTCCGGAATAGCAGACACATTGTTAGAAAGATGCCGTACGGCTCAGTCAGCATTAAAATTACCGTTAAATCTTCAAGCTATTGAATAACCAACATGTAATATTACAAAAAACTCAGCAGTGGCCGAAGTTTTATCAGCATCCAAGATCTGGGACGAATGCACAACGGCTCATAAACGTACATTAGAGGCACTTAACCGAACATTGAAAGATCTACGCAATGACTCGAGATGTTTTGGAGGAGCAATGATTTTACTGTCTGGCGAATTCCGCCAAACACTGCCAGTAGTTCCAAGATCAATGGCTGCAGATTAAATAAATGCTTGCCTCAAATCATCGAATCTATGGCGCTTTGTGAAGAAACTTTAACTGACAACAAACATGAGAGTTGCATTGCTTAATGATACATCTGCTGAAGATTTCTTTGAGCAATTGCTGACTATCGGTAATGGTCGAGTATATGTCGAAGAATCGAGCGGATTGATTTCATTTCCTCATAATTTCTGTAACTTTGTCTCATCGAAAGACGAACTTATCAACAAAGTATTCCCAAACATCATTACTAACTACAAAAGTAATGAATGGTTGAGTGAGCGAGCAATTTTAGAGGCTAAGAATAAAGATGTAGATGACCTAAACTACATAATTCAGAATGAGATCATTGGTAAAATGCATTCATTCAAATCTATTGACTGTGTAACAAATGAAGATGAAGCCACCAACTATCCAATTGAATTTTTAAACTCTTAGGATGTGCCTGACATACCACCATACAATTTACGCCTAAAAGTTGGCTCCGTAGTAATCATGCTTCGAAACATAAACCAACCAAAACTGTGCAACGGTAAACGTTTTGAGGTAAGTAAATTGATGACCAATGTTATTTACGCGACGATGCTCAAAGGAAAATTCGAGGGTGAGGAAGTTCTCATTCAGAGGATCCCGATGGTCCCAACCGATGTGCCGTTTGAGTTTAAAAGACTTCAATTTCCGATCCGTCTTGCATTCGCCATGACCATTAACAAATCACAAGGCCAATCCTTGAAAGTTTGTGGTTTAAATCTGGAATATCCATATTTTTCAAATGGTCAATTATATGTGGCATGTTCACGGGCCGGAAGACCATATGCGTTGTTTGTTCTTGCGCCTGATAATAAAACAAAAAATGTCGTGTATCACAAGGTACTGAATTGAAGAGTGGAAGCTATGCACCAAAAAACATAAAGAATCATTAAAATACTTAATTTTTATTTGTCCTAATAAAAAATTTAACTTAACATCCAAAATCTGATTATTTATTGGCTTTAAGGCGGAACAGAGTTCGCCGGGTCAGCTAGTATTAAATATGTATACCACGTCTACATGCTCTACAGCTCTTTTAGGGATAAATTGTGTTCTGGGCGCGTGAATGGAGAGGGCGGAGGGGATGGGTCGGTCGCCAGATGGCGGTCACGCAATTTCCTCCTTCGTAAGTCTGCAAATTGAAGAGCGAGCAGGTGATTTGCCACTCTACCTGTCCCACTATACCGAAAGATGCAATTGCAGGGTGATTCACTAAGATTCATCGACTCTCCGCAACGCTGCTTATGAACCACTGGCCTCCCAGTGCGCAGAGTTTATTTTCCACAGAGTGCGTTAACACTACACCGAATACAGGTATGAGTTACTAATAGTAGTAACGCAAAAAGGTATGTGGGCAGAATCTACACAAATCTCTGCACACTGTTTTACACGGCTGGGCGGGAAGTAGATTCTTAGTCATACTGTATGGCAGCTGTAGCGTTCTTCTGGGAAAGGCAACCTTCCCCATCATGAGCACTGCTCGCTTTTCATTGTACATGAATTTTCTTATTTTCAGAGTATTTAAGGGCGACCTGTTTTAACTGTTAAATGCCATTCAAAAACCAAGATCGCATAATTTTCTCTTTATTTAAGACGACTGGTTTCAAAACTAACTAATGTCATCTTCATGCCTTTAACATCTTTTTCTTGCAAAACATGTTCATTTTACCCTCAACCTCATGCACAAGATGTCAAGTGGATAGAGTGTGTGTATGTGTGTTGGAGGTTTACGGCCGCTAAACAGCGTGGTCATCAGCGCCCAAACGCATTAAAACAGGAACACATGCAGTGACGGGACGAAGACGGACAGCGAACAAGGAGAACGGCTAAAAGACACAGACCTGACGCAGTTCCAAATCCTCACATACGGAGGCAAAACAAGAGGAGAAGGAACACACTAAAAAGGAAAGGAAACACAAGGAAAAGAGAACAGAAACCGAAGGGAAACAAGGAGGTAATCGTGACTGGCTGACCTCTTACCTAAAACCTGCGTGAGCCAGTCACCCAGCAGCACATTAAAACCCTCTCCCTATAATCCGAGGCAACAAATTGGACAGGACACAAAACCGTAAGACCTTAACTACAGTCGTTGCGTCGTCTTGCAAAATAGAGGGCAAATCCGGTGGCAAAGAAACCACCGCCCTCTGGTCAGAGAATAAAAGACAGTCAAGTAAAATGTGGCAGACAGTAATCTGGACGCAACAAGCACTACAGATTGGGGGGGTCCTCCCGCTGGAGTAAAAAACCATGCGATAAGGGACTGTGCCCGATGCGGAGGCGAGTGAGGAGAACCTGAATGACTGGTAGGACGTGTGCCATGGCCGCGTGGTGGCCTTGACCAGACGCAGCTTATTTTCACCGACTGCCAGCCACTCCTCTTCCCACTGACGCATAACGCGAAAACGCAGGAGGGAGGTAACAGCACGGAGGGGGACGGCACATTCAACAACGTGAGGGAGGGAACATGCATCTTTGGCAGCCACATCCGCCAGTTCGTTTCCCCTAATACCCACGTGCCCCGGCACCCAGCAGAAGGAAACTTCCTTCCCCTGCCATTGCAGGTGGAGTAAGGCATCATGGATGTTCTGGACGACCGTATCCGCTGGGTACAAGTGTTGCATGGTCTGAAGGGCACTCAGGGAGTCAGAACAGATGAGAAACTTAAGACTGGGAACACATCTCATCTGCTCCAATGCACGCAAGATCGCAAACAATTCGGCATCAAAGATGGTAAACGCCGCAGGAAGCCGTAACTTGACGACTCGATCAGGGAAAACAACAGCACAACCAACAGAGTCCCCATGTTTAGAGCCATCCGTAAGTGGATAGAACTCAGCACATTATAAACGTTAGTGCGTGAGGATCAGAGCAAAATGAACATGCTTTACAAGAAAAAGATGTTAAAGATCTAAAGATGACATCAATTAGGTTTGAAACCGTTCGTCTTAAATAAAAGAGCTATGCGATCTTGGCTTTTGAATGGTTTTTGTTCTGCACATGAACTTCACCTCCCCAGCATATCATCTCCAGTTTTCTTATGTTAGCAGATGAAACAGCTTCACTGACATCGTGTTTACGCAACAGTGTCATCTGCAGTTTATTAAATGAGTACTTTTTCGCAGTTGTTCAGTAAGCTTTAATGTAAAATACGTTCTTTTAAGCCATGGCTGAGAACTGTATAATTTGTGTAATGTTGTCAGTGACCTATGTAGTGAGCCGGCCGAAGTGGCCGTGCGGTTAAAGGCGCTGCAGTCTGGAACCGCACGACCGCTACGGTCGCAGGTTCGAATCCTGCCTCGGGCATGGATGTTTGTGATGTCCTTAGGTTAGTTAGGTTTAACTAGTTCTAAGTTCTAGGGGACTAATGCCCTCAGCAGTTGAGTCCCATAGTGCTCAGAGCCATTTGAACCATTTGAACCTATGTAGTGTTGGTGGGAAAGAGACCGGTGAATGTGGCGCCTTGCTGCTGTCTATCGTTGTAATGCATTGTAAAGTTGTTTAATTATATTGTAGTCACTTGACGGTCAATTCGTGAATGACCAGAAGTTACTCCATTTTTCTCACCATTAATTGTGCAGCTGATAGGCTGCATAAATCTCTTCGATTTAGGAATTACTGACACTTGTAGAGTGGGCTGCACTGAGTGGACCCACATATTTTCCTAAGTGGGTGTGAATATGTCTGATGGAATGGGACTGATCATGTTCAAGTGCTCTAATGCATTCCCTGATTTATATTGAAGTATCGGAAGTTTGCCGGCCGGAGTGGCCGAGCGGTTCTAGGCGCTACAGTGTGGACCCGCGCGACCGATACGGTCGCAGGTTCGAATCCTGCCTCGGGCACGGATGTGTGTGATGTCCTTAGGTTAGTTAGGTTAAAGTAGTTCTAAGTTCTAGGGGACTAATGACTTCAGAAGTTAAGTCCCATAGTGCTCAGAGCCATTTGAACCATTTTTATCGGAAGTTTCATAACAACTAGGTTGTTGCAGAGGAAGTCAATTTAGCCTCTGGGCCTCGTCAGATTTTGGGAGAACTGAGACTGCGGTGATGCATTTGATACCCCTCAAGCTGTGAAAAGTATTTCAGCCAGTGATAAAGGAGACCATGAAATCGACATTGTCGAGTACATACTGACAGCATGTCACATTGGGACAGGCTCTTCAGCCCGATAGACAGTTGACAGCTCCAGATGCTGCAGTTTCTTACATAACAGCTCACGTAACGACTGCAAATAAGTACACATATAATAAACTGAAGATAGTTGCACTGTATAAACACGAGCTCAGTGAAGTTATTTCGTCTGCTCACATGAGAGAGCTGGACGGAAAATGCTGGGGAGATATAGATGCCGTGCAGAATGACTAAGGATCAGTTCCCTCGGCCCCCTTTAGCAATGTAGAACACTGGGCAGAGATGTATGTAGATTTTGTCCATATGCGTTACTTACGCTAGTATTGTTAGTTACGCATACCTACCATTTTGTAGAAAATAGAAACACCCACTGGCATATCTGCGCACTGCGACGTCAGTGGCTCGTTAGGGACACTGCGCAGGGTCGGCATAACTTAGTGGAACACCCTGTAGCTGCTACTTGTGACGTAGTATGGTAGATAGAGCGAGGGATGACCTACTCGCTCTTCAGTCTGCAGACCTACGACCACACCCTGGTGACCTACCTACCCTCGCGCTTCTACTAGCCTCCACCTCCCACTCACTCCCCCCCCCCCCCCCCCCGTGCCCCTCCCCGCAGACCCTCGTTATACGTTTACACCCACAGAACACAGTTCATCCTTTAATGCGGCTCTACTGCGCTTAGACACGGTACACATATTTCATGATTGATTTTAACTCAGTTCAGTTAACATTAAATATTAATTTCATACAATTTAAACGCTGTTTTCCATAATTCGCCATTTTTCCATCCTAAAGGAAAAAAGTGAACAACATGTTTATTGTAGCAAAATTAATTTATTTTAATTTTGTACTCAAAAAAAGTTTCGCTAAAGTTCGTGGTTGTCGAGTTATTCAAGAAAAACATAAAAAAGTTACTTTGAACCCTCCCCACCTCCAGGCCAAACTGTCACGCCCACTGGTGAGGATTTTAAGTATGTTGTCCATGACACTCTCCCCTACCACTGTACCAAAATTTCCAACTTTTTTCCCCTAATTTTCCATTCTATACTGGCCTAGGTGAGGGCCATATTTTGCTATAGTGGACATTCACGAGCTTCCACGGAACCTGTGTTGGTATGGCTAAGCGAATGGATGGTATGTGGACCAAGTAAGATGTTGTGAGACAGTTTTTCTGGAAACAGTCGCACAACATCTGCAAATTGGTAATGAAAATCCCAGTTGGTCAGAATGCTTAATTTATATCGATAAAAACGATACAGCACAGTACTGGTGATTGTCAGTAAATAACTAATGCAGCCTTCCTAGTCTCTCGCTCTTAACCCATTTTTACATTCGTTGTAGCTGTGGGAAAATTTTGGAAGCACCCTAGGTGATAAGAAGGATGACAGACCGGCTAGAAGCCGTGAGAGAGTGTCATCACTAGCACCAAAGGCTTCGAACGACGCAGGGAGGGGGGGGGGGGGGGGGACTGGACTGAGGGTCACAGACAACCAGCCGGCTGCTATTCCTGTGTAGAACCGCAGTAAGACGTCAAGACATTGTATAGACACACAGATAGCATCTCCCATAGACAAAACACGTGGCAAAACATTTTACAAACAGGAAATGAAGTGAGGAGACTCGCCTTTTTAGGGAGCAGCCACCGTTGTACACGAGATGTAGAAAGCTGGCCGTTTATCCAGAAAAGGACGGAAAGCTGAAGATAAACATATAAATGATGGATAAAGGAGAGAGACTGCCGTTCGCTTTGATTTGGCAAAAAAAGATTACTCGATTCAAAACATGCCAGTATTGTCTAAAGTAAATAAATTAAAAGTAAGGAAGTGACGCTGGACGGTGATAAGATAGAGCACCTCATTAGCCAAGAGCACCTCATTAGCCACAGAAAGAGAGAGAGAGAGAGAGTGATGCCTTTTTTTCGGTGGACGATGGAAGGATGCTAGTCATTGGTGAATCAGTCAGGGGAAGGAGACAAGTGTTCTGTAAGGAGCTGTTTCATTGGTAGGTGCTCGGAAGATCCAGAGCCGAGCCAATTCAGATTCAGTAAGGGACGGAAAGCGCGCTAATGAAAGATGTCATTTTAATTGACATTCGACTGGAAGTCAGATCAAAATCAAGATCTGGAACCTCCGCTGCCAGACGTCGATGCTGAGAGATGTTGCAGAGCTACCTGGGCTGATGCGTTGGGGAATTAGAAACATTTCGGCCTAACTTGGCGATAGTCGTTGGTTCCACCAATAATCAGTTCTACAACCACTTCAGATACCACCTGCAATATAGTGGTGAGATCGTTCCGCAGCCATAAGACGAGTGTAGAGAAATTAGTCACTTTTTCGTAATCCGATTACTTCAAGCTTCACACTGAATGCTTGTATTTTTACACAAATGAACAGTTAGCTTTCAGCTTCACCCACAGGTGTGACATCTTCACTCCTGTAGTACTACTACTTCCGTTAACCTCACGACAATCACTAGGCGTTTCACGATTTCTCTGAATCTACAGTTGCTATCAACATAGGTTTCCCTTCCTTCACCCTATCTTCTTTGATAAATAGTAAAGTCAGTATTGCCCCTTATGTTCCTACATTTCTTTCGAACCAGAACTGGTATTCCCAAAATTCGTCTGCATTTGGAACCCCATCCCGCAGCACATTTCTGATCGACGCCTGCCAGGATTCTGATCTGAAGCGTCAGATCCATAAACACCAGTGTTCGCCCACAAAGTAGTTTGTACGAATCCAAAGAAATGGAAACACCGAGAAGATGACCTAATGCAAGGTAAGCAGACGACAATGGGAAACATGCAGAAGTAACACGAATGCGTTCCAGTTCAAGACGGCTCTGAGCACTATGGGACTTAATATCATGGTCATCAGTCCCCTAGAACTTAGAACTACTTAAACCTAACTAACCTAAGGACATCACACAACACCCAGTCATCACGAGGCAGAGAAAATCCAGTTCAAGACGGTATTGTATATGTAATTTTGGAAGACGCCTTTATCTAGAGTCCTGCTCTTTGCACATAATTTTCTTATGATTTATTCATCAAACTAATTTTTGTTGTGTACAACTGGCTGTGAAAATTAGTCCTGAATAAATAGCTTGCTTTTTTTGGGTCTTGTGTTATCAGTATATAAGTAAATGGTTTCTACATTTCCAACCAACTAACTTCATTTGTGATGCTCGTTTCATTCGCAAGTGCGCCCTGCTCTTCCGGTTTGCGGACGAGGCTGGAAGCACGCATGTGATGGAGTGACTTTCTCGCCTGCCTCGCCATATCCTGAGGGGTGTGGCCTTCGACATTACGCTGGTCATTCCAGCAGCTCCACGAGTGAATGCGCTAAATTGCTACCGCCGCGCAACCGCTCATTACTGTCTAGAAACTACCGATGAAAATTTTTGTGGATTGCGCGAACGAGAGAAATTAGATATCCCCTAATGGGCGAGAAAGTAAGCCGCGAGAGGCAATCAAGATGTTCGGTTTCTTTGATTCGGTGAACTGAACTAACCCGTGTTCGAGCAGTCACACATGTAAATTCGAGTAGTGTATGAAAGAACGTGTGCAGCACTGTACAAGATCTGTTGCTGGACTCTAGAATGCAGACAGTTCGTACAAAACACTGTGACGGTCATTCTGACTTTGTATCATTGCACACGATGACGCGTGTTGGTATCATGCTACAGGATGAATTTGTAGGCTGCTGATGTAACTTCCACACAATAAAATTTAAATATTAGGAAGTGTTTTCGGAAAGTCTTCGTCTGCAGTGCAGCCTTGTATGGCAGTGAAACATGAACGACAGTCAAATCAGACAAAAAGAAGGTAGAGATTTTAAAATTTTGAAGATTAGACAGTTAGATCGATAGCAAATGAGGATGTACTTAAGCGAATTGCTGAAAAAGAAATTTATAGAATTACTATAAGAAGGGAAATTAGATTCCTCACCATCTGGAAACATAATGTGTTGCCGACAGAACGGCACGCCTCCACACGCCAGCTACAACGGTTGCTGAACTCTGTCACACATGGAATGACGCACCCGCATCTGCCACACAAGTTTATTTCGAGTCGATGCCCAGTCAGATAACAACCATTTTTCCTGCAATATATGGCCACTATATGTAAATTAGTACGGTAAGTTTCAACTTCTGGATATTGGTAACTGATAATTATGTCGAGAGAAGTTTCGAGGTTCCTCGAGAATATCATCTTAAGAGCATATGCTAATACTTTCGACGAGCTGCCATGAATAAAACTGATAGAAGTGGTCAGCCTGACAATTGGTACTTTTTGATCTAAGGGTCATGGCTTTCTCAGGAACCGCCCATGAAACTGTTAAACTACCTAAGGTCCACCCTAGACCAAATCTGACGCAAAAGGCCCAACAAATCTGCTCCATTGCCTGGGCTGGAGGAAGAGCGTAATCTTTAAATTTTGAACCTGTTCTGTAGTATAGCTGCAGTTAGCCCGTTGTTCCGAGAGATATGCAAATGGTCGCTAGGCAAAGAGCTATCCAAAAAACACGATGCCTTATCTCTTTGATCAATGGAAGCCCAGCTATGACATCCTGAGTAATCGTATTTTCCCACGCAGCTTTATGGAACTTATTGGCATCGTGCACTGCCGAGCACGAACCGATAGTGATCCTTATCTTTCAATTCGTAATAGTTTAACACAATACTTTCAGAGAAACCGTTCACATCTGCTTCCTAACGATATGATTTCGTAGCTGTAGCTTGTAAATTCATTAACCTAATCGGGAAAAATGTGTTCACGTTTTTCTTTTTTTAAAATTCATTAACTTCCTCTAAAAAAATATTTGTGTTTTTCTATTTTAAACGTCTTCACTTGTGAAACAAAATATTACTTTTATCTTCGCATTTGCAATAAATAACCCTTTATTGCAGTTACTTACTGGAGTTAAGATGAAGATAAATTGAACACTATTACTGTAATAGTGTTGAATTTATCTTCATCTTAACTCCAGCAAGTAACTGCAGTGAAGGGTTTGAAATGAAAGCCGCCGCGAGTTAGGTGATCGAAATGTTCATTTTAATACACTCAAGAGCCAAAGAAAATGGTACACCTGCATAATGTCATGTAGGGCCCCCGCGAGCATGCTGGAGTGCTACAGCAGTAGGTGTCATGTGCTCAATTAATGTGTGAAGTAGTGCCGGAGGGAGCTGACACCGTGAATCCTGCAGGATTTTCCATAAATCCGTAAGAGTAAGAAAATGTTCATGTCCGAGGAGTTTGGTGGCCAGAGGAAGTATTTAATCTCAGAAAAGCGTTCCTGGAGGCACTCTGTAGCAATTCTGAACGCGTGGGGTATCGCATTGTCCTGCTGGAATTGCCCAAGTCTGTCGGAATGCACAATGGACGTGAATTGATGTTTACGTATGTGTCACTTGTCAGAGTCGTATCTAGATGTATCAGGGCTCCCATATCACTCCAAGTGCACATGCCCCACACCATTACAGAGCCTCCACCAGCTTGAACAGTCCGCTGCTGACATGCAGGGTCTATGGATCATGAAGCTGTCTCCATACCCGTACACGTCCATGGGCCCTCGATACAATCTTAAACTAGACTTGTCTGACTAGGCAACATGCTTCCGGTCATCAACAGCCAAGGTCGGTGTTGACGGGCCCGGGCAAGGCGTAAAGCTTTGTGTCGTGCAGTCATCAAGGACACACGAGTGGGCCTTCGGCTCCGGAAGCCCATATCGATGATGTTTTGTTGACTGGTTCGCACGCCGATACTCGTTGATGACCCAGCCTTGAAATCTGCAGAAATTTGCGGAAGGGTTGCACTTCTGTCACGCTGAACGATTCTCTTTAGTCGTCATTTGTCCCGTTCTTCCAGGATCTTCTTCTGGCAGCAGCGATGTCGGAAATTTGTTGTTTTACCGGATTCCTGACATTCATGGTACACTCCCGAAATTTTGTCGTACGGGAAAGTCCCCGCTTCATCGCTACCTCGGAGATGCTGTGTCCCATCGCTCGTGCGACGACTATAAAACCACGTTCAAACTCATTTAAATCTCGATAACCCGCCATTCTAGCAGCAATAACCGATCTAACAACTGCTCCAGACACTTGTTTTTCATAGGCGTTGCCGACCGCAGCGGCGTGTTCTGCCTGTTTACATACCTCTGTATTTGAATACGCATGACTATACCAGTTTCTTTGGCGCTCCAGTGTATAACGACGCCATGTGCGATGTATATAGTTCACCCTGTCCAAAGCGCAGGCGTCCTTCGGCGCTGGCCACTGTCCTTGCCAACACAGCACTAGGCTGTCACGCTGAGGGCCAATGGTACTGTGACGCCATTGCTGTCACACGACTCACTCAGCTACTCCTTCCACCTTGGTGGCAGAAGCGCTCTCCCCTCAACACAGCAACAATACCTCATAAGAATGATGATCGGTCAGCAGTTGTAGCACACACACGTACCCGGTGTTTTTATTCTGTTGCAAGTAGGTCCAACTTACGTATTAAATATCTTATACCATGTCACTGTAAATGAAACTTTATGATATTCTAATGTATTAACACACATCAACGTTATTTCTTAATCATACTTTAGCTATGTAGTTTTTATTTGAAACGTCGTGTACAGTCGCAGTCTCTGTAAACGCTAGTTGTGCTCTGATTGTCACGCTGTTAAGGCGTACTGTGAAAATAGCTGACACTACTTTCTGCTTCGAGGTGAAACACGCCCGCGGAACACGCTTAAAATGACGAAAAACAAACTGTTCTTAATGTTTTACACAAGACTACGGGGAAAATGAACATTGAAGTTTTTAGAGAAATTGTATTTCCTAAATATGAGGCGTCAATCGACACGAAATGCTTGGCTTAATCGGCAGCGCTGGAGCCTGGTAAATGAATATTCTGTGTTTTGGTTCGCTGGTTCGAATCTCGGTGTGGCTTTGTTTCCGTTCAGTTCGAATACCTACATCATTTAAATATTAGTTTCGTCAAATATATGCTAATGAACACATGCTAATTAACACACACTTAATCATTAATTATTATGAAAAATACACGCATTCTCGTTTCTGATTACATATCACACTCAAAATTCCAGTTTTCTTTGCAAACATAAATTCTTAACTATCAATATTTTGTGAAACATTGGTGTAAAGGAGAATGAATTCATTCTAGAAACGTCCCGCAGGCTGTGGCTAAGCCATGTCTCCGCAATATCCTTTCTTCCAGGAATGCTAGTTCTGCAAGAGCTTCTGTGAAGTTTTGAAGGTAGGAGACGAGGTACTGGTGGAATAAAGCTGTGAGGGCGGGGCGTGAGTCGTGCTTGAGTAGCTCAGTTGGTAGAGCGCTTGCCCGCGAAAGGCAAAGGTCCCGAGTTCGGGTCTCAGTCCGGCGCACATTTTTACTCTGCCAGGAAATTTCATTGGTGTAAAGATTGTTTAAGTTAAGGAAACATTAGACAGTTACATTTTTGGGAGAAAAGCGAAGATAGAATAGTTTTTATTTGGACTATGTCTGTTTTTATGTACCACAGATGCTCTCACATGAGCAAGAGTGATACGGCGTCGTCAAAACACAGAAAACAACGATTTTCGCGCCACCCGTCATCGAGCACATCGTAGAAATGCATTTTTATTGTTGCCGCCGTACCACTGGAATCTAAACCCAACAGAACTGATCTGGAGCCAAGTTACGGGATTTGTAGTGAGACAAGACATTTAAATTGCCAGACGTAATGGAAGCATAATGCTCGAAATTTTGTCACACGTCACTGCCAAAAGCTTGCGAAATGCCGAGCAACACAACATAAAAGAAGAGGAAAAAGTGTGGCGCTTGGATAGCTTTGTGGATTCTGTTGCTGAACGCCTCGTTGTCAAAGTAGCGGATGACGGTTCCAGCACTGAAACAAGGGCGCCCAAACCCGGTGGCAAGAGGAGACCGCGCCGCAAACCCCCTCCCCCACCCCCCATTTGCCCTACCTCTCTGGAGTAGGGCAAAAGGGAGTGTAGTCAGGTGGTTTTTATTTGAAGAAGATAATTTAAAAGTCGGTATTGCGCAGATTTTTGACAGGTTTGAAACTGCAACGTTTTATGGCTACATACATGCAAAAAATTAAAAGTACTCCACACCCCCAGGTCTGTTCTCCCCCCTCCCCCCCCCCACCCCTCCAACAACCTATCGTAAGGGCGCCCTTGTACTGAAATGTATTCCTGGTAGTAGAAGGAGTTCAGAGATTACCAGATGAGTACAGGGCGTCAGTATTTAACTATATTGCGAAATACATGCAGTACGCCTTTACGTCACACGTAGCTGAAGCAGAAAAATTACCCGGTGCTTAAGTTAGAAATTTTCATCGCTGTTGTTTTAATTGCAATACTATGTTAGCTAAGGATGAGAGCATTTTATGTTTTACGTCCGGTAATCTAAGAAGCGTGTTGCCGGAGTTTTGCCACATATTATTTCGTTCTGTTTTAACGACATTCGAAGCTATGCTGTTCCTCTGCTCGTGTCTTTTGCGAGTTAACTGTAACTGTTCACATCACTGCAGGTTACTTTGAACACTTGACTGGGCAGTGCTGACCAAGTTAAATGCGCCGATAAGCTGTTGCCCCTTATCATCGTTGAGTAGACGTGTGTGTGTAACGCAGAACATAAAACGTATCCTTACTATCGTACTTGACTGTCCTCGAGACAGCGTGGTTTCCGCCCCATGTGAAACGAAATCCACTGAGGTTCCAGATAACGCGGAAGAATACATAGTGTAATTTTACATCACGATCATTCTTATGGTGAACACAGTTACCATATATGGCTTCACTTCGCACAAATACTTTCAGAAACGATGTCCTGACACTTAAATCGATACTTGATGTTAACATATTCCTCTTCTTCAGAAACGCTTTCCTTGCCATTGCTAGTCTACATTTTATCTCCTCTCTACTTCGACCATCACCAGTTTTTTGCGCACCAAATAGCAAAATTCCTTTACTACTTTAAGTGCCACATTTCCTAATCTAATTCCCTCAGCATCACCCGACTTAATTCGACTACATTCCATTATCCTCGGCACATAGAGGTCTATGTGCCGATTGTATAAACATCACTGACCTTGGATCAAATTTGACATTAGATCAGAAAGTGAACTATGTTCAGGACTCAGCTCTATTGCATAACGCTAAACTTGGATCCACCGAAGCTGGCTGACATTTGATCTTAGACAGCGCGTAACGTGCTTGACAACATGGCTAAAATGGCCAGTCAACACGATTATTGCGCTTCGACCGCAATATTTATCGTTCATCGTAGATACGCAGGTTCAGTGGTATAATGATGGGAGCAAGCAAACAGAAAAAGAAGCGACCGTCAATTTTTTCTCAATAAGCGAAAGATTTGCTGCTGGAAGTTACGTTGGAACAGTATCAAGATATAATTCAGTGCAAAAAGAAACAGATGGTCACTGTGGTCAACAATGTAAAGCCATGGAGAGAAGTTGCTATTGACTTCAAGTCTCTGTTTAAGACCGTTAACTCATGGACAGCTCTGCAAGCTTTTGCTATGTCTGCTTTACACACATCACCAACTACTATTTGAAAATCTTAAGTTTAACAGCAACATGCACGTTGCAGTCAGTGATGGCTTCTTTTGATTGGTTTCGTTAGATACTCTCTGAACCTTAGTTCCAACCACTCTGCAGTACTTTTCTCAGAACAAAATCCGTCCGTCGGAGGTGCGAATCGTACCTCGGGCGTGGACGTGTGTGTTGTCCTTAGCGTAAGTTAGTTAAAGTAGTGTGTAATCCTAGGGACCGATGACCTCGGCAGTTTGGTCCCATCGGAACCTACCACAAATTTCCAATTTTTGTCGAACGAAATGTCAGCTAAAATGACTTGTTATTTAACTCCAAGGGATCTTGTTCGGAGCTCGTGGGATCTCGTCATCGTCGTCCTCTGTGTACACATCTGAATGCTCAGATATTTGTAAAGTAAACGAAAGGAAACAACGTAATTTGTGGTGTCACCGCCAGACACCACACTTGCTAGGTAGTAGCCTTTAAATCGGCCGCGGTCCATTAGTATACGTCGGACCCGCGTGTCGCCACTGTCAGTAATTGCAGACCGAGCGCCACCACACGGCAGGTCTAGAGAGACGTACTGGCACTCGCCCCAGTTGTACAGCCGGCTTTGCTAGCGAAGCTACACTGACCGATACGCTCTCATTTGCCGAGACGATAGTTAGCATAGCCTTCAGCTACGTCATTTGCTACGACCTAGCAAGGCGCCATAGCAGTTGATAATTAATATTATGAAGCATGTACCGTAACGAGAGATGTTCTACAATTGTGGATTAAAGTTAAGTATTACATCATCTACGTACTTTATTTGCAATTCTCAAGATATTGTCCTGTTCCAGACCTCACTCCAGTCAGCGTGTAATTAAACGCGTGCATTTCGGCCTCCTCTAGAAACACAGTGTTGGCTCTTCTGCCAACACTACATAATTCACGTCGCGTAAGGTTGTTTGCACACAGAATTTTGCCCAACAATGAACTTCAACGCTCGGGAACCGGAGAGTATGGTATGTTTTCAGTGGTATGGAATAGCATGGCACTGTTGTTATAATTGTCTTTACGACCGATAACGTAGAGAAAGAAGTAGCAAATGGGGGAAAATTTCAAGGAAAGACATGGGTTGGAACGCGCTATCTACAGCACTGCAGTCCACAACCCAACCCCCTCCCCCCTTTTTTTTACATGTCAAGTTGGTATATTTGTCACCACAGAGTACAAAATAATATCACGTGTAAGAGGTCCGAGCAGATATAATTTCGCTGTATTGCTCATGCGCTGCCTGCGATATGCAAGGTAGAAGAGAATCTCTGACCAGAGAGAAGTGTTGACTGCAGTAGGAACTGTGTAGCTGTAGCAGTAAGTTATTGCTAGTCTGCAGTCTGCTCTGGTCTGGTCTGGTGTATCGTGTTGGCTGAGCCGGTCGCGGTGCAGCGATGTCGGAGCCTGAGTATTATTGTATAAGGTAAAAAGCAGCCTCGCGCATATGTAGTAATGTCATCTCAAGTCCCATGTAAATGTTTTAAAAATCTCGTAATAATAATCTTACTCATAAAAAGTAACTTTTAACAACCATTCATTTCAATTTAAAGAATTTACTAATTTCTCCCATCCATGATCATCCCTATTGTTGCAAAAGAAAAATCAGTTGCTTCCTTTCATAAATGACAAATCAATCGGCCAGCATTGCACAGGGCTGTGCCAGAAAACATTATTTTAAGAGCAGATATATATGCGTTATCCGGCGACTTCATTGAGGTAACAATTTTTCTCTTTTTTATTCAGAATGATCTTTCAGGGCCATGACGCAGCACTGCTGACTCCAAAATTTACCAGGTTAAATTCACAGTCAATTATTGAAAAGTTATAAGTGAGAGACAATTTAATTGAGAGGTTAGTTACATTGTATTATCACCAGGTTACTGAATTTATTTTTTTTGTTGGGACGTTACACTGAATGTGAACGACGTAATTATAATTTTTTACTGTTGAGAGGTTTAGGAATTTTTCTGTTTTGAGCTTACATTAAATGAGAAAAGAATTTTGTGGGCACGTTAAATGGGAAAGAAATTTTGTGGGGAGGTTACACACGTGTTACAAAACTTTCAGTAGTGCAAAAGTACATATAAACTGTATCGTGGCCAGAATATAACTAATTACGATATTAATATTCAACAACTTATATATTACTTAATTTGTCTCCATGAGTGATCATAATAATCTCATGGAACGTTAAGGCTTCGGGCTCCTCCTTGCGATACTGACCGTCACCCAGGTGAAGATTCATTCCGGTGAAGGAGGATTCCCGTGCCGCGCGAAGCACAACCGTCGGCTTGTGTGTCAATTGTCCTTCCGAGCTACAGCTATAAAAATGTTTCTCTGGACCGGATTCGCACAGGCTACTTATGGATTTCTGCTTACAGACCCTCCACAGTCCATATAAATTCTTCAAATCTTTAGTTCGAGTTGTAATTTCTTTCTGAGTACTTCGTCGTTTTCGTTCGTAATTACTTGCAGTGTCACCTGACCAGTGTGTTCCTACCGTACTTCGCCCTCAGTAACTATTCCGTACTTGTTGCCATTACCCATACACGCTCAACAACAGCAAATTGAGCAGCTACAAGTTTCTTGTCCTACACTTGACTTTTGGAGATGGATGTATAGCATATTGCACTTTGTGATCTTTTAATGAGTTGTTCGAAAATACTCTTTTTCGAGATACCTTCGGAACTGCAGTAGGTTCTCTTCTGCTTTCTTGTTAATAATATATTGACATAATTCGCGAAAAGCCACATTATGACGTTGTTTTTCATGTAGGGATAAGCTACCTGATCTGGAACCAACAAAAAGTGAGATTTCTACATATTTAGTATCAGTTCGTTTTGGCAAAGCTATTTTTCTTTTGTTGTCCTTCCATATACCTAAATAACAACTACATGTAAATCTGTGTGAAACCGTATCAACAGGGAGGCATTTTTGACGTAGATTTGTCTCCCATAAACCAATAGCACAAGGGTTTTCACTTTTACTTACAACATTATTGACGACTCTGTACCAGGAGTCCTTCACTTCACTTGATAACACATTTGTGGCGAGATATTTCCAGAGTATCTTCCAAATCTTATCTTGATATTTCTGTTCAGTTTTGTTCCGTTTCGTGTTTTGCATTTTCTGTGATCAGGGGCAATTCTAGAAGTCGGCCAAGGGGAGGGAGAGGGGGAAGCTAATGGGGGGAGGGGGTTTGGGGGAGTGGAATATCGCTTAACAAAAGGGGAGTTGGGGTCGTCCATCGACAAATTGGTAAAATTTGGTTTTGCTTAAAGTAGGTTTTGGTAAATGTTTTAGAGTTTAGGATAAAAGATGTGTATTAATAAATAATAAGACGCCCATTTTTAGTTAAATGATGTTTATTGGTTTAGATAGTAAGCTATTTGGCGGTCTTATTCTTTTGTTAAAATGCGTTTGAAATGCATCGCAACCTATATTGCTACATAATTATTAAAAAAAAAGTGATTGAAATTGATGGAGTAATATATTCACTGATTTCAGGAGTCATTTTATCCAGTGTAATATGATACTCCATTGGGCGGGGTGGGGGGAGGGAATAGCACCCATAGCCCCCCCCCCCCCCCTGCCAACGCCCCTGCCTACGATCGAACGGTTGTTTGTGTCTGACATTTTTTTTCGCTCGATTCCCAGGTAACTGAGTTGGATGTAAATTGTCGTACATGTTTTAATTTAGGTTTCATCGATGAGCCATTCGTCGGCGGATCGAGGCTCTTGGGCTCCATCGCTTTCAGCAGTGCAGCAGTCTTGGTGTACGGATGGTTTTCAATGCACTCTAAATTTCACTTTAAATACAAATCTGTTAATTTTTTGTCAATATGTATGAGACCTAGGTGTCATACATACTGTCACTAAATACATGCGGCGCGGAATAGGTGCCCTTGCCATATATAACCACATACTACACCCTACGGAAACCGGTAATTTCCTTAACGCAAACTTCCAGATCGAAACAAAGTGTTCTAGAGCATTAGCGACGTACGAATCGCGTAATCACATATTTCCTTGCCTTTTTATGTTAATAACAACTTTGTTTATTATTTCAATTGGTATCTGGTAAGAACAAAAGCAACCGACGAATAGAGCTGTACCTGACTTTGAACAACGAATTTTCGCCAATCAATTATGATCCCACTTCACGGCGATATGATCTAGGATTAACGTTTATACAACGCATATTTCCAGGTTAAAGTACATGGAGAAGAAATAAAAACGTTGAGGTTCGCCGATGACATTGTAATTCTGTCAGAGACAGCAAAGGACTTGGAAGAGCAGTTGAACGGAATGGATAGCGTCTTGAAAGGAGGGTATAAGATGAACACCAATAAAAGCAAAACGAGGATAATGCAATGTAGTCGAATTAAGTCGGGTGATGCTGAGGGAATTAGATTAGGAAATGAGGCACTTGAAGTAGTAAAGGAGTTTTGCTATTTGGGGAGCAAAATAACTGATGATGGTCGAAGTAGAGAGGATATAAAATGTAGACTGGCAATGGCAGGGAAAGCGGTTCTGAAGAAGAAAAATTTGTTAACATCGAGTATAGATTTAAGTGTCAGGAAGTCGTTTCTGAAAGTATTTGTATGGAGTGCAGCCATATATGGAAGTGAAACATGGACGATAAATAGTTTGGACAAGAAGAGAATAGAAGCTTTCGAAATGTGGTGCTACAGAAGAACGCTGAAGATTAGATGGGTAGATCACATAACTAATGAGGAGGTAATAGGATTGGGGAGAAGAGGAGTTTGTGGCACAACTTGACTAGGAGAAGGGACCAGTTAGTAGGACATGTTCTGAGGCATCAAGGGATCACAAATTTAGCATTGGAGGGCAGCATGGAGGGTAAAAATCGTAGAGGGAGACCAAGAGATGAATACACTAAGCAGATTCAGAAGGATGTGGGTTGCAGTAAGTACTGGGAGATGAAGAATCTTGCACAGGATAGGGTAGCATGGAGAGCTGCATCAAACCAGTCTGAGGACTGAAGACAACAACAACAACATTTCCAGATTAAGTGGGATCTAAAGTCATTTTCCGTCTTAAACTAAGGTTAAATGCTTTATACAATCGGTCTTAATTCAGACGCTCGTGAGTTCGGTTGTTCTAATTTCAGCCAGCCGCTGTGGCCGAGCGGTTCTAGGTGCTTCAGTCCGGAACCGCGCTACTGCTACGGTCGCAGGTTCGAATCCTGCATCGGGCATGGATGTATGTGATGTCCTTAGGTTAGTTGGGTTTAAGTAGTTCTGAGTCTAGGGGATTGATGACCTCAGATGCTAAGTCCCATAGTGCTTAGAGCCATTTTTTGAACCTAATTTCAACACCCCTCCAGCAAGTATATGTCGTTGCTGCCTGGCCTATTCAAACGCCCCGGAGAACGGGAAAAATGGAACAAAAGCGGGACCCCCTCCCTTAAATGAGTTATAAATAATTCCACATTAGAGAGAGAAGCGGGCGTGACGCGGCCGCCGTGACCCGCGGCTTTCCACCGGCAAGTCAGCCGCCCAAATCGGTTTTTTGTGGCCGGGCCGACCGACGCTCCATCAAGCGTGCGCCGTCGGGCTGCTACCAGTATTTATCTCGCACCGCTCCGGGGGAAAGGGCCGCATTGGAAAAGGGGAGTGGGTGGGGGACAAAAAAAACGAAAAGAGGGAAATTCTATTGTTGACCACGCGCAACCTACCCCATTATTTACAGTTGTGGTGGCCGGCCTGCAGCGGAACATAGTGCTCCGCGCCGTAATTAGGGTCCCACGCAGGCGGTAACAGAGTGGCGTGGGTTTCGAGTCCGCCAGCCAGGAAGTGCAGTCGCCGTTAACCTGCTCACTGGCCCCAGCCCGAGCCTGCCCCGCGTCTGCATTCGGCGCTCGTTCCAGGAAAGCTTATCGCAGCTGTATTCACGTCCCGTGCTGTGATGAACCTGTTCAGAGTAATTACGGTCCCTTCTCTCACCGCCATATTTTTAAAGACGCAGTGAAGTCTTTGTCTGCTTCGGGCCATTGTTGCCAACAGCGCGGTTTAGAGGTACTCCCGGGTCCGTAAGCGATCTTCAGATTCGTCACAAATAAAAGGAAACGTAAAGATAAGCAACATTTGGATGTCATCAGTCCCCAAGCTTACGCACTACCTCATTTAACGTAGGCTAACTTACGCTAAGGACAACACATTCGAACCTCCAATGGGGGGGAGGGGGGGGGGGTAGCCGTGCGGACCGTGACGATACGCCTCAGACCGCGAGGCTACCCCGCGCCGCTAAAGATAAGCAATGACGACACTGTGCAGCGAACAACGCTGCGTACGAGGTGCATTCAAGTTTCAAGGCCTCCGATTTTTTTTCTAATTAACTACTCACCCGAAATCGATGAAACTGGCGTTACCTCTCGACGTAATCGCCCTGCAGACGTACACATTTTTCACAACGCTGACACCATGATTCCATGGCAGCGGCGAAGGCTTCTTTAGGAGTCTGTTTTGACCACTGGAAAATTGCCGAGGCAATAGCAGCACGGCTGGTGAATGTGCGGCCACGGAGAGTGTCTTTCATTGTTGGAAAAAGCCAAAAGTCACTAGGAGCCAGGTCAGGTGAGTTGGGAGCATGAGGAATCACTTCAAAGTTGTTATCACGAAGAAACTGTTGCGTAACGTTAGCTCGATGTGCGGGTGCGTTGTCTTGGTGAAACAGCATACGCGCAGCCCTTCCCGGACGTTTTTGTTGCAGTGCAGGAAGGAATTTGTTCTTCAAAACATTTTCGTAGGATGCACCTGTTACCGCAGTGCCCTTTGGAACGCAATGGGTAAGGATTACGCCCTCGCTGTCCCAGAACATGGACACCATCATTTTTTCAGCACTGGCGGTTACCCGAAATTTTTTTGGTGGCGGTCAATCTGTGTGCTTCCATTGAGCTGACTGGCGCTTTGTTTCTGGATTGAAAAATGGCATCCACGTCTCATCCATTGTCACAACCGACGAAAAGAAAGTCCCATTCGTGCTGTCGTTGCGCGTCAGCAATGCTCGGCAACATGCCACACGGGCAGCCATGTGGTCGTCTGTCAGGATTCGTGGCACCCACCTGGATGATACTTTTCGCATTTTCAGGTCGTCATGCAGGATTGTGTGCACAGAGCCCACAGAAATGCCAACTCTGGAGGCGATCTGTTCAACAGTCATTCGGCGATCCCCCAAAACAATTCTCTCCACTTTCTCGATCGTGTCATCAGACCGGCTTGTGCAAGCCCGAGGTTGTTTCAGTTTGTTGTCACACGATGTTTTGCCTTCATTAAACTGTCGCACCCACGAACGCACTTTTGACACATCCATAACTCCATCACCACATGTCTCCTTCAACTGTCGATGAATTTCAATTGGTTTCACACCACGCAAATTCAGAAAACGAATGATTGCACGCTGTTCAAGTAAGGAAAACGTCGCCATTTTAAGTATTTAAAACAGTTCTCATTCTCGCCGCTGGCTGTAAGATTCCATCTGCTGTACGGTGCTGCCATCTCTAGGACGTATTGACAATTAATGCGGCCTCATTTTAATACAATGCTCATGTTTCTATCTCTTTCCAGTCCGGAGAAAAAAAATCGGAGGCCTTAGAACTTGAATGCACCTCGTACATTGCAGACCAGTACGTGACTGTGGAAGTCGTTGTAGGCAGAGACCTTGCATACGTCTACTGGAGAAACAGGAATTACATTGGAAAAAATATAGTCCGGCAATGTTGGCCGGCAATATTGCCAGCGGCAATACCTATGGCTACAAGTCGGCAACATTGCCGACCACTGTTGCCTGGCAATGTTTCCAGCAGTGAATTTCCCGGCCAGAAGAGTTTACAAGAGACACAGTATGAGGAGGAGGAGATTAGTGTTTAACGTCCCGTCGACAACGAGGTCATTAGAGACAGTGCACAAGCTCGGATAAGGGAAGGTTTGAGAAGGATACGTGCCCTTCCGAAGGAACCATCCCTGCATTTGCCTTGTGTGATTTAGGGAAATCACGGAAAACCTAAACCATGATGACCGGACGTGGGTTTGAACCGTCGTCCTGCTGAATGCGAGTCTAGCGCTAACCACTTGGCCACCTCGCTCGGTAGACACAGTATTGCCGCGAGAGAGATGAGAGCGAGTTGAAGCGTATACGGCTCTCATGCGTTAGAATTCCACGAGGAAAGTAGTTAGCAAGATAAACATACATCAGCCTTTGTGCTTGCGTTCTTTTTTAAGGAAACGAACTGCTTTCGAATATTGAAATACGATTTAAATTTATTGTAAAAGCAGTTGGTTCAAGCACTGGTAAGACCAAAACCAATATGAAACTGTGCTTGATAACCTGATTGCCTGTCACCCATCGGGTTTTGGCTGCTGATATTTCATACACAAGTTTGATGTACCACTTTAAGCTCACTTATCAATGTTGATACCAGACTTGGGTGGGAGGACAAGTGTTTATGCTCGTATTATCAGTCACTCGTACAATGGTACAATGAGAGAACCATGACTTTCAAAAATGTCAATCATTTACCGCCAATGTTCTGGGGCGTGAAAAGTAGTGTATACAGAAGGGTAATTAAGAAACACGACAATTACCAAGTTGCTGCCCATGAAAATGAAACGCACGGAATGAAGCTTAAAAAAATTATAAGACTTAGGTTATATAAAATAGAATTGTGGTAGTCTTCTACTACGATAGTAGCAGCCAGAATGTGGTTCTTCAGATTCCTGTTTATGTATAAACTAATTTATATGTTCAGTAACTCCTCCCATAGATGTAGGTATCAGATTTATTTGCTCGCTTCCACATTCTTGTAAACAACTAACAAATCGAATGCCACTACGTACTCGCATCAACTTTCAAACTGAAGTCATCGAGTAAAACAGAAGTGATTTCTGACGTTCCCCAAGGTAGTGTCATAGGCCCTGTGCTGTTCCTTATCTATATAAACGATTTGGGAAGCAGTCTGAGCAGCCGTCTTCGGTTGTTTGCAGATGATGCTCTCGTTTATAGACTAATCAAGCCATCAGAAGTTCAAACTGCAAAACGATTTAGAAAAAATATCCGAATGGTGCGGAAAGTGGCAGTTGACCCTGAACAAAGAAAAGTGTGAGGTCGTCCACATGAGTGCTAAAAGGAACCTGTTAAAATTCAGTTACACGATAAATCAGTCTAATCTAAAAGCCGTAAATTCAACTAAATACCTAGGTATTACAATTACGAACAACTTAAATTGGAAGGAACACATAGAAAATGTTGTGGGAAGGCTAACCAAAGACAGCGTTTTATTGCCAGGACACTTAGAAAATGTAACAGACCTACTAAGGGGATTTACTACACTACACTTGTCCGTCCTCTTTTAGAATACTACTGCGCGGTGTGGGATCCTTACCAGATAGGACTGACGGAGTACATTGAAAAAGTTCAAAGAAAGGCAGCACGTTTTGTATTATCGCGAAATATCGGAGAGAGTGTCACAGAAATGATACAGGTTTTGGGCTGGAAATCGTTGAAAGAAAGGCGTTTTCCGTTTGACTGAATCTTCTCACGAAATTCCAATCACCAACTTTGTCCTCCGAATGCGAAAATATTTTGTTGAAACCGACCTACTTAGGGAGGAACGATCACCACGATAAAATAGGGAAATTAGAGCTCGTACGGAAAGATATAGGTGTTCATTCTTTCCGCGCGCTATGCGAGATTGGAATAATAGAGAATTGTGAATGTGGTTCGATGAACCCTCTGCCAGACACTTGAATGTGATTTGCAGAGTATCCATGTAGATGTAGATGAATATAGTCGAAATCGGTTATAACAACGCCGAAGGGACCGACAGTTTACGATCGCTATAGCCGAAGTCGCACAAACCGGTTTTTGCTCTGTTTGTAGATAAAAATTTCGTATTTGCAAATTCTGGACTGCCATAGAGTTAACACGACAAAAAGTAAGAGAAATACAGTACAACTACGGTATTTACAATACGGTATTTGTGGAGAGGGGCTGAGGGGGAATTTTTCTTATGTTTATGCGATAAGTGAAGCAATAATATGCAAGCAAAACGTAAAAACCTTTAATAAGCGAGGAAAGAAGTAGCAACAATGTAAATTGTTCAATACTTTCGAAAACAGTCTTGGATAATTAATGGGATAAAATGTTAAGCATGTTTGAAACTTACTTTAAGTGCTGTATACTATAATGGCGCCACGCCGGGTTAGCCGAGCGGTCTAAGGTGCTGCAATCATGGACAGTGCGGCTGGTCCCGGCGGAGGTTCGAGTTCTCCCTCGGGCATGGGTGTGTGTGTTTGTCCTTAGGATAAATTAGGTTAAGTAGTGTGTAAGCTTAGGGACTGATGACCTTAGCAGTTAAGTCCCATAAGATTTCACACACATTTGAACATATAGTGGTCATGAATGACACTAATTCGTTCCAGTTACTGTATTACAAAAATTAATCAACAGCAGCAAAATGAGAAGACAGTATTCTAAGCGAAGGCCTAGCTTCGTTCTATGTTTCTTTTAAAATGTACGAATGTGATGTATTGTACCTAACACACTGAAATTATCTAACACACATAGCTATAAAACATCAAGAACAAATACACAATTATTCCACTTCTGTAATTTAAAAAAAAAAATAACCCGTACTGCAATTTATTTTGCTTGTTTTCTACACTCATAGGATAGAAATCTTGTTTAGTATTTTAACCAGTTGATTTAAGTTTAAAAGGCAATACAGTAACGTATACTACAGCATACTGCCCTACTTAAGGTAATCAGTTACTTATGTTTGATTTTTGCATTTACAATGAGTGTACACACTTTGTATTTGACAATGCATCCGTTTTAACGACTGATTTTAAACGAAAAATCTGCTGGAAGCAAGAGTTTGACAATAAGCGCTGCGTTGTAAAAATGAAAGTTGGATATTATAGCCTACATATTACTCCGAAAATGCAATAAAAATACGTCGTTATATACGATATATCGCTATAAACGATGTCGTACTAAGCAATTTGTCAAATTAGCGTTTAGACGGGACCATCAGAGTTCTCTGTAGACAGTACGTCGTTGAAAGCGATGTCGCTTATAAACATTATCGACTGTAATATTGTTTCACCGTACAGATTACGTGACTCGACACTGCAGCACTGCAGGTGCGAGTAAGAGGAAACAAGGCTCAGAGTAAGAGGGAAATATATACAGACGAAGACAGAGGTAGATATTGTCCGGCAGTACGAAATAATCTCCTCCCTTGTTGGACAACACTTCGGACATGCCTCGTTGACCACTTGTAACAGCCTTCTGTATCAATAATATTTATGGGCCATACAACAGTACTGCCGTCTGTTGCAGCTACATAAAAACAATGTCCACGGTAACACGATTTCCCCTTGTCTTATCAGCGGCGGCGCTTGCCGTAAACTGAACGTTGGCGACGAATCAGCTTTGCGAGGCCCCTTTCCCTTTCCAGTAAGAAAGAAAATGCTAAATTAAATGAGCTGAATTATATACTAATAATAATTATACACAAATTTCATTATTATAATATACAACGATTATTGCAATGATAAAATTACTTTAAACAAACACACATTAAACTAAACCGAACTGCCGGCTTTTCGTCTCACTGAATTTTTTAAGATTACGTCGCTATTTCCACTTCAGTTGATAGCACTGACAACGCAGATAGTCTTTCTTAAGTATGTCTTAATCAATTTTAACTTTGAGAAACTTCTCTCGGCAGAAGCTTTACTGACCGGAACTGTGAGCATTTTCTGACTGTCATGTAAAGATCTTGATGTACGTCTTCCAAATTATTTTCTAATATGTACTGAATAAGTTGTTTTGTATCTTTGATTGAGTCCTGTAGGTTGGATTTTAAAAGTTCGAGTTGTTCTTAAGGTTCGGAAAACTGTACGTCCCTACTTTCGCCTTTTCGAACTGTTGTACCTAAATCATTAAAATGTTTGCGAAAGTCGTCCTTGGATAACGATTTCAAATAATTCATATCGTAAGTAAAACCAATTCATTCAAAATATTCGTTGAGCGCTTTGAATCGACATTCAGTGTCGACTACTATAGCGTCTATCATTGTGTTAAAAAAGCTAACTCTATACTGCATTCCAGCAGACTGCATAGGTTTATCAATTTGTTCGTAACCGAACAATACATAATGTACTGAATAAGTTGTTTTGCGTCTTTGATTGAGTCCTGTAGGTTGGATTTTAAAAGTTCGAGTTGCTCTTAAGGTTCGAAAGACTGTACGGCCCTACTTTCGCCTTTTCGAGCTGTTGTACCTAAATCATTAAAATGTTTGCGAAAGTTGTCCTTGGATAACGATTTCAAATAATTCATATCGTAAGTAAAACCAATTCATTCAAAATATTCGTTGAGCGCTTTGAATCGACATTCAGTGTCGACTATTATAGCATCTATCATTGTGTTAAAAAAGCTAACTCTATACTGCATTCCAGCAGATTGCATAGGTTTATCAATTTTTTCGTAACCGAACATTCGTTTTTTCTGTGCTACTGTTTTTTTAACTGATACTCAGTTTCGAAACTATTTTTTTTACAGACAAACGAGCTTCTGCAACGCTTGTTTCAAATCCTGTGTTACGGAATTCTTGAATCCAGTCGTGAAATGAACATAAAGTGTCAATAGCGACCTTCAAGTTCACTCGAACCGATTGCCATAGCTTACGTATATTGTCGACACGTAGTTGGTAGGACATGTTCTGAGACATCGAGGGATCACCAATTTAGTATTGGAGGGCAGCGTGGAGGGTAAAAATCGTAGAGGTAGACCAAGAGATGAATACACTAAACAGATTCAGAAGGATGTAGGTTGCAGTAGGCACTGGGAGATGAAGAAGCTTGCACAGGATAGAGTAGCATGGAGAGCTGCATCAAACCAGTCTCAGGACTGAAGACCACAACAACAACAGTAAAACCACACATGTATTGCAACAATCAACTCAAAAGTTAATATTTCTGAAGACTGCTTCACAGTCGCTAAGAGTTTCGGAATCATCACTTCTATTTTTCAGGGCACTCACACTTTCGATGACATCATCAAATTGCAAAAATATCGCTTTTACAGCTCCGATTCTACTTTTCCATCGTGTTTCAGACAGAGGTTTCAGTGTAGTATCAATTTAGTTTTTATAAGCTCCCAACGCTTGCTTGATTTTGTAAAAAGCACATAAACTTTATTGATGAAGCCGAAAAAGGTTTAAGCTGTTTTACAAGTGTTAGCAGCATCTAGCAAAAGCAAATTCCAACAATTGGCATCCGCACGGCGTGAACAAAGGTCTTGGATTAGTATTGAGTATTCTTGTTCTAACACCTTTATTAATGCCAGCCATATTGGCACCGTTATTGTGTCCCCGTCCCCGACGGTTTTGGATGTCTAGGCCTTTATTTTCTTGTTCCTTTAAAATGGCATTTGTTAAATACTCTCCCGTTGTTTCTGCAACGGCAATAAACCCAACGAAATGTTCCTCTATCTCTCCAGTTGATTAATTACAAAATCTTAAATGTTACTGATATTTGTATCACACGGCTCGAATCCCTGATAGAAATGAGCATGAACGCATAAAATGTTGCTTGTTTGACTCCGTTTATAATTTACTTGATAACAAAAAAATGGTTCAAATGGCTCTGAGCACTATGGGACTCAACTGCTGAGGTCATAAGTCCCCTAGAACTTAGAACCAGTTAAACCTAACTAACCTAAGGACATCACAAACATCCATGTCCGAGGCAGGATTCGAACCTGCGACCGTAGCGGTCTTGCGGTTCCAGACTGCAGCACCTTTAACCGCACGGCCACTTCGGCCGGCACTTGATAACAGATTTGGACATTAGTATAATTACTTCATGTTGTATGGCGTGCCTTAGATAATGCTGACAATGTTGCTTTTCGTTAATACGTTGTAAATACTCTTTTAGTGTTAGATCATATTTGGATAATAATTTAAATAGGTCTATAAAACTTCCACTGTTTCTGCTATCGTTCAGGTCAAGGGATTCTCGGTGCCTTCTAAACGCCAGATTGTGTGAAGCTAAGTTTTTTATAATATCAATCAATCTTAAGTTATACCAATACTTTTGTGATTCTATAATCAGTCTCTCGTTTTCCTTATCTATTGTTTTTTCGTATTTGATTCCTTTACAGAATTCCATCCATCTGATCATGCACTCCATGTGTCTTTGACTTTGTTGATGCCTTTGAGATATCGTACTCAGATCTTCCCAGTCACAACATCCTTCTTTTATCATCTGTGTCTGCAAAGGTGAAACAAGTCAACACGGAAAGTAGTAAACATTGTCTTGACATATGGAGGAAGCTAACCATCTGCGATGTTGCTTTTCGCCGTTACTCAATTTTCTAATAAAATGAAATTTAGTAAAATGTCTTTTATTTGCATCTTTGGCGTAACTTTCATCAGCCCGGCAGCTGCTCGACCACCTGATCCAGAGTATGCCAACCCGTTGTGCGGCCTGTGTACGTGAGCATGGTGATCATATCCCATATTGATGTCGGGGTACAGGGGCAGGAAACAGTGGCGTTTTGTAGCACATCTGTTTAGGGACGGTTTTCTCAACTTATCACCAATACCGTGGACTTACAGATCTGTGTCGTGGTGTGTTTCCTATTTGCCTATGCTATTTGCGCCAGTTTTGTGTAGTACCACGTTGTGTGACACCACATTCTGCAATTATGCTTAATTTATGAGAATGAGTGTACTTTCCTTACGGCGTCGCATGCCTGCGGAAACAGGCGGCATTGGGTTTCTCGGTGGATAGTGTTCGCATTGTTTCTCACCGAGCTGAATAAAGATAAAAATGAAACCAGTGACACCGCAGTAAACTTGATAAAATAGGATTTTTGTGTGATTTACGACTAAGGGAGCTTCTACAAGATCAGTGTTACTTTGACTTAGGTCACTACTAGTCGCAACAGAAGTAGTTTCTCGAGTCTTGCACGTGTTTCATTGCTGAAACTCCAATAATACGACAAAATTTCACGAAACCTTATCGATACATGAAATACAACCTTTACATTTCGTACATTACTTCGCAGTATTAGAACAAGACAGTTATGAGGTGCGAATTTATTCGGTAGTTATACAGCACGGCGCACAGGGCTGAACGTGTCCACTTCGGCAAACCAGAAAAAAAGCTCAAAGACGGCTGTCGATATGGAGGTACCGCCATTCTTTATTTGAAATTTGTAAATTTGTGAACGAGTTATAGTGTCGTGTAAATTGACAGGCAGTTGCAGACGCTTAACGCAGACTGGTTACCCTTCTGAGCCGGCGCGTGGCCTCGGATAAACACCGGCAGGTTATTATAAAACTGGACCAGTACTCCTGGTCTTCGTGTCCAGCTGACAGCTTTTAATACGATCATCTGCTGATGCGACTGCCAACCATTGCAGTGTCGCCACGCGTAGACCAGTCCCCACAACAGTGAAGCTTCGCACGCTTCTGTTTTATAAATAAAACAGTTTCTGCGTCAGTCAGCTGTTTATTTTGGCACTACATGTTTCGATGCTTCACACCATCATCTTCAGGTGCAAGACGCAAAGTAACCTACGCTGCCCTTAGTCTGCGACTGTGAAAAGACGACTGTACTCTTCACCAGCACAGTGCACCTAATATGAAAAACAGGGTGTCCAGATACTTTTGATCACATAGTGTAGCTTAATGACTGCGCGTAAGGAGTGAGAAAGAATGGGGTACAATGGTCTATCCGGCGAAGAGCGTTGCCTCCATCATTTTGAAACGCTTTCGTACTCGTATATAAACTCGAGTTTGTTAGTATCTGGTTGGTATTTGCGAAATACATAAAACTTATTTGGATATCGAAATATGTACATCTTAGGGTAGGGCAACAGAGCTGTGTTCAAATTTCATTTTAAATAGAAAGATGTGGAGCTTAACGCTATAGAAATCCAGATTAGCTGGTACATCGAACAATTCGTCTGCGACAGACCAATCCGTTTTCAAGGGGATTTACATAAGCCGCCTGGCTGCAAAACAAATGACTCAGCTTAAAATGCTGGCCCTGAATAGTGCTAATCTTTATCTTTAGCCGCACAAACAATCACTGTACCAGAAATGTTATTGTAACTACACAGCAGATGAAAATAAGAATTAACACATTTGATTTTCTGATAAAATTACTTGAAAATTCACAGCATAGCACTTTACTGAAATCCTATACTGGTATTAAGCCTCTGAACTGATACTGATATTATTTTCGAAAATACACTCTGCTAATCGCTGTGCGTTACAATGAACATTAACTGTAATGGTGATTAAATTTATTCGCCTATCTGTGCGCTCATCTGCTATGCAACCTGTATCTATTAGGAATACATGGAGAGTGTCAGAAATCAAATTTCATTTGCTGCAGTTGAGGTGTACAAAGCAAGACGGTCTTACCACCTCTCATAAAATGCTTCTCAGTACACAACTCGTATTATGCGAGTATGCAAAAAGTCATGAAAGTAAATGAAAATGGGAAACTACTACTCTTAACATAACTAATGAGGAGGTACTGAACAGAACTGGGGAGAAGAGAAATTTGTGGCACAACTTGGCTAGAAGAAGGGACCAGTTGGTAGGACATATTCTGAGGCATCAAGGGATCACCAGTGTAGTACTGGAGGGCAACGTGGAGGGTAGAAACCGTAGAGGGAGACCAAGAGGTGAATACACTAAGCAGATTGAGAAGGATGTGGGTTGGGTAGGTACTGGGAGATGAGGAAGCTTGCACAGAATAGAGTAGCATGGAAAGCTGCATCAAACCAGTCTCTGGACTGAAGACCACAACAACAACAATTCTTAACGACTGATAAATGAGAACAAGAGTCCACGTTCAACTATGCTTCATTAAACCCTAACAATAATATACCTTTCATCTAGTTCTCACACCTAGACAAATTAACAAAATATTTCTTAATAACTCTCTTATAGCCGGCCGCGGTGGCCGAGCGGTTCTAGGCGCTTCAGTCCGGAACCGTGCAACTGCTACGGTCGCAGGTTCGAATCCTGCCTCGGGCATGGATGTGTGTGATGTCCTTAGGTTAGTTAGGTTTAAGTAGTTCTAAGTTCTAGGGGACTGATGACCTCAGATGTTAAGTCCTCTAGTGCTCAGAGCCATTTGAATAAACTCTCTTATACACAGCTGCCTTCCTTGACACTTGTTTCAGTTATCAGACAAATCTATGTGCTTCACTATAAAGTTTGTACTGCAAACTTTAACCATACACAATGTTCTAACAACAGACTATACAGATATAAATATAAAAAAGACTGGAGTACCTTAAAAATTGCCTTTGTCATTCCTGCGTTCACATCATCTCATATCCTCAAAATTTTTCCTCAAAACATATTATTACTAAATACTTTTTAAATTATGCTGCCTCCACTACAAAGCAGGCTAGCTTCCATCCTTTTCAAACCAATTACATACCAGACTGTCCAAGAAACACTGCTACTCTCTTCAAAAGAAGTAACCTCTCTGACCAAAGAACATAATATTGCAAAGGTTGAGTACATTTATCAAATTCGCAACTTCATCCACATTTATGGCCCGAACTAGCTGAAAATCGTTATGGCAAATGGGACAGTAGACTTTCAATTTATAGTATCAATGGGAAGTAGCAGAAATGAGAACAGCGAGAAACTTAACATCAGGATCGATGGTCGCAACATGGATGAAGTCAAGGAATTCTGCAGCCTAGTCAGTAAAATAACCTATGACGGGCAGAGAAAGTAGGACATCAAAAGCAGACTAGTACTGGCAAGAAGGGCATTCCTGGACAAGAGAAGTCTACTAGTATCGGGCATATGCCTTAATTTGAGGAAGAAATTTCTGAGAATGTGCGTCTGGAGTACAGCATTTTATGGTAATGAAACATGGATTGTGGGAAAACCGGAAAGGAAGAAAGTCGAAGCATTTGAAATGTGGTTTAACAGACGAATGTTGAAAATTAGGTGGACTGATAGGGTGAGGAATGAGGATGTTCTGTGCAGAATCGGAGAGGAAAGGAATGCGTGGAAAACACTGACAAAGAGAAGGGATAGGATGATAGGACATCTGTAAAGACATGAGGGAATGACTTCCATGGTACTAGAGGGAGCTGTAGAGGGCAATAACTGAAGAGGAAGACAGTGTTTGAACTACATCCAGCTAATAATTGAGAACGTACCTTGCAAGTGCTACTCTGAGATGAAGAGGCTGGCACAAGAGAAAAGGAATTCGTGGCGGGCCGCATCAAACCAGTCAGAAGACTGATGCCCCCCCCCCCCCCCCCCAAAAAAAAAAAAGAAATTGCCAATAGTGCAGTATGGAGCAAGTGTTATTACGGCGTGGGGTTGTTTTGCGTTCAAGGAAACGCTAAATGCTAAAGTTCAAATGGCTCTGAGCACTATGGGACTAACTTCTGAGGTCATCAGTCCCCTAGACTTAGAACTACTTAAACCTAACTAACCTAAGGACATCAGACACATCCATGCCCGAGGCGGGATTCGAACCTGCGACCGTAGCGGTCGCACGGTTCCAGACTTTGCGCCTAGAACCGCTCGGCCACTCCGGCCGGTTAAATGCGAAGGAATTTGAACACATTTCACAGCGAACTGTTCAGAAATGTTGAATTTTTTTATCAGCATTTCAACACCCCCAATTATACAGTAGCGTATGTGAGGCAATGATTTATGGAATGAAATGAACTGTTGTGTGCAGATTCCCTACCTGAACCCAACAGAACACCTTCGGGATGAGTTAGAACGACATGGCTCTAGACCCTAGCGTTCACCATCATCACTTCCTCTGCCTTCGGCTGTTGAGGAAAAATGGGCTATTTTTCCACAGACATTCAGACACCTCACTGAACGTATCTCCAGGCTGTCATAAGGACGGTGGCACACCGCACAGTAACGCCTTGTGATAAGCGTCCGGATATATCTGATCGGATAGTGTAAAGCCCATATTGGGCACGATAACGGCTGTGACTTTCCAAAGAAGCTAACGGGAATTCGTCAACACTATAGCCACAGAAAGGGTAGACCAGAGTGATGCTGATTCCTGCTCATCGTGAATAATGTGCCTGTGCCTTAGAAACCCCATCGAACAACTTTTTGTGTGTTTAAAAGAGAAGTATTCAGTAGGAGTAATAATAGCAGTAATATTAGTAGCCTTATTCATGCGTAGATTTCTTTTACAGGGATGTTGGACATATCTTGGTACTACAACTTAAGGGCAACAAAGAGAAGGTAACTCATATGTACAGGCATTTACAAACTTACAGGTCTAGTTTGATAAGGCTAGAGTAGATAGCCAATCGTGGCTTCATGGTACGAACCATCCAGGCATTTTCCAGAAGCAATTTAGGGAAACCACGGAAAACCTAAATCAGGATGGCTGGATAAAGATTAGTGTCTCCAGCCACCTGAATACAAGACTTTAAGTCTGTTTGAAACAGTGGTACCTCATTCGGTTTCTTCCTAGTGCGAAGTACTGCTTTACAAAGAACTTACACTGATGAGCCAAAACCTTGTGATCGCTGCCCACTGCGAGTCTGAGTAGCTGCTGGTGATCTCGCGGGCACGTGATGCAGTAAGGAAAGAGTGTAAGCGGAAGAGAGACGAATGGGCAGTCATCGTAGCGAAAATACTAGCCTCAAATGCGGAAATCGTCTGATATAAGCGGTTTTGACAAAGGGGCTGGAAACGAGAAACTCTGAAATGGCGAAGCTGGTCTCCTGTTGGCGTATTGCTGTCGTGAGAACCTATGGAAAGTGGTTGAAGGACGTTGAAATAACGAGTAGGCCGTATGTTACTGAACGACCGCTTCTCATCACAAAATGGAGACGTTAGAGGATGCGTAATCCAGGATAGGCAGTGATCTGTGGCAGGTCTGGCGACAGAGTACAATGCTGGTGCAGACACTAGCGTTCTGGGGACACCGTTGAAAGGCCACTGTTTGGGCTCCTGACCATACGACTGTGTTGACCGAACGACACGGGCAATTGTAATTGGAGTGGGCACAGGATGACTTAGTTTTCACAGTGGATCAACAGAAACGTGTCTCCTGTCGAATGAATCGCATTTCTTGTTGCACCAGATCGATGGTTCGGTTCTTACACGCCACATTCCGGAGAATGGCAGCGTGAAACATGCACTGCGTTACAGATGCAGGTCGTTGAGGGCAGAGTTATGCTATGAGGTACATTGAATTGGACTTCCATGGGATCTGCGGTGGGATCTGTGGTCTTGGGCGACTTGTCAGGGTCCGCGCGGCTCCCCCCTGTCGGAGGTTCGAGTCCTCCATCGGGCATGGGTGCCTGTGTTGTCCTTAGCGTAAGTTAGTTTAAGTAATATTAAGTAGTGTGTAAGCTCAGGAACCGATGACGTCAGCAGTTTGGTCCCATAAGACCTTACCATAAGACAAGACATTATTGGGGACCACCTGCATCGCTTCATGCTTGAAGTCTGCCCCTATGCCGACAACATTTTCCAGCAGGATAACTGCCCGTGTTGCAAGGTCAGAATCGTGCTACAGTGGCTTGAGGGGCATTGTAGTGTACTCACATTGATGTCTTGGCCAGCAACTGGAATAGATATCGGTCGCCAGCTACACGTCCATAAACCTCCATGGCTTAATTTGTGCGAATTCCTTGATTTGTGCTTAGGCATCTGGTGCCATGTACTTCTGGAATCCTGTCAAAGACTTGTAAAATTCATACCAAGTAGAATTTCTGTAGTACTGTGTTTGAAAAGTGGAACGACACTCTATTAAACAGGTAGTCATAATGAATTGGCTCATCGATGTATTTAAAAATGTAAAACGCTAGTGCAACTTTGTTCGTTTCTCATTCGCTATCATAGCACACATTACACACACTGTAAACATATCGTTTCCTTATCAGAAAAGGGTGATCCACTGATTTCTTCGTGTAGTAGTTTGAGGATCGCTGTTTCCTACTACAGTTCCTTCGGCAACATACGTTTCTTGCGGGAGAAGTTTGATATGAAGTCATTCTCATTGGTGTCGCATTGAGGGCACCCGCACTTATCGAGCGAAATTTGAAAATGTTATGTCTTATAAAGATAAAAAATACAAAAAAAAAACGTATATCAATTTTGAGATAGAACATGAAATTTTAGTGGTGTAAAAATATTTGAGTTGCTGCTCAGTCAAAATGTCCTAAAATTTAGACACATTATTTCGTTACTGGGCTTCATGAAAATTGCTAGTGAAGTAATTGGTTGGCATTCATGTGTGATGCGCTGTTTTAAAGCGGTTAAAATAAACTATGGATTATTTACTTATAAAATATTTTCTGAAAACAATGCTGCACAGTTTCAATGTAGACTGTCTAGCAAAAAAATGTGAAGGTCCCAGGGGACATGGTCGGGTATCAGTGTAACTTCGTTCACATACACACCATTAGTGTGAATGTAAATGATTAAAGTAGCGGTTCTCTGTGACAGGTAGAACGGTCACCAGACTGCATTGGTGTTGTTGGTGTTTAGTGTTGTTATTAGGCCTGGCAGGGTTTATACAGTAGGTGTGTGGACAGTGTCAGATGTTGAGTGATCACCATGAAGGACACAGAAATATCACATAACCATGTAGACAGTGTTATCAACACCTGACAGAGTTTGAAAGCGCACTCATTGTGCGTCTCCATTTGCCCGGCTGGTTGAGTCGTACAATAGTCAGATCTCTGGAGCCTTCAGATATGACAGTGGCCTGATGTTGGACTGCATGGTCCGGTCAACAACGTCTGATCACCACAAGGGAGGATCACTGTACAGTGCACATCTATGCATGCCATCCGAGAGTAAATACTGGACTGCGCCGGCCGCGGTGGCAGAGCGGTTCTAGGCGCTTCAGTCTGGAACCGCGCGACTGCTACGGTCGCAGGTTCGAATCCTGCCTCGGCCATGGATGTGTCTGATGTCCTTAGGTTAGTTAGGTTTAAGTAGTTCTAAGTTCTATGTGACTGATGACCTCCAATGTTAAGTCCCATAGTACTCAGAGCCCAAATACTGGACTGCCTGCCATTAGGTTTAGTTAGGTTTAAGTAGTTCTAAGTTCTAGGGGACTGATGACCTCCAATGTTATGTCCCATAGTACTCAGAGCCCAAATACTGGACTGCTTGCGACATTCTTGTCATCCCACACCATCAGCTGGAGACCAGCAGCAGCACGACTAGCGATTTACTGTCGCATGCGCAGGCTACTGTAAACACCACAACACAAACGGTTGCGTTTGGAGGCCAAGTCCAGGAAGCATGGAATCCTGGTGAATGGCGTCGCACCACCCCAGTGCCCATCGTCCGTGAATACGGCGGCGACCTGAGTTGGGGTCCACCCTTCCACTGTTTTGGAGAGGCACAGCGATGTTACTCTTCGCATCATGGTGTGACGAACCATCTGGTGTGACTTGGCTACAGGTGGTAGCGACTGAGTGGACTGTGACGTCTTACGCTACTTCATGGAAATCCTGCATCCCCATGCAACAGTATCGTTGTGTCATTTTCCAACAGGACAAGGCTCGTTCGCACATGACACGTGTCTCTATCGCTAGGCGCAAATAGAGATGCGTATAGCGGGTGTGGCGCAGCCCGGATCTTTGTTTACCCCACAGGTTCAAACGGGACCGTGCAAATTGCGGCGCGACACCAAGGGGACGCGACACGCGAAATCGCCAGGTCGCGGGGCGTTGTGGTTGTGGCACAGTTTCTCGTGCAACGTGCCATGCGAGCGCTGCGGGAGGGCTGAAGCGGGGAGCGGAAGGCAGCCTCCCGCATGCTCACTTCGGCATGGCGCATATGGGCAGTGAAAATATTGCCCATCCGAAGAATACGGCCTTACAGAATGCTGAATTTTATTGACACTGAGTAGTGCTTCCTTTTTCGCCGTTTAAGCGCTGAAACTCTTTTCGATACTACATAATAGTTTGCAGTTACATATATCTGTACAGTTGTTATGTTTATTCTTTTCTCAAGAACAATGCACAGTTCGATAACTGGTGAGGCATTATCTATTGGGATTGTATCTTCTGCCTCCAGAATGTTCTCAGATCGTAAGAAGGGACAGACGATTCATCGTGAGGGTAGTGAATAAGGTTCAAATGGCTCTGAGCACTATGGGACTTAACATCTGAGGTCATCAGTCCCCTAGAAGTTAGAACTACTTAAACCTAACTAACCTAAGGACATCACACACATCCATGACTGAAGCAGGATTCGAACCTGCGACCGTAGCGGTCACGCGGTTCCAGACTGAAGCGCCTAGAACCGCTCGGCCACACCGGCCGGCTTTAATTCTACTTCCTTTGCCAAAACACAGTACAATCTTCACAAACTCATCTTACAGCAGCTACTGCGACAGAATTTTGAAACAGAGTGGCTCATTAAACAAGTAATTGGCAACCAGAGAGCTCCACAGCTTACGGAAAATCTCATTGTGTCGGTTAGCAGTAACATAAGAGAAGAAATTTCATTTTATTTTCATACTAGGAAACTCTTGTGTCACTATCTGTCGATAACTCTTAAAAAATTACAGACACTGGAGTGAAAAAAATAAAAGAGAAAGTGTCACTACTGATACATTGCCATAGATAAAAAGTTTCCTGTGTTTATGAATTGACAAAATAATCTCCTCCTTGTGTGCTATGATTCGCCAAAGTCGCGGTTTAGGAGATACGAGGGATGTTATGAATATTTCATTCTTTCGGGCGTGAGGTCGCCAGTGAGGGCTCTACATAGGACCGTTTTCTCGTGATTCGGAGACAAATAGAGACCTTTCCCGAGTCTAAGGAAAAATTCAACATTTTGTATCCCGCCTGGAAGGCGGTGCGTGGTTCTGTTCCTGTAAACTGAATGGGTAGGCCGAATGTAGGAAGTGAGTAGGAGCAGGTGAGGTAAGATTCTCGGTACAGCTTTTTACGTGAAAGTAATATATTAGTCAATGACATACGTGACTTTGGAACTGAAGAGCCCGTAGGTGCGAAACCGTAGTCCCGTCGTAAGCAGTACAAAGCATCAATAGGAAGCCTACACCTTCTGAAGTCGAAGCGATGTTTCCAGGCCGTCTGCTCTTGATGAAAAGGGTAAATCCGGAGGGCTCCACGGCGCCGGCTAGAGGCCGCTGTCGTCGGTGTCGTGTAGTGCCAACTTATGACCTTGCACCTACGCCGTGGCATCGTTACTATCAATACCACACATGTTAGCTAAATTTAATACACAGAAACATGTGCTGTAATACGCACCAAACGCAAAATCATAGCGATCCGTCTTTTTCATGGCAAACTTTTTGAATTTTGCTTAGCGTCTTATTAAAATGTGTATGTCACAATAAGTAAGACCATTAGCGAGACGATGGGCACTTCGCCACGAAGCTGACATATAACCCTACAAGCAAGGCAAAAATCAAACATTTTTACAGAATAGTTTCTGTAAAATCGTTTGAGAAAGATTACAGTGTGCGCGCGCTTCTCTTCAGTCAGCGCAGAGCGTCGCCAACCGCCCGTGCTAAGCACGTGTACGAGTCTCATTATGCGTTGGACCAGCGCGACACGTGCGGAACACGTGCGCGTCGCGCTGTGTCTTGCGTCCACGCGTGCCACACGCGTCCCAATTTGCGCTTAGCTTATGAACTGTCTCCTTGATATGAAGGTGGTCGCCTGACCGAAACTGGTTGTCGATACATAACACACGTCACAGCAGCTATTGGTGGCTTCTTGGTGCCGTTCTTCAAACGCAGTTTACTTCTGCCAATTAGATTTTTTTGGTTACGAACCCAAGAAAATTCTTGAAACTCGTCATTCAGACTAACATAACAGTGAAACATGAAGGCAAACAGAGAATTACCCCACATACTTGGTGTTGGGCGAAACTGAGTCTCTGAAGTCCAGAAAGGCCAGAATGTCGATTAGGAACTTGAGTGACGTGAGCTTATACTGTACCATTCTTACTTACGCTACCGAGTGTTGCGGTGTGTACCGACCACTGTGTCGCTTTTGTATCCCGCCTGGAAGGCGGCGCTTGGATCTACTCCTGTGAACTGCTTCTGCAAAATAGGCCGAATGAAGGAAGCGAGTAGGAGCAGGTGATGTAAAGCACTTCGGAACTGCAAGTAAAGTTAAAGCACCTTTACTGGTGTATACACATATACAGGGTGAAAAGTATTTAAACCGACAAACTCTGGGAGGTTGTAGGGGACATCAAAACAAATATTTTTCCCTAATGTCATTTTTTCCTATGAGGAGTATTTAAACCGGTAGAGGAAGATTTATCTGGCGGCAAATTAATTAAACCAACAAACACTTTTCCATTTTTTATGACCAACAGACAACACATTAACACACCCCAATTTCAGTTACAGTAGATTTTCAAAAATGCCTACATTGACACGTAAACAAAGATTACACCGTCTGATCATGTTCTGTCTGACACGGGCAAAAACCCCAGGAGTATCCTCAATTGTTCCTGCTGCTGCTACTATCCGGGCAACCAGATCCACTTCTGATGCAACAGGAGTTGCGTAAACAAGGTTGCGCATCTCTCCCCACACAAAAAACCAGAGGGGACATATCTGTGGATCGAGCAGGCCATAGTACAGGTCCACGTCTGCCAATCCACGTTTCTGGGAACCGTCGGTCCAGGAATCGACTCACACGACGACTGAAATGTGCCTGCGCCCCGTCATGTTGGAACCACATGTCTTGTCATGTTGGGAGCGGGACGTCTTCCAGCAATTCTGTCAATGCTCTAGCGAGAAAATTGTAATATTGCCTGCCATTTAATGGCCTAGATAGCAGATACGGTCCAATTAAACAGTCCCCAACAACACTGACCCACACATTAAGAACCGCAATTGATGAGGGCTAGTAACTGTGACATGTGGGTTATCCTCACTCCATACATGCGAATTGTGCATGTTGAAGACTCCATCACTCCCGAACGTTGCTTCATCGGTAAACAGCACAGAGGATGGAAATGTAGGATGCATTTCAAACTGTTCCAGGTAACACTGCGAAAACTGTGCTATGGGTGGATAATGAACTGCTTCCAGGTTGTGGACACGCTGTAAGTGAAATGGACGTAACAATTGCTCTCGAAGGACAGTTCTTACATTCGTCTGATTCGTCCCCATGTTACGTGCAATTGCACAAGTGTTGATTGAAGGATCCCGCTCCACATGCTGCAGGACAGCTTCTTCAAACTGCAGCGTTCTTACCGTGCGACGGCGTCCCTGTCCAGGTAATCTGCTAAATGACCCGGTCTCACGCAGACGTTGGTACACAGCAGCGAAGGTCGTATGATGCAGGATACGGCGATTAGGATATTGTTGTTGATAAACCCGCTGTGCAGCTCGTCCGTTGTGGTGCGCTACGTAGTACGCACCAAACATATCAGTGTACTCACTCCAGGTGTATCGCTCCATTAGTAAACAGAGACAATGCCCTACTACACTGGTGGACAGCAGTTGCCTAAAACTGAAGAGCGTTGATACGCCGTCTAACAACTGAAGATCGTAATACGGCCTCTAACAACTGAAGAGCGTAATATGGCCTCCACTGGTTTAAATAATTCTCATAGGGAAATATGACATTAGCGAAAAATATTTGTTTTGATGTCCCCTACAACCTCCCAGAGTTTGTCGGTTTAAATACTTTTCACCCCTGTACAAATACATTACTTAACTTTTGGTACAGATGAGCACGTAGGTGTGAAGCCGTTCATGTGTCAAAGCTGACAGTTATTAGAAGTTAGACAGACAAAGTCTGTAATGGCTAGCTCCCTACAAGTCGAAGCTAAGTTGCTAGGCCGTCTGCTCTTGATCAACTGGGCAGAAAGTAGAGCGGCGCTCGTTGAGTTCCACAGCGTCGGCTAGAGGACGCTGTGATCGGCGTAGTTCGTCCGCTCTCGTAGTGCCAACCTACGAGCGTGTACCTACGCTGTGGCACCGGAACTATCGATGCCACAATGTCTTTCTCGTGCCTGTATTGGTAAATCCAACCATCATTTTGTTGGACTAATGGTTTTCTTCTCCTTGGCTCGTGCACTATCTAGTCAAAAGTATCCCGATTGGTATACATTTATATGGTGTGTGTCACATTTCTCCTCTATGGTGGTCTGTATTCGCTGCGAACGCTTTCAATGAGGTATCTGAATATCTGTGAAGGAATGGCGGTCGATGCCTCCTCAAGAACCGAAACCAGAGAGGGCTGTGATGTTGGTCGGTGGGGTCTGGAGCCATGTCGTTCAAACTCGTTCAGGTCGGGATTCTGGGGAGGTCATTCCATTTATTGTCCACAAACCTCTGCCTCACAGATGGTGCTTTACGACAGGGCGCACAACCATGCTGATACAAATAGCCACCTCCTCCGAACTGTTCATCTCATGTACACAGTACACAATCCTGTCCAGTGTGTTAATATCCTCCTACATTAAATGTTTTCTTAAGTGCAATAAGGAGACTACGCTATAACCACTGAAAACACTCGCATACCGTACACCACCTCCTCCGTATTTGATCTTTGCCATTGCAAATGATATCAGGTAACCGTCTTTCAGGCATTCCCCAAACCCAAGCCCTTCCATCGCAATGCCGCTGAATCGAGCGCGATTAATCTCAGTCATACAGTGTCCAGTGGTATCGCTTAGCACTGACCGCAGAAATGTGTGGCGTATGAGCAGTTGCTCGTCCATTGTACCCCCTTATTTTTACTCACTACGCACAGTCACTGGGCTATCTGAACTGCCTGTAGCACCTTGGAACTCAAGAGTGACTGCTTCCGCTGATTTCATATGGTTTTATACAACTACCCCATACGACATTCGACGGTCTCTCTCCGTCTTTACATGAGGTCTGCCTGGTTTGGGTTAGAGTACACATGGGCTATTCCGCTCATTTCAACTATAAGCCCTATACACAGTCACTTCCACAAGAAAGTGTACACCGTTATCTGTATGAAATAAAAGACACTATTACTAATGTATGTTTACATGAAGCTACATGTTATTACTGATTGCACAAGTACTTAGTAGTTAACCCAATCGCCGTCATTATCGATTATAGCTTGGCACCTTTTCCCGGCATTTTTCCGCATATTCTCTAGGTAACAATCACCATATCGTCCGGAGTTTATATGGTAGCTGCTTCAAAGCATATACTGGCTTTCCCTTAAGCTTCATCTTAATACACGACCAAACATTTCCGATCGGATTTGCTCCAGAGACACTGCAGATCAATCCACCGTGGACACCACATTGTCTTGTATCCACACTGTACAGAAACGGCTGCGAAGTTTCGGATCATTATTCTCCTAAAGCACCCAGTTTGCCTCGTTTGAAACACATAGCATCTTAACGGAGCTCAGGAGGCATTTTTGATAAATTCTTCACATTTTTTCAGCGTGGTGTATAGATTCGAGGTTATTCCCAGTGATGTCGCTGGAGACTTTATATTCAATATTATGTTGTACACTTTTTTACGCACCTAATAATAGTCTGAAATGAAACTTTTTAAAAAAAGTATGTCAATGTGATACAATTATGGTATGTTCATTGTGAATACTTTCCAGTATATAATAGTTTGAAATTCCTTCACAGGAACAAAGTGTCAAACAAACATGTGAAGAAGGCAGAAACCAAAGTATATAAAGATGGTATGGCTGTTCTACCCTGACAATAGTCTGTTCCGCCCAGCGTATTTCAGTATCAAAATCAGAAGCATTTACCAATAATAAACATTTTTCGTCCTTTTGCATCCACACACACTTGGTAAATGCACGTGGCAGATTGCTGGCGTATTATCCAGAGAAGCTGTCTGTAATACTTGTTACTGATTGTTTCGTATCTTCCTCGGACCATGGACCACTTGGCTTTCTCCTCTTGTATGTACGGACCATCTCAAAAGAAACCAGGAAAACGTGTCCTTTCGCAGTAAACATCAATTAAACCAATATATTGACTGAGCGGAAATAGCCCCAGGTGTAAGAGGCGAAATAGATCCACGTGCAGACGTTTCGGAAGACGTGGCAAATCAGACCTTTGTGGAAAAAGTCAGCAGTATTTGTTGATACACACACTGCCTAACGTGCGTTCTTATACAGGTAACAGTAAGGGTTTAAAATTTCACTTTATTGCGCGTGGTACACCTAATTTCTTAACGTGGTGTTCTTTAACTACAATGGTGTCCTAAATTAAGGCAAAAAACCTGCTAGTTTCCCGTCTTGTGTCTAATTCACTGTATAATTATACGATCTGTCAACAGATGTCCGTACAGTCGTGTTCTCCACGGAAGGTGGAATTCTGGTCAACGGACAACCACGCCAGCAATGACGTCAGGGTGCTTACCAAACGGGGTAACGTGTGCCGAGTAGTCCCACATCCACTACAGAGCACCATTATTATCGAGCAGAAGCTGACCCTTCTTGAGTGTAACATGACTGTCTAATTTCATCATTATTTTTTTTAAAATCTAGGTGTTTAAAATGTAAATCAGATGTGAGACTAGCAGCAAACGTTTAATTGATCTCTTCAAAATTGACACTGGTGTTCAAGGTAGCTCTGGCTGGAGAGTTTGAAAAAGTTGGCTCTGAGCACTATAGGACTTAACTTCTGCGGTCATCGGTCCCCTAGAACTTAGAACTACTGAAACCTAGCTGACCTAAGGACATCACACACATCCATGCCCGAGGCAGGATTCGAACCTGCGGCCGTAGCAGTCGCGCGGTTCCAGACTCTAGCGCCTAGAACCGCTCGGCAGTTTGAAAAAGTTTACTAATAAACAGATGCGACAGAATTGAGTAATACTGTAGTCACTGCAACTGGAATAGGTCTTTCGGATTTGAGAGAGGAGCACTTTCGACAATTACTCGTAACATAATGTGTTAATAGTTAAGAAAAGGAAATAATTCTGGCGTCGTTTTATGAAATGATCGTGTAAAGTATTAGTATAGAACGTTCTTTAATACAATACATCGGCAAATTTTCGAATATAGTCTGTCAGTTCAAGTTGAAATCGCAAAATCTGGCGAATCGAAACGATTTTATTCGTCTCCCAGCTCTAGATGTGTTAACAATTGTTTTTCATTGCCGTTTTGATTTCCGTGGGCGAGGAAATCGGTCGTAATGGTTATTTTCTATTCTGCTCATTGAGCGAAGTGCTGCAAGCAAATCCACCATTGTACAAAATTTTTAGATTACTACTTTTTTCACTGTTTATCTCCCAGGTGACGCTTCGTTTCAGCAGTAGAACAGACGGAAACTGCGATTTAGTGACTTGGATCACAATGAACCATCATAAATATCTCAATCGTATGGTAAAAAGGTCGATAATGTGATAGCGAGTGTATTCAACTCACCTGAGAATGATGACTTAATTGACAGATCCTAGATGAAAGATACTGATCACTTCGTGAAAGTAGCAAAAGTTAATTTTCACCCATGAATCTGGGAAAGTGGTGGAGTGAGTACCATACTGCTTGCTTCTCGTTGGCGACCTCCTGAATAGCTGATTTCAGGTCAGCATTGATTTCTGGGTGATTGCTATGCACCTTGTCTTTAATACAACCCCACAAAAAGGAGTCGCATGTTTTCAGATCCGCAGAATACGGCGGCCAATCGAGGCCCATGCGCGTGGCCTCTGGGTAACCGAGCCAGAATGCGGCCCACAAATCGCTCTTCTCCAGCACATCACTGTCCTGCTTCGATGGAGTCGAGCTCCGTCGTGCATGAATCACACCTTATCGAAATCAGGGTGTCTTTGGACAATGAGGATGAAATCATCTTTCAATACCTTCACGTACCGTTCGGAAGTCACCGTGCCATCGAGGAATATCGCGCCGATTATTCCATGACTGGACACTGCACACTACACAGTCACCACTTGAGGGTGAAGAGACTTCTCTATCGCGAAATGCAATTTCTCAGTCCCCGAAAATGCACCACTTTTTCTTATTGACGAGCCGATCCAAATGAAAGCGGGGTTCGTTGCTAAACCAAACAACAGTGTGCATACTAATTCCCATAATGCCCCGCGGCAAACCGTGCAGTTTGGACGTCCTAGCGCAAACCGTTCAGAAGCTATGACGATTTTATTTCATATAGACCAATAACTGCCACCATAAATATGCCAGTGCGTTAGCGAAAGACTTCTCAAACAAAATCACTCCCAGCTTTGACAATGCCACCCCTCGTGCTGGTGAAACGTCACAAAAATCCACAAACGAACGTCGGTCGAAAAATGCTAGACAGAAGCCAGTAGGCAATTGTCACACCTCAAACAGAAAGGAAATCTGGCCCAATGCGATCACACGCGAAGTTGCTCATGTAAAGAACATCCGGGCCTCTCCTCTGAAGTCCCAGCATTCCCAGATCGTTTATGATAAACAGTGCTATCGCAGCAGACTTCGCTACTTTTAAATATCAATTCGCTAAGCCTAATTCCTTTATCTAAATCTTCGTGCTTCAATTAGAGATAGCAGTCTGATTTATGACTCCAGTCAGCTGATGGGAAAAAGCCAAACAAAAGTTAGGAAATACTCGTTGTTGGCAGCGCAAGATTGCGTGGTAGCAGCAGAGCTGAAAGATCGATGTTGCTTTGCAGGGCACGTCTCATATTCATTTCAAGATTTAATTATCTGTAGATGTGGTACGCTGTGTTGTGGAAGAGGTTGCATTACAGGGAAGACGACCACTATGAACGATTTTAACAGAATAGTACATTCAAAAAAATGTAGGAAGTATAGGAGGAAATGAAAAATTAAGAAAAATAAATCCACAGGCTTCCATAGCAACAGACACTAAGAAGATTAAAGACAATATATTCTCTGTTATTTTTTCATTGTGTTTTTATCTGAAAACAGCTGAAACTCCAGTCTTACTCTTGGTACCTTGCCTGTTTGCACCGAAATCATAAAGTGATGCTGTTGCATAACTTCGATTAACTACAGTTGATTCAAACATGATTTACAGAGATGGAATGTTATTTACATTTCCTATTCTAATCTCGTTTTTTAATTTATTTTTCAAACCTATAATCGGGGATGAAAACGACAGTGGTGTTACTAATACGGTGATAGTATTGATCGGCAGCCATCGCTGCGGCCTCGAATGCGTACTGCATGATCAGTAAAAGAATCTGTTTTCTTTCGAGGGATTGGGTTTTGAAGTCCGATCCATTTAAAGAAGTATCGCTGCTCTACGTTAATACTAACATTGAAATACTTAGGCTTCATTACTTTTTGCAGTCACTCATCACTTAATTAGTAGAGAAAGCCAGACAGTTGGCTTTTAATTTTACTGCACACCATGAATAGATCACACAAGTAGAAGAGTTTTTCTGAATCAAACACCGTTCGCGAAGCATAGACTCACGTGAAACAATAGCATTTCTTGCAGCAGTCAGAAGGGCATTGGGAGGAAAGGGAAAGAAGAAGGTGCTTCTTTTTATTTCATTTAATATTTTGACATAATGCATTTGGGTGAAGTCCAAGATTACATCGAGCTACAGCCTGGCGTATTAGAGAGCATTGCGCTTGAAATACGAAGTCAATGTAGATTATAGTTATAGTGTAGTGTATTTGTTAACGCACATTGTATGAGCATGTTGTAAGCACATGGGTACGCCCAAAACTGTACTCGAGTCGGCATGCTCCGTTTTACGATGCAGTGACATACTACAGACCTGCCAAGAGAAAGAGAAAATGCAGCTTGGTTCAAATGGCTCTGAGCACTATGGGACTCAACTGCTGTGGTCATCAGTCCCCTAGAACTTAGAACTACTTAAACCTAACGACATCACACACATCCATGCCCGAGGCAGGATTCGAACCTGCGGCCGTAGCAGTCGCACGGTTCGGGACTGCGCGCCTAGAACCGCGAGACCACCGCGGCCGGCAAAATACAGCGAAACTGCTTTTAGTTATATGTTCAGTTTCATCAATATGTTTAGCGGTAATGTGTTAAAATTTTATATTTGATACGAAAATCGTAGGACGTCGCACCCTCCTTTCCATTACTTGTTCCTTTGAGCACAGCCTGTGGCATAATTTTATTTAGACACGAACATCAAAAAATATCCCTGATGAGTGCTTCCACTAGGCCCATCATTTTATTTTGTATAGACAAGAGTTTCAACTGAAATATAGAAATATCTCCAACAATTACTTGAAATATATAAATATCTCCAACAAGTACCTCGGTTTCAGGAGTCCGAGGTTAGTGGTAGTATGCCCGCCGTAACAGTTTAAGAGGTTGAATTACGCGTTTATACAGCTGTGAAAACTGCTCTGTGGCAAGCAAAAAACTGTAACATAAGTAACCAACAAGAAGGAAAACGTGTTGGTGCAAGTAGGTTAAACGATGGAGACATATTTCTTTTGAACACGTCGTGGAATCTAACATCAGATTTATTGCACATATTTATAACGGGCGATTTAAGGTCTCATTTGGGTGTTACCTAAAACGTTCGGATTCATTGGCAGATATGAGCTGTAAGGCGTGGATCAGTTGTTGTGCGAAAAGTACGGACAGAACAATTGCCACCTTTTCGTTTGTCGGTCAGCGCTGTGCTGTAGCACCGTTGTTTTAAAACGAGTGATTCTGCAAGAAGCGACACGCCCTGCCTCTCGAACGGCTGCTCCCGCACTGAGGTAGGAGCTGTCAGGCAGGCAGCGACACGACTCTACCCCCACCACCCGCCCCGCCTGCCCCTACCTTCCCCTCACCAACCGTCAGCGCATCAGCTGTGCCTCCCCACCGCCGCTCGCTCTTTGTCCGTCTCTCTCACGCGCACGGCGTCAGACGAGGACGGAGCGCCTAGCAACAGCGGCGTTGTCGGCTCGGCCCGGACCGGTAGATGCAGAAACGGCCACCCCTCCGCTCCCCTCTCCGGATAGCCGGGTCCAACTCCCACCGCGTGGGGGAGCTGAGCTCACTCGGACACTTCGACCCCAATTGAGCACCGCTGTTCATCGCTAGCTAGCTCGCGAAAGCATTAACGACGGCACGAATCGATGCTCCATTGTTCGGCGTACTGGGCGGAACCGTAGGTGAGCGAGAGGTCGCAGCGAATCGAAAAGCCGCACGCACCGCGGCAGCCTCGCTGTCAGGGAGCTGCTTGGTACTTGCGAGCACTTTTTGCCGGTCCTGGACGCGAGCAGCGGTGTATGTTGCGCGGTAACGAGAGAAACGACAGAGTGGCGACAGTGCTCATCAAACGTGTGGATAAATATCTCAGTCTCCAACGGAGTAAAAAGATGAAAAACTGTGTGGCTTGTCAGGATTGAATTCAAACGACCAAGCTATTCCCACCATCATTACTTTACCACTATTAGAGCCCTCTTGACTATATGTTTCCAAATGATGTTTCAAAAGAACTCTCCCATTTTTGTATATTTGTTACACAATCCATCACCATGTACTAATATTTCTCATGCAGTACATATTATCTACTGAAGCATTTTGACCGTTAGATATACAAACATCATGATGAAGCAGTTGTCAAAAAATAAATCTAAGCCAAGTGGGCCTATACCTGATGCAATCAGTGACTGCCTTTCGTCTTTCCCTTCATCCCCCCCTCCCCCCCTTCCCCCCCTCACTCCAAGCCGTGCAGTTGTGTTATTAAAAGCCTCGCCAGCTTCAGAAAACAGTATTAAAGTGAATTTCTTTTCAGTCTTCATATAAGTCTGTTTTACACCAGACAAATACAGTAGGTAAACTGAGGTACCATACTATACTCATTAAGAAACAAATCTTTTGCTTGGAGCACCCTACTTGTTTTAAGACTTTCTTCAGCGAGCAGAGGAAATCAATGACTTTTTCAGCAACCTCCTGTTAGATGGTACATTCGTACCGTGTGGATATATTTCCTTTGGAATTTTTAAATAAGCAGATGGGATTTTTCTGTAAATGCTGAAACATAGGGACAGAAATGTAGAAAGACAAGTGGAAAATCAGCTTACAGTTAAGAGATATCGTTACTCTTGACCAGCAAGAAACGATCCACTGTTCTGTAATTTTCTTTTCACATATGCCTCATGCGTTTAAATGAAATGAAACACATTGGTAATATCAGCACGTTTCATCACTGTTACACTTAACTCGTCTTCTGTCACTCGGTATACCACACAGAAAACGAAGTTTTTCTCTTTCGAAATTATTATTACTTTTTCATTAAAGTCTATTCCAATTGTTTGTCAGTTAGCCGGCCGGAGTGGCCGAGCGGTTCTAGGCGCTATAGTCCGGAACTACGAGACCGCTACAGTCGCAGGTTCGAATCCTGCCTCGGCCATGGATGTGTGTGATGTCCTTAGGTTAGTTCGGTTTAAGTAGTTCCAAGTTATAGGGGACTGATGACCTTAGCAATTAAGTCCCATAGTGCTCAGACCCATTTGAACCTTTTTTTTTTTGTCAGTTAAATTTTCGTTGAGGAAGATTTGTCTACTCTTTCTGCTGGAATGCTATACAACTTCCCTTTACTTATTGGTAACTAGCTTTGTTTCAGATATGTGAAGGAAGAACCACTGGGGAATCATGTACAGTTCCGCAAGTGTATTATCATTACTCTGTAGGTTTCATATATTAGATTGAACTCTCCATAGTGCAACACACAAACTCGCAAAAAGAAGTTTTTCTGTTTATTATTACGAAAGATTTAAACGTGAATTAACTGTACCTCTTGTGTATCAGTTTCAGTTTCTTTGACGAAGATCGCTCTATACTGTCTACAGAAATTTTAAGACTCCTGAACTGTGATTACTAGCAACAATAGGCGAGTACTGTTTCTCTGTCATAAAATGAGAACTGGAGAATCAAATGTAGAAGTACTCCAAATATATGAATTAGTAGCATTCATTTGATAAATTTAATCAAGATTTTATGCATGAGAAACATTAAAATTCAGAACAGTCTCTCAGAAAATGCAACTTTTTCAGATATTCTGGCATCTTTACAAATCTGTTGCTATTTTTTCAACTACGCACACATTGACTAAACATTATTTCATACCACATCTTTTAAACAATAAAACTGTTTACTTTCTTAGAAACTGTCATAAAATTCAAATAGCTTCTTTATTTAAGATACAACTCTTTCTCTCTATATGTAATTGTCACACTAGCTTTATAGAAGTTTCTCCAACTCTTGCAAGAAATTAAAATCACCAGGAAAGTAAGGGACAGGAATGGAAAAGGAAATGCAAGTAAATAACCAACACAACAGTTGCAATAAAGAAAAATATTTAATATTTTTCAAATATGAAGTGGCATCATAGTATAAAATCATATTCCACTGGAGTCTATTTTAACAAACTCTTCTATACATGAAAGACTACAATCACTAAAAAGATCTTACAAAATAAAATGCATGATGATGAGAAAATGTATATGGTATTGTGAAAAAATACAAACAAATACTGTTCAAAAATGATGACAAAGTACATGAACAATGAACTGATTCTATGAGCTGAAAGCTTTGTACATTATAGGTTGGAGGTCCCCCAGTATCCAGTCAAGTAATCAGTTATTGAAAAATCACAATTTTGACAACAGCTCCAAAACAATTTGACAAATGCTAACGCATGAAAAATCACCAAGAATTTCTGATCACTTTTTCTTATCATCATAATCACAAAAATATCTCACCGGCAAACACTGTATATAAGAGAACATATCACATCGTTTAGCTTTAAAATATAAAATTTATCTGCATGGATAAATATATATCTTTAATATAAATCATTTATGTGACTTTTTTAACTGCCAACTTTTCCTTGCTTCCAAATATACAAAATGTTTAAATCAGATACCTCTCATTTCACAGTCCTTTGAGCTCAAATGAGCAAAAGATAAATGAAGCAAACATGAATATATACAAACAAATCACAACAAATTAATTTTGAAAATAAATACATCCAACTAGATAAAGATCTGTCACAAATGAGTATGTATCTTAAACATTTCATATACATAAACAAATCTGAAAAATGAACAAAATAATGGAAGACAAGGATAGTTAAAGCAAGTTTATCTTACTGTTATCATTTCATTTACTGATACAGTAAACGTAATGAGCAGCAAATAAATTGAAAGGCAATTGATGTCAGTGCCACACACCAAAAACCACTTTGCACTACCAAACAATCAGATCACATTATGAGGAAAAATTGCTTTTTTTTTTTTAGTGTGATGAAGGGTTCTATATCAGTACATCAGAAACTGTTTAGTTAAAATATGGTGCTGTAGAATACAGAAAAATTCTAGAACATCTATACTTGAAAATTTTTGAACATTACTTTAAAACTATGTCTATGTTTAATTATAGGTATTTGTTCATCACACTTTAATCACATGCAGATATTGCTGTGGCTATCAAGAGTTTCGACACCACAATGACACAGTACATCACAATCTCCCTTATTTAATTCGTCACCAGTAAGTACTGCAGGTACACTAGTATTTGTAATCGTATTAATCACCCAGTTTCTTAAAAGTTACATTACATCTTGACCATTAGTAACAGCTATAAAAATTACTACTAATGCAGATCTTTTGAAAATAGCACTATGCATTATAAGAAAGACAATTCTCATAAACTGGACACTAAATTCTGGCCAGCCCTACCCAATAAAGCTTTATCACCTACTCGCAATGGAATTAACTGGGTGAGTGTTATCTGGTGGGATCCTCCCAGCATTAGTAATTTGTGGCCCTGAGTGGGGGAGAAATCAGTCTTTGCTCTCATCTTGTATATATGATCACACTCCCCTACTCTGAGTAGGAACGGAAGAGTTTCTTCTTGGTGAGTGTGAAGTCCCGGCTGATCATTATTGTGCCACGCCGCGCAAGATTCCTGAAAAAACACAAAAAGCAACACCAATTTAGTTTACAGCCCACAAACAAGAAGCGACAGATGTACAGTATTTGTATGACAAGAAACAGTGGACATCACAGCAAGTAGATGGTACTCACTTGAGAAACTGTGGCAGTATTGAATGCCAGGAACTGCAGTCTTGTTTGAGAGTCAAGAAGAGCTCGAACGTCGAAACAGTGCTGGGGTCGCATTTCACTGTTCCAATTCGCCTGCATTCTTGGTCCGTCTCGAAATTAATGAAAAGTGTGCAGCCTCTGTAAAGAATAAGAGACATGGTCCATTAGTTTAATACTCACAGATCAAATAAACAAATATGATGACACTGTTATTGGATAATTGTGAAGACTAACTTTTCATTAAAACTGGAAATACAGAGTACTTCTGAGTGCAATGATTGCTGACGGCATCAAAGATAATAAATGTTACCAACACTGAAGTAAATTATAATAATACAATAATGACAACATGACGAGCTGCACAGAAGCAACTTCTTTTTTTGATGAACGTTTTGTTATTTGGCGAGTGATAAACTAGAAATTTTCAAAAGTGTGCCAATAAGCATCGTCAACAGATACACGCAAATTCTTTAACGCGCGCCGGTTGTCGGCTGGTCTGCGACGCTCGTCAAGTGTCACGACAGTCGATTGTCTGCCGCTGGCCAGAGATCGTAACTGTTGCTCACCTGAGTCCGCAAGGCTCGCTGTCGGCCTGGTGCAGGACGCAGCGCGCGACGCGGGGCAGCAGATCGGCGGGCAGCAGAACTTCGCTGCGGGACAGCTGAGCGGTCTTGGCCGCCCGCAGTTCGGCCTCTAGCCGCCGGGCCAGAGCACGTACGGCCTCCGCGCCTTCCTCGTCGTCGTCGCCGTGCGATTGCGACCACCACTCGTCGTCCGCGTAGTCGGGGCTACTCCTCTCCTCTCCTGCACAGAAGCAAAAAACAACTCATGCATCATCTGTAGGTAACGACATCACTACCCAAGCTAACAAAATTCGTAAAAAAGAAAATTATTGCAAAATGCATATTTCACTTTCAACGAAAAATATCCAACCTTCGTAAAAAAACATAACAAATTTCATCAACACGAAACGTGTAAAATGCAAACAGAGCACACAACTTTTCTTCCTTTTTTCCATACACTATAAAAAGTATTTTTCACAAGCAAAAAAGTGATAAAAAGTAATTTGATAATGGATCTCATAAACCGAAGCTATTCAAAATTAGCACCATGAATGTTGCTGATTTAACCTCGAAATGAACAATGTAGCTTTTCAAAGATGTTACTCTACAAGCGTATTTACTTCGAACTAATGCAAAAAGTTGTACATTGAGTGCAACACACTTTTTTTTTGTAAACCTCTACCCAACCACATTTAATACACTTTTCTTGCAATTTAGGCTCAGTTTTATAAAATTCTACGAAGCTGTACAAACAGGAGAAAACGATTTTCTAATGGCAAACGAATCACTGCAAAATAAAATAAGATCGAACATTCCTGACGTACCTCTGATTCCTGAGAATTTGCCGGTAACCGAACACGTGAGTACTTCCATTTCGGCCAGCTTGCGTGCCCGTTCGAACAGCCTGCGAAACCGTCAACCGCCGGGTCCCTTTCGAAGTTTCGAAAAGATGCAGCTTTCCGGCTACGGAGCTGTCCGCAAAACAGCTAGCACCCTCCGTTTCACGAGCGACGGCACCGACTGAAGCTTCTCTGCTCAGCTGGCGGAGTTTTCAAGTAAGAGCGGCCAACTTCCCCCACCACTGCAGCGCCCCTCCCACCACGCTACGTAACCGGCTTGGCAACAGGCCTACGTGACCGGCGTCGGGTGGCCTCGGAAATCTCCGCCGCGCTTCGCCTGCCGCCTGTCAGGGAGGGGGAAACTCAAACCGGCCGGCTTTTTGCTTCTTTGTTCCAAATAAATTCGATTTGAATCGACGCCGTTAATATTTTTTTAACGTAAGGCCAGAAGCAAATTTACAACCGCAACAGCTTCGCGAGAATTAGAAGTACGACTGACGGAAACGATTATCAGAAAGTATTTACATTTTCCTGTGAATTTCATAAGACAGTTCCGTGCCGCATCGCTGTCAAAGCTGCCTAAGGTTAACTTCCGATGGTCGGTATATGACAATTGCAACATCGCGTTAAACAGAAATACTATACTCGGATTTTTCCTTAATGCAAAAGTAACTCGTAATATCATGTAATAGTTTGTCAAATGACAAAACGAATTGAAGCGAATTAAGTTTGGAGTGCATGACTATATGTTACAGAATTTTTATGAGGACGCACTGTTTACTTAACCTGTGTCAATTTACAGGGCAGAACAGGAGAAGAACTGAATAAGTAGAGGAACAATTTTTCCAATAAGTTTCCAGTTCTAAGGATGATTTCGATCTACGCTAAAAAAAAAAAAAAAAAAAAAAAACAACCCAGTTGCTACAAATGGTGTGGTTCAAGGCGCTCAAAACCGTGGAAAGGGCACGAGAAAATAACAAAACTATACACTCTGAAACCGAGAACTTTCGTTATTTTAAAATTGACGACAGTCGCCTAACGGCAAAACTTGCAAGGGTTTTAGGGAGAATCAGTGAGCTGATTAGCATTCTCGCGATTACTTTTTTCTGTGCAGCATCGAAACGCTTTTGCTAGGAAGTGACATGAAGGAAGACATGGGTTGCACATATCGGGGCTGAATTGTTTATCGGAGCGGTAAGATGAGGAAGATAAGGAAACGGTAGTCACTCGGTATCGGCTTGTCACTGCTGTCAGTCCGGCGTTGCTGAAATAGACCTACCTGTGTAGTTGGAGAAGTCAACAGTGACTGGGCAGGGTAGAACCTCCATCGTGACAGGACTTGGAGAGCTGACAAGCGAGAAAGAGCCGGCCGGCTTCTTCTGCCTTGTCTTTCAGTCTTGATTCTGCCTGTGCCTCTGCTAATGACAGCAGCAGCAGCAGCAGCAGCAGTGCCTGCAACGGCCGAGCTGTTACCCCAAAGCAGCTGACGACCACCCCCGAGCAACTGACGCCGGTCCGGCTCAGCTGTTCGCATCATATGGAGCCATCCCCTCCACCGACGCGGCGGCCGCTCGGCAAACTCCGCTGCCGCTCGGCTCCGCGCGATCGTTGCCAGAGGCGAAGGGTGCCAGGGGAGGGGACGTGCATCAATCTATACAACTGTGGGTTCTCGGGCATGTTTTAGCTTCGCCTTTGTGTATGTGTACGTGTGTGTGAGTGTGTGTGTGTGTGTGTGTGTGGGGCGAGAACCTGGTGGGGGCGCATAGGCGGCTCGGAAGAGGGAGACAGAACGCTCCGACGGAGACGGTGTTTCATTTCCTTTGTTGTCATCGAAGCGGGACGGTGTCGCTGTGATCCATCACGCTCAGCACAAGTCGATTGCTGGCCTAGGCCCCGCCTGTGGCTTAAACACGGCCAGGGCCCGGCTTAGCTCAGCTGGGGACTCGCTCCGAAACACGGCTCTTTGTTCTCCCTGTTAGAGCGAGCTTCCGACATCGACCGCTAGGGGCGCTGAAGTGGGGGCCCCCTGCTACCGGCCGGCCGGCGTTCTCCGCGCTGCAGGCACCGGGCTGAAAGGCAATTTTCCAAGTACACGAATAGTGCGCCAGAGGCCTGAAAGCAATTTTATGCGATCACCACTGCAACTTGCTCGGAGAGCCGGGCGTGCTCCAAATACGAGTTGCCCTGTGCTGGTGCGTCGACGCGGATGGGCTTCGTGACCGTTGGCAACCGGCACCACCGTGGAAGCACGGCAAATGGTTATTGTATAGAAACTGCCAGGCGAAACACAAGTTCGTGTTAGTTCAGCGCTTTTGTCAGAGGTTGTGGATGCGTAGACTACTGAACGGTGTGCTGGTTTTGTGAGTGTGAGTTCTGACGGACGCATATATCTGTTGTCAGTTAACAGGGTTGACGCGTGAACTGCATTGTTCAAATGTGTGTGAAATCTTATGGGACTTAACTGCTAAGGTCATCAGTTCCTAAGCTTACACTCTACTTAACCTAGATTATCCTAAGGGCAAACACACACAACCATGTCCGAGGGAGGACTCGAACCTCCGCCCAAGACCGCTAGGCTAATCCCGCGCGGCGAACTGCATTGTGTCAGTCTTTCGTAATCGGACACACTCTCTTTCAAAAGTAGTGAAATCGATCGATTCTGACAGCGCCATCAGCTGCGAAAATAATAGTCGATTGTTCCTAATAGATAAGCAGCATAGTTTCATACTGTCGGAATTTATGGGAAATTTAAACATAGTGCCTAATGCTATTTTGTACATGACTGCGTAGCGAAAGACCAGCCTGAATTCGCGTCCGACAACAATTCGCCGGCCGTTGTGGTCGAGCGGTTCTAGGCACTTCAGTCCGGAACCGCGCAGCTCCTATGGTCGCAGGTTCGAATCCTGCCTCGGGCATGGATGTGTGTGATTCCTTAGGTTAGTTAGGTTTAAGTAGTTCTAAGTCTAGGGGACAGATGACCTCAGATGTTAAGTCCCATAGTGCTTAGAGCCATTTGAACCATTGGACAATAGTTCATATTTTACGTGCTTGAACCCCTTATCATTTCTGAATGGTTTTCGATGTTGGATCTAACGTTTGTGGCTCGAAAGTACAGTACAGTACAGTAAAGCTTGAGAGTCCAAATCCAGAGGTCGTTGCATCGACTCCCGACGTACCGTTTTGGTTTAGTGTTTCAGGGTTGCCACAGATCAGTCTAGGCTAGTTGCAGGCTTATCTTCTGATTATCTTCTGAAGACGATAGGTACAGATTCATTCGATGCTTCTTGTCATCTCGTAAGAAGTAGACTGTCAATGGGGGACTCAGTAGGATACTTAGCGTTAATGATAATAATAATAATATTAAAACTTTATTTTAATTATCCATAAATTTCGACAGTATGAAAAAAGTTGCTTATTTATTAGGAAGAATCGATTATTATTTTCGCTACTGATGGTGCTGTCAGAACCGATCAAAAAATGGCTCTGAGCACTATGGGACTTAACTTCTGAGGTCATCAGTCCCCTAGAACTTAGAACTACTTAAACCTAACTAACCTAAGGACATCACACACATCCATGCCCGAGGCAGGATTCGAACCTGCGACCGTAGCGGTCGCGCGTTTCCAGATCCGATCGATTTCTCTGCTTTTGACAGAGAGTGTAGCCCATTACGAAAGACTGACACAGTGCATTCACACGTCAACCCTGTTAACTGACAACGGGAATATACGTCCGTCAGAACTCACACTCACAAAACCAGCACATCGTTTAGATTCCCCTTCACTAGTCAACGCAACCACGAACTAACACGAACTTGTGCTCCGCCTACCAGTTACTAACAACCGTTTGCCGTGGTTCCGCCGTGTTGCCGGTTGCCAAGGGTCACGAAACCCATCTACAGGAAGAGAAAAAGAAGCAATATCTGCCACAAAAATAGCCTCTAGAGCAGGCAAATGTCAACACTGTTGTCCAATTCCAAAGCTGACACACAACGTATTTGCCAATAACGGTAAATCAGTCTGCCACTGCTATCCCAGTACGTGCCTCCTGTTACACTTCAGAGGCATTCGTGTTACATTTTGTGTGGAGGTGTCAGTTAGACGTAGACGTTAGAGGCAAGAATCAGTGAATAGCCTCTGACAACACCTTGCCCTGTTTGCAAAAAGGGATCGAACCTAGTTTTGCTACAGGAGAAAGATGAAGGTGACTGTTCCTCAGTGTAAAGTTCCCCTTTTGTTAGTGGTTACGGATACCTCTGTGAAGCGTTAACTGCGTCAAACAGAGTGATTAAGCGTTCTTTAGCCTTTCACTACTTCTTCATCCACTACCACATCACCCTTTTCCAAGCACTTAGGAGTGGATTGTGGAGCAGTCTTCTAGATGTAGATTTAGATGTAGTTTCGCGAGATGTATAAGAGAGGAAGTAATATATTGCCTGGCTACTCTCGAAAGTTGCGATAGCGAAATTCTAACATAAAATCTCTTCATGATGCACAACATCTCACTTGCAGCGTCTGCCACTGGATATTGATGCTCATATCCGCAACGTTCTCGCTTTTACTAAATGAACCAGTGATAACCGCGCTAGTCTTCTTCGAACTTCTCTAGCTCGTCCTTAGCTACGCGAGGGAAGATCATACGTGCAAACCCACGCAACTACTGGATCCATCAACCCGAAGGTTGATTTGAACACTAAGACGTTTTTCCAAGGCGTCTCCGTATTGCATGTTGTTGTACAGCTTTCTTTTCAGTTTGTAGTTCTAGCCTATCACGGAATCCAAACGTTGGTGCAACTTGATAGAGAAAGAGATAGAGAAAGCATCGCCAGAGGTGAGAGTCATGTTTAGTGGTAGAAAAAAAAACTGAGTGCCTAAGGGGATCGAAAGCAGAACCTTTGTACTTTTAAATTGGCACTTTACCGACCTGGCATATTTTGTGTGTAGCTCACATGGTTCAAATGGCTGTGAGCACTATGGGACTTAACATCTGAGGTCATCAGTCTCCTAGAACTTAGAACTACTTAAACCTAACTAACCTAAGGACATCACACACGCCCATGCCGGAAGCAGAATTCGAACCTGCGACCGTAGTAGTCGCGCGGTTCAGGACTGAAGCACCTAGAACCGCTCGGCCACCGCGGCCGGCTGTGTATAGCAGTTTAAGTTTTCTGAACGTGAATGGGAAGTCAACCGCGCTGCCAACCCTTCCCCTACTAATTACACCAACCCCATACAAAAACATCAGAAGTAAAAATCACCGTACACTTAAAAGAACGTTCTCTACCCTATGGCTTACTTGTTGCTTTGAGATAATCCAGTCGCCTGCGTGCATGACTCAGTGCTGTGCGGAGTCACCGCGCGGTGTGAGGCGTCATGTCACGGATTGCTCGGCCCTTCCCGCCGGCGGTTCGAATCCTTCCTCGGACATGGGTGTGTTTGTTGTTCTTAGCATAAGCTAGTTTAAGTAGTGTGTAAGTCTAGGGACCGATGACCTCAGCAGTTTGGTTCCTTAGGAATTCACATACACACAAACACACACACACACACACACACACACACACACACACACACACACACACACATGACTCAGTTATCCCCCATTCGTTTTACAGAATTCGATTAAAATTCGTTCGGTGGAATCTCCGCTTTCAGGAGGTGCAGAAGACATATCTGCAACGGTTTAACTTGATGTAGTTTTTCTGTGGAATTACTTCATTGGAATTCTACTCTGCCACCATTGCCACTGTCACGCACATCTCTCTCTCTCTCTCTCTCTCTCTCTCTCTCTCTCTCTCTCTCTCTCTCTCACACACACACACACACACACACACACACACACACATACAAACACACAAAACACAAATTTTTATGTTTTTTAATTCAAAATTCAACACTTTTTTGACGTAGGTAGAGTTATTCCGATGTAGCGCACAGCAACTTGATGTTCCCCTGCTCTGGAGGTTATTTTTGTGGGGGACATAGCTTCCTCTTCTCTTTCTGTGGATCTTCTCATAGTCACAGGCCTAACTGTCAGACCAACATTGCAGTGATGTGTCCCTTTTCTAAGAAGAACGACAAATGACCCACTAACGGTGATGGGTAGTGTGTATAGACTGATCAGAGTTGGCAAATTACAGAAAACTGTAATAGATGACGCAGTAGTGGCTAACTATGAATTTGATGGTAAATCAATATATTACGTCTTCTCGTCATTTTTCCCAAATTTTTACTTGTCTGAGGTCGACCCTGCGTTAACGAGTTTGACAAATGGTTCAAATGGCTCTGAGCACTATGGGACTTAACTGCTGTGGTCATCAGTCCCCTAGAACTTAGAACTACTTAAACCTAACTAACCTAAGGACATCACACACATCCATGCCCGAGGCAGGATTCGAACCTGCCACCGTAGCAGTTGCCCGGTTCCGGACTGCGCGCCTAGAACCGCTAGACCACCGCGGCCGGCAACGAGTTTGACATCAAGCGACGAAGAATGTACTTTCCACCGACTGTTTCTCCTTAGTAATCATGTCGTTCCACGTTCACGGGCCGAAGGGTCATTCTGAATGGTTTCCTGGTGCTTCTGAAATCACTAAAATGTCTGTGTAGTGTTTTCAGCAGTGTCACGGTCTAGTCTTTCTGCCAAATTGAAGGACTTTGTTAGAAGACCTATGTACTACTAAATTTTACTTAACTCCGTCGGAACAGGCCTTGGAACGCCCAACGGTACCGACCGGCCTCCGTGTCATCCTCAGCCCACAGGCGCCACTGCATGCGTAAATGGAGGGGCATGTGGTCAGCACACCGCTCTCCCGGCCGTATGTCAGTTTACGAGACCAGAGTCGCTACATCTCAACCAAGTAGCTCGTCACTTTGCCTCACAAGGGCTGAGTGGACCACACTTGCCAACAGCGCTCGGCAGACCGGAAGGTCATCCGTCCAAGTGCTATCCCAGTCCGACAGTGCTTAACTTCGGTGGTCTGACGGGAACCGGTGTTACCACTGTGGTAAGGCCGTTGGCAACTATATACTACTACAGTATGTAAAATAACACGAAGCGACAACAAACTGCAAAGGCGACCGTGAAATTTTATGACTGGTGATGTTGCTGATTTAACATACTTCACATATTCTCGAGAGTTACTTTTTTCTGTTCTCTGCTTCGGGGAAATGAGAAGGGGTTTGTATATTTACCCAGCGCTTGATCAACTGAGAGTCGAAATTATTACAAGTGAGAGTCTGGTAATGTGATTAATATAACATGTTTCTCGTATTCTTGAGGTTGCATTTATACTGTACTCTGCTTCGGGAAATGGGAAAGGGATTTGTACACTTATCCAGCTCCAGATCAACTGGAAGTTGAATTGGTTATAAGTGAAGGACCTTGTGATTATGTATTAGTATTTCACACCCAGTCCGTAACGAGATTTCGAAAAACTGGAACGTATTCAGGACTGGTTAAAATCTCATGTTCATAAATTAAACGAAGAATTAAGTCATTTATCAAACGGTTTTCCCTGAAATGGTATACATATTACGGATATAGCTGTTTATGTCAACGAAAAGGAAACAATAACAACAAAGAATGCAGGAGGTAGTCATCTGTCACCCTCTCGATGATGCCCTTTCATTTTCAAATCGTCACACAAATGTGGCTTCAATATCATTCTGTTCTTGAACTCACGAAGTCTTCTTGAATTAATCATGACTGTTACTGCACAAAAGGGAAGAATTTGTAAGTGCAGAATGAGATTTTGTTAAATAGAACTGAGTATTGCACTTGAAGTTCAAGGTTCGATTTTGAGCGCCCAGTCCATTATGACTCTATCGTACAGCATTGGAATCCAGTTTATATTTAACCTATTGTCGTCCATGTTCGATTGTGGTTTGGAAGCTGCGACTGTTTATGTAGAAAGATAAATCAAAACAGTTATCTGTATCAGTCAGTTTTATTTTCTCCCACTACACGTGTAAGGATGTATACCCTCATGAAACACACAGATATCCTCATTACAACTGCAGATATCATGTGATTATAAAAGTATTTAAATCTTTACAATCTTTTCGCTTAAACATTACAAAAAAAACTTATAATACTTCATTTCCGGTAAGTCAGTAAGCTACACTACAATTTTGTTTCCTGGATGTGTCCAGTTGTCTGTTGTGAACTTTCGTTTCGCTACAAATAAAGATACAATTTGTCAGTTGTTATCGTAATGTGGCAATGAAATGATCATTTTAAACGGTAATAGAGCTGCTAAAAAGATTTTCTAATGGAAACAACGCCGAGGGTCGTTAGCAATGTCGTATACATTTTCATCTTAAATAGCACAGAAATACGAAACATCAAATCAAATCCGTCTAAAAATTGTTAAGTCGTAGGACTACAGTAGCTTGTAAGTCAAAGAGCATTACCATTTTCATTGCGAATCAGAGATACAGATAAATTGTAAGTTAAACAAGTGTGTAAATCTATACAACCTGTTCCCTTGATCAGTATTACTAAATAACTCCTAAATCTAAATTTACACCTATTTATTTTTTAATGAATCATGAGTCGGTGGTTGAGTTCACGCTTTCACGATTTAGGTCATTACAGAAAGCAGTAAAAGCTACTGTGTATAATATCGACGTAGCTCTCTTTGCGGCTACCAGCATTGGTTAAAAACAGCAAGGCACTTTGTGAGATAGTTAGCGTACTAAGTGAATACTGCAACCTACACTACGAACGCTTAAAGCCGGTCCAACCATCCGTTTTAATTATTCCCTTGATTTCATCATCATGCTGAATTATTGCTCTCGAGCTCTACACTAGATTCAAAACATGGGCAGTGCGTCTTCCATAATGACGTCATCAACGATACCAAGTGATGTTTTCTTCGTTTTTTGTTTGTTCTTTCTTTAGTGCAATTTGTCCGTCGTTATGAGTCCAACCATAGCACATACAGAGCTACAAGTTTCACACAATCCCTACTACACAGGGTGTCCCAGACGGTATGGTAAATATTCAGAAATATTTCAGGAACGATCATTCGAAGCAAAATAATCTAGTAAACATGGATTCTAAAATGCATACGCTAAGAGCTATTAGTACTTCTTCATGCTCTATACGGTGAAACAAAACTCTTCTGCCACATGCTCCTTGCTTTTGATATTTTGAGAGTTGGTGTTACGGACCAAAACAAGAAAAAAGTTCAGTAAAAATGGGTCGTAAAGTGCATACCTTACGAGCATTGTTCATCTTTGCTACTGAACAAGCGCTCTTAGCTCTTCAGGTAGGCATCTTGGTGACCATGTTTAGTAGACAATTTTTTCTCGTTTTGGTCCTTACTACCTCCTCCCAAAATATGGAAAGCAAAGAGCTTGCAATAGAAGAGATTTTTTACACATTATCGAAGATGAAGACGCGCTCTTAAGGTACGCCTTTTACAGCCCATGTTTACTAGACTGGTTCGAATGATTATTCCTGAATAATGATTATCTCTGAATAATGACCATTCCTACTAGGGCACTCTGTATTTTTGATTAAACACAGCAGTTCATACCGGACGAGAATGGCATACTCAAAGGGACCGTCCTGGAATTCATCTGGGCAGGTTTAGAGAAACAACAGAAAAAAACCAGGACCTACATCTGAGGGGCCGAACGAGAATTTTAATCTCAGTCTTTCCGAATCCGAGTAATTTGACTTAACCACTGTAACATCTCGCTCCCAATCTAAGCGAAATGTCACTGTGGTTAGGGTTCTCCACTCGTAATCTGTAGGAGAGGGTTTGTGAGAATACGAGGCACAGCCTTCATGTGAAAATAATAAATAATTAATATGCACCAAGTTCGTCACTAATATGCTTTTAAGCTGTAGCAGGGTAGAGAACGTACCCTCTGTGGTACGCAGATGTGACGTCAGAGAATGGGAGCAGTAAGATCTCAGTCAACGCGTATTCTATAGTACAGAAACCAACGAGTTCAATAAATCAGTTCAGTATCAGTGAAACTTTACTTAACCTAGAAAAAGTTGTTCATAAGTATTTACAAATTAATGTTTTCAAAACTGTAATAGAACTTCAGAGGGTTCAAACCCATGTTTAGTGGTTTATATTTAGATTAACCGTGGTTTCCTAAACTGTCTTTGGCAAACTATGGTACTGTTGTTTTAAAGAGACATTGCTTCGGGTCTTCTCGACATGCCCGCTCGTCTCAGATAGTGCTCAGCTTTTGTGATTTCCATGTCGATGGAACTATTGGTACAAAAATCACCATATAATATTCATTCTGAAACCTAATGTAATATACGCGGACAGAAGAAACGCCCCTGTGTTTCTTACGCAAGCACGTACGTTACAGTCTGCATTATTTGAGACTGTACAATCACAAAAAAATGTTGTCTTAGAAACGATATAAGGTACGAATGTCTGTTGGATGAATTCTGAGAGAGTTTAATTGTTTTATGAAGTTCCATTTTGCAAAATTCTCCTCACTGCCATTTCACCATTCTCGATGGCGATGCAAATAAATTACGCCTTGTACATTAGTGTACGAGCAACCATCTCCCTGACTGGGGTGGGAAGCATGTTTCGTTCGTCTATTACGTAACGTAAACATAGATTTAGTTTTAAAATAAGCATCTCTGAGTTGGCTGATAACATGTAGACTAGAAATGCGAACAAGTCGCACTTCAGTTTCAAAACAAAAAAAATGTGTGTGAAATCTTATGGGACTTAACTGCTAACGTCATCAGTCCCTAAGCTTACACACCACTTAAACCTGAATTATCCTAAGGACAAACACACACACATCCATGCCCGAGGGAGGACTCGAACCTCCGCCGGGACCAGCCGCACAGTCCATGACTGCAGCGCCCAAAACCGCTCGGCTAATCCCGCGCGGCACTTCAGTTTCAAAAATCGATGCTGGATAATAGTACTATGGTCAACCCGAAACGCAATATGCCACTTCACCGACATTTTTGTTTTCAGTCGCTTCACATTATTTCAGACCTGTCCGTTATGCAAAATCCCTTTCGATACCTTCCATGATCCTTGTCAAACAGAAGAAGTGTTCTCTATCTATGGTATTCTCACCATCAAAGTCACAATAAATTCTAATTATGAAGTTACAGTTCATTGTATTCTCTTTTGCACTTGCTTAGGCATTTTTTCCCGCTCGTCAGAGAGCGCAAGCTATGAAGAAGCAACCATTCACTGTTGACAACTATTTTATCCTGAATACTTTTGCTGAATACCGTTCTCACTGCCACAACCTTCAGTTACCCTAAGTCGTGTAGCAAAGCCTCATTGATGATGAGATCATTAGAGGCGTATAACATTACAAAACATGCATGGTCAGTGGCAGACGACATCATAGAGGCTGTTTGAAGTAATGCAAAGATGCTATTTCCACATGTTGGTTATTTTCCCAGAAAATCAGTATGCTTACATAATGTATCCATGCCGCCATAGCCGGCCGGTGTGGCCGTGCGATTCTAGGCGGTTCAGTCTGGAACCGCGTGACCGCTACGGTCGCAGGTTCGAATGCTGCCTCGGGCATGGATGTGTGTGATGTCCTTAGGTTAGTTAGGTTTAAGTAGTTCTAGGGGACTGATGACCACAGATGTTAAGTCCCATAGTGCTCAGAGCAATTTGAACCATGCCGCCATATGTCTTACAAGAATTTTCCGTAGAATTAAAATACAATACATTTGCTCAAGCACAGTGGCATTTAGCCATAGAAAATAGTTTTAGAAAGTCAGAATGTGGGAAAGTTGTAGAAATATTTGTGATTTTGTACGGACTACTTTGTGTGTCGGAATATGGCGGAAGCAGTGCAAGTGGTGCGGGATTGACACATGTTGCTTGGGGTCTTTACTATTGGGGCAGCTCTGGAGTGTGAATGTGACCACTTAACTGGAATAAAGTAATATGTTTTAAAACAGCGATTTTTTTGTTTAGCCCAGCCAGTTGCATTAAGTGAACAAATATGAAGTAACGCTAGTATTGGCAAGATGCTAAGCGAAGTCGTCCGTAGAGAGAGCTAATAAGTTAACAGAAAACAACGACAAGATTTTTCGTAGTGAGCAGGGCCGTTTAGCGTTACAGGCAGAGCACAAGGTAGCTGAGGACACGAATAGTGAAGGACACGGGTCTCGGAATCTTGTAACGGACGATCAGACATTCGCTTATGCAGCTTAGGGAAGCCAACGCAACGAAGAACCTATACAGGGATTCGAACCACCGCTCTCCTCAGTGCGACATCAGAGTCTTAACCACAGTTCCATCTCGCTCGTCTTACACATCTTCTCTCGCAAACCACCGAACTGCGCGTCAAAGCTGTATGAGCAGGTTATTTCCTTGGTTTCTTTCCCGACTGTAATTCTGGTATTCGTCAGCGTCTTTCAACTGCGCTGTCTACGAGATGCGTCACGACTTTTTGCTACTACTAGAGTACTCTTTACAGCATTCATGCAAACGAGCTTGTACGTTTCAATAGAAAAGCTAGACAATCGTACTCGCCAATAATGTGACTCAGTGCGGAGTGTTAACTATGGTTCAAAAGGCTCTGAGCACTATGGGACTTAACTGCTGTGGTCATCAGTCCCCTAGAACTTAGAACTACTTAAACCTAACTAACCTAAGGACATCACACACATCCATGCCCGAGGCAGGATTCGAACCTGCGACCGTAGCGGTCACGTGGTTCCAGACTGTCGCGCCTAGAACCGCACGGCCACTCCGGCCGGCTGTTAACTATAGTGTGATTAAAATTATGATAGTTGACGTCTGTCACTTGCGGCCACAGTGCTGCCATATCCACTGCCGGCTACCGATCTCTTACAGGTGACACACAAACGCGGCGAGTTACTTCACAAATGCCGTTAACGTGTAACGCGGAGCGATATTGGAAGCGGCCGCCGCGAGGTATAATGGAAACGGCAAATGCTTTGCCAACAGCTGATTTTGAGTGACCAACAACTGCAATGAGGCAGACAAGTTTTGTACATTTGAACTGAAAGTCATGTCCTAATTTAACCACAATCTCGCGACATGGAATGTATCAGAAAACGACGATGAGCAATCTGCGACAGAACTAAAATGACGATCGCTTTGTTCTCGGCGTTTAAGGCTAACCTCAATGAGCAAACACAAGACAGAAAAATTTCATAATATGTTTGCTTACATAGACATCTTTCGCAGCAAAACTTCAGTGTCAGCGGTAAAAGCAAACTGTAATTTCTTGCTGTCATTGGTTACCTGAAACAATTCACACACTGGCTGTTCGGGATACCACGTTACCAACCGATGAACAGTCTTGGTTGGCACTTGTCTGCAGATTGTAGGCGACTCAAATAGATTCTAAATGAGAAAAGAATGATAGGAAGAAAAGTAAGAGTAAATAAAAAAACCAATGTGACGATGAAAATGACGCAGCAAAACATTAAAAATTAGTAAAAATTAGATGTGAAACCAATTAACTGAATAATAATAGTGATTAAAACTTTTCATTAGATGAAAAGAGAAAAGTCGGTGGACTTGACGAGATTCTACCATTTGACCTTTTATGCATCAGGTTTATACATTGACCACCATGCTACGCCACTATACTGCTCTGGTGTCCCACTCAGAACGATTGATTAACAGCCTTGCAAAATTCGACTTCATGCACTTTCTTGCGAAGCTTGTGTAATATAAACCGATTTCTGAGATTCTAGTAACTGCATAAATGATACTAAATCGCGTCTTGTGCAGAAGGATCCAATAGTGTTTGGTTAATGCTGTGTATGAAAAGAGTATACTTAGTTAGAATTGTTGTGTGTGTGTTGCTTTTGGTGTGGTTATAAAGTGTGATGAAATACGAAGTAAACGGACAAGACCCAGGATTTCGGATCCAAACGCATCAAGAAAGAAAGCCGGGTAAGGAATTGGAAGTGGACTAATTGCTGTGGCAGTTTGGAAACGGCGAGCGGTTCCGACGTGACGTTCAACGAAACCATCTACAACGCGTGAAGTGTCAACTATCAAGTAATTTTAATCGGACTATAGTGGGAGAACAGACGTAACGAGCGTAGAAACAAGAAATGTGCCTTTCACGACAGTGACCGCCGGTGCGCCTCTTTGGTGCAGTGGCTGCCTTTGTTCCCCAGTCAGAGCGGTCAGCTGACAGCTCGGCCGCCTGGGGGATGCGTGGCAGGTTTGCCTGCCTAGAAGGCTGTCCTATTTAGCCCGCAGGCGAGCACCTAAAGTCGTCCCGTTTAAAGCACTGCCCAGAGCAACACGTTTCTCTAATGTTCTCTGCACTGAGTTAAAGAGTGTTGCATTCTTCCTCGTCAGTTGTCTCTGTATGACATAGGCCTCACATTAGAGATACTTATACCAGGAGCTTCTTCTTATATGCATGTTACAAGGCATGCCAGAAGCGTGTAACAACTAGAGTAGCGCTCTACCAAAACTGCAGTTCAGTAGTTTTGGTACACTACGTAAACTATGTAGTACATGGTAGGATTACCGATAGTACAGGTAGAATTGACACGGAAAGGAACATAATTGAACGTGTAAGAGAGAAACGACTTCTCTATGTTTTATCGTTTGTTCGGTTGTCTGTTTTCCGTATAATTAAAAGCGCACGTAAGTCACTGTTAGTGCTAATGTATTTTATATCCTTACAGAATACAAATTGCACTGTATAAGTAATGAAAATTAGTTGATCGCGTAACTTCTGCGCTTTTATGTAACCAAAGCAATTACTTTTGATGCAAGTACAGTTTACATGCACAAACATAGCGTGCGTAATTACTGTTCTTGTTTTGTGGTCAATAGACCGTTCCTCATCATGATCAAACGCAAGAGTTTGCAGTTGTTATTGATAAATGCGAAAGTTGTTTGTGAATAACGGAAGCATGTTTTATGTATATTCAACGAAGTGTTGATGAGATGTACAGGTATGATATGTTTTTGTTTTGCATTTCTTTTATTTTTACCTTCTTGTTGAGAAAATTGGGTATTCTAGAGCTATTGCATAAATCTGTATTATTTTCTTTATTTTTACTGCAAAGTCCTTTTTTTCGCGTTACAAATCAACAGTGAATTAAGCTTTGAAAATTTCAGCTTTGCAATAAATACTGGTTTTTTTCTTTAGTACCAGACAGGGGGTTAACTGTGTAGAACAAAAACTTTACGTAGGTTACCTGGCCCTTTATACGAGTTTTGGAACTTTAATAGTGGCAACTATTTATTTACAGATCGTACAAAATAGATACGTGTTTCAAAGTTTTACTGACCTTCAAAGTAGTCACTAGCATTGTGTATAACCCGTTGCCAGCGATGTGGAAGACGTAGGATACTCTTAGCACAGTAAGTGTTGACGTAGGATACTCTTAGCACAGTTAGCGTTGACAGTTTGAGTGGCGCGGTCTATTGCCCGACGAATTTTCTGCTGTTCTGCAGCGAATGCCGTGAAGTGCTTCGTTCAGTTTAGAAATCGAACTCACGAGGGCTCAAGTCAGGGCAGTGAAGTAAATCGTACAGCACTTAGCAGCCCCATCAGTCAAACAAATCAGTATCAGCTTGCACTGTACGTGCTTGAGCATTGTCCTGCAAAATGATGGTTAGGTCCTGCAGGAAGTGTCATCACTTCTGTCTCTAAGCTGGTCGTAGGTTGTGTTCCAAAAATAAACAGCATAGAGACAAAAGTGATGACACTTTCTGCGGGACCTGACCATGCTCACGCACGTACATTGCAAGCTGTTACTGATTTGTTTGACTGATGGAGCTACTAAGTGCTATACCACCTGCTGCACTCCCCTGATTTAAGCCCTCGTGAGTCAGACTCGATGTCTAAACGGAAGGAAACAGTTCACAAGCATTTGCTTCAGAACTGCTACAAATTCGTCGGGTAATAGACCGCGCCACTCAAACTGTCAACACAACTGGCACTGCTAAGAGTATCCTACGGCTTTCATATCGCTGGCAACGGGTTATACACAATGCTGGTGACTGCTTTGAAGGTCAGTAAAACTTTGAGACACGTATCTATTTTGTACGAGCTGTAAATAAATAGTTGCCACTATTAAAGTTCGAACCCTCGTATAAGTCACTCATTTTCTATAGGGGAACCCAGTAAGACACTGATCGCTAACTTACAGAAAGCAGTCATTAAGAGGTAACGCCCAATAGGTATGCAACATAACCAACAGACACGTAACATGGGTACGACCTTAATGACCAAAGCTACTAGGAAAGCTACTGCAGTCTAAGACTTACGATAGTCAACGATAGCCTACAGTAGTTTTACAACTCTAGTAATAAGTCGAATCAAAGACAGTCGATGTTCATAGGCCAGTCGCAAAATGGGCATCCAAGTAACCTAAATTTCAGTTAACGAGTCTTCAACAAAACGACGCTGTAATTAGTATCAAATAAAACTTACACTGTTCACTTTCACTATAGAGATAAGGAACTACGTGTACTAAACCCCTCACAGAAACTGAGAGAAGTACTCCATCCATCATATACGTCTAATTGTATTTTTCTCGAGCAAGCGTCTTTCTCATTTTACAGGAACTTACATTTATCTTGAACTGTTTGAAGATACTGCTGAGGGACAGCACAAACTAGCAAAGGCGTGAGTCGTGCATCAGATGGTAGAGCACTTGCCTGCGAAAGGCAAAGGTCCCGAGTTCGAGTCTCGGTCGGGCACACAGTTTTAATCTGCCAGGAAGTTTCATATCAGCGCACACTCCGCTGCAGAGTGAAAATCTCATTCTGGAAACGTCCCCCAGGCTGTGGCTAAGCCATGTCTCCGCAATATCCTTTCTTTCAGGAGTGCTAGTTCTGCAAGGTTCGCAGGAGAGCTTCTGTAAAGTTTGGAAGGTAGGAGACGAGATACTGGCAGAAGTAAAGCTGTGAGTACCGGGCTTCAGTCGTGCTTCGGTAGCTCAGATGGTACGCAGTCTGCGTTCGGCAGGGCAGCAGTGCGCACCGCGCTCGGCCGTTCACGCCGCTGCGCGCGCGGAGTGTTTTGTTTACTTCCTCGCCACAGCGCTTCTCAGTCGAACAAGGTATAATGGCCAACTCTTACGGGAAGAACACTCTTAAGTTCACCTTCTCAAACGAATACGCACGACCCAAAGCACTGGCCGTCGAACGCTTCCTACGCGAAGACGTGAAGATCCCGCGTGACGAACTCATCGGCATACACCTATCGATCATTAGCAGCGTCGTTTATGTTAAGATGACTTCCGACGCTGCCTGCAACGAGATCATTCAAAGGACGCGACATGGACTAAAATTTCGGCACTCCGACGGAAACGTCGGGCCTGTGGATGTCGACCATGCAGGACTTGGCCTTCGGACGGTCCGTGTATTCGAACTGCCTTTCGAGGTGACTGAAGATGAAGTCATCGCGGCGCTAAGTCCGTTCGGAAAAGTCCAGAGCCACGTAGCCGAGACATGGGCACAGTTTACGACGTATCCGGTGCTTAATGGTGTGAGACAAGTCCGAATCGATCTCAAACGGCACGTTCCATCGTACATTTCTATCGGCGGCTGCCGTGCGGTGGTCATTTACGACGGACAACCTCGAACATGTTCCGGTTGTGGCCAAGAAGGCCACGTCCGTAATGAATGCCTGCAACGCCGCATCACACAACTAAGGCCCGACGATACGAACACCGACAGAACCGTGACCACCCTTCCAGTCACCTATGCGGCGACACTGCACGTCCAGCCCTCACAAGGCGCCGTTCACGAGCGTCTCTCTGGTCCGATACACCCGGAGGCGTCCCAGCACCTTGACACCGGCGATGCCGCCCGTGAACATGTCCAACAGCCGGACACACCCACGCTAGAAGATCACAAGGATACCAATGAGAGTGTTCTGGAGAATGAAGACCGCATCATAGCATCCGCGGCTTTTGTACCGGAACGACGTGAATCTCTTCCTTCCTCAGACACCGAAACTCATTGCCGAAAGCAGAAGTCGCCCAAACGACGAAAAAAACGCCGCAAGACATCAGACTCGACCATTGAGCCCCCTCCGCAGGACGAAGAGATGCCACATCACCCCGACGGAGAACACGATAACACCTTCTCCTCTGCCACGGAGACACGTCATTCACAAGACGATGAACCGTCCAACGGAGATCGTGCGCAAGCCCCACGCCCAAAAGCCATGGAACATAGCACGCCTGTTGTCACCGACGCCATTGAGCCGACTCGGCCAGCGCTGCCACCTCTCGCCGATGTCAAACCTGTCGGACACCTTTCATGGGCGGATGACACGGATTTCCCACCTCCATCTGATGCGGAAATGAGATCTGTTTCTCCGTTAGACCAAAACTAAAATGGGGGAAGTTTCTACGGCGAATCCTGCGACTTCTATGGACTTCCAGCATCCACAACAACAATCTTCACCAGCTACGACCCTATCAACAGCACGGATCTCCCATCAGGCGTACCGAATAGCTACTATCAATACTAATAATATCGGCTCCCATGCTAAACTTCAACTGCTCCGTGACACGCTAAGAGCAGCGGACATCGACATCGCCCTGTTACAAGAACTGAGGACAGTGACTTGGACTGGGTGTTATGGATATGAGACGTACGCCGCCCCTGCAGCTATGGAACACACAGGCGCAGCCATCCTCCTCCGAGAAGGAATTGAAGTTTCCGATGTCGCATACCTCCCAACAGCGCGAGGGGTGGCCATAACAGTTGAAGGACTCAAAATCATAAATCTCTACGCCCCATCGGGCACTGATAAACGGAGGGACCGCTCCCAGTTCTACGCAGAAGATATCACGCCTTTATTCCTCGGTCGATACGATCATCCCATCGTAGGTGGAGATTTCAACTGTGTTCTCGAGCGCACAGACCAATACCCCCATTTCACCACATGTCCCGAACTTCGCTTCCTCGTCCGCCGCCTTCGTCTCCTCGACACTTGGCGAGTGATACACGGCGACTGCCCGGGGTATACACACATCACGAGCCACTCCGCCAGCCGACTTGATAGAATATACATCTCTAACGCTCTAAAATCAGTTCTCCTCGACGCGGAACGTTGGCCGTCTGCCTTTTCGGATCATGACATCTATATCTGTACCATGAACCTACGTCGACAATCTATATGGCGCAGTGCAGGACCCTGGAAACTCAATGTCGCGCTACTGCGGGACCCTGAATGTCGACAACAGGTCACCGACACGTGGCACACCTGTGTTCAACGCATTATGCGTTACGAGACCACACTGCAGTGGTGGTTGCTGTGCGCCAAACCGGCCATCCGACGCACATTGACACACTATGGCAGAGCAAAAGCCAGGTGGAATCACCATACAACTGATTTCTACTATAGCGCACTACGTGAACTCATGGATCATCCTCCATCCCCGGATCGCCTCAAAGAAGCTCAACGCATCAAGGCAAAGATTCTATCCTTGACCAGATGCCGTCTAGAGGGAGCCATTGTACGAGCCCGCAGCCAAGACAGGATTAATGGTGAAGAACCTTCCATGCATCATATTGTTCAAAATGTTCGTCGACGCCGACAGGCTTTAATGACAACTTTAGACTTACCTGATGGACGACGGCTGACTTCGCAAGCTACCATTGCGGATGCATTCACAACGCACTATAGACTTTTCTATACAGAAGTACCTGCCGGTGCAGAGGCCATTGCTGAGGTTGCCCATGAGACACTTGGTACTCTAAACACAGCAGCTGCAACCCTCCTGACTGTTGAAGTGACCACCGACGACGTCCAAGGCGCTGTGGCCAAGGGGTCTCTGAATCGATCTCCCGGCCCGGATGGTTTACCTCTCGAATTTTACAGAACCTTCCAAGATTTGATGATGCCACGATGGAGGGACATGTACTGGGAAGTTTTGTCCGGCGCGGCGAACCCGCCACCAATGTTCATGGAAGGCTTACTTGTACCAGTCCCGAAACCCGCAGGAGGAACACGACTCGACAGTTATCGGCCGATCACGTTACTCAATTCGGACTTCAAGATTTTCACACGCCTTCTGGCAGTGCGACTCAAACGTGTATTACGGGACATTGTCTCCCACGAACAAACATCCTTAGGCGGCGATCGTAATATACAGACGGCCCTCAGTGAATATCGAGATGTGATCGCTGTGGCAACACACTCGCGACTGCCAGGCGCTTTAATCCCCATCGACTTCAAACAAGCGTTTGACCGCGTCAATCATGCATTCCTCAACGCAGTGATGGGCCGAATGGCAATTCCCCCGACGTTCACGCAAGTGATTATGCGGCTCCTTCGTGGAGCAACGTCCAGACTTCTCGTCAACGGCAGACTTACAGAACCTATACGGATTGAACGCTCAGTACGGCAGGGTTGCCCTTTGTCGACGGTACTTTATGCCATTGCGATGGAACCACTCATTTGCGGATTACGGCGACGTTTGACAGGTATTCCACTCCGGGATCATATGTTCCGCTGCCGAGCTTACGCGGACGACTTGGCCCTCGTCGTACGTTCAGCGGCTGAAGTACAAGCTGCGATGCAGTGGATTACCCGTTACAGTGCAGGGGCAGGGAGCGCTATGAACGTGGCAAAATCATGCGCCATGAAGATCGGCCGCGGCCTTCCCGCAGACAGCGTAGTTCCATTTCAACTGGTAGACACCATTCGTTGTCTCGGATTGGTGTACACGCGAGACATTCGCCGCACCTCGGCGATCAATTTTCGTGCGCTGCTGCAACGCATCCGGGCCAACATACAAAATCACATACTACGCCCGCTGAATATGTGCCAGAGAGTCACCTTCGTCAATACCCATCTGGCAGCTCGGATACCCCATATAGCGTAGATTCTGCCCATCACCGCGACAATGGCGGCCAGGTTACAGGCGGCATTCGACTATTTCATTTGTTCTGGACACATCTTCAAAGTCCAGTATGAAGCTCTCACCTTACCGAAGCGGGACGGTGGCCTCGATCTGGTTAATGTGAGAGCCAGGACAACGGCACTTTACACCAATACTATGCTCCGGTTATGGAAAAGCCAAAATGCTAGTTTTACTGGAATGTTGACCACTGAGCTCGCGCCTGTTTCGAGGCGCCCACCGACGTCTTTGGCACACATCCCACCTCCGATGTCACATATCGGCCGTTTCTTTTTGGAGTACAGCTACATACGCACCGAGCTCCCCAGGACCAGGAAGACGACCACCCGCGACATGTACCGCCTTCTCCGAAAGTCTCCACCCCGCAACCCCGTCGAAACACGTCACCCCCAGGTTTCATGGCCTACAGTTTGGAAAACGATCCACCAACCATATCACACCACTGACACCACCTCTATGTGGTACCTTCTCGTCAACGGCAAGTATACTACAAGACAGAAACTGCATCGCATCGCACTGGTGGACTCACCCCTGTGCCTCAAGTGCAATGTCGAAGATACAGATTTACATCGTTTTGAGTGTGGGCCAGCAGCAGCTGTCTGGACCCTCGTACAGAAGATTGTGGCTTTCTACCTCCGAGTACCACCACATCACGTTTCTCCCACTATGATGATATATCCCGACACGACCTACTTTCCATCGGCTAAGTGGCACGCCATCACATGGATCAGTGGCATGGCTGTCGACTACCTCTTCCGAGACGACATCGTCGATCCGGCGGACTTTTGGACACGCCTCCAAGTGTATCACCACACCCTTCGCCGGCATCGACACTATCGGGCCACTTTCGCGAACTATTTACAGAGCATTTTCACCAACCCGCCTCAAAGCTGGAATCTCAACGAACCGTGCCAGCCAAGGCTGGACGATCCCACGTTCCCCTTCAATGGTCAATGATAAAATGCATTTTGTTCTGCTGGCGCGCCAAAGTGGAGCATGGCGCGGAAAGTATTCCTATTTTATTTCAGTTCTCTTTTCTCCTCCTCTTCTAAGTTTTTTTTTCTCCTTACACATGTTTATCCCTTTCACACATAGCTCTCTATCTGCAGCCTATTTGTTTTCTTTCTCTTGTGCTCCAAAAAAAAAAAAAAATTAAAAAAAATGCTGCTGATGGTGAGACTGTACACTCATTTATGTTACCAAAAAACATACAAATACAAAAGAAGGCCGTTGCGGAAATATAGCTACCTTTTATGTTTTACGTTTTCAAAGGATATTGTGTTATTTATGAAGAACGTCGTCTTTTATTTTCATACCCAAGAGGTTTTTATTTGTTTTCTTAAAAACAATTAGTAGAGCACTTAAAAAAATGGTAGAGCACTTGCCCGCGAAAAAAAAAAAAAAGTTGGTAGAGCACCTGCCCGCGAAAGGCAAAGGTCCCGAGTTCGAGTCTCGGTCGGGCACACAGTTTTAATCTGCCAGGAAGTTTCATATCAGCGCACACTCCGCTGCAGAGTGAAAATCTCATTCTGGAAACGTCCCCCAGGCTGTGGCTACGCCATGTCTCCGCAATATCCTTTCTTTCAGGAGTGCTAGTTCTGCAAGGTTCGCAGGAGAGCTTCTGTAAAGTTTGGAAGGTAGGAGACGAGATACTGGCAGAAGTGAAGCTGTGAGTACCGGGCGTGAGTCGTGCTTCGGTAGCTCAGATGGTAGAGCACTCGCCCGCGAAAGGCAAAGGTCCCGAGTTCGAGTCTCGGTCGGGCACACAGTTTTAATCTGCCAGGAAGTTTCAATGCGCAAAGAGTTATTTATATGACGGGAAACAATATCAAGTTCAACCAATTTTGCTGCTCAGTTTTTTCGTAGTGTTTACTTGATCCCCAAGCTAAGTAATCACGCCACACTTCCCTTTTACCTCTCTCCCTCCCTCGCGCTTCATTCCCCTTGAACCCCCCCCCTCCCCCCCCCCCCCGCCCCCCTCTCTATCTCTCTCTCGCCACGGAAGCAGGCTGGTTGGAGCAGTATTATGCTGTGGGAGACACTCTCGTGCGCTTGCATGGGACCTGTGGTATAAATCAGAGACACGCTGTGAGCTGCGAAGCACCTTCATCCCTTCGTACTTGATGTCTTCCCTGATCGCGATGTAATCTTTCAGCAGTATAATTGTCCATGTCTCGGAGCCAGAACCCTGCTACAGTAGTTTGAGGAGCATTACAGTGATCTCACGTTGATGTTTCGGTGACCAAATTCGACTGACGTAAATCCTATGGAACCCATCTGAGCCACTATCGGGCTCCATCACCGCGTACAGAAATCAGCGGCCCATTATTTACGCGTGTTATATGATCTGTGCGGAGACATCTAATGCCACGTACCTCCACAAACCTACCAACGAACTGTCGGATCCCTGATATGCAGAATCAGTGACATTTTACGTCCCAAAGACTGACAAACAATCTATTAAGCAGATGGTCATATTGTTTTGGCTCATCGGTCTGTGCAACGTAGCCGACTCCGATGCAGGTGTATAAGGAACGACGTGTAGAAAAGGCATTAGTGTGACACTCGTGTCTTTCCGACTTGCGTACGGTAAATGCGGAAACTTGAACATTGGCGAAGTTATTACCAAATGAGTGGAAACAGGATCAACGTGCTGATATTCTTTTCTTGGCTGAAGAAGGGAAAATACCGGTAGACATCCACTGGAGAAATAAGAATGTGCATGGGAAAGGATGCCTATCGAAAACCTCTGTGTGACTAGGGGTGCCGGAGCTTCATTATAACGTACTCCCGACATCGCAAATGCCGTAACTCAGAAGTTTGGCCAACTGGGATGATTGCATCAATGGTCACGGCGATTTTGCCTGATAGGGCTACCGGTTCTGGACTGTACGGCCTTCGAACAGAAACATTTTGATCGCCCCTTGCACTTAGAAATGACTATAACATAAATGCATGAACTGTATTCGCAGTTGCGAATGCAAACGAACATTAGCTGTCTGTGTAAGGGAATGAGGACAGTGGAAATTTGTTCCGGCCCGGGGCTCGAATCCAGATTTCCCGCTTCACGGCAGATGTCGCCTTGACCGCTTTGGGAATCCATGCACGACTCACGGCCAGACCGAAACTTCCATGTATCGTCATTGATGCGTCACACATTGTACTCATACACGTGTACGGGGAAGGACATTTTAATTGATAGTCGCTGTCTGGTGTCGGCGCATAATTACGCTATTTCAGTGCCTGTGTTGTTAAGAAGAACGATGCAATGTTCCTCTAGACATGCATGCACCTTCTAAGACGCTGGCAAGCCTATTGCACAGGTACAAAATACTGGCTGGATCTTTCTTTGTGGTATGCTGTTTGTGGTGCAAAGTAATGCTTATTATCAGATCCGTTATTGGCAGCAGGCTCTTCTTGATTAGCGAGTAGCTTGAATAAATCTGGATGATACAGTACTCTTCATTACTTCCAAAATCTTCTTGCGACCTTATGCTGTGCCCACATACTTGCTCACTCACTTATAATTTGCCTGGCCACATATTACAACAATGTTTTCGACGTAAAACAATCTCGCATTTGCACGTCAGTGCGTACGTCTATTCCACTCCCGAGATGCTTCACAACCACTTCTCTGCCTTCACTCTACAACTGAGCGCGCACTCGCGCCAATGATGTTACTGTTATACCAAAGATATGGTCGATGCTTTATTCAATAAATACTTCCTTGGCCTGGCCAGCGTGTTTACTGCAATGACTTGGCATAATAATTCTTTCTTATCCTATCAAAATACACTACATTTTCATATACACTTTGTATTGATAAAATTCTTTAATACATATATTTACGAAAAAAATGGTCATATACGCGAGAAATGAAGTAACTCAAAAATGCGCGAAGCATTGGGTTGCAGTATTCCAAGCTCAGCTAGAGGATGACGAAGACAGGGATCGACCGCCGTCCCTTCAGAGAAACCACATAGGCATCTGGTTGAAGGACGCACCACACATACACACACACACACACACACACACACACACACACACACACACACACCTACACAGTACCCTCTAGCAGTTTCTCACACAAGCCGCAAGAAATCCTTCGCAACATTGTGCTGTCTCTCAGTCAATGACTTCGTGAAACAGTCACCAAGTCTCTGTAAACGACGGTCTGAAAGTTCCAGCAATCGCTTGACGCCTGGGCGGAAATTTGTCTAAGGAAACCAGGAACATGTACTCTGTTCCGACAATGCGCCATCTTGTTGCGCAACTCTCGTAGCGTTGGGCGACATGCGTAACCTGCTTCACGAAGTCCGTTTCTAGTTTGTCTAGTTCCTCCTAACCCATCAGTTACAAAATTATGCTGACTCTCAGACATTGATTTAACGAGATATTAGATTCTGATGCCTCGTCGACGTCGAGGTACAAGACAAGACGTGAAAAGAAATCGACTTCGCGCCGCTGTTGGGAAATCCACGGAATATCGAAAGCTAGAGCCGAGCGTTAACTCCAACTGTACTCCTGAATCACTACATCTATACGGGCTACCAAAACCGGATTTCGTAAAGCGATTTCCCAACACCACTTTTATTTGGTCAAGCAAACATTCCAAAATCGATTCTGGAAATCAACTTCTTGCTGCCGCTTTTCCAAGCTCACATTCCATTTTTGATGATGGCGTCCTCTTGGGTAAAATATTCCGGAGGTAAAATAGTCCCCCATTCGGATCTCCGGGCGGGGACTACTCAAGAGGATGTCGTTATCAGGAGAAAGAAAACTGGCGTTCTACGGATCGGAGCGTGAAATGTCAGATCCCTTAATCGGGCAGGTAGGTTAGAAAATTTAAAAAGGGAAATGGATAGGTTGAAGTTAGATATAGTGGGAATTAGTGAAGTTCGGTGGCAGGAGGAACAAGACTTCTGCTCAGGTGACTACAGGGTTATAAACACAAAATCAAATAGGGGTAATGCAGGAGTAGGTTTAATAATGAATAGGAAAATAGGAATGCGGGTAAGCTACTACAAACAGCATAGTGAACGCATTATTGTGGCCAAGATAGACACGAAGCCCACACCTACTACAGTAGTACAAGTTTATATGCCAACTAGCTCTGCAGATGACGAAGAAATTGAAGAAATGTATGATGAAATAAAAGAAATTATTCAGATTGTGAAGGGAGACGAAAATTTAATAGTCATGGGTGACTGGAATTCGAGTGTAGGAAAAGGGAGAGAAGGAAACATAGTAGGTGAATATGGACTGGGGGACAGAAATGAAAGAGGAAGCCGCCTGGTAGAATTTTGCACAGAGCACAACATAATAATAGCTAACACTTGGTTTAAGAATCATGAAAGAAGGTTGTATACATGGAAGAACCCTGGAGATACTAAAAGGTATCAGATAGATTATATAATGGTAAGACAGAGATTTAGGAACCAGGTTTTAAATTGTAAGACATTTCCAGGGGCAGATGTGGACTCTGACCACAATCTATTGGTTATGACCTGTAGATTAAAACTGAAGAAACTGCAAAAAGGTGGGAATTTAAGGAGATGGGACCTGGATAAACTAAAAGAACCAGAGGTTGTACAGAGATTCAGGGAGAGCATAAGGGAGCAATTGACAGGAATGGGGGAAAGAAATACAGTAGAAGAAGAATGGGTAGCTTTGAGGGATGAAGTAGTGAAGGCAGCAGACGATCAAGTAGGTAAAAAGACGAGGGCTAGTAGAAATCCTTGGGTAACAGAAGAAATACTGAATTTAATTGATGAAAGGAGAAAATATAAAAATGCAGTAAGTGAAACAGGCAAAAAGGAATACAAACGTCTCAAAAATGAGATCGACAGGAAGTGCAAAATGGCTAAGCAGGGATGGCTAGAGGACAAATGTAAGGATGTAGAGGCCTATCTCACTAGGGGTAAGATAGATACCGCCTACAGGAAAATTAAAGAGACCTTTGGAGATAAGAGAACGACTTGTATGAATATCAAGAGCTCAGATGGAAACCCAGTTCTAAGCAAAGAAGGGAAAGCAGAAAGGTGGAAGGAGTACATAGAGGGTCTATACAAGGGCGATGTACTTGAGGACAATATTATGGAAATGGAAGAGGATGTAGATGAAGATGAAATGGGAGATATGATACTGCGTGAAGAGTTTGACAGAGCACTGAAAGACCTGAGTCGAAACAAGGCCCCCGGAGTAGACAATATTCCATTGGAACTACTGACGGCCGTGGGAGAGCCAGTCCTGACAAAACTCTACCATCTGGTGAGCAAGATGTATGAAACAGGCGAAATACCCTCTGACTTCAAGAAGAATATAATAATTCCAATCCCAAAGAAAGCAGGTGTTGACAGATGTGAAAATCACCGAACTATCAGCTTAATAAGTCACAGCTGCAAAATACTAACACGAATTCTTTACAGACGAATGGAAAAACTAGTAGAAGCCAACCTCGGGGAAGATCAGTTTGGATTCCGTAGAAACACTGTAACACGTGAGGCAATACTGACCTTACGACTTATCTTAGAAGAAAGATTAAGGAAAGGCAAACCTACGTTTGTAGCATTTGTAGACTTAGAGAAAGCTTTTGACAATGTTGACTGGAATACTCTCTTTCAAATTCTAAAGTTGGAAGGGTAAAATACAGGGAGCGAAAGGCTATTTACAATTTGTACAGAAACCAGATGGCAGTTATAACAGTCGAGGGACATGAAAGGGAAGCAGTGGTTGGGAAGGGAGTAAGACAGGGTTGTAGCCTCTCCCCGATGTTGTTCAATCTGTATATTGAGCAAGCAGTAAAGGAAACAAAAGAAAAATTCGGAGTAGGTATTAAAATTCATGGAGAAGAAATAAAAACTTTGAGGTTCGCCGATGACATTGTAATTCTGTCAGAGACAGCAAAGGACTTGGAAGGGCAGTTGAATGGAATGGACAGTGTCTTGAAAGGAGGATATAAGATGAACATCAACAAAAGCAAAACAAGGATAATGGAATGTAGTCTAATTAAGTCGGGTGATGCTGAGGGAATTAGATTAGGAAATGAGACACTTAAAGTAGTAAAGGAGTTTCGCTATTTGGGGAGCAAAATAACTGATGATGGTCGAAGTAGAGAGGATATAAAATGTAGGCTGGCAATGGCAAGGAAAGCGTTTCTGAAGAAGAGAAATTTGTTAACATCCAGTATTGATTTAAGTGTCAGGAAGTCATTTCTGAAAGTATTCGTATGGAGTGTAGCCATGTATGGAAGTGAAACATGGACGATAAATAGTTTGGACAAGAAGAGAATAGAAGCTTTCGAAATGTGGTGCTACAGAAGAATGCTGAAGATTAGATGGGTAGATCACATAACTAATGAGGAAGTATTGAATAGGATTGGGGAGAAGAGAAGTTTGTGGCACAACTTGACCAGAAGAAGGGATCGGTTGGTAGGACATGTTCTGAGGCATCAAGGGATCACCAATTTAGTATTGGAGGGCAGCGTGGAGGGTAAAAATCGTAGAGGGAGACCAAGAGATGAATACACTAAGCAGATTCAGAAGGATGTAGGTTGCAGTAGGTACTGGGAGATGAAAAAGCTTGCACAGGATAGAGTAGCATGGAGAGCTGCATCAAACCAGTCTCAGGACTGAAGACCACAACAACAACACATTCCATTTTCGCCACCGAGTAACGCAAAATCGTTTTTGAAACGTGCTTCGGCTGTCGGGTTACGACTGGTTCTAAAAAATTCCTGCTAATATAGACGGAGAGACTTTTTGCACAGTGAAGGGCAAGTAGAAATATTACACTGAGCATGGCTTCTAATATGTAACTGAAGAGAAGTAGCCGACTAAGTCAGAAACTGGAACAGTTGAATTCCAGGCACGCCGGCCCGTGTGGCCGAGCGGTTCTAGGCGCTTCAGTGTGGAACCGCGCAACCGCTACGGTCGCAGGTTCGAATCCTGCCTCGGGCATGGATGAGGTTAGTTAGGTTTAAGTAGTTCTAAGTTCTAGGGGATTGATGACCTCAGATGTTAAGTCTCATAGTGCCTAGAGCAATTTGAACCAATTCCAGGCACCATATTTGACTTTGCTAGTAAATCCGCTTCAGGCCTTAACATGTAAACGTAGCAGCGAAAAAGGTTTCCGAAATTTGGTTTTCGTCTTCCGGGAGATGTGTTGTATGTAAACTCAGTCATCAATGTGAGTACTGCCTTGACCACTACTCCACCGTTCTCGATCTCTGACTTCTGTTGAACCAGTTGTTAATCCATGATGATCAGTGCAGTTTGTTCACTAAATCCTTGGTCCGCTGTACGATATATTTTTGAACAAAGTGGAGAACTGCGGGAGACATTCTCTGTTTTCTCTGAGAGATTAAAGAACAAATAAGGATTAATAAACGATTGTTCGGAAGTGTATAGGTTCCATGTCAGAGAAATTTCATGTATACCATGCAACTATAATACGTTCTTGTGGACGACAAGCTATCGTTTGCTTCTAGCTACCGAAAGTTGCCTGCAGCGACATCTTGACAGTCGCGTGACCATTCCTTCCGCTAAAGGCACTTTATACACCGAATAGCCAAAGAAACTGGTAGACCTACCTAATATTGTGTACGGCCCCCGCGAGCACGCAGATATGCCGCAACACGACGTGGCATGGACTCGGCTAATAGCTGGAGGGAACTGACACCATGAACCCTGCAGGACTGTCCATAAACCCTAAGAATATCAAGGGGTGGAGATCTCTTCTGAACAGCACGTTGCAAGGCATCCCAGATATGCTCAACAACGTTCATGTCTGGGGAGCCTGGTGGCCAGCGGAAGTCTTTAAACTCAGAATACTGTTACTGAAGCCACTCTGTAGAAATTCTGGACGTGTGGGGTCTAGCATTGTCCTGATGGAATTGGCCAAGTTCGTCGGAAAGCACAATGGACACGAATGGATGCAGGTGATCAGACTGGATGCTTACATGCGTGTCACTTGTCAGAGTAGTATCTAGATGATTCAGGGGTGTCATATCACTCCAACTGCACACACCCGACAGCATTACAGGACCTCCACGAGATTGAACAGTGCCCTGCTCAAATGCAGGGTTCAGGGATTCATGAAGTTGACTCCATACACGTACACGTCCATCCACTTGATACAATTTGAATCGAAACTCGTCCGACCTGGCAACAGTCCAATGTCGGTGTTGACGGGTCCAGGCCAGGTGTAAAGCTTTGTATCGTGCAGTTATCAAGGGTACACAAGCAGACCTTCGTCTGCGAAAGCCCAGATCGATTATGTTTCATTGAATGATTGACACGCTGACGCTTTTGATGGCGCAGCATTTAAATCTTCAGCAGTTTGTGGAAGGGTTGTACTTCTGTCACACTGAACGATTTTCTTCAGTCGTCTTTGGTCCCGTTTTTGCAGGATATTTTTCCGGCCGCAGCCGGATTCCTGATATTTACGGTACACTCGTGAAACGGTCGTACGGGAAAATCTCCATCGATATATCGGAGACGCTGTGTCCCACCATTTATGCACCGACTATAACCCCACGTTCAAACTCACTTAAATCTTGATAACCTGCGTTTGTAGCAGCAGTAACCAATCTAACAACTGCGCCTGACACTTGTTTTCTTACACAGGCGTTGCCGACCGTAGCGCCTTACTTTGCTCGTTTATACACTACTGGCCATTAAAATTGCTACACCACGAAGATGACGTGCTACAGACGCTAAATTTAACCGACAGAAAGAAGATACTGTGATATGCAAATGATTAGCTTTTTAGAGCATTCACACAAGGTTGGCGCCGGTGGCGGCACCTACAACGTGCTGACATGAGGAAAGTTTCCAACCGATTTATCATACACAAACAGCAGTTGACCGGCGTTGCCTGGTGAAACGTTGTTGCGATGCCTCGTGCAAGGAAGAGAAATGCGTACCATCACGTTTCCGACTGTGATAGAGGTCGGATTGTAGCCTATCGCGATTGCGGTTTATCGTATCGCGACATTGCTGCTCGCGTTGGTCGAGATCCAATGACTGTTAGCAGAATTATGGAATCGGTGGGTTCAGGAGGGTAATACGGAACGCCGTGCTGGATCCCAACGGCCTCGTATCACTAGCAGTCGAGATGAAAGGCATCTTATCCGGATGGCTGTAACGGATCGTGAAGCCAGGTCTCAATCCCTGACTCAACAGATAGGGCCTTGGCAAGACAACAACCCTGTGCACGAACAGTTCGACGTTTGCAGCAGCATGGACTATCAGCTCGGAGTCCATGGCTGCGGTTACCCTTGACGCTGCATCACAGACAGGAGTGCCTGCGATGGTGTACTCAACGACGAACCTGTGTGCACGAATGTCAAAACGTCATGTTTTCGGACGAATCCATGTTCTGTTTACAGCATCATGATGGTCGCATCCGTGTTTGGCGACATCGCGGTGAACGCACATTGGAAGCGTGTATTCGTCATCGCCATACTGGCGTATCACCTGGCGTGATGATATGGGGTGCCATTGGTTACACGTCTCGGTCACCTCTTGTTCGCATTGACGGCATTTTGAACAGTGGACGTTATATTTCACACGTGTTACAGTCCGTGGCCCTATCCTTCATTCGATTCCCGCGAAACCTTACATTTCAGCAGGATAATGCACGACCGCATGTTGCAGGTCCTGTACGGGCCTTTCTGGATACAGAAAATGTTCAACTGCTGCCCTGGCCAGCACATTCTCCAGATCTCTCACCAATTGAAAACGTCTGGCCAATGGTGATCGAGCAACTGGCTCATCACAATACGCCAGTCAGTATTCTTGATGAACTGTGGTATCGTGTTGAAGCTGCCTGGGCAGCTGTACCCGTTCACGCCATCCAAGCTCTGTTTGACCCAATGCCCACGCTTATCAAGGCCGTTATTACGGCCAGAGGTGGTTGTTCTGGGTACTGATTTCTCAGGATCTATGCACCCAAAATGCGTGGAAAGGTAATCACATGTCAGTTCTAGTAAAATATATTTGCCCAATGAATACCCATATGCCATATGCATTTCTTCTTGGTGTAGCAATTTCAAAGGCCAGTAGTGTATATGTGTCTGCATTTGAATACGCACGCCTATACCAATTTGTTTGGCGCTTCAGTTTATGTATTATCGTAGTTCTTCTTCACCCAGTCGTATAATTAATGCAGCATCTGCCTTACACGCTCTCGCGCAATTTTTGTTCCGGCTCATGGTTTCACCCAAAATTCGGATGTGGTGAAGACGACCATGCTGAAAGTGTTCATTTCACGAAGCTGGAGGCTAGAGGCACATAAAGAACCCTTATCGGCGTACGACTTCCCTCGCCAGCGGTCGTGGTCACGGGAAGCGAGCGGCGGCATAAGCCGGCACGGCAGTCTTCGTCCGCGCGTGCAGCAGCCAATGCGCGCTCAGCACCCGCAAGCTGCAGGCCTTGCACACCGAGGTCTCGGCTTCGACTTCCGCGGCGTTGCCGCTGCCAGGCCTTCCTGTTTGCGCACCGGGCGAGTCACTTCCTGTGCGGGCCTTCTTGTTCCTGCCTCCAGTCTCTCGTGGACGTCACTACATCTACCCACTTTCTTCGCAGGTCCGTTACTGTGCATGGCGGAGTGCACATCGTACCAGTATTATCGATTTCCTGTCCTATTCCATTCGTGTGTACAGAGACAGAAACAAGACTTACTGTATTTATATGGAGTGTAGCCATGTATGGAAGTGAAACGTGGGCGATAAATAGTTTAAACAAGAAGAATGCTGAAGAGTAGATGGGTAGATCACATAGCTAATGAGGAGGCATTGAATAGAATTGGAGAGAAGAGAAATTTGTGGCACAACTTGACTAGAAGAAGGGGTCGGGTGGTAGGGCATATTCTGAGGCATCAAGGGATCACCAATTTAGTATTGGAGGGCAGCGTGGAGAGTAAATATCGTAGAGGGAGAAAAAAATGGTTCAAATGGCTCTGAGCACTATGGGACTTAACTTCTGAGGTCATCAGTCCCCTAGAACTTAGAACTACTTTAACCTGACTAACCGAAGGACATCACACACATCCATGCCCGAGGGAGGATTCGAACTTGCGACCGTAGCAGTCGCACGGCTCCGGACTGCGCGCCTAGAACCGCGAGACCACCGCGGCCGGCCATTCGGCATGTTGTTGGGCCCATCCCTACCTCGCTGCATGGTTTCGTGGTTGCAAAGATAGACCTGGCCATGGACGTCGGGAGAGAAGTTACGCATCACGCAGCCTATTGCGCACAGTTATAACACGACGCCCTGTGGCTGCATGAAAAGCAGTATTCAACATGGTGGCGTTGCTGTCAGAGTTCCTCCGAGCCATAACCGTAGGTAGCGGTCACCCACTGCAGTAGTAGCCCTTGGGAGGCCTGAGCGAAGCGTCGTCGACGGTTCCTGTCTCTCTGTATCTCCTCCATGACGACACAGCTAGAAAAATCTCGGGCATTGTCCGAGCTTTCGATCGCCGCGCGACACGATCAACAACGCTGCTGATAAAACATCGATATATAAATATTTTTCAAGAAATATCGATATACGCCGGCGAAGATTTTACACTGATATATCGATACCAAAACGGAAAAATCGAATACTAATATTTTTATTTTATGTTACATATTTTTCATAATTTTCGGAAAATATTTGAAGCTGTTTTTTTTTTAAATTATAGTAGGACATAATTTTGCTTTCACTGTGTGAAGCGGTAGTACTACTTTTTGAACTATCATCACGTCCACTTCTTCTCTTTGACTGCGTGAAGCAAGTATTTGTGACACAAAAGAAAGAACTCCGGTTGCAAGGGTGGGGGTTGAATGGAATAACAACATGACCTGTAATGTGTGTGAAATTTTATGGGACTTAACTGCTAAGGTCATCAGTCCCTAAGCTTACACACTACTTAACTTAAAATTATCCTAAGGACAAACACACACATCCAAGCCCGAGGGAGGACTCGAACCTCCGCCGGGACCGATTTGTAATGTGCAAAAACAGCATACCTGTTGCCTTAAAAAAAATTTAACGCATCGACATTCTCCAAAAAAACAGTTGCTGAAAATGACGAACAAAAATCTAGCTGGGAAGATTGGTCTTTGGCGTGGGAGGGACGTTGAGGGGAAATGCTGACGTAATTGGCGCTCGGCGCTAGCATCAGGAACTGCAACGTTTCGTCTGAGACATAAAAGCTGGATTTAGGAATAGACTGTAGTTCAAGAAATACAATGCTATCAAATATCAGTAGCTAAGTTACGGGGTAGGAATTGTTTTCTGAAGAAGAAAAAAATTAATAAACAACAATGAATAGTAATCTACATGAAGAGCAGATACATTGAAAACCGTAAACATTATGACCAGTGCCCGCCGTCAGACTGAATCCTATCATACGAGGGTTGGAATTTAAATAGTGACAACTATTTATTCATAACCAATACAAAAGAGTTACATGTTTGCAACTGTTACTGTCTTTCAAAGTAGTCACCAGCGTTGTGTAGAACCCGTTGGCAGCGATGTGGAAGGCGTAGTACACCGTTAGCAGAGCCTGTTCAGTTGATGATGCGAAAGGAGCGGTCTATTGCCTATCGAATCTCTGGAGCAGTTCTGAAGCGAATGCCACGAAGCCAAAAGTGAAACGCCTCTCCACCGAATGGCGTCATTATGAGTGGCCGCGAAAGTCGAAAGTGCGTCAGAGCCCCAGTATGGTGAAAGTTATGGCGAGTCTCTCGTGCGACTGTGATGGTGTTATCCTAACGCACTACGCTCCGCCATGGCATATAGTCAATGCACCGTATTACTGTTCGTTTTTGGAGCGTCACCTGCGATCAGCTTTCCGAAAGAAGCACGACACTTTCTGCGCAACCCACCCATCATTTGCACGACAATGCGCGGGCGCATACAGCACAAGCTGTGGATGCTCGATGGGACTGGGAAGTACTGTACCATCCACCATACTCCCCGGACTTTAAGTCCTTGTGACTTTCATTTGAGTCCGAAGATGAAGAAACCACTTCGTGGCATTCGCTTCAGAACTGTTCCAGAGATTCGACAAGCTGTAGACCTCTCCATTCGCACCATCAACAGAACGGACGGTATACTACGCCTTCCACATCGCCGGCAACGGGTTCTACACAACGCTGCCGACTACTTTGAAGGACAGTAACAGGTGCAAACATGTAACTCTTTTGTATCGGTTGTGAATAAATAGTTGCCACTATTTAAGTTCCAATCCTCGTATGTGATGTGTCGGTTGTTTTGGACATGTCCGAGAGAACAGACAGCAATTTGATCCTGCAGTCACTATGGGTCAAGACACAAAGGAATTAAAGACACTAACAGCCAGTGGAAATTGATTTATATCAATGGTGCAAGCTGAAAATTTGTAGTGGGTCAGTAGACAGATGCCCTGACCACTACGCCATCCACATACAGTGGTCACCATAGCCTCACAGGCTGGCCTAGCACGCCTCCCATCAGACCCAAATTCTCAACTTACACCACACACTGCTGGTGCAGTGCCCCTGCTCATTAGCTGCATTACTCGCGGCATCTCGTCAGTTCCCGTAAGGGTTCGAGCTTGGTGTGAATCTGCAGCGAAGGACTCACTGGCCGTCATCACATATGTAGTGTCCGTCTGAAAGAACAGACATCACTTTGATCCTGCAGACACTATTAATGAAGACAAAAAATGGTTCAAATGGCTCTGAGCTCTATGGGACTTAACACCTGAGGTCATCAGTCCCCTAGAACTTAGAACTACTTAAACCTGACTAACCTAAGGACATCACACACATCCATGCCCGACCGTAATCGTCGCGAGCTTCCAGACTGAAACGCCTAGAACCGCTCGGCCACACCGGTCGGCTTAATGAAGACACAAAGGAATTAAAGACACTAGCTGCCAGTGGGCGTTGATTTATATCAGTCTGGCAAACTGAAAATTTATGCCAGACCGGGATTCGAAAAAGGATCTTCTGCATGCTAAACCGTGTTCATCGTAAGAATAAACCTGATGCAAAGATTACGCCAGTATTCTTCCGCATGTGCTGGAATCTCATTGGATTTCGTTGCACGCGGAGCAGAAGCCAAGCTATCCCGAGTTCAGTCATGACCGATTATAAGGATAGGTTACGCGCACGTCTATTGAGCGATACTAAGGGACCACATCTTCACCGGCACATTTAGCTCGAACACCACTGGCCAGCATTCTGGTCCCATTAACCTGCAGTGACGTGAGCAGTTGCAGTTAAGATGTAAAAAGAGACGAGCAGAGGGACAATATACCTTCGACTGTCGTTTAAATTTTAAAGAGAATGAAGTGATAATCGCCAAAACACCAGCAACACCGCACGCTTCTTTGGGGACCAGACGGGAACCATAACATGCTCTCATTCTTAGCTAACATAGTATTGCGATTACAAAAAAGTGGTTAAAGTTGCGTGATGACTGAACCATTTGATTAAAGTTGAGTTGAGTTGTTTGGGGAAGGAGACCAGACAGCGAGGTCATCGGTCTCATCGGATTAGGGAAGGGTGGGGAAGGAAGTCGGCCGTGCCCTTTCAAAGGAACCATCCCGGCATTTGCCTGGAGCGATTCAGGGAAATTACGGAAAACCTAACTCCGGATTCCTAACTTAAAGACAGGGTAATTTTTCTGAGCTAGCTATATGTGACCCTGAAGCGTAGTGCAGCGATTTCATCGTACAGGTAAACACTGAAGCCACTGAAGATATTGCTTACAGTCAGTCGCCTACTAAAGTCTGAGCTCCTTCCATATCCGAAACAGAGAAAGAAGCTTCAATAGTGGACTGTCATCTGCTACGTTGAAAACTAGTCGATCAACAACAGAATCGACGAAGCCATCGTAGTGCCACATTTTCTCCCCTTCTTTTGACCTGCCGTTCTGTATCTCGCCGGCGTTCCTCAGTGACGTCTGACAAAGCTTCGTGCCTTGCTTCCAGGCAGCTTAAATGTCTTGTTATTTCTTGCGATAAATCCCCTAACTTGGCTCCAGATCAGTTCTGCTAAGTGGTACAGTGGCAGCTGCAGAGATGCAGCATTTGTGTTCTGAGTCCGATGTTGTGAAAATTACTGTTTTTCATGTTTCTATGACACTTATCAGGTTCATTCTGGTGATGAGCAAAGTATAGGAAGATGAGCTGACCATTGCGCCATCCGGAAACAGTTGTCATCCAACCACACGGACCGCTCCAGCGTGCCTTCTGTCACGCCCAAATTCTCAAGTTATATCACACGCTGCTGATGTAGTGCCCCTGCTAAGTAGCCTCGTTATTCGCGACTTCTCGCCTATTCCTGTAAGAGTTCGAGCTTGGTATGCATCCGCACTGAAGGGATCATTAGCCGTTATCGCTGTAGTTACGTATGTGGTGCCTGTTCTTCGGACATGTCTGCGGACGTGTCTGAAGAACAGAATTTGAGTCTGACGGGAGTCTTGCTAGGGTAGTCGGTGTGGTTGTGGTGACCACTGTGTCCGGATGGTATAGTGGTCAGCGCATCTGCCCAGTAAGAGGGAGACACAGATTCGAATCCCGATCTGACACAGATTTTCAACTTGCCCCATTGATATAAATTAATAAATTAATGCCCCACGGGTAGGTAGTGTCTTGAATTCCTTTGTGCCTGAAAGTAAATGAGTGGAGCAGGCATGAATAGGGAATTATTATAGCGACGAGCAGGCCACAGACGGATAAATACATTGACATAAGCGGCTTCGAGGAAGGACGGTCTGCTATGACCTGACACCTGGGAATGAGCATCTCAGAAACAGAAAAGCTGGTCGGCTGTTCCCGTTGTACTCTCGTGAGAACTCATGCGTTGAGGCTGACGGACGCCGAAGAAACAAGGGGATGACGTGTTGCTGGACGCCAGAGCCTCATCGCTGAATGTGGAGGTCGGAAGGTTTCCCGCTCTGTAAGGCATGACAGACGGCGGTCTGTGGCACATTGTGGCACATCTGACAACTGAGTACAATGCTGGTGCGTGCACAATTCTTAGCACTTCATTTACTGCATAGTGTTGATCGTGCAACAGAGGACCGCAACATGACGCCATGTTGGTCCAGTGACATTGTCTCTTGTAATTGCAGTACGCACAAGTAAAGGAAATTGGACCTTGGAGCAATGTAAACGTGTTGTCTGTCGGATTTATCGCACTTCTTGTCGTAGCAGGTTGATGATCGTGTCCAGATACGCCGTCATAAAGGTGAACGGGTGGTCGAAACACGCACCGCGCACTGGTCGGAGGCCTATGAGGGCAGTGTCGTGAAATTGGGGACATTCACCTTGCCTTGCATGAGACCTGTGGTACCAAGACGGCTGTGTAGGAAGCGAACAACTGCAACTCTTCATGATCGATGTCTTTCCCGACGGTGGTTTTAAAGGCAAGGCAGTGAACCCACGTTTGTGTCTCCGCCACCAATTTCGCCTTAGCTGAACCAGATGGGATACATTTGGGATGCTATCAGTCGCCGGCTCTGCGTTCACAAACCAGTGGCCCATAACTTAGGGAATTTGCGCGACGTATGTTCAGAAGATGATATTATGTTTGATTTTTTGTGTTCCATAGGAAATTATGTCCAGTATTTATTAGGTTTTCACCTTCGCCCTACCCTATGTGAGAGTGAATGTGACTGTATGAGTGTTATTACGAGTGGTTTCGGGTTTATTTTGTGGGGGACGCTGAGTTGGTTGTCGTCTGATGTTTGCTTCTCGTTTGGAGGTTAGCACGGGCTCACCAACTTAGGATCCCGAAACCTGGACAGAGAGGTTTACCCCTTTTAGTCTGAGGTTGGTTTGTCTGTCAGGTTGGTGACGGAAGCCTACGCCTCTGGTAGCTTCCATTGCACCGGTAATTAGGCGAAGCTCGGTGGAGAAAGGACACTCTGCAGCTAGCGGTTGGTGAGTACAGTTCGTACCTCCTAGAGAGGGTTTCTGCTCATAGGAAGTAGGTCGAATTAGAACTTCCCTATGTTAAATTCATGGCATATTTAAGTACTTCAGCATAACTGAAGAGTGTGTAGTTATGTACTTTCGGAATGTGGCATAATTATTTTGTTAAAAATTGGTGGTTGAAATTAAAATTGTGGAAGTTGCTTTGTTCCTTTCGGACAGTCGTGGGTATGTAGATGGAATGATTGAATTATTGTGTTCCACTTCCCTTTTGTGTGTTTTTCCTTTTTAATTGCGCGATTCTACAATTTTTTCGAATTATTTAGTTAAACTTTTTTATTTAGGCACCAGTCATGTGTACTCATAGGATTTGCATCAAATTCAGTAATGAAATAAATGTGCTACGTAAAAGATAAACTTTGCGTCCTTTATCTTTCTCATTGATGCCAGTTTTCAAATTAATTTCCTATTCCCTGATTTTTCTATATAAGACATACAATGCTGTTCATCTTCTTAATTTCTTTAAAAAATTGCATTCTTATAATTAAATTCTTAATTTAATTAAACTGACAATTTCCAGTTCGGTCTTCTCTTAATTGTTAGGAAGGGCTTGGGCTGGCGGCGACCCTGTAGTTTTTAAATTTATAATTGTCCTTGTGAGGTGGCTTAACCAGAAATTACGCACAAGGGTTACATCTCCATTATTCATGGTACGTAACGTATGTCAAGCCTTGGCTAGGATCCGTTTACAGTTCTATATACATACTTTACAACCCTACCAAGTATTTGTCGAATCCACTATCGCTTGTGTGTTGCGTTCGAAAGGTGACTCAACACATTTTTAAGCAGATGGTCATAATGCATTGCTTCGTCAGTGTATTTAAATAGGAATACGTGTGAAATCCTTATTTTGACGTAATAATTTAAATAAAAAGCGCATTGATATGTATAAATGTAAACGAAACAATAAGAAAAACACAACTCTTTATTTAATTAAACCTTACACTCTAAGAAGGCACCTCGAAGGAATTATCAGAATAGGGTGGAAAACGGTAGATGTCATGTGAATGTACAGACAAACAAATGATTACAAATTCAGAAAAATATTATGATTTGCTCAAGAGAAAGAGCTTCACGAACTTAACAAGTCAATAATGCGATGGTCCATCTCTGTCTCTTACGCGAGAAGATATTCGGCTTGACGTTGATTGATAGGGTTGTTTACGCCATCCTGAGGATATTGTGTCAAATTCCGCCCAATTAGCGCGTTAGATCACTAAAATCCCAAGCTGTTTGGGAGGTCCCAGCCATAATGCTTCAGACTTCCTCAACTGGGGCCAGATCCGGCGACCTTGCTGGTCAAGGTAGGGTTTGGTAAGCTCGAAGAAAAGCAGTAGGAAAACTCACCTTGTGCGGGCGGTCCTTATCTTGCTAAAATGTGAGACCAGGATGACTTCGCAAGTAGGGCAACAAAACGGGGCGCAGAATATCGTCAACGTACCACAGTGATGTACGGGTGCCGCGTATGACAATCAAAGGCGTACTACTATGAAAATACGAGTAAATGGCACCAGTACTAGACGTCGGTCTGTATGGCGGGCGACAGCCATGTTGGTATCCCACCGCTGTCTGAGGCGTCTCCAGACTCACCTCCGGCCTGAAATCTCTTGGCTGGAGTAAAATTGTCTTCAATGATGATCGCCCTTCCATCTGAGTCCCTATGGCCAGCGGAGACGTTTCTATAGACACCCCAGACAACCGTGGGGTAAAAATCTGACTGCCGCGCGCCATACGGTCCGACAACCGCGAGTGATGGTCTGGGGTACCATTTCATTTTCTAGCAGGACCGCTTTGGTTGTCATCCACGGCACTTCTACAGCACAGCAGTGCGTCGACAATATTCGTCGTCTCTTTTTGTTTCCCCTCATGGCAAGCCACCCTGGGCTTACATTTTAGCAAGATAATGCCCACCCGCACACGGTGGGCGTTTCTACTGCTTTTCTTCGTGCTTATCCAACCCCACGTTGACCATCAAGATCGCCAGATATCTGCCCAACTGAGAACGTTTGGAGCATTATGGGCAGGGCCGTCCAACAAGCTCGGAATTTTGACGCCAGTTGGATTGAATTTGTCACTATATCCCTCAGGAGGAGGACATTCAATAACTCTATCAATCAATACCAAGCCGAATACTTGCTTGCATAAGGGCGAGAGGTGAACCAAGGCGTTATTAACTTGCTCAATTTGTGAAGCTTTTTCTCTTGAGTGAATCCAGAAAATGTGGTAATTTATTTGTCTGTATATGTACATCACGTCTACCAATTTCCGTCGTATTCGGATTATTCCTTCGTGGTGCGTCTTAGACTTTAGATAAAAAATAACATTACTACAACAGGTACAGTCTAAGTAATACAATTTGCAATAAATATCATTGTTCGAATCATCCCGTTGACAATAATTACATAATTCGAACTGTGCTAAACAGTTTGTTTGTATTTATGTTTATAAAATCATTTATATCCGATATACAAACCGAATAACCTGACGTAGTGCCTTTATTCGTATCAGATCATACCATGGAGCAATAGCAAAGAAAAAATATTTTGTATGACCAGATTATTGAGGTCGCCTTCATTTCGCGTACGGTGTTAACAGCCTTTGGTCTGGTGCTGCAAAATGCCTTACCGTGATTTATGAGCGCTTTTCCACATCTCATGAGGCAAAAGCCAGGCCGATTCGTCATTTGCTCTGTCGGTAGCCAGTATGTTAACAGTGTACCTCATATCGCACCTAACAGTGACAACGATTCACAAACTGGGTCGCACAGGAGGAAATAGACAGCATGAGAATGTTTCACACGTTATTGTCACGCAAGTCTTTTGTTTGGGCAAAAGTAGACCGTATCATTTTCGAATGCGTCACGGAAGCCGAACTATGCTTCGCCCAAGAGCAGTAATAGTGACCCACAGTACATCTTGTATAACGTTTTCCTTATTGATGATAACAGTGATAATAACCCATCTGCTGTTTGATGAGCGACTTTGACTCCTAAACATTTGTGTACTATTGTGGCAACTGAGGCTTCTTTCACAACTAAATTACCTAGTCAGTTTGTTGGAACACGAGCGTTATTATTCACACATATCCACTCTCCCACACACAAACGCTTAAAAATACGCATTTTTTACAAATAGTATGTGTCACAAATTAAATCTGTGAAAACGCGAAACAATATAGCTTCGTATCTCGTTCATGACTTACAGAAGTCGCTGCGTAGAGCTCTTTTTCTCCGAGCCTGCTACTGAGAACAGGTCGCGTCAGCGATAATGTTACTTTCACAAGACGCAAAGGTACTGTACCGTTACAAACTAAAGGTAATTCTACAAAATTAAAATCTGATCTTGTATGCTGGTGATGAAGATTCGAAATTAATAACAAACTTATAACGTGAACAACTGAAACCAGGTTCTCTTTATCGGTAGAAAAGGAGCAGCTTCCCATATTCTCCAGCTTCTGTGGGGTCAACCAGTTCCCTACAGCCAGCGTGGAATGGTTATTTAACTGACGACGTACAATTTATTCCATTCCATTCTGGTCGACTACTACACGTACCGTCTGGAATTATTTCAGATTGAAAAACTACCCAGACTGTTTTTCAGTGTAAAACTTGACGACATATGTAATTGTGGTACGATATTTCACTGACACATCAGTCTTCTGATAAAAATTCAGCATTACTAGTACTTTAACAATTCGGTCTCCGTGAGTCAGTTTCTTCTTTTATTTTATGTTATTAATTTACCCCAAGCTTTTCTCACTGAAACTTACCTTCTCTGTGGCAAGCAGCAATGACTTTCCGAACACCAATCAGGCTAAATACATTTCGGGCTCTTTATACATGATACTGAAACAGGTGGATTGGATGTTTTTGGACTTCCAAAAAAGTGCAGCGGCCTTTATGTACAGAGTTCTAACTGCTAACAGACAAGCAACACTAGTTGAAATATCCGCAGAAATCAGTGTGGGACGTACGTCCAACGCATCCGTTCGGACAGTGCGACGGACTTTGGAGGCAATGGGCAATGGCAACAGACGACCAAGTGCCTTTGCTGACGCCACGGCATCGCCTTCAGCGCCTCTCCTAGGGTCGTGATCGTATCGTTTGGACCCTAGACGACTGGAAACCCATGGCGTTTTCAGATGTGTCCCAATTTTAGTTGCTAAGAGCTGGTGGTAGCGTTCGAGTGTGGCGTGGACACCAAGAAGCCATGGATCCAGGTCGTCGAGAAGGCACTGTCCAAGCTGGTGGTGGCTCCGTAACGGCGTGGGCTGTCTTTACATGGAATAGACTGGGTCCTCTGGGTCAACTGAACCGATCATTGACGATAAATCGTTATGTTCAGCTTCTCCGAGAGTATTAACAGCCATTCATTTGGAGTTAATATTCTCGAATAACGATGGAATTTTTATGGATGTCATCAGGCCACAGTTGTTCGCGATTCGATTGAAGAACGCTCTGGACAATTCGAGCGAATCATTCGGCCACCCAGATTGCCCGATATGAATTCCGTCGAACATGTAAGGGACATAGTAGAGAGGTCACTTCGCGGACAAAGTCCTGCGCTAGCAACACTTTCGCAATTATGGAATGCTATAGAGGCAGCATGGTTCAAAATTTCTGCAGCGGTTCCAACGACTTTTGAGTCCATGGTACGTCGAGTTGGTGCACTAGGCCGGGCAAAAGGAGGTGCGACACGATATTAGGAGGTATCGCATGAATTTTAGCACCTGAGTGTGCAATAAGCAGGCGATGGTAGTTATTTATGTACGAAGCTAGACTAGAGTGAAGGACTGCGCTACACCGGTCTTCGGACTGAAGAAAACAACAACAGCATTGTGGTTACATAGTAACAGGGCATATCCGCAATGCTTCTGTTTCCTGTCATAAGTTATTAAGTATACCTCATGTTCTGTAGCAGATGGCTACAAGTTGTTGAGTCTACAGAAAACCATCAGATTCTGTGATTTCCCTTGTATTTGCCAACATTTTCCCCAGGCTGTTCTTTGACATCTGTGTATGTAAAGTTTAACCATGCCCGGGACGAAAGCATTATCGTAAGGCCGTTTACATTTTTGGTGGTTCCCCACTCCGTCTTCCAGAGAAATTGGCTGCCCGCAGTTAGAAGGAACAGAAGTTCTCTGAAAGCCGCTCACAGAATATATTCGACCGAACTGCTGCTCACGTAGTGTATCGCATTCACGTGCTTGAATCTCGGTCCGTTCTTTCTATGCAGCACTTTCTCGTCGGTGTTTCCGAGCGGGAATGTTGGCGAGAAAGTGCTCCTTTTGTAGTGAACATGAAAGGAGTCTCGATGCAGACTGCATTGCATTGCACCTTGCAGTCGGCCGCTGTGTTTTGCACAGGCAGCTGCCACGTGTCAAGAAACGCAGAGTAATTCTTTTTCGGTCACTGGCTGCACATGTTCTATAGCGTGTCGGATTGTACTGCATGCAGCCTAAGTCTTATCGGAGATGACGTGTTTATCTATGAGAAACTAGTGTACGATAAGAACTGTGTTAATATTCTGTCAGAAAAGGGGCAAAAAATGAACACTGCGAAAAGAATGGCAGCTAGCGTTTAACGTAGAGAAATGTGAAGTTGGGCATTAGAAGAGGGTCAGTTATGGGTTAGTAAAACGGCTTACTTCGATACTCTCTGCGGGGTTCTTCCCAACGTACCGTTGTGCTGTCCGTACCGGAATACAGTTCAAGTGCGTAGGATCCTTATCAGGTTGAAGTAACACAGCAAAACGAGAGGTTTAAGAGAAGGTCAGTGTGAATAGCGACACGCTTTTCCTACCGCTGGGAAAAGTGCTGATGAATATCAGCTGGCAGACAGACAAAGAAAGATGGCTAACAGGTCAAGAAAATTCTAAGAACAGGTATTCAGGGCAGAATCTGCAAATATCCTGCAGACGGCTACACCCAGGGTGAACCCGAACTTTGTCAACAAAATATTCTGAGCTTTTTCGGGGGGTGATTTTTCAGTACTTTGGTATAAGTGACCACTGTCCTCTGCTAGCTTGCTCAGAGGAATATTGCAGTTATGATTTATTAGGTTCGTTGTCCCAGCTACTTTTCTGTAAAAATGCATTCACAGTTGTGAAAAACCGGGTAATACGCAATCACGAAAACGTATAACGTGCAATACAAAACGTAGATTAATGCAACTACCCTCAAATGCAAAAGTAGTGTGATATGGAATTGCTGTCGCTGCATGCACAGCTCAGCATACGTTGCTGTCCCATAGCGTTCTGTGAACCGATACACGAGGTGCATATCGGGCAACTGTTCAACTGTAAACCCAATCTGAGTTCCCTGCTATGTACTTCTGTATGAAGTTTAGCCCAAATTTTCCTCCCACCCTACGTACTACCAAAACTATGTACCCACAATCTGTTATTCAACTTAAACTCGTATGCTAACCTTTGACTAAACGGAACCTAATTTGGACTGAACTGTAACTCGTCCGAATACATCTTGTGTTTATATTACATGCGCAACTGAAGTAAAACAATTTTATGGCCCTAATCAAGACAACCGCAGCTCGTGGTCTTGTGGTAGCGTTCTCGCTTCCCGCGCACGGGTTTGTGGGTTCGATTCCCGGCGGGGTTATGGATTTTTCCTGCCTCGAAATGACTGGGTGTTGTTGTGTCGTGTTCATCATCTTCATTCATCCCCATTACGGTCGGAGGAAGGGAATGGAAAACCACCGACTCGTACGGCGGTGCGGGTCTCCCGCATCGTCCCCTACGCTCTTCGGAGTATGGGACTTCATCATCATCATCATCATCAATCAAAATGACTTACCTCGCATCTTGAGAACACTGTTGCAAACTTCTCGAAGTACAAAGCAAATAGGCAGCGGCTAAGATAGAGTTCTATTGTTGAATAAAGTTTCCAAAGAATATTCAAATTGTTGAATAAGACAAGGTGCGATGATAAACTTTCTTTAAACAGTTGGATGGAGAGGGTAACTATTCCTATGAAATATTCCAAGACAACGATTTTATAGTGAAGTATGTATTCAAAAATACGGAGCAAAACTTGGCCTGATCTTCACACGTGACGTTGGTCTGAACAATACTATGCTTAACAGAGTGAACAATGATTTAAAAAGGGTACAATGATAACTGAATATTTCTATAAAAACCAAGCAGCTTAATCAGTTGACATGTTAACACATGACTCAGTAAAGTGGGGCGGTCTTTCTTTCAGCTCAAGCAAGTGAATGAAGTTAACTACCTGACAATAATCATTCCGACGAACTGGCTGCGCAGTGCTACAGTCTTACCTCAAATTTCTTGTCTTGAGAAAAAATTACTCAAAATTGACATTCTTTTCGCCTTTCACTATTTACATCCTATTCATCCTCTGTCCTTTACAATGAATCTTTCTTCATCTAACAGACAGAATCACTAGTCAACACAGGACTACTGAATACGTCCATCACATGCCACACTGCAACTAAGAACGTATCAGACTGCGCAGAAGCAAAGACTGTGCCACGACAAGACCAAAGATTGTTTGCACGACCATAACTGGCTCTCTCTCTGACGTGCACATCGATAACTTACAAAAATTAAAATGACATGCCCATCTTTCACCATCCCTACAGCTGTGTGTTAACGTACCACTAAAACTGCCAGAACAATAAACCCGAGGTAGAACCTAGCAGTACTCAATGCAGTCTTGGGAGCGAAGACTAAAGTGGGGATTGCTGATGTCAAGAGAATGTACCGTGAGTGAAGGGAACAGTAAGACAAAGTATACCGTAATTTGTACTGTTGTGTCAGATTCATATGAGGGGCGTTCAATAAGTGTGCGTGTGAAATCTTATGGGACTTAACTGCTAAGGTCATCAGTCCCTAAGCTTACACACTACTTAACCTAAATTATCCTAAGGACAAACACACACACCCATGTCCGAGGAAGGACTCGAACCTCCGCCGGGACCAGCCGCACAGTTCAATAAGTAATACAACACATTTTTTTCGGCCAATTTCTGTTGAAAAAAATGCGGAAATTGCTGTGGGTCATCGTGGAATATCCCAGATTCAGCACCTATAGTTTCAAGAAGTTCCGATAGGTGGCGGTGCTACACGTAGCCTTTAAAATGGCGTCTGTAACGGAGGTGCGTTGCAAGCAGAGAGCTGTCATTGAGTTTATTTAGCGGAAAACGAGAGCATCGCAGATATTCATAGGCGCTTGCAGAAAGTCTGCGGAGACCTGGCAGTGAGCAAAAGCACGGCGAGTTGTTGGGCGAGGCGTCTGACATCATCGCGACATGGACGCGCAAATCCGTCCGATCTGCTGCGTGCTGGCCGGCCACACATAGCAGTGACTCATGCAACGTTTGAACGTGCGGACACTCTCATTCGAGGTGATCGATAGATCACAAAGACCTCCCTGCTCGGCTCGACGTCTCCGTTGGTAGTGCTGACACACTCGCTCACCGGTTGGGGTACTCATAGGCGTGAGCCCGCTGGGTTCCTCGACGCCTAACAAGAGACCTTAAAGGACAACGAAGGACCTCTGTGCGAAATTGCTTGCGTATTATGAGGCTGATCGTGACAATTTTTTGTCGGGCAGCGTCACAAGGAATAAAACATTTGTTCATGACTTTGAACCGGAAACAAAACGGCAATCCATGGGATGGCGCCACACGACTTCGCCTCCGACGGTAAAGTTATGGCGGCGGTTTTCTAGAAGGTGTGTTCTGTTTGATGTTCCTCACTCATGGCGCAACGACCAACTCTGCAGGTGAACTGTTGTGCTACCCTCAGGAAACTGAAGAGAGGACCAGTGAGCTCGCCGCCACAGAAATGCGAACAATTTTCTCCTTCTCCATGACAAAGCAAGGCCTCACACGAATCTGCTCACCCGGGAGGAGCTCACAAAATATCACTGGACCGTTCTTCCTCATCTACGCTACAACCCGGATCTCGAGCCTTCCGAATTCCATCCGTTTGGCCCAATGAAGGATGTTCTCGGTAGGAGGCCGTACGTGCATGATGGGGAATTCGTTAATGCAGCAAAATGTTGGCTCTAACGTCGACTAGTAGTGTGGCATCATGCGGGCATACAGCCCTCCCAAGGCCGTCGCACAGAACGGAGAATGTGTTGAAAAATTGATTTTTGTAGCCAAAAGAGTGGGGAATAATACGGTGTATTGTACGAGGTGCATTCAAGTTCTAAGGCCTCCGATTTTTTTTCTCCGGTCTGGAAAGAAATAGAAACATGCGCATTGTTTTAAAATGAGGCCGCGTTCATTGTCAATACGTCCCACACATGGCAGCACCGTACGGCGGATGGAATTTTACCGCCAGCGGCGAGAATGAGAACTGTTTTAAATACTTAAAATGGCGACGTTTTCCTTACTTGAACAGCGTGCAATCATTCGTTTTCTGAATTTGCGTGGTGTGAAACCAATTGAAATTCATCGACAGTTGAAGGAGACATGTGGTGATGGAGTTATGGATGTGTCGAAAGTGCGTTCATGGGTGCGACAGTTTAATGAAGGCAGAACATCGTGTGACAACAAACCGAAACAACCTCGGGCTCACACAAGCCGGTCTGACGACATGATCGAGAAAGTGGAGAGAATTGTTTTGGGGGATCGCCGAATGCCTGTTGAACAGATTGCCTCCAGAGTTGTCATTTCTGTGGCTTCTGTGCACACAATCCTGCATGACGACCTGAAAATGCGAAAAGTGTCATCCAGGTGGGTGCCACGAATGCTGACGGACGACCACATGGCTGCCCGTGTGGCATGTTGCCAAGCAATGTTGACACGCAACGACAGCATGAATGGGACTTTCTTTCCGTCGGTTGTGACAATAGATGAGACGTGGATGCCATTTTTCAATCCAGAAACAAAGCACCAGTCAGCTCAATGGAAGCACACAGATTCACCGCCACCAAAAAAATTTCAAGTAACCGCCAGTGCTGCAAAAATGATGGTGTCCATGTTCTGGGACAGCGAGGGCGTAATCCTTACCCATTGCATTCCAAAGGGCACTACGGTAACAGGTGCATCCTACGAAAATGTTTTGAAGAACAAATTCCTTCCTGCACTGTAACAAAAACGTCCGGGAAGGGCTGCGCGTGTGCTGTTTCACCAAGACAAAGCACCCGCACATCGAGCTAACGTTACGCAACAGTTTCTTCGTGATAACAACTTTGAAGTGATTCCTCATGCTCCCTACTCACCTGACCTGGCTCCTAGTGACTTTTGGCTTTTTCAAACAATGAAAGACACTCTCTGTGGCCGCACATTCACCAGCCGTGCTGCTACTGCCTCAGCGATTTTCCAGTGGTCAAAACAGACTCCTAAAGAAGCCTTCGCCGCTGCCATGGAATCATGGCGTCAGCGTTGTGAAAAATGTGTACGTCTGCAGGGCGATTACGTCGAGAAGTAACGCCAGTTTCATCGATTTCGGGTGAGTAGTTAATTAGAAAAAAAATCGGAGGCCTTAGAACTTGAATGCACCTCGTAATCCTGAATGAAACCAACCTTCTTTCAGAAAATAAATTGCTGCGTTACCTACTGAACGCCACTCACAGATAATTGTGGGCAAGAAATCAAACAAAATGCAGTTCCTCTATAACGTGTCACCGTAGGCCCAAGGTCCCTCCTAAACGCTCGCAAAATACCCTCGTAGAATCTCCATAGTTTTGTAGGTGGAGTTCAGGTGGCACAAAGATGGTAAAGATACACTTGGATTAATAACTGGAAGTACAGACGCGCCGGCCGCTGTGGCCGAGCGGTTCTAGGCACTTCAGTCAGGAACCACGCGGCTGCTGCGGTCACAGGTTCGATTTCTGCCTCAGGCATGAATGTGTGTGATGTCCTTAGGTTAGTTAGGTCTAAGTAGTTCTAAGTCTAGCGGACTGATGACCTCAGATGTTAAGTCCCATAGTGCTTAGAGCCATTTGAACCATTTGAAGTACAGACGCATGTATGAATTCATTTTTCCCGTACTCTACCCGCGAACGTAATTTGGAAAGCGGTACAACAGAACAAGCCTACTATCACTCACTTTATAATCATTCACCCACTTTACAATTCCACAACACGCAGGACGCTACCCATGTAGTAACTACCAAAGCACCACTTCCTTGCAGGAAAAATAGAGTCGTAAATCTCCCGAACTACATGAACCAGTGCGTGTAAACGGTTTTAGGGAAACACGAACATGAACCGAAGTCAGAGAAAACGCAAATTCATTTACTTTGCGCGGAGTGGATGAGGGGGAGAGAAAGGGGGGGGGGGGAGAGGCGAAGTTCAGAACTATCATTTTGCGGTAGCAATTACGCTAGGAAAGGCCTAAGCCAGAGGAGGAAGTGAAAGTGAGCGTGCGGTTAGGTGTGCATATCACGAATAATGTCGGTGCACATGGTAACGACCTGAGCTAAGCTTACGCAGTACTTTCAGTTTCATCAAGTATGAAAGGCTCTTGATTGACGGACGTCCGCAGATGAAGACACCACAGGGATATGGTGCGTTTCTCACGCCGTTATGTGCCTGTACTAACCTCGTTCGCCTCGGTGATTGTCCCTCAACTCTTGCTTTTACGGAGACCAGAATCACACACCAGCTTTGAAGGAAATCGTGACGACTCCTGCTTAATGCACACAAGTTCCTAGTTCACATACAACTATCAGCAGTCGGCATGCACCACACTCCTACAAAACAGTGTTCGAAGCCTCGGTAATTAATTAAAATCTACATCGCTGGTGATTTGCGATTGTACGTCAAAAGACGAGTGGCATTCCACGAAGAAAGAAGTGCAATCAAACAGAAGATAGAAAAATTTTAGTGGTTTCCCAGGACAGCAGTTTTAGTCAAACGGAGGTACAAATCTTAGGTGCCCCATGGTAAATTACCTTGACAAGGCTGCTTTATTGATAACGGAATGAGCGAAGGTCGTGTGTACACTTCGTTACGCATGCATTTGTAGCAAGAACTTGACTTTACTCCATCACACCGTCTAATTACTACTTGGTACGTAGGCACCAAAATAACCCATGATGAACGGAGCAGGGAGAAGATAAAAAGTAGAATAGCGCAGGTAAAATGAGCATTCCTGGCCAAGAGAAGTCTACCAGTACGAAATATAGGCTTTAATTTGAGTAATAAATTTCTGAGAATGTACGTTTGGAGCACAGCATTGTACGGTAGTGAAACATGGACTGTGGGAAAACCGGGGCAGAAGAGAGTCGGCATTTGAGTTGTGGTGCTATAGATGAATATTGAAAATTCGAAGAGGAAAGGAAAGGAAAATACGAAAAACAGTAACAAGGAGAAGCGACAGGATGGTAGGACATCTGTTAAGACACCAGGAAACATCTTCCATGGTACTAGAGGGAGTTGCAGGGGGTAAAGTCTGTAGAGAAATGTAGAGAATGGACTACATCCAGTAAATAATTGAGAACGTCGGTTGCAGTTTCTACTCTGAGGTGAAGAGGCTAGCACAGGAGAGGAATTAGTAGCGGGTCCCATCAAGCCAGTCCAAGACTGATAAACTCAGTAAATAAATAAATAGAAAATAAAATTTAAAAAAGACACACATACTTGCATTAGGGATCCATGTTTTTCTCTCGCACATACGCTCCCAGAAACAGTTTCTTTGAAAAGCTTCACACAGTATACTGAAAAGCGTGGGACGAGGCAGTCAGGTAGAGATATTATTCCCTGACTTTCGAAAGGGATTTGAATCAGTACGGCATTACACTTGTTATCAAAAGCACAATCGTATGGGCTATCAAGTGAAATGTCAGACTGAACGGAGGATATCTTGGTAGGGAAGTGGCAGTATATTATCTTGCACAAAGAGTCGTCGTCAGAAGTAAAAGTAACTTCAGGTATGCCCCAAGGGAGTGTGTTGAGACCTTGCTGTACGTGTTGTATGTCAATGACCTCGCAGACAACATTAAAAGCAACCTCTGACTTTTCTCACATGATGCGGTTACCTGTAATGAAGTACTCTCTTAAGGAATCTACGCAGTCAGATCTTGATAACGTTGCGAAGTGTTGCAGTGATTGGCAACATGTTTTGAATATTCGGAAATATACACTGAAGTGCCAAAGAAACTGCTATAGGCATGGACATTCAAATACAGAGATGTGTCAACGGGCAGAATATGGCGCTGCGGTCGGCAACAAGCCTCTGGCGCAGTTGTTAGGTCGGATACTGCAGCTACAATGGCAGGTTATCAAGATTTAAGTGAGTTTGAACGTGGTGCTATCGTCGCCGCATGAGCGATGGGACACAGCATCGCTGAGGTAGCGATGAAGTGAGGATTTTTCCTTGCGACCATTTCACAGCTGTACCGTGAATATCAGGAATCTGGTAAAATATCCAAATCTCCAATATCGCTGCGGCTGGAAAAAGATCCTGCAACGAACGACGACTGAAGAAAATCGTTCAACGTGACAGAAGTGCAACCCTTTCGCAATGTGCTGCAGATTTCAATGCTGGACCATCAACAAGTGTCAGCGTCCGGACCATTCAATGAAACATCATCGATATGGGCTTTCGGAGTCGAAGGCCCACTCGTGTACCCTTGATGACAGCACGACACGCAGCTTTACGCCTCGTCTGGGCTCTTCAACACCGACATTAGACTGTTGATGACTGGAAACATGTTGCCTGGTCGGACGAGTCTTGTTTCCCATTGTATCGAGCGGATGGACGCGTACGGATATGGACACAACCTCATGAATCCATGGACCCTGCATGTCAGCAGGGCACTGTCCAGGCTGGTGGAAGCTCTATAATGATGTGGGGCGTGTGTAGTTGGAGTGATACGGGACCCCTGATACGTCTAGATACGATTCTTGACAGGTGTCAAGTACGTAAGCATCCTGTCTGATCTCCTGCATCCATTCACGTCCATTGTGCATTGCGACGAACTTGGGCAATTCCAGCAGGACAATGTGACACCCCACACGTCCAGAATTGCTACAGAGTGGCTCCAGGAACATTCTCTTGAGTTTAAATACTTCTGCTGGCCACCAGACTCCCCAGACATGAACATTATTAAGCACGTCTGAGATGTCTTGTAACGTGCTGTTCAGAAGAGATCTCCGTCCTCAGGTATTCTTACGGATTTATGGAGAGCCCTGCAGGATTCATGGTGTCAGTTCCCTCCATCACTACTTCAGACAATAGTCGAGTCCATTACACGTTGTGTTGCGGCACTTCTGCGTGCTCGCTGGGGCTCTACGCGATATTCGGGAGGTGTACAAGGTTTCGGCTCTTCAGTGTATAATGAAGTACTCTTTGAAAAAAAGCTGTACAGTCAGATCTTATGAAGACTGTAAAGTGTTGCAATTATTGGCAACATGCTTTGAACATTCAGAAACGTAAAACTGTGCAGTTCACAAACCAAAAACATGTAGCAGCTATGACTTCAACGTCAGGGAGTCACAATCACTATCGACCAGCTCATACAAATATATGGGTGTACAATTAGTGGGACTATGAAATGGAACGATCATATAGGCTCATTAGTGGGTGAAGCCGGTGTCAGACTTCTGTTGATTGGTAGAATACTAGGGAAGTGCTATAAGCCTGCAATAGAGGTAGCTTACAAAGCACTCTTGGGAGTCATCCTAGGATAATGCTCAACTATGTGGGACTTGTAGCAAATAAGACAAGCGGATTGAAGGGATACAAAAAAAGTCAGTACGAAAGGTCACAGGTTTGTTTGACCCTTGAGAGAGTTTCACGGAGATGCTGAAGAAACTGAACTGGTAGACAGTTCAACGTTGACACCAAATATCCTAAAATAGCCTACTTACAAATTTTCAAGAATAAGCGTTATGTACTCAATACAGGAATATAATACGGCTCCAGAAGGGACTGACAGGACAATACTAGACTAATTACAGCGTACACAGAGACCTTTAAGCAATCGTTCTTCTTGAGCTCCGTATGTGAATGGAACCGGAAGGAAGCCCTAATAACTGGTAAAATGGGAAATACTCTCTGTTATGCACTTTACAGTGGTTTTCAGAGTAGAGATGTAGATGTAAATGCATATGTAGATATCTCTCGAACCCGACAAAGATTTTCAAAAGATTTTCCTTCGTTATAAGGTGAATGTTGAAAACGGAAATTCCTTTTTTGAATTTTTCGAGTCCGATTTCGCTACGATCAGGTTAGAAAGACCCGAGCTTGATAATGGGCCAAGTTCTCAAACAGCCCACCTTGTCGATTAGGGAAAGGAGAGACTGAGCAAAAATAACGACTCCACGAAGCAATTTGCCGATACCTACTTGTAATTCAACTGTTCAGTCGACCAGAGCCATAGCAGAAATTTACGATCTGCTGACATTAAGGTCGTCACAGGCGATAATTTCAGCTTTCGCTTCTCGGACTGTGTGCAGAGTTGTTTGTGCACTTGCCCTGAACAGCTGGTACTCGCTTTTTGTTCGTGCGTACCACTGAATGTCAAAAGACACGCAGGCGACCATTACAGTTCGTTGCGTAAGACGACGAGTCTTTTTACATATTCTCTAGGGAATGTGCTTTTATGTCTCATAGTTCAATCACCACTTGGCACTAAAATTTTTCTGTGATTGGCTTTCACTTCTGCTAACACTTCGTGAATGTGAAAGAGCCGAGTCGAGCCACAATTCGTGTTGCACCTTACGCTGGAACACTCTATAACCAGTCGCATGAGCAGCTTTCCTTCGGTAAGTGGCGTAAGAGTGGTACCACCTTCAGTATGAAAACTTCTAGTAAAACTTGTGAGTTAAAATGAACATTTGGATGTCATTTCAGTTAACCCAAATATTTGTATTATGTATTTTGGAAAGAGGTACCAAATCTTAATCAGGGCCATACTAACAATAATAGGAATTTGACACTACCATCAGTTTCCGTAAAGGGGTGAGTTATTGATGTACGAAAAGTCAAAAGTAAATTCTTTAGCAAGAAAAGTTTATTGTTGTCATTTCGGAGAGTTAAGAAACTGTGTCAGGTGAGAAGAATGAAACAACAACGGGAGTTTACGCTGTATACCGTATACATTACCACACAGGAAATGCATCAGCGGAGTTTCCATCATTAACAGAAAACAAAATTCGTAGATCTAGCTACCAACATAAAATCTCTCTGATTCACAGCACACACGGTTTAAATACAATCGTTTTTGAATGTTCCACAATATATGCATCAGTTACGTGGGTGTCTCAGGAGACTATCCGGCGTGAAGAAGGTGCTTTAAATGATTGCAGAAAGGATAGTGAAATCTATTTAAAAGACATTTTCATGTGGAGGGGTTTACTCTTTTACTGTACAAAAAAGTTTATGAACACAGAAAATATTTGTTACGTCGTACTATACAGATGAAGACAGGTATGCACAGTCACAATTCGTCAACATAATATACGTTCTTAATGGCAGAATGGGTCGTGGGAGATAATTTAATAAGTTCGCAAGGAGCATAATTGTAGAGTCACAGGTTCAGGCATTCCACGAGGAAAATTTCAGACTAATATCATGCGTGCAGGCATATGGTTAGCGACGACAACGATATAGTGGTGCCTGTTATATTAAAAAGTGTGGTGTCACCGCCAGACACCACACTTGCTAGGTGGTAGCTTTAAATCGGCCGCGGTCCATTAGTACATGTCGGACCCGCGTGTCGCCACTTTCAGTGATAGTAGACCGACCGCCACCACACGGCAGGTCTAGAGAGACGTACTAGCACTCGCCCCAGTTGTACGGACGACGTAGCTAGCGATGCACACTGACGAAGCCTCGCTCATTTGCAGAGCAGATAGAGTAGCCTTCAGCTGAGTCAATCGCTACGACCTAGCAAGGCGCCATTAGCCTTACATAGCTTGCATCTAAAGAGTCTCACTTGTACCGCCACAATCTCCAGATGTACCAAGGATGGATTAAAGTTAAGTATTCCAGGAGCTACGTACTTTTCTTTATAGCATTCATTACGTATCCTGTTGCAGACCTATCTCTATTCTGCGTGAGCTTAGCGCGTGCCTTTCGGCTACTTCCGTGGCGTGACTGTCTTGCTACGCCACAACAAAAAGTACGATATAATGTTCTGAATGTCCGATGAAACATTATCTCGCACTTCTCAATATCACAGGCACTGCAATTTCCTGTTTATTCTCCAGTACCATGCCCTCGACTCGCAATACCTACGTCCTTCCTGGACGGGAGTATCCGTAACGTACGAGTACCGTTTATGACATTTGGACAACGACATATGGGAGTTTGGGTCTGGCCGTGATTCCTGATCAGAAAGCCGAAGTGGTTTAGGCGATCGCTCGCGTGAAGCGGGAAAGCCGCTTTCGGGTTCTGGTCCGGCACAAATTATCATCGCCCTCATTCCAATATACAGCCGAAGGTGGTCGATATCCACAACTGCTAATACATTTCCTGTATCGTGAAGTGTCTTGGAAACAACCCAACTGTGACTTGTCCAGTCCACTTGCAGAAGCCCATGGTTGAAGCATCTGGTGGCCGAGCGGTTCTAGGAGCTACAGTCTGGAACCGCGCGACCGCTAAGGTCGCAGGTTCGAATCCTGCCTCGGGCGTGGATGTGTGTGATGTCAGGTTAGTTAGGTTTAAGTAGTTCTAAGTTCTAGGGGACTGATGACCTCAGAAGTTAGGTCCCGTAGTGCTCTGAGCCATTTGATTCATTTAGAAGCATCTGTTGACAAGCAATGGACCCTACAAACGTGCAGGAGCCAAGAAGCCACTGATCACAAGAAAGAATGAGTGTCGTTGTTTACAGTAGTGTAACATATCACTGACCTGTGGAGGAACAGGGCAAGGTGTTTTATGAAATGTCGAGCCACAGAAAAGACATGCGACTCAGTTAGTCACGTGCGGGAATACTGTAGGCCTGGTGATCAGGCTTGCTCTGATGTCCATAAAATTTGGTTGAGATGGTTTGACAGTATGGTTTTTTTTACCCTAATTTGGATACGGAGGAGGAGGAGGAGGAGATTAGTGTTTAACGCCGGCCGCTGTGACCGAGCGATTCTAGACGCTTCAGTCCGGAACCGCGCTGCTGCTACCGTCGCAGGTTTGAATCCTGCCTCGGGCATGGATGTGTGTGATGTCCTTAGGTTAGTTAGGTTTAAGTAGTTCTAACTAGAGGACTGATGGCCTCAGATGTTAAGTCCCATTGTGTTTAGAGCCATTTGAACCATTAGTGTTTAACGTCCCGTTGACAACGAGTTCATTAGAAACGGAGCACAATCTCGGATTAGGAAAGGATGGGGAAGGAAAAAGCCGTGCCCTCTCAAAGGAACCATCCTGGCATTTGCCTGAAACGATTTAGAGAAATCACGGAGAACCTAAATCAGAATGGCCGGAGACGTTGGATACGGACTATTATTATTGATCGACTGCACTGCAAATATAGATGTTTCTGGTACGAGCATATTTCCCACACTTTGAAAACCGTTCGAAATCGGATCTTGTTTTACGAGCGAGATAACGCTCTTTATCCCAGATCGTGTTGCGAAGAAAGTTAGGCGCATTTGCTGGGGTAGCCTGCATACAGCCACGATCAAATATCCGTGGAACATTTGTGTAAAACTCTAGACAGCGTTTTATTTTATTTTATTTTATTTTTTTTTTTTTTTTTTGTGGCGGACCAATTCTACCAAACATACAACACTTACTTGGTATCACATTACAAATAATCTCACTGCATAAGATATCAATCTTGTCCTTAAGAGAACGTAGTGATGGTTTGGAAATGGTTTGGAACTAATACCAGGCGATCATGTATTCCTACACAACTGGCGTAAGTCTGGTAGTGAAGTGGTGCGTATGTGCCAGTCGATTGTATGGATTCATCAGCAGAAGAATTGTAGCTAGATTTTAGATTCTGAATCAGTCAAGTTTCATAAGCTTTAGGCAGTTCATATTCCGTTCATTCTCTAACCTTTACAAATGTTCGCTGCCTAACAACCCTGCACTCAGCAGGACATTTGGTGTTAACAAAGAAAGGTTTCCCGCCACTTGTTGCAGGTCGTTTACGAGACATGCCGAGACCCTCGACGGCGGGCAGTATTTCTTTTAACCTTTTATTTACTGCAATTGTTAAAAAATATAAAATCAGAGTTCAAACTTTTCACTTTAGTCCTTGATGAACTGTTACTGAATTAATAGCGAATTATTTCGTTGAAAAATAATATGAAGTCACTAAAATGCATAAAATGTTCCGAGGACGTTTAAGTCCCGACAGGATTATACAGGCCAAGTACATTAAAGGTCTGAGAAGTCCTAAAAGAACCCTAGAGCTAGGACTATTGCTTCTGGTGGCGCTTTTAAAAACAGTTCCTTTTTTTCATTAACACACAAAAGATTATCACGCTTTTACGCTTGGGTCTAGATTCCGCCTTTGTAGACGAGTAAAGTTCACATCTGCCTCTTGAACTGACGAATCTTTGCCAGCAAGATCCTGTATTCTGAAATCGTACATCGTTAAACAGGTGAATCTTGATCGTTCTTGGGTTTTTTCCATGTTTTGGACATTTGATTTCCAAGTATAAGTAGACCAAGTGTAGTTCTACGTTTTAAATTAATCAATGGAAGTGTCCGTTTTAAGTCACGGTTTGAAATATAGGAATCCACTATGGTCATTTCCATCAATGCGTAAAACAGTCTGTATCAGTTCATTTAGTCTTTCCGTCTATTTCATAAAGAGACTTCACAATGTCAGCTATACCTACGCCATCGCGGTGTTCATTATAGTACCTTGTGCAACTGTTAGTGGCCGGCCGAAGTGGCCGTGCGGTTAAAGGCGCTGCAGTCTGGAACCGCAAGACCGCTGCGGTCGCAGGTTCGAATCCTGCCTCGGGCATGGATGTTTGTGATGTCCTTAGGTTAGTTAGGTTTAACTAGTTCTAAGTTCTAGGGGACTAATGACCTCAGCAGTTGAGTCCCATAGTACTCAGAGCCATTTGAACCATTTGAACTGTTAGTGCCCTCACTTCAATCTTTGTTCCACCTTTCTGAGTTCTGGATGCGCTACGTTCTTCTTTCTATGACAACTTGAAAGAAAGCGAACTGCTCGATTGTCATTCTACGTTCTGTGAAGCACTAGCACACACCTCAAGAGATACAGGTCGAAAAATTTCTTCATTGTCTGCCACTTTCTCTTTAGCACATAGTTCAGGTTCTTTGATATATAGCGAACTACTAGCACACGGTCGAAGAGTTTCTGCGTTATTGTTCCGTAGAGTACTGCGCATAGATTTAGATGGTGTATCAATATCATCTAGAAAATGTATTCGCCTGTAAGACATCTTCTGTAATAGGTAGCCAGAACCGGAAACAAAACAAAATCTTACGAAGTTTACTAATGTTTTAGAAGCCATGCATTATTTTTGCTGCTTTTTATAAAATAAAATGCCGTATGTCTTCAGCAAGGATATGGTTTTACTCACAAAAGGTTCTGACAGGAAAAAAACGCTATAAACGTCAAAGCAAAACAACTAGAAAGTGTAAACTGAGGTGAAAAAAGTCGTGGAATACCTCCAAATATCGTGTCGGACCTCCTTTTGCCCTGCGTAATGGAGCAACTGGAGGTGGCTTGGACTCAGCAAGTCGCTGGAACTCCCCACCACAAGTATTGAGCCATGCTGCCCCTATAGCCGTCCCTAATTGCGAAAGTGTTGCCGGTCCAGGATCTTACGCACGAACTTACCTCTCGATTACGTCCCATATATATGGGATGTAGGTGGCCAAATCATTAGCTTGAATTGTCCAGATCGTTTTTCAAACCAATCGCGAACAATTGTTATGTGGTGACATGGAACAATGTCACACAATAAAATTCTACCGTTTTCTGGGAACATGAAGTCCATGAATGGCCGCAAATGGTCTCCAAGCAGCCGAAAATAACTGTTTCCAGTCGATGATCGGTTCACCTTGACCAGAGGATCCAGTCGAGTCCATGCAAACACAGCCCACACCATTATGCAGCCACCCACTAGCTTGCACAGTGCCTGGTTGACAATGAGTCCATGGCTTCGTGGGGTCCGTGCCACGCTCGAACCCTAAGACCACCTCTTACCAACTGAAATCAGAAGTTACTTGACCTGCACACAATTTTCCAGTGGTCTAGGGTCGAACCGATATTGTCAGGAGCCAGGAATGGCTCTGCAGACGGCGTCGTGCTGTTAGCGAATGCACTCGTGTCGGTCGCCTAATGCCATAGCCCATTAACGCCAAATTTCGCTGCACTGTTCTACAGAATAAGTTCGTCGTACGTCCCACATTAACTTATGCGGTTATTTCGTGCAGTGTTCCTTGCCTGTTAACACTGACATCTCTACGCTAACGCCTCCGCTCTCTGTTGTTGTTGTAGTCTTCAGTCCTGAGACTGGTTTGATGCAGCTCTCCATGCTACTCTATCCTGTGCAAGCTTCTTCATCTCCCAGTACCTACTGCAACCTACATCCTTCTGAATCTGCTTAGTGTATTCATCTCTTGGTCTCCCTCTACGATTTTTACCCTCCATGCTGCCCTCCAATGCTAAATTTGTGATCCCTTGATGCCTCAAAACATGTCCTACCAACCGATCCCTTCTTCTAGTCAAGTTGTGCCACAAACTTCTCTTCTCCCCAATCCTATTCAATACCTCCTCATTAGTTACGTGACCTACCCACCTTATCTTCAGCATTCTTCTGTAGCACCACATTTCGAAAGCTTCTATTCTCTTCTTGTGCAAACTAGTTATCGTCCATGTTTCACTTCCATACATGGCTACACTCCATACAAATACTTTCAGAAACGACTTCCTGATACTTAAATCTATACTCGATGTTAACAAATTTCTCTTCTTCAGAAACGATTTCCTTGCCATTGCCAGTCTACATTTTATATCCTCTCTACTTCGACCATCATCAGTTATTTTGCTCCCTAAATTACTACTCCTTTACTACTTTAAGTGTCTCATTTCCTAATCTAATTCCCTCAGCATCACCCGTTTTAATTTGACTACATTCCATTATCCTCGTTTTGCTTTTGTTGATGTTCGTCTTATATCCTCCATTCAAGACACTGTCCATTCCGTTCAACTGCTCTTCCAAGTCCTTCGCTGTCTCTGACAGAATTACAATGTCATCGGCGAACCTCAAAGTTTTTACTTCTTCTCCATGAATTTTAATACCTACTCCGAATTTGTCTTTTGATTCCTTTACTGCTTGCTCAATATACAGATTGAATAACATCGGGGAGAGGCTACAACCCTGTCTCACTCCTTTCCCAACCACAGCTTCCCTTTCATGCCCTCGACTCTTATAACTGCCATCTGATTTCTGTACAAATTGTAAATAGCCTTTCGCTCCCTGTATTTTACCCCTGCCACCTTCAGAATTTGAAAGAGTATTCCAGTTAACATTGTCAAAAGCTTTCTCTAAATCTACAAATGCTAGAAACGTAGGTTTGCCTTTTCTTAATCTTTCTTCTAAGATAAGTCGTAAGGTTAGTATTGCCTCACGTGTTCCAACATTTCTACGGAATCCAAACTGATCTTCCCCGAGGTCCGCTTCTACCAGTTTTTCCATTCGTCTGTAAAGAATTCGCGTTAGTATTTTGCAGCTGTGGCTTATTAAACTGATAGTTCGGTAATTTTCACATCTGTCAACACCTGCTTTCTTTGGGATTGGAATTATTATATTCTTCTTGAAGTCTGAGGGTATTTCGCCTGTCTCATACATCTTGCTCACCAGATGGTAGAGTTTTGTCATGACTGGCTCTCCCAAGGCCATCAGTAGTTCTAATGGAATGTTGTCTACTCCCGGGGCCTTGTTTCGACTCAGGTCTTTCAGTGCTCTGTCAAACTCTTCACGCAGTATCTTATCTCCCATTTCGTCTTCATCTACATCCTCTTCCATTTCCATAATATTGTCCTCAAGTACATCGCCCTTGTATAGACCCTCTATATACTCCTTCCACCTTTCTGCCTTCCCTTCTTTGCTTAGAACTCCGCTCTCTGTCGTTAAATAAAAGCCGTCGGCCACTAAGTTGCCCATGGTGAGAGGTAATGACTGAAATTTGGTATTCTCGGCACACTTTTGACGCTGTGGATCTTGGGGTATTGAGTTCCCTAAGGATTTCCGAAATTGAATGTCCCATTCGTCTAGCTCCAGCTGCTATTCCGCCTTCAAAGTCCATTAATGCCGTCGTCCGCCCCCGGTAGCTGAGTGGTCAGCGCGACAGAATGTCAATCCTCAGAGCCTGGGTTCGATTCCCAACTGGGTGTTGGGTTCTCCTAATCATGATCATTTCGTCCCCATCGACGCGCAAGTCGCCGAAGTGGCGTCAAATTGAAAGACTTGCACCCGGCGAACGGTCTACCCGATGGGAGGCCCTAATCACACGACATTTACATTTCTATTCCCCTCGTGCGGTCATAGTCACGTCGAAAACTTTTTCATATCAATCACCTGAGTAGAAAAGACAGCTAGGCCAATACACTGCCCTTTCATACCCTGTGTACGCGATACTACTGCCATCTGTATAAGTGCATATCACTGTCCCATGACTTTCGTCACCTCAGTGTAACCACAACTTGTGAAGTCACTGCCCTGGTTGTGACGGGACTCTTACGCCGCAGTCATAATTTATGTTATAATTGAATACTGCAAGGGTACTGTGATGATATTTTATCCAAATCACCATTAGTATGCATAAAGGTAACTACTTAGGAATTATCACTAATCTCTTTTGACATGTAAACCCTAATTCTATTGGTGTAACGTTGCATCATTTTTTCACTCGGCTGGTTCATATGGCTCTGATCACTATGGGTCCTAACTACTGAGGTTATCAGTCCCCTGGAACTTAGAACTACTTAAACCTAACTAACTTAAGGACATCACACACACATCCATGCCCGACTCAGGATTCGAACCTGCGACCGTAACGGTCGCGGAGCTCCAGACTGTAGCGCCTAGAACCGCTCGACCACCCTGGCCGGCTGTTTCGCTCGCCAAGCAGCCATTTGCAGTACACCTGTTCACATTTCAGGCTGAAGTATAGGCTTTGGAATAGCGTACAGGCTGTGATGACATCCAGCGTAGAAAGCACAACCTGTATGGGGTGGGACCCTTCGGTCCTTATAAGTCCAACGGGCTGTTGAGTTGCGAATGTGTCCCTCCTAACAGAATTTGCTTGAAGTCGTAAGTCCTGCCGCGCCAGTAAATAAAGGGTTCGTTACTTTCCGATGCAGGAAGATTTTGAATTTCGCAGGGGGCAGCTGGCATTTCGTTCGCAGGCTGTTGAATCCAATAGCCCGGGTATCGGCATGGATTTGCCAGCTGCGGCCCTGGATACGCCTCGCAGCATTAACCGCCGCGCAGCTGGTCTGTCCTCTGTTCCCTGACTCCAGTACGAGGACCGTCAGCAGCTGTTAGAACGTATCCCCTATGCTGACTTCCGGCGCACCAGAAGGTTGGTACAATCGTTATGACACTGGTGTCGTTTTTGTCGACTGCGGGATTGAAATTCCCGTCCCAGTCATCTAAATATACGAGGGTTGCCCAGAAAGTAATGAAGAGCATTTTTTTTTCTCAGCCGAAAACAATGCTACGAATACAAAACGTTCTTTACGTATAATTTGAAGTCTGCTGACTGATCACGCCAATATTCCATCACTTCCGACAGTTAGCGTAGCTGCAGGACTCTACAAGCAACGTGTCGTCATTGAATTTCTCACTGCAGAGAAAGGAACTGCGGGGAATATTCACAAACGCTTGCGCAAAGTCTATGTAACATCTTCTCTCGACAGAAGTATAGTTAGTCGCTGGGCACGGAGAGTGAAGTAATCAGAAAGCGATTCGGCTGAGCTCCAGCGGTACGGGAGACCATCCACGGCTGTCACCTGACATGTTGCAGCGAGATGATGCTGTCATTCGCGAGGATGGACGCATTGCGACTCGGCAGTTGGCGCAGCATCTGTCAATCAGCTAAAGAAGTGTGGATGCAATTATTCGCACTTTTTGATATTCAAAAATTTGCGCAAGATGGGCCCGGCGGTGTCTAACGGTGGATCATAAATCGCACAGAAAAAATATTTGTTTTGATTTCTTGCAACGTTTTGAAACTGAGGGGAAGACCTTCTTGTCCCGGTTTGGTACAGGTGATGAAACCTGAGTTTACCATTTTGAAACCGAAACATATCGACAGTCGATGGAAAGGTACCTTTTCCATTCCACATAGAAGAAAAAATTCAAAGCAACTGCTCCCGCCGGTAAGGTAATGATCACCGTGTTCTGGGACTGTGAAGGTGTGATTCTCATTGATGTGGTGCCAATTCAGAAGAATATGTAAATACATTAACAAACTCTAGACGCGCTTCCGGAGACTTCCGTGCCACAGCAACTGAGGAGATGTTTTGCTGCAACACGATAACGCTCGGCCCCACACAAGTCTGAGTTTGGACTGTTTACCCCGTCCACCCTACAGTCTTGACCTAGCCGCCTCGGACTTCCACTTGGTTGGGCCATTAAAGGATGCCATTCGTGGAAGACATTTTGAGGACGATGAGGAGGTGATTCACACAGTGAAGCACTGGACAAGGACTGTTGCCGACAGAGCATACACGTCCTTGTGTCGCGCTGGAGGAAAGTCATCGAACGGGATGGAGATTGCGCGGAGTAATAGGGTGTGTAGATAAAACACCAATCTTTCGTGCATATAATGCTCATTATGCTCAATAAAGAACGGTTGAGGAAAAAAAATGCGATGCATTACTTTCTAGGGAATCCTCATAGTTCACTGACATTTCACTTGAAACGTCAGCGCTGATAGGCCGTGGTTGATGTATAAAACTTCCTCTTAACATTAGATTTTCGAGTGCGGGAGACGTCTTCAGAGGTAAAGCGGCCCCTCAGCCCTTAAGTTTCAAGTGAAATTAGTGCCGACCGTGAAAGCCTACATTGTACGATCATCTAAATATAGTTTTTCCGTTCCGTGGTCTGCCTATATTGTCTCGATGCAACGCCTAGATGGTTGCTTCGAAAAGGACACGGCCGATTTTCTTTCCCCGTTTCTTGTTCTGTCTTAGCTATCTGAACGGAAGGAAGATCACTAATTTTCCATCAACGAGGCCACTGGAGGCAAAAGACGAACTGGGCTGGAATAACGATGAGCAAGGATATCTCCCTTTTTCTCGTTGGAAGTAACATTCCGGTTTCCACGTAAAGTGATTTTAGAAAAGCAGGTTACTTTTAAGGTTACTAAGGCTGGCAAGGCGACGATGTTTCAGAACACGATCTGGTATGGACAAGAACTTCTTGCTAATTTCGTGTTGTCATTTGTCACTTTTACTGCTATGTATACATACTGACAGTCTGTGCATGTTACTTTAGGCTTTTCTTGTACTAGTTAATTAAAAGATACTGTGTTATATTTCTCTACGGCGAACTAGAACCGGACCTGTTGTGGAAAGTAAGCATTAAGACTGTTGTCCGATCCATCTGAATGTCGATTTTTCTGCTGCTTCTTCTAGTTAACCATTTCATCTCCGAAACGAAAGCAATATTCCTTCTGCATTTACTGTGAAGCATCTCGATGATGTTTGTGAAGGGAATCTTTTAATAACGCGTGTTATCTACTCACTGCAGCTGTGTAGTGAATTTTTCGCTGATTTTAATTTCTTTCTACACTTTTTGAAGGTTTAAAATATTGTTTTGAAGTCATCATGATTCTGACGGATGAAAAGAATATATAATCCGATTATCAATAAACTTCATTATTGGTTTGACAACATAAGAACACGAAGAAGAAAAGGTGATCGTTCTCGTGGGCAGCTTAGTAATTCACTTTCTTTAATACAATGCTTGATTCCACTTGTCTACGTCCACATATTTATTTATACAGGATGAAAATGAGCTCGACTGACACTATTCGAAGTAGTTTAGGGAAATTTTCTTAATATTGTGGTACGAGGAATACATGGTCTCTGGTGGTTCGTAATGGAGGAAATCAGTGAGTCTAAGCTGCAGTCACTGCCTTCTACCTCTTGTTGTTAATTCGTCCTTCGTTTTGTTGTGAGGTATGCCAAACTAAATCCCCCCCAAACACGCTAAATTTTATTCATTTCTTGTTTATAGGATCACTTTTATGACGTTGTATTGTTAAAAATACTGTTTCTAACAATAATGTCTTTTCTGTTTGAGTGACATCAGGAACGTATTTGTACTTTCACGTTTTAATATATTCACTTTGATTATATTTAAATATCTTCACGCGTTTCTTCCTTTATTTCATGTGGAACTAACAGATATCGAGACAATACGCTATCATCTTTTTCACTTTATGCGGATGTTTGGTGCCAGTCGTCGCGATGTTTTAGCCGACGACCAGAAACCGCAAGAAAATGGCAGCAGCATCGTAAAGACAGTCATTGCGCTTTATTATAACAATAAAATAAAAAGACAAACATCGTAAATAACTTAGTAATCCATGTCAAGTAACTGTTTTAATCACTGTCATAGGAATTTCTTGTCCGACTACCGAAGAAAGGTATCGTCTGTCACAGTGTGCATTCTGTGAAACTTTATATTAAAGCTCACTGCTAGAGAAGAGTCGTTATTCGGGGTAAGATGATCATTATATTGTAACTTAAGAAGAAATATTTTTAAAAAAATACGTGAAACTACGAGTTTTTATTGGTGACAAATTCCATTTATTAAGCCTCGATTTGAATGAATTACCGGAAATTTTATGAGACTAAATCAAGACGAGTTTGCATAGATGAATAACTTGGATATTATCAACCAGAGGGTATAATGTACGTTATTTATCATACTAATGAACTGAAGCTGTCTTCGACTGAATTACTGCGAAATACATTATGGAAACAAAAAACAAGGATTTAGTCTTCCTGTAAATTTTCTGCCAGGTGGTTATAATTAAAGTGCTGCTTCTCACGGAAGTCCAGTGTGGGCTGCGACTATCAAATGGCAGCGAAACTTGGTAGATACTCCAGTGAATTAACGCAGAACAGATGTGCGCTGGAAAAAAAAATCCAATTTTGGTCACCAAGTGCAAATCTAGCGCTGCACCCTGACTGTATGATGTTGTGGCATCGACGCAAAGCATTTGACAAACCATAACGTGAGTGAACAAATGTCTATGGAGAAGAGAGAATGTGCGCTGTTAGTGAAACTGTTTTATTCGAACGACAGCAACAACAGTTCTGCACTGAGAGGGTATCGCCGACTGAAAGGTGCCAGGAGATATCCGATGTCATTACATGCTTTCAAGAAAATGATAATGAAACTGGGGAAATACGGGTGAGCTTGTAGTTGTGGAAGGGCGAGGCGTCCTATCCCGGTGGACGTTATTTACAAAGTTATTGTTGTTGTGACTGACCATGCATCACGTGACCGGTTGGTTCTAGTGCTCGTGCAGTGTCTCGAGAAATATCCATCCCATGGTCAACGATACCGAGAGGTTTGTGGTCTGCATAATATAAATATGAGGCGGTAAAGCTTTGGTCACATAATTTTAAGATAGGAAGCATAGAAGGCAAGCCGCTATGGGTTGCTCACATATGTCGAGCCACGGTAGCATCAGACTCAAACATGCCAGTTTGAGTGCTTTACTTCTGATGAAGGCACTCTTAGAAGTGCCGAAATCTTGGTCGAAAGACTTCATTTTTGCGACCGAGAGCTGTTATTGCTTTAATTTTATCTCCGAAAGATTTCCAGATGCATGGCCTGCCAGATCAGCTGATGTGATTCCGTGTGACTTTTGGCTCTGGGCAAATCAAAGAGAACTCGTTTGCCGGAGACACGTTCGGTGTACAGGAACACGGTGCTCAGATTCTACCGGAACTGCTGCGAGCAACTATTAATCACGTCGTTTTACGGATGCAACATTTCGTCGACGCCTCTGGTGTTCAACTCGTTCAAATGGCTCTGAGCACTATGCGACTTAACTTCTGAGGTCATCAGTCGCCTTAGAACTAATTAAACCTAACTAACCTAAGGACATCACAATCATCCATGCCCGAGGCAGGATTCGAACCTGCGACCGGAGCGGTCGCTCGGCTCCAGACTGTAGCGCCTAGAACCACACGGCCACTCTGGTGTTCAGATCGACTGATTGTGTAAGGGGCGGCTAATACCAAAATCACCAATATGCCTTTCTCACTTGTTTAACCTTTCCTGCTCACGTCCCGTTCCTAGTTTATTACATATGGAAAGATTTCTGTACGTCTTTCTTGCACTCACAGCGCCAGATTTGCACCTGTTAGTCAAAATTGTAACTGTTGTGGACTGGCAAGACAGCCAATCCACAGTGACGGGTAACCGAAAGGCACGCGCTTAAACTCACGCAGGCTGGCGTGAGGTCTGAAACAGGATACGTAATGAATGCTATAAAGAAAAGTACGTAGCTGCTGGAATACTTAACTTTAATCCATCATTGGTGTACATCGCTCTTGGCGATACAAGTGAGACTCTTTAGATACATGCAATATACTGTTAATGGCGCCTTGCTAGGTCGTAGCCATTGACTTAGCTGAAGGCTATGCTATCTATATTCTCGGCAAATGAGAGAGTCTCCGTCCGTGTAGTCGCTAGCAAAGTCGTCCTTACAACTGGGGCGATTGCTAGTAAGTCTCTCTAGACCTGCCGTGTGGCGGCGCTCGGTCTGCAATTACTGACAGTGGCGACACGCGGGTCCGTCGTATACTAACGGACCGCGGCCGATTTAAAACTACCACCTAGCAAGTGTGGTGTCTGGCGGTGACACCACAGTAACTAGTTTTTTCCAGAGTGAATAGTTTCCGCATTAAAGCATTATCATATTTACCAACTTCCGCTAACTTTCGATAATTATAGTCAACAGGGGATCTCTATGAAGTAGTTACGTGTCAGTTATAGCCGCCAGGTATATGAAGTCGTTAATATTAACCTTCCAATTAGAAAAAAAAGATATCTTAATTTACCGAATAGCGTTAATGATAAGCTTGTCAGATGAAGTTGCATGTGTTGTCGTGTTTCATGCACCTAACCTAGAAAGTCAAATGCGTTCGGGTTAGATCCATTCCGGGGTCCGCTCAGACTGGTGAGGCGACGTGAGAAGCTGCTGCAGTTAAGAAGCAGCGAAACTGGCACTGAAGTCGCCAGAGTGACGCCAGATTGGAAGGCTGGCAACAGGCTGGCAACCAGACGATATTTCTGTATCGAATCTTGGGAGTCTGGTTAACGAAAATTACTATAAATGAACAACTGTAAAATGAAACTCAAACGAACGTGGTAATGTGAATATCATTGTTGATGCAACAGCTCCACATAAGATGCAAGAGCTGCTGAAGAACACATTTAGAATCTCTTAGAATTACAACTGTATTATACTAGAGTGTATTAAATTAAATTGCATCTGTAAGTGCTCTACTCTGCAGCATATATGCTCGCCCCTTGGGCTTAGAATAATTGCTCTAGATGGTCTGAAATGAAAGGGCCTAAAGTGGCCTGAAGGAAAGAGGCTTGATCTGCAGAATATTCTGCCGGCCGCGGTGGCCGAGCGGTTTTAGGCGCTTCAGTCCGGAACCGCGCGACTGCTACGGTCGCAGGTTCGAATTCTGCCTCGGGCATGGATGTGTGTGATGTTCTTAGGTTAGTTAGGTTTAAGTAGTTCTAAGTTCTAGGGGACTGATGACCTAAGATGTTAAGTCCCATAGTGCTCAGAGCCAAGCCCATTTTGGTTACACTGGTCTGGTGTGAGACATTCCCGTGGGGGTCCACTGGGGGCCGAACCGCACAATAACCCTGAGTTTGGTGTGGGGCGCCGGCCAGTGTGGCCGAGCGGTTTTAGGCGCTTCAGTCTGGAACCGCACGACCGCTGTGGTCGCAGGTTCGAATCCTGTCTGGGGCATGGATGTGTGTGATGTCCTTAGGTTAGGTAGGTTTAAGTAGTTCTAAGTTCTAGGAGAGTGATGACCTCAGATGTTAAGTCCCATAGTGCTCAGAGCCATTTGAACCATTCGGTGTGGGGCGGCGGTGGGGTGGGTAGACTGCTGTGGCCTATTGTGGGGTTGAGGACCACTGCGGACTGGCTCTGAGCACTATGGGTTTCAACATCTATGGTCATCAGCACTGCGGACTACGTCGGGACGAAGCCTCTCCGTCTTTTCTATGTACCGGGTTCAATACACAACACACACGCTTATCAAAAGCCTGAATAACTACCATTTGCAGCCCTGACGCGCACGAGGAGAGTCAGTGAGGTTCTGGTGGCTACAGACAAGGATGCGGAGCCACCCTGACTCCAGTGCCTGTGGCCAACTGCGCTGGGTTTCTCGGTTGAGGATCCATGGTACGAACAGCCCGATCGACGTGGCCCCACACATTTTCGATTGGGTTTAAATTCAGGGCCTTTGGTGCCCTGCTGCGCTTCAGAATGGTTCAAATGGCTCTAAACACTATGGGACTTAACATCTGAGGTCATCAGTCCCCTAGACTTAGAACTAGCTTAAACCTAACTAACCTAAGGACATCACACACATCCATGCTGGAGACAGGATTCGAACCTGTGACCGTAGCGGTCGCGCGGTTCCAGACTGAAGCGCTCGGCCCCAGCGGCTGGCTGCTGCTCTTCGGACCACGCACGTACACTGCGAGCTGTATACCACATTGCATTGTCCAACTGGTAGATACCATAGCGCCCAGGAAAAGCAAACTATATTTAGGAGTGGATATGTTCCCTAAGGATAGCTGTATACAAGTGTTGATCCATTGTGCCTTCCAGGATGACGAGATCACCCACTGGATGCCACGAAAACCATCTCCCTCCTCTGACCTCGCGTCCGACGATTCTTGCAGGGCCGTACCCGCCAACGGTCATGTGTCAGATGCAGCATGAAATATGAGTCATCTGAGAAGGCCACCTGTCGCCGCTCATGGACGTCCAGTTGCGTTACTGGCGTGCGGGTTCCAGCTTTCGTCGCCGATGAACCGGTCAGCGTGGGTGCACAAACCAGGCACCTGCTGCGAGGGCCCTTACGCAGTGTAGTAACGGAGACACTGTTGGTGGCCCCTTGCTTCATCTCGGCAGTCAGCCGTATAGAAGTTGCACTTCCGTTCGCCCGCAAACATCTGTGCATCCGTCGTTAGCGGTATACTTTAGCCGCAGCGGCACGCGAAGAGTTTACAAACTTGGCCGTTTCGGAAATTTTCGTACACTTGGCCTAAAACCCAGTGAGTGTGCCCTTCTGGACGTTAGTAAACTCGATCCGTTTCCGCATTACGACATGACTGCACTGTTTTCAAAAAATGGCTCAAAGCACAATGGGACTTAACATCTAAGGTCATCAGTCCCCTAGACTTAGAACTACTTAAACCTGACTAACCTAAGGACATCATACACGTCCATGACCGAGGCAGGATTCGAACCTGCGACCATAGAAGCAGCGCGGCTCCGCACTGAAGCGCCTAGAACCGCTCGGCCACAGCGGCCGGCTGCACTGCTTTCTGGCTCTTTATATACCCTCCATTGCTAGTAGTGCCACGTGCTGTCTGTGAGAGGTTATTGCATAATGACGCAGGAAATAAGTGGTGGTCACATTAACGTTACTGGACCCTGTATTAATAGGCTTTGTTTAGCAGTCATCGTTGTTTTCTCACATACTGGGATTAGTTATCTTCCTCTTAATCTTCATAAAGTTAATGTCCACGTGTCCTTGATGGATCTATGTCTCCCGTTTCATACGTGTTGTATTTCAGGATTTTCTTTTGTGGTCTATCGTGCCTCAGTCTATTCAGATGCAGAAATAATTCAAAAGCCCAGATCGCTTAAATACTGTTACTATTCAGATGTTGTTTCTGCCCATCTCTGTAATCACCTACTACTTCTTTCATGACATGTACCTTCAACTCATTTCGAATGTTTTCAGCTTTTATTAAATCCCTTATCGTGTAGCTCTTCACTCCTCTCAGAAATATCATTTGTGCTTCTCGTATTTTGCTGCCATCTTTCTTTTGATTTATCCAACACTCCTTTTCAAACAACGGTACTGTATCGTCATACTTTTATCAAATTGAATTTTTGTTCGAAATCTTGACATCCTATTGGAACCTCAGCGAATTTTACCTAAAACACAATTTCTTTTATTTCTATTTGTCGTTACTCACACCACAGGTATAGCCGATGTCGGTGCTCGGTGCCACTGTGTACCACCAAAAGGCAAATATCTATCAAATTTTTATCACATGATGCTTGTGATCACCGATAACCAATAGAAAGAAAAGAAATTGAAATTTAGTCTGTTTATTCTTATACTAGTTCTTTTGTATCTTTCCGTGTTTTGTAGTTAAGTGTTCTTTTTATTGTTCCACATATACGTTGAAGAGTCAAAGATACTGGTACGCTTTGTAATATCGTGTTGGGTCTACGCGAGCACGCATAAGTGCTGCAACACGACGTGGCATGGACTCGACTACTGTCTGAAATAGTGCTGGAAGGTGCCACTGTGTACCACCAAAAGGCAAATATCTATCAAATTTTTATCACATGATGCTTGTGATCACCGATAACCAATAGAAAGAAAAGAAATTGAAATTTAGTCTGTTTATTCTTATACTAGCTGACAAACACGACACTGCATGGGTATTCATTTTTGCCAGTTTTCTATTACAAACGAAAATAAAGAAAAGAACTTTTCCAGAAAGGTAATATCCCGGAGAGCTTCTGTTCGCTGGGCGCAGATGCTTCGGGTATCTACAACGTTATTTTGTAAGCGTCTCTATGGCAGCGCCTCCTCATAGCTCTATAGTTTGCAACTGTTTCCTCCGATAGTCGTTTGCTCTCCGCAGCTGAAAGCTGTCAAAAGCGCTGCCAGGTGGCACGGACTTTCTTAAGTTGACTCGACTGTAGGAGAGTCTTAGCAGTAAAGAATATAGGTATTAAAACTTCGTGAATACTGCCGCATTTTTGAGGCGTGTCGGTGTTTATGACGTCATATTTCTTGAACTATGTGCCCTGTAGTGATATATCAGTGTAGGTAACTTCAGCGGCATGTGTGGATACTGAATGCATGATGTGTTACGAGTAGAATTAGTGGCAGAGAAGTAACAACTTAAAACGTCATGCACAATGTGGCAGTTTTTCACACATCTCATTGTTTATGTCCTGAACTAGGAAAGGTAGGCGGTTCTTACGCCGACAGGGATTGTTTTCAGAGAGTAAAGGGCTGGCTCTGAGCACTATGGGACTTAACATCTGAGGTCATCAGTCGCCTAGAACTTAGAACTACTTAAACCTAACTAACCTAAGGACATCACACACATCCATGCCCGAGGCAGGATTCGAACCTGCGCCCGTAGCGGTCTCGCGGTTCCAGACTGAAGCGCCTAGAACCGCTCGGCCACTGTGGCCGGCAGAGAGTAAAGGATATGCGTACCAACTTTCCTTGAAATCTGTCCTTTGGTATAGGAGGAGAAGTGGAATATACATACATACTTACACACACACACACACACACACACACACACACACACACACACACACACACTTGCATCCATTTTCTTTATATATTATATTTAGATTAAAGTTCAGTCTCGATCACGTTATGTCTGTTTTAATGAGTAACCGGTTTCGGTTTTTTCTATAAAACCATCATCAGACCCATTGGCTCCCTTGGGTCGGTAGGTGGAGCTCTCCTTGCTGCTGTGCAGCAGCAAGGAGAGCTCCACCTACCAACCCAAGGGAGCCAATGGGTCTGATGATGGTTTTATAGAAAAAAAACCGAAACCGGTTACTCATTAAAACAGACATAACGTGATCAAGACTGAACTTTAATCTAAATATAACAATTAATTGATCACTGTATTCCAAAAATGTTTACCAAAGTTCTTTATATATGTTGTTCTTTTGTATCTTTCCGTGTTTTGTAGTTAAGTGTTCTTTTTATTGTTCCACATATACGTTGAAGAGTCAAAGATACTGGTACGCTTTGTAATATCGTGTTGGGTCTACGCGAGCACGCAGAAGTGCTGCAACACGACGTGGCATGGACTCGACTACTGTCTGAAATAGTGCTGGAAGGAACTGATACCATGAATCCTGTAGGGCTGTCCATAAGTCCGTAAGAGTACGAGGGGGTGAAGATCTCCTCTGAACAGTACGTTGCAAGACATCCCAGATATGCTCAGTAATGCTCATGTCTGGCGAGTTTGGTGCCCAGCGGAAGCGTTTAAACTCAGACGAGTGTTCCTGGGGCCAAACTGTATCAATTCTGGACGTGTGGGCTGTCGCATTGTGCTGCTGGAATTTCCCAAGTCCGTCGGAATGCACAATGGACGTGAATGGATGCAGGTGATCAGACAGGATGCTTATGTACGTGTCACTTGTGAGAATCGTATCTAGATGTATCAGAGGTCCCATATCACTCCAACTCTACACGCCCCACACCATTAGAGAACCTCCACCAGCTTCAACAGCCCTCTGCTGATGTACAGGATCCATGGATTCATGAGGTTGTCTCCATACCCGTACACGTCCATCTCCTCGATACAATTTGAAACGAGACTCATCCGACCAGGCAATATGTTTTCAGTCATCAACAGTACAGTGTCGGTGTTGACGGGCCCAGGCGAAACGTAAAAAAAGGCTTTGTGTCGTGCAGTTATCAAGTGTACACGGGTGGGCCTTCGGCTCCGAAAGCCCATATCGATGATGTTTCGTTGAACGGTTCCCACGCTGACACTTGTTCGTGGCCCAGCATTGAAATCTGCAGCAATTTGCAGAAAGGTTGCACTTCTGTGTCTTTGAACGATTCTCTTCAGTCGTCGTTGGTTGTGTCCTTCCAGTATCTTTTTTCCGCCGAAGCCATGTCGGAGGTTTGATGTTTTACCGGACTCCTGATATTGACAGTACACTCGCGAAATGGTCGCACGGGAAAATACCTACTTCATCGCAACCACGGAGATGCTGTGTTCCATCGCTCGTGCGCTGGCTGTAACACCATGTTCAAAGTCACTTAAATCTTGATAACCTACCACTGTAGCAGCAGTAACCGATATAACAACTGCGCCAGACACTTGTTGTGTTACACAGGTGTTGCCGACGGCAACGCCGTATTCTGCCTGTTTTCGTATCTCTGTATTTGAATGCGCATGCCTATACCAGTTTATTCGGCGCTTTAGTGTATTTGACGTTTGTTCACAATTTTATCTACGGCATAAATTAAACTGTAATTATATCAGCAATGCTCAGCTATAGAAAATCGTATTATTTCAGTAAGCTGATATGTAGTTATTGTGATTATTAGTAACACAAATTTTGAAAGGTCTCCATGTTAGCTCCTTCATAGCGTTTAAATAAAATTTAACGTTATTTCATATGTCCTTTTGCAATTTATACTTGCGGTGCTTACAGTGAAAATGCCAGGAAAAATAACCGGCAACTGAGCATGCTCCAATCATCCACAACTGCGTTCATTCACTGAATCATGCTGATTGTTTATTTTATAGTCATGCATTGATTTATTATGCATCTGTGCTTCCTATACCTTGCCACAATCAATTACAACGTGTTTACATTGTGCTGCTACCCTCCTTTCCTATTCCCACTATCTTAAAATGACAGTTTAACTGAATTCGTGTGTATATTAAGTTTTCACAACGCCTGCTCACAGGTAAGCTTATGGCCTGCTACTGTGGTGTAAGACTGGAGAGTGGCAAAAAGGTTTCATCCCCTTCTCGTCGAAGTGCTATTGTGCTTAAGTTGCCAAGGTGCGATAAGGGTGTTCTCTGAAAACTTCCGCTACCTGTGTGGGGACCTCGATTAGATCAGAATGCTGGACGCTCGGTCCTGGGATTCTGAAGAGAGAGTTTGCTCGTGGAAGCTCGTTTGCGGTAGTAAGCACGATAACTCAGCCTGTGTTAGTTTCAGCCTAGTCGAAATTTGATACATTTCGTTTCTAGCTTCAGACCTTTACAAACATACAGATATTTCATTCGAATAGGAAGTGGTATGTTTTTTTCTTTAATTGTTCGATCTTACTAGTAGTTACTTTGTTCAACTAGAACTTTAAAGAATTGTGGGGGTGTTGCGTGCGAACTCTGCCTAGTCTCAATTAGAATTCGTGTTTCTCAGTGTGAATGTGCTTGCGTTTGTTTCTTATATTATTTCTTCATCTGTTTCGTTAATTTCGTTGACATTCCGCAATTTTCACTCGTTAGTGCGTGAATGCTCAATCCCATGTGTTCGTAGTTGTTTATGAGAAGCTTCAGTTCAAAAAAATGGCTCTGAGCACTATGCGACTTAACTTCTGAGGTCATCAGTCGCCTAGAACTTAGAACTACTTAAACCTAACTAACCTAAGGACATCACACACATCCATGCCCGAGGCAGGATTTGAACCTGCGACCGTAGCGGTCACGCGGTTCCAGACTGAAGCGCCTTTAACCGCACGGCCACACCGGCCGGCCGAAGCTTCACTTCTTAGAATCTATTTCATCTTGCAGTTCAAATGGTTCAAATGGCTCTGAGCACTATGGGACTTAACATCTATGGTCATCAGTCCCCTAGAACTTAGAACTACTTAAACCTAACTAACCTAAGGACATCACACAACACCCAGTCATCACGAGGCAGAGAAAATCCCTGACCCCGCCGGGAATCGAACCCTGGAACCCGGGCGCGGGAAGCGAGAACGCTACCGCACGACAACGAGCTGCGGACAACATCTTGCAGTTATTCGGCGATAATTTATTTATGTAGACAGTTACTCCCACTGATTAAATGACTTTTCGGAATTTTTATATTTTGTCCTTGGTCCGACTTTGTGGGGTTAGGGCCACATGTTTAAAAAACGAACGAGCCTTCAGATCGTCGGTTTTCCTTTGTACCCTATACGTCTAGGATCTAAGTTACATTGCCTTCGCCGGCCGGAGTGGCCGAGCCGTTCTAGGCGCTACAGTCTGGAACCGCGCGACCGCTACGGTCGCAGGTTCGAGTCCTGCCTCGGGCATGGATGTGGGTGATGTCCTTAGGTTAGTTAGGTTTAAGTAGTTCTAAGTTCTAGGGGACTGATGACCTCAGAAGTTAAGCCCCATAGTGCTGAGAGCCATTTCGACCATTTTTGAACATTGCCTTCACGTGTGTGCTGTGTTTTTGCACCCATTTCCAATTTGATCTACATTTCGGATCGTAACTGTCGTTCAGCTCCACTGTTTCGAGTTCTCCGTATTTTGCATTACGCTGGTGGAGCCACGTGTTTGTCGTGCAAGTTGTAGTTCTGGTAGTCCCCTTTCTATCAACTGGGTGGTGTTAATATGAATCTGAATTGCGTGTATGATTCGTACACCATTAAGTGATTCCTATTTTATGAGACTCTAATGATTTACAAACCCATCAGGCAAGGTATTTCATAATTTGTTGCATTCACTTGGTTATTTTAGCAGGAACCAGCAACGTTTATTTTTTGTATAAATTTATAGTGATTTTCCAATTTTATTACTTAAAATAAGCCGGTCGTGGTGGACGAGCGGTTCTATGCGCTTCAGTCCGGAACCGCGCGACTGCTACGGTCGCAGGTTCGAAACCTGCCTCGTGCATGGATGTGTGTGATGTTCTTAGGTTAGTTAGGTTTAAGTAGTTCTATGTTCTAGGGGACTGATGACCTCAGATGTTAAGTCCCATGGTGCTCAGAGGCATTTGAACCATTTTGAAATTAAAATAAATGTTAAATCTAACTTAAATTGAATTTCACTGTTAATGTTTTGTTCCACATGTCCCAATCTCTGTTTCGTAGATATACTTTACAACACTTTTCCCTTATGCAATTCATGTAAGTCTATTTACTGAATTTCTTGTTATCCAATATTTCAATTTTCCGTACGAACAGATCGTGTCCCTGACTGAGAATAGAATGCACTCTCCCGTTTGATGAGAGATCTTTAGCCTCAGTGAGGCTAATTAAAATCTTTTATTGTTCCGTGTTCCGGAATTTTATTGAGAAAGTTCATATCTTGCACAGATACGCCTCATAAACTGAGCAGATATCTTCAATATGGCGCCCTATACCCTTCGTAATCCATACAGATAACCTATAATATTTGTGTCAGAAATTAACAACGATGTGTTGTATTTAGCATGTCTGTACTAGGAATGACGGTTATTGCTTCAAAACCCGGTTTTCGATTACATCAGTTTTCTTCAACGACAGTCTAATCGGAATATTAAAACCGCTCAGAATAACCGTTTTCTGAAATAACCGATTTTCAGTTTTTTGTTCTTGTTATCTCCTGTATTTAACGTAGATGTCGAACAAAGATTGGACAATTTTGACTCCTCTGTTTTAAAACACACAGAATCAAAATATTAAATGAATTAGGCAAATAAAGGGAAATTTAGTCCGTTCACCGTTTGCAGCTTTTCTAGAAAAGTGATAAAATGTCGACTACTACAAAAATCGCCAGTATTGTCCTACTGATTCTAATTTTTTGAAACTCTGCTCAAAAATCATGTTGTAATCGGAGATCCTACCAGTATTTGGACATTACGAGGAATCAGTGCTGAAGACTGAAATCTGAGGTTGAAGAACCGTATTTTTCGTCTTGATTTGTCCCTTCTCAAGTGCTATAAGCATAAAAAGGCATTTTATGGAGACACAGGCAGCTCGTCAGCTGCTTTCTATTTTTATTATAAACTATGAATGAACTGTGAAGTTTCCTTCTTATATTACGTCACAAATTGGATGTGGCTCCTCCCGTTGTTAATCGTTTACAGGAAATGGAGCGTTGTACTTCCCCGATATTGCACTTCGTAAAAACTTCCAGGCTAGGTACGGTCCAGTCTGTAATACAAGTGATGTCCGAAGACGAGAGTGAGAAACTACTATATAGACCAGATGGGGCATGTCAGACCATATGGTAAGAGGTACATTATCGTCTCTGCAATGCTATTCCACATCTTTCGCCATGTGTTTGTTGCTCGATTCTGTAGGCATCGTTATTAAAATAACACTGACCGCTTTTCCCATTTTCTGTACTAACGCAGTATTTCAAAGCAGTGCAAATTTTACTGATAAAAATTACTCGTCCTTTATAAAAGGTTTAATTAAAAACGAAAAATTTAGCACTGCTGCAATGAATAAGATATTTCGTTTTTTTCAGGTGGTTCCTAGTAAAAAAATAAAAACACCTGTTATAGAAGACAAATACCAAAAAATACTGGTATTCTGGACTGAAATTCCGGTGTCGTTTTTTCCCACCCCTAGTCCATACGTGCCCGTCGACTTCGCCTCGAGTGCTGTCACGCGTTATGCAGTCGATAAGGCTGGACGTGACGTGCTCGGGTGAACGGTGCGTTTGAACGCCGTGGCTGTGTTATAACAACGCAGCACAAGCGGCGGCAGACAATAGGCGCCGGCCCGGCCCGGCCGCGCTGTTTCTGCTGCCTCTGGTGGGCCGCGGAAAACGCGGAAACGGCGCCCCATTGTGCGGCGCGACAGTCGTAAATACGCGCACCTCACCTCAGCTCACCTCTGCCCACAGATGCTCGCACTCCCTTATGCAAATGGCCGAACGGTCTGCCAGCACTTGCCACTGTTTCCTCCGCTGTTTGCGCCAGAAGATATCCTCCTTTGTGACTCGTAGGAAGAACTCTGCACAGTCCAGAGAAATGCTTCCACTTCATACGGAAGTCTTTTATCCTCACCCACGGGTATTAAAATGCCGTAAACCACTTTAACCTATTCGGCACGCTGCAGCTCTGGCTATAGCTTTCAACATGTACAAAAAGCGACGCAGCACGAAGGAACTATCCGAATCCGAATCGGTAGATGTGATGTACACATAGAGACAAACAAATAACTACAATTTCCGAAAAATTTGATGTTTTATTCAAGAGAGACAGTTTCACTATTTAAACAAGTCAAAAACGGGTTGATGCGCATCTGACTCTTATGCAAGCAGTTATTCGGCATGGCATTCATTGATAGAGCTGTTGAATGGCCTGAGGGATGTCGCGCAAAATTCTGTCCAACTGGCGCGTTGTATTGTCAAAATCCCGAGCAGGTTGGAGGGCCCAGGTCATGATGCTCCAAAAGTTCTCAGTTGGGGAAGGATTCGGTAATCCTGCTGGCCTTGTTAAGAGACCGGCATGCACTAAGACAAACAGTAGAAACTCTCACCGTATGCGATTGTGCATTATCTTGCTGAAATGTAAGCCCAAGATGGCTTGCAATGAAGGGCAACAAAAAATGAACTGTTAATTCACGACGAGATAAACGAGGCCCCTAGAGCCGAGGAATTCTCTCGCGTAAATACAGGACGACAATTAGAGAATTATAGGAAAAAAACGTAAATTAGTTACAAACTAAAGCATGCATACACTTTACTCAACACGTAAACATCACTACAGATATTCGTATTTAGGTTATGACATGTTCGATATACCTGTCATCATTGGCGATAATATGGGGCAGAATAATAGCGAAATTCTGCATGATCCGCTGAAATGTCGGAACATCGATGCTGTCGAATGGTTGACCTCCTAAATGGCTGTTTTCAGTTCAGCAATGGTTTTGCGGCTATTGCTGATCACCTTACCTTTAACATATCCCACTAAAAGGAGTCGCGTATGTTCAGATCCGGAGAATAAGATGGCCAATCGAGGCCAGTGCGCCGGCCGAAGTGGCCGTGCGGTTCTAGGCGCTGCAGTCTGGAACCGCGTGACCGCTAAGGTCGCAGGTTCGAATCCTGCCTCGGGCATGGATGTGTGTGATGTCCTTAGGTTAGGTAGGTTTAACTAGTTCTAAGTTCTAGGGGACTAATGACCTCAGAAGTTAAGTCCCATAGTGCTCAGAGCCATTTGAACCATTTGAGGCCAGTGCCAGCGGTTTCTGGGTGTCACAGAGCCAGAATGCGGTCCCCAAAGTGCTCCTCCTGCTTCGATGTGGCCCAGCTGCGTCTTGCAGCCGGCCGCGGTGGTCTAGCGGTTCTAGGCGCCCAGTCAGGAACCGCGCGACTGCTACGGTCGCAGGTTCGAATACTGCCTCGGGCATGGATGTGTGTGATGTCCTTAGGTTAGTTAGGTTTAAGTAGTTATAAGTTCTAGGGGACTTATGACCACCGATGTTGAGTCCCATAGTGCTCAGAGCCATTTGAACCATTTTTTTTGCGTCTTGCATGAACAACACCTTGTCGAAATTAGGATCACTTTGAATAATGGGAATGAAATCATCTTCGAAAACCTTCACGTACCGTTCCATAGTCACTGTGTTATCAAGGAATATCGCACCGATTATTCTTCACTGGACATCGCACACCACAAAGTCATCCGTTGCTTATTGACGAACCCATCCAAATGACAGTGGGCTTCGTAGCTAAACGATTAATTCCCATCATGCCTCGCGGCCAACCGTGAAGTTTGAACGTCCTAATGCAAACCGTTCGGAAGTTATGACGCTTTTATTTCATATAACTGTCACTCTGTATGTTTGCGTCGCAGACAGAATCGGTAACGTATGATGTCCAGAGGCAATCATTACCCCGTGCCATCTGTCAAAGCCTTGTGGATTACTGAGAAAATCGAATGGGTAAGTGGACTCCAGGCACTCTTTACGCTGTCAAACGGATCATCAAAGGTTCCAAGGATAAATCTTTGGCTGTATGTTGTGGGATTTTACCGTTAAGCTTCTGCTGGAAATTCTTGAACATTATGAAAAGTAACACGGCGGAATCAACTAGCGCTATGCGCACATCCACGGTCCGAATACCACCTTCTGATCGACTGCAGCCTATGGCTCTACTTGATGAGTGACGAAGAGCGGCTACTGTACAAACTGAAACGTGAAAGTAACGATCTTTTCAGTTAATTATGCGAAACAGAAAATTCCACTCTTTCATATTTGGAATGATCCTAGCGACTATACGGACCGCAACTGAGGATATATACTGACATGAGCAACTTTGGAAAATGAGAGAGTCTTGTGATCCAGAGCCTGGAAACTAGCATCTCGGAAAGAGCGAGACTGTGCGTTTGCTACTGTCGTGAGCATGTATGGCAAATGGTTGAAGGACGGTGGAACTACAAGTATATGACAGGATGTTGGAGGTCGACACCACATCGCAAAAGGCAGATGTCGGAGGCTTGTCCGCTCTGTAAAGTAAGACAGGCAGCGAACTATGGCAGATCTGAAAGCAGAATACAATGCTGGAGCCGGCACAAGGGTTTTGAAGTAAATCCTTCAGCGAACGTTGCTGAAGAAATGTCTTCGGAACAGACACCCCACAGTGTTGCCACGTTGACTGACGACATCGTTAATTACGATGTAAGTGGGTACGGAATCATCGAGATGCATCATGGATCAATGGGAACGTATCGTCTAGTCGGATAAATTACGTTACAGCAAGTCGAGGGCAGTGGCAGCCGGTGTGTTAATGTGCTACGGCGTGCTGTAAATACTGCATTAAAATTATGTCATTTCGCTTGCAATGCGAACCAGAAATCACACTAAAATTACGCCATTTCTCCTTGAATGCGTGCTTGTACCCAAATAAAACAGATGCAGACATGTTTTGTAGCACTCGCTCCGCGATAACTACAAACAGGTATTGGATACTGGAATGATGGTCAGTCACACTAAGATCAATTGAGCGAAGGGAGATAGCGGTCTGTTTTAGACTGCACATGCTCTGATGTGACGTGATCCCTCTTATCACCGTGGTACAACAACCGAGTTAGAAAACTGCTGCGGGAGCAAAGGGAACTTCACAGCAAACATGAACATAGCCAAAGCCTTGCAGACAAACAAAAATTACGCGAAGCGAAATGTAGTGAGAGGAGGGCTATGCGAGAGGCGTTCAATGAATTCGAAAGTAAAGCTCTATGTACTGACTCGGCAGAAAATCCTAAGAAATTTTGGTCTTATGTCAAAGCGGTAGGTGGATCAAAACAAAATGTCCAGACACTCTGTGACCAAAATGGTACTGAAACAGAGGATGACAGACTAAAGGCCGAAATACTAAATGTCTTTTTCCAAAGCTGTTTCACAGAGGAAGACTGCACTGTAGTTCCTTCTCTAGATTGTCGCACAGATGACAAAATGGTAGATATCGAAATAGACTACAGAGGGATAGAGAAACAATGAAAATCGCTCAAAAGAGGAAAGGCCGCTGGACCTGATGGGATACCAGTTCGATTATACACAGAGTACGCGAAGGAACTTGCCCCCCTTCTTGCAGCGGTGTACCGTAGGTCTCTACAAGAGCGCAGCGTTCCGAAGGGATTGATAAGGGCACAGGTCAACCTCGTTTTCAAGAAGGGACGTCGAACAGATGTGCAGAACTATAGACCTATATCTCTAACGTCGATCAGTTGTAGAATTTTGGAACACTTACTATGTTCGAGTATAATGACTTTTCTAGAGACTAGAAATCTACTCTGTAGGAATCAGCATGGGTTTCGAAAAAGACGGTCGTGTAAAACCGAGCTCGCGCTATTCGTCCACGAGACTCAGAGCGCCATAGACACGGGTTCAGAGGTAGATGCCGTGTTTCTTGACTTCCGCAAGGCGTTCGGTACAGTTCCCCACAGTCGTTTCATGAAGAAAGTAAGAGCATTTGGACTATCAGATCAATTGTGTGACTGGATTGAAGAGTTCCTAGATAACAGAACTTAGCATGTCATTCTCAATGGGGAGAAGTCTTCCGAAGTAAGAGTGATTTCAGGTGTGCCGCAGGGGAGTGTCATAGGACCGTTGCTATTCACAATATACATAAATGACCTAGTGGATGACATCGGAAGTTCACTGAGGCTTTTTGCAGATGATGCTGTGGTGTATCGAGAGGTTGTAATAATAGAAAATTGTACTGAAATGCAGGAGGATCTGCAGCGAATTGACGCATGGTGCAGGGAATGGCAATTCAATCTCACTGTAGACAAGTGTAATGTGCTGCGAATACATAGAAAGATAGATCCCTTATCATTTAGCTACAAAACAGCAGGTCAGCAACTGGAAGCAGTTAATTCCATAAATTGTCTGGGAGTACGCATTAGGAGTGATTTAAAATGGAATGATCATATAAAGTTGATCGTCGGTAAAGCAGATGCCAGACTGAGATTCATTGGAAGAATCCTAAGGAAATGCAATCCGAAAACAAAGGAAGTAGGTTACAGTACGTTAGTTCGCCCACTGCTTGAATATTGCTCAGCAGTGTGGGATCCGTACCAGATAGGGTTGATAGAAGAGATAAAGAAGATCCAACGGAGAGCAGCGCGCTTCGTTACAGGATCATTTAGTAATCGCGAAAGCGTTACGGAGATGATAGATAAACTCCAGTGGAAGACTGCAGGAGAGACGCTCAGTAGCTCGGTACGGGCTTTTGTTAAAGTATATCTCGCGAAGAGACCATGAGGATAAAATCAGAGAGATTAGAGCCCTCACAGAAGCATACCGACAATCCTTCTTTCCACGAACAATACGAGACTGGAATAGAAGGGAGAACCGATAGAGGTACTCAGGGTACCCTCCGCCACACACCGTCAGGTGGCTTGCGGAGTATGGATGTAGATGTAGATGTAGATCACTAAAAGGTGCTACGTTGCTCCAGCCCTAGGTCAGTGTTCTTCTTAGAAACTGTGTGTAAAATACTACTGTGCAAGCAACACGGCAAATTCTGTAGATGATCTGCTAAAGAGGCTCTTTTCCAGTAGATCTTTGGAGAAGAAAATGAGAGTTAAAGAGTTAAGTAGAGACGCTCCAAATTTAAATCTAACAAGGGGAGGACATGGGACGGGGATCACCGATTTTGCTCAAATTCTTTGAGTAAAAATAGGGAGATGAAACTTTCAAGTTCCTAGAATATTTCGCCCGAGTGGGCAGTAGGAAAAAATAAAGCGCTCGAGTAGAGTATGTGGGATTTTTTTAGGAACACTTGTCACGTCGATGCTGTGGTACAGTGGCCAAAGGCACTGCCTAGAATTCGTTGACTCAAGTTAGATTCTTACTGTGACCACTTTTTAAAATTTTTATTTTTCCTTTCTAACAGTGTTAACCTGTTAATTTTAAAACTAAAATACATTTAAACTGTTGAGTTTATGTACATAAAATTACTGCGTTCAGTTTAGTTACAATTACTATCCTTGTAGGTGAAACTGCTAAATGTGGTGAGAAAGAAGTGAGTATATGAGTAATTTTAGTATCAAACTGTTTGAAAAGAGCTGAATCTGCACGTGTGGTTTTTTGATTTTGCTTCCTTTTTATTCGGAAACAGTGATGCGTGGAGTACAGGGGCAGTGAAAGATCTACGAGCTACACTGCAGAAACTGGTACACCTGCCCAATATCGTGTAGGGGCACCGCAAGCACCCATAAGTGCAGCAACACGACGTGGCATGGACTCCACTAACGTCTGAAGTAGTGCTGGATGGGACTGTCACCTTGAATCCCTCAAGGGTGTCCAAAAATCCGCAAGAGTACGATGGGGTGGAGACCACATTGCAAGGTATCCCAGATATGCTCAATAATGTTCATGTCTGGCTAGTTTGGTGGCCAGCAGAAGCGTTTAAACTCAGACGAGTGCTCCTGGAGCCAATCTGTATCAATTCTGGACGTGTGGGTTGACGCATTGTCCTGCTGGAATTGCCCGAGTCCGTCGGAATGCACAATAGACATTAATGGATGCAGGTTATGAGACAGGATGCTCACATAGGTGTCACCTGTCAGAGTCGTATCTAGACATATCAGGTGTCCCATATCACTCCAACTGCATGCCGCACACCATTACAGAGCCTCCATCAGCTTGAATAGTCAGTCCCCTGCTGACATGCACGGTCCATGGATTCATGAGGGTCTAACCATACCCGTACACGTACATCCGCTCGGTACTATATGAAACTAGACTCGTCCGACCAGGCAACGTGATTCCAGTCATCAACAGTCCAAAGTCGGTGTTGACGGGCAAAAGCGAGGCTTAAAGCTTTGTGTCGTGCAGTCATCAAGTGTACACGAGTGGGTCTTCGGCTCCGAAAGGTCATTATCGATGATGTTACCTTGAATGGTTCACACGCTGACACATGTTGATGGCCCATCACTGAAATCTGTGGCAATTTGCGAAGGATTGCATTTCTGTGACGTTGAACTATTCTCTTCAGTCGTCGACGGTCCCGTTCCGGCTACAGCGATGTCGGAAATTTGATGTTTTACCTGATTCTCCGAGGTAGCGATGAACTGCGAATTTTTCCGTACGATTTTTTCACGAGTGTACCGCTAATATCAGGAACCCGGTAAATGATTGTACGGGAAAATCCCCACTTCATCGCTACCTCGAATCTTGATAACCTACCACTGCAGCAGCAGTAACGAATCTCATAACTACGCCAGACAGTTGACAGACGAGATACTGGCGGAAGAAAGCTGTCAGGAGGGGTTGTGAGTCGTGGTTGTGTAGGTCAGATGGTAGAGCACTTGCCCGCGAAACGCTAAGGTTCGAGTCTCGGCCCGGCACACAGTATTAATCTGCCAGGAAGTTTCACTTGTTGTCTTATATAGGCATTGCCGACCGCAGCGCCGTATTCTGCCTGTTAACGTATATCTGTATTTGAATACGCATGCTATGCTTCAGTCTAACAATGTAGTCGATCTTAGTGCATTATGTAAAGCTAACATCGCAATAATATTAAGAAGCAAATATCATGATGACATAGTGAAACGCAACCTGTATTTTTTGTGATATTACATATACTCGTACTTTCTGCGATATGATTGGCGCTCTCGCATCTCATTTGTATTTTTATAACAATATTTATACAGTAGACGCTCAAGATGATACAATGTGAAGGCCTATACTATTAAAAATCACAAACTGTTTCGAAAAAGCTTTTCGAAACATAACATTGTGCTATTTCATTGGTTTCGAAATAGTTAAAAGTATACTGGTAAAATTTTGCAATGCTTGACTGTACACGCCGTCATCCAGGAAAACAGGAGCTTAAAATACAGTGATGTGAGGAAAGTCATGAGACAGATATGCACCAAAAAAAAAAAATGGTTCAAATGGCTCTGAGCACCATGGGACTTAACATCTGTGGTCATCAGTCCCCTAGAACTTAGAACTACTTAAACCTAACTAACCTAAGGACAGCACACAACACCCAGCCATCACGAGGCAGAGAAAATCCCTGACCCCGCCGGGAATCGAACCCGGGAGCCGATATGCACAAATACAGATGGCGGTGGTATCGGGTATACGATGTAAGAAAGAGCAGTGCACTGGCAAATCTGTTATTTGTACTCATGTAATTCATGTGAAAAGGTTTCTCGACGTGATTACGCCAACACGGCAGGAATTAACACACTTTGAACGCGGACTGGTAGTTGGAACTAGACGCATGGGACATTCCATTTCGGAAATCGTTAGGGAATTAAGTACCCCAAAATCCACAGTGTCAAGAGTGTGCCGAGAATACCAAATTTCAGGCTTTACGTCTCATCCGGAACAACGCAGTGGCCGACATCCTTCACTGAACGATCGAGAGCAGTGGCTATTGCGTAGAGCTGTCAGTGTTGAGAGACATGTAAAACCGCGTGAAATAACCACAGAAATCAATGCGGGTCGTACGACGAACATATCCGTTTGAGCAGTGCGGCGGTATCTGACGTTGACGGGCTATGGCAGGAGACGATCGACGCGAGTGCCTTTGCTAACAGCACGACATCCCCTACAGCGCATTTCCTGGGCTCGTGACCATCTCGATTGGACCCTAGACGACTGGAAAACCATGGCCTGTTCAGATGACAACACGATATCACCTACAGCGCCTCTCCCGGGCTTGTGACGATATCAATTAGACCATAAACGACTGGAAAACCGTGGCATTGTCGGATGAGTCCCGGTTTCAGGTGGTACGAGCTGATGGTGGGGTTCGTGTGTGGCGCAAACCCCTCGAAGCTATGGACCCAAGTTGTCAACAAGGCACTGATGGTGGTACCATAATGATGTGGGTTGTGTTTATATGGAATGGGCTGGATTCTTTGGTCCAGTAGAACCGATCATTGAGTGGAAATGGTTATGCTCGACTACTGGGAGACCATTTACAGTCTTTCATGAACCTCATGTTCCCCAACAACGATGGAATTATATGGGTGACAATGCGCCATGTCACCGGGCCATAGTTGTTAACCACTGGTTTCAAGAACATTCTGAACAATTCTCAGATGGTTCAAATGGCTCTGAGCGCTATGGGACTTAACTTCTGAGGTCATCAGTCCCCTAGAACTTAAACCTAACTAACCTAAGGACATCACACACATCCATGCCCGAGGCAGGATTCGAACCTGTGACCGTAGCGGTCGCGCGGTTCCAGACTGTAGCGCCTAGAACCGCTGGGCCACCGGGGCCGGCTGAACAATTCTAACGAATGATTTGGCCATGCAGATCGGCCGACATGAATACCATCGGACATTTATAGGCCATTATCGAGAGGTCACTTCGCGCACAAAATGATGCACCGGTAACACTTTCCAAATTATGGACGGTTATAGAGGTATCTTGACTCAACATTCGTGCAGGAGCCTTCCAAAGTGTTTTTGAGTCCATATCATGTCAATCTGCTGAACCTCACCGGGCGAAAGGAGGTCCGAAACAATATTAAGAGGTAAATGCACCGTACCTTGCACGCCGGCCTTTGGGGGCGATGTTATACTATGCCGTTTGCATGGAACCTCTAGTAGTAACCGAAGGCACCTACGTGAACGTATCGTGATGTTGATCCTTGATGTTTTCCCTCCGGCGACGATTCTTTCATTCTCAGGAATGTCCGTGTCAAAAGGCGAAAATCGTACTGCAGTGGTTTGAGAAGCTTGACATTGATCTCACGTCGATGTGCTGCCCACCACATTATCCTGGTCTTAACCCAATGAAACACATGTGGGACCCTATCTGCGCCGTTTCCGCGTCCACAGATCACCGGCCCGCAATTAATGGGAACTGCATAACGTTTGCATAGACTTCCAAAGGAAGTCATAATATTTTGGCTCATGGGTGTATGTAACAAAAATAAACTATTTTACTGACATTTAACTACTCTGCACAGTTCACACAGTAGTTCTCGGCGCGCATTCATTCGCCCTAGGGTTACCTCTCTGCTAAAAAATGTCGGAGAATGCTACAGTTCGTCATAAAGCGCCGTACGACCAAGTCCCGCGCTCTGCGGTAGGGGATATCCCCCCTCCTGTTTCGGGTGATTTAGTGCCGTGTTTCAGCTGTCACCATGCTTATACATGCATGACCTGCTGGTTATGGCCGCGCTGACGGTGGGCGTCGTGAATGCGCTGGCTGTCATAAAATAATACACGACGGTAGTTATATGACCTTGTTGACGTCGCTCACGCTGGGTGTCAGCTGGCACCAGCTGTAGGCAACGTATTTAAGGAGTTTGTTAGGAAATCTCACTTTGACACGGTTCCTATCAAGCCTAACAGGGTCTGAGGTTTCATTTTCGTCGACATATCGACACTAGGCCAAAACTGCTACATGACTGCGTATTTATAATCAGCCACTGCTTGATATAAGAATTATATTTAAAAAAATAGAAGATGTGTCTTTTCGTAGTGTCTGCTTTTAATCGGCTTATAGGTTAGTTGAGCGTACAGCGGAAAATGACAGTTGTACCCACGGAAAGTAGCATGCTAGTGAACTTGTTTAGAAAACATCAATTCAGTCGAAAGGGGAGCTAGAAAATCGGCAGAACGAAGCCAACATTTAGTCGTATTTATCTGATATTGGAAAAGGGCTCTATACACTGACCTGGGTTGTTTGCAGCTGTTGTTTCTGACGCTTCTTATAGCTTCACATACGTACATGACTAAGGATGTTATTTCTGCTGTGTATTATATCTCATCGCAATTATTTTGCTGTATATTACACTCACATTACGTAGTTTCACTACTTTATGATACACGTAACACAGAATGTTCCTCACCATGCACTAATTAATTGTGTTTTGAAGTATAAGATATCTCTGAATAGCAGCAATTTCGTAAATAAAAATTTCTCTGAATTATGTTACAATATCAGGAAACACACACTTTACAAGCGGTTTTGTACATTGTTAATGCACGGACACTGCAATTTTCAGTATCGAAATTGTGAGGGCACGTCAAACTTATATACAGAATTTTCCAGATCTCATATATATATTAATTCTTATTATTACGCGTTTCGGCTTCAGCCATCGTTAGATCTATTAGCGAAAGGGACACGGAAAGAACAATGTACATACGCTAATGTACAAGCAGGTTATGAGAAAACTTCCTAATTCGTGATTCGCAATAAATAAACTAACCGGGCGCTGATAACCTCGTTGTTGTGCGCCCTAAAACACTAATCATCATCATCATCATCAAATAAACTAAGATCTATACACTGTATCTCGTCAAATACGATACTGAACATAGAGGGTGACAATTATTGAACTACATGAAGAAAAAGTAAATTAGTTACAAACTACGACGTGCACACACTATATTCAACATGTAAATATCACTACAGATATCCTTATATAGTTTATGACATGTTCGATATGCCTGCCATCATTGGCGATGATGTGGCGCAAGCGAATAACGAAAACTGCATCGCCCGCTGAAGTGTCGGAACATCGATGATGTCGGTGACCTCCTGAATGACTGTTCCATCTCAGCAATGGTTTTGGGGTTACTGCTGTACACCTTGTCTTTAATACAGCCCCTCAAAAAGGAGTCGCATTTGTTCACATCCGGAGAATATGGCGGCCAATGGAGGCCCACGCCAGTGACCTCTGTCTACCTCAGAGCCAGAATGCGGTCGCTAAAATGCTCCTCCAGGACATCAGACACTCTCCTGCTTCGATGGAATCGAGCTCCGTCTCGCATGAACCACACCTTGTCGAAATCGGGATCACTTTGGATGATGGGGATGAAATCATCTTCCAAAACCTTCACGTACCGTGCGATAGTCACCGTGCCATCGAGGAATATCGCACCGATTACTCCGTGACTGGACACTGCACACCACACAGTCACCCGTTGAGGGTGAAGAGACTTCTCGATCGCAAAATGTGGATTCTCAGTCCCCCAAATGCACCGATTTTGCTTATTGACGAACCCATCCAAATGAAAGTGGGCTTCGTCGCTAAACCAAACCATTCAGCGTATACTAATTCCCATCATGCCCCGCGGCCAATCATGCACTTTGGATGTCATAACGCAAGCCGTTCAGAAGTTGTGACGATTTTATTTTGTATTTTTCCATAACTGTCACCCTTTAGATCTAACTGAGCACTAAGCTGACTGCCTTAAGTACAGTCGAGAAGTTGCCGGAAGGCAGTGCCACAGTCATAATCGACTGGTGTACTAATAAAACATCAACATCTGAAAGCAGAAAATAGAATAGCATAAGAAAAATTTACGAATTTGAAAAGTCAAAAACTTAGGTGCTGCTTGTATAAAATGTAAAATACGACTTCTGATAATGTACTGAAGTGTTGTTTAGTTTGGCCGGCCGAAGTGGCCGTGCGGTTAAGGCGCTGCAGTCTGGAACCACAAGACCGCTACGGTCGCAGGTTCGAATCCTGCCTCGGGCATGGATGTTTGTGATGTCCTTAGGTTAGTTAGGTTTAACTAGTTCTAAGTTCTAGGGGACTAATGACCTCAGCAGTTGAGTCCCATAGTGCTCAGAGCCATTTTGTTGTTTAGTTTTCTTTTCTCAAACTTTATAATAGGCGCTGTAAGCACCAAAAGGAAAAAGGAGGAAGACAGGGAGGCGCATCTGCCTCTTTAATCAATATCAAACAAAATGCATACGTGAAATAACATGTGAAGAAACTTCTTCTATTTTTAAGCATCTTGTTTGTCTTCTTCAGGAAGGGAAACTGAAATTAAGCCTTCGGTGTAGCATCTGTATGTTGCTTGTGTCATCTCCTTTCGGCTGTGATCGAGCTTTTTCGTTTTATGCAGCGTATGTTTTAAAATTAGATAACTTAATATTGAGATATCCAGACAAAGTTTATTGACGGTACAAGCGCCATAGCTGCAGTCTGCCACTTTCCAAGCACCGAGTTGCCAAGCTCCACAGAAACTCTCCTCTAATAGTTTTATGGGTTACTTTGTGATCGAAGTGCTGTTTCACTTTGAACAGTATTACGTAAAGCGGATAGTGCATAGCGAACAGCGGTGGGGCGAACGCGAAGGATGTTGGCGGCTTCGCAATCCAGAGGACACGGCGCTGACGTGGCAAAGTGCAGAAAAACGCCATAGACCGCCTTCCGCCTTTGTCGCTCGAGATGGCAATTTCTTGGACGGCGCAATCAGAGAACCTATTGAAAGCGAAATACCCCGTGACACCTTTAAGAAAGGCGGTCGTACAGATCAAGGTATTGTGAGGAGGCTCCGGCAAAATTAGTTGGGATAGACGCAATGATCCAATTACCTAACAATGAGATGCAAAAAAGTCCCTGTATGCAAAGAAATGATACGTTTAGAAACCGAAGAAAAGCAAAAGGGGCTCCATTCGCAGGCTGCATGCTTAACATTATCAGTAGGGGAAAAAAAAAAAACTAACGTGGTTGCGCAAACGCCTGACGCCTGTACACTCCTCTGGAAGAGCAATCGATGATAAGGAGAGATGCGCAAAATAGTTTATTAAAAGTATTTCAATTCAAAATGCAGATACTTGGTTATTTTTTCTTTTTGAGACTTAAATACAATAGAAAGCACTGATGCTCAAATCGTTATAGGCACTGAAAACGGTTAATGCCGGAAATAAGCTAAGCCGAAGTTTTTGCTAAGAACGTAACGGTGTTACGAAAGATAGGATAAACACCGTTGGCGGTGGCGTGTTTGTTGCTGTTAGAAGTAGTTTATCTTATCACGAAATTGAAGTACATAGTTCCTGTGAGTTACGATGGCCAGAGGTCATTGTTGGCAACCGGAATAAAATGATAATAGGATCCTTTTACCGACCTCCCAATTCACATGATACCATAGCTGAAAGGTTCAAAGAAAACTTGGGTTTGATTTGAAACACGTATCCAACTCATACGATTATAGTTGGTAGTGACTAATCTACCCTCGATATGTTGGCGAAAATACATGTTTAATTCCGGAGGTACGCATAAAACACCATCCGAAATTGTGCTAAACGCATTCTCTGAAAATTATTTCGAGCGGTTAATTCATGAGCCCACGCGAATAGCAATTGGTTGCGAAAACACACTTGTCCTCTTAGCAGCAAATAATCCTGAGTTAATAACGAGCATCTAAACGGATTCAGGAATTAATGAATACAGTGTTGTCGTAGAGAGACTGAATATTGTAACCCCCAAATCCTCCAAAAATAAACGAAAAACATACCTATTCAAAAAAGCAGATAAAAATTCACTTGACGCCTTCCTGATAGACAATCTTCACTCCTTCCAAATTAATAATATAAGTGTAGACCAGATGTGGCTTGAATTCAAAGAAATAGTATCGGCAGGTATTGAGAGATTTATACCAAATAAATTAACAAACGACGGATATGATTCTCCTTGGTACACAAAACGGGTCAGAACCCTGTTGGAGAAACCACGGAACAAACATTCCAAATTTAAACAGACGCAAGATCCCCAAGATTGGCAATTTTTTACAGAAGCTCGAAATTTAGAGCGGACTTCAATTCGAGATGCTTATAATAGTTTCCACAACGTAACTTAGTCTTGAAACCGGGCAGAAAATCCGAAGAGATTATGGGCATATGTAAAGTATGCTAGCGGCAAGACACAATCAATGCCTTTTCTGCGCGATAGCAATGGAGATACTATGGAAGACAGTGCTGCCAAAGCAGAGTTACTGAACACAGCCTTCCGAAATGTATTCACAAAAGAAGACGAAGTAAATATTACAGAATACGAATCAAGAACAGATGCCAGTATGAGTAACGTAGAAGTAAATATCCTCAGTCTAGTGAAGCATCTTAAATCATTAAATAAAAGCAAGTATTCTGGTCCAGAATGTATACCACTTCCTTTCAGAGTATGCTGATCCAATAGCTCCATACTTAACAATAATATACAACCATTTGCTCTATGACAGATCCGTACCCAAAGACTGGAAAGTTGTACAGGTTGAAAGGTGGCTACACTGTACCACTGCGCCAAAGAGTACTATTAAGCCGCCTCCACAGTGCGTGTTAGAGTTCATAGTGTCAGTGGCTGTCGAGAGTTCATGGCGGACAGTGCTAGCAGAGAGCTCGTAGAGGACAGTGTGTGTTAAGAGCTCGTGGTTGTCGTGAAGTTGGAGTAAGATGTTGTAGTAAAGAGTGTTGTTCCTTGTCTTATGCAGTGATTTGATGGGAGAGATAGCAGATGTTATTGTAATGAGTGCATTTCGTCAATATATGAAGGTAAAATTTATAATGTTCCTTTATTAGTTGTGTATCTGAAATAATGTGTCACTACAGGTTCAGTCAACAAAGCATCTGGCTTGTGTTCTTGTATTAGAGTGAATTTTGGTTTTCTTGCGTAATTATAGTTTTTCTAAATTTCTTTTGTCACGTCAGTATAATTGGTATCAAAATTCTTGTCTTGTTGGAAAAGAACCGTGCCAGATGTGGGCGTTGAGTCACACTCCCACATACAGAACAGTTACTCTTGTGCTCATTGGTTTCGTAGATTTTTATAGTTGCTGGGGTCTTAATTAATTAACTGTGTTTACGGAAATTTTCTTATATTGTTCTTTGCAGTCAGATAGCGTAAATATACTAGTCAGGGCCAACCGATTACGAGACTTGCGTAATCGGACATACAGTTACTAAAAAAATAAAATTAAAAGTATTTTCAAATTTATTTAATTAAGCCCCCATGCAAGGTCATACCAATATTCAAGAAAGGTAGTAGGTGTAATCCACTAAATTAGAAGCCCATATCATTAATGTCGATATGCAGCAGGATTTTGGAACGTATATTGTTTTCGAACATTATTAATTACGTCTAAGAAAACGTTCTATTGACACACAGTGAACATGGATTTAGAAAACATCGTTTTTGTGAAACACAACTACCTTTTTACTTGCATGTGGTGTTGAATGGTATTGACAAGGGATTTCACATCGATTCCGTATTTCTGGATTTCCGGAAGGCTTCTGACACTGTACCACACAAGAGGCTCATAGTGAGATTCCTTGCTTATGGAATATCGTCTCAGTTATGTGATTGGATTTGTGATTTCCTGTCAGAGAGGTCACAGTTCTTCTAAACTGCCGGAAAGTCGTCGAGTAAAACAGAACTGATTTCTGGTGTTCCCCAAGGTAGTGTTATAGGCTCTTTGCTATTCCTTATCTATATAAACGATTTGGTAGACAATCTGATCAGCCCTCTTAGGTTGTTTGCAAATGACGCTGTCGTTTATTGACTAATACAGTCATCAGAAGATCAAAACAAGTTGCAAAAAGATTTAGAAAAGATATCTGTATTGTGCGAAAATTGGCAGTTGACCCTAAATAACGAAAAGTGTGACGTCATCCACATGAGTGCTAAAAGGAATCCGTTAAAATTCGTTAACACGATAAATCAGTCAAATCTAAAGGCCGTAAATTCAACTAATTACCTAGGAATTAGAATCACGATCAACTTAGATTGGAAGGAACACACAGAAAATGTTGTGGGGGGCTAACCAAAGACTGTGTTTCATTGCCAGGACGCTTAGAAAATGTAACAGCTCTACAAAAGAGACTGCCTACACTACTTTTGTCCGTCCTCTTTTAGAATATTGGTGCGCGCTGTAGTATCCTTATCAGAGTACATCGAAAAAGTTCAAAGAAGGGCAGCACGCTCTGTATTATCGTGAAGTAGGGGAGAGAGTGTCACAGAAATGATACAGCATTTGGGCTGGACATCATTAAAAGAAAGGCGTTTTTCGTGCGACGGACTCTTCTCAAGAAATTCCAATCACCAACTTTCTCGTCCGAATGCGAAAATATTTTGTTGACGCCGATCTAAATAGGGAGAAACGATCACCATGATAAAATAAGGGAAATCAGATCTCGTACGGAAAGATATAGGTGTTCGTCCTTTCCGCACTCTATACGTATACGAGATTGGAATAATAGAGAATTGTGAAGGTGGTTCGATGAATCCTCTGCCAGGCACAACCATGTAGATGTAGATAATTGTAAATAAAAGTATTTAATGTAAAATGCAGAATATTTATTTTTAAAATACCTTTATTCAAATAAAATACGCTAGTTAGCAAATATCTTACAGGCCCTTTATGCCACTAATTTTATCACCAATGACTGTTTAAACAGTTCATCTTTCATGTTCCACCCACGTAGCCTTATTGCATTCCCCAAAAGGAAAAAATTCTGTCAATAGGAGCAGAACTTGAAAACAGAAGATAGTCGGCACGAAATGATCCGAATTGTACCGACATGGGACGAAAAGAAATAGGAGGCAAGGCGTTTTCTGTCGCGTACGAACTGTAGACAGACAATATATGAGAGTGCTATAATACTGAGCTTGAGAAACTCCTAGGATACATTATGAAGTACATAAAACCTAGACTACCGAACAACGCCTGGTGCTCCAGCCAGTGTAAATTAAAAGTTGTGATCACTATTTTACAGGTTACCGAAAGAAGATCGATAACGACAGAATTTTATTTTATGTTGGATTACCAGAAATAAGTATATTATGATGTTTAACAAATTGATGTCTAGTTGAAAACTATCGATACTGCTCTAACCGACGAAAAGAAAAATATGTTTTTCAAGTACTCCATTGCTGTAGATGGTGTTTACAACGGAGTACCTGTCACTGTCACATTAGTGTCGTCTCTGAGTGAAGTTGTGACCTGACAGAAACGAGATATTGACCTCGCTCCTTCGTTCCTTCACTTCCTTTTGAGACCACTAGGTATTATCAGATGATTTCGGCAGGTTTTACGTTACACAAACAATAATGGCAAACATATGATGTGTACTCAAGTCTTACTGCCTTTTCTAAGAATTAGTGTCATGATCATATTCACTTGATAGGTATACATTTGGCGCATATTCCGCCATCTGTATCCGTTGTGGAACTGTTTTTGTCGACACAATTGAGTTATTAAATAAATGAAAACTACAAAGTATGAAATAAAAAAAGGCAAGAGAAGCGTTTTGCATTTTACAAATGCAACATATGTATATTTCAGGTATTTCAAATGAAACAGACAACGTTTCTGAAAATAAATCAGTTCAAATACAAAATAAAAATAGATATTTTGCGTTTTATACTTGCAGTTGAAATACATTTATTTCACATAATTCACATGTCTGATGAGCTGGTACCATGCCTACTGATAACCATTGCTACGCATGAAGCTATGTTGACAAGAATACACACTTGGAGATTCTGAAGGCAGCGGGAATGAAATTCACGTAGCGAAAGGCTACTTACAAGTTGTTCAGAAACAAGACTGTAGTTATAAGAACCGAAGGACATAAAACGGAAGCAGTAATTGAAAAGGGAGTGATACGGAGTTGCAGTCTGCCCCCAGTGCCATTCAGCCCATACACGGAGCAAGCAGTAAAGGAAGCCAAGGAGATATTTCGCAACAGAACTAAAGATCAGGAAAGAGAAATAAAAACTTCATTGTTTGTCGACGGTGTTGTAATTCTGTCAGAGACAGAAAAGGACTTGGAAAGGCAGTTGTACGAAATAGGTAGTGTCCAGAAAAGAGTTTTAAGATGAGTATTAAGAAAATCTTGCGATGCCGAGAGAATTCGATTAGCAATTGAGACACTAAAAGTGGTAGACCAGATTTCCTATTTGAGCAACAAAATAACTGATAATTGCCTACAGCAAGGAAAGAGATGAATTCGTTAACATCGGATATAATTTCATGTATTACAATGTCTTTTGTGAACGTGCACTGCCCACCGTAACTTTGGAAACACCAAACACAATGAAAAGGAAATACATAATAAAATTTCATTTTATTGTTTTCTAAATGTTTACTAAGCTCAAACAGTACACAGGTAAATGCAACTATTAAATTTTAAATTCTTCAACGTAACCACCCTTTGCTTCAGTCACTGCCTTACATACTCTCGGAATGCGATGGGTCAATTTTGCCACGGTTTTAGTCGGAATTAGTCTGCAGTCTTGCTGCAGGACCTCCCATAAATGTATCCGAGTCATAATTCCCCGTTTTCGGATCCTCTTGTCCAACTCACCCCACAGTAGCTCGATTGTGTTACAATCAATGGACTGGGGAGGCCTTTTCGTGTTTTCCTAAATTTTCTGTATTTCTACCAAAAGATCCCCATACCATCAGAGAACCACTCACAGCTGGAATTACGCACTGAGTGTTCAAGCATTCATGGGGTAAACAGCGTTTTCTTCCAAATATTTCGAATGAGGATTATATTTCGAATCTAGATTCGTCAGTAAATAACACTCGTTCCCAATCATCTGCTGTCCAATGTTGGTCGTGTCGTAGCCCAGTAAAGCCTTTTCTTCTTGTTAACACGGCGCAACAACGGTTGCCTTGCTGCTACATAGTCCTGGAGGTTGTTTCTTTGCCAGGCATCGTCTCGCTGTTGACTCACTCACTGGTGTATCCCTAGTTGTGTTGAGTTCAGTAGTCATTTAATGGGCAGTTTTGAATCTATTTTCTTTATCGGTCACTACCTAAATAACTTGTCTTGACATCTGGTATTTTCCTAAGCGAGGACGATCATCTGTATCTCAATGGCGATGTGTGGTCTTGGCAACTCCGCTGATGGAAATGTACTATTTCTTTGATATTTGTGGGACACTCTATCCTTCTTGGTGTAAAATGACTATCTTTACTCGTGAATCTGGCACTTTGGAGCCATTTCGAATTACTTTCGCTGCATGTTATTACCTTATTTCGGGGCGTATACCACCTTCATGCGTAAGGAACTACTACTGAACAGAGCTGTAAACCATGTACCTATATACACAGTCGTTCCGTCTACTGCTAGGACAGATAAAGTCAGTTTACATAAAACTGAGCAATACAAGTATGTATATATCTGTACAGTAATTACCTGTACAATACGCTAAGTGTCGTTGTTAATAGTTGTTTGAGGACGCTATCCTGTATTCTAACCAATAACTGTCATAGATCACCACCACCTTTCTCCGTTGTAATGCGCAGGATGGTGTTTCCAAACTTTCGTAGTTAGTGTACTTGTCTGGATGTGACCTTGTACAGAAATTAAATGTGGAAAATAAAAAGTTTAGATAAGGAGAGCACAGAGGCTTTTAAAATGTTCTGGTGCAGAAGAATGCTGAAGGTTGGACTGGAATGTCTGGAAATTAATGCGGAGATAATGATCTGAGTTGGGGAAAAATGTAAACTATAGCACAAATTGTCTAAGAGAAGGAATCTTTTGATAGGAAACATCCTGAGGCATGAAGGTATTTTCATTTAGTTAATGGAGGGAAGTGTGGTGTGTAAAAACAGTTGACGGAGACCAGTGGTTGACTTCGTAAGCAGTTGGACATGGATATAGATGGTAGTAATAGTGCAGATATGAAAACGTTTGCAGTGGATTGACTAGCATGGAGTGCTGCTTCAAACCAGTCTTCGAACGGACGTCCACAGCAACGACTGCAGCAATTGTTATTAGCAACTGTAGGACTGTTTGGTAGCATCGATGGTGCGAAATCCAACTTGCTCTTTTTTCACACGACATCCTACAAACCATGGATGAAGGGCAACAGGCATGTTACATATTCCTAGATTTCCGGCAAGCATTTCACACGGTGTCCCACTGCAGATTCTTGACAAGGTCAGAGCATAAGGTTTAGGTTTCTAGATATGTGAGTGGTTCGATGACTTTTTAAGTCAGGACCCCGTACGTGTTCCTCCAAGGCGAGTGTTCATGAGAGGCTACGGTGCAGTGAGGAGGGCACCAGGGAAGTGTGACAGGACCGCTTTTATTCTCTATATATACTACTAGCCATTAAAATTGCTACACCACAAAGATGACGTGCTACAGACGCGAAATTTAACCTACAAGAAGAAGATGCTGTGATATGCGAATGATTAGCTTTTCAGAGCATTCACACAAGGTTGCCGCCGGTGGCGACACCTACAACGTGCTGACATGAGGAAAGTTTCCAACCGATTTCTCATACACAAACAGCAGTTGATCGGCGTTGCCTGGTGAAACGCTGTTGTGATGCTTCGTGTAAGGAGGAGAAATGCGTACCATCACGTTTCCAACTTTGATAAACGTCGGATTGTAGCCTACCGCGATTGCGGTTTATCGTATCGCGACATTGCTGCTCGCGTTGGTTGAGATCCAATGACTGTTAGCAGAATATGGAATCTGTGGGTTCAGGAGGGCAATACGGAACGCCGAGCTGGATCCCAACGGCCTCGTATCACTAGCAGTCGCGATGACAGGCATCTTATCCGTATGGCTGTAACGAACCGTGCAGCCACGTCTCGATCCCTGAGTCAACAGATGGGGACGTTTGCAAGACAACAACCATCTGCACGAACAGTTCGACGACGTTTGCAACAGCATGGACTATCAGCTCGGAGACGATGGCTGCGGTTACCCTTGACGCTGCATCACAGACAGGAGCGCCTGCGATGGTGTACTCAACGACGAACCTGGGTGCAAGAATGTCAAAACGTCATTTTTTCGGATGAATTCAGGTTCTGTTTACAGCATCATGATGCTCGCATCCGTGTTTGGCGACATCGCGGTCAACGCACATAGGAAGCGTGTATTCGTCATCGCCATACTGGTGTATCACTCGGCGTGATGGTATGGGGTGCTATTGGTTACACGTCTCGGTCACCACTTGTTCGCATTGACGGCACTTTGAACAGTGGACGTTACATTTCAGATGTGTTACGACCCGTGGCTCTATCCTTCATTCGATCTCTGCGAAACCCTACATATCAGCAGGATAAAGCACGACCGCATGTTGCAGGTCCTGTACGGGCCTTTGTGGATACAGAAAATGTTCGATTGCTGCCCTGGCCAGCACATTCTCCAATGGTGGCCAATTCTCAATGGTAGCCGAGTAACTGGCTCGTCATAATACGCCAGTCACTATTCTTGATGAGCTGTGGTATCGTGTTGAAGCTGCATGGGCAGCTGTACCTGTACACGCCATCCAAACTTTGTTTGACTCAATGCCCAGGCGTATCAAGGGCGTTATTACGGCCAGAGGTGGTTTGTGTGGGTACTGATTTCTCAGGATCTATGCACCCAAATTGCGTGGAAATGTAATGACATGTCAGTTCTAGAGTAATACATTTGTCCAATGAATACCCGTTTATCATCTGCATTTCTTCTTGGTGTAGCAATTTTAATGGCCAGTAGTGTACATAAATTACCTGACGAACAGGGTGAACAGCAATTTACGGCTGTTTGCTGATGACGCTGTGGTGTACGGTAAGGTGCGGTCGTTGAGCGACTTAGGAGGGTACAAGAGACTTAGACAAAATTTCTAGTTGGTCTGATGAATGGCAGCTCGCTGTAAATGTAGGTAAATGTAAGTTAATGCGGATCAGCAGTAAAAATAGTCCTGTAACATTTGAGTACAGCGTTAGTAGTGTGCAGCTTGACACAGTCGCTTCGATTAAATATGTAGGCGTCTCATTGCAAAGCGATATGAAACGGAACGAGCACATAAGGTTGGTAGTAGGGAAGGCAACTGCTTGACTTTGCTTTATTGGGAGAATTTTGTGAAAGTGTGGCACATCCATAAAGACGGCGTACATAGCGCCATTGCGGCTCATTCTTGAGTACTGTGCGTGTGTTGGGAGTAGTGAAGCAACTCAGAGCTGGGCTTAAAGACTTGTAACCGATAGGTTCGATCATCACGCAAATATTACGGAAATGGTTCGTGAACACAAACTGGAATTCGTGGAGGGACGACGACGCTTTTTTCGCAACGCACTATTGGAAAATTTAGAGAACCGTCATTTGACGCCGATTGCAGAACGATCCTAGTGTCACAAACGTACATTTCACGTAAAGGCCATGAAGATAAGATGTGGGAAATTAGAGCTCGTTCAGAGGCTTTTGTGGTCCCAGTTACCCTCCACCATGCACTGAACGATGGTCTGCGGGGTATGTAAGTATATGTAGATGTAGAATGTGAAACAGAGGCGACCCAGATTAGTGTTCAAGAATGCATGCATGACCATGGACGATGACAGCCACCGAACATCGGATACGCTCAAATATTCAATATAAACCGACTACCCAAAATTAAAACGTAGAAAGAGACAACAAAGAACCGTATCCTCTAAAGCAGAAAGTTGCCAGTGCTCACTGTAAGCGGAGAAAAGCCTGGCACGAACACGCTCTCAGACCATGGGCGTTGCCGGGTGGGCGGGGCCCGCTGCCCGAACACCTCGTCTGGGCTGAAAGAAACGCCAGATAAACTATTACCGCCCGTTGATAAAGGGCATTGTCTGCACTTCTAGTCCGGCTGATAGTTACGGCACAATCTATCTCCTCTGGAAATGAAGGACATTGCGGAACGTATCTGTCACGATAAAGATCACATGAAAGTACAATACCGAGCTAGGAGAATGTTCTTTCGTTATGAGAAAAGAGAATCACTACAACCTACATCTGTCTGTGCAGTGCATGAAGAATGGTAGGAAACTAGGAGTACGTAATACACTATAAGGGAAAAAAAAGAACCACACACCGCGAAGGAATTATCCGAATGAGACGGAAATCGCTGGATGTGATGTACGTTTAAAGCAAACAGATATTTGAAATTTCAGAAAAACTGAATGATTTATTCAGGAGAAAGAGCTTTACAAGTTGAGCAAGTTAATAACACGCTGGTCCACCTCTGGTCTTTATGCAAGGAGTTACTCGCTTGGCATCCATTGACAAAAAAAAAAGATGGCCTTGAGCACTATGGGACTTAACAGCTATGGTCATCAGTCCCCTAGAACTTAGAACTACTTAAACCTAACTAACCTAAGGACATCACACAACACCCAGTCATCACGAGGGTCATTGACAAATTTACTTGATTTCCTGATTAGGGATAATGTGCCGAATTATGTCCAATTGGCGCGTTGAATCGTCAAAATACAGAGATGGCTGGAGAGCCCTGCCCATAATGCTCCAAACGCTGTTAATTGGGAAGGGAACCGGCTACGTTGCTGGCGAAGGTAGGGTTTGGCAAGTACGAAGACACGCAGTACAAACTCCCGCAGTGTGCCGGCGGCCATTATCTTGCAGAAATGTAAGCCATGATGTCTTGCCATGAGGAGCATCAATACGGGGCGTGAACATCGTCGACGCACTGCCGTGCTGTAAGGGTGCCGGAGATAACTACCACAGAAGTTCACCAATGAAAAGAAATGGTTGCTGGGCCGTATGGCGGGCGACGCTCACTTTGGTATCCCACTGCTGTCCGATTCGTCTTCAGATGCCTTTCCACTGGTCATCCGAGTTCAGTTCGAAGCAGGACTCATCACTAAAGACTTAATTTTCTCAATTTATGAAACTTTATCTCTTGAATAAATCACCAAATTTTTCTGAAATTGTACCAAGTTGTTCGTGTGCACATGTAAAACACACATACAGATTTACGTCCCATTCGGATATTTCCGTCGCGGAGGGTCGTTCTTTTCGTCTTGGAGTATAGTATGGATGAACCGTCATAAAAGCACGAAATGGTTTGCTTGACACATAAATTGTTACGAATATTGCCCATTATTTGTCACCGAGAACTGCACGTTTACTTCCTGGTACGTGATTAAAATTAAAGAAGATTTTGATGTTACGCGAATCTTATCTGTCTGGCTTTATGGATCAGACGTCGAATTTTATCGATAGTGTCTCCTATGTGGTATTTTAGTCCAGATTCCAAGTGACTTTGCACCAAGTTAACCTACGTACCACCATGAATTTCGAGTCGATTACATGTTCCTCCAAGATTCGAGGGAAAGAGGAAATGGTACTCTCATTACATTATTGTTTTTCCATTTCATTTCGATCAACTGTCATTTTACCACATTTAGAGCGGTCTGACATTAGTCACACCAAACAGTAATTCCATTCAAGTCTTCTTCTTTCCTCCTACATTCTCTCAAAAACGACATAATCCCGTACACTACAGGCACCTTAATCCCTAACTTCCTTACTTTCTCACCTAACTGCAGCGTTGTTAGCAGTCACAGACTGCTCTTCACCCTATCCGTCAGATCTTCTATGTATATAGAGAACAAGAGCGCTCGTATTACACTTCCCTGGGGCACTCCTAACAAATAGCTTTGTCTCTGAAGAACACTCGCAGTGCAGGACAACGCACTGGGTTCTATTACTTAAATAATCTTCGAACTATTCACTTATCTAAGAACCTATCCTCACACACAGAAGAAAAAGACATGTTATATTGACGTGCACCCGGGAGTGCTTTATGTTCATATAAGAAAGATCTGGAATAAAAGTGTTGTGTTGGCCGAAGAGCCAACACCGTGTTACTAGTGGAGGCCGAAATGCACGCGTTTTAGCTCACGCAGTTCTGGCGTGAGGAGGGAAGGACTATACTGACGCGAGGTCTGGAACATGACAAGGAATTAGAATTCAGAAAGCGGACGTAATTAGTTTGATAACTTTAATCCATTAATGATGAACGTCGCTCTTGACGGTACATGATTCACAATATCATCTGTTCAGAATACATTCTTGAAGAATATGGCGCCTTGCTAGGTCGTAGCAAAAAAATGGTTCAAATGGAGCTGAGCACTATGGGACTCAACTGCTGAGGTCATTAGTCCCCTAGAACTCAGAACTAGTTAAACCTAACTAACCTAAGGACATCACAAACATCCATGCCCGAGGCAGGATTCGAACCTGCGATCGTAGCGGTCTTGCGGTTCCAGACTGCAGCGCCTTTAACCGCACGGCCTAGGTCGTAGCAAATGACGTAGCTGAAGGTTAAGCTAAACTGTCGTCTCTGCAAATGAGAGCGCATGTAGACAGTGAACCATCGCTAGCAAAGTCGGCTGTACAACTGGGGCGACTGCTAGGGAGTCTCTCTCGACTAGACCTGCCGCGTGGCGGCGCTCGGTCTGCAATCACTGACAGTGGCGACATGCGGGTCCGACGTATACTAACGGACCGCGGCCGATTTAAAGGCTACCACCTAGCAAGTGTGGTGTCTGGCGCTGACACCACAAAAAGAGCCAACAGTTGCTTTTCACATAGGTTTCAACCCATATAAATGGGCATTCTTCAAAAGTCTTATTGCCTGGAAATAAGTATATACTGAAAAATGCAACGTTCAAAAAAATCAGGATATTATAAAAACGCAACATACATATAGTGGAGGTTATTACGACATGCAATAAAAATGCGTCCACTTGCATCATAAATAAAATCTGAAAGGCCACGTAAAAAACGCAGCGGAGTGGTTGACTGGCCAAGTGCCTAACATGGGCACTGATGTATTTCAAAAGGGCCAAAGTTTGATCATTCTTAAAATAAGTCGCAGCTTACGTTTTACCTGCTGATCATGGTGTGCCACCAATAAGCGTAGTCATAACTAAAATTGACGATCGTAAAAACAGCCGCGTTTTAGACGTGGCGTGTGTGACCAGTAACGGATAAACATACAGCTGACGAATCAACATCCACGTGTGAAGAAAAATTGAGAAAACTGCGCCAAAACAGTTAATGACGTATCTACTTAAGCAACAGTAATGCCATCCTCTGTACATGAATGCACTTCACCTCATTACTTCCCTCTTTCCCCCTCCTTAAATCTCCCTTCCCCAAAACTCGCTATACTTGTAAACATCTACTTTACACACCAAGATATTAATGTACATCTGCACAAATCTTCATTACTATTGCCAATTTTTCTCATGTTTATCATTATTATTTGTTTTTTTTTACTGTTGTTATTATTGCTTTTATCATAATTTGTATGTATAGCACCTGTTGTAAAAATACTGCCAGCAATTACTTTATTAGGTCTTAATCATTACTCTTTATTCATATTGTCACTAGAGTAATCTAATTTTCTCATTTAAACTATTGTCATGATGTGTGAGATGCTGCATGTGTGGAACACTGGTCCGATGTAAGAGAGGGCCTGAGGGCCCTAATCTGATCAGGTTAAATATATAAATAAATAGATGGCGCTGATACACCCTGCGGTCTACAGCCGCAGCAAACACCTCATATAACCGTACCACGTGCTAAACTCGAAACATTTTTGAAACACAAATTCTGAAGACAATGAGTGACAGAAACTACAAAAAATTGTTAGAATAGGACAACGGGGATTATGAAATTACGTGAGAAATGACGCGATTATACAGACATGTACAACATTTTATTTGGGACTCTTATCAAGAATTTGGCATTCAGGAAACAGTATAGTAACCGTACATAATGATTATGTTAATTCGATCACAGGGCGAAAACCATCGAAGAAATTTTTATTTTTCCGTTGCAGTTGGTCGCTCAAAATTGACTCCTAATTGTTGAAACTGTGTTCAGAGTTTGAAGTTTTTCCAATAAATCCAAGATATATACCTTCTCCTCTCTACAAAAAATAGCGGCGTCTTCCAAATTACGAGGCGAGTGCCCGATTTGAACGAGATCTTCAGCGTATGTGGAGGCATGAATATTAATACCCCCTTCGCTCAGTAAACATTCTTTGTACATAGTTTTAATTGCCCTCCCCGACTGATCTATACAAAAACGTGGGCATGCATTACATTTCATCTCATAAACCTCCGATGGTGAAAATGGATCTTCTTTACGTTCTACCTTGTGTATCAATTTTCCTCTCAAGATATTGTTAGTTGAAAAAGACATATTGCAGCTGTATGTCTTAAAAAGAAGTCGTCTAAATTTATACGAAATATTACCTAGAAACAGTATGGAAACGAAGCATCCTATCTATCCATACATTCAAGTTTTCTGTCATCTAATGTTGAATATTTTTTAGAGGTTTTCTCATCCAAAATGCTGTCGACTATTGAGGGATTGTAGCCGTTATTGGTGGTTATAATTCTAATTACCCTGTCTTTTAGAATTTTGTGATCATTTTCTCCAGATCCTTAGCAAACATCGGACCAGTGTCTTTTTTCATACCCTTGATTGGCCTTGGCTACTGGCACACAGACACCTTTCATGTAAAAGAAATTGGAAGTCATTCTGAGCAGCGGTTCTTTCCCTACAGCGTTTTGAAACTGCAACTTTATTGTGGACACTTTGTATATACTTATGACGATAACAAATATATAAAAACTTGGCGTTGTACTGAGAAACTAGAAGAATTTAACTTCAGATTATTTGATAAAGAAGGACAAAATAAGGAAGGTATGGCGTAGTGTGCGAGATCACACCACCAGTGACATTCCAGATGCGAGGGCCTCAGAAGCACACATCTTGTAGCTTGCCTCTATGTGACATTTTGGCTTCTAATCTTAGGGATTGTCTTTAGGGGAGCATCCCTGAGTCGTTGCCTTGGTCTGCTATGGTATTCTAGTCTAATGTAAGACCTTCTGCTGTTCTGTATGTTTGGGTTGGGGGTTGGGTTGTTTGTGGGAAGAGACCAAACAGCGAGGTCATCGGTCTCATCGGATTAGGGAAGGAAGGGGAAGGAAGTCGGCCGTGCCCTTTGAAAGGAACCATCCCGGCATTTGCCTATAGCGATTTAGGGAAATCACGGAAAACCTAAATCAGGATGGCTTGACGCGGGATTGAACCGTCGTCCTCCCGAATGCGAGTCCAGTGTGCTGACCACTGCGCCACCTCGCTCGGTCTGTATGTTTGGTTAGCGTATTTCACTTCTACATGTACGTGGTTTAACACGTCTGCTGCAAGCGTAACCCGGCACGGATGCCAGTTCTGCATGTATGAGCTATTTGGCCTCATTTTTAAATTTGATTGTTTTACTTCTACTATGGAGAGAAACAGAAACAGATCTACAGACGTGGCACTTGATACGCTCGAAGTGCTCTCTTAGTTTCATTTGGCTGACTTGTAACTCTTAGGTTCACTGTCAATTCTTTGTGTTTCATTTCACCACATGCGTAGCATGTCATGACTTGTGTTAACAAAAGTCTTCGTTCCATTACTAACACCTAGCAATATCTGCTAGGTCGGAGAAAAGGAAGGAAGTAAAAGAAAGATAGGGTTTAAGGACAGTCGTTGATGGACGACGGCTGAGTCCTTGCCAAGGAGCCATCCGGGCATTCTCCTAAAGTGATTTTAGAAAAATCACGGGAAACACAAATCTGGTCAGCCAGGGGCGGGATTTGAACCTTCGTCCTCCCGAATACGAGTCATTTCACTCAATAAAAGGAAAAGAAGTGAGATCGTAGCCGATTATACCCTCCGCCACTCATCACTTTCGCGCAGAAAAGGTTGAGGAGAAGACCACCGATCCTCCCTGTCCGAACTCCGCAGCTTGCCCAACGTGTAGAATGGTCAAGGGCCCTCACTTGGTGTCTCCTGATGAAGAGGGCTGCAGAGGCTTCAACAAGAACTGTAATGCCATGCCAAAATTTTTTGAAGCGGAATTAATCATAATTTATTTTTAGTTCCTGTCGGACGCAAAAAAAAAAAAAAAAAAAAAAAAAAAAAAAATTGCTCGTGAGAGGATCTCTAGAAACTGCAGTGGAAAGTATGAAATCGAATGTACAAGCAGGGAATTTAAAAGCGCATCTCTTCTCCTTGACAGAGTATGCTTTAAAATAAAATAAGATCCGTACCTGTGGAGCAGCGTATGATACATTGTAATGTACCCAAGACGCGTCGTCATACTAACTAAAAGGTCAGGATTATGCACGTATACAGCGTGAAACAAAAAGATGTTGCCAGACTTTCAAGAAACGTACCTCACAGATAAAGGAAGAAAATATACACTCCTGGAAATGGAAAAAAGAACACATTGACACCGGTGTGTCAGACCCACCATACTTGCTCCGGACACTGCGAGAGGGCTGTACAAGCAATGATCACACGCACGGCACAGCGGACACACCAGGAACCGCGGTGTTGGCCGTCGAATGGCGCTAGCTGCGCAGCATTTGTGCACCGCCGCCGTCAGTGTCAGCCAGTTTGCCGTGGCATACGGAGCTCCATCGCAGTCTTTAACACTGGTAGCATGCCGCGACAGCGTGGACGTGAACCGTATGTGCAGTTGACGGACTTTGAGCGAGGGCGTATAGTGGGCATGCGGGAGGCCGGGTGGACGTACCGCCGAATTGCTCAACACGTGGGGTGTGAGGTCTCCACAGTACATCGATGTTGTCGCCAGTGGTCGGCGGAAGGTGCACGTGCCCGTCGACCTGGGACCGGACCGCAGCGACGCACGGATGCACGCCAAGACCGTAGGATCCTACGCAGTGCCGTAGGGGACCGCACCGCCACTTCCCAGCAAATTAGGGACACTGTTGCTCCTGGGGTATCGGCGAGGACCATTCACAACCGTCTCCATGAAGCTGGGCTACGGTCCCGCACACCGTTTAGCCGTCCTCCGCTCACGCCCCAACATCGTGCAGCCCGCCTCCAGTGGTGTCGCGACAGGCGTGAATGGAGGGACGAATGGAGACGTGTCGTCTTCAGCGATGAGAGTCGCTTCTGCCTTGGTGCCAATGATGGTCGTATGCGTGTTTGGCGCCGTGCAGGTGAGCGCCACAATCAGGACTGCATACGACCGAGGCACACAGGGCCAACACCCGGCATCATGGTGTGGGGAGCGATCTCCTACACTGGCCGTACACCACTGGTGATCGTCGAGGGGACACTGAATAGTGCACGGTACATCCAAACCGTCATCGAACCGATCGTTCTACCATTCCTAGACCGGCAAGGGAACTTGCTGTTCCAACAGGACAATGCACGTCCGCATGTATCCCGTGCCACCCAACGTGCTCTAGAAGGTGTAAGTCAACTACCCTGGCCAGCAAGATCTCCGGATCTGTCCCCCATTGAGCATGTTTGGGACTGGATGAAGCGTCGTCTCACGCGGTCTGCACGTCCAGCACGAACGCTGGTCCAACTGAGGCGCCAGGTGGAAATGGCATGGCAAGCCGTTCCACAGGACTACATCCAGCATCTCTACGATCGTCTCTATGGGAGAATAGCAGCCTGCATTGCTGCAAAAGGTGGATATACACTGTACTAGTGCCGACATTGTGCATGCTCTGTTGCCTGTGTCTATGTGCCTGTGGTTCTGTCAGTGTGATCATGTGATGTATCTGACCCCAGGAATGTGTCAATAAAGTTTCCCCTTCCTGGGACAATGAATTCACGGTGTTCTTATTTCAATTTCCAGGAGTGTATTATACGGACATGCTATCAGAAACGGTTTATTTCCATGTTAGGGTTCAGTTTATTCGACTCTTCAACACATTAATGAGGGAAACACACAGGAAAAGAACGTATCAGCTCTGTATGAAACATTTTCCGAAATAAAATGCTCAAAATGCCCTCCGTTAGCAAAGACGCATACATCAACCCGCCCTGTTGTGCTGATGTAAACCTCAAGAATTGCGTATTGCGTTGCAGCCAATAACGGGAACGAAGACTCTCGACATCTTGTACAGGAATTCCGTACGCAACAAATAAAAGTCTATTGCACGTTTGTTTGTGTCGCCATCTTCCGCAGCAAGCATATAAATATTTGTTTTGCAAATCAAACTGCCTTTTCCTGCTGCTATTTATTTTATTTAATCCATACGAGTTTCGCCTTCTGCTGTTTTAAAGCATCATCAATGGGATCTATAACGATACAGTTTTGTTAGTTATAGATTATCAAACAGTTCACTTCGCGATTTTTTTGTGCAAAATGTAATTACTTACGATTTGCTGATTTGCGTTTCCTCATATCTGGTCTGGAGGTCGCACTACCGCTTTTATCACTGTTCTATATTCACGTGTCTATTGAATTAAGATCTGGAGAGCGTGCAGACCAAGCATCTGGGAGGACGACGTTTCGAGTCGCCATACAGATTTAGGTTTTCCACGATTTCCCTAAATCGCTCGAGGCAAATGCCGGGATGCTTCCTTTGAAAAGGCGATAGCCTGTTTCATTCGGCATCCTTTCGTAATCCGAGCTTGCGCTCGATCTCTAACGACCTCGCTGTCGCGAAAGTTGACTGCGGAACATTTCGTGAAAGAAAAACATTTCATTTTATGCTTGTAGGTTCTGTTTCTCTATATTTCTCGTAATTAATGTGATTATGAAGAGAAGTGGAAAATGTGCTCTGAAATGGAAATAAAGCGTTCCTCAAACGGTTCAAATGGCTCTGAGCACTCTGACGTCATCAGTCCCCTAGAACTACTTAAACCTAACTAACGTAAGGACATCACACACATCCATGCCCGAGGCAGGATTCGAACCTGCGACCGAAGCGGTCACACGGTTCCAGACTGAAGCGCCTAGAACCGCTCGGCCACAGCGGTCGGCAAAGCGTTCCTTGACGCTTGTCTGTATGATACATCTTCTTCCTCTATGTCTGAGGAAAGTTTCCTGCAAGTCTGGGCACACCTTTTTGTTACACCCTGCTCAGGACAGAAACTATAGATAGCTTCTTCTCATACTCCTAGCGCTACATGCATGCGTCATGTATACATCACTTCAACGGTTTGCTTCGTAAATATGATTCACTGTTACCACTGTTACCAAGTGGAAGTAATACGAGCATTATAAAACTGCATTTTAAGTAAGACATGCTTCTGAAAGGCAAAGTAACTTACGTAATAACAATTGTTTTTAATTTCACAGATTTTTGTATAAATGCAAACTTCACTGGGCGCACTTTTCATGTATCCTATCGGAACACTCTGCCCCGGTTCAAATACAAATGGTTCAAATGACTCTGAGCACTATGGGACTTAACATCTGAGGTCATCAGTCCCCTAGAACTTAGAACTACTTAAACCTAACTAACTTAAGGACATCACACACATCCATGCCCGAGGCAGGATTCGAACCTGCGACCGAAGCGGTCACGCGGTTCCAGACTGTAGCGCCTAGAACCGCTCGCCCACACCGGCCGGCTCTGTCCCGGATACACCAATAAAGCCATGAAGACGATCCCAGTAGAGGGGCAGAAACTTTGATTATTTCTAAAAGAATAAGGTTTTAAAATGTAGTGAATTCTGTCTTTGCATTTCGGGTTCACTCTGTATTTTATTATTCCGATCAGATCTGTGATGGCGAGATTTTCAGCATATTGCAACGGTGCTGCGGATTTGTAACGCCTGACTCTCTAGCAGGTGTCTGAAGTAATTGTGCTATGTAGCTTCGCTAAGTGTCGTCAGAAATGTTGATTTTGCTGCATTAACGTCCCCGTATAGTTGTCGTATTCCCCTCTTCTGTGCTTCGCGCAATCGTCAGACACCTGCGTGGTCCGTACAAAGGCAATGACTGCCGCTTTCGCTCGTCAGCAACAACGGATGGGAAACCGCACCTTCCGGCGTACGTACTAACAGCAGATGTGACTCACGCGCAGCAACCTAGTTAGCGAGGACGTCGGGCAACCCGTTTCTCTCGCACAACTCTCAAGCTAGCAAGCCAAAACAACGAAAAAGGCACGCCAAATTTGAAAGAAAGCGAAATCTCCAACACTGGCAGTGTTTTACCTAAGCTCGAAATTTAACGCGGTCTTCAATGCGAGATAGTCTTAATAGTCTCCAGAACGAAAGTCTGTCTCGAAATCAGGCAGAAAATCCAAAGAGGTTCTGATCGCGTTTAAAGAACACTTGCGGCAAGACGCAATTAATACATGCACTACGTTATAGCAAAGGTGGTCTTACTGATAACAGTGCCACCAAAGTGGAGTTACTGAAGAGGGTTTTCCGAAATTCTTTCAGGAAGAAGAAGTAGATGTTCTAGAAGAAGAACCAAGAACAGGCGCCAACATGGCTAATTTAGAAATAGGTCACCTTGGTGTAGCGAAGCAGCTGAAATCATTTGCTAAAGGCAAGTCCTCCCGTCCACGCTATGTGCCATTTAGGTTTCTTTCCTACTACGTGGATACAATCGCCCGATACTTAGCTTTCATATACAACCGCGTCGCGACAAAGATTCGTACCTAAAGACTGGAAAGTTGCAGAGATCGCACAAATACTCAAGAAATGAAATAGGACTACACAGTTCAATAACAGAACATGTGATTAACGTCTACTTTTAGTAGGATTTTGAAACATACAAAGTTTTCGAACATTATGAATGTGGTGTCACCGCCAGACACCACACTTGCTAGGGGGTAGCCTTTAAATCGGCCGCGGTCCGTTGGTATACGTCGGACCCGCGTGTCGCCACTGTCAGTGATTGCAGACCGAGCGCCACCACACGGCAGGTCTAGAGAGACTTACTAGCACTCGCCCCAGTTGTACAGCCGACTTAGCCTGAGATGGATCACTGACAAATACGCTCTCATTTGCCGAGACGATAGTTAGCATAGCCTTCAGCTACGTCATTTGCTACGACCTAGCAAGGCGCCATAGCATTTGATATTATTTTATGAAGCATGTACAGTCAAGAGCGATGTTCTACAATTGTGGATTAAAGTTAAGTATTATATCAACTACGTACTTTATTTGCTACCATTAATTCCCTTAACTGTTCCAGACCTCGCGCCAGCCTGCGTGAGCTTAAGCGCGTGCCTTTCGGCTTCCTCTCATTGTGACTTGGCTGTCTTGCCAAATCACAACAATGAATTACCTCGAAGAAGACGATCTATTGATAAATAGTCAGCTTGGATTCTGAAAATATCGTTCTCCTGAAAAGCAGTTAGTTCCTTAGTCAGACGACGTAATGAATGCTATTGACAGGGGATCTCAACTTGATTTCATATTTCTAGATTTCCGGTAGGCCTTTGACACCGTTCCTCACGATGACTTCTAATCAAATTACGTACCTACAGAGTATTGTCTCAGTTGTGGGACTAGATTAGTGATTTCCTTTCAGAAAGGCCACTGTTTCCGCGCGCTCTTAGATAGTGGAGCAGTAGCGAAATAGCATGAAGGTGGTTCAATGAACCCTCTGCCAGGCACTTAATTGTGAACTGTAGAGTAGTCATTTAGACTTCAGCTCGTTCATGGGAAGGATAAACAGTTTGCGCTAGTACAATAACCAAAGTGCGTATGAAATGCCACCAAGTTGGCTACTTGAAGTTCTTGCCGGTCGTTCATTATTAAGACTCCCGAATTGCCCATTAATTTAATTTGTGCGGACGATCAAGAAGGATGAAAGAAGAGCCAGATTAAATTTCTTGTGACATGGAAACATAATGGAAAACTAAAACCAGAATGCTCAGACTGGATGTGAACCTCTGTCCTCTGGAAGAACAGTCTATCGCCTGAGCGAGAGGTGGTTCTCCCTGGGAGTGCAAGGGGTGCACCGCATATGGAAGCTGGAGACTGAGCGCACCAGTCGTGATCAAGATAATTATTCATTTGTACTCATAATGAGAGGAATTGGTGGCGGGTCGCGACTAATCAGGCAGAAGACTGATGATTTAAAAGAAAAAAAAAAAACCTCAAAGTTAATCAATTTTGCAGTAAAATTAGTCTGCAACGAGTTCCATTGAAATGACTGTACCGAAATATGCGTTGGTGACCGCGGCAAATTATTTTCTCATTGGACAGCACCATTTCAGTCGAGCTTCGAGCACGCTGTATCAATATCTGCGAATGGTAATCGCAAAGTCTTAATCATAACCTCTAAAAAATCGAACAGCGACCATGAAAATTGATGATGGTGTTGGTCCCTCTCTGCAGGTTCACACATCAATGCGACTCGTTTTTCAAAACAATGTATGGCTTGGAGGACACCTTGCACGTAAAAGTCTTCAGTTTGGTTCTGTAGGAAACATTCCACCTCGATAAACACATCGTCGACATACTTCGTCGTGATTTTCTTCGGCTGAGTTACAGGCTACCGTATCCTCGTCAGGATACTGCGGTACGAGGCATGTTCAGAAAGTAAGTGTACTAGATCTTTACACTTTTTAGAAAAACCGTATCTGAAAAAAATACGGATACTGTTGATACACTTGCCGTCTACTTTTCCACTTAATCGCCATCTCGTTCAATGCGTGTAGTGTGACGTGGCACTGTACACTTGCACTTACTTTCTGAGCATGCCTCGTAATATGCTCCTGTGTATGCTTGAACCTTACAAGCGTAAAGTGATAACACTGCACAATCGCAGTGCCAAAAAATGCTCAGCGTTACGCTGCCCGATGATGGATGGACCTTCGCCTTTCTTTTTACTGTAGCGAATCCACATGTTTTCAGTTCTTGATTTGTTCCTTCGAATCGATGTCATAGATACACATCCAGCATTCGCCTACAGTGAACCATTAACTGAGGAAGTCGTTCGGATTGGCCTTACACAGCTGCAACATCTCCCCTGCTGTGTCGTTTAGGCGGTCTTTTAGAATGGATGTGAAACCAGTAGGCAGCGGCCTTTTGTCATATTCAAAATGTGGAGCAAGATGTTGAAAACTGATGCGTGACTTATTTTCACATTTTGCGTTATCGTCTCGATTGAAGGCCGCCGATCTTTGAGCAATGGAGCCTCATTCTACGATTCGCCGTTCTTGACAGAAAGTTGGTCTGCCACTTTGTTATTCGTCATTCGGACTTTTCGGGCCACGCTAGACGCGTCACGCTAGCTACCTACTGTGCCATGTGACGGTGTACTGCTGCTGTACACTATCCCCAACGCAGCATGCACTGTTGCAACTTTTGTTCCCCTTCAAATATAGAAAACGATTTACTACAGGATACTCCACTGATATCCTCGGGAAAGCCAGCAGTAACTAAACCAAACACTTGGTGCCGAAGATGTACAGGCGAAGTACCCTCACACGCCAAGAAGAACGCCGTAATTCCAATTCCAAAGAAAGCAGGTGCTAACAGATCTAAATATTAACGAACTATCAGTTTCATAGATGATGCTTCCAAAATACAGTGAAGAGCCAAAGAAAGTGGAACGCCTGTCTAATATCGGGGAGGACCCCCGCGAGCACGCGGAAGTACTGCAACACGACGTTGGATGGAATCGACTAATGTCTGAAGTAGAGCTGGAGGGAACCGACACCATGAATCCTGCAGGGGCTGTCCATAAATCCGTAAGAGTACGAGGTGGTGGAGATCTCTTCTGAACAGCGCGTTGCGAGACATCCCAGACATACAAAGTAATGTTCATGTCTGGCGAGTTTGGTGGCCATTGCAAGAGTTTAAACTCAGAACAGTGTTCCTGGAGCCACTCTGTAGTAATTCTGGACTTGTGGTGTGTCGCATTGTCCTGCTGGAATTGCCCAAGGCCGTCGGAACGCACAATAGACATAAATGGATGCAGGTGATTAGACAGTATGCTTACTTAGGTGTCACCTAACAGAATCAAATCTAGACGTGTCAGGGGTCCCATGTCACTCCAACTGCACACGCTCCACACCATTACAGAGCCTCCGCCAGCTTCAACAATCCCCTCCTGACACGGAGGGTCCATGGATTCATGAGGTTGTCTCCATACTCGTATTCGTCCATCCGCTCGATACAATTTGAAACGAGACTCTTCCGACAAGACAACATGTTTTCAGTGATCAACAGTCCAGTGTCGGGCCGAGGCGAGGCGTAAAGCTTTGTATCGTGCTGTCACAAGGCTCCGAAAGCCGATATCGATGTGTTTTTTGAATGGTTCGTACGGTGACACTTGTTGATTGCCCAGCATTAAAATCTGCAGCAATTTGTGGAAGGGTTGCACTTCTGTCACGTCGAACGATTCTCTTCAGTCGTCGTTGGTACCGTTCCTGCAGGGTATTTTTCCTGCCGCAGCGATGTCGGAGATTTGATGTTTTACCGGATTCCTGATATTCACGGTTCATTCGTGAAATGGTCGTACGGTGAAATCCCCACTTCATCACTATCTCGGAGACGCTGTGTCCCATCGCTTATACGCCGGCTGTAACACCACGTTCAGACACACTTAAATCTTGATAATCTCGCATTGTAGCAGCAGTAACCGATCTAACCAGCTGCGGCAGACACTTGTTGTCTCACATCGGCGTTGCCGACCTCAGCGTCCTATTCTGCCTCTTTACATATTTCTGTAGTTTAATACGTATGGCTATACCAGTTTCTTTGGCGCTTCAGAGTAAGTAAGAGTAATGTCAGAGCAAAGACTATATCGGAGTCATTAACATTGCATTAAACCATAGAGTATAAATATCTATGGAGTGAGCATAGCCTACTGCGCTTGTTCTCAACATCAAACGGTGGTAGTCGCGTGGTATTGGGACGTTGCTGCTTGTCTGCAATTTGTGGTAACACCGAAACTTTAAGATTACAGGTATTCGTCTGCTTTTTCACACATTTTGACACGTTTCAGTAGTAATAACAGCCATGAGGTAGTGTTGTTGTTGCTACGGATGAAAAGAGAAGTACGTGAATGTAGGACCATTTACTTTTCATAGGTACGTACAACAAATCTCTAATAGTGAATATCATACTGATGTGAGACGCTTTATATGTTTAAAAATATCGAGAGAAATGGCTCTGAGCACTATGGGACTTAACATCTATGGTCATCAGTCCCCTAGAACTTAGAACCACTTAAACCTAACTAACCTAAGGACAGCACACAACACCCAGCCATCACGAGGCAGAGAAAATCCCTGACCCCGCCGGGAATCGAACCCGGGAACCCGGGCGTGGGAAAATATCGAGACGCAGTGCTATAATGTCTTGTATTGCAGACCAAATTTCTGCAATTTTTTTTTTTGCCCATGTGTTTAGGAGAGAAATGCTAGATAAATTTGCAGTTGCGTTTAAGGTGCCAGTTAGTGTTTACGTATTCGTGCTGTGGTGAATAAGCAAAATACCTTTGCTCTTCATAGCTTTAATTTCAGTTCCAGGAATAAAATTGTTAAGATCTCTATAAAACGCATGTGCAAAGTTTCAGTATACTTCTGAAGGTGACCTATCTGTGGTAAGAAGTAATAACACTCCAAATACGCTAAGCGCTATATGGACTAACATGCGCCGCCCCAATACCACGTGACTTAAGCAGCAGGAGATGTTGCGGACAGATTTCTCGTTCTTCGCACACAAACGCTCACTCCATAGATATTTATACTCTTTTGTATCCCGCCGGGAAGGCGGCGCGTGGGCCTGCTCCTTTAAAGTGAAGGGTAGGCCGAATGTAGGAAGAGAGTAGGAGCAGGAAAATGCACGTAGAGCTCCACAGCGCCAGCTAGACGGCGCTGTCGTCGGCGTCTCGTAGTGCCAACTTATGAACTTACACCTACGCCGTGGCATCGTTGCTGTCTACACCACATACTCTATGCATTAAACAACAGAGATAATAAAAATCAGAGATAATGCAATGATAAGTTCGATATTCTTGCACAAGAAGAAACGTCTTTGGTTCCTCCTCGCAAAGCAGTATGTGACACAGTTATTTCCGTGATAAAATTTGATATTACATTCCATAGCGGCGTGCTGAAGTAATGTGAAGCGCGGGTTTTAGTGTGTAGCAGCACTACAGACATGAAGCTGCAAACAAACACTTAATCACGGAACTTTAGTTTTTCGATTTCATACGTAAAAGTTTTTGAGAACCCCGTAGCACTATGGCGTCGGTCGGCGCCATCAGAGAAACTGCCTTGCAAATTATTCCAAGAAAAAGAAGAAATAAGCAGCATGTCTGTCTGTGGACAGCTAGCAATGGAAACTTTTGATGTAAACGCAGAACATCGATAGAGGGTGGGGGGAGCAGTGGGTGAGAGCAGTTCCCAGAAGGGCGGACTGCAGAGCCCTACCTGGAACACTCGGCTGGAGCGCGGTCTGCCTCCGTGCCTCTCCTCGACAGACGTCTTTCTTTTTCCATTACAGCACAGGTCGAGGTCGTCACTGGCTTCCTGTGCTGCGTGGAAGCATCCGCAGCATCGCTCGTCTCGTGCTGTTCTATGATGCACAGCAAGCGGCACCGATGAAGACACAGCTGTTGTTTCTGGCAGAGCCACCAGTTCGAGATAGCTCAGCGCGACCTATGTCCACGTCTACATACACACTCCGCAGTCCACCGTACGGTGCGTGGTGGAGGGTGTGTAGTACCACTGCTAATCATTTCCCTTCCTGTTCCACTTGCAAATACAGCGAGGGCGTAACATCTATATACCTCCGTACGAGCCCTAGTCTGTCTTCTCTTATCTTCGTGGTCCTGACGCGAAACGTAGGTTGGTGGCAGTAGAACCATTCTGCAGTCAGCTTCAGATGCCGGTTCTCTAAATTTTCTCAAAAGCGTCCTCGAAAAGAACATCGTCCTACCTCCATGGATTCCCATTTGAGTTCCCAAAGTAGGCCGGTAATACTTGCGTGTTAGTCGAACCTACCGGTAACAAATCTAGCAGCCCCCCTCTAAACTGCTTCATGCCTAACTCTAATCCGACCTGGTGGGAATCTTACACAGTCGAGCGGTACTTAAGTGTTCTATATGCGGTTTCCTTTACAGAGGAACCACACTTTCCTGAAACTCTCCTAATAAAGAGAAATCGACCATTCGCCTTCCGCACTATAATCCTTACATGCTCATTCCATTTCATATCGCTTTGCAACGTTATGCTCAGATATTTAATCCACCTGTGTCAAGCAGCATCCCTCTATTGCTGAATTCGAACAGTATGGGATTGTTTTCTCAACTCATCTGCAATAGCTTACATTTTTCTATGTTTAAAGCTAGCTGCTATTCATAACACAAACCAGGAATTTTGTGTAAGTCATCTAGTATCCTCCTACAATCACTCATTGACTACACCTTCCCGTACACTACCGCATCATCAGTAAACAGTCCCACACTGCTGCTGACTCTGTCTGTCGCATCATTTGTGTATCTAGAGACCATGTTATAGAATATAGACCATTCTCTGATTTAAATTCTGAGGAAGACACTCCTAGCAGTGTCGAAACCAGGTTAATTTGTTAAAAATAGTCACCGAGGGCTGAATTTCTTTCAGTTGTATCTAGAGAACGGCAGCGGTCCTATCACACTTCCACGGGGCACTATTAACGATGCCCTCGTTTCTGATGAACACTTTCCGTCGACGACTGCGTACAGGGTCTTACTACTTATGAAGTCTTCGAGCCACTCACATTCCTGGAAACTCGTTTCTTATGGTCACACATTCGTTAACAGTCTGCAGTGGGGCACCGTGTCAAACGGTCCGCAGCTCGTGTTCTCGTAGTCACGTTCTCGCTTCCTGAGCACGGGGTCCGGGGTTCGATTCCCAGCGGGGTCAGGGATTTTCCTCTGCCTCGAGATGACTGGGTGTTTGTGTTGTCCTCATCATTTCATCGTTATTCATGAAAAGTGGCGAGACTGGACTTAACAAAGGTTGGGAATTTTTACGTACGCTGATAACCGCGCAGTTGAGCGCCCCACGAACCAAACATCATCATCATCATCATCGTGTCAAAACCTTTACTGAAATCTAGGGATAAGGAATATGCCCTCTAAATTCATAGTTCGCAGAATATCGTTTGGAAAAGGGCGCTTTTTAAAACCGCCCCTATTTGTGGACAGAAGTTCTTCCGTCTCAAGGAACTTTATTACATTCGAGCTGAGAATGTGATCAAGAATTCGGCAGCAAACCAATGTTAACGATATTGGTTTGTAACTTTTGCGGGGCAGTCATTTCACCCTTCTTATATACATGAATCACCTGCGCTTTCTTCCAGTCGCTTGGGGCTTTACGTTCGGCGCAATCCAGTATAAAAAAAAGTTCACTGGACGTTGTCGCCGGCCGGAGTGGCCGAGCGGTTCTAGGCGCTACAGTCTGGAACCGCGCGACAGCTACGGTCGCAGATTCGAATCCTGCCTTGGGCATGGATGTGTGTGATGTCCGTAGGTCAGGTAGGTTTAAATAGTTCTAAGTTCTAGGGGACTGATGACCTCAGCAGTTAAGTCCCATAGTTCTCAGAGCCATTTGAACCATTTGGACGTTGTCGATCATGACGAGTTTTCAACAGTAAATACTTCCCTCGTCACATCATTGGACATTTTCTCACAATTGTAATCCACCACTCCCCCAAACGCTGTGTCTTAAACGGTGCACAGATGGTCATCAACTGATTACCACTGAATTTTTAGGCCATACCAACTGTCTCAGCGTTTTGGGGCGGAAATTAGCAACGCGCCAGGGTATTTAATAGAGGTCTAACTCAGTACTGACCATGAAAGGCAAGCAACCTCGAACCTAATTACAGGGGATGTCAATTAATTAGGAGATAGACAATGGATTCAACACTAACAAATTCATAAACATATATCTGAGAGCAGAACTCACTGTGTGGATAACTACTACGAGCGGAGACATCAGTCGATAAATGCAGAAATCAACATGTACAGGTCGTTTAAAATAAAGTGTCACATATTCCTACAGCAGGTAACGCCGGTCAAAACTAGAAGAAAAATTCCTGTAGCGAATTGTCCGGAACCCAATACCTGTTATAATATGTCCCTCACACCCATCTGTTATGTAGAAATAAAGACTAGGTAGTGCTGAATGAGCTTGTTTCGCATCCTGACACATCCTTTAGCCCTTCATCGAAGTGCACGCACTCTTTCAAGTTACGTCCTATGCATTCGTCACACGCTCCTGTGATGTCTGCACATTGTTCATCGGCTGGGGATTCACCATCACTTTTAACCTTTTCGTAGTTGATGCGATACGTATGTCCCACTGAAGTAGTACGCGGTTTTGAGCGTTGGGACATCTATATCACCTATCTGTCTATTGTTAGTATGTAGCGACATGCTTTCGGAATGTGGAGAATAATGTTACGCACCATGGCGTGGATATGTAGACGGTTGTGAGCCATCAAATGGGACAGCGTGTGTTGATAGGTGGCACAGTGCGCCTCTGTCACAAAATCAAGTCACCATCTTTTCCATTCTAAGAATGTCTGAAGTAACTAATTGTGCTTTCTTATATATCACAAGCAATGTTTTGAAACAGTACAACACACCTCAATAATTCTGCTGGTGTGTACATAATTTGTATGTAGTGGGACGTATATGCTTCAGAAAACTCAATAGGATGTAGAAAACGTTTGTGTGTAGTATGTCAAATCCATCTTCAACTGTTGTGTGTGAAACCTGTGTGCGATATTTCTTAGGTTTGATTGTCAGAAGAATAAATGTGGATTGGTACTGATCTGTTGCACTTTTTCCATAATTTCCATCCTGATAATATCATTGTAGAATTAAAAATTTTACTCTGAAAATCTTAGGTTCACATGAAAACGTGGATCTAGTTAGTTTCGTGGGACATACGTGTCCTCAACTTCACCGATTTTCAAAGTCGGTCAGCTCAAAAAATCTTTGATAGTGAAAGAGTATTATTTATCACAAAGGAAAACAGTTTTTGTCCTTTTATTCTTCAAATATACACAAAGTAAATTTTAATAGCCAGAAAGCCAACGGGTTCAGACCATGTTACCGGATCCCCTCAACCAATCCATCGCCCATGACACCTAGAGGCGAGGCACTGCCGCATGGTCCGTAGAAAATTCGTTAGTGCATATATCATAAACAATTTCCACAAGAGTAACGTTCTTCAATAGCGCTAGTAATTCATCGCGCAGAAATCTATTTGGAAAAGTGTGTGACCTTATGACTCTTATCACCGATGATTCCCGTTCGTACAGGGTGGGCCATTACAGCTGCCACTAACAGTCTCTTAACTGTGCTTCGCCTCGTGTAGCCGGCCGGAGTGGCCGTGCGGTTCGAGGCACTTCAGTCCGGAACCGCGCGACAGCTACAGTCGCAGGTTCGAATCCTGGCTCTGGCATGTATGTGTGTGATGTCCTTAGGTTAGTTAGGTTTAAGTAGTTCAAAGTTCTAGGGGACTGATGACCACAGATATTAAGTCCCATAGTGCTCAGAGCCATTTGAGCCATTTGATCCATTTTTGCCTCGTGTAATGGTAGTCAGCTGTGAATCTGACTAGTGCGCAGTGGCCGAAAGTCAACTGACAATGGCAATGGTGGAAACATGGTCATATTTACAGTGATGTTTGTGATTTGGAGTGGTTGTGCAATGTAGTCCAAAACTCTAACCTCCTCCTTGGCAAGGTATTCGTAAATTACATTTAAGATTGAGCAGTAAATAGCTGTTTAGAAGAAATAGAACTCTAGATACACACGCGCAAATATCCAGACAAAATTCTTCTCGAATAAACCGACTTAGAACATGAAAATTATGTTGATCACTTTATTGAAATTATGGAACACGGTAACGTATGAAAGAAAATTATAGGCAAAGCCAACACCAGAGAACATTAGCAAAGAATTTATTACTACTACACAACCCCATAGATGAATAAGGCATTTATGTAACCGTATAACATCGTTGCCTCAGCTGTCAGTTAAGCTGTCAAACTCACGAAGAATATTAAATAGATCTTAGGGAATACTGGTGAGCAAAAATTTCCACTGCTGAGACATTATATGCCTGCAGTTTCGTCTGAGGTACACCTAAGATACGCAGCAATGCAAGAAATTAGACAACAATGGCGTCAGCGATGCGTTATGGAAGTAAGTACTACGACAGATTTGTACAAAATTGTATTAGTTACAAATAGACACAGATACATGCACTAACAATCCATATGTTTGCAGGTAGCTTGGTGATGATTATGATGCCGAAATAAGCTTACAGCACCAGAATATAACATTATAATAAAAAGTCTTTGAACATAACAATGTGTTGTGTACATAGTTCCGCGTAGTCAGCGCGTACACAACTTTTCCACTAGAGCGCGCCTCTCTAAGCACAACAGCGCAGGCGCAGCGCTCGTCTGTCTCTGCACTACGAGATGGCGCTGCCTTAGAGACGGACCAAATTCTGCTTCCGCCGATCCGCGTATTAATATGTAACACAGCCAATGAGATTGCTGATAACGTAGAACCTTTTCTCCTCACGGATCACACTCGCACAGTGATACATGAATGCGCGAGGTATTATAACGAGTGTACAGACCTCCGATTAGTCAGTCTGCATTTGTCTGCATTAGTCTATAGTCAAGTTTCAGTCTGCGCCTAATAAGATTACCATATTCCTGTACATAGCCATGAAGATAAATGTATAGACACTTTTGTCAAGTATCAGAGATATATGTGAGAATAAGGTTAACGTACCAATACCAAAGGAACTTCAGATTGTCAATTGCAAATAGCATCCAGAATCAAGTTAAGTAATTTTTATGCTGGTTATTATTTTAATAAGTGTGTGAAAATTAATCAAGTTCTGTTTAAAGTTGATCACCGTCAATCTGCTGCTCTAAGCGTGCAAGTGGCATTTCTATCGTCTGACCTAACGGCAGAAGATAAGCACGCCACGATAAGACCACGAGACATATTGCTGACACTCGCCTACTTCGTTAGAGCGACAAGTCAAATAATCTGATGGTGTGCGTACTGAAGGTCTTACAGTATGCACACAACACAATGCTTTGGCTTACTAGACATAAAATGTCTAGTAAAGCTATATCTAAAACTGTTTAGTAAAATGTCTAGTAAAATCAGTAAAGCTGTAGGCCCAGAAGAATTCAGAATAAATATCCTCTGCCCCTTGCTGTAAAGTAATTTAGAGATTATAGGCAGAGATATACTTGAGGCATGAGAAAACTATGCACCGAGAGGAGTGGTTCTGGAAAATGTGTCTCCATAGCAAACGTGATAGGGGCGGCAGGCAGAAATGAAAAGGCCCTCAGCCTCAGGAAACGATACGACGTGGCGAGGGGCAGAAAAACAACCCTGGTGTGTCGCCAGAGAGCAACAAATATGCGAGAGAAAGGCTGTTACTCGCAAATACACGGCCCATGTGGCACCAGGGAGCTACAAAACAGAGGAGTGCCCTCAGCACGTCGGAACGCGATGGGGAGGAAGAGGGACGCATACCGTATGAGCGCGGTCGGTGGGGACTGGCGAATGCATCGAGGGACGGCGTTGGTCTCTGCCGAGGACGTCAGCCCTTTGTCTGGGAACTCGCTGCTGGCAAAGTGATGAACGACGAGGACTGGCCAGAAACTGTGACTCATAGATTCTGACGAGTTTCAGCGTACTAGTCAGGAGCCGCTCGAAAGTAAATTCTGTGTAAGAGCTTCAAACATGTAGCTTCCGTTTCCGCAAAAATCAAAGCTTACGACGCAGGATCCCATATGAATCAAACGCACTGGAAAAAAAGCACGCACCTAGAAGGAGTTACACAAATTCGTCACAAACTGATATTCGTGCATGTGTCGACGGAATATTCAATGTTGTAAACTTTGGTGGCCGATGGATCAATGTGTGACGATGCATCGCAATTTCACCGCGCATATGGCAAGGAAGGTAAATAGAGGACATGTCGATTACAGAAGCTGAAATCTCTGCGAATTTCACTCGTGTACTATATTGGACAATAACTATGCCTCGCAGGCAGGGGCGTGGACAATATACTCAGATGTTAGCAATTGAGAGAGGATGTGTAGATGGGCTCAAAAAGGTATTTGGAATAATCGGCGAATCGCTCGACATCTGAATAAAAGCAATGCCACTCTTCGACGATGTTGGCAGGAATGAGTGAACCATGGCCGAACACAGTATGTAAGTAGGCTGTTTAGGTTTTTATGTTGGTAACGCCATGTAGCGCTCTATATGAAAATCACTGACTGTGCTGTGTGCAGTCTGTAGCTGGTTTGCATTGTTGGAATTTGCTATTATTATTTTATTTATTTACTTAAGTCATAATTCCTGTAACACTGATGTATATGTCTATTACTATTCTTTTGTAAAGCCCGTTTTACTACAAATGTTATCTGTATTGTTATGTTCTTTAATGATGTATTTTGTACTTTTGTTATTGTATTCTCATGTTATAAAATTGTAATTGACAGCAGTTCATCAAATTAAGTAACTTGTAAGCATTCATTTCACTGCACACATTTCTGTTGGTCATAGTATATGCACAATATGTGGAAAAAAAAGGAGGACTGTTAGTGTTTGGACGTGTGTTAATAATTCAGCAAGGGACTAATTAACAGCATTGCTGGTTCTAAGGACAATTCCAAAAACTTTGTGAGTGCACAAGTGGTGGTTTATGGAGTTGCTATATTCTCCGCAAGACTCTTCGATGGTGATTGTGCACCTGCACAGTCGCAACAGATGGCTGCTGGCCATCTCTACAAGGACTACAGTGGGTCTGCATCTTTGATGGCCCACCAATACCATTATTTCTACAAGGACTGCAGTGGGTCTTCACCTCTGGTGGCCCACCAATACCGTAATCTCTAACAGGACTACAGTGGTCTGCTCTGTGATGACCTACCTACCAACATTCTTCAACTTGGACTGACTGCTGTGGGTTTGCTCTGTTGTGGCCCATTACCTGTCTGCATGTCAAGAGTCAATACTGTCTTTCCGTTGGAAGGACAACACTACTTCTTCAAGACTGCATGGAAATCCACTACTTCCATGTGCAGTTTCTTTTACTAATGAGACTTTGTAAAAAAAATTTTTAATTAATACTGTGATGAATGATCAGGACTGTCTTTATGGACAGTGAGAAAATTTTAGCGTTTGACCAACATTGTATCAATAAGTGTGTGCACTTGATTTCTTTGTTATTGTAATTACGTAAAAAAAAATTCAAATCTGGATTGGCCACTGCCCAAAACAATTTGTAAAATTTTTTTGTGGGGAGCGTGGGGGCTATGTAAGTAGGCTGTTTAGGTTTTTATGTTGGTAACGCCATGTAGCGCTCTATATGAAAATCACTGACTGTGCTGTGTGCAGTCTGTGGCTGGTTTGCATTGTTGGAATTTGCTATTGTAGTGTTGAGCAGTTGGCTGTTAACAGCGCGTAGCGTTGCGCAGTTGGAGGTGAGTCGCCAGCAGTGGTGGATGTGAGGAGAGAAATGGTGGAGTTTTGAGAGCAGATGATCTGGACGTGTGTCCATCAGAGACAGTAAATTTGTAAGACTGGATGCCATGAACTGCTATATATATTATGACTTTTGAACACTATTAAGGTAAACACATTGTTTGTTCTTTATCCAATGTTTCATTTGCTAACTATGCCTATCAGTAGTTAGTGACTTCAGTAGTTAGAATATTTTATTTAGCTGGTAGTATTGGCGCTCGCTGTTTTGCAGAAGGTCGAGTAACGAAGATTTTTGTGAGGTAAGTGATTCAGGAAAGGTATAGGTTATTGTTAGTCAGGGCCATTCTTTTGTAGGGACTATTGAAAGTCAGATTGCGTTGCGCTAAAAATATTGTGTGTCAGTTTAAGCACAGTCATTTATAATTTTTCTAAGGGGACGTTTCAAGTGTCGAGAAGGAAGCGGTCGACCTATACAGATGACAGAACTTGCGGACCGAGCAGTCGTCAGAGAGGCACTCAGAGCCCCACAGTCATCGTTATCATCTACCCGGCGTGCAATTGGAGCTTCAGTGACCACAAGGACCATTAATAGGCGGCTCACAGAAAGGGGACTGAGCTCACGGTTCCCTTGCGCCGACTCTGTACACCAACAAGCCCATTTGCATTGGCGTCAGACACATTCGCCCTGGAATCCCATTGACTGGAGTAGAATTGTCTTCAGCGATAAATCCCACTTTGAACTGAGTGCTCGAAGACCAGCGAAGACGTGTCTGAAGATGCCCCAGACAGCAGTGGGATACCAAGCTGGCTGTCGACCGCTATACGGTCTGACACACAGGAGTGATGGTCTGGGCTCCCATTTCGAAATTCTGAAATGTGTGTGAATTCCTAAGGGACCAAATTGCTGTGTTCATCGGTCCCTAGACTTACACGCTATTTAAACTAACTTATGCTAATAACAATACACACACTCATGCTCGAGGTAGGACTCGAACCTCCGGCGGGAGAGGCCGCGCAGTCCGTGACATGGTGCCTCAAACCACGCGGCCACTCCGCGCGCTGCCATTTCTTTTCATAGCAAAAACCCCGTCGGTTGTCATCCGTAGCACTCTTACTCCACATCGGTTCGACGACGACGTTCTACGCTGCAAAAACAGACATAATGTCTTATGGGATAACAGCAATCAGTGATTTTATAATGTTACTTTAAATCCGTCTTGATTGCAATTTTTTTTTATTATTCATATGACCGGTTTCGGTTCATTCAGAACCATCTTCAGATCTGTAAAAATAATTATACTAATTTACTATTTCACGAAGCAAATCTTTTTCATCCTATCTTATCAACATCAAATGTACCAGAACGTACCTGATATTTAAGTTACAGGAGTAACCCGTCCAATTCAGCAACTTTCACATGCTACGTCACATAAAATTGGTTGGCAGAGTGCACGTCATTTATATTAATTATGACACTATTACCGACAGGTGGCGTCTGGTACATTTGTTACATTCATTTGCACATACTGTATTCAGTAGATCTTTTTTATATTAAAAATATTTAATTAAAATATGTAGATGTCAAAGCTAAAATCTGTACTTGTCAGGATTAAAAAACAGTAAAATTATCATTTTTATACGATCTAATAGGCAAAACTTAGATCGTATAAAAATGATAATTTTACTGTTTTTTAATCCTGACAAGTACAGATTTTAGCTTTGACATCTACATATTTTAATTAAATATTTTTAATATAAAAAAGATCTACTGAATACAGTATGTGCAAATGAATGTAACAAATGTACCAGACGCCACCTGTCGGTAATAGTGTCATAATTAATATAAATGACGTGCACTCTGCCAACCAATTTTATGTGACGTAGCATGTGAAAGTTGCTGAATTGGACGGGTTACTCCTGTAACTTAAATATCAGGTACGTTCTGGTACATTTGATGTTGATAAGATAGGATGAAAAAGATTTGCTTTCGTGAAATAGTAAATTAGTATAATTATTTTTACAGATCTGAAGATGGTTCTGAATGAACCGAAACCGGTCATATGAATAATAAAAAAAATTGCAATCAAGACGGATTTAAAGTAACATTATAAAATCACTGATTGCTGTTATCCCATAAGACATTATGTCTGTTTTTGCAAAGTTTGTGCCACGTCAGGCTTCGGGATACATTACGAAGTTCTTACGTATTAGGACAAAGATAATGAAAGAAAACTTGAAAATAAAATTTAACAAAACATGCTTAGACGCAGGGATTACTCCTAACTACGCAAAAGTAAAAATCAGGAATATGTCAAACATAGCACAAATAGTAAAACGTAAAAGTGAAGTATTATGGATTAAAACTCAAATTCGAGAAGCATATAAAATGAAAGACAAGTTAAATAGAGAAGATTTTAATCTTCACTTGATTTTAGGTGACATTTTATCTCCATTACAGTTCACATACGTAAGCAGAGAGATTGAAAATAGAATTGGCAAGGAGCGAGAATTAACTCTAAACAGACATCAGAAGAAGCTTTTTAACCTAGGTGTAGATTTTAATACTGATAACGAAACGGCGTATAAAAAGTTGCATACTTTTTGTGAGAGGGTCGTGAACTTAACTGAGATAGAATTAACAAAAGATGAGCAGAATCTTTTAAATAAAGGCCTGCAATATAACTTAAATCCCGCAATTAACTCAAATACAATAAAAAAGACTGTCGCAGAAGTGAAAATTGCATGTGATATCGCAAATATGAATAGATACGAACAGACAAACACGGCAATTAAAGTAAAGAAGTCGATTATAGATGAAATGCACTCTGCTCACAAGAACAGAAACGAACTACTAACTCTTAAGGGCTTGAATAAGAAGTTAGAATCACTTAAGGCTATCGTCACAAAGGCAGATAAGGGCGGCACTATGGTTTTAATACACGATACAGACTATATAGAGAAAACTGAAAAGTTCTTTATGGAAAACGGAATAGTAGAAGTCAAGAAAGATCCAACCAAGAAATTTCAAACAGAAATAAGGAAACAAATAGATAACAGTGTGTTTCTATTCACAGAGGAGGAAAAGTTTAAACTGAAAGTAATGAATCCGCGAATCCCCGAATTACGATCACAAATAAAGCTCCATAAAGTCGAAAAATCGATTCGCCCAATCGTTAGTAACACCAGCAGCCCAAGTTATAAATTAAATAAAGAGCTAAATAACAGATTGAAGGCGGCATATACATATCGTCGGACTTTCAACATTAGCAACAGCTACGAATTTGCCGAGCAAATTAAAGACGTACTTATACCTCAGAATGCGTCACTAGCTTCATTGGATGTCACCAATCTGTACACAAACATTCCCGTAAAAGAAACGATTGAGATCATTAAGACCAATCTCCTCACTCATGGTAAATTGGCACTGGGGGAAGTGATTGAACTAGTGGAAATGTTGGAACATGTATTGTCGTTCAATTACTTTACTTTCAATGGTAAAATTTATCAACAGAAAGACGGGCTGGCAATGGGGAACAGTTTAGCTGGGACGCTGGCTGACATTTTTGTAAATCACTTAGAAAACAAATTCTTTGATGAAAATCCTAATATCGCTGAGAAAATTGTATATTACAGGAGGTATGTGGACGACTCCATTTTATTATACAAAGGAGATAAAAATGATATCGAAAACTTAGCACAAAAAATGAGCTCTCAACACCCGAAAATTAGATTCACCATGGAATTTGAAGAAAACAACCGTATAGATTACTTAGATTTAACACTAATAAAGAAAAATGGGAAGCATGAATTTAGCATATTCAGAAAACCTACGTGTACAGATCTAGTTATCAACGAGCGCTCTTGTCACCCACCGCGATACAAATGGGCATATTTTACTTCGATGGTATACAGGCTACTAAGATTGCCACTAAGCCAACACGAAGTAGAAAAGGAGTTGAGCATTTTAAAACAAGTGGCCGTAGCGAACGGATATACGTGTAAGCAGGTGATGAATATTTATAGGAAGATAAAGAAGCGGCAAATGGAACAAACAGAAGGAAGGCAAGTAGCAGTTAAGAGGAACAACAAGAAAAAATATGTAGCTCTCACTTACAATGGAAGAATTGCAGACAAAATTGAAAGATGCTTTCGTAAATCCGACGTTAAAATAGGGTTCCGAACAAATAACACGTTAAAATTGAAGCTCCGGCATAGAATATGTAATAGTAGGAATAAATTTCAGGATTCAGGTGTATATAAAATCAAATGTAATGACTGCTGTAAACAATATATAGGGCAGACTGGTAGGAACTTTGAAACCAGATTCAGGGAGCACACCTACTCTCAAAACAAAACAGCTTTTGGGGCGCATATGGCTGCGACAAAGCACTCAGTCACGAATATTGAAAACAACTTAGACATCCTGCATAGAGCTCACAAGGGACGGTTCCTTAACATTTTAGAAGAGATCGAAATATACACCCACAAAAATAAAGATCCGGATTTAATCCTCAACGAACAAAGCGAATTCAATCATAACGCCTATTTTAGCATTTATGACGACCTACTAAGATGACAACTGTTGCGTATGGAGATCCAGGCCGAGGGATGAGAGATGGTGCGCGGTGGAGAAGCCGGAAGACGCGTGCAACGCCTGGCGTCGTTGACGGGGCCCTCCTGTGCGGCCCTCTTGCCCGCGGCGATGGACAGCAGACGACTGAGCGGACCGCGGCACAACACCAAAGTGGCGGGAACCATGGAAGCAGACCGTAGAAGAAAACAAGTTCACACTAGCACCATAGATATATAAATCGGCCTATGCCTATTAGATCGTATAAAAATGATAATTTTACTGTTTTTTAATCCTGACAAGTACAGATTTTAGCTTTGACATCTACATATTTTAATTAAATATTTTTAATATAAAAAAGATCTACTGAATACAGTATGTGCAAATAAATGTAACAAATGCACCAGACGCCACCTGTCGGTAATAGTGTCATAATTAATATAAATGACGTGCACTCTGCCAACCAATTTTATGTGACGTAGCATGTGAAAGTTGCTGAATTGGACGGGTTACTCCTGTAACTTAAATATCAGGTACGTTCTGGTACATTTGATGTTGATAAGATAGGATGAAAAAGATTTGCTTTCGTGAAATAGTAAATTAGTATAATTATTTTTACAGATCTGAAGATGGTTCTGAATGAACCGAAACCGGTCATATGAATAATAAAAAAAAATTGCAATCAAGACGGATTTAAAGTGACATTCTACGCTCCGTTTTGTTGCCCTTCATGGCAAGCCATCCTAGGCTAACAGCAAGATACATTTAAGCAAGATAACGCCCGCCCACTCACGGCGAGAGTTTCTGCTGCTTGTCTTCGTGGTTGTCAAAGCCTACCTTAGCCAGGAAGCTCGCCGGATCTCTCCGCAATAGAGAACGTTTCGAACTTTGCGGACAACAGCCTCGAACCAGCTCGGGATTTTGACGATCACCAGTTGCACGACATCTGTCAGGACATCCAACAACTCTGACAATCAATGCAAAGCCGAAACACTGCTTGTGTAAGGGACGGAGGAGGACCAACGCGTTATTGACTTGCTCGGTTTGTGAAGCTCTTTCTCTTGAATAAGTTATCCAATTTTTCTTAATTTTTAGCATTTATTTGTCTTTAAAGGTACATCACGTCAACCAATTCCCGCCCCATTCGGGTTTCGTGGTGTCTGTTTTCTTTCCTTGCAGTGCAATTTCTGAAAAATCGAAGAATTAGTAAGTTCGATCCGTTGCAGATTTACATTGATGAAAAGCATCCGGACACTCATGTGCAAAGCTGAATCTTTTATGTTAGCAGAAGAGCCAACACCGTGTTACGTGGAGGCCGAAATGCACGCGTTTTAGCTCACTCAGGCTGGCGTGAGGAGGGAAGAACTATACTGACGTGAGGTCTGGAACATGACAAGGAATGAGAATTCAGAAAGCGGACATAATTATTTTGATACTTAACTTAAATCCATTAATGATGAACGTCGGTCTTGACGGCACATGATTCACAATATTATCTGTTCAGAATACATTCTTGAAGTAATTATAGTAACTGAATATGGAGCCTAGCTAGGTCGTAGCAAATGACGTAGCTGAAGGCTATGCGAAACTGTCGTCTCTGCAAATGAGAGCGTATGTAGACGGTGAACCAACGCTAGCAAAGTCGGCTGTACAACTAGGGCGAGTGCTAGGGAGTCTCTAGACTGGACCTCCGTGTGGCGGCGCTCGGTCTGCAATCACTGATAGTGGCGACACGCGGATCCGACGTATACTAACGGACCGCGGCCGATTTAAAGGCTACCACCTAGGAAGTGTGGTGTCTGGCGGTGACACCACAGAATCCATCACTAGAAATCACGAGAGGTGGACCCGCCAGTATAAAAGGAAGCGGGGAGCATTGTGTTGTCAGTAAAGGAGCAGTAAGAGTCAGTCAGGGGAGTTCAGAGACAAGTGGACTAGTCACTGCATGTTACCCGAGTACCAAATTAATCAGGGACATTTCAACCCTGCTACAGCTGCCCAATGAGTGTGTTAGTGGTGCGACTGTAAAGTGGAAAAGCTAAGGAACAAGCATAGCTAAAATATGACTAAGCCGACCTCATTCACTGAAAGACAATGACCGGCGGGCACTGCTGAGGGTGGCTGTAAGGAGTTGCATGAAAGCAACAGTGGGATTCTCTCCTCAACTCCAAAGTCCCATCGACTGTCATGCTAGCACAAAGACTGTGTGCAGGGAGTTAAAAAGGATGGGGTACAATGTTCAAGCGGCTCCTTATAAGGCACAAATTTCTGTAGCCAGTGCTAAGCGACGGTTGAGGTGGTGCAAAGGGTGACACCATTGGACAGTGGATGACCAGAAAAGAGTAATTTGTAGTGATGAATCACACTACATTCTGTGTTTCGCGAATGTCTGGTGAACGATGCGTGCCAGCGTGTGTCTTGATAACAGTGAAGTACGGAGGGGGTAGTGTTACGGTATGGGGGTGTTTGTTGTGTCTAGGTTGCGGTCGCCTTATTGTGAATAAGAAAATGCTAAATGTGGAAGGATATTATCACAATTTACAGTGCTTGTGTACTGTGAACAGTAGAGGAACGATGATAATATCAGTGACACTACACCCTGTGATGCAGTAGAATCTGTGAGGTTATGGTTTCTTGATAGTAAAAGTCCTAAAGTAGGCTGACTTGCCCAGAATCCCGAACTGGCCTCAGCGGAATACTACTGGGACGAATTAGAACGTCGATTTCGCTAAAGATGCCAGGTTACAATCTGACTGGAGACGCCTGGAAACTTCTCTCTGTGAGAGCCTATTCTGAGACAACGTAGCAAAGCGGATACGATCAAACGTCGGAATTGACCTAAGCATGGCAGAACTACAGAGAACACAAGCAATGTAATTCCTTCCTGGTGTTATGACTGGAACTGATCGGCTGTCTTATCCACTCCGTTGCATAGACACAGCGCATGCATGGTCGTTTACATCTTCGTGTGGGTTGAGAGATGCCTATGAACAATCTAAGTGACTGTGTTATTGATGCAATATACACATTCAACGTCAGTGTTTAGGAGAGCTTGAAACGAAGTGATGCAACACATTTTTAGATGAATGTAAATCGCACTGATGATAAAGGGGATAGGCAAAATAATGTGAACACCTGCACTTAATTGGAAATGTTTCATTAATAAGGGTTGGATCTCCATTTGCTCGTAATACAGTTGCGGTACTTCTTGGAATACTGGCATATAATGCCAGTGGAATGTTATGCCACTCTTCCATCAGAACCTCTTTTAACTCCTGTAGTGACGAGGGAGGCGGAAATCTGCTCCGGAGTCTGCGCTCCAATACCTCCCACAAGGTTTCAATAATGTTGAAGCCAGGGGACTGTGCTGGCCAGGGAAGACGCTGCAGTTCAGGTGCATGCTCCTCATATCGCGATTGTACTTTCTTGGCTGTCTGAATGGGTGCATTATCATCCTCAAATATGGCATCATTGTTGGGGAACAACTTTTGAATCATATGGTGCATTTTATCACCTAAAATGTACACAGAATCGTTGGCTGTAACACAGCCTTTGGGAGTAATGATGGGATCAGCAGAATACCATGATATGGCTACCCACACGATTACCCTTCCACCTCCATGCTTAACCGTTGGAATCGAGCAATCAGGATTGTAGGCTTCTTTTGGCATTCTCCAATCGCAAACCCGATTCGATGTCGGAAATAACGAAAATGTTGACTCTTCGCACCATATGACGTGTTTCCACTGATCAACCGACCAGGATTTATGCTCCTGACACCATGGCTCAAAATGGCTCTGAGCACTATGGGACATAACATCTGTGGTTATCAGTCCCCTAGAACTTAGAACTGCTTAAACCTAAGGACATCACACACATCCATGCCCGAGGCAGGATTCGAACCTGCGACCGTAGCGGCCACGCGGTTCCAGACCGAAGCGCCTAGAACCGCACGGCCACACCGGCCGGCTCCTGACACCATATTTTACGCTTCTTTGCGTTGGTTGTCACTAATGGTTTCGGTATAGCAGCTCGTCGAAGAATATTAGCTTTATGGAGTTCTCAGCAGACAGTGTCGATAGATACGGGGTCTTGAACATGCCTATTGAGCTCTGCATATGATCTCTGTCATTTAGTTTTGATTTTCGCCCACTATTACGTTTACACGATGATGTCTTTCGATGTTTTGTGTAGGCTGTCATGACTGTTGATGCAGCTGCTCTTGGAACATTCAATAAGTTGGCTTTCTTGGTTACTAAGGCTCCAGCTAATCAAGCCCCACAATCTGCCCTCTTTGGAACTCTGTTAGGTCTTTCATTGCACGTCGGCCGCGACCTCTGAATGCAAATACGAGCCGGCCGCGGTGGCCGAGCGGTTCTAGGCGCTTCAGTCCGGAACCGCGCGACTGCTACGGTCGCAGGTTCAAGTCCTGCCTCGGGCATGGATGTGTGTGATGTCCTTAGGTTAGTTAGGTTTAAGTAGTTCTAAGTTTTAGGGGACTGATGACCTCAGATGTTAAGTCCCATAGTGCTCAGAGCCATTCGATCCATTTTGCAAATACGAAGTGTGCACTACTTGTAAACAAGCTGCGCTGATGCATGATCCGTACTGAAGACTCGCAGTCCTGCGCAACACGTGCCTTACCTGCGTTGTTGACCGTCAAACATAACCATCCCATTATTACCACTGTTCACGTTATTTTGCCTATCCGTTGTAGCTACAGAGCAACTGAAATCCATTTGCGGTAAACAGATTACAAATTAACTTCCGACGCTGCCCTTCCTCCTTCCTATGCAATCGTGGAAAGTTTTGTTGAGATGCCCAATAACAGTACTCGCAACATCAAGGATGTGGATTATTGGCCTGGTAGGACAGCGGTGCAAACTAAACGTGCTCTAATGACTAGGACTCAATGCACCACCTCCCTTCCGTCGTAACCCACGAAATAAGAAACGTGTACAGAAGTAATTTGCACTCGGGTACCTACGTGCCTGGAAGCAGGCGTTCGCCGCATAATGGCAGTGAGTCACGTGTTTTGCAGCCCTCGGGAACAATACGCACCTCCCGCTTGGCGGCGACGCGACCTCTGGCGGACAATGGCCCGCGAGCGGTTTCGCGGTCGAGGCTGTTGCCGCGACCCATATCGTGCGGTCGCGCCGTCCGCTTTGTGCCGTGCGGCTCGCTCGAGGCAACGTTCGTGACGGACTGATTACGCTGAACCTCGTGGAGTACCTGTCGCGATTAGCGTTGAGGTAAACCAAGCCCGTCGGTCGTCTCCCAAAAACTAATTAGGCAGTGTAATTACATACCATGTGGAATAAAAAAAATGGTTCAAATGGCTCTGAGCACTATGGGACTTAACTTCTGTGGTCATCAGTCCCCTAGAACTTAGAACTGCTTAAAACTAACTAACCTAAGGACATCACACACATCCATGCCCGAGGCAGGATTCGAACCTGCGACCGTAGCGTTCGCGCGGTTCCAGACTGTAGCGCCTGGGATCGCTCGGCCACTTCTGCCGGCTGTGGAATAAAAGGGCGACGAAATTTTTTCCTTTATTCACTACTGGCCATTAAAATTGCTGCACCACGAAGACGACGTGTTACAGACGCGAAATTTAACCGATAGGAAGAAGATACTGTGATATGGAAATGATTAGCGTTTCAGAGCATTCACACAAGGCGACACCTACAACATGCTGACATGAGGAAAGTTTCCAACCGATTTCTCATACACAAACTGCAGTTGACCAGCGTTGCCTGGTGAAACGTTGTTGTGATGCCTCGTGTAAGGAGGAGAAATGCGTACCATCACGTTTCCGACTTTGATAAAGGTCGGATTGTAGCCTATCGCGATTGCGGTTTATCGTATCGCGACATTGCTGCTCGCGTTAGTCGAGATCCAATGACTGTTAGCAAAATATGGAATCGGTGAGTTCAGGAGAGTAATACGGAACGCCGTACTGGATCCCAACTGTCTCGTATCGCTAGCAGTCGAGATGACAGGCATCTTATCCGCATGGCTGTAACAGATCGTACGGCCACGTCTCTATCCCTGCGTCAACAGATGGGGACGTTTGCAAGACAACAACCATCTGCACGAACAGTTCGACGATGTTTTGCAGCAGCATTGACTATCAGCTCGGAGACCATGGCTGCGGTTACCCTTGACGCTGCATCACAGACAAGATCGCCTGCGATGGTGTACTCAACGACAAACCTGGGCGCACGAATGGCAAAACGTCATTTTTTCGGATGAATCCAGGTTCTGTTTACAGCATCATGATTGTCGCACCCGTGTTTGGTGACATCGCGGTGAACGCACGTTGGAAGCGTGTATTCGTCATCGCTATACCGGCGTATCACCCGGCGTGATGGTATGGGGTGCCATTGGTTACACGTCTCGGTCACATCTTGTTCGCATTGACGACACTTTGAACAGTTGACGATACATTTCAGATGTGTTACGACCCGTGTCTCCATTCGATCCCTGCAAAATCCTACATTTCAGCAGGGTAATGCACGACCGCATGTTGCAGTTCCTGTATGGGCCTTTCTGGATACAGAAAATGTTCGAGTGCTGCCCTGGCCAGCACATTCTCCAGATCTCTCACCAATTGAGAAAGTTTGGTCAATGGTGGCCGAGCAACTGGCTCGTCACAATGCGCCAGTCACTACTCTTGTTGAACTGTGGTATCGTGTTGAAGCTGCATGGGCAGTTGTACCAGTACACGCCATCCAAGCTCTGTTTGACTCAATGCAAAATAAAATTGCTGCAGAGAAAGAAACCGTATTTAGACAAGAAATTGGCTTCAGAGTCATCTGAAGCAAATAGCAGCTAGCATATACGTCACACCTTGTTTCATTAGCGTCTCCTTTCGTAAAATAAATTGGTTACATTACTTCCGTTACGTAGGAATGTCCATTTCGAGCCTTGTAACGAACATTTCACGTTTACTCGATTAAATAGGGCTTCACTTCATACAAATTAAGAGAGCAGTGCTCTGTTTTCCTTTTTGCATACACTCTTTTCTGTGAATATATACTACTTAACTTTTCTCCGAGGGTCAGTGATCTGTTCTCTGAGGGAACCTAACACAAGAAAAGGCTGTAGAAGTACTATTATTCGTTTTAGTAACATAGATTCCAGTAGTAGAAGCTGATGTAGAAAAATTAATGTGCTGGTGGTAGTAGTAAAGCCTTTTTATACTTTAAAAATTTTATTTTTTGTTATTGTAGGAGTGGTATTTGCTGTTGTAACAACAATGAAAGACCTACGTTGAAACAATGCTCCGGCAGTAGACAACATTCCGGCAGAACTACAGATAGCCTTGGGAGAGTCAGCCATGACAAAACTGTTCCATCTGGTGAGCAAGATAGAAGAGACAGGCGGCATATCCTCATTCTTGAATTCCAATATAATAATTTCATTGTTGTAATCGAGTAAACGTGAAATGTTCGTTACAAGGCTCGAAATGGACATTCTTACGAAACGGAAGTAATTCGAATTATTATATTGGTCTTCAAGACTGAGGATATGTCGCCCGTCTCTTATATCTTGCTCACCAGATGGAACAGTTTCGTCATGCCTGACTCTCCCAAGGCTATCTGTAGTTCTGCCGGAATGTTGTCTACTGCCGGAGCATTGTTTCGACTTAGGTCTTTCATTGTTGTTACGAGTCAGCCATGACAAAACTGTTCCATTTGGTGAGCAAGATGTAAGAGACAGGCGACATATCCTCAGTCTTGAAGAACAATATAATAATTCGAATTCCAAAGGAAGCAGGCGCCGAGGGCGACAGGTGTGAAAATTACCGAACTGTCAGTTTAATATGTCACGGTTGCAAAATACCTACACGAATTATTTACAGACGAATTGAAAAATTGGTAGAAACCGACCTTGGGGAAAATCACTTTGGATTCTGTAGGAACACGCAAGGCAATACTGACTGTACGCCTTATCTTAGAAGATGGGCGAACGAAAGGCATTTGTAGACTTAGAGAAAGCTTTTGACAATGTTGACTGGAACACTCTCTTTCAAATTCTGATGGTACCATGGGTAGAATGTATGGAGCGAAAGGCTATTTCCAATTTGTACAGAAACCAGATAGCAGTTATAAGAATCGAGAGGCATGAATGAGAAGCAGTGGTTGTAAAGGGAATGAGACAGGTTTGTAACCTATCCCTGATGTTATTAAATTTGTATATTGAGCAAGGGGTAAAGGAAACAAAAGGGAAATTTAGAGTAGGACTTAAAGTCCAGGAGCAAGAAATAAAAACTTTGAGGTTTGCCGATAACATTGCAATTCGGTCAGACACTGCAAAAAACTTGGAGCAGTTGAATGGAATGGACAGTGTCTTGAAAGGAGTAAATAAGACGAACATCAACAAAAGGAAAACGAGGATAATGGAATGTAGTCGAATTAAATCGGGTGATACTGAGGGTATTAGATTAGGAAATCAGACGCTTTAAGTAGTAAATGAGTTTTGCTGTTTGGGGAGCAAAATAACTGATGATGGTCGAGGTAGAGAGGATATAAAATGTAGACTGGCTATAGCAAGGAAAGCATTTCTGATAAAGAGAAATTTATTAACACCGAGTATAGATTCTAATGTCAGGAAGTCTTTTCTGAACATATTTGTCTGAAGAGTAGCCATGTATGGAAGTGAAGTGTGGACGAAACACTGTTTAGACAAGAAGAGAATAGAAGCTTTTGAAATGTGGTGCTACAGAAGAATGCTGAAGACTAGATGGGTAGATCACGTAACTAATGGGGAAGTACTGAATAGAAATGGGCAGAAGAGGAACTTGTGACACAACTTTAGAAGAAGGGATCGCTTTGTAGGACACGTTCTGAGGTATTGAGGGATCACCAATTTAGTTTTGTAGGGAAGCGTGGAGGGTAAAAATCGTAGAGGCAGACCAAGAGATGAAGACACTAAGCAGGTTCAGAAAGATGTAGGTTGCAGTAGTTGAGGAGGGTTGCACAGGATTGAGTAGCATGGAGAGCTGCATCAAGCAAGTGTTTGGACTGAGGACCACAACGACAACACCACAAGGGAAGTTAGTACGATAGACACTAGAAACATACTGTAATATCCAGAAATGGGAAGATAAGAGAAAAGGGAGTAGATTATTGTGATGACTCATATAAATCGAATGATCTATGTGGTATGGTCTACAGAATCTGTAGACCAGATCGCAGTGCCACAGAAAAGTCGGCAACACGAATCGCTACCGCAGACATTAGCGAGGTCTCACTGCAATCTGCAATGATGTCTACGAGCCGCTCCTGAAGATCACAACTCCCTCTCAGCGCAGCTGTGCTCCAACTCTGAGATCAATGCAGTGCAAGAACCCTGACCAGTTCAAGACCTCAGCTGCAGTGGTCAACATCATCGTCTAGGACCAATATGATAGTGGACTTGTTAAAATGAATGTGGAACATTCTACTGCAAGAGAACTGTTTGTTAATTTGTGTATCAGGGGAAACTGTAATAGTGAATAACTGTTGTATATTATCTAGTACTCCTGCGGCAAAGACGTCTGTCAATTTTAAGTGAATATTTATTCATTTATGTTATAAAGTGTGCCAGGCGGAGTGGCCGAGAGGTTCTAGGCGCTGAAGTCTGGAACCGCGCCACCGCCATGGTCGCAGGTTCGAATCTTGCCCCAGGCATGGATGTGTGTGATGTCCTTACGTTAGTTAGGTTTAAGCAGTTCTAAGTTCTAGGGGACTGATGACCTCAGAAGTTAAGTCCCATAGTGCTCAGAGCCATTTGAATCATTTGTTATAAAGTGAACTAATATTTAATGTGTTCTAGTGTGATGAGTCTTCTTCCAAGGCAATCAAAGAACCCACAGCTTTGGCCGGACGAATGTACTTTCGCCTGGTCATCAAAGTCCATTGTTATTGTCAAGAAAGAGGACTACAATAAAAAAAAGATAATAAATAAAGTACATGGAGAACGAACTGCACGAGGCGAATGGTTTCTGGGAAAAGATTAGCAATGGAATTCCTCGGATAGAGGGCGTCTACGTGAGCGTGTGCAAGTGTGTGAGGAGGCGGAGGAAGAGAGCGAGCGAGAGAGTTAGAGAGAGAGAGAGAGAGAGAGAGAGCGATGATTGAAGTGGGGAGTCGAGGCGGTAGTTTTCCATTCGCCTCCCTGGCTGAGTCCCGGTACCTGCGGCCACCTCCCTAATAGGGAGCACCGGGATTCGGGGTCAGCAGGGCCCGGCTGCCGCCTGGGGGTATAATAGCCGCTCCAGAGGCGCCGTCCTGGCTGCCTCTGCGGCGAGTGGAAAACTTTCCGCTCCGCGCTGCGCCACGGCGGTTACTGGCAACTCGCTAATCTGTTCCGCGTAAAAAGTGTAATGTCCCTGCGCCCCCCTCCCCTACCCGCCGCCGCGGGTACGTGATGACTGCCAGGTAGGCACTTCAGCCGGCTGCCACGCAACCTCTCCGTGCCGTTGCACTGCCACCTCGATTGCTTCGTCATTCGCAGTTTTCTCTTCAACTCTCACACAGACTTCCAGTACTTTGCCACACACTCCTCTCAGCAGCCATGATGCACATACACATGCAAAAACCACGTAATAATAGGAATTTATTAGCAATCATTACTTCTGACGTTTACTTCTCCAAGCATTTCATTAGTCATTTATGTTAACAACTAACATACAGTAAACTTTCATACAGTGTAACGCAGTGTCGAACTCTTCCGGTTTTATAAAAAGAAACTACACAACTCCAAAGACCTCAAACGTCTATGATGTATATAGGCAGACTGGACGGACGAATTAAAGTTTGTACCAAGGCTGGGATTCCAATCCGGGTGTCCCACTCACTGCCCAAACGCGCTAACCCCTACGCCATCCTTTTTATTTATTTATTTATTTTTTTTTAACCCAGACCCGAAGAAGTTTTGATTTTTTTTCTCAAAACTCTATCCACTGCACCAACTTTTTTTTTTTTGCATGGCAGACGCTCTTTTTTCCTTATATTAAACTAATAATAATGCGACAGTGTAAGTAGGCTGTTTAGGTTTTCTTAGCGCTCTGTATGAAAATCACTGGCTGCGCTGTGTGCAGTCTGTGGCTAGTTAGCATTGTTGTAATACTCGACATTGTAGCGTTGGGCAGCTGGATGTTAACAGCGCGTAGCGTTGCACAGTTGGTGAGCCGCCAGCAGTGGTGGATGTGGGGAGAGAGATGGCGGAGTTTTGAAATTTGTAAGACTGGTTGTGATGAACTGCTATATACATTATGACTTTTGAACACTATTGAGGTAAATACATTGTTTGTTCTCTATCAAAATCTTTCATTTGCCAACTATGCCTATCAGTAGTTAGTGCCTTCCGTAGTTTGAATCTTTTATTTAGCTGGCAGTAGTGGCGCTCGCTGTTTTGCAGTAGTTCGAGTAACGAAGATTTTTGGTGAGGTAAGTGATTTGTGAAATGTATAGGTTAATGTTAGTCAGGGCCATTCTTTTGTAGGGATTTTTGAAAGTCAGATTGCGTTGCGCTAAAAATATTGTGTGTCAGGTTAAGCACAGTCCTGTATAATTGTTCAAAAGGGGACGTTTCAACAGATCCTATAACCTATAACGCGAATGTTAGGGGAAAAAAATAGATGTGCCGAGACGCAACCCATTGGCATTTCGACCTCTCTCTTTTCTTATTTTTATTTTTTTTTTTACTCTGCTCGCTCACCCCACAGTACAATACCGCGACCAATTTTAATTTTTTTCCCCCCCCCATCGCGATGTGTAAACAACACTTTAGAACCAACCCGGGAGAGAAGTCTTTCTAATTGAACGGGATCATAAAACTGAATGCATACAAATCAGAATCAAAGTAAGCAGTATCTACTGATCAGCAGTATCTACTGACGGATAACATCAGCGAACCAATTGTGAATTTTTAAGGAGCCAGGTTGAACACGACGCGTACTCTTGTCAAAACTGAAACGAACAGTAACTCGACGAGGAACAGATTTAGGAGACTCGACAGACACCACGGCGCGGGCAGAAAACACCGCCGCCAAGAGGAAAACGACAACAAACTCCGCTACGCAACTACGACGTGACTCCGGCCGGTACACCAACAAGACTGAGTACCTTCGACACAAGCGGCGCTGCGGCACAGGCGGAAGTTAACGACAACCTGCTCGCTCGACGCGCAAGGCGACACTTGACCACCCTCGTTCAGCGGCTTTGCACACCTGATCCGAATAATCTACCACGCCTGCCGCTATGCGGTTGTGCAAAGCCACTGTGCCATAGTGATGTAATGGTTAGCACATGTGCCTAGTGAACAGGGAACCCAGATTTGAATCCCAGACTTCGTACAAATTTTCATTCTTCGGTTAAGTCTGCATATATAGATGCGTGAGACATCAAAAAGTGTCTGGAATCATATAGTTTCATCTGATTAATGCAACTGTGCCTGGATTTCAGGCAGGATCCCCCATTTCGTTTGATACTGAGGTGCCATTCCAGTAGAACTGAAGAGCCTCTGAATGCTGTTCGAGTCTAAGATTAATACCAGTGGGCCGAGACAGGAGTGAGAGTTTCGACTGAGGAGGGAAGGTTGCTAGGATAGTGCGGGCTTGGTGCAAATTTTCATTTATCGCTTCGGCCTGCATACATACATCTTTTTATTCTGCCTCATCACATCTGCATATAAACTGCATCTTTCTTTAATTTACGCTTCAGTCTTGCTCTTCAGTCCCAAGAATGGTTTGATGCAGGCTCTCCATGCTCTTGATCTCAGCGTAACTACTGCAGCGCCGGCCGCGGTGGTCTAGCGGTTCAGGCGCTCCGTCCGGAACCGCGCGACTGCTACGGTCGCAGGTTCGAATCCTGCCTCGGGCATGGATGTGTGTGATGTCCTTAGGTTAGTTAGGTTTAAGTAGTTCTAAGTTCTAGGGGACTGATGACCACAGATGTTAAGTCCCATAGTGCTCAGAGCCAGCCAACTACTGCAGCCTACATACACTTGAACTTGCTAACATTATTCGTCCTTTGTTCCCCTCTACAATTCCCCTCCTAACCTTCTCTTTTATCAAAATGATGGTTCCTTGGTGCCTCAGACCGTGTTCTATCCTATTAATCAAGGTGCGCTATAAATGTTTGTTTCCGAATTCAGTTCAGTACCGCTTCACAATTCCCACCTTTTTAGCCGAAGTTGCCAATGTGCGCTTCTGCAATGGCTCTCGACTTGTAGGTACGCGGGTTAGAATCCTCGTGGGGGAAAATTTACACTGTCTGTGCAAGGGGGAGGAGGTGGTGGCGTAAAATTTCTGATCACCAATCTTTGAACCAATGTCCTTGTCTGAATTCCGGACATCTCCTCGGAGTGTGCTACTGTTCATAGTGATCCATCTATCGGATCGGGACATGAAGCTTGGTGCTATTCACAAGGACGAACACCAGGTTTCACCCTCTCCATAGCAACACAAACCTGATGCTACACTGTACAGACACTCATCATAGTGATCCACACGTCACCCTTATTCATCTGACACTTCATAACAGATCGGAGGAGGGCAACGGCAGACCACCTGCGCTAGGACTTTACTTGGAACGGCGATGCATGTGCTCTCCCTACTCTCATTTCCTGAGTATGCTGCTGCTCTGAATCACTTGCTCTCTTGTTATTCGATCCTTTCTTGTCTAAACTCTTTACCGTCCACGTTTCAGCACCGTACAAGGCTGCACTCCAGGTGAATCCCTTAATAAAAAAATATCAAACACTTCATTTTTGATAGTTTTCTTTCAGTCTATAGTCGCATTTACTTTTATAATGAATACTGATTTAGTTCCATTTTAGAACACCTTCTGATTAACTGTAGTTGCAGAGAAATCCATCAGTGATGACTTCTGTACTCAGTCTCCATGCTACATTAGTAGAGCTCTGCAACTGCAGCAGATCTGATCTTCTAAATGGAACGAAAGCGATCTTTGTTATAAACAGTATAAACTGTAATAAAAATATTAAAATAATAGTTAGGCTTCATATCTCCGCTTGGCTTAAGTATCAAGCTTGCATAAACTTAAATTTCTATTCGATGCCAATACATTTCCCTGGTTCAGAGAAGCCTTTCTTGTTATTGCGAGTATGCATTTTCTGTTCTCTCTGCTTCGTCCATCATCAGTTTTCTTCCTACCCAAATAGCGAAAATCTTCTATTACTTTTAGTCTCCCATTTCCTGATCTAATTCTCACAGCATCGGCTGAATGCAAACGTAGCGTACAAATTGAAGGAGCTGGTAGAGGAGTCGAGAAACAACAACTTTGGAACAGGAAGTAATCCTGAGCTAGTGAAAGCTTATGACTGTCAGGAGCGACAGACACAGTTGTTGCACATGCATCCTATGTTCAGCAAATATAATGCACCGTTTATGTGTACGTGTGACTGGATGTAAGTACACGGAGCACCTGCACCCTTTACCGTGCTGCACTACATACCACAGGCGTTGGATCGGAAAGTGGGTCTAATCGCATGGCCATTTGTCCGTGGCCACCTCGCTATCCTGATATGGCGCTATTTGTGTGTATGTGTACTTGTGTGTGTGTGTGTGTGTGTGTGTGTGTAGGACCATATCACAAACCTTGTGTTCGTAACAACAGTTCCCGACGAAGAAACACCGATGGCTGGTGTACTTCGTACAGTGCGCCGGAATTTTCTACGGAGATGTTGTGGCCATAGCGAATATAGTGGTCGCCAATTTGAGCACCTCTGTAGCGTACAACATTTGTGAGTAAACAGTACATTATCTTTGCTGAGCTTAAGGCGCATTTGCATTATTGTCCTTGTTATTCCTCACATACCGAAGCTTTCACTGGCTCAGGATTACTTCCAAAATCGCAAATTCCTATTCAGAAGTTACTGTATTTCGACTCCTCTTTTAGATACGTCAGTTTGTGCGCAACTTTTTGAATCGTCCTGTATAATATTCCCCAGGTGCGACCGCTTCATCAGGTCTTTATGATAACTTTCAGTTATATCTTGCATACGATGATGATGGACCTTCCCCTCCGAAAATACATATTGCGGTTAAAAACCTAAAAAAAAAGAAAAAAAATACGGACAGTCGTCAGAGTAATGTTCGTAGAATCTTTCAGTGTCTCTCGAGTGGCACATGAAGGGGTTATGTATGGGTTAAAATTCCTGGTTACTGCTTTACCCTCGGCTCGGGAATTAATAAGAAGAATTGCTTTTACATGTCAGAAGGCACTTATCGTAGTCTGTCCATGAGATGAAATCACCGTCACCTTATTTAATGTATGAAACCCCGACTTCCACCGCTCTGCTCACTGTCCATACACAGTAACGAGGTCAAGACAGTCAGTGGATAAAAGAGCAGGCCGCAAAATTCGTCGTTTAATTACAGCAGATTAGATTTAAACCATTATATAGTCGTCTTCAGTGCTTACAAGAACAGGTGACATTAGTCTAATGTGTCACGTAGTAAACAATATAGCTCGACGTAGAGCATAAGGGAGCTCATATCGCGTTCATGTTAGACTCCTGTATCCTCTGTATCAACGAATGTTGTTTACTACTTGGCACTTTGAAGTAATGTCACCTGTTATACGCAATGACGATGTCTACATAATCGTTGAAATCTAGATCTGCTGTAATTAAACGAGGAATTTCGCAGTCGATTGCTACTCTTTTTCTCCACTGCCATATTCAACGATCTCTGCGCACAACAGCAAAATGGTTCAAGTGGCTCTGAGCACTATGGGACTTAACATCTGTGGTCATCAGTCCCCTAGAACTTAGAACTACTTAAACCTAACTAACCTAAGGACATGACACACATCCATGCCCGAGGCAGGATTCGAACCTGCGACCGTAGCAGTCGCGCGGTTCCGGACTGAGCGCCTAGAACCGCTAGACCACCGCGGCCTGCGCACAACAGCACCACATGGATTCCAAAATCCAATGAGACGTCAAGTCAGTCTCATATTCTGGAAATGAGCGATGAGGGCACATGTGGCCCTTGGAACGGTCCTAGTTGAGATGGTTTCCCGCAGCTTTCCTCAGACGAGTTATGAAGTGTCAAGTATTCATCTGCGTCGCGCCGGTGGCTGTAACGACTGCTTGTTCTTTGTTATGTTGTGTATGTGTTCTTGTGACTGACTGGAAGGTCTGGAGAGAATTCCGGTACCGGAACATAAGAGACCGACAAACCAAGCTTGCCCTGCGGCTGGGGCATCACTACCAATAGTGTCACATACAGTTGCTACACGCGACACTACGGAAAGGTTTCGAATTTAATCACTCACAATGGGGCAAAGTTCTGTGGGCAGGAACCGTATGCCACCACCTTTCCTGCCCTCGCCGGCCAAATACTGGCAATGAACATTTCTTCCACCAAAGAACTTCGAGCAGTCTACCTCCGAGGCGCGAGCGCCAACTCAGAAGTGAGCGTTAGCGACATCGGTCGGCTACGAAGGGGCGTTGCAGAAACAAACAGGTGTATGGAATCGCATGAATTCCTTTTAAACGCTCCAAACGCTGCTGATAAAGTCCTTTCCGCATTTCCGTTTGGTCGACATGCAACAAATACAGCGCTAGCTTTGCATAAAACTCCTCGTAGCTATACACTGACAAGCCAAAACATTACGACCACCGGCCACCGCGACGTTGGATGCCGCTTGATGGTGTTACGGGCACGTGACGGTAACAAAAGTATGTGAGCGGAGCAGCCGCGGACGGGATACCACCATAGCCAAGATAAGGGCTGCAAATGGCGAAATCCACTGAGATAAACAACTTTGACAAAGGACAGATTATTCGAAAACGGCGAAGTTGGTCGAATGTTCACGTGCTACTGTCGTGAGCAGCTGCGCAAACAGGTAGAAGGACAGTGAAACTACCACCAGACGCTAAGTGGTTGGAAGTCCACTGAAGGTGGGGTTCGAAAGTTTCTCTGTTCTGTAAAGTAGTATAGATGTTGCTGTGTGGCATCTCTGCCGAAAGAGTACAATGCTGGTCCATGTGCAAGTGCTTCAGAGTACACTGTTCATCGTACATTTTTGAACGTGGAGCTCCGCAGCAGACCACCCCTGTGTGTTGACACGCTGATCCGAAGACGTCGTCAATTACGATTGTAGCGCCCGCTGGACCATCGGGATTCGACCGTCGATCAATGGAAACATGTCGGCTCTTCGGGTGAATTTTTGTTAAACAGCAGTTTTATGCTATGGAAGATACTCACCCGCACTTGCATGGGACCTGTGGTAGCAATAGAAGACACACTGACTGCTTCGAACCACCCGTATCTCTTCACGCTTTATGTCTTCTCCGAAGCCTATGTCACCTTTCAGCAGTATAATTGTCCGCGTCTCGGCGAGAGAACCGTGATACATTAGTTTGAGGAGTGAACTCACGATGATATCTCGGCGGCCAAATTCGCCTGATGTGAATCCTGTGAAACCCATGTAGGTCGCCATGGGGCGCCGTCGACACGTACGCAAATCAGAGGCCTGTTATTTACGCGAATTACATGACCTGTGCATAGAGTGCCTGTAGTGTTGGCAGAAGAGCCAACACTGTTTCTAGAGGAGGCCGAAATGCACGCGTTTAATTACACGCTGACTGGCGTGAGGTCTGGAATAGGACAATATGTTGAGAATTGCAAATAAAGTAAGTAGTTGATATAATACTTAACTTTAATCCACAATTGTAGAACATCGCTCTTGATGATACATGCTTCACATAAAAAAAATCAATTGAATACGGCGCCTTGCTAGGTCGTAGCAAATGAAGCTGAAGGCTATGCTAACTATCGTCTCGGCAAATGAGAGCGTATTTGTCAGTGAACCATTGCTATGAACGTCGGCTGTACAACTGGGGCGAGTGCCAGTACGTCTCTCTAGACCTGCCGTGTGGTGGCGCTCGGTCTGCTATCACTGACAGTGGTGACATGCGGGTCCGGCGTATACTAATGGACCGCGGCCGATTTAAAGGCTACCACCTAGCAAGTGTGGTGTCTGGCGGTGACACCACAGTGCCACATGGGGTACTCAGCGGCCAAGAAACCTTTATTACGCAAACAAAATAAGGTGACACAACTGCAGGGGGCACAGTAACATAAAAATTAGAGCGCACAGTAATGGTTCAAGGTGTTATTCACCGACGAATCTAAAGATGAAGCATCTGCAAGCCATCGTCGAATGTTTGTTCACTGACTTCACGGGTTCGAGTCAGTGTATCACCAATGTGAAGCGTGGTGGAGGGTCGGTCGTGGTGAGGGGATGTTTTACGGATGATTGTTCTTGAGCAGGACAATGATCCTAAACATGCTTCTAAATTTCGCAGACGGTATGTCAGCGGGAAAGAGTGGGGAACTGAACAATGTGATTTGGCCAAGTCAATCACCTGACTTAAATTCCAATGAAATCTTATGGGATGAACTTGACAGATAGCCAGGAAACTGAGGTCATCTAATGTTGAAGATCAGTGGGATAATTTACAGACGTGTTGGACTGCAATATCTGCAAATACATCAAAAAATTCTATCTCTAGAAAGCCAAGAATTTGTGCAGCTGCTCTGAGGGAAAGGGCTGCTCAGTTTGCTGCTGCAGATGCAGTACGATGCGCCACATCCATACACCGCAAACGACCATCTCCCCTCTCGGTAGTGACACGCGGCCATCCAGAGAACGATCTCCTTGCGACCATACATTGTTTTGACCACCGCTGCCAGCAGTCACGTCCAGTGGCTACATTCCTGCCAAGTCTTTCTGCAGTATCGCAGAAGGAACAACCACCTTCTCGCAAACCTATTACAGGGCTATTGCAAATGATTGAAGGGATTTCATAAATTCACTGTAGCTCCATTCGTTGACATATGGTCACGACACACTATAGACACGTAGAACAACTCATAAAGTTTTGTTCGGCTGAAGCCGGACTTCAGGTTTCTGCCGCCAGAGCGCTCGAGAGCGCAGTGAGACATAATGGCGACAGGAGCCGAGAAAGCGTATGTCGTGCTTGAAATGCACTCACATCAGTCAGTCATAACAGTGCAACGACACTTCAGGACGAAGTTCAACAAAGATCCACCAACTGCTAACTCCATTCGGCGATGATATGCGCAGTTTAAAGCTTCTGGATGCCTCTGTAAGGGGAAATCAACGGGTCGGCCTGCAGTGAGCGAAGAAACGGTTGAACGCGTGCGGGCAAGTTTCACGCGTAGCCCGCGGAAGTCGACGAATAAAGCAAGCAGGAAGCTATTTTCATCTTTCAACAGGATGGTGCTCCACCGCACTTCCATCGTGATGTTCGGCATTTCTTAAACAGGAGATTGGAAAACCGATGGATCGGTCGTGGTGGAGATCATGATCAGCAATTCATGTCATGGCCTCCACGCTCTTCTGACTTAACCCCATGCGATTTCTTTCTGTGGGGTTATGTGAAAGATTCAGTGTTTAAACCTCCTCTACTAAGAAACGTGCCAGAACTGCGAGCTCGCATCAACGATGCTTTCGAACTCATTGATGGGGACATGCTGCGCCGAGTGTGGGAGGAACTTGATTATCGGCTTGATGTCTGCCGAATCACTAAAGGGGCACATATCGAACATTTGTGAATGCCTAAAAAACCTTTTTGAGTTTTTGTATGTGTGTGCAAAGCATTGTGAAAATATCTCAAATAATAAAGTTATTGTAGAGCTGTGAAATCGCTTCACTCATTTGTAATAACCCTGTACAAGACCTCGTTCAAACTCAGTGAGGTGCTGATAATGGCGTCTTTGAGGCCTTAAAGGCATCCGCGACTAACCACACATTACCTCGACCAATCTCAAGACTAACCACCCTAACTCACGACCGTTACAGGGTATATTTTAAGCAAACCTGATTTGCATCCTCATAATGGAGCGAAATTTGAATAGACAGTTTCTTTCAGATGCAGGAACACGCCTGCCCATTTTAGTTTTGTACAACAAGGCCGTCCCGTCGTGAAAGATCTCGTTCTTATATAACTTTCGTTTATGTCGTACAACTGCTTCCTGATGTTGCGATTTTTCCGTCAGTGTATATTGATCATATTGTCAAACTTTATATTTCGAGTGAAACGAAGAAACGGTGCCTTTGCGCTCCATTTTAACTACAGCCTGATAAAAAAAGGAAATGAAGTGGCTGAATTACTGAATGGGTCGGTAAGTTTCGAACTGAGAGTAACTGCAGTGCAGAATTACTACTACAATATGAAGAAATGGCGGTAATTGGAGAAAATGTCTATAATTTAGAAGGAAAACATTGGGGCTGTCAAGGTAAAGTATAATTGTGCGATATTCTGTAACATCCATCAGATTATAAATTTTCTGTGCACGTCGCAGTCTGTACTTGAGTTACTGAAGCTGATGCTTCAACACCACATCTCTTTCGATTGCCCTGGATTCGCTCACAGCCTGTGGACTATTTGGAGAGCTCTTCCTCTTTCGACTTTGAAGAACGGAGTCTCCGAGGCCTGATTCTTGTTGCTCTTCTTCGCTCCGCGAAATAAAACTTCTCTCTGTTCTTTTTTCTCTTTCGGATTGTTTCCTCCGTGGCCGGAACAGCTGTGGCTGTCTGGGAAGGTTCCCGGGCTTTTTCTCATAGTTTCTTCCTCTCTGCCTTCTGCGATAGCCATTTCTTTTTAAAGTCCGCAGAAGGCGGCCGTTTCCGCCTCAGAATTACAGCTCAGTGGAACGTAATGGGCAATTTCCTTCCTCTCCGGCAACGGCCACGAGTTAAGTCAAGTTTCGCCTTGATCAGCTTCGTACGTCGCCAAGTTCCGAAATCCGATTGCGAGCGAATAAGCAGCTGCTCGTTACCTCTTGCGACACTCAGCCGTCTTGTTCACAGAAGTCTTTAAACTCTGTCAGAGTTCTACAGTACTACAACACGCATGTTGCTCGTATTACAGACTTTCTGTGGTGAACAACTGGAGGCTTGCACCAAAGGAAATGTTGAGTATCGTTTACTTGCTGATTCTTACCTCCATCGATCTTATAACACGAAACTGTAGTTAATAAAGTGGTATTCGTTCCGTTAGCAATATTTCGACAGTAGCAGATTGGAAATTCCATGACCTTTGGAAACCAATATTTTAATTCATAAAAAGCTGTGACGCATGTCTGTATAATTTTATTTTGTTAAATTAGTTGCAGATAGTAATAGCACTCGTGTATTTCAACAGGTGGTTACGACTTAAAGATTACTATTTTATGTGTTGCCGTTCTGAAAGTTGTGCGGGAACATGTAAGTAATACATGAGAAACTAAATTTTGGTGCACAAATATGCGGAAATGAATTAGTATAGCAGGTCATAAAAAAACTATACAGGGACTCACACAAATTTGTATCTATCAGTTATCGTTTCGTAAAATTATTGGACACTTAAAGTAGTAAAGGAGTTTTGCTATTTGGGGAGGAAAATAACTGATGATGGTCGAAGTAGAGAGGATATAAATTGTAGACTGGCAATGGCAAGGAAAGCGTTTCTGAAGAAGAGAAATTTGTTAACATCGCGTTTAGATTTAAATGTCAGGAAGTCGTTTCTGAAAATATTTGTGGCGTGTAGCCATGTATGGAAGTGAAACGTGGACGATAAATAGTTTAGACAAGAAGAGAATAGAAGCTTTCGAAATCTGGTGCTACAGAAGAATTCTGAAGATTAGATGGGTAGATCACATAACTAATGAGGAGGTATTGAATAGAATTGGAGAGAAGAGAAATTTGTGGCACAACTTGACTAGAAGAAGGGATCGGTTGGTAGGGCATATTCTGAGGCATTAAGGGATCACCAATTTAGTACTGAAGGGCAGCGTGGAGGGTAAAAATCGTATAGGGAGACCAAGCGGTGAGTACACTAAACAGATTCAGAACGATGTATGTTGCAGTAGGTAGTGGGAGATGAAGAAACTTGCACAGGATAGAGTAGCATGGAGATGCACTAGTCTCTGGACTGAAAACCACAACAGCAAAATTTTAGGGAGATGTTCTTAACGTGTTAACGGATTGACTGGCTCACCCACGTTTTTCTCTAAGTGGTCAGCCAGTCACACTTCAATTCGATGCTATTATAGCTCTTCTCTCGTATTTCTTGTTTTACTTTCAGTTTTAGCACTCTTAAGGTATTTTACAGATTGGTTCACCGCTGTGTTTCGTAAGTGGTCAACCTCTGTCGTTTTACTTACGTTTTAATGGCAGGTGTAGCACCTTTTACCCTTTGTCCGTTGTCTTACCGCATTTGAGATAGAGTGATTATATGGGTCAAGTTTACTTCTCACTGTGTGACAGCATTTTTAGCGAATTTCGCTACATTCGTTTCCTTCAATATTTGTAAGGGCGCTGGTAACTTAGCCGTTGAGAGCCTGTGAACTTCGAAGACACAGACACAGACCACAGACACACACACACACACACACACACACACACACACACACACACACACCGTTTGTTATGGTGGGTTTCGGAACCTCAGTTATATCTTCACGTTGTAGTCTCAGAGATCAGTTCACCACCGTAGCTCTTCTGAACGCAACTCTGTTACATATTCCAAAAATTATTGAATTTGAATAATTCGCTCTGTTAAAATTGTTTGTGCACATGGGAAGTTCTGCCGCTTGTTTTATAACCAGTTCTACTCCGACCGGACAGGCACTGCAAGGCCCAACGGTACTGACAGGCATCACTGGATGCGGATATGGAGGGGCTTGTGGTCAGCACACCGCTCTCCAGGCCGTACGTTAGTTTACGAGACCGCAGCCGCTACTTCTCAGTCGAGTAGCTCCTTAGTTTGCCTCACACGGGATGAGTCCACCTCGCTTGCCAACAGCGCTCGGAAGACCGGATGGTCACCCATCCAAGTTCTAGGCCAGCCCGACAGCGCTTGACTTCGGTGATCTGAAGGCAACCGCTGTTACCACCGCGGCAAGGCCGTTGGCTATAACCAGTTCTGCCGTTCATTTTATTATTTCTCCCGCTTCTTTTATTCACAGGCACAAAAATTTTTAACAGGTACGCAGGTTATAATCTCAGTGGTGCCCGGAGATGAGCACTTGAGATGGAGTGTCACAAAGAAATGATCCCAAAAAACGTAATTCTCAAGGGCATAGGTGTTGCTGGTGTGGTTTACTTTGCCGTCCCTCAACGGCGTGCCGGTGGGTGAGCAAGGGGCAGGGGGAGAGGCAGGGAGGGAGCTTTTACACATCATTGCCGATGTCTCGTGTTTGCGCATGAGAATCCCGCTCTCCAAGTAGCGACAGTTATATAAGTTAGATTCAGTCTGGAACCGCACGACCGCTACGGTCTCACGTTTGAATCCTGCCTCGGGCATGGATGTGTGTGTGATGTCCTTAGGTTAGTTAGGTTTAAGCAGTTCTAGGGGAATGATGACCTCAGATGTTAAGCCCCATAGTGCTCAGAGCCATTTGAACCATATAAGTTAGAATACCAAGAGACGTCACTCGACTAATGACAAACTTCAACACCACTATAAAGCGGGCAGACTTTGCACCCGGCATTATCTCCTGACGAACAAGGATGTTATCATCTACGAGAATTCGAGTTTTAACTCTGAATAGACGCGGTATGAGCACTGATGAAAACTTTATACAAGGAGGCAGCCGCGAGAAACTTCGATGTCGAATAACTAAATGCCTGAGAAACGGAAATAATTTCAATCCACGCTGTCTGATTACAGCAAGGGAATCAAATTAAAACTTCGTAAGAGAGAGAGAGAGAGAGAGAGAGAGAGAGAGCATTCATTGACATGTAGCGGCTGCACGCTCTTCGTGTTTTCAAATGTGGTCTGTTACGTAGCTCGTTGCCTTTCCAAGTATTAACAACGGTAAACAAACAGGCCTCTGCCAGGCACTTAAGTGTCATTTTCGGAATATCTATTTAGATGTTGATGTAGATCAAGGAAGAGTCCTTTGGCAACGATGACCGGAAGACCTCGAGGGGCAGGTTTAGCGTCCTGATCGGCAAGGACTTTCTCCTACGCGCACAAAGGGCCTTTCCTACACGATGTATGACAGTTGTTTCTTTAGCACATCAGCTGAGTGCTGGTGATTCCTATGGATGTGTGTTAGGTCTGGTGTCATGTTTGTTTGGCCGGCCGCTGTGGCCGAGCGGTTCTAAGCTCTTCAGTCCAGAACCGCGCGCCAGCTACGGTCGCCTCGGGCATAGATGTGTGTGATGTCCTTAGGTTAGTTAGGTTTCAGTAGTTTCTAAGTCTAGGGGACTGATGACCTCAGATGTTGTCCCATAGTGGTTAGAGCCATTTGAAACATTTTTTGTTTGTCTTGTATGATGATGAGTATGATCAACCCATTGTTTCCAAGAAATGTCTCTCTTGTGTGTGTGTGTGTGTGTGTGTGTGTGTGTGTGTGTGTGTGTGTGTGAGTGTGTGTGTGTGTGTGTGTGTGTGTGTGTGTGTGTGTGTGTTGTCTGTGAATGAGTGTGTGTGTGTGTGAGAGAGAGAGCGATTTCAGCCAGACAGAGACAAAAAATGTCTGCCGAGGCACAATTTCGAATTACTGAAATGTTGATTAGTCTTGGGAATGACTGCTTCCTGAACCTTTCGAGATCGTGCAATTACGAAATTTTCGCCTGATATATGTCCAAAAATTCTTGAAGCTGCCTTAAGTATCGTCAGATCCTTCTGCACTGCAAATCTGTCACCCCTAGTGTTTTTTTTCGGTTCTACTCTCTTCGGAACCTCTAGTGTTTCTGACATAAATACGGTACACAAAAACATAACTTTTGGTTTAGTTATATTTGAGACTGCATGAATGAGTTATTTACATACGGAAACAACAGCTGACAGTTCTCGGTGGCTGCCTGGTGAGTTACAGTGCTGACAACATCCAACAGATCAGAAGTCTCAAAGGAGTTTTTACTTTTGACGCTGTCGCAGACTGCTACTCTGCTCTCACAACTAGCTCCCTGAATCAGAAGACTGTTGAAATTGACGTAGAAAAACTTGTGCAGTAATTTATTTACATGTGTGAACCCAATAGTTTTTGTAGCGATTTACTAATATCTACACTTGGGTGACAAAAGTCATGGGATAGCGCTATTCACATATGGAGATGGTGGTAGTATTGCGTACACAACGTAAATTGCATTGGTGGTGCTATCATTTTCACTCAAGTGGTGCTTGTGAAAAAGATTGCAACGTGATTATGGCGCGGGAATTAACAGACTCTAAGCGCGAAATGGTAGCTGGAGCTACACGCATGAGACACTCCATTTCGGAGATCGTTAGGGAATTCAGTATTCCGGGATCCACAGCGTCGAGACTGTGCCGAGAATACCAATATTCAGGCATTGACTCTCACCATAGAGCAGTGACATTTGCGTAGAGATGTCTGTGCTAACAGAAATAACAGTAGAAATCAATGTGGGACAAATGACGAGTATGTACGTTAGGACACTGAAGCAAGATTTTGTGTTAATGGGCTGTGGCAGGAGACGTCCGGCGGGAGTGGCTTTTCTAATAGATCGGCATAGCCTGCAGGGCCTCCCCTGGGCTCGTGACCATATCGGTTGGACCCTAGACGACTGCAAAACCGTGGCCTGGTCAGATGAATTCGATTTCGGTTGGTAAGAGCTGATGGTAGGTTTCGAATGAGGCGCAGATCCGAGGAAGTCATGCCCCAAAGTTGTCAACAACGCAATGTGCAAGGTGCTCGTGGCCCCGTACTAATGTGACTGTGTTTAGATAGAGTGAACTGTATCCTCTGGTCCAACTGAACCAATGAGTGACTTGAAATGGTTACGTTTGGCTACTTGGAGACCATTTGCACTCATTCATTCCCAAACAACGACGGAATTTTTATGAATGACAGTGCGACTTAATTTGAAGAACATTCTGGACAGTTCGAGCAAATGATTTGGCCACCCGGATCGCTCGACATGAACCCCATCTGCTATTTATGGCTCATGATCGAGATGTCAGTTCATGCCCAAAATCCTGCACCGGTAACATTTGTGCAAATGTGGACGACTGTAGAGGCAGCATGCGTCAGTATTTCTGCAGAGGGCTTTCAACGACTTGTTCAGTCCATTCCACGTCGAGTTGCTGCACTACCATGGGAAAAAGGAGACACGATGCGGTGTTATGAAGGATCCCATGACTTTTGTCATCTCAGTGTAATAATGCTGTAAATTGTAGAGTGGCATGGTTTGGTTGAGATGGCCTCTAAATAGATCAAGAATCCGATGAAAAAATAAATACGCATAAAAATAAACACGCATTGGGCTTCAAAATACACAAACAAAGTTAATCAAAGGGGTCTTGCATTTTCTTCATGTCAATAAAGAAAAAATACACATAATGTCACCAAATGAAGTATTACTGATTTACATATCTAAAATTCTGAAAAATTGAGATCTGTGATTTATGTGAGTGTGAACACCAAATTTTAGTTTATTCACGGCTATTTTCACTGTTAAGTTCTGGTTTTAATGATAAGAGGCTCTAGAAATTCTGCTGTAAGGTACGCAAAATGCCACTGTTAATGATCTGCACTTTTGAGTGTGTCAAATCTCATTTACATAAACTGTCTTCTTCGGAGCCTATTTTATGGACGCAGCATCCCATAGGTGCTGTTGGTTAGTTAAGGTATTTGGCACAAATAAATCTAGTAATACGTAATTATATTGATAATTTTCAGGCAATTACGTGTAGTTCATTGTAATTGTCTTATGGAAGTTTCACATTTTTTATAATTCACGAAGATTATAATTTTAAATATGGCTGCAGTTGAAGAGTATGAAATAAATCCCGTAGACAAAGATCCTGAGATACACAGATTTCTCTGTTCGTCAATGAAATCTAGAGCACCATAGACACATGCGTTTGTGTCGATGGCGTGTCCTTTGACTTCCAGAAGGCACTCGAAACAGTTCTGCACTGTATTTTAGTGAACCAAATACGAGCTTTTCTGGTATCGGACCAGATCTGTGACTGGATACATTGACTAGCAGACAGAACGCACAACGTTCTTAACGGGACGAAATCGACAGATGTAGGGACTGTTTTGGCATTACCCCAAGAGTGCTATCGAGCCATTACTATTCAAAATACACTGTATAGTGTCTCTTTTGAAATATTCAAGCCGATATATTTGAAGTAAATATTAAAAGGACTGAATAATATTATATAGACATAAACGACAGATTAATTACGAAAATGTATTAAATTAGCTTCAAAGAAAGACTGCCAGCACTCCTATCTAAAATTTGTCTCCTCAATAATGTCTAATTATAACAGTACTTATGATCTACGAATATAAACTCTATGTGTATGTATTTTTCCAGATGTACCTTTCTAATTGTTTATTTCACTTTTTGTACTAGATGTAGTTTAACATGCCTACTAAAACGTATGAATGTAAAATAAGTAGAATGCCTGGTTAGATGTAAGAGAGGGCCTGATGGCCCTAATCTTGCCAGGTTAAATAAATAAATATATAAATAAATAAATTTATCGATTGCAATGTAATAAAAAGACATTATTTCTATTAGAAGAGATCGTAGTGCATAACGTTCTCGAAACTAACATTATTATCTTTGTCATTATATACAAGAGAAAAAAGACATTTAAAATTACTTCGAGCCAGATCATTTCTTCTGCTGTATGTTAGGTACGCTTGCTATTGTAAAGCGGTAGCTTTTGTTCTCATTTATTCTCATATGTAGTGGATAATTCAAGTATGTATTCTGTGCTTTGTGGCAATATATTTACAAAAAGTGAGTGTGTTGTGTTGCTTAAAGAACCCATGCAAACAATTCTTCCTGAATTAAAAATTGCAAGAAGTTACGTAGCACTTTTTCCGTTTCTGCGAAGCGAGCAGCAGTGATCTTTGACTGGCAACAATTGGCCGCCATTACGCGGCGTATTTAAATTTATTTTTCTGTGTAACATATCACCACAGCCGGAGCAGAAAGAATCATTTCAAGTTATTCGATTAACTGAAGTGCAAAGTTCACTAATTTTATTTCATCAAAAAATGCATACTTTCGAAGATACGGTTTATTCTAGGTCAGTGAACTTAGCATGCATTACACTTCGCCGTAAGTATTTGAAATAATTTATAGGGAGCCTGGCGCTCATTTGAAACATAATTTAATATTTATCTTTGGCCACCTACAAATCAACATATATATATATATCTTATATTATCCTTTTGTTGTGTTTCACTTAATAATAATAATAATAATAATTATTATTATTATTATTGTTATTATTATTATTAATAATAATAACCACAGAAAGGAAGGGATAATACAACAGTTGTGCGAAACTGAAGGACGAAAGTAATTTTCGCATGACGGGTTACTCCCAAGTAACGTAGCTCGATGAAACGTGGACCATACGTAGAAAGAACCGTTGCAGTACAGAAGGAAACTGAAAGAAATACGCAGTGAGACATCCAGGTATGACTCTTTTGTTCAAATGCAGTAACTACAATGAAGTCATCGCGATTCGTGCTGGTCCCATAGACGTTACAAAAGGCGGGTCATTGTTTTTAACAGAGTGCGTGATCCCCACGGACGGTAAAACATGTTCGGAAGCGGGATTCCAAGCCGACTAACTGCTGAGGTAGGGCGTTCTATTCCTCCACCAATGCGATTGACAACTTCTTAATGGTCGATGGTGCATACGGACGTGCTGCAGAACGTCTCCCCAAGGCGTTCCACATGTTCTCGATGACGTTTAAGTCAGGGGAACGAGCAGACTAGCCCATTCGGGGAGTACCATTCCCTTCTCTAACCCGATGGGGCCGATGACCTCACTATTTGGTCCCCTCCCCCAAATCAGCCAAGTAACCAGTCTTATCCTGAGCAGTACACAAATAATTTACAAACTTTCCCTTTCCGAAATGCTTCCGAAAGCCAATGATCATGCTCTTTTGGGCGTTAGATAAATCGCTTCGTTCCCACATTACCCACGTTACGACAACAACTGCCGTGTTTTACGCGTCCCCCGACGTGCTTTATTATATCCTCCACTGCTAGTGCTGCCACCTCCATCTGTTGTTATCACACGTTGACATCGAACATAGGCGGAACTCACATTAATGTGAGTGTGTCGTGTAGCTTCCTCCTTCCTAGATTTCCGAAAAACGACCGCCACTGTACTACGTCTACGCGATACAGATCGTATCAAACAGCCTGAAGATGGCGCACTGAAGCGCCGAAACTCGTTGCAACAAAACAAATAAAATCGTAAGGACGGCTGTAGGCGTGTTATTTTCTCACGAGGATCATCTTGGTGGTCCAGGTGTTATGTCGTGGGCGGGCATAATGTTACAAGAGCGTATTGGCCTCTAAATCTTTGAACACGATATACTCAAAGGGCAACATTATTGTGACACTGTACTCTTTCCTCATTTGCCTCTTTTCACCAGTTGCCGAGGTTTGCACGGGCGAACAGACGTGCAACCATTGAGCAGCTGACTGTCCAGATGAACCAAGGGGCTACCAACAGTGTCTCCTAAACGACCGATCAGCGAACATTGCTGTGTATGGGTCTCGGCAGAAGGCGCCTGGTTCATTCATTAACGCTCACTCCTGTTCATCGGTGACGAAGGCTGACTTTGCATGCCAACACCGCAACTTGCATTTTCAAGTGAATCACGTTTTATGCTCCATCGGGTGGATGGCCTTTGGCATGTACGGCGTAGAACGTCAGAAAGCAATGGATCCAGGCCGGAGGTGGCAGAGTTATGGTATGAAGTACGTTTTCATGGCATTCTCTGGATCAACAAAGTGTGTATCTATTGTTGGGGATCATGTCCAGCCCTATATGCATCTATCAGCGGGACAATTCAACCTGTCACATGGCTCGCAGTGTACGTGTCTGGTTCGTAGAGCACCGGGATGAGTTTACCGTACACTTCGGGGCAGCAACTCCCCCCCCCCCCCCCCCCCCCCGCCTGGACTTGAGCCCACCCAGGATCTGTGGCATCAATTCGATTGGGCTGTATTCGCCGTAGATCCTCAGCCGAGAAACCTGGCGCAGCTGTCCACGGCAGTGGAGTCGGCATGGCTCCACATCGCTGTCAGTATCTTCCAGAACCTCACTGACTTTCTTCCCGCACGTCCGCGCTGCCAAAGGTTATTATTCATGCTTTATATAGATTGTAATGTTGTTGCTTTAATTTGCTATGCAAGCGGTGCTGCTAGACAATAAAATCGGGTTAAAAGCTGTGAGCTGTCTGGGGAAGTTAACCTTGCATTACTGCGCAACTGTTTCACCAGGTATCCAGTCTAGCTTACCAAATTCCCAACCAGACTAACATTAATTATAATCTTTCAATAGTCATACGAAAACCGGTGATATATATATATAAAAGAGAATTTAAATAAAAAGAAATAAATCAGTTTATATTTGGAAATTTATGTTAACATTGATCATTGAAATTTCAGCATATTAAACTTGAGTCATAACTAAGCTGGTGCCTTATTTAGGATTGTTGAAAGGTGGCTACACTGAGCCACAGCGCCAGAGATTGCGCCAAAGAGTATTATTCAGCCGCCTCCACTGGCAGTGCTTGGGGAGAACTCGTAGTAGTCAGTGCTTGTTGAGATGTGCTAGTGAAAAGTGCTTGTTGAGAACTCGTAGCAGGGAGTGTTTGCTGAGATGTGGTGCTGAAAAGTTCTTGTTGAGATGTGGTAATAGCGAGTCGGTGTGGAGATATATTGTAATGATTAGAGTGATTTTCGTCAATATATGAAGGTAAAAGAAAAAAAAATATTTTTCCTTTTCTTTTTATTATCTCAGTGTCCTAAATAATGCATCATTACAGGTTCAGTCAACAAAGCATCTGGCTTGTGTTCTGTATTAGAGTGTAATTCTGCTTTTCTTACGCAATTACAGTATTTCTATTTTTTTAATTACTTCAGTATAAATGATATTTAAAATTTCTTGTCTTAGTGAAGAAGAACCGTGCCAGATGTGTACGTTGAATCACACTTCCACACACAGAACAGCTACACTTGTGCTTTGTTGGTTTCGTAGGTTTTATAGTTGCTGGGGACTTAATTAATTAATTGTATTAACGGAAATTTTCATTTCATTCTTTGTTGTTGTTCTATGCAGTCAGATTGCGTAATAATACTAGTCAGGGCCAACCGTTTACGAGACACAGCGTAATCGGATATACAGCTACCAAAAATTAAAAATTATTTTCAAAGTTAATAATTAAGCCCCCATGCACGTGGCGACCGCTGCTTCGGATCGTCCCTTGGAATTCTTCTGATTGTAAAAATAGTAGACAGTAGTATTGTTGTAGTAATTTCTAGTTTAGTAATTGTGGTCTATTTTGCGTGTGTAGATTTGGTAATTGGCATTCTTCTAATGGTATTTTTCAAAATTTAATTTTTATTGTCTTGTCCTTGGGTTTGACAATTTAGGGCAATTATTTCAATTGTTCGATTAATCGTGTTTGAGGGAAACATTTCATGTGAATGATATTGTTGATGATAAAGTGTCATTGTGTGTAATTTTCATATAGTGACGAGTTTTGCATATTTTGTAAATGATTACGCGATCAATGAAAAAGGCAAAAATGATGAATAGTGAGAATAACGAAATTGTTAACATGGCGAACTCGCCAACACAGGAGAACAGTGTGATGAATAATGAAGTGGAAAACAATTTAATAAGTCGGGAAAATAGTCCGGAACCATTTCAAAATTTTTCACAATCAAAAAATTTTCAGAATCCGAGATTAACGACAGAAGATTCTGGAATAGTATCGAACTCAGATAACTTTGCACCTATGACGAAGGAAACTGGTTTCGTGGGAAATGTTAGGGTTGAAAAGAATTTTGAAACAGTTAATATGGAGCAGTTGATGGGTGTAATATTAACTTTGTGATCTGAATTAAAAACAGTGACAACACGGTTAGACTTACAAATGGGAACAATGGAGCAGTTTCGATCTGAATTAAAAACAGATAGGGGAACAATGGAAAGATGGTTAGACTCACTGGGATCACAAATAGGAACAATTAAAACAGAGATAGGAACAATTAAAATAGAGATGGGAACTTTGGGATCTGAATTAAAAACTGATATGGGAACACTGGAAACACGGTTAGACTCACGAATTGGGACATGTTTCAAAAATATGAAAGATGAGTTAAAGAAAGAAATCAGAGGAGAAGTACAACCGATTTTGAATTCTCACAATAATAGATTAATTGCAGTAGAGATTAGACAAAGGGAACAGGATAGAGAACAGGAGGAAAGAGATCGCGTGATAGTACAGAAATTTTCAGAGTTAAATTTACAACGTGCACACGATAAGAAAGAAATATTTGAGAGAATCGAGGAATCCGTACCAAATGACACATTAAATAACCTAACACAACAGTATGAACAGTTAACTACTAAATGTGTTAATACTGAAACCCGAGTCGCGACACTTACGGAAGACGTAAATAAACAGAAAGAACAAATAGGTGATTTATCGGAAAGAGTTGAGGAGATTTCAGACAAATTGACAAATCTTAGTTTAAATGGGGACAGAGATTCAGATGATACAGCACCATTGCCATTTGCAGAAACCGAAGAGTACCAGAACATAAATAAGCATGTTGAAAATCAGGGAAAATTTAATGAACGCGTTAAAAGGGAAGTTGAGGCATTAAGAAAGCAAGTCAAACAAAGGCGAAATCGTAGGAAAAGACAGCAGAAGAAATTTAGAATCACAGATAGCAGAGGGCTTTGAAGAAAATAATTTGTTTCATTTATGGGATGCAACAAGAGAGCGCCAGGCGCGCGAACTTGACAATAATCGACTTTGGGACTGGGACAGACGCGGTAGGTCTTTGTCGCCACGAGGAGAAAACTTTGACTATAAACACTTTTTGACTGTTCGGAAATTTAAGATCTTCCGCAATTCTAAGAATGACATACATCCATGTGCATGGTTAGATCAATTTACGTACGCACTTCCACCAAATTGGCCACTAAGTCACAAACTGGAAATTATGTGCGGCTATTAAAGTCCTCAGGGGATTCACTACTCTAAGTGAATATGTGGCGTAGCGTGCATAGGGCCCCGAGCTGTAGTGGTGCTATTTCTCTTTTAGTTTTCTGCACCGCTGCCTACTCTTTTACTATTCTTTGCATCTGTCAAAACAACTCTTCTACTATCAATCTATCTAGAGAGTAAGTAAACAATAACCTGATATGACTATTTTACCTAAAAGTGATTTCGGAAATTACCGTTTGGACTTACTGTATCTTCAGCAGCATTCATTCGTAGTTTAAACGAAATTTTACCTGTTTATCTTCGTGACAATATTACTTCATATGTTGACGATATTCTTATTGCTAAACGTCCTTGGAGTGAGCATAACAAATTTTGGATTCATTATTACGTATTTTGCAAGAGTTGGCATTACAGTGAACTCGGAAAAATCTGAATTTGGTCGTTCTCAGGTGAAATTTCTCGGTCACATTATTTCTACAGAAGGTATTCTCCCTGATCCAGAGAAATTAGACGCTATTCGTAATTATGCTGTACCTACCACAAAACGTGATGTTCGTAGTTGCCTTGGTGTCTGTAATTTTCTTAGACGCTTTGTTAGATTGGACGATTTGGCCACACCTCGTTTTTGCGATCTATCTGGAAAGTTCTTTTTAAACGAAAATCGGTCGACAACTCTGTTTGGTTAGTTTGTATTCCTGATGAGTGGGTCAATAAGCTGATTTGGTATACGCATTTCAGTCTTGCACACTTTGGTCCCAGAAAATGTTTTCATAAATTACGAGAAAATTGCTACTTCAGTAATATGGAAAAACGTATTCGATCTGTTCTGGCCAAATGCAAATTATGTCAAAAGGCTAAGCCACCCACAATTTCTCACAGAGCACCGTTGTTTCCTATCATTCCAGCGAAATTAAAGGAGATGGCTGCAGTCGATTTGTTCGGCCCAGTGGTTCGTTCTACTAATGGTTTTGCGTACATTTTCGTAGCAGTGGAGTTGACATCAAAATATGTGTGTTTTACACCGTTACGCAAAGCAACAGCTCGTTCAGTAACTAATGCTTTCATCAAACATTTTCTTAAAGAAGTTGCTAATGTTGATAAGGTTATATCGGATAATGGATCACAGTTTCGTTCTAAAATTTGGCTTCGTACTCTACGGCGTCGTAAGATCAAACCAATCTTCATTTCACTTTTTCACCCTCAATCTAACGCTTCAGAGAGATGGATGAAGGAAATCAATAAATTGTGTCGTCTTTATTGTCATCAGAATCACAGAACGTGGGATCAGTATCTTCATATTTTTCAAAACATTCTGAATGAACTCCCTAATGATTCAACTTCTTTACCGCCTATACTGATATTAAAAAACAAAGCACCGACAAATCGCATATCTGAAATCGTTCCTTTTCCGCCTTCACGGGAACTGCGGCATTCTGAAGTTGTGAACATGGCTCTGCAAAATATTGAATCTGCGGCTGCTAGAAGAGAGAAATCAGCTAAACATCCTGGTCATTTAAAAACCTTGTCAGTTGGTCAAAAGGTGTTAATTAAGTCTCATCGTTTGTCTCACAAAGGAAAGAGCTTGTGTCGCAAATTTTTTCTGCTTTATAACGGTCCATATAGAATTCGCAAAATTATACATGATAACACTGTTGAAGTAGAAACTCTTAAATCACGACGCTCTAAGGGAATACATCATATATCAAACGTCAAAATTTTTGTGGAATGACATACTTTCGAGAAACCAACAGTTTACGTAAACATGCAGAGAATACAAGGATACCGCGCTGTGTTTTGGCGGCGGCACATACTCAAAGCAACAGTCAAGTCTGCGCGCCGCATAAGGCAGTCGTTGACCGCAAACAATTACTTCCTACGTCACGCGCCTACAGCTGATCGAGCGCTCAGTGCGAATGCACTGACAGCCGTAAACAAATACACAGTTTAATTTCTCCGATTAAATTCAGTATAAAGCTATAGTGACTTGATGAATTATGTTATTAACATTCAGTATTTTTCAGGATACGGTTCTATAAAATATTTAAGAACTTCAGGTAAATTCTGTCCGTGTCCGACGTTAAGACGACTTGCTATCGAGAAATTTTCAGGAAGAATGTAATTTCGAAGAAGAAACTAATAAACTAAAAAAGGTAACTATTAACTGAGTTCATTTTTCAGGTAACATATTTCCACTTAGGTACGTACTTTAGACGTAATTTGCTGCTCGCGATTACGTGATTCATACTTTGTGCTAAATTTCATGTTCTATGAAATTACTTGTGAAGCGACGTGCTTGCGTACGTTAACTGATTTTGACAATGATTATTAATGAACTGGGTTGTAACTTGTGTATATTATGCATCGCTTGGCTGCACTGCTTTTTCACTGATGTCATATTTTTGTATTATGTGCCTGCTGTGCTTATTTATTTAAATTATAATTGTAACCTGATTAATTGTGCTGACTGTGATTATGTATGTAAGTTATACTTTGTAATTTATCTGCTTGCGCCTTCATGTTTACTTATTAAGATGACATATGAACATTTATTTGCTTATGCTGATATGATGCTAATGACCTGTTTATTATGTTAGATAACATATTTGCTGCCTTGCTTATGGATTGCATATTTACACATTTCTGTTTTGTTGTCATAACTACTCTTTAATTTGGTATATAGAAATGCTGATATACTGTGAATGAACATAGAGTTTAGGTCACACTATTGTATTAATTATAGATTGTTCGCTTGGCAGAGCCTCGTTGTAAGAATTGTGCTGCATCCACTTGTTGACATTCTGTTCTCTACTGGTATATTTACTCGCTATTGCATCTTTTGCTTACGCTCAGTGCCTTATATTTTTAAGATAGGAAAATGAACTGCTATAATTCGACATAAACGACATTACTGCATAGAAGTCACATGAGCTGGAGGTTTTATGGAAGCTGTATAAATTTATGCTAATAGGAAGGAAGCTAACGACATGACATACCAAAACTAGGTTTAGACCATTGACAGTTATTACACTGCATTTTTCGTGAACCATTGAAATAGGAAGTGACACTTGACACAAAAAATACTCCACATGTTTGCTTCTGCCATAATTCTTGAAGTGGTGTACACGCTGTGAAATATTATGATCATTCACACTCCGTAATCGTACTTAATTACTGAGAGTTATTCGAACTAAGTCTATTATAGGTCATGTATGCATTTCTTTTATTTAATGATGGACAGAAGATTTGGGTCAGATGGATTACACAGAGGTTGTGTGTTGACAATGTGTCTTCGGATTGTATGGGATGATGAGGTTTGCATTAGGATTTTATCTGTACTTGTTCGAGGAGACTGACTAGAGGAAAGAGTTGTTATGGAAGTGAAATGATATTGGCGATAAGGTTTATATGTGTCGACGTATTGAAGAGGTATTATTGAGGTATTGAGATTATATGAAGTTGATGATTATTGGAGTTTATGTGGACAAGAGGTAAGGTAAATGCTATTGATGATAAGATTTATATGTATCGACGTAAGAGGTATTATTGAAGTATTGAGATTATGTGATGCTGATGATTATTGGAGTTTTGGTGGATAAGACGTAAAGTAAGTGAGGTGTATATTTTTTTTTGTTGGTCTATATGGAACAAGGAGGATGAATATAGCAGACTAGAACACTAAAGTGGAAGGAAGATTGTCTACACACACTTTGTTAAATCACTAAGCAGTATATACTTTTTTTTTTGAAGAGAGGAAGTATTTGCATAACTTGGCACACTGACAGTTGTTCAGCAACCGTACATTTGATTTGGCTTGGCAAACATTGGTCTTGACATGATGACTATGACGTTGACTTAACTATTATTGACTGTTATACATTGCTGCCACTACTACTTGATACACAAGATGAACATCAAATTTTGACAGAATTGCATTTACACAGTTAACACTATTCAATTACACAGTAGTACTTAATGTGGATGAAAGATGAGTGAGTGTGTTTTGTGTATTTTCCTTTCCTAATCCTACCCACCTATCTCCTAAATATTATTTTCCTTGTTTGTTGTGGCTTGCACTGACACCCATAAATATTATAGGTTTACTGATATTTGTGTATTTGTGATAGTTAATATGACGATTATCTGATATCATTTGTGTGTTTATTAGAATTTATATGTTTAGTGTGTAAAAGCATTTGTATGTGTATTCAAACTATTGTTCGTGCCTGAACTGTCTCATTAGTGATGGTGAATATTATTAACTGTTACCTGCACTTGTTCAACATTGATGGGTGCCACTTAGAAATGTTTAATTTCTGCTGATGAACTGTGTGATTAGTGATAGTGAATATTATGGACTGGTACTTGTACTTTTTCTACATGGTTGGTGCCACTAGGACATGTTTGATTTCTGCTTATAAACTCTGATGAGCAGTGTGATCAGTGATAGTGAATATTATGGACTGTTACTTGTACTTTTTCTACATGATTGGTGCCACTAGGACATGTTTAATTTCTGCTTATAAACTCTGATGAACAGTGTGATTAGTGAATATTATGGACTGCTGTCTGGACCTGCTCATCATTGCTAGGTGCCACTGATGGACTGCTTCTACTGAAAAGATGTCACCTGTTGGTGTCTGTACTTGCTCAACATTGCTGAGTGCCACTAATGGAACTGCTTCTACTGAAATGATGTCACTTGTTGGTGTCTGCACCTGTCAACATTACTGGGTGCCACTGATGAACTGCTTCTACTGAAATAATGTCACTTGTTGGTGTCTGCACCTGTTCAACATTGCTGGGTGCCACTGATGGAACTGCTTCTACTGAAATAATGTCACTTGTTGGTGTCTGCACCTGTTCAACATTGCTGGGTGCCACTGATGGACTGCTTCTACTGAAATGATGTCAGTTGTTGGTGCCTGCACCTGTTCAACATTGCTGGGTGCCACTAATGGAACTGCTTCTGCTGAGAAATGTGACTTGTTGCTGTGTGTACCTGTTCAACATTACTGGGTGCCACAGATGGAACTGCTTCTACTGAAATAATGTCACTTGTTGCTGTCTGCACCTGTTCAACATTGCTGGGTGCCACAGATGGAACTGCTTCTACTGAAATAATGTCACTTGTTGCTGTCTGCACCTGCTCAACATTGTCGGGTGCCACAGATGGAACTGCTTCTACTGAAATAATGTCACTTGTTGGTGTCTGCACCTGCTCAACATTACTGGGTGCCACTGATGAACTGCTTCTACTAAAATGATGTCACTTGCCAGATGCTTTGTTGACTGAACCTGTAATGATGCATTATTTAGGACACTGAGATAATAAAAAGAAAAGGAAATATTTTTTTCTTTTACCTTCATATATTGACGAAAATCACTTTAATCATTACAATATATCTCCACACCGACTCGCTATTACCACATCTCAACAAGAACTTTTCAGCACCACATCTCAGCAAACACTCCCTGCTACGAGTTCTCAACAAGCACTTTTCACTAGCACATCTCAACAAGCACTGACTACTACGAGTTCTCCCCAAGCACTGCCAGTGGAGGCGGCTGAATAATACTCTTTGGCGCAATCTCTGGCGCTGTGGCTCAGTGTAGCCACCTTTCATTGTGTAAATGTGAGTTTGTAATCCTACGGAACACATCAAATAGGGAGCCAAGATTGGGAGACTACATACAACACTGCATTCATAAAATAACACACGAAGAACGTTGAAACATATGCAAGAGGAAATTAACCACAACCAACCGATTCAATTTTCACCCAAAGAAGTTACGTTCGTAGCGCAATCCTGTCCGTCATGTAATTACCACACACTGGTACACTAAATTCATACTAACTCTCTGTGAAATCTTCCTGAAAAGAATAGCTGAGGGCTACTTTGATGATTACACCACATGTTTCACGTGGTCAACTTGGTTTACACAAAGAGTGTAACTCCACAATAATTTTGCTAATAAAAATAAATTAGATCAAAAAGCAATTTGGAAAAGAGAAACCTCGAACTGGTTACTAACGTCTTACTATTAACCTGATGGGTCAAACAATTGTATAAGCACGTGGTACTGGTCTCACAAAGTACACCCCACGTGGGTTGAACATAAGGAAAAGTTGCTATATTGAAAAATATTGTCAAGACGAGACGTTATAATCTCACGCACATTCGCATTGAAGACTGATGATGCTAGTTAGAGTTACTGATCAACAGCTGGTTCCACTTTACTCACAAAGTAGTGACAAAGCAACTACCGGAATATATTCTGAACTTCACACTCGAATTACACTGCGTTGCATTTTAAGATAACATTAGATATTTTAGAGCTAAACCTGAAATAAAGGTGATTAAATTTTCAGTTAGGCTGAACTTAAGAAATCCATTGTCCTACGGACTTAGCAGACACGCGCTTAGCCGGAGATCTTACCACTTCAGACGCTCGCCGCGGACAAACTGCCCTGCGCTCCTACCAAGCGTTCTTCCCGGGTACAAACGAAAGTGACCAGAGAGACAGCTTCCTATGCCAACATGACAAGGGACGGACAGGACCATACTAAGAATAGAAACCTCTCTGCTTTTAGAAAGCGTAGCTACCCGTTCCGACGTTGGTCCTACTGTTCTCTAGCAGACAGGCTTGTCTGCTACCCTCAAGCATGCAACTAGAAATACATTTGCTCATTCATCCTCTCACACAGAAGGGAAGGGGGATGACAGTACCTTATCATATACAGTATATAAAAGAAAGTGGATGTAGGTTCCGTATGAGACTGTGTGACATGAATTACATATAAACTGTGTTTTAAAGTGTAGTAGTGTGACAGATCGTTCTTGTTTATGTGTAAAAGTAACACATTCCACTACTCAGTCTCCTCCCAGATAGTCAGAAACGCCACAGTAAATTTAGAAGAGGAATTTATGCCGTAAATGACGACAGATTTAAGAAATTAACATGAAAGGAATCCAACAGAGACCTTTCATAAGCCCAACGCTTCGGGAAAAGACTGTGCAGGGAATTTTCTGGCCATGCTAGGACATTCCCAAGCAGGCTTCTCACACCCAACTTAAACGAAAAATGTAAAGAAAAGGCAAAAGGTCACCAGCTATTTGCTAAAACACAATAATTTCAACACATCTTTAGAATCTACCAATTTCAAAGAGAAAAAAACAATCTGTGACACCTATTTAAAAGATAGTGTAGACCTAATTCGGGCAGCAAGTAAAAACAATGGTTCCTGTGTCATTAATATGAAAACAATTTCTGGTTGTTACCCTTATGGAGTTCACCAGTATTTGCTTATTGCAAGAGCCAACTGATCACAGGAAAATTTATGACTGTTTATTAACAAGTAAAATTTATGAAAATAGCAAAGGTGCCACAGCAATTTAAAAAAAAAACATGAAAATAACATCAGTATTATAAAGCAGAACATTGCAATGCACAATCCGCAAAAGCAAGAAAAATGATAAGAGAAAAAAAACATGTTTTACAAAGTGGTTATCGCAAAAAAATCTATATCTTATAAAACTAATAATTTGTAGAACTAAAAAAAAACTCTAATATCTTTCAGTTAGTTAGCAAACAATGATCACTGTGTCATTATACTGAAACTACAATTAATTATGTGATTGTTACCCTTATGGGGTTCCTCACTATAAATATGCCCCATGCAAAGGCTAATCGATCATAGTCCAATGAGAATGAATAGCTATCTGACTGATAAACGAAGCAATGCCACAGGAATGAATTTACGAAACAAAATATCACAAATCTAATACATCACACAAAAACAATCATTTATCAATAAAACAGTTCTGAAAGTACAATTGACAACGTCTAAAAAAAAACCAATAAATAAAACACCTGCAAAATACAAGAGGCAAAGTATAAAAAAAAACAGTAAATAGAACACCTGCAAAATACAAGAGTCAGTCTAATAAACACCAATAAATCGAACCCCTGCAAAACACACGAGTCAAAGTTTCTCTGACAGAAACACACGTATATGCATTGAACTAAGAGCTGTATAATCACTCTTCACTGACACACTCAGTAGTTCCACTGTTCTGTGGCACAATATAGGGGGAGGGGGGGGGGATTCGTCGCTGCGGCTGTCAGTAGGGATTTTTGTCCATCTGTTGCGTGCAATCCTGCCGTCTGTGCCCTCTCATGAAGTTTCTCTTCGTGGCCCGTGTCACGTACATCTCGATTTGGTTCCATGTTTGTGTTGTCAAATTCGTGTAGTATCCTTGTTTGACACGCCAGGTTGATATTCCTGGGCAAGGATGACACTTAATGGCTCTTCTTTGTGCCACCCTTAGCTACCAGAGAACATCGAACTATGATTTACTGTCGCTTGACAGTGGGCATCCTCCAGGAAATGTTGATAGGCGTCGTTGAAGTCTGCCAGTTACTCTGGACAGTACGCGTCAAAAGGCTCTACACGCCTTGTGTTGTTACATTCTTGAGTTATCCTCAATTGGCTCGCCGGTTTGATATTCCTGGGCAAGGATGACACTTAATGGCTCTTCTTTGCGCCGCCTTTAGCGACCAGAGAAAATCGAACCATGATTTATTGTCGCTTGACAGTGGGCATCCGTCAGGAACTGTTGATAGGCGTCGTTGAAGTCTGCCATTCTCTCTGGACAGTACGTGTCAAAAGGCTCCACGCCCCTTTATCCCCTGTCTTTTGTCGTTTCACCGCGGCCGTCTCGTCATGGTCGCTTGCGTGTGGTGCGTTTCCAGCAGATGGATTTCCGCGCAGTGGACCGCTCGGGCACTCAGGTCATCGCCTCCACGAAGGGTCGCACTGGTGCGGCCGGCCATTAGCTCCAGGTGCAAGGGAAAGTGTTTGCCGCGTACCCTTCTTTTGTGGTCGACCGCGCTCCCGAAGTGGCCCGGTTGACAGCGTGTCCTGCTGGGAAACCAGCCAGTTTACAACTAGCCCTCCTCCTCGCTGCTGCCGCTGTCTCGTAAGAGTTTAGCCGGTTCGTTTTCACGTTCTCAACTGCATTCACAGAAATTGTTCATCATAGTTATGTGATTACAAAATGTCATACCGCTTACTATTGTCTTTCACAATCTTTTAGAACAAAAGTGAGACTTCATTTTTTTTTAAATAAAAAAGTTAGATGAATCGACAATATAAAAATAAAAGTTAAATGACTTGACAATATAAAAAATAAAAGTGAAATGACGACATTATAAAAATAAAAATTAAATGAACTGACAATATAATATCTAAATGCACGTCACTAATGTGGTTCACTTGCGTTTTGATAAATCAAATGCTACTTATTAATTCACTAAAATGAATAGGATTATGCCTTGTGCAAGTATAGGTCAGGACAGCATAGGGTTCACATGTTATTTACACACACACACACACACATGCACACCTGTTGTCTGTACTACAAACTAACTACCCATAAACATGTATTACTCAAAATTCTACTTCAATCCACTACTAGGTAATCCAACAAGCTACTTTAATGCTACTCCAACACAATGTTTATACCACTACAACATTGTTCTAATTCGTCCTCTTCCTGACGCTCGCGGCATATGTCTTGTCACATGATACGGAGAAACTTTCCTTAAACACACGCAGTAAAAAGAACAATGGTTATTTACACGCCAAAACATTTATACCAGTTGACACACCTGATAAGAGACTCGCAATTACACATTTATCATACTCATATGTTTATACATAAAACAGCAAGACAATTTCATCTAAAATTACGTTATTACAAGAATTAATCACGCAGATGACTCTGAGAAGGGTAAAATTTTTTTTATCCTACAGGTTATATTACATTTTCTTACCCTTTTCGTTCCTTCTTTAAGTTACCTTTCGCTTCCAAATCAGTTATTTCGCCTGTGGTGGTTATTCTGGATTCATTTCTCATGAATGGCAAAATTGTGGTCTCCTCTATTCTGTAAAACAGTTTCATCTTAACATATTGAACTTACAACAGACACAAAAGATCCGAATCCTCGTGTAGTTTAAATGACAAATGCTTTGCTTCGTCCTTATTACCTTAAACCAAGCTTTCCCTCGGTCCCATAATCAAAATTATTTAATCTTCCTCTACCTTCAAGAGGGAAATTTCCTCAGTACAAATCATATAGGCTGCAGTGCATCCCGCACCAGCGAAAACAGTAAGCTGTAATGCTCACAGCATCAGCAAAACACATAAACGTCGCTTTCCTAGGACAAGTATTAAAGCAGAATAATTTTTCAGGCTCTGGCTCAACATCAATCAAGACTACAGAAAGGATCCATATTTCTGTTCCATTCTCCATTAGCTGAAAAACTGCTCGTATTTGACTACCACAATAATATTTCTGGGCCACGTAAATTACACAAACCACAATTCTTCTTTCACCTTGAAGGGAATCAATATACTGACGAAATCCACAGACAGCACTTTACATACTCAGCTATAAAGAACAAAAAAGACATATATCATCAATATTAACATATCATCGCATATTAGGAAGCCAATGGTTAAACAATCGTATTATCGCATCCTGTTTTCAAGATTCTAAACTTACTCATTCCTTTCTCAGAGTTCTCCTATCTTAAAATATTCATACAGAACGCATACTATAGTAAGAGATCCTCATTTATACTGACAGATATAGAATAGTAATAGATAGATAGTAGCACTGAAAGCGAAAAATCGGAAACAAGGCCACTAACAGCTGGGGACCTGGGTTTGCCAGACCCATAATACCCACAGATCGGATGTTCCCCTGAGCTTTGCATTAAATCAACACAGATCTTGCTTCTCTCAAGAGCGACTCTTTTCAATTTACACAAAAAAACCATAAACAGCATTTCACTTGTTCACAAAGAAACCTTATCTTCACATTTGAACCAACCTAAATCCTAATTGCACAAGGAAAGAAAAAAAAACTAAAAAAAATCACTTTAATCAATCACATAGAAACATCTTTATCATTATTTTTACCAACATATTATTCAAAATGCATACGTCACAAATTTAAACTAATCAATTCTTTTTCCTCACCGTCCTCTCTACTTCTCACTGTCCTTTCTACTCATCTGCCATGTCGCTCATTTGTTCCGATTAGGCGCCTTCAGCTCCGATCATTTGTCATTGCCTATTTTGTTCATTTCTATTTGCTGGATTATGTCTAGGGTTGGCCGGCCGAATTTCAACATCATGTGGTGCTCCGCCTACAATCCTATTCCCACAGTGTTCATCGTAGTATCGATTCTGGTTGCCGTACCTGTAGCGTTCACGATCTTGTCCACGTCCTCGATCATTTCCGTTGTTCCACCTGTGTTCGCGACTGTTACCCCTATTTCAATACGGCCGGTCCCGATTATTGTTCCGTTCGCGTCGCGACGACCAGTCACGCCGTTGATTAGTACTACGGCCACGACTGCGATCGCGCTGCTGTGCCCCATAATAACTTTGTGCCTGATTAGGCGGGCATTCTGCTGTATTATATTCCAACTCTTGGGGAAGTGTCTTACACGTTTCGACGTCCTCTTTGCATCGTCCCGCAAGAATGACGTGGCGCAAGTGCATCGGCAATTTGGTGATGCATATCCTAATTAGTTCCGCAGGTCCGTATGGATCGTATTGAAATTGATACGCCTGCAGCATGTGGTCGAATAGGCGTGCTGGGCTGCCGAAACCAGACTGGTTCAAATTTGGCAGCATAATTATGCCATGCTTGACCCTATCTTGTGCAGCTTCCGACCAATAGGCGGACAGAAAGGCTTGTCGAGACTCCCGAGTGGAGTTGCAGTGACGCGCTGCCGACCTCATGCGAATCGCTGGTTCGCCTTCCAAATAGCCACACGTATATTCTATCTTATGTGAACTTGCCCAGTCGGGGGGAAGACAGAACTCAAATTGCTCGAGCCATGCTCGTGGATGTATTCCTTTTTGCGAATTCCGAAATATCTCAAACTTTCTCACCGTAAGGAAATGTTTGAAATCAAATCCCCGCATTTCCTCCCAGCGAGGCCCTTGAATGTTTCTATTTTTCTCATGTCTGCCCCTCAAAATACATTCTTCCCTGTCGTCAAAATCTCCCTCGTGGCCGGAGTCCCTCTCTGCACTGTTCGTACGGCTATTTTTAGTGCTATTGGCGAGTTCGGAATCGCACGCCATGCGGTTTTCCAGATGCGCCACGCGTTCTTGTAATTCGCCTGTTGCAGCTTTGTGCCGCCTGTTCACTTCGAACTGTCCCTTCTGAAATCTAAGAAGCGAACGCACTTCGTCGGTCTCTGCGACCGCTACCGGTGTAGTATTGTTCTCGCTTTCCGTCACCTTCATCGTGCCTACGATGTCCGCTAATGCCGCAATCTTATCATGTATTTGTCTGTTATCCTCCGCCCCAGTCTGCTTCAATTGTTCTACTTGCTGTTCGAGTGCGTGAATCGCTTGACCGTTGTCCGCTACTGTGTTGCTAACGGACGTGGGACAATGCGTTTCCGTCTCTTGGACCCTCGAGAGTACCTGCTGGTGTTCTCTTTGGCATTCTTCCCTCAGCGCTTGGAAATTCGTAAGTAGCTGTTCTTCGCTCTCTTTAGATTCCACATCGCGACTCCGCTTGCCCTGTTCTAAGGCTTGCAGACGGTGATCGATTTGTTCAAATGTACGGCCTAATTCTTTCATAATATCACTTTTTATTTCACTTGCCAGGTTGTTTATTCTTTGTGAGATATCATCGGACACTCTCTGCATCGACTTGTCGACTTTATTTGTCTGCTGGATTAGTTTTTCATCTATTTGTTGGCCTAGCTCGCGGATCGATTTTTCAGATGATTCTTTTTGTTCTCGGAACGATTTTTCTGATTTCTCTGCCCTTTTTTTATTCTGTTGCAATGAGGCTTTCATGAGTTCTGCCAAATCAATTTGGTTAGTAGGAGGCAAATTAATTTCTGGCTCTGGTGTAAGCCCGTTCGTCCTGTTTTGCATTTCGTCTGAAATATTCCCCATTGCATTTTCGGAACCGTCCGACGTGTTAATATTCGAAATCAAATTATCCCCTTGGCCCATGTTGCTTAAGTTGTTGAACCATGTACTTTTAGCTTGGTTACGAGTCTGCATTAGTTCAATTTATACCCAGTACGCAACACACTAATCAGAATAAATGTATCCCCCAAAAATTACGACAGTCACACGAAAGGTACCCAACTTAGTACGCACTTTTTCACACGCAAAACAAATTTATATCTTTGATCGAAGTCAGTGCAATTTACAAACGAGAAGAAAAACACATACATATAAAACACACAAATATAGAAAACAAAACAAGACAAACAACATAACGCCGCTCAACAACGCCGTGAATCTTTTGAAAGTCTGCTCAGAAAAAACGCAGAAGTTGTTTGAGCGCTGCAGGGAAAAAAATTAAGAATATACAACGCTCGCAATCTAACGTTTCAGAGATTCCAGAGTCTAGCGGAATCACAGAACAGAGTCGCCATGTGTAATGTTGTTGCATTAATTTGCTATGAAAGCGGTACTGATAGACAATAAAATCGGATTAAAAGCTGTGAGCTGTCTGGGGAAGTTAACCTTGCATTACTGCACAACTCTTTCACCAGGTATCCAGTCTAGCTTACCAAATTCCCAACCAGACTAACATTAATTATAATCTTTTAATGGTCATACGACAACCGGTGATATATATATATATATATATATATATATATATATATATATATATATATATATATATATATATATATAAAAGAGAATTTAAATAAAAAGAAATAAATCAGTTTATATTTGGAAATTTATTTTAACATTGATCATTGAAATTTCAGCATATTAAACTTGAGTCTATACTAAGCTGGTGCCTTATTTAGGATTGTGTAAATGTGAGTTTGTAATCTTACAGAACACATCAAATAGGGAGCCAAGATTGGGAGACTGCATACAACACTGCTTTCATAAAATAACACACGAAGAACGTTGAAACATATGCAAGAGGAAATTAACCACAACCAACCGATTCAATTTTCACCCAAAGAAGTTACGTTCGTAGCGCAATCCTGTCCGTCATGTAATTACCACACACTGGTATACTAAATTCATACTAACTCTATGTGAAATCTTCCCGAAAAGAATAACTGAGGGCTACTTTGATGATTACACCACATGCTTCACGTGGTCAACTTGGTTTACACAAAGAGTGTAACTCCACAATAATTTTGATAATGAAAATAAATTAGATCAAAAAGCAATTTGCAAAAGAAAAACCTCGAACTGGTTACTAACGTCTTACTATTAACCTGATGGGTCAAACAATTGTATAAGCACGTGGTACTGGTCTCACAAAGTACACCCAACGTGGGTTGAACATAAAGAAAAGTTGCTATATTGAAAAATATTGTCAAGACGAGACGTTATAATCTCACGCACATTAGCATTTAAGATTGATGATCTTATTTAGAGTTACTGATCAACACGTCGTTCCACTTTACTCACAAAGTAGTGACAAAGCAACTACCGGAATATATTCTGAACTTCACACTCGAATTACACTGCGTTGCAATTTAAGATAACATTGGATATTTTAGAGCTAAACCTGAAATAAAGGTGATTAAATTTTCAGTTGGGCTGAACTTAAGAAATCCATTGTCCTACGGACTTAGCAGACACGCGCTTAGCCGGAGATCTTACCACTTCAGACGCTCGCCGCGGACAAACTGCCCTGCGCTCCTACCAAGCGTGCTTCCCAGGTACAAACGGAAGTGACCAGAGAGACAGCTTCCTATGCCAACATGACAAGGGACGGACAGGACCATACTAAGAATAGAAAGCTCTCTGCTTTTAGAAAGCATAGCTACCTGTTCCGACGTTGGTCCTACTGTTCTCTAGCAGACAGGCTTGTCTGCTACCCTCAAGCATGCAACTAGAAATACATTTGCTCATTCATCCTCTCACACAGAAGGGAAGGGGGATGACAGTACCTTATCATATACGGTATATAAAAGAAAGCGGATGTGTGACATGAATTACATATAAACTGTGTTTTAAAGTGTAGTAGTGTGACAGATCGTTCTTGTTTAAAAGTAACACGTTTCACTGCTCAGTCTCCTCCCAGATAGTCAGAAACGCCACAGTAAATTTAGAAGAGTAATTTATGCCGTAAATGACAACAGATTTAAGAAATTAACATGAAAGGAATCCAACAGAGACCTTTCAAGATGTTCACATTAAGGTGACTGGACAGCGCACCTGCTCGCCTGCAGCTATTCAAATGTCTTTTATTAATCAAGCTAACTTCTATTCGCACTAGTGATTTTTCCAGAATGAATACTGATTCTTAGAAAGAAATTTGTTTTCGATCAGTTACATCATAGTGTTTGGGCGTAGAATATGCTCTAGGATGCTGCAACAGACGTACGTCTGCGGTATCATTCTGCAGTTCCGTGTATCTGATGTTTCATCCTTTTTGTAAACAAGAGTGACATGCGCTATCCAGTTACACGGGGCTCCTCGATGGACAGGAGGTTCTCGATAAGTATGAGCTAGAAATGGAGGTGTACCGCGGCGTGTTGAAGGTAAAACTTTCTGGAATTAAATAATGGCCTGGTGCCTGTTCATTTTTAGTAGCCTTCACTGTTTTTCAAAACCACGTTTGCTAATATCGATGTCTAAGTCGTGAGTCCTTGCGGCGGTCAGACATTTGTTACAGAGATTCTCGATATTCTCCAGAGCAGACGTTACAATGGGAGAGTTTTATTTCAAGCAGAATGTGTTGTTGACATTTCGAGAGCGTACGTTCACGAGATCCAGAGAGCAGTAGGTACAGACGCCGAGGTAGATGCTTATTCGTTGACTCCCGGAAAGCATTCAGTACTGTTCCGCGCTGCCGCCTAGTGAATCAAATGCGAACATAACGTAATGTCAGACCAACTGCTTGACTGGATGCAGGACTACCTAGCGGACAGAACACATAACGTCATTCTGAACGGGTATATGTCTTCAGACGTAAAAGCAACAACGGGAGTGAGCCAGTGGAGTGTTATAGGACGAAAACTTTTCACAATATATGCTGAAGCGCCGAAGAAACCGATATGGGCATGCGTATTCAGTTGCAGAGATATGTAAACAGGCGCTGCGGTCGGCAATGCCTATATAACACGACAAGTGTCTGTCGCAATTGTTGGATCTGTTACTGTTGCTACAATGGCAAGTTGTCAAGATTTAAGTGAATTTGAAAGTGGTGTTTTAGTCGGCCCACGAGGGATGGCATACAGCATCTCCGAGGTAGCAATGAAGTGATGAAGTGGGGATTTTTTCGTACGACCATTACACGAGTGCACCGTGAACATAAGGAATCCGGTAAAACATCAAATCTGCGACATCACTGCTCCCGGAGAAAGATTTTGCAACAACGGAGCCGACGCCGACTGAAGAGAATCGTTCAGTGTGACAGAAGTACAACTCTTCGGCAAACTGCTGCAGATTTAAACGCTGGGCCATTAAAAAATGTCAGCGTGCGAACCATTCAACGAAACGTACTCGATATGGGCATACGGAGCCGAAGGTCCACTCTTGTACCCTTGATGCTTTATGGCTCGTCTCCTCCCGTCAACACCGACATTGGACTGTTGATGACTGGAAGCATGTTGCCTGGTCGGACGAGTCTCATTCCGAATTGTATCGAGTGGATCGACGTCTAGGGGTATAGAGACAACCTCATGAATCCATGGACGCTGCATCTCAGTAGGGAACTGTTCAAGCTAGCGGAGGCTTTGTGATGGTGTGGGGCATGTGCAGTTGGAGTGATATGCGCCCCTGATACGTCTAGATACTACTCTGACAGGTGACACGTACGTAAGCATCCTGTCTGATCACCTCCATCCATTCATGTCCGTTGTGCATTCCGACGGACTTGGGGAGTTCCAATGCTACACCTCACACGTCCGGAATTGGTACATAGTGGCTCCACGAACACTTTTCTGAGTTTAAACTCTTCGGCTGGCCACCAAACTCGCCAGACATGAACATAATTGAGCATATCTGGGATGCCTGGCAACGTGCTGTTCTGGAGAGATCTCCACCCCCTCTTATGGATTTATGGACAGCCCTGTAGGATTCATGATGTCAGTTTCCTCGAGCATTATTTGAGACATTATTCGTGTCCATGCGACGTCGTGTTGCGGCACATCTGGGTGCTCGTGGGTGCCCTACACGATATTAGGCAGGCTCTTCAATTATATAAAGGATCTGATAGATAACATCGGAAGTTCCAGTGTGTTTTTAACGGATGATGCTGTTGCATACAGAGACGTTAGAAAACAGGTAGCGAAGTTCAGGAAGACTCGCAGGGTATCGATGCTCGGTGCAACCAGTGGCAATTGACGCTCTGTAAACAAAGGTACCGTATAGCGAATACGCACACTGAAAGACCCTTTATCCTATGATTGGACAACTGCAGAACAATTACTGGCAACAGTTACTTAAACAAAAGCTCTCGTTGTGCGTGTACGGAGCAGTTTGAAATGAAACGACCACATACAATTAAACGTGAGAATGGTGGTTGCCAGACTGAGATTCGATGAAGGAAACCTCAAGAAATGTAGTCCATCAACAAAGGAAGGAATTGTCCGCAAGCGACTACCCCACAGACGCTGCTTTTTGAAATGATTCATTACCATACTGATACAGCCATCGTATCCGGATAGTTATTCTACTGTACGCAATACACAGTGCTGTAAAATGTGTTCATATCTTTCCACATGTATCGATTTTCTAAGCGCCATAAGGGGACCAAACTCAAACAATGAGAAACACCCCGATACCGTAACAGCACCTCCTCTGTGCTTCGCTGTTGTCATTTCACAAGCCGGCCGTTGTGGCTGTGAGGTTCTAGGTGCTTCAGTCCGGAACCGCGCTGCTGCCACGGTCGCGGGTTCGAATCCTGCCTCGGGCATGGATGTGTGTGATGTCCTTAGGTTAGTTAGGTTTAAGTAGCTCTAAGTGTAGGAGACTGATGACCTCAGATGTTAAGTCCCATAGTGCTCAGAGCCATTTGAACCATTCATTTCACAAGTCGGCGGGTAATGTTCTCGAGGAGCAAGCCCTTTAATTGGATTGCCGCAGGTGTTTTATCGCTCCAAATCACTCCACTCATCCACTGTCAAGTGCCGACGCCCTTTGCACCACGTGAAGCTTAATACTGACTACCGAAATATCTACCTTTTTCGGAGGTGCTCTACCATTAAACCCAATTTTTTTAACTCCCTGCGTACAGTCATTGTCGAACTGGTCTGCTGGTAGCCTTTTGGAATTCACGAGTCATTCCTTCAGCTGATTTCGTGTGACTTTTTACAACCAACCTCAGTAGTGCTCTACGGTTGCTATCTCCCAGTACTTGAGGTCCGCCTGGTCTTTGTTTATCTGGGTTGTCTCTCCGCATTTCACTTCACATCACATCACCAACAGTCGACTTGGGCAGCTTTAGAGGTCTTGAAATGTCACTGATAAATTTGTTACTCAGGTGACATCCACTGACTAGTCCACATTCGAAGTCACTGAGCTCGCCAGACCGACCCAATCTGCTATTACTGATTCACTACTGACAACACAGTACCCTTTTTGTAATGCCGGGTCCGCCTCTCATGGATCTAGTGGTCAGTTTTACATTACATAGGGGTATTCGGATGCTTCTGATCAGATAGTGCCTATGTAGGCTAACGGATCGTTTTTGTATTGAGAGAACTGACCCCTCAGTGCCATGTCAAATTATTCTACAGAGGGACAATCAGTATACTGTGACAGTTGTAAGTAGGCTGTTTAGGTTTTTTTATTGGTAACGCCACCTCTGTATAAAAATCACTGGCTGTGCTGTGTGCAGTCTGTGGCTAGTTTGCATTGTTGTCTGCCATTGTAGTGTTGGGCAGCTGGGCTGTTAACAGCGCGTAGCGTTGCGCAGTTGGAGGTGAGCCGCCAGCAGTGGTGGATGTGGGGAGAGAGATGGCGGAGTTTTGAAATTTGTCATGAACTGCTAAATATATATATGATGATATTAAGGTAAATACATTGTTTGTTCTCTATTAATATCTTTCATTTGCTAACTATCCCTATCAGTAGTTAGTGCCTTCCATAGCTTGAATCTTTTATTTAGCTGGCAGTAGTGGCGCTTGCTGTATTGCAGTAGTTCGAGTAACCAAGATTTTTGTGAGGTAAGCGATTTGTGAAACGCATAGGTTAATGTTAGTCAGGGCCAATTCTTTTGTAGGGATTTTTGAAAGTCAGATTGCGTTGCGCTAAAAACATTGTGTGTCAGTTTAAGGACAGTCCTGTATAATTGTTATAAAAAAAGGGGGACGTTTCACAGTGTCCGATGACCGTCGGCGACCTCGGTCGCGTGCAGTGCCCCGGCTTTTTTTGGAATCGCGGGGCCGCCCACGCAGAGTCGTCGGGCTTCGTAGCTCAACCAGATTACTGACTAAGCCGTCTTAAAGGAACTCCCCAGCCGGTGCCTTACTCACAGTGCAGTGCGCCTCTTCACTTCACGCGTGTCTCGTATCCGAAATTTATTTATGTAGCAGATACCATATCGTAAAATTCTGCACCCTTTTCTCGCCTTTCGCATTAGTAGAGACAGTCTACACTACATTTGTCCGTCCTCTGCTGGAAAATTGCTGCGCGGTATGGGATCCTTACCAGGTAGAATTGACGGAGGACATCGCGAAAGTGCAAACAAGGGCAGCTCGTTTCGTGTTATCGCGCAATAGAGGTGAGGATGTCACTGATACGATACGCGAGTTGGGGCGGCAGTCACTGAAACAAAGACGATTTTCTTTGCGGCGAAATCTATTTACGAAATTTCAGTCACCAACTTTCTCTTTCGAATGTGTAAATATTTTGTTGACATCCACCTAAGTAGGGAGAAATGATCATCATAAATAAAATAAGAGAAATCAGTGCTCGAACAGAAAGATATGGGTGTTCCTTTTTCCCATGCGCCATTGGAGAGTGCAATGGTAGAGAAGTAGTATGAAAATGGTTCGATGAACCCTCTGCCAGACACTTAAGAGTGAATTGCAGAGTAACGATGTAGATGTAGACTAATTTGCAACGATTCTATTCTCATTTTGCTGCAATACAGAGCACGCGCTTGTACAAGTACTAACTAGAAAACCGTTCCAAATACAAAGACAAGCGAACCTACCTTTTTCATCGTTTTGTTCTTCGATACCCTAGGGATAATCGTAGAGGGACGATTAAACACTTATCATACTGTATTTGTTCCCGTGGTAGTTATCGATGCAAAGAATTGAATTTTCTTTCGTAATGAAATTTGTGCTTTTTCTTCAGTCTCAGCAAATACACTGCCTGACAAAAAAAAAAAAAAAAAAAAAAAAAGCACCCAGAAGACACGGGGGGACGCCATTATAACTTCGTACACGTACGATTAGAGCTGTGCTTCTCTGTGGCAGGTAGAATGACCGACATAGCGCAATTAGTGTTGTTCATATTTAGGTTTTGTACCAGGTCTGGTAGAGAATATAAGAGGGGCGCACACCGTAAAAAGCTGAGTGATCACCGTGAAGGACAAAGGGGGCGCTGCCCACGCGTGTGAGGCGGCGTTATCACCTTATGTGACAAAATTTTAAAGAAACCACACTGTGGGCGTCCATTTGTCCGGCTGTTCGAGTTTTCCAGTACCCGTATTTGAGGGCCATTCGGATTCGACAGTAGAATGGCGTTAAACTTTACGGTAATACGTGTGAAAAGTGGCAACTGAGTGTAAATAATGAAAAGCATGACGTCATCCACATGAGTACTAAAACGAGTGCTGCGCGGTCTTCCACATGGGTACTACAACGAGTCCATTAAATTTCGGTAACACAATAAATCTCATAGATGTATGGGTTGTCAGTTCAACTAAATACTTAGGAATTACAATGACGAGCAACGTAAATTGGAACGATCACATAGAAAACGTTGTGGGGAAGACTAACCAAAGACCATTTTGTTGACTGAACACATAGAAGAAGCAACAGACCTACTAAAGAGGCTGCCTACACTACCTGTGACCGTCCTCTGCTAGATTACTGCTGTGCGATATAGGATCCTTACAAGGCACTATTGACGGAAGACATCGAAAAACGTAAAAAAAGGGCACGTTTTGTGTTATCACGCAGTAGGGGGAGAATATCACGGATGTGAAGTGCGAGTACGGGTGGGAATAATTAAGACGCGTTTCTTGTTGCAGCGAGATCTTTTCACGAAATTTCAAACGTTCTCCTTCGAGTGTGAAAATATTTTGTTGACACCCATTAATATAGGGAGAAATGATCATTGTATTGGAATAACAAAAATGACAAGTAACACGGGAAGATTTAAATGTTGCGGAATGGAACGTTAAAGAGTTAAAGTGAAAGTGGTTCGATGAACCCCTCTGCCAGCCACTTAGGTATGAATTACCGAGAAGTCATGTAGATGTAGATTTAAATGAGGGCAGGCACTCATGAAGGCTGCAGTCGACCTCATCTGACCGCCACAAGGGAGTAGCGCCGTGTTATACAACAAGCATGTGCGCCTGTCATCAAGTAATGAAGTTGCAGCAACTTTTTGTTTTATACGACACTGCTAGTAAGAGACCGGTAGCAGCTGGACTTCGGAATTACCTCCAGTGCACAGGCTGCCGTTAACACTACATCACGAACGTGTACGTCTGGAGTGTTGCCGTGACCGGGATGCATGGACTACTGGTGAATGGCATCGCAGTCTGTTCAACGATGAGTCGCGATTCTGGTCTGTCTTGGATGACCATCTTTGGCGCGTATGGCGGCGACTTGAGGTGTCCCATTTTTCCAATGTGTTGGAGTAGCACGGCGGTGTTACTATTGGCGTCATGATATGGGGAGCCATCGTATACTACCAGATCGTTGCTGAAAATGATTGATGGAATTCTGACGTCACAACGGTATGTCACCAACATCCTGCGCCCTGATGTGTTGCCTCTCATGCAACAGTTTCGTGGTGGCATTTTTCAACAGGATAATGCTCGTCCGCACCATGGCACGTGTCTGTATGAAATGTCTGTGTGATGTTGTGGCACTCCCATGGCGAGCAAGATCTCCAGATGTATCCACGATTAAAGATGTGTGGGACAATGAAAGATGTGTGCGACAAGCTCGAAGTCAACTTCATACCAGTGCCAGTATCAATAATACCACGGACCAGTTACAAAAGGTGCCCACCAGCTTTTTTCAGGGCCGGATACAACGATTCTATGGCACCCTTCCCAACAGAATGCAAGCAGGCATACACGCCAGAGATGATGCAACATCGTACTGATAAGTGGTCTCATACAGAAACGCTCTTTGCAGATTTGAGTCGACACTGTAGTCACTGCAATATCGTGGCATACCCTCTCAATTCGTGAAGTTTCATTTCGTTTCCTCCACTAATTCTGGGTGCTTCACATCTTTTTAAAACACTGTACGTTATTATGGCTCTATTGTAACCAAACAAAATCTAATTTTCTTACGATCTTGCAGTGTGTTGAAACTTTCTGGCAGATTAAAACTGTGTGCCGCACCGTTACCCGAACTCGGGACCTTTGCCTTTCATGGGCAAGTGCTCTACCAACTGAGCTATCCAAACACGACTCACGCCCCGTCCTCACAGCTTTGCTTCTGCCAGTATCTCATCTCCTGAGTCGTGCTTGGGTAGCTCAGTTGCATGCCGGCACGGGAGCTCAGCACGTTCTGTCAGAGGGCTGCGTGCTCTCTGTAATAAAAAAACTGAGTCAAGGAACCAACGACCAATTTGAACGGATGTCTTGTGACGTCCGCCCCGACTAAACGCCACTAACTATATCGAACAAAACGAGTAAAAAAAAAAAAAAAAAAAGTTGCACTTGCCCGCGAAAGGCAAAGGTCCCGAGTTCGAGTCTCGGTCCGGCACTCAGTTTTAATCTGCCAGGGAGTTTCAAATCAGCGCACACTCCGCTGCAGAGTGAAAATCTCATTTTGCAGTGCGTTCAGTTGAGTGAATTACCCTCCGGTAAAATGCTTTGCGCATAGAGCAAATAATGTATTAATTGTTTGTTACCTTACTAGTAAAATGGTGATTTATACTCCAAGAAAAAAGAACAACGTACCAAGAAGGAATTCTCCGAATGGGACGGAAATCGGAACATGTGATGTACATCTAAAAACAGGGGATTACAATTTCATAAAAAACTAGATGATTTGCACAGGAGAAAGAGCTTCCCAAATTGAGCAAGTCACTAGCGCGTTACTCCACCTTTAGCCCTTTTGCAAGCAGCTATTCGTTGATTGATAGACGTTTTGGATGTCCTCCTGAGGGGTATTGTCCCACATCCTGTCAAACTGGCGCATTAGATCGTCAAGATCCCGAACTGTTTGGAGAATCATGACTACAATGCTCCAAACTTTCTCACCTAGCAAGATAGCAAAGGTAGGATCTGGGAAGCCCAAAGACACGCACTAGAAAGTCTCGCCATGTATGGGCATTATCTCGCAGACATGTAAGCCCAGGTTGGGTGGCCATGAAGGGCAACAAAACGGGGCGTAGAATATCACCGACGTGCCACTGTGCTGTAAGGGAGCCGCGGATGCGAAGCAAAGGGGTCGTGCTGTGAAAAGAAATGGCACCCCAGAGCATCACTCCAGTTTGTCAGGTGGTATGGTGGGTGACAGTCGGGATGGTACCGCGTCTCCAGACACATCTTCGTTGATAATCGGAGTTCATTTCCAAGCGAGACTCATCGCTGAAGACAATTCTACTCTAGTCAATGAGACTGCAGGCCGAAAACGTGGCTGGAGTCGCATCAGACAGTGGTCGTGATCCAACATGATTGTCGCCCGCCATAGGATCCGAAAACCAGATGTGATTTTCTGGTGAGTCATTTCCTTTCCTAGCTGCACACCTTTGGTTGTCATCCACGGCACGTGTTTTTGCGTGCCAAATCCTGCCTTGGCCACAAAGGTCGCAGGATCTCTCACCAACTGGGAACGTTTGGAGCATTATGGGAAGGGCCCTCCAACAATCTCGCGATTTTGACGACTTGATGTGCCAGTTAAACAGAATTTGGCACGATATCCCTCAGAAGGGTATTCAACAACTCTATCAATGCCAAGCCGAATAACTGCTTGCATAATGGTCAGAGGTCGACCAATGCGTTACTGACTAGCTCAATTTGTGAAAATCTTTCTTTTCAACAACTCGTCCAATTTTTCTTTAATTGTAATCATTTTTTTTGTCTGTAGAATCTATTATTGTAACTTCTATTGCTTCCTTGGTAATATTGCTACTTCGTATTATTTGTAGGTATGAAACCACTAGTTTCACGAAAGGTTTTGGAATGATTTATGACGATGGTACGAAATTATTTAAAAATTAAAAGAGGTTTTGGCCTTACGTAAAGTCAGTGAGCGGATCACACTGACCTCTTCAATCGCATCGAAAAGGAAGGCGACAGCAAGAAGCCTAAAATACTGAATTCGGTATTCGTAAATAGTTTTACCCCAGAAGATGTGATATGGTTGCCCTTTCAGTCGTCATACGAATGTCTAAATCGCAGATGTTGAGGTAAGCAGTCGTAAAACAGACGAACAAATGGCTCAACACTAGGAAGGCAAACGAACCGGACGAGACACCTGTGAGATTCTACAGAGGTTATGTGAAACAAGTTGTTCCCCTTCTGGCAGTAATTTATAATGTGTTACTGGAGTAGCGGAGCGTACCTAGCGACTGGAAAAGAGCGCAGGTCATTCCTGTTTTCAAGAACGACCACACGTCAGCAGTGCAGTTACAGGCCTATATTGTGGACGTCAATTTGTCATAGAATTACAGAACATGTAATATGCTCACGCATTATGACGTTCTTGGAGAACGTAAATCTGCACTACAAAAATCAACATGAATACCGCAAACAGAGATCTTGAGAAATTCACCTCACTGTGTTCTTCCATAAGATATTCGGCACTGTAGGCATCTTCGCGCATGTTGATGCCTTATTCCTCGACTTCGGGAAGAGATTTGACACTGTCAGGCACTGCCGTTCAGTGGGAAAAAAAACCGAGCTTACCGAGTATCGGACCAAATTTGCGACTGGACACAGGACTTCGTAAGAGGCGGAACTCAACACGTCATTCTTAACCACACAAAATCGACAAATGTAAAGGTAATTTCGAGAGTACTGCAAAGGAGTGTTATAGAGCCACTACTATTTACAATATGTGTTAATGATCTGTTGGCAATAGTTTCAGGTTCCGTGATTCTACTTGCGGACGATGCTACTGGATGAGGGAGGTGGCAACTCCAAAGACTGCTCCGAAACGCAGAAAGAACTGTTGAGAATCGAAGTATTGGTTGAACGTAAGTAAAAGTAAAATTTCGCCCATAAATAGGCGAAGAGATCAACAGCTGTACATTTACACTGTTAGTTCCAAATCACTGGAAACAGTAAATACCGCAAAATACTGGGTGAAAATTATTATACTATATGAAAAAAACGTAAATTAATTACGAACTACGGCGTGCACACCGTTTATTCATCATGTAGACGCCACTACAGATATTCGGATTTAGGCTATGACATGTTCGATATGCCTGCCATCACTGGCAATGATGTGACGCAGATGAATAACGAAATTCTGCATGACCCGCTGATGTGTCGCAACATCGATGCTGTCGATGACCTCCTGAATGGTTCTTTTCAGCTCAACTGTGATTTTGGGGTTATAGCTGTACACCTTGTCTTTAATATAGCCCCACAAAGAGGAGTCGTATGTGTTCAGATCCGAGGAATATGGCAGCCAATCGAGGCGTATGCCAGTGGCCTATGGGTACCCCTGAGCCAGAATGTTATAAGACCGAACTGACCTTTAAAATCCCTGAAAACCGTCATATGAACGATCTTCTTCTTCTTCTTCTTCTTCGTCGTCGTCATCGTTGTCCTCTTCACGTACACTGAAGAGCCAAGGAAACTAGTTCACCTGCCCAATATCATATAGAACCCCCGCGAGCACGGAGAAGTGATACAACACGATGTGGCGTAGACTCCATTAATGTCCGAAGTATTGCTAGAGGGAACTGATACCATGAATCCTGCAGGGCTGTCCATAAATGGACATCTCTTCTGAACAGCACGTTGCAGGGCATCCCAGATACGCTATATCTGGGGAGTTTGGAGGCCAGCGGAAGTGTTTAAACTCAGAAGAGTGTTCCTGGAGTCACTCTGTACCAACTCTGTACGTGTGGAGTGTCGCACTGTCCTGCTGGAATTGCCCAAATCCGTCGGAATGCACAATGGACACGAATGGATGCAGGTGATCAGGCATTATTCTTACGTACGCATCACCTTGTCAGAGTCGTTTCTAGGCGTATCAGGGGTCCGTTATCACTCCAACTGCGCATACTCCCCACCATTACAGATCCTCCACCAGCTTGTACAGTGCCCTGCTGACAGGGTCCATGGATTCATGAGGTCATCTCCATACCCGTAGACGTCCATCCACTCAATACAATTCGGAATAAGACTCGTCCGACCATGCAACATGTTTCCAGTCATCAAAAGTCCAATGTCGGTGTTGACGGGGCGAGACGAGGCGTAAAGCTTTGTGTCGTGCAGTCATCAAGGGTACAAGAGTGGGCCTTCGGCTCTGAAAGCGCATGTCGATGATGTTTCGTTGAATGATTGGTACGCTGACATTCGTTGATGGCCCAGAATTAGAATCTGCAGCAATTTTCGGAAGAGTTGCACTTCTGTCAAGTTGAATAATTCTCTTCAGTCGTCGTTGGTCCCGTTCTTGCACGATCTTTTACTGGCCACAGGGATGTCGGGGATTCTACCGGAATCCTGATATTCACAGTACACTCGTGAAATGGTCGTAAGGGAAAATCTCTTCATCGCTACCTCGGAGATGCTGTGTCCCATTGCCCGTGCGCCGACTGCAACACCACGTTCAAACTCACTTAAGTCTTGATAACCTGCCATTGTCGCAGCAGTAACCGATCTAACAACTGCGCCATACACTTTTTGTCTTATATAGGCCGTACGGGGTAGCCGTGCGGTCTGGGGCGCCTTGTCACGGATCGCGCGGCCCCCTCCGTCGTAGGTTCGAGTCCTTCCTCGGGCATGGGTGTGTGTGTGTTGTCCTTAACGTAAATTAGTTTAAGTTAGTTTAATTAGTGTGTAAGCCTAGCGACCGAGCGGTTCTAGGCGCTACAGTCTGGAACCGCCCGACTGCTACGGTCGCAGGTTCGAATCCCGCCCCGGGCATGGATGTGTGTGATGTCCTTCGGTTAGTTAGGTTTAAGTAGTTCTAAGTTCTAGGGGACTGATGACCATAGATGTTAAGTCCCATAGTGCTCAGAGCCATTTGAATCTGTGTTTCCCTGTCTCAGTTTCTCTTTCACAGAATTTTTCAAATGACTACTAAACTGATCTAGCACAAGAAGAGAACCCTGCTTCAGTAAAGCATCTTTCCTTCTCTCCCACACTCTGTTAACCATAATTTAATGCCAGCCTCGTCCATCTAACCTTTGTCATGTACGTGAACAACAAGGTTCTGGCATTGTTTTGCGCTTGAATACGTTCATTGGATTAAGTTTAGTACCGTCAGCACAACACGGAAGGACAACAGTGAACTGCCATTTTTCATGTCCACTTGTTTTTATAGTTACATTTTTAGCACCTTTCATGGCAACAGTTCTGTCACTCGGCACATCAAACGTCAGAGGAATTTCGTCCATATTCGGTACTTGGCTTAGTTGCACACTGGTTTTCTTTCGATGTTGAATAGTAAAGCAGTGGAAAGATAGTATTTTCTCTTCATATACTTGTCGTATTTTCTGAGATATTTTGGTTTTGGTTCGCATGTTAAGTCCACGACGCTTCATAAACCTGTAGCACCAATCAACCCCACTCGAAGTCTTAACTTCCGGTGTAGCGCTAGCTTACGAGTGTATATTTGAAGAATTCTTGTATTAATTCCAACGCCATTTTGACGGTGTCCTTGAATCCATTTCAATACTTCATCTTCTAGTTTTGGCCAATTTACATTGTCCTCTAGTTGCACATTCAGTCTTCCTCATTTGTTTCAGTTCTTCTTTACTAGCCCGCCAATCGCGAATGTTTTTTTCTGTTGGTGGAGGGCCGAAATGTCACTCAGCTGCTGTGTTTCCATGTGCTTCTGCATATGCTATTACTTTCCATTTATACCTGGATCACATGAATACCTTTCATTTTTTCCATTACCAAAATGTTGTACTGTTACCGAAAACTGTGGCGTAAAGAATTTCAGTATCTTTACCGAGTTGTGAATTCCATGGCTCATGCGTTTCCCCTACGGTTTTGTTTTATACCCGCAGAACATGTGTTGATACTACAGTAATTCCTCCAGAAATAAAAGTTACTTACAATCTGATTACTCTGCGCTATTCTGATGTATACAGGATTCCCATAACAGTCCATATTTTAACCTAGAAGAAAAGTAGGTATATACAGTTTTTAGCTGTAACACTGATGACGAGGAAACGTACATCTACCGAACAGTTCAGGAGGGCCCGCATCTTGTGGTCGTGCGGTAGCGTTCTCGCTTCCCACGCACGGGTTCCCGGGTTCGATTCCCGGCGGGGTCAGGGATTTTCTCTGCCTCGTGATGGCTGGGTGTTGTGTGCTGTCCTTAGGTTAGTAAGGTTTAAGTAGTTGTAAGTTCTAGGGGACTGTGACCATAGATGTTAAGTCCCATAGTGCTCAGAGCCATTTTTTTAGTTCAGGAGGTGCAGTCTTGCGGCCGAAAGTGTGTGGAGGTATTAACTTTACTGCTTTGGTATTGTGTTGCAGAGACAGCAAAATGACGGATATATTACTTCACGGTAAGGTGGCTGTCGCAGTACAAAACATGCACGTAAAGGGCGCTATAGTGTCTTTCAAGGTTAAACTCAAAATGGTTTTACTTTTCCGTCGTGGGAGATACTTTACGAGCAAGACACCAGCAACGAAGTAAAGTATTGAAGACATCCTTCGCGATCAAGCTATTGAAACGTAACAGTGTAACTGCAGCTACAGTTTCTCGGAAAAAAAAAAAAAATCCGGTTACTGTAAGGAGCACCGGAAAGACCATAGCTGAAGATAAAATGACGGCGAGATTGTATACCGGCCTTCGTTCGAAGTGCAGAAATGTAAAATAGCAGTTGTAGCTTCTGTACTTCAACGTCGACGTTGTTAAGGAGTCAATGACCGACATGCTGATACCGATGCGATATCACTGTAGAGCTTCAGTCAGGATTAGGCTCCTTCTCTTTATTCCTCTTTCACTTCAGATATCTCCATTTCTTTGTGATTTTGGGTACCGATACAAATAGTCCAGTAGGGTCCGCCGCTGTACTATTTCGCATTTGTTATATGACGATGTTTGGTGACTGTTGCAGCTGATAAATAATGGAAGCTGCGAGATGAAATTTGTTGTATTGATGCCTGTGAGATAACCAATTGTTTGTTTTATTCTCTTTGCAAGATAGGAGCGTTAATAGCATATGATACCTTCATTGATGTCAACGAGAGTTTTTTATTATTCAGGTTTTTTACAAACTCCCAAGAGGCATCCCAGTTTGCAAAGCAACATCTGATAACCACGGCTTATCACGGATTTGGCAGTTATCGTCTTCCAGGACTCATCACAAAATAACAGAGTAATGTAATATTCGTCGTTTATCTGCGTAGCTGTAATCTCTATTCTGCTCGTGTTTTGTATTACATTTGCATTACTGCTTAGATTCCCTTGAGCGGGCTCACTATGTTGTGGAACGAAGTAAAAAAAAAGTACATTTTATTTAAGTTCAATAAAATTGGATGACTTAGCACTTATTATGTGATTTTGACCTGCCCTGGATTACCGCGTGTAGCGTTACGTACCGAGTGATGTAATTAAAATGCAGCTACCCACGGGGCTCCAGTGCGGCGTAATTATCGTATGACAGACACGTTAAACCGTTAATGCGGGACCGATTTACACTGGACAACAGAGTAGTTTCAGACATTATGAATTAAGTCCAAGAAGATACTTATTTTTTTGAGATGTTTATTTAATCACGAAAGGCCTGTTTCAGCATTATTGGCATCATCAGGGGAAGTAATGGTTTTATTATATACTATTTTTTTGGGGGGGGGGGGGGCAGCGGTAGCCTACTTGTCATATATGAGATCGACAACCACACATTTATGGAATTTTTAACTTACCTATGTAGTGATATTTTTCATGTTTGGTGCAAAGTGAGATCAAAAGTGCGCGAGAGGTTTTTTTTGGCATGTGTTGTTTTTTATCTTTGCCGTAAGACTATAGGATCTCCTAGTTTTTGTTACTTCTCTGTTGTTTTTAGTTTTCTTCTCATTGTGAGTTTTCACGAATAAATATTTTTTCGTTAACTCATTATACCGGACGGCTATGCAATTATTTGTTGTAGGCAAGTCGCCTACACCTATAACATCGCTGGTTCGTCGCTTAAGCGTTTTACTGAAGTCTTTTAAAGTTATTTTATGACGTAGCTTTCATAGGCCATATTTGTTGGAAGTTATAGCCTGAATTTTATTTGTTGTGTGTGACAATTTTTTGTTTGACTTATAACCAACGATGTTATAAGTTTACATCAGAGCAGTTACTTATCGATTTCCCTTAGTTACCGTGTTGTTTATTTTTATCTGCGAATGTGTGATTGGTTTGGCTTAGCTTATGTCTTTGGTTGTTTATCTGTTTTCATAATCGGGTCTAGTTTAGCAGGGGATAAAACCCGTCGGCTTTGACCAATGACGTCAGAATTGGCCAGAGAGCATGTATTACAAAGATGAAAGAGCTGAGAAGAATGTTCAGAAACGATGGAATGCAAGAGAGAAAAACTGTACTTCACACATATATAAGGGCCAGTAGTATTTTCACGTTAACGATATCGCGTGTTTGTATATTAGTATTTTTCCGCAAAACACAATGGAAAGAAATGAATGAAATATGTTACTAGCAAAGAATACATCACGTTACATGTATGTCAGTTGTATCTCGAAACTCTTTCGAACTGTACTGCTTAAGTGCAGTACGGGATACAAGTTCAGCGTACGTCGATTTCTTAGTTTCAACTAGCATTGCTGTCCTGTTGTTCACCTGAACTATGTATCCCCTGCTTCACTAAACCGTAAATGAAACACCGGATACAAATTAAAAGCTCATTCGAAGTGTGTTGCTTAAGTACAGTACGGAATACGAGTTTCTCGTGAGTCGATTTCTTCGTTTTCACTAGCATTACTGTCCTGTTCTTCACTTGAACAATGTATCCTCCGCCTCAGTAAACTCTAAATGGAACACGGGATACAAATTGTAGATGTGTTGTTTATTTCGTCTCCGCTATTACTAACAGTCTTTTCTTACGTACATATCACGACTACTGATGACAGAAGGGCCTACGTATGTAATATATGTATACCAGACTTCCGTTGACCTCTATATATGTACACTGGTAACGAAAAGGTGGAAATAGATGTACGTTACATTTGCACCCTGTACTTCAATTGAACTACACGGAGACAAGAAGACGACACATGTACAATTTGTATCCAGTACTTCACTATGGGGTGCAGTTTTCTTGTTCCATTGGACGCTAATAGTATCCCATTCGTTACTTAAGCTATATAGCTGTACGCAACATTTGTATCTTGCTCGCCAATTGACATATATTGTGTCAGTGTAAAGGCGAAGTGAAGGACGGGATACAAATTTTAGCTGTGTCGGGGGTTTCACCTGTAATATAGCAAGTACATATTCGAAAATGTCGTACTGATACTAGTGCTGGGAAACGAAAGAAGATCGACAGCTGAGAAATTTCTATTACGTACTTCACAACACGAAAATACACATATTGGTGGAATAAAACAGCGAAATATGTCAAAATAGTGAAATACAGGGAAAGAAGCAAATGGAAAATTGAACTTACCATACGGAAACATCGAGGAATAACCGAAGCTCGCCTAGGCAGAGAGGAACGAAAATTACTTACCCACAAACAGACAAATCCATTCCTATAAACTAAAATAAGACACTAAAAATTGTTCTACAATAATAAACTAATACTCCAAATTACCCAAATTACCTCAATATCATTACGAATAATTATTTTAATGTACAATGACAGCGCTTATCCGGAGCACAGAACTATTTTACTATCTATGCCTCAAAGTGAAGACATTACTATCTATGACTAATGTATGACGTCATTGGTCAAAGCCGACGGGTTGTATCCCCTGCTTCACTAGACCCTCATAATCGATGATATGAGTAAAGTTTTCTATATAGTGTTTATGTTTTAGAACTAATAGCTCGTTGAGTATTTGTTGTGGATATTTGTGTACATGTGTGTAGATTTCGACCTATTCCAGAATATCGAGTAAGCGACCTGTAGGTGTTATACGCAAAATTTGGATTGCTTTTTCTACATTGTCTGTGGTATGTTGTTCTATCTGTAGGTGTTGAAGGAAGGTTGATGGGTTGCGTTCAGTGTTTCTAGTGTGTTCTCTGTATCTGATATTAAAGTTTCGGCCTATCTTACCTATATAGAACTTATCACAATCTTTACAATGGATTTTGTATATACCTGGATTCGAGTGTATTCGTAATTTTACTTTTCCCGATCTAATTTTTCATTTTTCTTTAGTGTGGTATACGAGGCGTACGTTTGTTTTCTTTAACACTGTGTTTAGTGTGTTCGATATGTTGCCTATATATGATGTCGGTATATATGTGAATTTCTGTTTGGTTTGTGTTTCTCGCTGAAGTATTAATTAATTACGTATTTTTTATTTTAATGGGGTGGTATTTTTGTCATATACACTCCTGGAAATGGAAAAAAGAACACATTGACACCGGTGTGTCAGACCCACCATACTTGCTCCGGACACTGCGAGAGGGCTGTACAAGCAATGATCACACGCACGGCACAGCGGACACACCAGGAACCGCGGTGTTGGCCGTCGAATGGCGCTAGCTGCGCAGCATTTGTGCACCGCCGCCGTCAGTGTCAGCCAGTTTGCCGTGGCATACGGAGCTCCATCGCAGTCTTTAACACTGGTAGCATGCCGCGACAGCGTGGACGTGAACCGTATGTGCAGTTGACGGACTTTGAGCGAGGGCGTATAGTGGGCATGCTGGAGGCCGGGTGGACGTACCGCCGAATTGCTCAACACGTGGGGCGTGAGGTCTCCACAGTACATCGATGTTGCCGCCAGTGGTCGGCGGAAGGTGCACGTGCCCGTCGACCTAGGACCGGACCGCAGCGACGCACGGATGCACGCCAAGACCGTAGGATCCTACGCAGTGCCGTAGGGGACCGCACCGCCACTTCCCAGCAAATTAGGGACACTGTTGCTCCTGGGGTATCGGCGAGGACCATTCGCAACCGTCTCCATGAAGCTGGGCTACGGTCCCGCACACCGTTAGGCCGTCTTCCGCTCACGCCCCAACATCGTGCAGCCCGCCTCCAGTGGTGTCGCGACAGGCGTGAATGGAGGGACGAATGGAGACGTGTCGTCTTCAGCGATGAGAGTCGCTTCTGCCTTGGTGACAACGATGGTCGTATGCGTGTTTGGCGCCGTGCAGGTGAGCGCCACAATCAGGACAGCATACGACCGAGGCACACAGGGCCAACACCCGGCATCATGGTGTGGGGAGCGATCTCCTACACTGGCCGTACACCACTCGTGATCGTCGAGGGGACACTGAATAGTGCACGGTACATCCAAACCGTCATCGAACCCATCGTTCTACCATTCCTAGGCCGGCAAGGGAACTTGCTGTTCCAACAGGACAATGCACGTCCGCATGTATGCCGTGCCACCCAACGTGCTCTAGAAGGTGTAAGTCAACTACCCTGGCCAGCAAGATCTCCGGATCTGTCCCCCATTGAGCATGTTTGGGACTGGATGAAGCGTCGTCTCACGCGGTCTGCACGTCCAGCACGAACGCTGGTCCAACTGAGGCGCCAGGTGGAAATGGCGTGGCAAGGCGTTCCACAGGACTACATCCAGCATCTCTACGATCGTCTCCATGGGAGAATAGCAGCCTGCATTGCTGCGAAAGGTGGATATACACTGTACTAGTGCCGACATTGTGCATGCTCTGTTGCCTGTGTCTATGTGCCTGTGGTTCTGTCAGTGTGATCATGTGATGTATCTGACCCCAGGAATGTGTCAATAAAGTTTCCCCTTCCTGGGACAATGAATTCACGGTGTTCTTATTTCAATTTCCAGGAGTGTATATGTTGAACCAATTTTGGGTTATAACCATTCTCTAGTGCCACATATTTTAAAATTTTTATTTCTTTATCTATTGATTCTTGTTCTAGCGGGAGGTTTATTATCCTATTGACCCTGGCATGAAAGTAAGCGTATTTATGTGCTTTTGGGTGGCACTAAATAGCATGTATAGTGTTATCTGTTGTGGTAGGTTTTCGGTATATATAGAATTTGTGTGTATTTTCAACATTTTTTATGGTAAGGTCTAAGAAGTTTATCGCTTTGTTGTTTTCTAGTTCCATTATACATTTCATTTTTGGATGTAGTGCATTTAGTGCATTGTGGATGTCCTTGTGGATGTCCTTGTTTTTCAATAAAGTAGCGTTGGGGTGTCATCAACGTATCTATAGTAAAATGCAATATTTTTTAAATAATGGTCTTGTGGCCACAAGTGGCAAATATGACGCTGTGCTTTGTTTGTATGATGCTGTGACATCCACGCTCCGATGTGGCAAGCGACAACGTGAGTGAATCGTGTTGTCATCGAGAATAATCACGGTGCACTGGTACCGAGACTGTTATATGTGAACGTCAGCAGTTGCTTGCTGTATTCAGAGAGTATCGCCGACTGAAGGGTCTGAGAAGAGGCCCGATGTCATTTAATGATTCAAAGGAAAGTAAAATTCCAAAACACGGGTGAGCTCGGTGTGGCAGCTGGAAGAGGAAGGTGTCCTATCCCGGTGTAAGTTGATGCCTAGAATGCTGTTGCTGTAACTGACCATCCAGCACGTGTCCCAGGTAGAGCTAGCGCTCGTGCAGGGTCACGAGGACTGTCCATCTCATGTCCAACAGTATGTTGTTGTTGTTGTTGTGCTCTTCACTCCTGAGACTGATTTTAATGCAGCTCTCCATGCTACTCTATCCTGTGCAAGCTTCTTCATCTCCCAATACGTACTGCAGCCTACATCCTTCTGAATCTGCTTAGTGTATTCATCTCTTGGTCTCCCTCTACGATTTTTACCCTCCACACTGCTCTCCAGTACTAAATTAGCGATCCCTTGATGCCTCAGAACATGTCCTACCAACCGATCCCTTCTTCTAGTCAAGTTGTGCCACAAACTTCTCTCCAATCCATTTCAATACCTCCTCATTATTGATGTGATCTACCCATCTAATCTTCAGCGTTCTTCTCTAGCACCACATTTCAAAAGGTTCTATTCTCTTCTTGTCCAAACTATTTATCGTCCATGTCTCACTTCCATACATGGCTACACTCCATACAAATACTTTCAGATACGACTTGTTGACGTTTAAATCTATAGTCGATGTTAACAAATTTCTCTTCTTCAGAAACGCTTTCCTTACCATTGCCAGTCTACATTTTATATCCTCTCTACTTCGACCATCATCAGTTACTTTGCTCCACAAATAGCAAAACTCATTTACTACTCTAAGTGTCTCATTTCCTAATCTAATTCCCTCAGCATCGCCCGACTTAATTCGACTGTATTCCATTATCCTCGTTTAGCTTTTGATGATGTTCATCTTGTATCCTCCCTTCAAGACACTGTCCATTCCGTTCAACTGCTCTTCCAACTCCTTTGCTGTGTCTGACAGAATTACAATGTCATCGGCGAACCTTAAAGTTTTTATTTATTCTCCATGGATTTTAATACCTACTCCGAACTTTTCTTTCGTTTCCTTTACTGCTTGCTCAATATACAGATTGAATAACATCGGGGAGAGGCTACAACCCTGTCTCACTCCCTTCCCAACCACTGCTTCCCTTTCATGTCCCTCGACTCTTATAATGGCCATCTGGTTTCTGTACAAATTGTAAATAGCCTTTCGCTCCCTGTATCTTACCCCTGACACCTTCAGAATTTGAAAGAAATTATTCCAGTCAACATTGTCAAAAGCTTTCTCCAAGTCTACAAATGCTAGAAATGTAGGTTTGCCTTTTCTTAATCTAGCTTCTAAGATAAGTCGTAGGTTCAGTATTGCCTCACGTGTTCCGATATTTCTACGGAATTCAAAGTGATCTTCCCCAAGGTCGGCTTCTACCAGTTTTTCCATTCGTCTGTACAGAATTCCCGTTAGTATTTTGCAGCCGTGACTTATTAAACTGACAGTTCGGTAATTTTCACATCTGTCAATGCCGGCTTTCTTTGGGATTGGAATAATTATATTCTTCTTGAAGTCTGAGAGCATTTCGCCTGTGTCATACATTTTGCTCACCAGATGGCAGAGTTTTGTCAGGACTGGCTCTCCCAAGGCTGTCAGTAGTTCTAATGGAATGTTGTCTACTCCAGGGCCTTGTTTCGACTTAGGTCTTTCAGTGCTCTATCAAATTCTTCACGCAGTATTATATCTCTCATTTCATCTTCATCTACATTCTCTTCCGTTTCCATAATATTGTCCTCAAGAACATCGCCCTCGTATAGTCCTTCTATATACTCCTTCCACCTTTCTGCTTTCCCTTCTTTGCTTAGAACTGGGTTTCCATCTGATCCCTTGATATTCATACAAGTGGTTCTCTTTTCTCCAAAGGTCTCTTTAATTTTCCTGTAAGCAGTATCTATCTTACCCCTCGTGAGATAAGCCTCTACATCCTTACATTTGTCTTCTAGCCATGCCTGCTTAGCCATCTTGCACTTCCTATCGATCTCATTTTTGAGACGTTTGTATTCCTTTTTGTCAGCTTCATTTACTGCATTTTTATATTTTCTCCTTTCATCAATTAAATTCAGTATTTCTTCTGTCACCCAAGGATTTCTACTAGCCCTCATCTTTTTAGTCTTTTTACCTACTTGATCCTCTGCTGCCTTCACCACTTCATCCCTCAAAGCTATCCATTCTTCTTCTATTGTATTTCTTTCCCCCATTCGTGTCAATTGTTCCTTTATGCTCTTCCTGAAACTCTCTACAACCTCTGGTTCCTTCAGTTCATCCAGGTCCCATCTCCTCAAATTCCCACCTTTTTGCAGTTTCTTCAGTTTTAATCTACAGTTCATAACCAATAGATAGTGGTCCAGAGTCCACATCTGCCTTCGGAAATGTGTTACAATTTAAAACCTCGTTCCTAAATCTCTGTCTTACCATTATATAATCTATCTGATATCTTCTAGTATCTCCAGGGTTCTTCCACGTATACAACCTTCTTTCATGATTCTTGAACCAAGTGTTAGCTATGATTAAGTTATGTTCTGTGCAAAATTCTACCAGGCGGCTTCCTCTTTCATTTCTTAGCCTCAATCCATATTCACCTACTATGTTTCCTTCTCTCCCTTTTCCTACTCTCGAATTCTAATCACCCAACACTATTAAATTTTAGTCTCCCTTCACTACCTGAATAATTTCTTTTATCTCATCATACATTTCATCAATTTCTTCGTCATCTGCAGAGCTAGTTGGCATATGAACTTGTACTACTGTTGTAGGCGTGGGCTTCGTAGAATGTTGAATAAAATGTTCTCGGGTTTCCAACCGCGTCAATTGGTTAAAACTACACGAGATTTCGGCCAAGCACTCCTTGGCCATTGTCAAGTGTTATGTTGCCAGTTGGCTGTTGGTGCGCCTTTATATACGCTAGCTGCCGGCTGTGACGTCACAGGTGCCCGTGACATTGCCATATAGGGGCATGTTTTGAGTCGGCGTTCGATGTGCCCTCTTCAACCGCGCGATCGTTGGACCCCACCCAGCGCTGAGCTGTAAGCCACCATCTCTATTCAAGGTGTTTGTAGTAATTTTTATTTCAATAGGTTCCGTTATTTAACTGTCCCAGAAGCCGTTAGTGCGAGCCACGACAGAGGTATCGCCAAATTTTATGAGGGGACCGTTTTCTAACGCATGCTCAGCTAACGCAGATTTCTCTGGATAGCGTCGGCGATAATACCTCTCATGTTCTTTCCTGCGTTGTTCCATTGTGCGCACTGTTTGTCCGATGTACTTCTGGCCACACTCACAAGGTATTTCGTAGACTCCAGGTGTTCTGAGACCTACAGCGTCTCAGTAATTGACGGAGTTTCGTTGGAGGCCTGAAGATTGATTTGATCTTGTGTTTTTTCAACAGGCGGTTTATCTTACCCGACACAGAGCCACAGAATGGCAGCAAAGCAAGTTTCTTTTCCTGCTCTTCGTCGGTGGTCTTATTCTGATATTTCCCAGAAATCACTTCTTTCACTTGATGGGTGCTGTACGCGTTATTCCTGAAAACCTTGTGTAGGTGGCTCAGTTCGTGGGGCAGGTTGTTCATACAGTATAGAATGTTTTTCGGTCTATCTTACACTGGTACCCGCACAACGCCAAGGCGGTGTAGCAACTGAAACCTCGTGATACGAAACAATGTTCTGAATTTGCTCTTCGACTTCTGGGATGGACCGAAGTTGATGACATACGGCCGGGTAATGATCTATGGAGTGACGAGGCACATTTTACACTACAGGGTGCAGTGAATAGACAGAAATGCCGATTTTAAGCACTTTTAAATCGCGTGTCGTACTCACAGAGCCACTGCACTCGCCGTTATGTGTTGTGTGGATTCACAAGCATCTCTATTTCTTTGAACAGAAAACACCCACAGCACCTGTCGGGTGTACCGTGACGTTTGCACTTTGTGGAGACCTCTTTGTGCAGCTTGTGAATCCTGCCTCGGAAGAGCGAAACCGAGTGGAAAAGACTGTTTTCATGCAAGATGGGCAAACACCTCATGGCGGTCGCCCAGTCAAGGATCTGCTAAAAGCAACCTTATAAGAACGTGATATCTCCACAGTTTTTACAGATGCATGGCCTACAAGATAAGAATCCACGTGACTTGGCGCTGGGGATATCCAAAAGAATGCATTTATCAGAGTCACGTTCTGTCTCCATCTGATATGAAGACCAATACACAGGAACTCGTTGCTCAGGTTCCATCGGAACCTTTGCGAGCAACCGTTGATTACGTCGTTTTACGGATGCAGCATCTCGTTGAAGTCTCCGGTGCTCATATTGAACGAACTGTGTAAGTGGCGGTTAATACTAAAATCAACATGAGGCCTTTCTCACTAGTTTGACCTTTTCTGTCCACGTCCCATTCATTATCCATTACACGTGGAAAAATTTCTATAAGTCTTCCTCGCATTCATAGCGCCAGCTTTGCGCCTGGTGATCAAAACTGGCAGTAATTTTTCTCCAGCGTAAATGGGTTCCGCATTAGTGGATTAGCATATCTACCAAGTTTCACTGCCACACGATAATTGCAGCCCACACAGCACCTCTGCGGCTGGGCGACTAGCCAGGCGTAGCGGTAATAAATTGTATATACAAACCATCCTCGTTAATGATTCTAATTATTACTGAAATCCGCATCAAGATCCCCATAGTGGTTCCTTAGATTAGCCTTCACATTCAGACCGAAAAACGCCGCTGGGGATTTTAATTTATAATGTGGTAGAAGTTATGTACAGGTTCTAGCTAAGCCTCGCTGCTCTTTGGAGTTTTGGTGACTGTTTACCGCTTTTCCCCTCCAGCTAACTCCTCGTCTGTAGCTGATCAGCTGGTAGCTCCCGTGATTGCCACGAGATGTCACTCCTAACGCTACTTAAATATGTAACAGGTAACAGTACATATATTACACGCTCTTCATTATTGTATAAATTCTATACACGAACATTCCTCGTGTATCAGTCTATCTATTAGTGAAAACCATGTCAAAATCCCTGCAGAAGTTCCTGAAATTAATCTTCACACACAGACAGAAAAACTCAGTGAGGGACCTCAATCTACGATACCTTTGTATTGATCATACAGAATCAACCCGAAAACTACCAACAAAATTTTGCAGGTTTTTCTGGAATACTTCCTGAGTATTTTGGTATGAGAGACATGTGATCTCTGAGGCCTCGTTCCAGAGTAATAATGAAATTACGACTTATTGGGTTTATTACCCCAGTTACCTCTGTTTCTACGAAAATACCTTCACGCAGGTAAAAATTTGGTTTCTCGAATGCTATACATATAAACGCAAAAGTACCGTGATATGGTAGCCGTCAGTAGGGGAACAGCTCAGTGTAGTGTGTTTGGGCCGGCCTTTCTTTGTCTTCAGTGAACCCAAACACGAGGTGCATATTGGCCAACTCTTTATCAGCAAAAAATGGTTCAAATGGCTCTGAGCACTATGGGACTTAGCTTCTGAGGTCATCAGTCCCCTAGAACTTAGAACTACTTAAACATAGCTAACCTAAGGACATCACAAACATCCATGCCCGAGGCAGGATTCGAACCTGCGACAGTAGCGGTCGCGCGGTTCCAGACTGTAGCGCCTAGAACTGCTCGGCCACCCCGGCCGGCCTTTATCAGTAAACCTATCCATATTATATCACTGTTAACGTACAATTAACAATGCCTGAAAAACAAATCGAATACTAGCTTGAGGGCGAGGAGTAAATCCGATGTTACTGACGTTACCCAGCAAGTACATTGAGTGGATGGAACAAGTGTGTTTCCCAGCAAGACAAACAGCGCATACTGTCATTTGCATAGTTGTGCAAATATTTTCAGTGTAGCACAGATAAAAAGATAAAAGAGGATAAGAAATAGCACGAATGGTAATTTCACCTTGAGAAGTCGCCGGAGACCATGTGTACCTTAAACCAAAGTACTTAGAGAACATTCCGGAAAACGTCCGAAACATGTACAGTTCAGATTCACTATGTAGTTTCGCAGCGCTAGTATTAAACGTTTTACAACGTAATTAAATAATTTATTGAGTTTCAGCAAAGATACTCCTTAATGGGGTGGAGAGGATGAATAAACAGGAAGTTCTGTATTCTTTCATTTAGTTTTAATCTCCACCAGATTGTCCCCAAGACGTGTATTATTCCATGGCAGGTTGTTGAGTACGGGCGTACTGATGTATCTGACTTCTTCCTGTACTAATTTTAATCTCTTCACGTTGATATTGTTTTTGGTCCTAGTATTATTATCAGGTTTTCACTGTGTTTAATGAAAAAGAAAAATGCTGGTAACGACAAAGAACATTAATGCGAACACAGAATGTTTGTTTTAGCTTGATACAACTAAATATATCGGAAAGGACGCAAAAAAATGGTTCAAATGGCTCTGAGCACTATGGGACTTAACATCTGAGGTCATCAGTCCCCTAGAACTTAGAACTACGTAAACCTAACTAATCTAAGACATCGCACACACCCATGCCCGAGGCAGGATTCGAACCTGCGACCGTAGCAGTCACGCGGCTCCAAACTGAAGTGCCTAGAACCGCTCGGCCACCGCGGCAGGCGAAAAGGACGCATCGTACAAAGAAAATGATCTAGGTGAAAAGTTAATATTAGTAACCTCGACATCTGTCTGTGTTACAACTGGCCACTTGCTAACCAACCTTCCTGTGGCGGCGGGGCTAACTTTGTATTTAAAAAAAGTAGCCCCCCATGCGAAAAAATACGTAAGGTTTACTCAGACTATTGTGTCCCATTCAGTTGTGTCTCTTTTTGCAATTAAGAACCGGCGCATTTGATTATACATTTCACTTAAGATACTGATGCTCAAACGTTACCTGAATGCTGCACATTCTATACCACATATAATACGGCTACGCTCTGAAATTGCTGGTTAATATGCTATGTGTATTGCCAACGTAGTTTCCTGTTCCCTGCGAGGATGATTGTGCTGACTCCCCAAACCAGTGAAATGATTGATTTTGGTGGCTGCCCGCGAACCCCCCATTAGGGTGACTGATTTCGATGTGTATTTCCATTCAACCATCGTAACTCTGCGGCTACCGGCGGAATACAAACCGTAACTACTGTAATAAGGTTAAATGCCCATGAAGTGACAGTAACGGGCACACCTACCATGTATACTCACCAAAATCAAGCACCCCAATGGTGAGAGGCAAGTGGACTCACGGAAATCAAGTATCGCAATGGTGACAGGCAAGGGAACACACGTACATCAAGCATCCTGACGGGAACAGAAAACTGTCACATTCACGTCGTAGTTCCTGGATCACGCTATACGTAGTTTCTAACCAGAAACTGAAGTGGCTAACCACACCGTACTGCACAGTCATATTTACAACACTAAGTTTCGAACATAAATGTGAACCGTTAGAACGCAAAGATTTTCATTTACATGGGAAATGAAATATGTAGAATCAAATGCTTCAGTTCTTAATTGAAAAAAAAAACAGGCTCACTTGTTTTTGGTCGATTACAACGCCATCTACCACGAATGGAAAACAACAATTTGAATCAACTGTATTTTTTGGCGTAGAATTCGATTCCGAATATGCAATAAAAATGGGGGGTTCTCATATGGAAATTGCGGGCTTTCAAAAACATTAAAATGAAGTTGTGTGATGGTGGCCCTCAACTACTTTCACTCTGATTCAGTCTTGAAATATTAAAAGTTTTGGCTGGTTTCGTTGTCTAGGGGTTGGGATACGTAGTTGCCTCACTAGAAGCCCAGTACTGCTGAATCTGCAGTATACAATATGAATATACACATGAATTGAATGGTCGAAGGTTCCTATCACTAGGCAATTGCGAATTTTGAACGTTATATAGAAATTTATAAATGAAAGATTGCAATTAAATAAAATCTGCAGGTACTATCTTGACGATTTTAAATGATGAGTACGATAGTAGAAGTACTTTTGAGAATGTGGTATATTTCTGGAAAACACTTATTGGTGTCGATGGTCCAACAACTAAATAAAATATAAGTTGAATAACAGGGGAACAATAGATTCCTACTGCACGTAATTAGTTATGAACAAAAACAGAGCTCGCGAGATATTCACTTCTAGATGCACACTACGTCTTCACTGCAGAAGCCATGGAAATCTCACAAGTGCCCAAGTCGGCACTATGAAGAATTTCTATCTGCCGCGAACACGGGCAAACTGCTCCGCACTCTCCAAGTCTCTGCCACAACCATGTGTCCTTCGGATCCTGTGCGACTGTCCCGGACTCTCCATGTCCTGTCCCGTACTGTCCCTCACGCTGCACTGTCCAGAACTGTCCCATCCTCTCTCCGAACGATGCTCTTCCCCCACTTCGGTGGTCACCTCCCTTAGTAACGAGGGCTGTGATTGGCGATAGCGCTTCCGTCATATCTCCAAGCCAATGCACACTTACAAACATTTTGAAACACATTCGAAATACTGGATTTACATTTAAATAACTTGAAATTAAATAAATATTCCTATGGCTGGACAATAAACACGCTCGAACAAACATTATTAAATACATGAACAAATCAAATAAACATATATCGAAGGAATAGAAACAAAAGGTAGGCCAGTAGCCTAATGTCTCTGTGCTTTCTAAAACGCAGTAAATATTTAACCAATTGCTTCATGAATAGGATATATTGAATGTAAACAAAGACATAGACGAATAAATATATTTATAAGCATGCTGCCACCGTTTTTTCGTGTCGATGTAGAATACCTATGGCCTGATGCGATTAATAGTACTCAGCCACTTTGACTTCCAATAACTCGTGTACTATACAACTTACATGCCTGTAAATCACGTCAATTTAGGTTTACACTAATAGCTTTCTAATGACACATCAATCGACAAAATCGGATGAACGGTTTAGATTTTGTGAATCCGCTACTGAGTGTTACTTGTATAATTTACAATCAGATACTAAACTTTAAACTAAGAAAGATATTGAAAATCTGACTACACCATCAGAATTGTCGTGCAAATAATGGTAATGTACATGTTTCTTTTTGAGGCATCGTGATTCATATGGCTACTAATAATTTTTTAAATGAACTGTGAAATGTGCCATTATGGTTTCACGAAGTACGCCATCTTTGGCATTCCCGGCATGTCTCCTTCATCGACACAGCGTCACCATGGGATTTCCAGCCACGTGATCGGCTGGACCACGTGCTCTGGCCGTTGTGAGGCACATGCAGATGCTAACGTGTTCGGACCTGCCGTGCAGCCCGTGCAGTGGCCGCCAGCTCTGAATTAAAATATTTCCAGGACGCCACAACTCGGCCGTTAACTCACAAAATACAAAGTTGACCCCACCCACGCAGGAGAAATGGCTAAGAGATGTCCAGTTGTAGTGCAAACAGATGTCTCCTTTACTAACATTAACTTTTCAGCTAGTACATTTCTTTCGTACGACGTTTCGTTTTCTAAATATTTGTCTCAGGTAAAAAACTGGAGAGGAAGCAGAGGTTGGAAAACATCCAGAAAATAACTGAAGGCGGGTTGCAATTGCAACTCAGATATGAAAAGATTGACACAAGAGAGCAATTGGTGGTGGGCCGCATCAGACCAGTCAGAAGACTCACGATTAAAGACAAATTGCCTCAAATTAAAACAAACACCCTTTATGTGTTGTGTAACGGTTGTAAAATTCCCTAGTTCTCTTCAGGAAGTTCTGTAAGTAACTCTGAGTATAGTTCTTATAACACGGTTTTGTGTTCTGAAAATGTTACCTCTGAAAGTTGAGTGTCACCCAAAAATGATTTTGTAACTCGTTCGTAAGTAGAAATGAGCTGATTAAGCTAGTTTTCTCATTTTTAGATCATGTAGAACAGTAATCACATGTACTCTAGATGTTACTGAACAAAGGCGCATTATTAATTCTGGGGTGCAGGTTCACAAATTAAAGTTTTTTTGTATGTGTAGTCGAAACAAGTCAATACTGTCTACTTCTTGGGTTTTCAGGCTTAGAACAGACTATTTTTATAACTTACGAAGTACTATGATCAATCTTGTCCAAATAATTGTAATCCATTTCCCAAGGAATATTTATTATTTTTATCGAATGGTTCATTACCTGTCTTTTCAATAAGCGAACTAGCACTAGGTTTTATTCCTATACTTGAGTCACTGAAAACTTCTTTAAAATTCATGCAGTCTTACAAAATATACACTAGAATTATTGTACCCTTTCTGCCATTAAAGAGCTATGAAAATTACGTACATATCGTGTGAAATGCTTTGTATAATTAAATCTTACTTTCGTTTAGAAATGAAGCATTGTTCGTAGCTTTACTGTATTTTCTAAATATCCTTCTGTTTCTATCTGGCAAGGGGTTTTACACAATGTAAGCTAGTGCTAGCAAATGTCCTTTAGCAGATTAGTAGAGTTAGTCATGATGTAACTCAGGGAACGCGTACAGCGTTACCGCACTGATAAGGAGTGAAACGCGAGCTGTTATTTGACTTGGCTATGCATTTAGCTATGTATCTTAATCATGCAGCGGCTATCTTATCAGCGCCGTTGTTTTCTCGTTGTGCCGCTTATTGTCACCGAGCCGGGGGATCTATTTCCGTCAAGGACGCAGGAAAGCGAAGCACAAGACTGCTGTGCAAGAATAGGAGAATACGTGAAGCACGGATATGTCTTTTGTGCTTACTGCAATTCGGCCATACCCTATAATGGAATTGTTTCAGACTGTGTGACGGAAGCCGGAAAAGGGTAAGGAATGACTCGTACCGGTGATGGACGTTTTTGAATGAACAGATATGACTATATCACGTCCATTCTGAATCATGTTTTGGTCAGTTTTTTCTAAGATTGTCAAGGTGAGTACTGAAATGGTTGCTTTTTGCAGTCACCATATAACGTCTCTTGTCTGATGCGTGTTAATTTCTCCTCCCAGTGTGCTTGTTTTGAACTGCTGAACTACTACATCGAATCTGATGAAACCTTATCTAAGGTGTCATCACACAATTTCCCCTTAGATCTTCGGACAATTGTCACAATAAGAGCTGGGTTCAGATCACGCCACTCTAGATATCGGACCAGCGTGTCACTTAAGTGGAAGAGGAAACCGATGTCTTTTGATGAGTTAGTTTCCTTCCAGTGGCAATTTAGTTTACGCTTACGAGAATTCAGTTTTAAAGTTAAAGAAAAGTGATGAGATTCATGACATAAAAACAAGTCAGACAATTACCTCTTAACCAAAAAAGCCTCATTCAATACGTTAGTCGTCAATTACTTTACATTATTCTAGCGTCGTCTGTCGTCACGCGTACGTTTGATGTTTGCAGAACTGAATCTCAAAAGGTTTCCCACGCGACAGCAAGTTTATCGTCTGTGTGATATTACCGTATGCTCAGCACAAGGTGAATGATACAGAATTGAAACTGTACCGCAGTAGATTTTCCCGACCCCACGATATACGCTGAAGTATGTTATATAATACGTCGTGCATGAATGATAATGATTTTTTATACTACTAACTACTTAATATAAAGCCACAAAGTATTTGTTTTGTGTCATCAGACGATGACTGCGATTCTTCGCACTGCACGGGACTTTCACGTGACGGGATTTGTGCTGAATCTCCTGCGGCTATTATTGCAAATAAAGGAAGAACAAATTAATTAAAAAAATGGTAATGTTGTTGTTAAAGTTATTATCAGTTATATTCTCGCTACATTGCGTTACTGAATATTTTGAATACGTGTCACTAATACTACTCTGTAATAACAAACGCCGGCCGGTGTGGCCGAGCGGTTCTAGCCGTTTCAGTCTGAAACCGCGCGACCGCTACGGTCGCAGGTTCGAATCCTGCCTCGGGCATGGATGTGTGTGATGTCCTTAGGTTAGTTAGGTTTAAGTAGTTCTAAGTTCTAGGGGACTGATGACCTCAGATGTTAAGTTCCATAGTGCTCAGAGCCATAATAACAAAGAAACCACCCTGAAGTGTTTTTGAAATTAAAATATTCCTCGAATTGTGAATATTTTTCAAAGTACGCGGGGTGAGGCAGCTAAAAGAGACCACCGCTAATACATCCAGAAGAATAAATAAATGGAGGAGCGATTTTCGCCAGGTTATGGCGGTCAATTTCCTGACGTACGCAAGTAACTGCCGAAATACGACATCGACTTTTTTTTCGAATGGAACTATATATTATTTCCTGTTGCATTTGAAAGAATTCTTCTAAGAGAATTTCTGCGACATAACATGTATGGGACTTGATCAAGCAGTATCAAGATAACAGTGTCACAGACCACTGTACCGCCGTCAGGTGGAGAGATTCCACAAACGTCTGTCCTACCAAATGTAAGCGAGCCCGTGATCCACGGGCAGTCTGTCTTCGGCTGCGGAGAGGCGAGCACTCCTTGACTGCATCTCGCCTGTTGTGCTTCTTGCGAGCGAGCGCACGTAGCAGCTTGTCTTCGTGTCCGAATTCATCGACCGTCATGGCGTTTTCCTATCGTCAAGACACGATTAAATTAAAATTTCCTTTGTATCATGTACGACCCAATATGTGTGAAGTAAACGGTTTATACGGGACGAAATGCGTCTCCCGCCACAAGTTCTCGGATTTCATTTTTCGACCCTTATTGTTTGACAGAGCCCTGAAAGACCTAAGTCGAAACGAGGCCCCGGGAGTAGACAACATACTATTAGAACTACTGATAGCCTTGGGAGAACCAACCCTGACAAAACTCTACCATCTGGTCAACAAGATGTATGAGACAGGCGAAATACCCCCAGGATTCAAGTCGAATATAATAATTCCAATTTCAAAGGAAGCAGGCGCCGACAGGTGTGAAAATTACCGAAGTATCATTTCAATAAGTCACGGCTGCGAAATATTAACACGAATCCTTTACGGACGAACGGAAAACCTGGTAGAAGCCGACCTCGGGGAAGATCAGTTCGGATTCCGTAGAAATGTTGGAACACGTGAGGCAGTACTGACCCTACGACTTATCTTGGAAGATAGATTAAGGAAAGGCAATCCTACGTTTCTATCATTTGTAGACATAGAGAAAGCTTTTGACAGTGTTGACTGGAATACTCTGTTTCAAATTCTGAAGATGGCAGCGGTAAAATACAGGGAGCGAAAGTCTATGTACAATTTGTACAGAAACCAGATGGAGGGCCATGAAAGGGAAGCAGTGGTAGAGAAGGGAGTGAGACAGGGTTGTAGCCTATCCCCGATGTTATTCAATCTGTATATTCAGGAAGCAGTAAACGAAGCAAAAGAAAAATTGGGAGTAGGAATTAAAATTCATGGAGAAGATATATAAACCTTGAGGATCGCCGATGACATTGCAGTTGTGCCAGAGACAGCAAAGGAGCTGGAAGAGCAGTTGAACGGAATGGACAGTGTCTTGAAAGGAGGGTACAAGAAAAGCAAAACGAGGATAATGGAATGTAGTCGAATTAAATTGGGTGATGCTGAGGGAATTAGATTAGGAAATGATACACTTAAAGTAGTAAAGGAGTTTTGCTATTTGGGGAGCAAAATAACTGATGATAGTCGAAGTAGAGAGGATATAAAACGTACTGGAAATGGCAAGGAAAGCGTTTTTGAAGAAAAGAAATTTGTTAACATCGAGTATATATTTAAGTGTGAGGAAGTCGTTTCTGAAAGTGGAGGAGGGAGGAGATTAGTGTTTAACGTCCCGTCGACAACGAGGTCATTAGAGACGGAGCGCAAGCTCGGGTGAGGGAAGGATGGGCAAGGAAATCGGCCGTGCCCTTTCAAAGGAACCATCCCGGCACTTGCCTGAAGCGATTTAGGGAAATCACGGAAAACCTAAATCAGGATGGCCGGAGACGGGATTGAACCGTCGTCCTCCCGAATGTTTCTGAAAGTATTCGTATGGAGTGTAGCCATGTGTGGAAGTGAAACGTGGGCGATGAATAGTTTGGACAAGAAGAGAATAGAAGCTGTCGAAATGTAGTGCTACAGAAAAATGCTCAAGATTAGACGGGTAGATCACATAAGTAATGAGGAGGCATTGAATAGAATTGGGGAGAAGAGAGATTTGTGATACAGCTTGACTAGAAAAAGGGATGGGTTGGTAGGACATGTTCTCAGGCATCAAGGGATCATCAATTTAGTATTGGAGGGCAGCATGGATGGTAAAAATCGTAGAGGGAGACCAAGAGATGAATCCACTAAGCAAATTCAGAAGGATGTACGTTGCAGTTAGTACAGGGAGATGAAGAAGCTTGCACAGGATAGAGTAGCATGGAGAGCTGCATCAAACCAGTCTCTGGACTGAAGGCCACAACAACAACAACAACAACAGTACCATTGTGTACTAAAGCTGGCAAATTAAGAGCAGTGCAACGACGTTGTGCGGCGTCATGATACCGACCTCAAGTTTCTGATGGCCGTATGGGAGATGTCGTGGCTGATTACTCTGGTTTTGGCCTCCGAACATTGAGGGTTTTCGAACTACCGTTGCAGGTGCCGTTGGCCGTTCTTGTGGTCGCCTGTAAACCTTGGGGCAACGTCGTCAGTCAAACTGCTGGAACGTGGAAGGCGTTCGAAACCTACCGCCTAGTCAATTGTGTCCGTCACATAAAAACTGAACCAAGGAAACACGTGTGCTCTTACCCGGTATATGCCCGGCTACAGAACTGCTGTCCACTACGATCGCCAGCCGCGCTCTTGTTGAGGCTGTGGCCTGGAAGACTGTTTCTGTTCTGAACGGCGCAGATTGGTTCAGATGCCGATCGTAGACGACGCTCTCCGTGCGGTGTCCACCGCGTTACCTCTACCTCACGCGTCCATGGTGAGGCTACCTCCTGCTGTGGCCGCTCTGAATCCGTCGGCACCGGCGTCCTCTCGAGGACGCGTTGGACGTTTTACCTGTCTGTCCTACACTGCCACCGGACGCGGGACCAACAGACGATGGCCTTCTGCAGACGCAAGCCATCTGTCCCGACCCCCTGGTTTGACCACGGTGCTGCATCGACTTTCGCTGTTCTGCCGTCTGACGGTTAGAAAGCAACGGTCGGCGAGGTAACGAAAGAGACAGCGCTGTACCCCTTCTGGTGATTGCCTCCGTCGGATGTGTGCACAGTATGATGACCCTCCTACTGCCCACCGGCGCCATGGCACCAGACGAGACGTCGTCTCTCCCCACCCCTGTCTCTGGTCACTATTCACCTATGGACACCGCCTGCGTCTGATGTGGTTGTCCCCCTTTCTTTGTCCGATGGTACCTGTGGGAGCGCCTTTGATCAACTGAACCGACCCAGTGAGACATCTGCTGAGGATGGACGTTCTGCATATGTACAGAGCGATGGATCCCCTTGGTGGGATCGGCTTCCTCCCCATCACAGTGATGTAACCTTCCAAGACGGCCTAACGGGGAGCTCCCTCCGTGTCTGCATCGCCTATAGTCATAGCGATGGCAGCTTCTCAAACTCATCGCTTAGCCACGATCAATGTCAGTACCATTTGCGCGCGCTATAAACTGGCATTATTCTATGAAATGCTGTATGATGCAGATATTGAAGGTGCCCTCCTTCAGGAGGAGCATGTTGCAAACTTTTGCGCTGTCCATGACTTTATGGCACACGTCGCTTGCTTTCTCTATTGGTAGTGGGATGGCAATCCTCTCACACGACCGTATCCTCGCTTGTGCAGTTGTGCACCTCCGTTATGATAGAAGTATGGCTTTCACGTTTGGATGCATCAGGATATGTGCCATCTAGTCTACGTAGCTTCTGGAATACTTAACTTTAATCCATAATTGGTGAACATCGGTCTGACGGTACATGCATCACAAGATAAATAGCAACTGATAATGGCGCCTTGCTAGGTCGCAGCAAATGACGTAGCTGACGGCTATGCTAACTATCGTCTCGTCAAATGAGAGCGTAATTTGTCAGTGAACCATCGCTAGCAAGGTCGGCTGTACAACTGGGACGAGTGCTAGGAAGTCTTTCTAGGCCTGCCGTGTGGCGGCGCTCGGTCTGCAATCACTGATAGTGGCGACACGCGGGTCCGACGTATACTACCGGACCGCGGCCGATTTAAAGGCTACCACCTAGCAAGTGTGGTGTCTGGCGGTGACACCACACCCTTCATTGGTTAGAAGGATGCCTTAACCACCTGAGACGACTTCATCTCCAACCATTCGTCAAAAGACCAACAGCCGCTTCACTCTCTGTGCGCAGTACTACAGGCAACTGTCCAACACATCAGCCTTGTGGACTCTTAGGAGCATGTTCATTGTGAAGGGTTTAGACACATCGCTAGCCATTCTTCTTGTTGCCTTGTTCGTGTTTATATCTCATGCGATATTGTCAGTGAGGTGCAGGCTGCTGAAGTTTGGACCGTTGCGTTCTCAGACCATGATGGATACATCTTCGATTTTAATCTCTGTCGCGAAAGGTGTGGCGTGACCCGCGGCCATGGAAGCTGAACACAATCCACCTTACTTCATCCGACTGCCGGCAGATCATCGAGATCACGTGGAGAGCTTGTAGTCGACTCTGTGATGCATAACAATCTTCCCTGTCACGGTGGGTCGTCTTTGAGAACCTTGTCCTCTTCAAGGCCTTCATTGATTATGGAAAGGAGTTAGCAGTGTGCTGGCGACGAATCCAGGATTTCTACTTCACTACTTCACCATTCTCCAGGGATGTACCGTGCTACCATCCTCGCCAGAGCGTCAGGCCATGGTTAATCGTGCCAAGGCACAGTTCATTGTCCTCTCCCGACGTCACCTTCAAGCAGCTGTGTCCAGGGCACGCACACACGATGGGTTAGCCCAAGAGCGTCCATCAATACACCGCATGATAATGGAACGGGACCACCATCGGAGGACTTTAACATTCTTATGACTGATGATAGACGGCGATCCACATTATTTTATGTTTTACTCTGCATGTTGTCATCTGACTCTCTTTAGGCTCAGTTCCTGGGGATGTAATCATGGACCTGCTTGCCGATACCACCGCGGACGAAATCCATGTTGCTGTCCATCTGGGTTCTGCGAACAAGTCGCCCAGCTCTGACAGCCTCCCACTAGAGTTTTAGCGGAGATTTCGTCCACTAACGGCGCCAGTGTGGAAGGAAATTTGTCTTGATCTTGTGTCATGTGTCGAGCAGATCCCAGTCGGTTTCGTCGACGATCTGCGTACATAGCAGATATTGGATTATCGCCCATTGACGTTACACAGCCTCCACACGAAACTGTTTACACTGCGATTGGATGCACGGCTTAACCGGACAGCCCATTGTATGGACTTCTTTTGGAAGTGCCAATAACAACTACACTGCCCTCTGTTGCTATCCACACATTATCGCTCTTGCCCATGCTCATTGTAAGCCTGGACTTTTGGCCACTCTTGGCTTCAGACAGACATTCGATCGTGTCGATCACGACACCCTGGAATTGTTACTCCGCAATATTTGATACCCTGATGCTACCGTCGACGTCGTAATGCCTCTCCTTCGCGGAGCGACGTCCCTTGTACTCTACAATGGCCGCCTCATTCCTACCATCTTGATACGCCGTTTAGTGCGTCAAGGCTGCCAGCTCTCTGCCCTGTTGTATTCTATTGCCATTGCAACCGTTGCTCTTGCAGCCTCCATCAACGTCGGTATGGGATGTCTCTCGGTGGCCATGTAATTAGCTGCTCTGCTTATGTCGACGATCTCGTCCTTGTTCTTCGTTGTGGTGGTGACGTCAGGGATTCATTGGCAAGGGTTATCAACTTCGACGAAGCTTCTGGTAGCTGCCTCAACGTCCGCACATCAAGCTCTATGGCAGTAGGTGCGAGGCTTCCTGTGGACAGCGCTGTTCCATTGCGTGCAGCTGCCACTATCCAAAGCTTAGGACTTGATTTTGCAAGTGATCTACGGCGCACGATTGCCCTCAACTGCCGGCGCATACTGTCCCAATTACGAGCTGGGCTCCTAGATCATCGTTTACGAGTCCTCGATCTCCTGCAAGGGACAAAATTTTTAATATTATATTTGGCATCACATATTCCTCACGTGGCATAGGCACTCCTTATTCCACCAACCGTGGCCCGCCATATGTCAGCCGCATTGGGTTCACATGTTTGCCATTGCTGTTCAAGATACGGTACGAGACTCTCACTCTCCCGAGGTGCAGGGGCGGTTTAGACCTGTATCATGTTCGTGACAGAGCGACGGCCCTTTTCGTCAGCTCTCAAATGGTGCTGTAGCGCCATTGTCCCACATGTCTTAACAGCCCATTGCTGGAGGCCCCTGCACCAGGCTGTCACTCGGCCCCTATCCAGCTTTCGGATGCCCTGTCGCTTTCCTTTTGCCTTTCATTCCTCGAAATGAGCTATACAGGGTGAATCACCTAACGTTAACGCTGGATATAGTTCGTAAACCACATCAAATACTGACGAATCGATTCCACAGACCGAACGTGAGGAGAGGGGCTAGTGTAATTGGTTAATACAAACCATAAAAAAATGCACGGAAGTATGTTTTTTAACACAAACCTACGTTTTTTTAATGGAACCCCGTTAGTTTTGTTAGCCCATCTGAACATATAAACAAATACGTAATCAGTGCCGTTTGTTGCATTGTAAAATGTTAATTACATCCGGAGATATTGTAACCTAAAGTTGACGCTTGAGTACCACTCCTCCGCTGTTCGATCGTGTGTATCGGAGAGCACCGAATTACGTAGGGATCTAAAGGGAACAGTGATGGTCCTTAGGTACAGAAGAGACTGGAACAGCACATTACGTCCACATGCTAACACCTTTTTATTGGTCTTTTTCACTGACGCGCATGTACATTACCATGAGGGGTGAGGTACACGTACACACATGGTTTCCGTTTTCAATTACGAAGTGGAACAGAGTGTGTCCTACTGGAAACGCGTCGACGTATGTGGTATCAGCATGATGGTGCACCTGCACATTCCGCAATTAACACTAGGCTGACCCTTGACAGGGTGTTCGACGGGCGTTTCATAGGACGTGGAGGACGCATAAATTGACCAGCCCGTTCTCCTGATCGTACATCTCTGGACTTCATTCTGTGGGGTACGTTAAAGGAGAATGTGTACCGTGATGTGCCTACAACCCCAGAGGATATGAAACAACGTATTGTGGCAGCCTGCGGCGACATTACACCAGATGTACTGCGGCGTGTACGACATTCATTACGCCAGAGATTGCAATTGCGTGCAGCAAATGATGGCCACCACATTGAACATCTATTGGCCTGACATGTCGGGACACACTCTATTCCACTCCGTAATTGAAAACGGAAACCACGTGTGTACGTGTACCTCACCCCTCATGGTAATGTACATGTGCGTCAGTGAAAAAGACCAATAAAAAGGTGTTGGCATGTGGATGTATTGTGCTGTTCCAGTCTCTTCTGTACCTAAGGTCCGTCACCGTTCCCTTTGGATCCCTACGTAATTCGTTGCTCTCCGATACACACGATCGAACAGCGGAGGAGTGGTACTCAAGCGTCAACTTTAGGTTACAATATCTCCGGATGTAATTAACATTATACAATGCAACAAACGGCACTGATTACGTATTTGTTCATATGTTCAGATGTGCTAACAAAACTAACTGAGTGGTACTCAAGCGTCAACTTTAGCTTACAATATCTCCGGATGTAATTAACATTATACAATGCAACAAACGGCACTGATTACGTATTTGTTCATATGTTCAGATGTGCTAACAAAACTAACGGGGTTCCATTAAAAAAACGCAGGTTTGTGTTAAAAAACATACTTCCGTGCATTTTTTTATTGTTTGTATTAACCAATTACACTAGCCCCTCACCTCACGTTCGTCTGTGGAATCGATTCGTCAGTATTGGATGTGGTTTACGAAATATATCCAGCGCTAACGTTAGGTGACTCACCCTGTATACTTACTGCAATACTGCCAGTGCGCTTGATGACTATGAAAGGCGATGTATGGCTTTCTTGGGCAGAACATGTCACCAAATGTGATTGAGGAAAGCATCCCCATGTCGACTGGAATGCCGTCTAGCAATTGGTATGTACTCCTCATCTTAGAACTGACGTCCATTCTGGATGGTATCTGATAGTCAATGGGAAACTAGTTTGTCGATCATACCTTCACGGGATTCACATTGCGGATATCCCATTGTGTGTCGTCTGTGATGTTCCAGACACGGACGAGCACCGCCTGGTGTGCAGATCGACGGTAAGTGTCTCGTTCTTGGTGCAATAGATGCTGGCTTTAATTACCTGTACGACACCTCATCGAATACGTCCTTTCCATACTCTGGATACTTCCCACAAACGAAGATGAACTTCTTGAAGTGGATTTGTGAGCATGCAGTTCACTATTTGTTTGCCGATGGCGAGAAAAATGTCCTTGATTTTTGGAACTTCCTTAATGAACGACATTATGCAGTTGTCCACAGTCCCAAACACAGACAATTTTTCTCCAGTTTTCTTTGTACTATCTCTCTTAACCATCTCGATTTTGCGGTGATACTGTAATGAACAGTTGATCCACGCCTTTTGCACTCTTGGTGCTGGTTATTCTCTGGCCATAAGAACATTCCTTCCGAAAAAGTACGCGTGTATAGCAAACTGATATAAAGAAATGGTGGTGTGCTCATATCACCATAGTGTTGTTAAGTTCCAATAAATTATCGATCGTAAGAAAGTATCAACCACTACGTGTTATGTCGTCACAATTGACAGGCTGTGCTAGGTGCAGATATGAGGGCGTTTAGTCACAATTAAATCCCTGTTTCTCTCTCTTTCGCACACCTTTTAATTCAAAGTTTCTCCCTTGGACTCTGGGAAATAAAAAACATAGCGGGTCGGTAGCGGAATTTGACCTATCTAATGTTTAAGAGATGACAGACAAGTTAAAAATATACACGAATACAGAGGCAACAGTAGCTGTTTAAGTTAGATGGTACTCTGGACTAAACTGTCTACTGACGTAACACGGCTCGTCTAGAGGTCATTGTTAAATTGTGTGAAGGAATATTTGAGGCGGATATTGACAATGTGTTAGGAGCAATATTTGACAACAACACATGCTCAGTTTCTTTAAATTTTATGAGGCGTGTTCAGAAAGTAAGTGTACTGTGACCATAAAAGGCTGTGGTTTTTTGTTTTTTGAGGGTTGGCAACACTGATGGTTGAGGGGGATCCCTTGAACAGAGCCAGCAACGCAGGAACGCAGTAGCGAATTATGTCGGTTAGAAGTCCCTCCAAGTGCGAGCCACCTGCTTTTGATACGCTTCCTGTTCGCGGCAGGAATAACATCCAGCGAAATTTTTTAGGCAATCAAACGGGTTTAAGGCGAAGGCGTTATGAACAGAACATATGTATTTGAGTGGTATAGGGAGTTTAGTATAGGCAGAACAAAAGCTCATGAAGAACGGAGAAGTGGAAGACCTTCCATTCTGACTAGTGAGTTGGTGCAAAAATCGAGAAAATTGCTCGTGGAGACCGCTGACAGTGAATGACATTTCTGTGGTCCACAACTCTCGAGAACTCTCTTACACGAAACACTAACAGAAACGCTGGGATACGGGAAACTGTGCGCAAGTTGGGCTCCAAAATAGCTTACAGAGCAACACAAGAACTATCGGGTCAGTAGCGCTCGCGAGTTTCTTGAACGACTTGATTTGGAAGGTGAGGATGTCGTGAGCTCTATTTGGACTGGATGTGGGTCACGAAACAGCTGATGGAGAAGCACAAGAAGAATCGGACTAGTAAAGTCTGTGAGTTTCTTGAGCGACTTGAACTGGAAGGTGCGGATTTTCTGGGCTCTATTTGGACAGAAGATGAAACGTAGGTGGCTCTGTCAAAAAGTTCAAAATCACTATTTCGAGCAGAAAAAAAGTGAGGTGAGTGTTTTAATATCGGAATGCATCATTTTGGTCGAATTTCAGCCTCAGGAGGAGATTATTAATGCAAAACGGTACTGTGATACCATAAATAAATCTCACAAGGGGCACTCAAAACAAAAGGAAAGGAATACTGACGAGAGGTTTTTCTTTTTTTGTTTTTTTTTTTTTCACGACAACGCCCACCATCCTCACACAGTCTTAGCCACCATGGGCTCTTGGAGTCATTTGGTTGGGGTATCTTCAACCTCCTCCTCGCCGCCGTGTTATCATCACTTGGCACCTCAAGATTATCATGTTTTCACCTCTCTGAAGCACATGTGAGTGGGATGAAATTTTCAGCGGACGGACAGGTGCAGAAAGAAGTTCTGAAGTGGGGACGGATTTAGTGGGAGAGTTCTTCACAAAGGGCTTAAAGAAACTTATGCCACCGCTCTCCACATGCGTTGACCAGCATGGCGATTATCAAGAAGAATAGTCAACAATTGTATCAACAATGTCCTGTATTTTTCCAAGTAGACTTTTTTCAAATATAAAAGTGTAGCACACTTACTTTCTAAACGAGTACCTATGGCTTCTGTCAACAATGGAGGAGACTGGACGCACGAGCTGTTTGTTGGTAGCTTATTCAGAATATGATGGAAGACGTTACTAAGTAGCTCGTCGATGAAGATGAAACTTGCAGCAGCGCAAGGGCGCTGCCCTCAAATACATCACGATGAACAGTTCCCTCAGTAAAGAAAGCAGTCTAGTTCATTTTTTATAAGATTAAGTGTTTTGCGCTGTTGTCCCTACCTTTCAGACAACAAAGTTCTTTCACTTGATTCACTCTGCCTGTTCGAATACGAAAGTATAACTATTCGTGGTTCTCGTTTATATTTCTTTTCTGTCTCCCTTTTGTATTTGTTTCACTATTTTTAATGCAACCAAAAATCTTTTCTCCCTCCGTTGTTTCCTTCCAATCTCCTACCGCTACCACATTAACATTCCCTAAAGTATGCTTTGCAAGTTCTTCAGTTTCTTTCCCTCTACATTATTAACATTAGCTTGTGGCCCACAAATATTCTTCTTCAAAAAATTTGTCTTCGTTTCAGTGGTCTACTGTAGAGTTCCAGTCTCCCAATACTATCAGACTTAAAAATACATGTAGACACATTACGCCAGTTCCTCAATTTATAGTTTTATCGCTAGTATTCCGTTAACACTACCTTGTGACATGATAAATAAATCTTGCTTCTCAACCCATTTTCCTTGGTTTCGCTCTAAACTGTCTTTTGCTACTTCTTCAGTTTCTGTTTGTATTCCCTCTACATCTATAATGTTAAGTTGTGACGAGACATATAAACATTGTTCTTCAATAAATTCTACTTCTTTTCTCTGGTCTACCATAGAGTTCGAGTTCCAGTCTGCCAGTGCTATCATATATCATAATGCTCCTAAACTTGTTTGCTGAATTTGGAATTTGTGAAGTTGCTAACTCACTACCATTACCCTGACGTGATCTGTAAATCTTCCTCCTCAGTCAATTTTCCTTCGGTTCGGCCGGCCAGGTTGGCCGAGCGGTTCTAGGCGCAACGGCCTGGAACCACGCGACCGCTACGGTCGCAGGTTCGAATCCTGCCTCGGGCATGGATGTGTGTGATGTCCTTAGGTTAGTTAGGTTTAAGTAGTTCTATGTTCTAGGGGACTGATGACCTCAGATGTTAAGTCCCATAGTGCTCAGAGCCATTTGAACCATTTGAACCTTCGGTTCGTTGGCCTGCTGTAGAGTTACAGTGTCCTGAATTTATCACATTAATGTTTCCTAAAAGCTGTCTTTTGCCAGTGCTTCAGTTTCTTTTATTTTAACGAAAATAATCGTTTGTGATCACACATGATACTTTATTTCGTTACTGGGGTCATGTTACACTCTTAATCCCCACCCCCTGGGATAGAGTACATCTGCTCATCGTCTACGTGGGTCACCAATGGTGTGATCCTCTGGTCCGAAGATGGTCTACTAAGACTTTTTTTACTTTATTACTATTAGCTTGAGTAGTATCACGTAAATTTTGTTTCTCAGTAAATCTGTCTTTGTTTTGATGATCTTTCGCAGACTTAAAGTCTCTTGAAGCTATCTCGTTTAGAAATATTCTTGAATTTCTTTTGTCAGTTCCTCGACTTCTGTTATTATCTTTGTTTCGTTAACATGAGCTTGAGACGCGGAATCTACACGAATGCATATTGCGTTCTGGGAAGAATGAAGCTGCCACTACACTTCTCAGAGTAGCTCACTCACCTGCCCCACTTTCCTACTACTAAATACCTACACAAATACTACATTACGGCTTTGTCGTCTTTCCTTTTCAGTTTACTAAACCTAAAAAAGTCCAACTTTAGCGGACGCATTTCGCCGCCGAGGTTTTGCGTATCCCTGCAACACTCACGACTGCAATGTGTAAGACTTCCTTTACCTGGCAACGTTAGTTAAATGATGCAACCCCAACGATTCTTACATAATGTATAGCGGTGTAAAGACATTGGTGACAGACACACACACGCGCGCGCATGCGTGGCCAAGAGGGAGAGTCGAGCATATTTCGATGTAAAAGAGGCGGCCGTACTTCGCCGGCAGCTCCAGTGGGAGGGGAAGACTTTGCAAAAAGTTCGCCTGCCCGCGGTCACAAATAGGCTCCCGGACTCTGCGCCCTCCGTGCGGTCCCGCGTCTTTTTGTTGAACTTCGCCTCCTATCAGACTTGTTTTCCAGACTTCCTGCCAAGTCGGCCGGTAGAGTAACCAGATACTGCCGAAACCCGAGGCAAAACTTCTCGGTAATGAGGTGTTTTCTCTGCAGCAGGATACAACCAAGGCCAATGCAAGATGATGCTTCTCTCTGACAGTTTTTTGAGTTAATTTCGTGTTGCATTGCGGTTTGTGCCTTCAGACGTTCGTGTATCCTTTGCTGTATGTTCTTTTCTTCTTAGCTGTCCTTATTGATGTCGATCTGTAACACACCCAAAATTCGCTACAATGTTATAATAACATCTTATTTTGTCAGCAAGTATGATCACAGCCAAGTACCGCAACTGTTAAGTTCTCTGAAGTAATTCTTTTCGCTGAACTGCTCTTTTCGCTCTTCCTCTACCAGAGTCGGAAATATAGTACAGTGTGTCCATGAAGTCCGCTATCATTTCAAAAAATCCTACCTTGGAAGGACTGTTGATATTTTAAAAAAATATTGGGAATCCAATATATCGATATTTAAAAATACGTTCCAATAGGGCCCTGATATACCGAAAAAGTTATCGATATATTGACGAAAAAAATAAAGAATGTACCGGCCTATAAAATTATCGGCCGCACATTGTAAATATAATGCCGGTTTTAGAGCTGTATATTTACCTAGGCAGTAAAATAACCAATAACGGACGGAGAAAGGACGACATCAAAAGCAGACTAGCAATGGCAAAAATGGCATTCCTGGCCAAGAGAAGTCTACTAATATCAAATATAGGCCTTAAATTGAGTAGGAAATTTTTGAGAATGCACGTCTGGAGTACAGTATTGTATGGTAATGAAAGATGGGCTGTGGGAAATCCGGAACTGAAGACAATCGAAGCATTTGATATGTGGTGCTACAGATGAACGTTGAAAATTAGGTGGACTGATATGGTAAGGAATGAGGAGGTTCTGTGCAGAATCAGAAAGGAACATGTGGAAAACATTGATAAGGAGAAGGGATAGGATGATAGGACATATGTTAAGACATGAGGGAATGACTTCCATGGTACTAGAGGGAGCTGCAGAGGGCAAAAACTGTAGAGGAAGACAGAGATTGGAATACATCCAGCAAATAATTGAGGACGTTGGTTGCAAGTGCTACTCTCAGATGAAGAGGTTAGCACAGGAGAGGAATTCGTGGCGGGCCGCATCAAACCAGTCAGTAGACTGACGACACAAAAAATTTAAGTAGTTATTTGTTATTAGATATTCTGTATATCAACAAGCTAGCAGCCTGCCTGAGCAGAAACTGAAAGAAAAAAAATGCACCTTCACTTCTGGCAATAACCACTTGGCTAACAATGGTAACTGGATGTAAGTGGCACAATGAAAGGTGTTCGATGGGTCCGTTATTCAGTTTCGTCACATATCAGATTTGTCTGGAACACTTCATGTCGATTCCCCAGGTTTTTCATTTCTGCAAACGCCAGCAACCTAGCGATTGCAGTGTCCAAATTACGTGGTGAAGCTAGACGTTGCAGTTTCTGTTGGTATCGCCGAGCTTGTCGGCGTTTCCCCACACACGTCTCCACTCACCCCAAAGACCAATCTTGTCATCTAGACTTTTGTTCAGCATTTTCAGCAACAGTTTTTGAAGAATGCTAATGTGAAATACTAGCACACTAGTTGCGATAAAAAACAGTTTTTTTAACCCAGCTGGTGTGGTGTTTCATCATATCGGAGAACTTGTTATCCCGTTCACACCGCCTGCCCATAGTGCAATCGGACTTCTTCTTTCTGCCACCTGCACTTGCTTCACACAGTCAAAGAGAAGGACTGGATGTGATGAAAACTCAAAAAGTAGTAAGATTCTTTCACACAGTGGAATTAAAATTATGTTCTACAAACAATTTCACAAGAACAATTTGAAATATTTATCGAAAATTACGAAAATGTAATATAAAAATATCGGCTCTTGATGTAGCACTTTTGATATCGATATATCGATGAGAAAAATATACCGATAATTTTTGGAAAAAGCATCGATATATCAATATTTTATGAACAGCCCTACTTGCAAGCTATTACATATAAAACCAGAACACAGTGATCTGTTGTAAAACTTGTAGCAGCTCTCAAAGCTTTTTTTTCTTTTATACAGAATTCTAACGTGTGCCACACCCTACTCCTCGTAGAAAACCAACATGATATTCGGGTCTTGCCCATGCACGGTCAGCATGGAAGCATCAACAGTTGCGATTGCTTCGTTGATTCGTGAACGAATTGCTGTGTACGACACTGTACACAATGGTAAGGAGAGTGGTGTGGCAACTTTCATTGCAGGACAGCTGGACAGGAGCTGAAATTATTAGTGAACAGGTTAACACAACAAACAAAAAGTTGACATAACTTGTATTTCTTCAAGTGTATTAAGATTCGTTACAAAATTTCAAATGTGTGTGAATTTCTAAGGGACCAAACCGCTGAGGTCATCGGTCCTTAGACTTACACACTACTTAAATTAACTTAAAGTAACTTATGCTAAGAACTACACACACACCCATGCCCGAGGGAGGACTCGAACCTCCGGCGGGAGGATTCATTAGAAGTAGTGCAACAAAAAGTAAAGTCTAGGTAATACAATAGCAACATGGATGAGGGTCCTTGTACTAAAGCACGAACAATGGAGCCATGACTAGGTGGCCTCTGTGTAGCATCATGTAGCGAGGAAGCTGCAAGTGTGAGAAGGCTGTGTGGCTGGCACCGGCCGTCCTGTATTGCAGGGGCAGAGAGGGCGCTCGTAGTCCACAGCCACAGGCGGCATGGCTCAGCAGGCGCGCACCACTGGGTCCTCCAGATCACGTGCGACTGCTATTTACATCTACATGGATTCTCTGCTGTTGTGTAAATAGTTCCTCGTAGTCAGCGCGTACACAACTTTCCCACTAGAGCGCGCCCCGCTAAGCACAACAGCGCAAGCGCAGCGCTCGTCCGTCTCCGCACTACGCGATGGCGCTGCCTCAGAGACGGACCAAATTCTGCTTCCGCCGATCCGCGTATTAATATGTAACGCAGCCAATGAGATTGCTGCTAACGTAGAACCTTTTCTCGTCGTGGATCACATTCGCGCAGTGATACATGAATGTGCGAGGTATTATAACGAGTGTACAGACCTCCAATTAGTCAGTCTGCATTAGTCTGCATTAGTTTGTACCAGTCTATAGTCAAGTTTCAGTCTGCGCCTAATAAGATTACCATATTCCTGTACATAGCCATGAAGATAAATGAATAGACACTTTGTCAAGTATCAGAGATATGTGAGAATAAGATTAACGTACCAAGACCAAAGGAACTTCAGATTGTCAATTGTAAACAGCATCCAGAATCAAGTTACGTAATGTCTATGCTTTTTATTATTTTAATAAATGTGTGTGAAAATTAATCAAGTTCTGTTTAAAGTTGGTCACCGTCAATCTGCTACTCTAAGCGTGCAAGTGGCGTTTCTATTGTCTGACTTAACAGCAAAAGATAAACACGGCACAATAAGACCACGAGACATATTGCTGACACTTGCCTACTTCGTTAGAGCGACAAGTCAAATAATCTGATGGTGTGTGTACCGAAGGTCTTACAGTATGCACACCACATCTGCAAATCACATTTAAGTGCCTGGCAGAGAGTTCATCGAAACACCTTCACAATAACTCTCTGTTATTCCAATCTCGCATAGCATGTGGAAGAGACGAACACCTATATCTTTCTGGGTGACCTCTGATTTCCCTTATTTTATTGTGATGAACGTTTCTCCCTATGTAGGTCGGCGTCAAGAAAATAGTTTCACATTCGGAGGAGAAAGCTGGTGATTGGAATTTCATGAGAAGATTCCGCTGCAAAGAAAAACCCCTTTGTTTTATGTCCACCCCAATTCCCGTATCATTTCAGTGACCCTCTCTTCTTTGTTTCGCGATGGTATTAAACGTGATACCCTTCTTTGAACTTTCTCGATGTACTCTGTCAATCCTATCTGTTAAGGATCCCACACCGCGCAGCAATATTCTAAAAGAGGACAGACAAGCATAGTGCAGGCAATCTCTTTAGTAGGCGTCTGACAGAAGCTTCCAGTTCTGTTGGTATCTATGCGAGACACCCCCGAAGTGAAGGAATGTCATTGACTATTCTGTGTACACACGATCATTTACATAGCCCCCAAAAAGAAACCTGATAACGTGACATCAGGAGAGGAAGAAGGCCGTGCGTTGGAACGATGACAACACATCCACCTCTCAGAAGACGTCATTCAGCACATACGGCTCTTTCATACTCCAATGTGAGAGTGCACTATGACGCTGGAAGACGATGGACGGCTGCAGTTCTTTGATCTGTGGTGGCAAGATCTGTTCGAGGATGTTCAGCTAAACTCTTTCTGTTATGGCTTTATCTGTAAAGAAAAATGTGCCCACCACCGTATTGTGCATTAGGCCACGCCAAACATTAAACTTCGGACTATGATAGTTGTGCCTGTGTGTGTCTTGTGAGTTTTTGGAGCCCCAAATCCTAATGTCATAACGATTTACATGTCCAAAACTGTAGACGTTGCCACATCCGAAAACAGCCGGTTTTTTTCGTAGTCATTGTCAACATGTATGGACGGTAGCATGGAACATGCAGTTACGCGCCACAGAGGACGAACTTCTGGCTGCAATGCTTGAACCGTTTGAAATTTGCACGCAAAAAAGCGTAACTGCTTGCGTAACATTTTATGGATAGTTGATCTTGCTTCCTGCAATTCACGTGCTGCACGACGAAATGACTTCTGGGGCCTGTGGTGAAATAAAGCTGGCACTTTGTCAACAGGTGCTTGAGACAAAAAGTAACGTTTGTGTCTAGGAAGGTCTTTGGCTGTCTCTTTTAAAGTTCTTGAGCCTCCTCATTACGCTACTTTTTGTCGTGCCACAAATTCGTCTTCTCCTGCTCTGTCGTCATATAGATGCAGTAAAAAAAAAAAAAAAACAAAAAAAACCGAGTTATGATTTTTTGATATTATAGCAGCTTTGTATGGGCATCCTCAGCTTCAATATACACTGGTAGCTGTTGTAAGTATGTTGTTTAGGTTTTTATGTTGGTAACACCATGTAGCGCTCTGTATGAAACTCACTCACTGTGCTGTGTGCAATCTGTGGCTGGTTGGCATTGTTGGAATATTCGCTATTGTAGTGTTGGGCAGTTGGATGTGAACAGCGCGTAGCGTTGTGCAGTTGGAGGTTAGCCGCCAGCAGTGGTGGATGTGGGGAGAGAGATGGCGGAATTTTGGGAGCGGACGATCTGGACGTGTGTCCATCAGAAAAAGGAAATTTGTAAGACTGGATGTCATGCCCTGATATATATATTACGACTTTTGAACACTATTAAGGCAAATACGTTGTTTGTTCTCCATCAAAATCTTTCATTTACTAACTATGCCTATCAGTAGTTAGTGCCTGCAGTAGTTAGAATCTTTTATTTAGCTGGCAGTATTGGCGCACGCTGTATTGCAGTAGTATGAGTAACGAAGATTTTTGTGAGGTAAGTGATTCATGAAAGGTATAGGTTATTGTTAGTCAGGGCCATTCTTTTGTAGGGATTATTGAAAGTCAGATTGCGATGCGCTAAAAAATTATTGTGTGTCAGTTTTAGTGATGACCAGAATAAGCAAAGAGAGAAATGTCTGAGTACGTTCAGTTTTGCTCAGCTGTTTGAAAATCAAATAACGTAAGAGGTTTACCAGCACTGTCATTTACAAAATTTTCTAAGGGGACGTTACACTGTTTACACAGTTGGAAGGTAAGGAAGATCAGCGAACGGATACTTTCGCGACAAGATTTTCGTCGGTCTTCAGTCCGTAACCGCTTGCAGAACCAGTTCAAATGTAGCGATGGCGGAGGAAATCGCGTAACAGAAACGAAAAGGAAACGGTGAAGTGCATTTCCTGGCATTCACGGGCAGCTGGCCTCGCCCGGGCGGGACCCGTGCCAGCTTCCCGGGCCCTGCTATTCCTGGCTGGGTAATTTCCTCCGTAAACACACACACGCACACGCACACACACACACATACACACTCACAAACTGCACCGCCTAGTGACCTACCGTCACCGTCGCTAGGGCTGTGCTGCCGAATACCATATGTGTTAAGATACACCCATGAGCCAGGATAGATGTGTGACCATTGGCCTCAGCGAGGCTGCATGTCGTCTGGTGGCGCTGCGGGCGTTTTATGCGGTAAGGAAAGTATACACTGAGGTCACACAAGTCATGGAATAGTGACATGCACATATATAGACGGCGGTAGTATCGCGTACACAGGGTATGAAAAGGCAGTGCACTAGCGGAGCTGTTATTTGTGTTCAGGTGATCAAGTGAAAGGGGTTCCGAAACGATTATGGCCACACGAAGTGAATTAACAGACTTTGAGCGCGGAATGGCAGTCGGAGCTAGACGCCTGGAACATTCTATTTTGGAAATTGTTAGGGAATCCAGTACTCTGCGCCGGCCGGAGTGGCCGTGCGGTTCTGGGCGCTACAGTCTGGAACCGAGCGACCGCTACGGTCGCAGATTCGAATCCTGCCTCGGGCATGGCCGTGTGTGTTGTCCTAAGGTTAGTTAGTTTTAATTAGTTCTAAGTTCTAGGCGACTGATGACCTCAGAAGTTAAGTCGCATAGTGCTCAGAGCCAATCCAATACCCTGCAATCCACAGAGTCAAGAGCATCCCGAGAGTACCACATTTTAGACACTAAATCTTACCACAGACAATGTCGGACGGTCTTCACTTAACAACCGAGAGCGGCGGCGTTTGATATAGTTCTCAGTGCTAATAGAAAGCGACATTGCGAAAAATAGCCGTAGAAATCAATGTGGGACGTACCACAAACGTAACCCTTAGGACAGTGCGGCGAAATCTGGCGTTAATTGGCAGCAGACAACTGATGAGTGTGCCTTTGCTAACAGCGCGACATCGCCTGCAGCGGCTCTCCTTGGCTCGTAACCATAATGTCAGTTGGGCCTTCAACCACTGGAAAACTATGGCCTGGTCAGATGAGTTCCGATTTCAGTTGGTAAAAGCTGATTGTACGGTTCGAATGTAGTGGAGTCCCCACGAAGCCATGGACCCAAGTTGTCAACAAGACACTCTTCAAGCTGGTGGGTGCTCCATAATGATGTGGACTGTGTTTACATGGAATGGAATGGGTCCTCTGGTCCAACTGAACGGACCATTGAGTGGAAATGGCTATGTTCGGCTACCAGGAGAACATTTGTAGTCTTTCACGGAATATTTGTGGATGACAATGCGCCATGTCGCAGGGCGACAATTGTTCGCGATTGGTTTGAAGAATATTCTGGGAAGTTAGAGCCAATGGTTTGGTCAAACCAGATCGCCCGACTGGAATCACATCGAACGTTTGTGGGACATTACTGGAAGGTCATGCACGAAATCCTGCACCGGCAACACTTTCGCAATTAAAGCCAGCTGTAGAGGCTGCGTGCCTCAATATTTCTGCAGGGGACTACCAACAAATTGTTGAGTCAATACGACGTCGAGTTATGGCATTCACAGTGTTAAAGGAGATACCCCAAAACTTAGCCACCTCAGTGTATAAACGAAACAGAGACTATTAACTCTTGGGGCAACAGTTTAGTGACGATCCCTGTAGCAAATGGGAAAATCCAATGAAATAAGCGCCTTCGACAAAGGTCAGATTGTAATGACCTGGTACCTGGAGAAAACGGCGAAACTGGTCGGCTGTTCGCTTATTAGTGTCGTGAGCACCTATAGAAAGTGCTTGAAGAACGGCATAACCATAACTTGGCGACAAGGAGTTGGATGCCCAAGATTTATCAAGGAACGTGGAGGTTGGAGGCTTGTTGTTGTTGTTGTGATGGTGGTCTTCAGTCATAAAACTACTTTGATGCAACTCTCCATGCTACTCTATCCTGTGCAAATCTCTTCATCTTCGAGTAACTACTGCAACCTACATCCTTCTGAATCTGCTTAGTGTGTTCATCTCTTGATCTCTCTTTATGATTTTTACCTTCCACGCTTCTCCCCAGTACTAAACTGGTGATCCCTTCGTGCCTCAGAACGTGTCCTACCAACCGATCCCTTCTTCTCGTCAGACTGTGCCACAAATTCCTCTTCTCCCCAATTCTATTCAGTAGCTGCTCATCAGTTATGTGATCTACCCATCAGTTATTCTGCTTCCCAAATAGCGAAACTCTTGTACTACTTTAAGTGTCTCATTTCCTAATCTAATTTCCTCAGCACCACCTGATTTCATTCGACTACATTCCATTATCCTCGTTTCATTTTGTCTCGATATTCATCTTATATCTTCCTTTCAACACACTGTCAATTAGTGGCGTTCGGCGGCTGATCGGACAGCACAGTAGGGGCAAACGAAGGCCCTATCAAAACACAAATAATATAAAAACTGGGTTGGTTCGAATACCTGTCAGGTTGTCGAGATGTATGTTACCAATTCTTTTCATGAAGCACATAATTAGAAATCCGGGATGCTTTCTTTGAGAGGGCACAGCCGATTACCTTTCCCATCCTTCCCCAGACCAGGATAGTGTTATGTTTCCGGTAAGATCGTCTTCGGTGGCACATTGAAACCTAATCTTCATTGCTTTTTCCGTTTTGACCAGCCAACGGATGATCTGTGAGAAGAGTCAAAAACTATTGCCGCATATCAAAAGGACGTGAGAAACATACATTTCGATTTGGACACGGTTACTGTTGACAGATAAACCGCATCAAGAAAGAGGAGGAACGCTAGAAGAGAGCAGACAATACATGTACAGCGCGTTTGAGAAATATAGGTACAAATGAAAGTGTCTACTACAGGACAGAGAGACAAGCAAACAATCGTAATAAACACAGGTCCGGATGCACGATCAAGTGCAGTCATGCCAGTGTTACAACACTTTTAAACCTCTATGGCAACGTTTATGTTGCAGCTTCGCTGCTGACACATTTCTGTCGATTAGTTCAGTACGTTGCCTTCGCTGGTGTGAAGCGAAGAGTAGCCTTGAAGCAACTCTAGTTCAGGGCGGCGCAGGGGATATGTGAAGAGTGAGGCTGCAGCGTAAACACTGGAGCTGCTGATAAAATAGCGAAATATCGGAATTTTTTCACGAATATCGATATATATATATATATATATATATATATATATATATATATATATATATATACGAGCGATTTTCTTTCCACCGATGTATCGGTATACCAGTATGGAAATGACTATATTGGGTGCAGATATTTTTATTTTATATTACATTTTGTCGCAATATGAAGTTGTTCTTTTGCAATTGTAATAGAACACAATTTTACTTTCACTGTGTGAAGGAGCTTTGCTGCTTTTTGAGCTTTCATCACAAGCAGTCTTCCTATTTGACTGTGTGAAGCAGTGGCACAAAGAAGTTTGACTGAACTGCATTGTGGCGATGTGAATGGAATAACAAGATATGCGATGTGAAGAAATAGCACACCAGTTGTTTAAAATTTTTTTTAACGCTACTAGTGTGCTACTTCTTCACATCAGCATTCTTCGAAAACAGTTGCTGAAACTGATGAACAAAAATCCAAATGACAGGATTGGTTTTTGCGGTGGGCAGAGACGTGTGAGGGGAAATGCTGACGTAATCGGCGCTCGGAGCTACCAAAAGAAAGTGCAATGTTCAGCTTCACCACCCAATTTAGACTCTACAACTACTAGGTCACTGGCGTTTGCAGAAATAAAAAAAAAGGGGGAACGGAAATGAAGTGTCAAAAACAAAAAAAAATTCGACATGTGACGCAACCGAACGACGGACCCATCGGACACCTTTCATTGTGCCACTTACCTGCAGATGCCATTGTTAGAAAAGTGGTTATCGCCAAGCGTGAACGTGCATTGTTTTTCTTTCAATTCTTGCTCGACGGGAGATAGGCAAGCTGCTAGCTTCTTGATGCACAGAATGTCTAATAATAAATCAATACTTAAATATAGAGCTCTAAAACTGGCAGTGCATTTCAATGCGCAACCGATAGTTTTTTTAGCTGATACGTCTATATATTTCCGTCGATATAGCGATAATTTTTTTCGATACTTCGATGGCTGATATAAATTAATTTTTAAATATCTATATGTTGGATTCCCGATTTTTATAAATATCAGCAGTCCTCGTAAACACAGCCTTATGTTCCAGGTGCCAGTTCCCACAGTCGACAGCATACGCAGAGTGAACGTACAGCATCTGAAGAGGTTGCGATGGTTCGCACACATTTTCAAATGAAGAAATGGCTGACATCCACCTCAGGTGCGGGTGTGTTAACTGCAATGCACGGGAGGCAGCACGATTGTATCACAAAGCAGATCCTCAGAGAAGACAGCCAGACAGCGGTATGTTCCTCTAGACCGCATCTGCGGTTGCACGAGACCGGTTCATTTAATCCCAACAAGCAACATGCAGGTAGACCAAGAACAGTGAGGACTATACGAACGGAGGAGCTTGCACTGCAAGAAGGTGTGCAATGCCGAACACAGGCACCCGAAGGATTGTTGTGGTGTCACCGCCAGACACCACACTTGCTAGGTGGTAGCCTTTAAATCGGCCGCGGTCCGTTAGTATACGTCGGACCCGCGTGTCGCCACTATCAGTGATTGCAGACCGAGCGCCGCCACACGGCAGGTCTAGAGAGACTTCCTAGCACTCGCCCCAGTTGTACAGCCGACTTTGCTAGCGATGGTTCACTGACAAATTACGCTCTCATTTGCCGAGACGATAGTTAGCATAGCCTTCAGCTACGTCATTTGCTACGACCTAGCAAGGCGCCATTATCAATTGCTATTTATCTTGTGATGCATGTGCCGTCAGACCGACGTTCACCAATTATGTATTAAAGTTAAGTATTCCAACAGATACGTACTATTTTTGCTAGACTCAAATCCTTAAACTGTTCCAGACCTCACGCCAGCCTGCGTGAGCTTAAACGCGTGCCCTTTCGGCTACCCGTCACTGTGGATTGGCTGTCTTGCCAGTCCACAACAATTGTTACAACAGAACTTTTCGCCCCCCCCCCCCCACCATATGGCGAATATTACACGAGGAACAGTTGTAGATTCGCATTGCCTTCTGCTCAAATGGTTCAAATGGCTCTGAGCACCATGGGATTTAACACCTGTGGTCATCAGTCCCCTAGAACAGAACTACTTAAACCTAACTAACCTAATGACATCGCACACATCCATGCCCGAGGCAGGATTCGAACCTGCTACCGTAGTGGTCGAGCGGTTCCAAACTGAAGCGCTTGGAACCGCTCGGTCACACCGGCCGGCTTGCCTTCTGCCAATGGATGCTTACACAACGCGGGAATAATCCACAGATCCAAGTGGACAACGTATTTCAGATGAAGCATGCTTTGCATGAGGCTGTATTATGGACATCCACAACACACACCTTTGGGCTAATCGGAAACCGCATGTTGCCACTGAGACCGGACATCAGCGGAAATTTTCCGTAAACTTTTGGCAGGAGTCGTTAGTGGTCGGTTGATAGCGCCGCATTTCCTATTTGGCGACTTACTCCTCCTACTTACATACATTTCCTGGAACACAAGCTAATCGACTATTTGGATGATTACGAAATTTCAGAATGACGGAGTAACTTGGGTCAGCATCTTCTGTTAATCAGTAGAACGATGTTCCTTATAGTGAAACGATTCGTATGTGGTGCTTGCATAGAAGTGCCGTTGAAGTGGTTGTGCGAGGGCATCCTGAGAAGCAGTGCCTACGTGTGTGAAAACTTTTACAGCTTTTTAAATAAAACAAACTTTGTTAAATTCTACATCTTTATTCTTCATGTCTACGTATACGTCTTTGTTTCTCGGTATGGTCACCCTGGCAACGAATGCGTGCCTCCCAAAGAGGGACAAGTTTGTTAATATCGTAGTGACAATGCCTGACTTTCTTGATGGAGCCACAATCACATATCTGCTTGGACAGCTTCATCACTATCGAAATGGGGTCCTCGAAGATATTCTTTAAGTTTGGGAAAGAGATGAAAATCTGCTGGTGCCAAATCGGGACCGTATAGAGGATTATCGATGACAATGAATCCAAGTCGCAGGATTGTTCTAGATGTCGCAGCGCCCCAGTTTAGCCTGGCATTATCATGCTGAAAGATAGTCTCCATGTATGGACTAACTCTTCGAATTCCTGCTTTCAGTTTCGTGAGGGTCTCGCTGTACCTTGCCGAGTTCATGGTAGTGCCTTTAGGTGTGAATTGCAACTGCACCGCAGCTTGAATGCCCCAGAACAAAGTAGGCATGACCTCTCTTGCTGATGGCATAGTCCTGAGCTTTCTAGACGTCGATGATCCTTTGTGGCGGAACTCCGTTGGCGCTCTCATGTTTTCGGTGCCAAAATGATGGCCCAGGTCTCATCACTTGTCGCACTGTTGTTAAGGAACACAGCTTTCGTTCTTCCATAGATTTCAATTAGAGACACGTTTTCTGTGGCTAGAAATTCGATTAGCACACGCTGTTTCTCACGTACCGACATACCGACATACACTACTGGCCATTAAAATTGCTACACCACGAAGATGACGTGCTACAGACGCGAAATTTGACCGACAGGAAGAATATGCTGTGATATGCAAATGATTAGCTTTTCAGAGCATTTACACAAGGTTGGCGCCGGTGGCGACACCTACAACGTGCTGACATGAGGAAAGTTTCCTACCGATTTCTCATACACAAACAGCAGGTGACCGGCGTTGGCTGGTGAAACGTTGTTGTGAGTCCTCGTATAACGAGGAGAAATGCGTACCATTACGTTTTTGACTTTGATAAAGGTCGGATTGTTGCCTATTGCGATTGCAGTGTATCGTATCGCAACATTGCTGCTCGCGTGGGTCGAGATCCAATGACTGTTAGCAGAATATGGTATCGGTGGGTTAAGGAGGGTAATACGGAACGCCGTGCTGGATCCCAACGGCCTCGTATCATTAGCAGTCGAGATGACAGGCATCTTATCCGCACGGCTGTAACGCATCGTGCAGCCACGTCTCGTTCCCTGAGTCAACAGATGGGAACGTTTGCAAGACAACAACCATCTGCACGAACATTTCGACGACGTTTGTAGCAGCATGGACTGTGAGTTCGGAGACCATGGCTGCAGTTACCCTTGACGCTGAATCACAGACAGGAGCGCCTGCGATGGTGTAAACGACGAACCTGAGTGCACGAATGGCAAAACGTCGCTTTTTCGGATGAATCCAGGTTCTGTTTACAGCATCATGATGCTCGCATCTGTGTTTGGCGACATCGTGGAGAACGCACATTGGAAGCGTGTATTCGTCATCGCCATACTGGCGTATCACCCGGCGTGATGCTATGGGGTGCCATTGGTTACAAGTCTCGGTCACCTCTTGTTCGCATTGACGGCACTTTGAACAGTGGACGCTACATTTCAGATGTGTTATGACCCGTGGCTCTACCTTTCATTCTATCCCTGCGAAACCCCACATTTCAGCAGGATAACGCACGACTGCATGTTGCAGTTCCTGTACGGGCCTTTCTGGATGCTGAAAATGTTCGACTGCTGCCATGGCCAGTACATTCTCACCAACTGAAAGCGTCTGGTCAATGGTGGCCGAGCAACTGGCTCGTCACAATACGCCAGTCACTACTCTTGATGAACTGTGGTATCGTGTTGAAGCTGCATGGGCAGCTGTACCTGTACACGCCATCCAAAATCTGTTTGACTCAAAGCCCAGGCGTATCAAGGCCGTTATTACGGCCAGAGGCGGTTGTTCTGGGTACTGATTTCTCAGGATCTATGCTCCCAAATTGCGTGAAAATGTAATCACATGTCAGTTCTAGTATAATATATTTGTCCAATGAATACCCGTTTATCATCTGCATTTCTTCTTGGTGTAGCAATTTTAATGGCCAGTAGTGTAGTTACGTTACACGCTACAATTCGGAGCCGTATAGCGGCCAAGGGTTGCAATTTGCGTCAGCGAAGCCCGAAGGTGGAGCGAATAATATAAATGACATGTAGTATCTCAACCGATATTGAGAACAGAATAAGAAATTCTAAGGCATTATTTTTTAGCTCACCCTGGTACTTGTCTGTGAAAGCTGCGTTTACTGCGCATACAAAAGGCCTCGCAAAGTTTGAAAAAACTCCACTTCGCCGGTGTAACCCTTCGTACAGTTACATTCATATACTTTTTCGTGCCGTAGAATTATGTCACAGAAGGAAGAGTAATCAGAAACTGATCAGGATTCAGAACGTTTCGCAGACAGCAATGACTACTTTGTTTTGTAACTAACTTGACATAAGCGTAGATTCCGTTACACTTATAAAAACAACCCGTGCAAGACGTTTCATGTGGCAGTTAATTTCGTTTCCGGCCCATAGGAAGGACATTAAGCTTGCGTTTCTTTCAACGTTTCGATTGCCGTCTACCAAAATCTAGGCGTTGGTTATTTCGAAATGGTAGTTCTTGTGCCCACTAAGAAGTACAAGTAGTATTGGTTTCCTCATACAGGCCATATTAGCGTATAAAACGACATCGCGATCCGTGTCACCTCCCGCTGTTCTCCGAACAAGTTTCATAACACCAGTCACAGTTTCGTGAGCGCTCCTGGGTAGTTTCCCCACTCCTTGTTGACGCACTGGATTTCATCAGTTGCTTTTCATGGCAGAGCACCGGCCGTAGCGGCACGGCGTTTTCCTATAACAGCTCACCACTCACCCGCGATCGCTTAATTACGTGGAATCAACAGCTGCGCTGTCATCTGGCCTGCGTTGCTTTATCGTAGTAACTTTGTTTGGACGTACTCCTATAGTAGACGAGATAAGAGGAGAAACAAAAGGTGAGTACATGAGAAGCAGCAAACACATGCAAAACAGGCTAATTTCATTGTTTGCCTCATTGCAGTAGCACGAAGCTTGTTTACCGTTCACTCTGCTTCTACAACATAAGGGCGGAATGGAGTACAACTGCTAGTGCTAATCACACACAGGTTTTATTGACAAGATAAACTCTGTAAAACGCGTAGAAGAGATATAAAACAAGGCGTTTCAAAACAATTAATCCGCTTTCACTTGACTGTTTCTTCTACTCCCACATAAATAAAGATGAAATTTTAGGGTCAATTTTGACTAACGCAACTTTGAAATGAACTATCCTATTTGACAAGAATATGACTGTTACATACGTGCACGTAACTCTGTTAAAGTACTTTTTACAATTGCTGAGGATGACAGCTGCGATGTTACCTTCACAAACGTCGAATGCACCGCCCACCGGAGACACCGTAAACATCAAGACGAAGGTCAAACCTGTCCCATACTCTTTGCGAGAATTTTTCTGGAGGCGGTGCATTCGCTGATGTTGCTATTCGATGTCGCAGTTGATAAGGTTGTTAGGAGAACTCATGTCTTTGTTAGTTAATTAAGGAGACCTAGGTAAACGTCTACTAAACTTTTTACCTGTTAAGATGTCCAGCTCAAATGAACACTTCTGGAGAAAACGCACACAGTATATGTGTCTTATTCCACATCTCCACCTCGGAGCCGGCCGGAGTGGCCGAGCGGTTCTAGGCGCTACAGTCTGGAACCGCGCGACCGCTACGATAGCATGTTCGAATCCTGCCCCGGGCATGGATGTGTGTGATGTCCTTAGGTTAGTTAGGTTTAAGTAGTTCTAAGTTCTAGGGGACTGATGACCTGAGAAGTTAAGTCCCGTAGTGCTCAGAGACATTTGAACAATTTTTTTATGTGACGTCACCTGTTTTTTAAATGTGTCACGAAGGGGCGTATCTGGTTTTATTTTATTTTGTGTTAAAAACAAATTTTGTGATAACCATTATTGGTTAAAGTTTATCTCATTATTGTAGTCTCCTTTTGGGAGCTTTACTGTGTACAGAATTTAATTAACTTGAGAGTCACTTAATGTTTGTTTAAAGATTAATGTTGTTGTTTGAATAGCTCGGTTGCCCGTGCTTGTAAGTATTTTTTGCTAACTTACCTTATCACAAAAATTTTAAAGATAAAATTTTATTTTGCCAAAGAAAAGATTAATAAAAGTGTTGTTGTTAGAAACTGTGTATGTTGCTTATGTGGCCCGGCCGTCCCGCTCAATAGCAATTGGCTGATTAGGGTGAATTAACCACCACAAAATGGTAGCAGAGCGTGGTTCGGTTTCAAGCGGTGGCCATTTATGCAGCACCATTCACAGTTGAATATGTCAAGTTTTATTTGATTTCTTTTATGTGTATTTCTAGATACGAAGTTAATACTAGCTTGATGTTCAGGGTAATAGCACTGATGATATGGAGCCAAGAGGGTGCCTGGGTTTGAATTGCTTAAGGAAGGAAAATCTTATGTACGCACTCCGAATTCGTGGAGAGTCCGGAGACGGAAGCGTTGTCGACCTGGCCGCGCGCCTTCGCGCTGTGTTACATTGCCCATTGCGCCTCACCGCGGAAGCCATCGGCGAGGTAGGTTTAACCTTATCTAATTGCGCCTTGGCCCTCTCCGGTGTGTGTGAGAATATAGAAATGTTGGAAAACAGTATCTCACCCGAGCCCAGGTTTTCCGTGTGCAGGCACAAATTAATCATTGGGTGAATAGGTTGGGTAATTTACGTCGGCTCGGGGCTTCTCCTGAACAAGTAATCCATAGAGATCAATTGATTACTCAAGCTATGCACTCACAGACTAGGCTGAGTAGGTTGGGGTGGAAAGAAGTGGAGGCAATGGCCGAACAAGGTAGTCAGTTGTTGAATAATCCTAATGGGGTGTTCTAGGGCGAGTGTGGCACACTCTCAAGGTATGTCTGGAGCCTTTGCAAGGTTACTAAACCCGATTTCTTATTTGTTTCATAGTATTTCAGTATTGTCTATTGATGAATTAGAACAGATTGTAGAAGTTTTATGGTTGTTGGTAAATTTTGAAAAACATGCGGATGCGTTGGGCGTCTCGCATCAGGTGATTCTTCAGTTAATGTATCCTCTTACCAGAGGTTGGTTGAGCCACCGAGTGAGCGAGGTGCTTGCAGACCAAGGAGTGTTACGTGATTTAAGGGATAAAATCATGCGGGACAAGATAACACCGCGAGTTAAAGGCTATCTAATGAATAAATACTTTTTTTGCGTTCAGGCCCAGGGTGAGTCTCTCCAGAGGTATATTGAGGAGATCCGCATGGCAGTTGCTGCCTTGGGATCATCGTTAACTGAAGGCGAAGTTACTGACAATATTTTAGAAGGCGTTAAAACTGAACATAGGTCAAGATTAATGTTTGCGCGGAGACCCACTAACTTTTCCGAATTGGATGAGCTCGTGTTTACTATTGAGAGGGTACGTTTTGCTGATGAGAAGCGGGATTGTAAAAGAGATGCCATGCGTGAGGGTACTGAGAGAAATCTCCCAGAGGAGGGTAAGCAACCGGTTCTCCCTAAGAGGAGGGGTTGTTTTCGTTGTGGTGACGTTAACCATTTTGTGCGCCAGTGTCCTCTGCAACGCAGGGAGCGTCCGAAGAGCTGATGCCCGAAGCGTGGGCGTCTGACGTCCCCCTCTCGTTCCTAGCAATGTAATCGTGTTAGGGCGGTGACTAACCTCTTTTTACCATTCGTTTGCACCTGCGTCAATCATGAACCTGCTTGTGCCTTGATAGATTGGGGGAGTAGTGTGTGTCTCATGGATTGCGAGTGGTACGTCAATAGGCAAGCTGTCTGTAAATTCGCCCCCTTGCAAGAGGCCGGGGAGAGATGTCGTACTGCCAATGGGCAGGTGTTACCACTGGTGAGTTCCTTGCGGGGAAGTGTGGCGATCCAGGGATTTTCATAGCCAGTAAAATTTTTAGTAGTGAAAGGCTTGTCTGTTAACATCCTCCTGGGCTGCAGTTTTATGCAGAGAACCGGTTTGCTTCTCAATTTTGTCGATAGGAGTTTATCTTTTAAATTTTGTCCGGGTAAAGACATCAGATTGTGCACTTGCCGGATCCTTCAGAGCGTTAATAGTGCTGTGGAGCATAGTTCTCAGTTTCAGCTTAGTCATTTGGGGGAGGACGAAGTTAAAACATTGTCAGAGGTATTAGGGCGTTCCCCCGAAGTTTTGACCAACAGACTCGGGGTGACGAGGACAATCCAATATAAAATCCGATTGACGGATGACGTCCCGGTGCGCCAGCCTCCATATCACCTGTCACCTCCCAAAATGAAAACTTTGCGGGAACTAATTGACGATATGCTTCGGGATGGTGTTATTCAACCTTCTACCTCAGCGTATGCCTCTCCCATGTTCCTAGACCCGATGGGTCAAACAGGCAGTTATCGTCCTGTGGTAGATTACAGAATGCTCAATCAGAAGGTCGTCTTAGAATCTGTACCACTCCCCGACTTGCATAACTGTTTCACCTGGTTTTGCTAATGCGCGCTATTTCACCGTGATAGACTTGAATCAGGCCTACCATCAGATATCCCTTGCCGAGGACTCTAGGCCCGTTACTGCGTTCTGTAGTGATTGGAATTTATATGAATTTAAACGCTTTCCTTTCGGCTTGTCCACCGGCGCCGCTGTGTTATCATGTCTTTTAGATTCCGTTCTAGGGGATCTTAAGTTTACATCAGTGTACAATTACTTAGACGATGTGGTTGTCTATAGTGCTACCTTTTCCGAACATGTTATACACATCGAGGAGGTCCTCGTTCGTTTTGACAGTGCCGGTTTGACAGTGAAGCCGTCAAAGATAACCTTGGCCCAGAGTGAAATCTCGTTTTTGGGACATTTAGCTTCCAAAAACGGGGTTAAGATTGATCAGGAGAGGACGCGTGATCTCCAAAAATTTCCTCCTCCGAAGAATGAAAACGGAGTAGCCCGTTTTATTGGGATGGCCATTTTTTTTTTTTAGAAAATTTGTGCCCAATTTCGCCCAATTGGCAGCCCCCTTGAACCAATGAAGGAAGAAAGGGGCAAGTTTTCAATGGGGTGAAACACAGCAGGCCTTCTTTGACGCCATTAAGAGAGCGTTAAGCAATCCATCTGTATTGGATACTCCTGATTTTGAACAAGCCTTTATTGTGCTAACCGATGCGTCGAATTCAGGAGTAGCGGCCGTACTCTTACAAGAACATAATGGCGAACGTCGTCCTGTGGCCTATGCTTCAAGAGTCTTGTACCCTGCGGAACTTAAGTACTCCGTTTACGAATGGGAGGCTCTCGCGGTAATGTTCGCTCTCGAAAGGTTTAAATTTTACTTGGAGCACCGATATTTTCAACTCGAGACCGACAATCAGGCCTTGAGTTGGGTGCTCGCTAGGCCCAGGAAGACGGGACGTATCGCTAGGTGGGCCGTGAGAATTTCTACTTTTTGCTTTTCGGTGAATCATATTCGCGGAGTGGACAATCAAGTCGCTGATGTCTTCAGTCGGATGTTTCAGGAACAGCAGGTTGAGCGGGAACAATGTCCGGGGGTTCCGGAATTCGAAAGGGTTTCCGTCGTGTTGACTGAGGTACCCGAGCTCTTCGGGAATTTGAAGGACAAGCAGAGTCAGCACCCGCGAATTCAGACGGTGAAGCAAAGGCTTGTTTCGGGTGAGCAGGTGACCGGGTATCAATTAAGTAAAGGCGTGATGTGTTATCAGACCAAAGGTGATAAGTCTTGCCCGAGGAACTGGTCCCCGCCATTTTAAAATATTTCAATTGGTCCCTGTTGCGGGGGCATTAGGGTATGAACAAGACCTTAATGAAGATGAAACAGCATCTCACATGGCCGACGATGCTCAAGGATGTGCGCAAACTAGTGGGGGAGTGCGAGGAATGTAAGTGTGCCAAGCCCGGTTCTAATTCTAAACACGGGTTACTGGATTCTAGCCGAGAGAATAATCCTATGGATGAAATTTTTGTTGGCTATATTGGCCCACTGCCACGCACAAAGCAGGGGAAGCGTTATGTGCTGGTAGTAGTGGACGCCTTTACTAGGTTATCGTGGTTAATCCCGAGTAGTGGCGTCACTACGGCCTTAACCATCAGACATTTATCTAGGATTTTCGCTACCTTTGGTCCTCCTCGGCCATTGGTTAGTGATAATGCTGCCGCTCTCCTGTCGAGGCAATTTAAGCGTTTCTGTTTTAATAACGCTATTCTACCTCTCCCCACCATACCGTATTACCCTCAGCCCTCCTTTGCAGAAAGAGTGAATCGTAATTTGAAAGCGGGCTTCATAATTTACCACGCGGCGTCTCAGCGTAGATGGTATGAGTCCATTCCGGGGCTAAATTTAGTATTCAATTCCGCCCACTATGAAGTTCTGAAGGCGACACCTGCCTCCTTGATGTTGGGTTACCGGCTTAATTCCCCACTTTCCAATTTATGGTCTGTAAATGACCTTTTGCCGGACAAGGTAACACGGGAAGTCATTCGACGGAATTGGTATAGGCTGGGAGGAACATCCAACTCGCACACCGGAGACAGGTCCAGCGTTATAATAAAGGTCGTCGCGAATTCCGAGTCAAGGTTGGCGATCGCGTTTTTGTGACGAATTTTCGCGGCCGGGGTGGGGGCGACGCAGCCATCTCCGGTAAGTTAACCCCACGATTTCTGGGACCATGTGAGGTCATCCAAGTTTTGAATCTTGGTCCGAGATCTCGTTTCAGGTAAAGTGTTAAGGGTCCATGTATCCCAAGTTTATAACGCTGCCTAGCCGTGAGTACCTAATTTTTTGGGTTTTAATGGGGGAGGTTGAGCCCTGCCGGCTCGTATCGATTGATCGATCCGGTCGGCATGGTGTGATCTTTGGGGCTCGGCCCTTTGACGTGACTTTTGGCCGCGACGTGGTGTGGCGCTCGAGAGGGACAGCTGGAGAGCCGCGCGGCGAGTGAGAATCGGAGGCGAGCGTCGTTGAGCAGGCCGGGGCACGGCGCAGAGGCTGCGGTGTGTTTGACACGTTCGCAAGACCGAACCTGGTGAAACGTCCCCTTTGAACAATTCTTACATGACTGTCCTTAAACTGACATACAATATTTTTAGCGCAACGCAATCTGACTTTCAAAATTCCCTACAAAAGAATGGCCCTGACTAACATTAAACTATACCTTTCACAAATCACTTACCTCACAAAAATCTTCGCTGCTCAAGCTACTGCAATACAGCGAGCGCCACTACTGCCAGCTAAATAAAAGATTCAAACTACGGAAGGCACTAACTACTGATAGGGATAGTTAGCAAATGAAAGATATTAATAGAGAACGAACAATGTATTTACCTTGATATCATCACAAGTCATAATATATATATCAGTTCATGACAAATTACAAATCTCCGCCATCTCTCTCCCCACATCCACCACTGCTGGCGGCTCACCTCCAACTGCGCAACGCTACGCGCTGTTCGCAGCCAGCTGCCTAACACTACAATGGCGAGTATTACAACAATGCAAAGCAGCCACAGACTGCACACAGCACAGCAAGTGATTTTCATACAGAGGTGGCGTTACCATAAATAAACCTAAACAGCCTACTTACATAGAGAAAACATAAACAGCCTACTTACACTGGCTTGTAGTGTAGGAACTGGACTCGGCCACATTACCCGAATCGAGTCGTGCGGCCCTGATTTGGATTGACTTCATAAAAGATTTGTGTGTTATAGTGTACTGTGTGCGGCACCCTGTCCAGCTTGCCTGCTTGCTGTGGATTCTGGTCTAGCCGCCTCTGCTCTGGGTCCAGTTGGTCCTCCTTCTGCTACTTGAATTAGCCCGTGCCTATGTGACGTCACCTGTTTTGAAAATCTGTCACGAAGGGGCGTATCTGGTTGTATTTTATTTTGTGTCAAAAAAATTTTGTGATACACATTATTGGTTAACGTTTATCTCATTAGTGTAGTCTCCTTTTGGGAGCTTTACCGTGTACAGAATTTAATTAACTTGCGAGTCACTTAATGCTTGTTTAAAGATTAATGTTGTTGTTTGAATAGCTCGGTTGCCCGTGCTTGTGAGGATTTTATGCTAACTTATCACAAAAATTTTAAAGATAAAATTTTATTTTGCCAATGAAACGTTTAATAAAAGTATTGTTGTTATAAACTGTGAATGTTGTTTATGTGGCCCGGCCCTCCCGCTCAACAGCAATTGGCTGATTATGGTGAATTGACCACCACAATTGTCACAATTTCCTAGTTGTACAAGATCCAGTTATGAGCAAGTAGCTTCAGCTGGAGGTATATCTCTCTCTCTGTCTCTCCAGCCGGACGGGCTTCGGAAGTCCTACCAGTGCCGACTGACTACCGTTTCATTCTCCGCCGATAGGAGTCATTGGATGTGGATATGGAGGAGCAAGTGGTCAGCATATCGCTCTCCCGGTCGTTGTTAGTTTTCGTGACCGGAGCCGCTACTTCTCAATCAAGTAACTCCTCAATTGGCCTCACAAGGATTGACTGCAACCCGGCTTGGCAGCAACGATCGGCCTACCCTGATGGTCACCCATCCAAGTGGTAGCCAAGCCCGACAATGCTGAAGTTCGGCGATCTGACGGGGACCAATGTTACCACTACGGAAGGTGCGTTGGCCTCAGCACGATATACCGTGCCTTAAAAAGTTTGTCTTCTTTATTACTTGGTTTCCTTGAAACACTCTTTTTCTCGCTAGCACATACCCTAAATAATTGACTGCGACAATACAGAATAAGTGTGTTTACCTGGACATTGTTTGAAAACGTGCAAAATTCTGGTGGAACCAGTCTTGAAGACTGTCCTAACATCTCGTTTATATTGTGCAGTAACAGACTCCGACGGCTACATGGAGCTGCCGCAGCTGTTGGTGATCGATCTGTACCTGCAGCCCTCACCACAAGTGGTGCCACGATCAACAAGCTGTCTCCCCAAAAAGCTCTCTGGGAAGATCCCACTGTCCCGAAGCCCACGTCGCATCACTTCGCGGCTGTAACCGTACGTCTGCCGAGCAGGGGACTCATTCTCTTGTGTATTCAGCTGATGGAATGTTGACTGTCGTGGCCGCTATCTGGCGACGACTTTGATTTCGGACTACGTACGGTCTTCAGTATCGGCCAGCTGTCTTCTAATTGGGTGACATTAAACTTATACGTTACTGTCCTGATTCTAGTGTTACTCTCTGTTTTTTACTGCTGGGAATATTCTTCCATCCGAGTTATCCATGCACGTCTCTTCGCCCAACTCAAATATTAAATTGTTCGGTGTCTCTCACCTATTTTTGAAACTATACCTCCTGTATAACCATATTGCACCAGTGCCTTGGAATAAAGGTTGAGGAAAGCCCAAGCCATGATGTAGAGTTTGTTTATGGAATAAATATTTCACTCTCTCCATTTTATTTCTTCTTAATATCCTTTTTGCCGTGACGCTTGGCGAAAACGTTATAAAGCAAAACATGGACTAAAGCTTTCAGTTGACCAGTGACGTGTTCCCAGGTATCTCAGTCGGCAAGAGCATTGGCCACCAAAGACAAACCTCCAGTTTCGGGTTCCGGCCCGGATCACGGTAGTAATCTGTCAGGAAATCTCGTAACAACAAACTCTTGTATTGGGAGAGGAATGAAATTAAAAGGCGTATGGACCTCGACAACAACCTAAATGGTGCTAACAGCTCGGAAGCATTCAGGAATGAAACACACTGGAACTTTCTTCAGTATTATGCTGATACTGTGACTGACTTCTTATCTGCGTTCTACGAACTTGTTTTCTATCGAGGGCGCTTGCTTTGCGTTTGGAAGGCGATACGGCAACGAATTGGAGGAAACTGCTAAATGGAGGAGACCATATATTTTACTTAAAGTAACTGAAATGGCAACGAACTAGTTTATTGATATGATATAAGCCATCAAAATATTATTAGCAAAGGTCCATGAAACATTTTATCGGTGCCTGGGACACGGGTTTGACTAGCTCAAGTGTAAAAGGACTACATTAATAAATAATAACAAAATTTGCGGAATGGATACAGTTTTCTGCACAGAATGTGTTAGGCCAAACTGAGAGCTGCTCAGGCCTGTTACGTGTGTGGAAATTAAAGACGGAATACAATGGTTAGTGATTCAACTCGCCAGCGCATACATTCACTTCATTACACTTTGGCGGATGGCGGTAGTGAGTCTCTATTCTCCCTCCGGTGTTCAGGAACTCACAACCTAAGCGCCTCCTCCAAAGAGCCTATGAAAACTACATTCCAGAAAGACAGAATGAGGCGTGAGCCGTGTGGCTCAGCTTCCTTCGAATTCCCAGGGTCTGTTTGTCCTTTGTTTCCTAACTTCTGAGACGTCCTTGTTCTGGTGTAGTCGCTCGCCTTGCGGCGACAGCTCTGTTTCAGCGACGGTGGCCGCGAGATGGCGCGATCGGCAGTACGGCGGACGGAACGATCAATGCAGGGTAGTCCGGTGGAACAGCTCTGGCCGGACGGAGGTGGCAACAGGAGTCGGGACGCGAACGTCATTACAGACAGGATAAGACCCCGTCGTTTTTCAGAACGATAGGGCCACACGTGATGGGATCCGGCGCAAGGGGATCATTGCCCTCCATGGTAGTGTATCCACTACTTAGTGATCTTCTTTAACTTCCGTTATTTGGAAGTGTGGTCGTAGAGCTGTGATCACGGACTCGAATTTGATCCTAGTTACAAACTGGATAGATGACTTATTTGTTTGCTTACGTGTATTCCTCGAAGAATACGCCTGAATAGTGTCGCTTTGCTGGCGGTGGTGTTATACACTGAAGCGCCAAAGAAACTGGTACAGGCATGCGTATTCAAATACAGAGATATGTAGACAGGCGGAATACATGATGCGATCGGCAACACCTACATAAGACAACAAGTGTGTGGTGCAGTTGTTAGATCGGATACTGCTGCTACAATGCCAGGTTATCAAGATTTTAGTGAGTCTGAACACGGTGTTATAGTCGGCGCACGAGCGGTGGGACACATTATCTCCGAGGTAGCGACGAAGTGGGGATTTTCCCGTACGACCATTTCAAGAGTGTGCCGTGGATATCGGGAATTCGGCAAAACATCAAATCCCCGACATCGCTGCGACCGGAAAAAGATCATGCAAGAACGGGATGAAGGGAATCGTCCAACGTGACAGAAGTGCAAACCTTCCACAAACTGCTGCAGATTTCAGTGCTGGGCCATATACAAGTGTCAGCATGCGAATCATTCAACGAGACATCATAGATATGGGCTTTCTGGGCCGAAGGCCCACTCGTATAACCATGATGACTGCCCGACACAAAGCTTTAAGCCTCGCCTGATCCGGACAACATCAACATTGGACTGTTGATGACTGGAAACATGTTGCCTGGTCTCGTTTCAAATTGTATCGAGCGGATGGACGTATACGGGTATGGAGACAACCTCATGAACCCTTGGACCTGGCATGTCAAGCTGGTGGAGGCTCTGTAATCGTGTGGGGTGTGTGCAGTTGGAGTGATATGGGACCCCTGATACGTGTAGATACGACTGTGACAGGTGACACATACGTAAGCATCCTGTCTGATCGCCTGCATGCCTTCATGTCCATTGTGCATTCCGAAGGACTTGGGTAATTCCAGCAGGGCAGTGCGACACCCCACACTTCCAGAATTGCTACAGAGTGGCTCTATGAATACTCTTATTAGTTTAAATAGTTCCACTGACTCCCCAGACACGAACATTATTGAGCATATCTTTGATGCCTTGCAAGGTGCTGTTCAGAAGAGATCTCCACCCCCTCGTACTCTGAGGGATTTATGGACTGCCCTGCAGGATTCATGGTGTCAATTCACTCTAGCACTAATTCAGACATTAGTCGATCCATGCCAGTTCGTTTTGCGGCACTTCGGCGTGGTCGCTGGCGCTCTACACGATATTAGGGAGGTGTACCAGTTTCTTTGGCTCTTCAGTGTATTTATCCAGTTAATCTAAAGGCTTACCCGATTCTATTGTAGGTACTTCCGATATCTTCGGGGTACTGGGTGTGTATCATTAACTCCCTGGACTGTATAAGTCGCTGCCTCGTCCGAGTTGACCTAAGTTGGGCGACTGTTTGGTTTGCATGTGTCGACCACCTCTTGAGTCGTTCTCGGTTTCGGTAACACCTTGTGTTGTGGTCCGATACCGCCTCGTCGAATTACCGCCCTTGGTTTCTGCCTGTTGCTCCTGAGCGCATGGTAGGCTGGCATTTCCACACTGATTGTGGTTTTGCTGAGGCACGGGGCTGTTTCGCCACCGACTTGTATTCTCTCCCGTGTGTGTTTACTGAAACTACTTCTCAGCTGGTAGTATGGAACCGGCCGTCAACGCACACCTTAGTGTGTTCTAGTTTTGCCGGCGTGAGGGCCACGCCTTGTTGAAGACGGCGCCTGTGTGACGGGGCGGAAGGACGCCACACCAGAGACAACCGAGGGACGGCGGTTTGGGAGAGCTTACGTAAAGAATTATACCGTATTAAAGTTTTACCTTGGTGTACGTTTGCCGCGGCTCTCAAATATTTTCTTCCCTTCCTTTTTCCAAAAAATGGTTCAAATGGCTCAGAGCGCTATGGGACTTAACATTTGAGGTCATCAGTGCCCTAGACTTAGAACTACTTAAACCTAACTAACCTAAGGACATCACACACATCCATGCCCGAGGCAGGATTAGAACCTGCGACCGTTGCAGCAGCGCGGTTCCAAACTGAAGCGCCTAGAACCGCTCGGTTACAGCGGCCACTTCCTTTTCTCAAATAATTAAGATTTTAACAGTTTTCTTGTTGCTTGACTGACAGAAATTGTAAGATTCTATTACGTATGGAGTCATCATGTAGACTTTAACACTTTAAAGCAATTTTTCATAATTTGAACCTTGTCTTGAATGTATGTGTGGCCGGTCCCCAAAGTGGTTGTTTTCTCTTAAATGGTTGGGAACTTTTTCTTCATTTGTTGTTTAAATGGCAGAAAGATGAAATCTGACGTTTAACATTTCTTTTAACAGCTGGGTAATTGTGAGCCTTTCTCAAGATCCTGAGCTAGGTTGTGGGTTATGTTACTCGTTTTTTACTTAAATTATTAGGTCTACAACTCTGCTTCCGTCGTTTTTTCTCGAAGTTCAGACCTTCATTGTGAAAAACTTACAAAAAAATTATGATTCACAGTATTGCCCATCCCTGGCCACTACATTCTCCCATCTTTCGGATAGCATACGAATCCCGTAGCGGAAGAACTGGGCGTGTTTTGTGGGGATCCATGAATTGATTCAATTTTGTACTTGTTCATATGATCGGAAGTGCTAGTTGAGCCAGACTGTATGCCATTGATCGAAAAAGGTGGTAGTCAGAGAGAGCAACGTACGGAGAATACGGCGTGTGGGATAGGACTTCTCATTTCAACGTTTCCATGTGTACTTCGACGGGTTTTGCGACATGGGATCGAGCACTGACCTGCTGTAAAATTACCTTTACGTGTCTATCGCCGTTTGTGTTTCAGTGCTGGGATCGAACGCGTCAATTGCTTTCGATAATGATGTCCTGTGGTTGTCTTCGTCTGTTTCAGTAGCTACGAAAACGTTCTGTCTTCCACCGCCATGCCGGACTTCGACATCAAAACCACCGTTCTTAAGGCGTTGAAAACATTCTCTGCACGTTCTTCCACTAATAGTTCCCTCACCATTGGTCTTACCCAGCATTTTAAGAGTCACAGCCTCAGATTTCTTCATGTTAAAGTAGAAAATTAAAACTTGCCGCAAATGGCGAGAAATGGGTACGTAAGTTGAGTTACTTAATCGAGAATAACGTTATGATGCAATCACAAATCGACTAATATTTTTATGGCATTATGTTTACAAATGTCTAAGCTTATCGTATTAGACGTATGACCAACCACCTGAACCCCACTTGCTGCTACTGCCGTCTATTGCAAAATGGCGGAAGCCAAGTTGTAGACCTAATACGTATCTTAAAACAATGGGAAATATTTAACTGAAAGATTTTGGCTCTTGTCGAAATAAAAGTGTTTTACTAAAAGATGAAATATGTTTTCCCTGAACTTTACGTAGCCGTTCCACGTTCCCTTGGTCTTCTCTTTATAAAAATTGCTATTATGTTTTGTTTGGGCATGTCAAGGCTGTGATGGCCGACACATCTTAGACCCATGTCAATATATGGCTGGTAACCGAATAGCATGTACAGGAGTGGGAAATCGTTTTGCTCGATGGTGTAGCCCAGGACATTAAGTCCACAAGTTTAGTTTTTGAATAGTATTGGTTAGTTCTGTGGGAAGTCACTAACTGAAACAGACACCGTTGAGATGTTCGTATTATGTAGATAAAACAAACAACAATTAATTTTGCTTACATGCTAGAATGTCTGTAGTATTGCCAGTTCAAAAATTGTAGCAGACGATGGTACCAGACACATCTTTGGCAGGTAAGAAAGTTCAGCATCAGCTTCCAGTCTTTCGGAAGTGGTTATCCTCAAAAACAATACTATTTATGTCGTCAAGCATGGGTCAGTTTTTGTTGGGTGAAGCCCCGATTCATACGCAAACAAATAGCTTGCAATTTTGAATGGTGACCCTCGCAGAATATCAGTTGTTTGGTATGCAAGACTTTTCATACTTGCTTGATTCAACTGTGTCAACATGAAGTATGCAGGAGGAGTGAAACTTAAAGATAAAATAAAAAAAAACAACTGTTGCTTTCTTGAAAGTTAAAATTTCCTGATACATGTCTTCATTTGCATTGTATCTGTAAGGTCTGTTTTTGATACCGAAATTATAGTGTGATAATTTTTGTATAGTAATGCTATTTCAATGATGGTATATTAATTAAACCAGCATTTTGAAAATGGCTGCACTACAGCAACGGTTGCAGAACAGTAGGAATGAAAGACAGCCAACCAGTTGCAAAAAGTTCTGCATACAGTGCAATAACTTACAGTGTTAAGGTCATTGACCAATATTACTCGTCTATCAGACGCTACTCTCTACAACAAGTGTAGGAATATCACAAACAACATGGTATATATCAACATAGGGCAAGTGTTGATGTATATCCTGTTGTTTTTGATATTCCTACACTTATCATAGTGAGTACCTTCTGCTGGATACGTAATATTGATCCATGGCGTTTTCATTATAAGTTATTGCATTGTATGCACATCTGTCCTTCTGAAGAACACCTGGGCGTGCAGACACTAAGAATATTCAAATGGATGTAGGCTGCAGTAGTTATCCAGGGGCGGAGAGAGTTACACATGATGGAAGCTCCACCACGTCGATCTTGAGACTGAGGGTCACAACAACAGAGTAAACCTTTTCAATCAGACGAAGGCAACCGCTGTTGAGTGTATGCCAGCCGACTTCAGCATTGTACACTTAGTGCTGATACACTGTTCCGGTTTTTCAATTGGCTCATTATTTCTGTTTATTGAACGTTCACAAACGTAAGCATGTTTTACAACATTTGGCTTTACCCTTCTGCCTCGCAGCCGGTTACTTCTGCTTCTACGTGCTGAAAAGTAGGGATCCTTTATCTGCTCCGCTATCAGCTTGTCTGATAATTGGCTGCACATAACCGCTTCTGTAATAGGCCGGATCTCGAAAAGCCCATTCCACCACTCCTTGAAGTAGAGGATGAAAAAATTTAAAAAATAAATAAATGAAGTAACACCCCCGAATTTTTAAGTGAAAACACTTAAAGCTTTTTAAATAAGACAAACGTAATTACTATTCTACGATTTTTTCGTCATGTCTGCATAATTGGAGCCCTCGGCCGCTAGATGGTTCAGAGTTGTAGCGTGTAATATGGTACCGTAAATATGTCGTTGCGCGAGAAGGAGTGTGCTGTAATCGAGCTTCGATTTCGAAGGGTTCGTCCAAACATGGAGCACCTTCTCATCCAGCATGAGAATACCAGACCATAAACAAATGTTCTGACATCTGCAACAATGCGACGCCTTGGGCTGACTGCCGTCGACCTTACTTGGTGGTTTGGTTCAGATGGCTCTGAGCACTGTGCGACTTAACTTCTGGTGATTTCCCTAAATCGTTTCAGGCAAATGCCGGGATGGCTCCTTTGAAAGGGCACGGCCGATTTCCTTCCCCATCCTTCCCTAACGCGAGCTTGCGCTCCGTCTCTAATGACCTCGTTGTCGACGGGACGTTAAACACCACTAACCTAACCTAACTTAACTTCTGAGGTCATCAGTCGCCTAGAACTTAGAACTAATTAAACCTAAATAACCTAAGGACATCACACACATCCATGCCCGAGGCAGGATTCGAACCTGCGACCGTAGCGGTCGCTCGGTTCCAGACTGGAGCGCCTAGAACCGAGCGACCGTAGCGGTCGCTCGGTTCCAGACTGGAGCGCCTAGAACCGCTCAGCCAGCCCGGCCAGCCCGTCCTCACTTGGCTCCATCCGATTCTCATCTGTTTCGAAAAGTTAATGAACGCCTTCGAGGACTTCCCTTTGATATTGATGAAGTGCTGTTAGCAGAGGTGAGGTTGTCACTCCGTAAACAAAGTCAAACATTCTACAGCGACGGTGTTCGTCGACAGGGTGACAATGGTGGGAAATAAATATATAATCATGAATAATAAAAATGTACAATGAAAATAACATATATTTTATTTAAAAGGCTTTAAGAGTTTTCACATAAAAAATCGGTGACAATGCTTTTCAGCACACCCTCGTAATATTGTCCGTAAATTATTTTTAGTTTTACGCATAGTACAGTCGATCCGCCTGTCCAATTTCATGCGCGTCATACCTTCTGCTTCTGATCCATCAGCATGCCGATATGATGGTCACTGATCGACATCCGGGGTGTGACGTAACATTTTTCCACTCAAGAGTTCGATCCCTCCCTCGTGCTTACGTACAGCAAGGATGGCCGGTCCGATATTGCACTTGGTCTCCGTATGGGGTTGTGATTAAGCGTGCTGTTAGCAGAGATACGGTGTGAAGTGTGGAGCACTCCCGCATATTGATCCCACAAGAACTACGGGCGCTCCCCTCCCGGTAATTGGAGGCAGAGTCCCCGTCGGAGCCATTACCACCTAATGACGCTCGCAGAACGGCCGGCGTTTATAGCACGGCCGCGCTTACTCGTTCCATCTAAAATTAATACCGCATTGACCCGTATCCGCTCACCCTGACCACCATTACTTTACAGTACGGAACTAAATTGTCGACCTTTAATGACACAACCAATATCCCATACCGGTTTTAGACTTTTTAATTCGTGAGTTACCGTTGACATCACACGAATGCGACGTAGAGGCTACCAACGAACTCTGAGGAAAAAAAACATAACAAGGTATTTCAGTTACTCACACTCACTTTAAACGTAATGATACAACATATTTATTTCTAAACATCCAGACGTATAACAGCAGTGATAAATGTAACACACTGTGAGGAAATATTACCAAGGGTGGAAAGGCCAAAATTTTTACTCGTCCATACTGATGAGAAATGAAACTGGAAGAAACACATTTTTGAACTCGTAAAACAACCCAATGCAGCCACATCTGTACTTTGAATCATTGTAAGTCTTGGATAGAGAAACATTAGTAAGTTAGTACATTTTATGTATTTTTGTTCTGGGTGATTCAGCTTAAAGAAAATTTTCATTGCTCAAAAACGTGGTTTACGAATAGTACAGGGTATTTATAAATTAGTTATACAAAAGTAGCCTTTAATTGTGAAGAGGCTAAATGACTTGCAGAAATGTTTGATACAGTCTTGAATGCAGTATATCTTAAAGTTTTGTTCTCGCCTAACAGTGTTAGTTACCGACGTTCCTGTAAGGTGGCATGCACGAATGAATTATTCGTCATGGGGTTGAGTTCTGTATAGAAATATTTAACGAAATGCACACTGAAGGTGATTTACTTAAAAAAAAAACGTGTTCAGTGACGAAGCCACCTCCCCTACCTGCTGTGAAATGAACCGGCATAGTGTTCGCACATGGGGTTAGCAGAAACCACGTCACGTAATCGAACATGTACGGGACTTGCCGATAGTCAATGTCTTTTTGCGCTGTGAGCTGTAACAAGATATACGGTCCTTTCTTTTTTGCTGAGTCAACTTTAACTGGCATGTCGTACCAGGAGGTGATTGAACATTACCTAATGCCTCAATTACAACAGGAGATGAGCACAGAATTCATTTCCCAGCAAGATGGCACGCCACTACATTATCGCTGGGAAGTTGTCACGTATCCCCGTAGGAATGTACCAACTTGGATTGGACGTGGTGGAACAATATGCTAACCACCACAATCACCTGACTCATCCCCAATGAACTTCTGTGTATCGGATTATATTAAAGACAGAGTGTTTGTTTCTGTGCTTCCTCGAAACGCCGACAAGCAGAGACAAAGGACAACACAAGCAGTTGCCACCATACATCAAGCTTCGCCTCCTTTGATTTAGCAGGAAACTGATTACACTGAGACATTTCTCGTGTTACAAAAGATAGCCACATTGAATATTTGTAAAGAAAACTTGAAGATATACTGCATTCAGTGGCGTATCAAACAGTTCTGTAAGTTACGTACCTTTTTCACAGTTAAAGCTTACTTTTTATACCTAATTTATAAACTGAAGAAACTACAAAAAGGTCGGAATTTAAGGAGATGGGACCTGGATAAACTGAAAGAACCAGAGGTTGTACAGGGTTTCAGGGAGAGCATAAGGTAACAATTGACAGTAATGGGGGAAAGAAATACAGTAGAAGAAGAATGGGTAGCTTTGAGGGATGAAATAGTGAAGGCAGCAGAGGATCAAATAGGTAAAAAGACGAGGGCTAGTAGAAACCCTTTGGGTAACAGAAGAAATATTGAATTTAATTGATGAAAGGTGAACATATAGAAATGCAGTAAATGAAGCAGGCAAAAAGGAATACAAATGTCTCAAAAATGAGATCGACAGGAAGTGCAAAATGGCTAAGGAGGAATGGCTAGAGGACAAATGTAAGGATGTAGAGGCTTATCTCACTAGGGGTAAGATAGATACTGCCTACAGGAAAATTAAAGAGACCTTTGGTGAAAGGAGAACCACTTGCATGAATGTCAAGAGCTTTGATGGAAACCCAGTTCTAAGCAAAGAAGGGAAAGCAGAGAGGTGGAAGGAGTATATAGAGGGTCTACACAAGGGCGATGTACTTGAAGACAATATTATGGAAATGGAAGAGGATGTAGATGAAAATGAAATGGGATATATGTTACTGCGTGAAGATTTTGACAGAGCACTGAAAGACCTGAGCCGAAACAAGGCCCCTGGAGTAGACAACATTCCATTAGTACTACTGACAGCCTTGGGAGAGCCAGTCCTCACAAAACTCTATCATCTGGTGAGCAAGATGTATGAGACAGGCGAAATACCCTCAGACTTCAAGAAAGATATAATAATTCCAATCCCAAAGAAAGCAGGTGTTGACAGATGTGAAAATTACCGAACTATCAGTTTAGTAAGTCACAGCTGCAAAATACTAACGCGAATTATTTACAGACGAATGGAAAAACTGATAGAAGCTGACCTCGGGAAAGATCAGTTTGGATTCCGTAGAAATGTTGGAACACGTGAGGCAATACTGACCCTATGACTTATCCTAGAAGAAAGATTAAGGAAAGGCAAACCTACGTTTCTAGCATTTGTAGACTTAGAGAAAGCTATTGACAATGTTGATTGGAATACTCTCTTTCAAATTCGGAAGGTGGCAGGAATAAAATACAGGGAACGAAAGGCTATTTACAATTTGTACAGAAAGCAGATGGCAGTTATATGAGTTGTAGGGTATGAAAGGGAAGCAGTGGTTGGGAAGGGAGTGAAACAGGGTTGTAGCCTATCCCCGATGTTATTCAATGTGTATATTGAGCAAGCAGTAAAGGAAACAAAAGAAAAGTTCGGAGTAGGTATTAAAATCCATGGAGAAGAAATAAAAAAATGGCTCTGAGCACTATGAGACTCAACTTCTGAGGTCATTAGTCCCCTAGAACTAAGAACTAGTTAAACCTAACTAACCTAAGGACATCACACACATCCATGCCCGAGACAGGATTCGAACCTGCGAGCGTAGCGGTCTCGCGGTTCCAAACTGCAGCGCCTAGAACCGCTCGGCCACTTCGGCCGGCAAGAAATAAAAACTTTGAGGTTCGCCGATGACATTGTAATTCTGTCAGAGACAGCAAAGGACTTGGAAGAGCAGTTGAACGGAATGGACAGTGTCTTGAAAGAAGGGTATAAGATGAACATCAACAAAAGCAAAATGAGGATAATGGAATGTAGTCGAATTAAGTCGGGTGATGCTGAGGGAATTAGATTAGGAAATGAGACACTTAAAGTAGTAACGGAGTTTTGCTATTTGGGGAGCAAAATAACTGATGATGGTCGAAGTAGAGAGCATATAAAATGTAGACTGGCAATGGCAAGGAAAGCGTTTCTGAAGAAGAGGAATTTGTTAACATCGAGTATAGATTTAAATGTCAGGAAGTCGTTTCTGAAAGTATTTGTATGGAGTGTAGCCATGTATGGAAGTGAAACGTGGACGATAAATAGTTCAGACATGAAGAGAATAGAAGCTTTCGAAATGCGCTGCTACAGAAGAATGCTGAAGATTAGATGGATAGATCACATAACTAATGAGGAGGTATTGAATAGAATTGCAGAGAAGAGGAGCTTGTGGCACAACTTGACTAGAAGAAGGGATCGGTTGGTAGGACATGTTCTGAGACATCGAGGGACCACCAATTTAGTATTGGAGGGCAGCGTGGAGGGTAAAAATCGAATATGGCAATGGTCGGTATTGTTCACGAGCCAATTGATGACGAGCAAGCGGAGATGCACATACAGCAACCCATTGGTTTTTTCTCATTTTGGCTTAGTGCGTGCGGCATCCATACGCTCTATTTTTGAACCTTCCCTCTTCATGCGAATGCCACACGATGGTGGAATGACCATAGTCATCGAGTACACTGACGTGGGTCATTATGGATTAATGCGTTTGAAGCATCTTCATCAAACGCCGACCGTCTTCCTGAACGTGGAGAGAAACTAATGCCAAAACGAGCAAACTGTTTTCTTGCCGTACCCCATCCGTTGGCATTAACCCCATACACGGCGCAAATCTTTCTGGCTGCCTCCGCTGCTGTAACCCCTCTACTGAACGCAAACAGGAGAATATGTCGGGAGTGTTCCGACTTCTCCACTTTTTAGTAACGTCCATAGTTCCAGTCGCTCTCTCCAAATGACGATATATAAACTGAAATAGCAACAGTGAACTACAAGTAAAAAATGACAATCCATAAATAAACCCATAGCAACCGGATTATTAACATGCAAAACCAAAACGCTAGAAAATTATGTCCCAACCTAATACTAATACACAATACTGTCATCTAATTTTGATATTAATTTACATTATAGCATAGATATTTATATTTATTCTGGTAGCTACATCTAAATACTAGTGCGTGTTTCTGTGTGCAACTTCCGTTAACTATGTTCTTCTTAAAAGTTATTAATCAAATTTGATAATTAACGTCCGCCGTCCATCAGCTAAGCAAACATGACACTTATGTAAGTGAATACATTTATAGAAAACTCTGACAGATATCTGTTTGTTGACACCTAGCTGAGTGTTCAAAATGGTTCAAATGGCTCTGAGCACTATGGGACTTAACTTCTGAGGTCATCAGTCCCCTAAAACTTAGAACTATTTAAACCTAACTAACCTAAGGACATCACACACAGCCATGCCCCAGGCAGGATTCGAACCTGCGACCGTAGCGGTCTCGCGGTTCCAGACTGTTGCGCCAAGAACCGCTCGGCCACCCCGGCCGGCTGCTGAGTGTAGTCTCCATTTTATTAACATAGTTAACTAATTTAAAAGTGCAGTGAAATATTTCTTTTGTTAGCTGTAGCTCTGGAACCGCCGGTCGTGTTAGAAAGCTCTGGTAACAAGTAATTCCACCTCAACTTCAAATTGGCTCTTCACTTTTTGCCTATTGAATAATTTTATTCCTTCGTGAGATCTCACGCCTAGTGTGAATAACGAAAACCGCCACTGCGCGATCTTCAGAGTCCGTACAAACATCATGTTTGAACATCTCGGAGGCTTCACGACGGTCGGGATTTTTCCATTCTCCAGCCAGTGACAGCCTATCTCTTGGGGTGGCGTGATGCTTACCCTGCACAAGCGCATTCTGTATACCTATCGGCCCGACGATCCTAAACAAACCACAACGTGTTCACAACCTGTCATTTTGCTGTCATAATGCTCGTACACACTGACGCATCGTCAGAGAGAGATTTCACCTCATTATGTCACGCAGATAACAGAATGCGCTCACTAGGTAGTCATCAAGAAACCCAGACGTAAACATGTGTGACTTATTTTTGCGGTAATATCCACAAACTACTTCTTTTTTTACCTTTCTAATATACTTTGGAGGGTCTTTGATGTGTGTTAGACGTTAACAGTGCTGAAGTGGATGACACAGTGAGCAGCCATAGGACCAAAAACAGAACAACAGTATAAGCGGACTACTTCAGCACATTATGCGTGCAATTGTTTATATAATACATTTTCTTAAGAAAATATAGTTTCTGTTTTAGATAACTCTAAATCTCTGTGAAGATTTTCGCCAGTGTTTCCTTAGAGGATTGTGGAGGGGATCATATTCAGGTTGGTCAGTATTTTTAGTAAAATCTTTCTGGTAGTGTGATCACGTCGTGTTGTAAATTCGTATGAATGAACACTTTGGCCCCTGTCACAATTTACCTTATATGGCTCACCTGTATGCTGATACGGGCCACTTTTAATTATGGTTGTACTACTGTTTAAATTTACAGTACGACTTAGATATATCTCGACGATGAGTTAGTTGTAACTGGCAAAGACCCCTCTCTTGCGTTCGCTTTAACGTGTACAATGAGTCGTAGCTCGGCAAAAGCAGTAATGTTGCTTTCAACTGTTATAAACAATAAGTAAATAAAATATTTTCAGTCTGGAACCACCCGACCGTTACGGTCGCAGATTCGAATCCTGCCTCGGGCATGGATGTGTGTGATGACCTTAGGTTAGTTAGGTTTAAGTAGTTCTAAGTTCTAGGGGACTGATGACCTCAGAAGTTGAGTCCCGTAGTGCTCACAGCCATTTGAACCGAATAAAATATTTCTGGGAGTGATGTCACTGCTTCCCGGCGGTTCTAGGTGTCCTTTTGTGTTTGTTATGCCCCTAAGAGGCAGCACAGTTTAGGCATTCTATGTGATGCGCAAATGCCTTGTCTGTTGCCCATAGTCCAGTAATCTGCTCTCTATGAAAGGGGGTAGGCCCGCCAAAACTAAAGTTCGTGAATCGCTTCTGAAACATCTTTCACTGCTTGGAGACACCATTCTTAGAGTTTTCTTGTTGAAAATCACTCTGTTAGTTTACTGAGGTCTGTAGTACGTAGTACATCTGCTAAGTAAAGCCGGCCGAAGTGGCCGTGCGGTTAAAGGCGCTGCAGTCTGGAACCGCAAGACCGCTACGGTCGCAGGTTCGAATCCTGCCTCGGGAATGGATGTTTGTGATGTCCTTAGGTTAGTTAGGGTTAACTAGTTCTGAGTTCTAGGGGACTAATGACGTCAGCAGTTGAGTCCCATAGTGCTCAGAGCCATTTGCTAAGTAAACCCTGCTGGTTCAGCAAAATCTTGTCGTTCCAGGCCCAGCGACAGGAAGAGTTAGGGAACACTTCATCGCTAGCAAAAATTGTTTCCCACGACGTGATCTATCACCCATTAGACGTTTGATTCAAAACACCCTTACAACATTTAATGTTTGCTTGTAATGTTCTGATTCATTTGATGCCAGACACACAAAATAAATTTCCTATCAAGGATATCTGCGAATGAGTCCAGTACACACATTCAGTCTTCTTCATAATGTATCAAATTTTCTACGAAGAAGCGACAGAAAAGTCAATCAGTTCAGTTTTCTTGTTTATATACAAGCCAAAAATATTTTTTGAAAGACAGGAGTAAATGTAGAACATAGTAGATAGTAGCAGGGTAGTGCTTTACTAATCTCATCCATCACACCAGAGAAGTGGTGATCTATATTGGCCCTATTACGTCATTTTGATTACATCGTATATCAGAGAAACTGGTCTACATCCAATGGCATAGCGTTAAAAGTACATCAGTACAGACATTCAACTGCTGTATTTTACTTAATACTGAATTAATCATTATAACCACATGAAACCATTAATTTTTGCGCAAATATTAGCCACAGCAATATTTTTAATACCGGAAACAAACTTCCTTCACAAAGTGGAAGTGAAAGACATGCATGAGCAAAATATTTTTACAATTTTAAATTTTATAGGTGAAGTGTGGAGGTTATTGTGTAATTCTGAAATTCTTACCAAGAACCTTCAGCCAAATACTTACAGTAGTGATTTCATACACAATGAACCGGAATTCTGCGAGAGACATTTTAAAATGCAATCTATTCATCTGTATATGAATCTGGCCTTTCGCCAATAATGATGTTATTTAAGAGGTTTTTCGACTCAAAACGTAGACGTAGATAGGTAAGGTAAGGTAAAGTCTCTTGTTCTGGTCCTATACCAACCAATCGAGTCCGTCCGACCACCATGTCACCTCTTGCAATTGGCGGTATTGAATGCAGTATGGAAGGACATGTGGTCGTTACTACGTGGATACTGTTGTGTTAAATAGAATAGCGTAAGATATAAGGGCATCTGGGATTGGGCACTGTTAAGAAGCGCAGGATTGTCTGCTAACACCGTCTGCCAATAATCTGTTTAGGAATTTTAGTTTGGTAAAATGTTGGGTGTCTTGCCTTCCAAGCAAGTGATATATTCTTTTGTTTTGAAATTTCCTGGGAGATTAAAACTGTGTGTGGGACCGGACCTCTAAACTGGGACCTTTGTCTTTCGCAGGAAACTAATCTATTGACAGAGCAGTCCAAACTTGATTCACGTACCGACCTCCGAACTTCATTTCCGGTAGAACCTCCTCTCCTACCTTCGAAAAATGTAAAAAAAGTTGTCCTGCATACCTAGGCAAGACAACCACTCCTGGAAGAAAAGCAAGGGTCCCAGGTTCGAGTCCCGGTCAGGAACACGGTTTTAACCTGCCAGGAAATTTCAAATCAGCTTACACTCCGCTGCAGAGTGAAAATTTGTTCTGAGATATATCTGTTTTATTTGAAAAACCACGCTTACTAACTTAACTACCCTTCTTTGATTTAAGGGACTGATACCCAACAAAAAAGTAATTTTCAAGCAGTTCACCTGTACACTCTCAACCCTGACCTACCTAATCGGGCACGAGTATTCTGATACTGTGCTGATGGACGCCCCTACACTTATTTCTTTCACCAAGTGTACTTCGGCACACGGTTATGCCTGAAAACAAGCCTGAAAATATCTTGACTGCAAGAGGTTCGCTGTTCCTTGGCACATCTGCTTGGATGATAAGCCGCTCTCTCAAGTGCGAAAGAAGTGAGCGTATGAATTGAGCTGTGATGCATACTTGGGGAGATGGTAGTGTTGTTCGTGTTATCGTTATCAAAATGTGAAGAGTGAATACTCTCGAGTTAAGTGAGATCACGTGCACCTCTACTGAATCAATACAAAACAGTTTTAAAGTGTGTGCCAGATAGATAACAAGACCCCTTGCTATCGTTCAAATACGAGTGCCAATGATTGCATTACCTACCAGTTTGGTCATGTCTGAGCCGGGTATGAATAAATTTTAATACACACATCAAAAAAAGTTTTGCATCACGCCGGTTCCCAGAACAAATGAAGATAGACGTTGACTGTGGGTATTGTATCACAGACACAGTCCCTTTGAGTGTTCAGAGATGTCACTAAACCGGCCCAAAGATGTAAACAACCATGCATTATCAACGAGTGTTAGACGGAAGGGGTCCGACAGACTATCAGTTCCAGTCATTCCGCCAGGAAGGAGGTACACAGCTCGTGTTGTTTGTAGTTCAACCATGCCTAGACGGTCGATACCGCGGTTCGATCGCGTCCGCATTGTTACTTAGTGCCAGGAAGGGTTTCCAACAAGGGAAGTGTCCTGGCGTCTCGGTGTGAACCAAAGCGATGTGATTCGGACATATAGGAGATATAGAGAGACAGGAACTGTCGGTGATATGCCTCGCAAGGGCTGCTACTGCAGTGGTTGAACGCTACGTCCTGATTATGGCTCGGACGAACCCTGACAGCAACGCCACCATGTTGAATAATGCTTTTCGTGCAGCTACAGGACGTCATGTTACGACTCAAACTGTGCACAATAGGCTGCATGATGCGCAACTTCACTCCCGACGTCCATGGCGAGGTCTATCTTTGCAACCACGACACCATGCATCGCCGTACAGATGGGCCCAGCAACATGCCGAATGGACCGCTGAGGATTGGCATCACGTTCTCTTCACCAATGAGTGTCACATATGCCTTCAACCAGACAATTGTCTGAGATATGTTTGGGGGCAACCCGGTCAGGCCGAACGCCTTAGACACAATGTCCGGCGAGTGCAGCAAGGTGGAGGTTTCCTGCTGTTTTGGGGTGGCATTATGTGGGACCGACGTACGCCGCTGGTGGCATGGAAGGCTCCGTAACGGCTGTATTATATGTGAATGCCATCCTCCGACCGATAGTGCAACCATATCGGCAGCATGTTCACGAGGCATTCGTGCCCCCATCGTGCACATCTTGTGAATGACTTCCTTCAGGATAACGACATGGCTCGACTATAGTGGCCAGCATGTTCTCCAGACATGAACCCTACCGAACTTAACTGGGATAGATTGAAAAGGGCTGTTTATGGACGACGTGACCCACCAATCATTCTGATGGATCTACGCCGAATCACCGTTGAGGAGTGGGACAATCTGGACCAACAGTGACTTGATGAACTTGTGGATAGTATGCCACGAGGAACACAGACATGCATCAATGCAAGAGGACGTGCTACTGGGTATTAGAGGTATCGGTGTGTACAGCAATCTGAACAACCATCTCTAAAGGTCTCGCTGTATGGTGGCACAACATCAATGTGTGATTTTCATGAGCAATAAAAAGGGCGGAAATGTGTTTATGTTGATCTCTATTCCAATTTTCTGTACAGGTTCTGGAACTCTCGGAACCGAGGTGATGCAAACCTTTTTTTGATATGTGTGTAAGATTTGCAAAGAATGTTTCAGTGCAATCTAAAAAAGAATGTTGTCACTTAAAATGTATTCAGAACATAGAAAGTTTGACAGCATGGTGCGGTCACACACATAAATACGACTTATCTAGATCTTTTGATTCCTCGTCCAGATACGTTCTCCAAGAATCGCTCTGTCGTCATGGTAGAGATTACGTTATGCAGGCTGCGGTGTATTAAGGATTCCTTGTGTTGATGAATGACTGCTTATATGCATTTGTTCATCTTGTTGTTAGGTTAATTATATTTACTGTGCGAGTGATATACAAGTGGTCGTAGGACGTCAGTGCGCTTCGTCGTTGAAAACGGTCTGGTAATTTCTAAGTAGACTTTTACATATGTACTAGTCTTATTTCGACTGTGTTGCAGTTGAGAAAGTAAAATGTTGCGAACATTTGTGTTGCACATCTTTGTATCACCCATTTAATCCTCCCTCGCAACTTGAGTAGTAACAGAGTTTGGGCCGTACAATCGTTTTTAAAGCAATCTATTTTGTACAAATATGTAGTTTTCTAGTGTCTTAGAACTACAACGAGGCTATGGCATATGTCAGAAAGTCATTAACCCTTCGAAGTTTTGTGTCTTGACTGCAACCGATCAAAACCCCTCAGCAGCAAGACACTAGACTCATATTCGTGAGGACGGCACTTCGCATGCCCGTCCCGCCGTCCAGATTTAGGTCCTGCGAGGTTTCCCTAAAATCTCATTTAGTGAATGCTGGGATGGTTGTGAAACGATGCTTCTGCACCGTTTCTAATGATCCTGTCGTCGACGGAACTTTAAAACTTAATCTTCGTTCGTTTCTTCTTGAATACAGTCGTGACACGTTAATTGTAGTCAATGTTTCGGAAAATGCACAAATTTACACCTCTCAACACTGAACTGTTGGACGATTGTAACCAATTTCTATGTTTAAAGCTATACGTTACAACACATTTTATCGGTTAATAACTGTCTGTAGATAAGTGCAAAATATGAAACAATTTGAGAAAAAAAAGAATGAAGGGAGATTAATGTTTAAACATCTGTCAACAGCAAAGTCGTTAAAACCGGATGACTAACTGAGACTGTAGTTCATACTACCCACTAAATCATTAATATATATCGTGATCAGTAATGGTTCTGTAACGTTAAAGGGGTCATTACTTGAATTGCTTCTGTTGATTCCTCCCCGCTGAATAGCTTGTTGGCTTACACCTGTCACGAAATTTACAATTCAGTGCTCAACCGACATAAATGTACGTCGAAACGGAGATGATGTGGTACTCAATCAAAAGCTTTTCGAAAATTTAGCTGCACCGAATCTGTGTTTTTGGAACGAATGTTGGAGACCATGAGCAAAATCATTTTTCGTTAATGACGATATGTGCGAACTAGACAGTAAATGCTGATTCTCTACGACATTTTAGGTGCGATAGTGTTGTTGTGTTTTCCACTGGAAGATGTGCTCTGCCATTATCTTTATACCCTTAGAACTAAGGTCAGAATGTGGGAATCGTAGAAATTGTCAAACAGTTTAGTTATTGTAACAGTGATAGGGCATTGCCAGAGGGGATAAGTGGTCGGACGTAGTCTGAAATGATGGATTTGAGACGCAATTGAGGAACAACAGCTAACGTATAAACGTAAGCTGCTACGATAATGAAGTTAAGATGCTCTAGAACCGTCAACTCGAAATGTTTTTCTGTTTGCTGTCATACAAGATCACGAAGATGATGAGATTGACACTAACCGAAGCGTCGCGGAATTTTAACGCAGCCCGAGAAGATTTCATGAGCAGCACACGCCGGGAAAGCCTACTTTCGCTATTACACAAACCAACCCGAAAGCAAGAGGGAGTATAAAATACGCCATTTCTCGTTAAATGAAGATTACGGAAAGTGTATGTGAGGTAAAGACATCTACATACAGGTACTGTAAGTAGGCTGTTTAGGTTTTTATGTTGGTAACGCCACGTAGCGCTCTGTATGAAAATCACTGACTGTGCTGTGTGCAGTCTGTGGTTGGTTGGCATTGTTGGAATATTTACTATTGTAGTGTTGGGCAGCTGGATCTGAATAGTGCGAAGCTTTGGGCAGTTGGAGGTGAGCCGCCAGCAGTGGTGGATGTGGGGAGAGAGGCAGCAGTGGTGGTTGTGGGGAGGGAGATGGCAGAATTTTGACTGCGGACGATGTGGACGTGTGTCCGTCAGAAAAAGGAAATTTGTAAGACTGCTTGTCATGAACTGATATATATATTATTACTTTTGAACACTATTATGGTAGTCAGGGCCATTCTTTTGTGGGGATTATTGAAAGTCAGATTGTGTTACGCTTTGTGTGTCAGTTTAGTGTTGATCAGAATAAGTAAAGGGAGAAATGTCTGAGTACGCTCAGTTTTGCTCAGCTGTTTGAAAATCAAATAATGTAGGAGGTTTTATCAGCACAGTCATTAATAATTATCCAAAGGGGGTGTTTCAGTACACACTCTGCAAGGCACCATGCGGTGCGTGGCGTATAGTAACTTCTACCATAACTATTGAATTTAATGTTATCCATATTTTGCAGCTTCACACGTGACAGTACTCAATACACTCGAGGTATGAGCTAAAAATCACCTTCAGTCACAATTTCTCTTGTTTTATTCAGTACACGATGCATTTCGGACCCTGTGGGTTCATCTTCAGGTGTAATTCGTCTTAATACATGCTTTACTCGTTTTCTTGAATGAGATCAAATGCACATTCCTGTCACGAATAGGTTTGATGTTAGGTTACGAATTTCGTAAGTCAGAGGCGGAAAATATGTGCTAAATAGTGGAAAAGATGAATAGTGTAAATTTATCAAATTATCCAAGAAAAGCGTTTTTAACGTTTTAGCAACAGCATAAGTTTTCTCCTCCATAGTTTTCAAACAAATCACTTCATTCAAGAGGAATACGAATTTCATTTCATTCAAGAGAACAAATAAAACATGTATTAAGACGAATTACACCTGAAGATGGACCCACAGGGTCCGAAATGCATCGTGTACTGAATAAAACACGAAACATTGTGACTCAAGGCGTTTTTTAATTCATACCTCGAGCATAACTATTCACTTCCTCTTCGTCAAAACTCGCAAATAAAGCGAGGGAAAAACGACTATCTGTATGTCTCTGTAAGAGCCCTAATCTCTGTAATCTTATACTCATGGTAGTAATGCGAAATACACGTTGGCGGCATCAAATTCCGGTTCTCTAAATTTTTTAAATAGTGATCCCGGAAAAGAACGTCGCCTTCCATCTAGTGATTCTCGTTTGAGTTCCCGAAGCGTCTGCATAAGCCTTGCGTGTTGTTCAAACCTACCAGTAACAAATATAGGTAACAAGTCCAGCAGCGTGCCTCTGAATTGCTTCCATGTCTTCCTTTAATCGGATCTGGTGCAGATCCCAGACATTCAAACAGCACTCAAGAATGGGTCGCACTAGCGTCCTACACGTGATCTCTTTTGCAGATGCAGCACACTTTCGTAAAATTCTGCCAATAAACCGAATTCGACAATTCGCATTCCCTACTACGGTCCTTACGTGCTCATTCCACTTCATATTCCATTGCAACGTAATGCGTAGATATTTAATCGATGCAACAGTGTCAAGAAGCATACTACTAATCGGTTGTTTTTCCTATTCATCTGCATTAACTTACATTTTTCTGCGTTTAGGGCTAGCTGTCATTCATCACATCAACTAGGAATTTTCTCTAAGATCTCTTATCCTCCAACAGTCACTTAATGACGATACCTTCCCACAACATCATCATCAAACAGCCGCTGACTGCTGCCTACCCTGTCCGCCAGATCAATTATGTATACAGAGAACAACAGCGGTCCTGTCACACTTCCCTGGGGCATTCCTGTCGAACACTCGCCGTGGAGGGAAACAAACTGGGTTCTGTCACTTAAGACGTCTTCGAGCCACTGAGATACCTGGGAACCCATTCCGTACCTTCGTCAGTAGCCGGCAGTGTGGCACCGTGTCAAATGCTTTTCGGAAATCTGGGAATATAGGATCCGCCTGTTGCTCCTTATGCATGTTTCGCAGGATCTAATGTGAGAATAGGGCAAGCTGAGTTTCACACTAGCGATGCTTTCTAAAACCGTGTTGATATGCGGAGAGAAGCTTTTCCCTCTCAAAGAAATTTACTATATATGAACTGAGAATATCTTCAAGTATCCTGCAGCATACAGATGTTACAGATACCAGTCTATAATTTTGAGGGTCCTTTGTTCTACTCTTATTATATACAGAAGTTACCCGCACTTTTTTCCAGTCGCTTGGAATTTTGCGCTGGGCGAGAGATCCGCGATAAATGCAATCTAAGGTTGGTTGATTCGAGGAACGGGACAAAGAGCGAGGTCTTCTGTCTCACCAGATTCGAGAAGGAAGTCAGCCTTCACAGGAACGATCCCGACATTTACCTGAAGCAATTTAGGGAAATCACGGAAAACCGAAATTAAGATGGCTGGACGCGGGTTTGAACTGTGGTCCTGGTGAATGCAGGCTAAGCAAGTTCCCATTGCAGTAGAGTACTCTTTGTAAAATCGAATTGGGATTCCGTCAGGAACTGGGGACTTACTTGCTTTCACCTCTTCCAGTAGTTTCCCTACACTAGCGATGCTTATTACTATGTCCTCTTCATGGGAGTCTGTGCAATGGTCAAGCGAGGGTATATTTGCGCTGTTCTCCTACGTGAACGATTTCTAAAATGCGAGATCTAAAACTTCAACTTCACTTTAACTGTTTTCCACTGCCACATCAGTCTGCTTAACTAGTGACTCGATACAAAACCTTAGATCCACTTAGCGATTTTACGTAGGCCTCGAACTTTCTCGTATTCTGTGGAAGAGGTATGTCGTTAGTAATTATTGTAAGCTTCGGGCATCGATCTTTTTACAGACGCACTGGTTTCTATCAACTGTCCTCTGTCGTCATTTGCACGTTCCCTTTTGAATAGAGAGTGCAACAATCTTCGCTTTCTCAACATTTTTAGAATTTCATTGTTAAACCACGATGGGTCTTTCCCGTCCTTAACCAGCTTACCACATACTTTCCAGAGTATGATTTGTAGATCGTTTATGTTTTGACCAGAATTCCTCTGTGTCCCTCGTACTGGAACTAAATTAAGCCAACATTGCTAAACGAGATACTAACAACCGCCAATCTGTTCTTTCTAGCAGAAATATTTTCCTAGACTTCTTGATTGCTTTATTAACTTGAGTAACCAATGTCTCTATGATGACATCGCGATCCCTAATATCTGTCTTTATACTGACGCCGTCGATTTAGCCAGACCTGTTTGTAGCTACGAGGTCAAAAATATTTCCATTGCGTATGGGCTGTCAAATTTAGCTGCTCAAAACGGTTTTCGGGATATGTGTTCAAAATAAATTCACAAGACTGTCCCTCTCTACCCCTACAACGAATCCATGCACGCCCCACTTTATACTCGGTAGGTTAAAGTGGCCTCCACTTCCGATTGTATGATCTTGGTATTTCTGCACAGCTGATCGTATAGTTTCTGTCAGTGACTCTAAAAGCGTCACAGCGGGTTCGGGAGGCCGGTAAAAACATCCAGTAATTAACTTGATTTCACCTATAACTGTCATATGCGACAGAGAACTTCAAAAAATCTTCAAATGTGTGTAAAATCTTATGGGACTTAACTGCTAAGGTTATCAGTCCCTAAGCTTACACACTACTTAACCTAAGGACACACACACACACACCCATGCCCGAGGGAGGACTCGAACCTCCGCCGGGACCAGCCGCACAGTCCCTGACTGCAGCGCATCAGACCGTTCGGCTAATCCCGCGCGGCAGAGAACTTCACTGTCACGTTCAAATTCGAGGCAAGTACAGACAATATATTTGTCAACTGTAGTGAACACACCTCCTCCTATGGTGTCTAATCAACCTTTACGATATACGTTCCACTATACACAAATCGTGCCTCACTTATTAGTGCACATAAACACATCTGAATATGGAGGTACAATACACTGATCGAAAGTATACGGACACCTACAAGTAGGCACTGATATGCGGTGTGTCCACCTTTCGTCTTCACGATGACTTGAACTCTGCTAGGGACACTTTCAGTGAGGTGTCAGGATGTCTGTAGAGGAATAGCTGTCCATTTTCTTCAAGAGTCGAAACTAGAGAAGGAAGCGTCGTTGGATGCAGGGGGTCTCGAGCGAAGTCGACGTTCTGACTCATCCCAGAAATGTTCCATTCGGTCCAGATCGGCCGGCCGCTGTGGCCGAGTGGTTCTAGGCACTTCAGTACGGAACAGTGTTGCTGCTACGGTCGCAGGTTCGAATCCTGCCTCGGGCATGGATGTGTGTGATGTCGTTAGGTTACTTAGGTTTATGTAGTTTTAAGTCTAGGGGACAGATGACCTCATATGTTAAGTCCCATAGTGCTTGGAGCCATTTGAACCTACAGCAGATGTGACGTGTGGTGGATCCGCCTTCGAACATATGTACTGATATATAGTCCACCACTTGAATTACCGCACGATACTCCACTTTATGTATGTATTGCGCCATTTTGTTTGAAACGTGGTAAGCTATTTTACATGACTTTTTTTCATACTGAATCCCAGGGACTGAGCTCTTTCTAGGCTCATTTCTTTTCATTTTAATGTGCTGGTAGAACAGCCTGTTTTCCGGATGACGTTTGCGAGTGTGAGAAGGCACAGAGCCCCAGATTTGGGACAGGATGGACAGACTGCTACGAAAAAAGAGTGAATCTCTGTCATGAGTGGAGACTGCAGTCTCAGGTGCCTGTGTTCACGGGAGTTGGGTTAGCAGCAGATAGCCAGGGAGCCCGGCGGCTATTGTGTATTGTATAACATGGGTCTACCTGGAGGCAGAACTGAGGCCAAGTCGCCACACAGATAGCGGGAGAGCGCCACGTTACTAATTTTCAAAAAGAAACTTTTGTAAAGAATCATCGCTCGCTTTCCCGAAGAAACACTGAGTGCAGAAATAATGGGCCTAGCCTTGAGTACAGCCCTTTGATTTCAGAGGACCACTGATGCGAGGCTAGTGCTGGGCATGAAAACGTGCCATTGGCAAATCACTCAGTGACATCATTGAGACAAAGTGGAAGTAACTAAAACCACTCCATGACTACCGCGGTGGCGCTGGCGCAGCAGCCGTGCAGCCGTAAGAGATCTTTAGAACAGAAAAATACAGTCTTGGATGCACAAGATGGGTTTATTTAATCTTTACGTGTGACGCGTTTCGCCTGTTCTAGGCGTCATCAGACAATATGGGAAAATTAGAAATTGGTGTCAGTATAAATTCCTATTAAAGGCAATAATAAATGAATACAAAAATAGCAAGAGGAAGACATACAAAGAGTGGACTATGGAGCACAGGGCCACATTTGTGTTTCAGGACGTGGAGAGGGGCGTAAATTTCAGCTCATAAAATATTGCAGCGTAACTGGGCTTATCGATAAAATTTCCAAGGCGTCGAGCGTAATTAAGAGTCCCATAGAAGTGGAAGGTAACAGTCAGATAGCCACTGTCAATGATTCATTACATCACCTAGAGGTAACGCGAATAAAAGTAAAGACAGTAGGAGAAAGAAAGCTACTAAATGGTGCAAGGCGCACCTAACTTAGAAAAATACGCATTTCAGTGAGAAAAAAAAACTCACGCGTGCAAAATACACTCATATAATATGGCTAAGCTAATGCACCTTTGCCGCGTACTCGGCAGCGTAGCCGAGAGCACTAATGCGCAGCTTGCTGGACTTGGGTAGGCGCGCTGGCCCCGGATCACATCTGCCCGGCGGATTACCAATGCGAGCCTGTCTGCCGGCCAGCCTGGATGTGGTTTTTAGGCGGTTTTCCACATCTCACTAGGTGAATACCGGGCCTGTCTCCACGTTCCGCCTCACAGACATTTGAAAACGTTCGCAGTATTCCATGGCTTACACTAGACACAAACAGCTGGGGTACACTAATTCGGTCCCGGGGGGTTTGGGGTGGCGACAGGAAGGATATCCGGCCACCCTCTGCAACTGACACTGCCAAATCAATAGTAACACGACCGACCCCGCGTGACGCGGGACAAAGGCCCCAAGAAAGGAAGAAAATACACCTTTGCCGCGCAGGGTAGCCGCGCGTTCCGAGGCTCCTTGCCACGGTTCGTGTGGCTTCCCCTGTCTGAGGTTCGAGTCCTCCCTCGGGCATGAGTGCGTGTGTTGTCCTTACCGTAAGTCAGTTTAAGTTAGATTAAGTAGTGTGTAAGCCGAGGGACTGATAACCTCAACAGTTTGTTCCCACAGGAACTTACCACAAATTTCCAATAGATCTTTGACAAACGACTGGGCACTACTAAGAATAATGGAACAGATAAATTTTTTTAGTAAAAACATGAAGCAACGAAGCCAGAAGCAACGCTAAACCTGAAAACTAAATGTAAGAATGAACACTTACGCATGCCGAAACTGCCCCATGGCCTTTAATAGCAGTTTGTACTTATACCAGTTTGTTTTTCCCCAGATTGTCTGATGATGCCTAGAACAGACGAAATACGTCACATGTGAAGATAAAATAACCTGTCATGTGCAACCAAGACTTTTTTTCTATTCTAATGTGGAAGCAACTGTTTTTTAGAAGTAGGAAAGCGATTTGTGATATGATTGAACTGATGTAGTGACGCATCGCCTTGGTGGGTTTCTGTGTGCTGGAGGGAATCCACGCTATTGGGCAGCTGTGTAACCACTTTTTACTATCGCTGGACGTGTATGGTTTGACAGGAAAATATTGCTGGGTCATGGGAAGACACTGGGAAATAGGGAGTTGGTTATTAGAGTTCACAGTGGACGGAGAAAATGAAGTCGCAGTCCGGAAAGCACATCTTAGCGGGCGACCGGGGTTCGGAGTTGCAGTCATACCACTGTCCATTGGACCCACGTCCTCTTCGGCAGAATCATTGGGACGTCAGCGGCATCCAGCATAAATGTCCGACATTAATTACAGTCAACATAAGTTTCAGAGCTGGTGTGACAGGGCGTTATAGGTCGGCACTTGCGGATTTCTGTACGATACTCTTGCCTCAGACTCACAGTCGCTGTACTGAGGGCATGAGCAGACGTCCACACACTGTGATCGTTTGGGGCTAAAGAGTTTTGAGGCCAAATTACTGTTTGATATTTTGCGTTAAAACGGCCTACTTATCTCTTTGAGGAAAGTTGCTCTGTACACCATTCAAAGACGATCATTAAAATAATGTGCAATGAGATTATCAGTCATTCAGCAATATCCAACAATTTCTTCATTTTCACTGTAATTTTCTGAATAAACTATTGTATTTACTGAAAGAGTGTTTCTGTTAGAGACCTTCTATTTAAATTAAAATAAAATTTTGTGTAAATCTCCACTTCAGGATCTATAGTTGCAGCCTTAGAAATCGCATTATCCATCAAAATTGCACACATTACAATTGTTAACTTACATCTTAAAGGTGTGCCCAATCCACAATTAGTTTCCTTGGACCAGATGACTTTTCAATGAAGGAGGTTTCACATGTTTTGGCTGACCTAATATCATGCTACGGTAGTGTGGGTCAGGGATCTCAACGTGTACCAGGTCCGTAGACAAGTAGCTGCAAACGAACAAAAAGTTAACTGTGTATCTTCAATTTATCGAGCTGATAATTAAAGCAGTGTGACGACACCTCGAAAATGTTTCAACGTTTCGTCCACTACAGCAGGCGGTTCACGAGATGCATATGAGTATACTTAAAAAGCAAACATTTTAGGTTAGGCTTGGGCTGTAAGCGCTGTGAATATCAACTTAAAATACAGATCACTGTCAGTATAATAGAAGGTGTTTTAAGAAGAGAAGCAGTAAAAGCAGAATACACCCTTCAAGAGAGTTCAGTGACCTCGGATGTGGACTAGTCATTAGATGTCACATTGTCAGATGAGGAACAAATCCGTCAGTTGGAAAAAAAAGGGCTGAAGACTAATGATTTAGAGTGATGAATCACGCTATACCCTATGACAGTTTGATACAAGGGTTTTAGTTTGATGAATGCCTGGTGAACGTTACCTGCCGCCATAGTTGGTTAGTTGGCTGATTCGGGGGAGTGGACCAAACAGCGAGGTTATCGGTCCCATCGGATTAGGGAAGGATGGGGAAGGAATTCGGCTGTCCCCTTTCAAAGGAACCATCCCGGCATTTGCCTGAAGCGATTTACGGAAATCACGGAAAACCTAAATCAGTATGGTCGGACACGGGTTTGAACCGTCGTCCTCCCGAATGCGATTCCAGCCTTCTAACCACTGTGCTACCTCGCTCGGTACCTGCTGCCATGTGTAGTGTCAATAGTAAAGTAAGAGGAGGTAATGTAACGGTGCGGAGATGTTTTTCATGGTTAGTGTATGGTCTTATTGCGCTTGATAAAATAGTAAATGCGGAAGGATATGAATAGATTTTCAGCAGTGTGCATTGCGCACAGTAGAGGAACAGTCTGGAGAGACGATGATCGTTTATATCACCATAACAATGCAATCTGTCGTAAAGCAACACCTGCGAGGCAACGGTTCGTGGACAACAGTGTTCCTGAAATTTACAGGCCTGCCCAGACTCCCGATCTGGACCAAATGGTTCAAATGACTCTGAGCACTATGGGACTCAACATCTGAGGTCATCAGTCCTCTGGACTTAGAACTACTTAAACCTAACTAACCTAATGTAATTGGTTCTAAGTTCTAGGCGACTGATGATCTCAGAAGTTAAGTGGCATAGTGCTCAGAGCCATTTTGAACCTAACTAAGCTAAGGACATCACACACATCGCCGGTCGGTGTGGCCGAGCGGTTCTAGGCGCTACAATCTGGAACCGCACGACCGCTACGGTCGCAGGTTCGAATCCTACCTCGGGCATGGATGTGTGTGGTGTCCTTAGGTTAAGTTTAAGTAGTTCTAAGTTCTAGGGGACTGATGACCTCAGATGTTAAGTCCCATAGTGCTCAGAGCCATTTGAACCATTTGAACATCACACACATCCATGCCTGAGGCAGGATTCGAACCTGCGACCGTAGTAGCAGCGCGATTCTGGACTGAAGCTCCTAGAAGTGATCGGTCACAGCGGCCGGCGTGGGGTAACTGGTTCTCTGCATTTGAAAGGGAGCAACGCTTCACACTGGGCTCACATTTGGGAGGACGGCGGTTAAAACCCGCGCCCTACCGTTACGATTTAGGATTTCCATAGTTTCCCTGAATCACTCCAGACAAGTCCTGGGATTGTTCCTTGGGATGGGTGTGTTGATGTGACGTTAAACGCTGATGTTCCTTCCTCCCTTTTTGACAACACTGTACTAATACATATTGGGTTGGTGAAATTGTACGGCTATTTTTGCAAACAATACTTGATACACGTAGTATCCCAGTATAATTTGTTGGCTTAACTCCAGAATGCATATTTTGTTCGTAGAAATGCGCCGATTTGTGGCGTTACGGTACTGAATCTTTTTTTTTTTTTAAAAAAAGAAAAAAAAATCAGCTAGTCTATCAAATTATGTAGACCTGCTCGTTTGTTGCACCGTCATAAGAGGTAGTGGTTAGAATACCCAGTCGCTTCCAGTGTGGTTTCCGAAGTCTGAATGATGAAGAACGAATTGGCAGACCATCTCTCAATGAGGAATGAGGAAAAACAAGTAAGTGTAAATCCCCCTGCTCAAACACCATCGTATCAAAATCGAGGTCGTAGTGAAAGAAATGAAAATCAGTCTTGGAAAATCAGTCCTGCACGACATTTTGAATAAGACATAAGTCGCTGTCAGCTGGATCCTGTGGCTGCTCACACTAATTCAAAATGCCTACCGAACCGAGGCAGCAGCGGAACTGTGGAAGCTGTCTCAGGAGAATCCAGATGATTGCTTTGGTAGTACAACTGCCATGGGGAGTGCTGAGTCGATCACCGTGTCCCCATGAAATGCTCCTGCTCATCCGTTGTAGCATCTTCTATGGCGTTTCACAGTGTCTTACACACACACGGTCGCGACCATAATCCACACATTCTGGGCGATGTACGGTGTGCGAGCCAAGTGATGCGACCTATTACTCCATAGATTTAAATGGACAAGCTTTTGATCGGATTAACTGTCTCCTGCCCCTCAGTAACCAGTCAGATTAAATAAGGGTAGTCAGCCTCAGTTTGACCCGTGAGACACTGTTATACTTCTTTCAGCTACACAGACAATAATTAAAATGCTGAATTTCTGGCTAAATACTTTTGAGTATTATTCCAAAATCCGGCCATTGGACTGGAAATGTTCACCGCCTACCGTTCAGTAAATCACGTTCAGCTGGTTATTAGCAATTGGCATTTATTATTACCCAACAACCGAGTAGGAACACTGATAACATGAATATTAGTATCGAATATCCCTACCCAAATCCGTCACTTTGTATCTAACTACCACGTACACTAGCTATGATCTCCACGTTTCCAAGGAGCCCTTATCACACCACACAACTCAATACCGACTACTCTTGACACTCACAAAGCACATCCGGGAAACGCCTATGCAGAAATCACTGCCCGTTCACGGGAACGGACTACAGATACTCTCAGACTTCCGTATTGCTCTCAGTCCCCTCGCTGATCACGATGGATCACGAAACCCAGACTCCAAAAATACACTCAGTAAGTGTCACCTCCGCTCCAGAGGGCAAACGACTTCTTCTCCCTAAGCGGGTCACCGTCCAACAGCCGGGGTTTCGACAGCTCTCCACCACTTATAGCACTTCTATTAGGTGCTGCCTCCCTGCAAGATATGAAGAACCCTTTCTACAAATTTTTCAACAAGCCCGCGAGATAAGCTCCAGCCACCACCGTTTAACCGGATTAGGGAAATCTCGGCCCATCATCTTCAGCCGAACAAAAACCTCCTTCTCCATACGAGTGGAAACTGATCGAGGCGGCTACAAAGCGAAATACGGCTAATACACTTGGCTGCACAGGAAATGATATATTAAAACAGAAACAAAGGAGCGAGTCAAGCAGTGGAAAGATATAGATTCACCGATTACCGAATCTACTGATGAGATTACAGGACGCTGTCAAGACGGATCGTTGCGGGATGTTGTCCAAAGAGGGGGGGGGGGGGGGGAGATTGGTTGATCCACGAAAACGTCTCGGCTCAACTGCACAGCACTCATTCTCACGAGCAACCTGTATGAGTTAACAAAATTTCCCTCCTCCTGCCCTGTGTTCTCCTAACACGGCACAAGTGACTTCTTTCCCCGGATGAAGACGCCATTGTGTTTCAGGCATTTCCAGAATGACGAAGATGTGATTTTCTAGTTGGAACGGTTCCTTATCATCCAAATTGCAGACTTCTACATTCAGGGTCTCCGGCAAGTCATCCAGTATTGAGAAAAGTGTGTCGCATTGAAGGGTGAATAGACAGGGGAGGCTAACCTCATCACCAAGTTTCATGAGGGCAGCTCGATTTTCTTTAATTCAAACTTTGTGACTGACCCTCGTAGACGCTAGTACTGCATGATCCAAGCTCCCTTAAAACGATGCTGTTGAATGAGAAGACATTCTGCTGCGGGAATCACACAGATTATGATAATGTCGTTTCGATGAACTCACTGCAAACTTATTTTAGTGCAAAACGTTCATCACTTTTTATGCAGGCAGTATTCCTATTAATTTATATTTTACGCGACTCTTCTTTTTACCTTTCGAGTAAAAATTGAAGCACGCGCATTTCACAGATTTATACAACCGGGAGATATATAGTACGTCTGGTTCCAAGAAATAACGACAAAGGAAGTCTACACGTACTCTCGTTATAAAATTTTAGGACTCGATTTAACAGATGGTCTCTTGCCAAGATATTTGTTATGGTGTAATATCGCTTTACACTCTTACATATACATTGAGAGAGATTCATGACATATGTTTTTCTGTTATTTTTCTTGTCCCTGGTATTTTCCTGCGCCACAAGACTCTACAAAGGGGGCAGGGCTGTCGTTTCCGTTTTTAATATGTTGCTACAAATTGTGCACCTGACTGATTCCCATAACCTTGTTCTATCATTTAATCCACTGTGTGTGATTAAAACGAGTGAATGCCAGTTTTCTTCAGAGGTTCCAGTAATTGTTGGTCTGATAATACAATTTTGCCAATAGCTGTAGTGTAAGCAGAATAAAGCAGATGCCTAGCAGTTACATAGCAGGTGAGAAAAATGTTTGCAGGTAACCATCGTTCGTATCTTTAATGGCCACCGTTACTATAGGGTACCGGAAGCTGTTAGCGATCCCATATAGGAGAACACTTACTGGAGTATTGCAGCCTGTGATTATGGACATATCTAGCGACGGTCCACGGATAATTTGAATTATTTTACTAAATAAAGTATATGGATTTCAATAATTTTCATTTCAGTTCTTTTGATAATGAGAGTTAACATAGAAGTAATTTTCGTGCTTCGATTCAACATCATTTTTGAGTTTTTAGTTTGGGCGCGACTGAGTTAGACTTTTCACTTGTGGGGTAGCATAAAAGACTTTACGTCCCAATCCGGTGGTGTAGTGGGATCTTTCTCAGTGTGTTTGATAATTTTATTAAGCGCAGTTTCGAGAGGCGTGAGACTCAATTTTTGATTTTTCATAAGTTTTCGGAACTTGAAAGTTGTGGCTTTGTGCAGCCTTAGTACCATGTGTACAATGGGGGGATTAAACGGATACTTTTCTCATTGTGTGAACCTGCATGTTCTCAACCACGTTTGCACAGAAAGCGTATGACAATTCCTTTGTCAGATGATTTATCCCAATCTGTAGCGTAAAATGAGTACTTGCATAACCAAATTATTTTTATGGTTCGGGAATTGTGTAGCTTAGGCGGACTTTCACGGTTTATAGATCTTGATCAAATTTAGTTCCTCCCTTCGTCAATTTTCCGACGTGTGCTCATGCATTCAACGTTCGTGGAACATTTACGCCCGATACTATATTTCCATAAATCTTATCGAGGCTGCAAAAGGGATTTTCCTCGCATGCAGTGTGGCGTGTACGACCACGTGTTAGAGCACGTTGTACCTCATATCTCTACCAAAGGTACTGTCTGCTGAGTAGCCATTGGGCTTTGTGGCAGTGCTAGTGGTAATAACGCGGTGTTTACTTCGAGTTGTTGCCGTATGAACGGGTGTACGAAGAGAGGATTATTTCCAAATTAGTGTATTCCTTTGTTATCCCGACTACAGCCTATTTTTGCTCGGTTTGGTGCTCTGAGAAATTTCATTTAACCTCCATGAAAGGTAGAGGGCCAGACCAATCTGTTATTCTGTGAATGTCTAAGACATCATTCGGATTTAATGCACAAAATCACGACTTTGTAATCCCACTCCCCATCCTCAACGTATTTTTGAAACAGTATTTTGTGTTAGCAGAAGAGCCAACGCCGTGTTGCGAGTGGGGGCTGAAATGCACGCGTTTTAGCTCACGCAGGCTGGCGTGAAGAGGGAAGAATTATACTGACGTGAGGTCTGGAACATGACAAGGAACGAGAATTCAGAAAGCGGACGTAATTAGTTTGATACTTAACTTTAATCCATTAATGATGAACGTCGCTCTTGACGGTACATGATTCACAATATTATCTGTTCAGAATACATTCTTGAAGATATTAATTATAGTGACTGAATATGGCGCCTTGCTAGGTCGTAGCAAATGACGTAGCTGAAGGCTATGCTGAACTGTCGTCTATGCAAATGAGAGCGTATGTAGACAGTGAAGCATCGCTAGCAAAGTCGACTGTACAACTGGGGCGAGTGCTAGGGAGTCTCTCTAGACTAGACCTACCGTGTGGCGGCGCTCGGTCTGCAGTCACTGATAGTGGCGACACGCGGGTCCGACGTATACTAACGGACCGCGGCCGATTTAAAGGCTACCACCTAGCAAGTGTGGTGTCTGGTGGTGACACCACACAGTAATCTAAAAAAAACTTAGACTTTATAATCTGCCTTCTTGATTAATATGTTAAATATCAATGATAGCTATCCGTTACACATCCATTTTAAGTAATTATCAGATGCAAGCAGCGAGTGGCCCATCATGGCCAGAATGTGCTCCCTAGAGCGCTCGTCCAGGGCATCAAACACACTCCTGCTTAGACGGGGTCGAGCCCCGTCTTGCATGAACCACATCTTGTCGAAATCAGGGTAACTTTGGATAACGGGGATCAAATCATCTTCCAAAACCTTCATGTACCATTTGGTAATCACCGTGCCATCAAGAAATATTGCACTGATTATTCCGTGACTGGACATTGCACACCACACAGTCATCCGTTGATAGGGACGAGACTTCACGATCGAGTATTAAAGGAAAGGAGGTTGGTAAATTCAAGTAACTGTTTAGTCTATTTTCATTTTTTTAATGGTCAGTATTTCAGATAAAGTAGGAACTTACAACGCTGTCTGATAAAAAATATCCGGACACCCACTAGTGGACATTAATATGGAGTATGTCAACCCTTCGCATTTATGACGGCCTGTACTGTGACGGTGACACTTTCAGTGACGTATCTGGATGTTGTCGAGGAATGGCAGTCCATTCTTGCTCAAGAGCCTAAACCAGAGAAGGTAATGATGTTGGATGCTGGGCTATGGAGCGAAGTCGACGTCCCGAGTCGTCCCGAAGGTGTCCCAACAGGTTCAGGTCTAGACTCTGGGCAGTCCAGTCCACGTCATGAATTATAGTGTCAGGAAGCCAGTGCCTGACAAATGCTGAATTACGACATTGAGCGTTGTTATGCTTATATAAACTATTACCGTTTCTCCGAACTATTCTTCTAATGCTCATATGCTTCAGATTCTAGCGTTTTCTTCAGAGCACTAAGAGGATTACACCCTAACGGCGAAAAACACACCCATACCGTAGAACCACCTCTTCCACCTTCAGCCTTGGCACTGCATAAGGTAACAGGCAATGTTCTCTAGGCATTCTTCAAACCCAAACCGTTCGATCGGATTGCCAAATTGTTCGTTTCCAGTCATCCACTATCCCTTCGCGTCGCTCCTTGCACCACTTAGCACCGACTGTAAGTGGGCTGTTTAGGTTTTCTTATTGGTAACGCCACGTAGCGCTCTGTATGAAAATCACTGGCTGTGCTGTGTGCAGTCTGTGGCTAGTTTGCATTGTTGTCTGCCATTGTAGCGTTGGGCAGTTGGCTGTTAACAGCGCGTAGCGTTGCGCAGTTGGAGGCGAGCCGCCAGCAGTGGCGGATGTGGGTAGAGAGATGGCGGAGTTTTGAAATTTGTAAGACTGGATGTCATGAATTGCTATATATATATTATGACTATTAAGGTAAATACATCATTTGTTCTCTGTCAAAATCTTTCATTTGCTAACTATGCCTATCAGTAGTTAGTGCCCTCAGTAGTTAGAAACTTTTATTTAGCTGGCAGTAGTGGCGCTCGCTGTATTGCAGTAGTTCGAGTAACGAAGATTTTTGTGAGGTAAGTGATTTGTGAAAGGTATAGGTTAATGTTAGTCAGGGCCATTCTTTTGTAGGGATTATTGAAAGTCAGATGGCGTTGCGCTAAAAATATTGTGTGACAGTTTAAGCACAGTCATGAATAATTTTTCAAAAGGGGACGTTGCATGACTAAAGAAGTATGTGATTTATGAGGAGCTGCTGGACAGCTTTAACCAATTCTTTTTAACTCCACACTCGTAGCTAGACTGCTGTTAGCACTCGGAAAATCAGGAGTGATCCCTTTCGCTGTTTTCGTGCGATTTTTTAGAACCAACCTCCGCAATGCTCGAGGGCCCATGTTTGTCGGTACACGAGATCCGCCTGCTCTCGGTTTAATTATGGTTATTCCTTCGCGTTTCCACTTCAGAAAAACATCACCAGCTTTTAACTAGGGCAGCCCTAGAAGGGTTATTGGCGAGTGAACTCATTTTTTATTTATCCGTAACCATTTTCCACGCAAAAATGAGAACATTGATTTTCTTGAATTCCAGCGCCAACTACCAAGACTCAAAACATATGCTTAAGACACAATGTACGTAGTTTTTTTTATGTAGAATCTGATTCTGCAATAAAAAATGGGGGTTCCAATTTCCAATTTTAAAGCTGCCCTCCGCGCCACCCCCAGGGGGCCGGGGTGACGTGCTAATTTTAGCACCAGCAGAAGTCCCCCTCGAAAATAATGAACATTGGATTTTACACATTTTTTTCGTGTGAAGCTTATTTTTCGAGTTATTCTGGTTTGTCAAAATTTACACCCTGTATACTGGAGTCACGTGCACTTTTTTTCCAGTAGCTTGAGGCTCTGCCCTGGGCGAGAGTTTCACGATGAATGCAATATAGGTAACGGGTTGATGCTCTTTGCAAAATCGAACTGGGATTGCATCCAGACCTGGTAATTTATTTGGTTTCATATCCTTCAGTTGTTTCTGTACGACATGCATGCTTATTACTATGTCGTCCATACAGGAGCCTGTCCGGAGGTCAAATGACGGTAAGTTTGTACAATTCTCCTGTGTGAACGATTTCTTGAACTGAAATTTAAAACTTCAGCCTCCGTTTTGCTATCTTCAACTGCCACACCAAACGGGTCAACAAGGGACTGAATGGAAGCCTTAGACTCGTTTAGAGTAAAAATACGAGTAGAATTTTCTGGGGTTCTCTGCCAAATGTTTTGCTAAGATGTGACGGTGTGTAATATTAGTATCTGTTTCGATAGCTTAAATAAACTTTCATTCGATAATCTAACCATGCAGGTTCATAAAACCCATGCGTGTAAAAATGTCTTAGACCGTCGCTGAGCAGCGACCACCTGATATTTCAAAGAATACCTTACGCGCCACGGCGTGGAATACGAATTGTTCATAAATTGTATCGATAGAGATATTTTGTGTTTCTTATTTTTGACAGCTGAAGAATTGTAATCCTCTTCTGTTACCACAGTCGTGATATTTTGTAAAGACGGCGGACGCGTATATGGCGTGGTCTGCAATCACTAATTAGTTATTATAAGATATTACCATTGTTCAGTGCTATGTAAGAACTTATGTGTGCATCTAAGATGAAATATCGAAGATGTTAAAGGACTTTATTTAAGGAAACAGCCAGAAAGATAGAAAATTGAAATTCTACGGAACCTATTGTTCGCAATACTGACTAAGGTAATTAAGTAAATTATTGTGCTAACAAATGCAGTAGTGCCTGCTTATTACTTAAAGTATTTCTGTGCTATCCATCTCCTATTAACAGCAACAAAAATAACGGTGTTTCTATAGTTTTCATACAGCTACCAGGGACCGACTGCAAGTCGGCAAACGTCGTAGTTAAGGCAGAAGGCGCATTGCTATTTACTTTATTTGTGATTTAAATCCAATTTCTTTTAATGTGTGATGTAGTACAGCAAAGAAAATTTCCAGTTCTGTCTGGTCCCTTAGGTTACTCTGTTCGTAGTTGCTGTCTTATATCCGGTCGTGATCGAACATGATCACGACACAAATAAATTAAGTGGCAATGCGAACTCTGCTCTTGATCTTGAGAACGCTACGCCTTCTGCAAACGATTCCAGGTGACATATAAATTATGTCATACAGTACTTAAGTTTTTTTGAAAAGTCTTTGCTCTTCCCGCCAAGAAGTGATGCAAAACTCACAACAGATTTCTGAATCTTCACAAGAGGATAGTAATTTGGTCAAAATATAAATATATATATTTTTTAAAAGAAATACACTACAGGTGGTAGATGTTGTGCTTCGCACATGGATCTTTTCACGGGCGCACGAATCTCTAGTAAACTTCGCTTGTCGTCGTTTATGCGTTACCTCTTGAACCGAGAGTGCAACAAACAGCCTCTGCTTCCTCAGCATCCGCCGAAATTCGCAGAAGGAAAAAGATTGCGAATAAGACCGTGACGATGGATAGAGCAGATAAAGCGGAAGAACAGCTGCTGGCACGAGTTTCTTAGAAGCAGATACCTTAGGGGTTACGAAGCAACTCAAATCGCTTGACGCGGGCATGTCTTCAGGTCCAGATTGTATACCGATTAGGTTCCTTTCGGATTACGCTGATACAATAGCTCCATACTTAGCAATTATATACAACCGCTCGCTCACCGATAGATCTGTACCTACAGATTGGAAAATTGCGCAGGTCGCAACAGTGTTTAAGAAGGGTAGTAGGAGTAATCCATCGAACTACAGACCTATATCATTGACGTCGGTTTTCAGTAGGGTTTTGGAGCATATACTGTATTCAAACATTATGAATCACCTCGAAGGGAACTATCTATTGATATGCAATCAGCATGGTTTCAGAAAACATCGTTCTTGTGCAACGCAGCTGGCTCTTTATTCGCACGAAGTAATGGCCGCTATCGACAGGGGATCTCAAGTTGATTCCGTATTTCTAGATTTCTGGAAAGCTTTTGACACCGTTCCTCACAAGCGACTTCTAATCAAGCTGCGGGCCTATGGGGTATCGTCTCAGTTGTGCGACTGGATTCGTGATTTCCTGTCAGGAAGGTCGCAGTTCGTAGTAATAGACGGCAAATCATTGAGTAAAACTGAAGTGATATCAGGTATTCCCCAGAGAAGCGTCCTGAGACCTCTGCTGTTCCTGATCTATATAAATGACCTGTGTGACAATCTGAGCAGTTCTCTTACGTTGTTCGCAGATGATGCTGTAATTTACCGTCTAGTAAGGTCATCCGAAGACCAGTATCAGTTGCAAAGCGATTTAGAAAAGATTGCTGTATATCGTGGCAGGTGGCAGTTGACGCTAAATAACGAAAAGTGTGAGGTGATCCACATGAGTTCCAAAAGAAATCCGTTGGAATTCGATTAGTCGATTAATAGCACAATTCTCAAGGCTGTCAATTCAACTAAGTATCTGGGTGTTAAAATTAGGAACGACTTCAGTTGGAAAGACCACGTAGATAATATTGTGGGGAAGGCAAGCCAAAGGTTGCGTTTCATTGGCAGGACACTTAGAAGATGCAACAAGTCCACTAAAGAGACAGCTGACACTACACTCGTTCGTCCTCTGTTAGAATATTGCTGCGCGGTGTGGGATCCTTACCAGGTGAGATTGACGGAGGACATCGAAAGGGTGCAAAAAAGGGCAGCTCGTTTTGTATTATCACGTAATAGGGGAGAGAGTGTGGCAGATATGATACGCGAGTTGGGATGGAAGTCATTAAAGCAAAGACGTTTTTCGTCGCGGCGAGATCTATTTACGAAATTTCAGTCACCAACTTTCTCTTCCGAATGCTAAAATATTTTGTTGAGCCCAACCTACATAGGTAGGAATGATCAACAAAATAAAATAAGAGAAATCAGAGCTCGAACAGAAAGGTTTAGGTGTTCTTTTTTCCCGCGCGCTGTTGGGGAGTGGAATGGTAGGGAGATAGTATGATTGTGGTTCGATGAACCCTCTGCCAAGCACTTGAATGTGAATTGCAGAGTAATCATGTAGATGTAGATGTAGATGTTGAAGACACAACAAAGATGAAACCAGCTACTCCGCGATGCTGAAGACCGGCAAAAATGGACTGTTAAGAGAATTATCTGCGGGGTCACCACTTTCAACGATGGAAGACGGGGTGTTGATGATAGGGATGTTTGGGACAGTGAAAGTCGCATCTACGGGAAGATCAATAACTGCCTCCAGCAGGCATTTCGGCGGCAGCGCCAGTTCCGGGACAATGAGGCGAGCGGATAGCGGGTGGAGTTGGACTCCCGTGGTGCGGCTCGGTGCGGCTTCCGGGTCCGGGTTGTGACTGGGGTTGGGGTTGGGGTCGGTCCTCCGACGCAGCTGTGCCGTGCGAAGCCGGCTGCGGTGTCTACGTGACGAGGTGCGTGCGGCAGCGCCCGGTAACCGCGCCGGCGTGGCGTATTGATCGCCGCTCTGCGCCCGGCACGGGACAAAGGAGCCGCACCGCTCCGCGCTACGGCCGCTCGATGCCGGCCCGCTCCCCCACTGTACAGGGGGCAGGCGGGCAGGCGCCAGCCCCGTGTGTGCCAACGTTGCACCACGGAGACGCCTAACGATTAATTTCTCGCTCTTGAACATCCAGTACCTACCTCCTACGCTCAATAAGAATCGGACCAGATTTGCGACTTGCAGAAAACATACTGTACACCCAACAGCCGTAAATTTGTGGAATACTTTTTATTACGCTACCAGTGTCGGTGCCTCGTTGGCATCATCTTCAGGACCCTATACACGAAACGGGATAAGCCATCCTGTCGTTCGTGCTCACTAGAGGAACCATTCAATCAACTGGCTTCCGTAGATACCTTTACAATAGTCGTGGACACTTCACACATCTAACTATATGGCTTATCTCGTTTCGAGTGTAGGGGACTGAAGATGGTGCCCATAAGGTACCGAAAATTGTAGCGCAATAAAAATATTCCATAAATTTTCTGCGAATCATCGGCCAGCTGAAGTCCCATTCTTCTATTTATACAATACGGAATAGTAGACATTTGTAAATGATTGCAGGACTTCCTTCCACATAGAACTCAACATGTCGCTCTTCATCTACATCTACATCTACGACGATACTCTGCAAATCACATTTAAGTGCCTGGCAGAGGGTTGATCGAACCATCTTCACAATTCTCTATTATTCCAATCTCTTATAGCGCGCGGAAAGAATGAACACCTATATCTTTCTGCGGCTGGTCCCGGCGGAGGTTCGAGTCCTCCGTCGGGCACGGGTGTGTGTGTGTTTGTCCTTAGGATAATTTAGGTTAAGTAGTGTGTAAGCTTAGAGACTGATGACCTTAGCAGTTAAGGCCCATAAGATTTCACACACGTTTGAACATTTTTTTGAACCTATATCTTTTCCCGTACCAGCTCTGAGTTCCCTTATTTTATCGTGGTGTTCGTTCCGCCCAATGTAGGTCGGTGTCAACAAAATATTTTCGCATTCGGAGGAGAAAGTTGGTGATTGGAATTTCGAGAGACGATTCAGTCGCAACGAATAACGCCTTTCTTTTAACGATTTCCAGCCCAAATCCTGTATCATTTCTGTAACAGTATCTCCCATTTTTCCGTATAATACAAAACGTGCTGCATTTCTTTGAACGTTTGCGATAGACTCCGTCAGTCCTATCTGGTAAGGATCTCACACCGCGCAGCAGTATTGTACAAGAGGACGGACAAGCGTAGTGTAGCGAGTCTCCTTAGTAGGTCTGTTACGTCTTCTAAGTCTTTGGTTAGCCTTCCCCATGACATTTTCTACGTGTTCCTTCCAATTTAAATTGTTCGTAATTGTAATACCTAGGTATTTAGTTGAATTTACGGCTTTTAGATTAGACTGATTTATCGTGTAACCGAAGTTTAACGAATTCCTTTTAACGCTCATGTGGATGACCTCACACTTTTCGTTTTTCAGTGTCAACTGCCACTATTCGCACCATTCAGATATTTTTCCTAAATCGTTTTTCAGTTTGTTTTGATCTTCTGATGACTTTATTACTCGATAAATGACTGCGTTATCTGCAAACATCCGAAGACGGCTGCTCAGATTGCCTCCCATATCGTTTATATAGGCAAGGAACAGCAAAGGGCCTATAACACTGCCTTGGGGAACGCCAGAAATCACATCTGTTTTACACGATGATTTTCCGTCATTTACTACGAACTGTGACCGCTCTGACAGGAAATCACAAATTCAGTCACATAACTGAGACGATATTCGAAAGCACGCAGTTTCAATACGAGCCGCTTATGTGGTAGAGTGTCAAAAGCCTTCTGGAAATCCAAAAATACGGAATCGATCTGAAATCCCTTGTCAATAGCACTCAACACTTCATGCGAATAAAGAGCTAGTTGTGTTCTTCGAGGTAATTCATAATGTTCGAACACACTATATGTTCCAAAATCCTGCTACATATCGACGTTAACGATATGGGCCTCTGATTTAGGTGGATTACTCATACTACCTTTCTTGAATATTGGTGTGACCTCCGCAACTTTCCAGTCTTAACGAAAAAAAAAAAGACTGATGTATTTGGTACGCCATGGAGGTATGATAGGACCATTGCTGTTGACGATACACTTAGTGTCTGAGTAGCGGGGCAAGTAGGGGGCAACGAAGCAAAAAAATAATCACAACAAAAACTTGGCCGGACCCAAAGGTATCCCTGATAACACGCAATTAAGGCGGATGTTACACTGAGATTTCAAGAGTTATGGGATAGCGATATGCACATACACAGATGACGGTAGTACCACGTACACACGGTATAAAAGGGGCAGTGCTTCGGCAGAACTGTTATTTGTACTCGGGTGGTGACATGGTTATAGCCGCACAGACGGGAATTAGCGTGTTTTGAACGCAGAGTGGTAGCTGGAGCTGGACGCATCTGACATTCTGTTTCGAAAATTGTAGGGGATTCAGTATTCCGAGATCCACAGTGTCAAGAGTGTGCCGAGAATTCCAAATTTCAGGCATTACCTGGCATCGCGCACAACGCAGTGGCGGAGGGCCTCCACTTAACGACCGAGACCAACGGCGTTTGTGTAGAGCTGTCAGTGTTAACAGAGAAGTAACACTGCGTGAAATAACCGCAGAAATCAATGTGGGACGTACGACGAACGTATCCGTTAGGACAGCTGCTGCGACATTTGGCAGCAGACGACCGACGTGAGTGTCTTTGCTAACAGCACGACATAGCCTGCAGCGGCCCTCCTGGGCTCGTGGCCATATCGACCGCAACGTAGACAGCTGGAAAACCATGACCTGGTGAGACGAGCCCCGATTTCAGTTTGTGTGAGCTGATGGTAGCGTTCAAGTGTGGCGAAGATCCTACTAAGCCATGGACCCAGGTCGTCAGCAAGGCGCTGCACAAACTGGTAGCGGCTCCATAATGGTGTCGGCTGTTTTTACATGAAATTGACTGGGTCCTCTGGTCCATCTGAACCCAAAATTGACTGGAAATTGTTATGTTCGGCTACTTCGGAGCCATTTGCAGCGATTCGCACATTTCGTGTTTCCAAACAACGATTGAATTGTTATATGTGACAATATGCCATCTCACGGGGCCATAGTTGTTCGTGATTGGTTTCATGGACATGATCGACAATTCGAGCGTTTGTTTTGGCCACCCATTGAACATTTAAGGGGATAGAACCGACAACATCCTGTGGAAGCTATGCTTTCGCATTTATGGACAGCTATAAAGGCAGCATGGCTCAATATTTCTTCAGGGCACTTACAAGGACTTGTTGAGTCCATGCCACGTCTAGTTACTGCACTAAACCGAGCAAAAGGAGGTCCGACACGATGTCGCATGACTTCTGTCACCTCACTGTAAGTACAAGCTATAGGGGCGTGTAGAGGAACAAGCAAATAATCATGCTAAACTCGTATGTCCGGAAACTAGTGGTAGCTCCAATAACACGAATACCGTATATTACATCAGGGACAACTGTACACATACGTACCGCGTGTGCAAGCCTTGGTCGCACCTGAATTTCAAGCCTGGGTAGACTCCTGCCAATGAATCTACACAATGTGGCAATGATCCACAGTTCCTCGTTCACTTGTTATCTACAGACAAAGCCTGCTTTACCCGAGATGGCATTGTCGACATCCACGATACACACGTTTAGCCTTACGAGAACCCACATGCTACCGCCGAGGCGACTCATCAGCGGAGATTTTTCGTTAACATTTGGGGAGTGTCGTTGGCGATAGGTGGCTAGAGTTACAGTTTCTACCTCGCCTACTTACTGGTAGTGTTTACCTGTATTTCGTGTAAGTCAGGCTAACTGAATACTTGCATGATGTTTCTTGTGGTGATTCCTTGTGGTGAAAGGACGCATATGTGTCATGATCGTGATGGTGCACCGACCACTTCCATGTAGCTTTTCGCAAATAGCACGAATCTTCGACAACAAGCGTATCGGTTGTGGTTCGTCAATACCATGGCCTTGCATGTCATCCTGCCATTTTGTGAGGGTATCTTTCAAGCTTTTGGTGTAGTTCTGCCATTTTGGGTATTCGTTAATACACACGCAATACTCCTGAGACTTTTTAACATGTACGAGCATCGATAAGGAGATTTGCTGACAGCAACCTTCGTGTGAACAGTGACCATGTGGAACACTTGTAATGTATATCTGCAGTTTGGATCCTCGCGGACTCGTTCACATACTCAGTCGTAATAAGTCGTACCGTGGAGACCTTTGGTTTCCGGATCTATGTTTGTTAGTATTACTAACTGGGTACACAGCGTTGCCCAGGTATGTCTCTATTCCCGTTATATTACTCTAGCTTCTCCTTCCGCCTTTCTCTGTCCATCTCCTCCGCTCTCTGTTCTGTCCATCTGCTTCTCTCCCCTCTCTCTGTCGCCTCCCCCACCCAACAGTCTCTGTCCACATGCTCCTGTCCCACTCTTTGCTCATCTGCTACCCTCCTCTCTGTCCAGATACTCCTCCCCATACCACCGTCCATCTGCTACTCCCTCTTGTATCCATCTCCTTCTCCACTCCCTGTCTCCATCTCGTCCTGCCCTCTGTATCTCCCCCTCCCCCCATATCCTTTTCCCACTCTTTCTGTCCGTCTCCTCATCCCCTCTCAGTCCATCTCCTTCTTCCCCTCCTCTGTCCGTCTCCTTCCCCTTCTCTGTCCATCTCCTCTTCTTTCCTTTCTCTGTCTATCTCCTTCCCCTCCTCTGTCCATCTCTTCTTCTTTCCTTTCCCTGTCCATTTCCTCTTCTTTCCTTTCTCTATCTCCTCTTCTTCCCCTTCTCTGTCCATCCCATCTTCTTTCCTTTCTCTGTCCATCTCCTCTTCTTTCCTTTCTCTGTCCATTTCCTACCCTCCTTCTCTCTGTCCATCTCCCCCTCTTCCCTTTCTCTGTCAACTTCTCCTCTTCTCTCTCTGTTCATTTCTCCTCTTCTCTCTCTGTCCATGTTCTCCTCTCCCATATCTATGTCCATGTCTACGTCTACATCTACATCTACATGAAGACTCCACAAGCCACCGTGTGATGTGTGGTGGAGGGTATCCTGTACCACTAATAGTCATTTCCTTTCCTGTTCCACTCGCAAATAGAGGGAAAAACGACTGTCTATGTGTCTCTGCACAAGCTCTGATCTCTTGTATCTTATCTTCGTGGTCCTTACGCGCAGTGTATATTGGCGGCAGCAGAATCGTTAGGTCGTCAGGTTTAAATGTCGGTTCTCTCTATTTTCTTAATAGTATTTCTCGAAAATGACGTCGCCTTCCATCCAGGGATTCCCATTTTAGTTTCCAAAGAATCTCCGTAACACGTCTTGTTTGAACCTACAAGTAACAAATTTGGCAGCCCGCCTCTGAATTGCTTCGATGACTTCCTTCACTCCAACCTGGTACGGATCCTATAGACTCGAGGAGTACTCAAGAATAGGTCGCACCAGCGTCCTATATGCGGCCCTTTTACAGTTGAACCATTCTCCCAATAAACCGAAGTCGACCATTCGCCTTCCCTACCACAGTTCTCACGTTCCATTTCATATTGCTTTGCAACGTTACGCCCAAATATTTAAACTACTTCACTGTGTCAAGCAGGACACCACTAATACTGTATCCGAACATTACAGGTTTGTTCTTCCTACCCATCTGTATTAACTTACATTTTCCCACATTTAGAGCTAGCTAGCATTCATAATACCAACTGGGAATTTTGTATAAGTCGTCTTGTATCTTCCTGCAGTCACTCAACTTCGTTATCTTGCCGTACACCGCGGCACCATCAGCAAACAACCGCAGACTGCTGTCCTCCTATTTGCCAGATCATTTATGTGTATAGCACACTTTTCTGGAGCACTGCTGACGAAATACTTGTCTCTGATGAACACTCGCCGTCGAGGAAAGCATACTGGGTTCTATTACATAAGAAGCCTTCGAGCCACTCTGATTTTTGTGAACTTACTCCATATGCTCGTACCTTCGTTAACAGCCTGCAGTGGGGCGCCGTGTCAAATGTTGTCCTTCCCCCCTCCCCCCCCCCCCCCTCACCACTCTGTCTGTCCATCTGTTTCACACTTATCTCTTCACGTTATCACCCCCACCGCTATGGGAGGTTGCCGGGTGTCAGGGTGTCACTTCCCACAGTAATTGTTTCCACATATGTAGGAAACTTGGTTGAAATCGATCCAGTGGTTTAGGAGGAGTTTTTTTACACGCGGCGTGGCCCACATGCGCACTTGTCACATACACTTCACATTTATTTAACATATTTCACACACATTTGCACACATACTTCACCTGTATCTGTAGAGAATTTCGCTATGCATCTTTGTTTTCACGGAGCTCAACAATTATTACGTCACATCTCCTGAACTGTATTTCGAAATTTTTGGAAATTTGTGGTTAGGGACGAAATTGCTGAGGTCATCGGTCCCTAGGCTTATCCATTACTTAATATAACTTAAACTAACTTACGCTATGGACAACACACAGACAACCATGCCCGAGAGAGGACTCGAACCTTCGACGTGGGGAGCCACACGTACCGTGACAAGGTGCTCCCGGCCGCGCGGCTATCCCGCGCGGCTATGTTTCGTATAGTGATATAATTTAGCAGACTCATTCATTCGGTATATGTGGACACTGCGGCGAAATTTGTTGCGAACAGAGTTAGGAGTGAAGAAGAAATAAAGTAAAACAGCATACCTGATGCGTTAGTTTTACTGCGTGAACTCCGAAAATGTAGTAAGTGATAAACTTTTTCCTTTCGTAAGGGTTTGAAATTATGTGTAAAGTGTTTTGCAAGCCTCTAAGTGTTATCATTACCAAATAGTGGATAAGTTAAGTACTGGCATTTGCCCGTCGTGGGCTACACTGCTTTCCAACCCCGACCTCAACTTTTTGATAGGAAGGCGGTTGCCACCACTACACCGATTCTTTCCAGACAGTAAGTGATGTGTGTGCCAAATTTGGTTGGAATCGATCCAGTGATTTACTAGGTGTGGAACATACCTACTTACATCGTTTTTTTTTAATATGTGTGGATTAGAGCTGGCGAAGTCCTCCCTGTCCGTGAAGCTCCACCTGTAGCTAGCTAGTGGCTCCACACTCTCCTCTGATACGTGGGCATTTGCCAGTGAGAACGTTCGCGCTCACTAAACTACGACACTCACGCAGAAAGCCGGCAGGTGAAGCACACTTCCACGTCCGCACACTGGAACGCACTCTCGAATTCTTTCAGAACGCAAAGCACTGGCGGGACAACTTTTTTTTTTTTTTTGATAGCTGTGGACCGCTCACTCGCGACTTGACACTCTCAGCACGCGCAAAACATCACCTCCGCTCCAGAGGGCCAGCAAATCGCGTAACGCACCCACCGCGGGGTTACCAGCCGTATCCTCCACTCCGTGAGCTCCAAGCCACGTAACCAAATTGCCTTAATTCAGGCCTTTAGCTAATTATCCATAGTTGCAGATTGCAAATAGTTCTTAGGTTGATTACGGCTCCCGATAACTGAATTCTTCTAAAAGGGGCTGCTTTCTGCCAGAGATTTTGCAAAGATGTTGGAGTACACCCGCTCTCATGGGAAACTCACAATCTCTTTAACTCGTAGGAGGCCCGAGTCACTACCCATTTATAAGGGGTACATAAAAACCGTCCCCTGATCTCTAGGCTGATCGTAGCTCCCTCCTCCAAGATTGTGGAAACTGGCAGTGAAGTCCGCTAAACCAAACAGGACGAGCTCACGGATGTAGCCAGAAATGATACGTTACAGACAATGTGATTGATTCTGCGAGGGTACAGAATTGGTCTGACTTAAATCCGGGGATTTTCTCACGAACATTAGAAGTACCCTTCCTCTTCCTTTGCCTTTTCCATTTCTCCTTAGGGTTGGCATTTATGGCAGTGTGAGTGGCATTTTATGAACGGATGTCCTTCCTGATGGAACATCTGCCCCCCCCCCCCCCCCGTCCCCGACCACCCTCCCCCAGAGGGACGTAGTCTATGTACCTCTCCCGTCTGTGTCTAGAGCACATCGATGCTCAAGTAAGACGTTTTCCGGCTAACCGCTAAATTTACTTTAAGAAGGAACAGGCGTGGGTAAAACTAATTTTGTTAGAATTTTAATAGTAATTAAATGAGACAAGAGCAGTGTAAAGAAAAAAGTTTTCATTTATATGTACAGGATGTCCCTAGTTAAAGTTCCAGTTTTAAAACGCTATAGAAAGAAAACCACTGTTCAGAATGACGCCAAATTTGAACAGTATATTATTGACTCAAGGGGAAACGCCATTAAAAAACCAAAATTTTACAAATAGATGTTTCTAAGCATCTTAATGTAAAATGGGTCGGCTACAAATGATATATGAATCGCAATACGACGGCTATGATTCGAGTTGCACATTACACCATCTGTACTGTTCACTGTGCATGACTCCAACACAAGTTCGGCAGTCACCTGTTGTGGCACTTTTAGTTACGTAAACTTATCCAGGACGGTGATGTAGAACCACACCGGGTTGGAAAAATCGGTTCTTAATTGCTCTCGGCCAAAAAGCATCGTGAGACTGGCGCAGGACATGTGCAGTATGACGTCCACTGTTTCCTAGCACAAGTTCAGAGTGAGAAACGACATGAATCACAACAGATCGCAGTGCTTTTGGTATGACTATCTAATCCCCCCGTACCTGATCCATTGGCGAATGGCTCCGGGAAGATGATTGTCACCGGCCGTTGTGGCCGATCGGTTCTAGGGGCTTCAGTTTGGAACCTCGTGACCGCTACGCTCGCAGCTTCGAATCCTGCCTCGGGCATGGATGTATGTGATGTCGTTAGGTCAGTTAGATTTAAGTAGTTCTATGTTCTAGGGGACTGATGACCTCAGATGTTAAGTCCCATAGTGCTCAGAGCCATTTTTTTTTTTTGAAGATGATTGGCGGTATGCATGTTCCACATCTCCTCCTAATCCACTGGACCGATTTCAGCAAAACTTGGTACACGTATCACGAAATGTCCGGAAAGAATCGCTGTTGTGATAAGACCTACCTACCTATCAAAGGGATGACCGCGAAAAAGAAGTGTAGCCCACGACCTGCGAGTACCCAGACTTCATTCACCCAGTATTTCAGAATGAGGAAACTTCGTGACGTGGAACAAACTTTAATATAATTTCAAAACGTTGCGAAGCTTTTCTCGCTTACAACTCCAACACAATGATGGAACAAGAAAACTTTATCGTTGTTCATTCAGTAAAACTGCAGCATCACGTTTAACGTTCTAGTTTCTTACCTCTTTACTACTGACTGTATTCGCGACGCTTCTGTAGACAGTATTCACATACACGCCTGAATATACCTGCAAAATTATATCATTGTACGACACATATTTCAGGAGATGTGACGTCATAAACTTTGAGCTGTGTGAAAACGAAACTGCGGGGTGATATTCGCTAGAGATACAGGGGAAGTATGTGTACAAATGTGTGTAGAATATGTCAAATATATGTGACATGGGCCTATGTGGGCAAATACACGGGTAAGAAGCTCCTCCTAAAGCCCTGCATCAATTTGCTACTTGCCACTTCCTATCCGGAAAGAAATGCTGTGGGAGTGAGAACCAGTAACCTCCTATTGCGGTTGGTGTCATAAAGTGGAGAGAGGACGGCGGAAGGAGGAGATGGACAGAGAGAGGGGGCAGGGGAAATGAATGGGAAGGGAAGACAAATATAAGACGGAGAGTGGGGAGAGGAGGTGGTCAGAGAAAGGTAAAAGGATGAGATGGACAGGGAAAGAAAAGGAGGACGAGGTGGACAGTCAGAGAGAGAGGAGAGAAGGGAATGGACAGAGAAAGAAAAAAGAGGAGGAGATGGACAGAGAGAGGTGGAGGAAGAGGAGATGGACAGAAAGAGGGGAAAGGAGGAAATAGAGTAATAGAAGATTGGAATAAATACGTACCCGGGAAACGCCGGGTACTCAGCTACTTGAAGGCAATAAATTTCATTTGTTGCCCGTGGAATGTTGAAGTGTGATGCTGATGTGTGTCTTTCCCCTTTTGGAACTTTGAAGTGGTATCTTGTATGTCTTTGTCGAAGACTGTCGGCGGTAGTCACCAGAAATCAGTTTGAGACGATATAGAGATTGAAGTGTTCTTTTCTCAATCTAGTGGAGGATCTGAGGGCCTCTGAAAGTACATCGTTGGTTTGCTACAGTGCGTTGGCTAGCAGTGTAAGGTTCAAAATGGTTCAAATGGCTCTAAGCACCATGGGACTTAACATCTGAGGTCATTAGTCCCCTTTAAACCTAACTAACCTAACGACATCACACACATCCATGCCCAAGGCAGGAGTCGAACCTACGACCCATAGCAGCAGCTCGGTTCCGGACTGAAGCGCCTAGAACCGCTCGGCCACAGCAGCCGGCGCCGTATAAGGACAGTGACAATTTTCACCTTCGCTCTCACCTTCGCTCGAGGGTCAAAGCGAAGCTGATTTAAACTGACTGTACAGGGAGGACGAGAGGTCTCTTCCTAGATTTAAAGGCCCATAACTTTTTTTGTTATTGAATATTTGCACGCGGAACAAATTGTTACTACACCACAATTCCACATATGCTCCTGAGTTGTCGGCAAAACGACGTGAACGTTTAGAAATGTCATCAACTGATTTCTAGAGGAAAGACACAGGTACATTTTCGAAGACAACTGTGATCCTCCGTCCATTTCGTCCAAAGTGCGTGAGTTCGTTCGGTACGCCTCTTCTTTGGCCAAACCCCACAAGAAGAAGTCACAAGGGATGAGAGCGGGTCTTTTCGGGAAGGCCATTCATGGGATCCTCGCCATCCCAGATAACGTCCTAGAAAGTGTTCGTCTAGCTAGTCAAGAACGATGCAGGCAAAAGGAGGAGGTGTTCCGTCTTGCTGAAAAAAGGATATCCGCAACGCTGTCCCATTATGATATCAGTGGTCACACACATTTATTCAGCATCTGGCAGTACGAGTCGCTGCTCATGCTGTCTCGCAGCATGAATAGACAAATGAGATGATCCGCGGGCATGCCGCGACTTCGTGGTCCTTCATTTGTCGTTTCTGGATTTATTTGTGCTCAATACAGGCAGTTGTGTCGATTGAAGAATCTCCCAGTGAGAAACACCGCCTCATTGCTTCTAATAACATTCTTGAACAAATCCGGCCAATCGTCATGGCATGACAGCATAATTTCCCCATATTCCATCCGCCTGTCACAATCCTATGGCGACAATTCCGGTACATAATGGAGTTTCCAGGGTTTCCAGATCAGGTACTTCTTTTAACACAACACGCGCCGTGCACCTCCTGATTCCACTCTCACGAGCTGCCTGGCGTGTTGATTCACCAGGACTGCCCGCTACAGTTTCTGGACATCGCCCCATCGAAGGTCGTCCTGCTCGTGGCGCATCCAGTAGTGACCCAGTAGTCACAAGCTTAGTGTGACGATTCCTAATGGTTTTGGCATCAAGTGTAGCATGAGGGCCATGAACGCCGTGCCACCATCGCTCAGGAAGGGGAACATATCCCCACACGTCAATCCGCGAAGCAAGCTGGGCGCGCTCTTCTAAAATCAACTTTCCTGCCGTCTAGTCGTTTACCGTAAGAAGAGGCTACGAGCGGTCAAGGTATTCTCAGTGATCCTGTAACAAAACACAACAAAGTTCATTAACAAACATTAACAATCACAAAACTTATGGACAATTAGAACTAGAACCCTCCCTGTATGTGCGAAGCAGTAAAAAGGATTAACCCACGTTCTCAGTACACGTTTCCGAGTGAATCTGAAGAGTCATAAATCGCGGAATTCGTCTCGCAGACTGCACATCGCTAAGAATCTTTGCCGCGCGGGGTAGCCGCGTGGTTTGGGGCTTCTTGCCACGGTTCGCGCGGCTGCCCCCGTCGGAGGCTCTAGTCCTCCCTCGGACATGGATGTGTGTATTGTCCTTACCGTAAGTTACTTTAAGTTAGACTGAGTAGTGTGTAAGCCTAGGGACCGATGACCTCAGCAGTTTGGTTCCACAGAAACTTCATACAAATTTCCAAAAAATAAGAATCTCGGATTGTGGCTGCGGCAGCGAGTGGGATTGTGACTCACAGCGACGGAACGAACTTCTCGCGTTGTACCCGAATGTTCCACGTTGTGCCTAACGCAGACTGCTTGAACGTTATGTAGATTAACTAGCAGAAAGGTAAAATTTAAGGATTATGGTTACCAGCTAAATAGCACTGTTTATGACTTAAACCTCTATATACGTGAATGAAGATCCATGACGTTGTGTTGATAGTCGGCCATCTGTTCGGCCCACTGTCGATAGTCACTGCAGGAGGTAGCCACAGCTCAGTCTACGCTTTGTAACTGTTGAACATCTGACCATGAATAACTATCGAAGGGCATTACTAGCCGGGAGACCCCGTCTGGGACGTTTGGTTGCCTAGTGCAAGTCTTTCTATTTGGCAACACTCGGCGACTTGCGGGTCGATGATGATAAAGATGAGGTGAGACGGTTATGCCAACACGGACGGGAATCCAACGTTGTCTGTGGTTTTTCTGAGTTACGCTTCCCTCTCAAGTTATCAGATTGACTGTTTCCCGAGAGAACAACAAAAATAAATTCTGCTGACTTCATACGTAATGCACACAGCAAGTTCTCTATCGCCGCTTAAATGCCGATTATGATATATTGCTTACATCATATGAAGAAAAAACTAGAAGTATGTCATCGGAAGATAGTAATGTAAACATTACCACATCAATTAAAGTCCCAAACGACATTTGTTGATGTTACAGGACGGCAAGGGAAATATTGCCGCTTCATCTTTGTTTATTCGTGTCAAAGGTACACTAAAATGAACACATACACAGTGCATACAAAGAAAACTATACAGTATTCACCCAGAATTGGGCAACTTTGATAGCATTGGGTGCTGCAAACGTCAAGTCGTTCATGCTACAGCTGGGTGGGCATGAGTTACATTTGAAGAGATACCGGGTTGTCTGCTATTCACCGCATTCGCACAGTGTTGTGTTGTCATTTGGCAGTTGGAAGTTCCATTTAAGGAGATTGTCCCTCGATCTTGCGACTTCAGTCCGTAGTCTGTTCAAGGACTTCCCGATGACCCACTTCTCCATGTGTCCAGGCGGCCGTCCCACTAAAGAACATTTACAAGAACAAAAAACGTTGTACAATCTGGGATGGTTGTGGGTGGTTAAGATAAAACACGAGCTATAATACAACGCAGTCGGTTACAGAGGGAACGGAGGAGGGGGAGAGAAGCACTTTGTCAAATGAAGCCCACTGACAAATGTGCTGATATCATGACCCACATGTTTGGCAAAGATGAGACAAATGAGTGCGGGGGCGACCGTGTTTGCTATTCGGACAAAGACAGATAAGAAGTTCCTTTGATATGACCTATATGACTGTCTTCAGCGAGTGACTGCTAATGTGTAACACAACGATAAGAAGATGTAGCCGTTTTTCTCTGACATATAAACAATATAAACATGTCACATTAATTTACTGGTAGCAAGTTTCTTAAGTGGTATTTACTTTCATTTTATTGATCTCAGACAGCTGTCCTACGTCTTTTACTAAATTGTTACCTGTATCGTTGAAAATAAGCTCAATTGGGAATATTAGTCCTCATTTAGTTTAGGGAACTCTCAGTAAGGAACGGCATCCATGCTCTATATTTTATTGATCAGTGATATGAAATGTAAGACAATCAAAATAATTTTTCTATCAGTCATGCTCACTGATATGTCGACAAAATTTCCATTAATTTCGTAATGTGTTGGTCCACAGTCCATTGTTATCGTTGTGGTCTTCAGTCCGAAGACTGATTTAATGCTACTTTCCACGCTTGCTATCCTGCGCACAGCTCTTCGTCTCTGCATACCTTCTGCAGCCAGTATCCATTTCGATCCATACCCTGTAGTGAAGACGTGGTCTCCTTCTACAGTTATGACCCCTTACAGTTCCCTCTGTTACCAAATTGACAGCTGCTTGATGCCTCAGGAAGTCTGGTGTCTATTCTTTCAGACATGTCTAAAGGAACAGGCATCACATACACGTAACAAAGGCGAGACGGCCAATGACCTCTTCTGTCCAGATGCACACGAGGCTCTAACTCGTAAGGGAATCGGCGAAATGCCGCGGGTAAAGATGATAATGGACAAGAGGCACTACATTAGTAGCGTGTGGATAAGTTGAGAATTTGAGTGTGACGGGAGACGCGAAGTTGCGGTGACCACTGTGTCCGGATGGATTAGTGTTGAAGTAGGCAACAAAGGAAAACAAATACATGGATAAACATACACTTCCTAAAAAAAAAAGAAAAAAAAGAAACGATTGACTTTTAATCATTTGGAAGATGAACCTTCATTTAATTAGAAGAAAAGTTCCTTTTCACTGCAGATATAGTTACTTTCCTCCATAATGTCTAGAAAAAAGGATCCTTTTCTTATCAAGTGAAAAGAAAGACATATTATTCAACCAAGAGTAATACGTGCCTAAATTCAGTTCACCATTTACCTTTACTAAAGGAAATTTATTACTTTAGGAAGTAGGAAGAACGACGAGACCCAGTTTATTTGTTCCTTTCACTATTAATATTGTATGCACGTATACAACAAACGCGAAGAAGCCTGGCCACTGAAGGCGCTCTTGGTGGAACAAAGAAATGGCTGTAAGGGGTGTTGGGAAACCCACGACAAAATTTAATAAAAAAATAAAAGTAAAAACAGTGGTCAGATTATCTGCCTAGTAAGCATGAGACCCGTGTTCGAAACCCGGTCCGGCACAAATTTTCAGATTTTCCCGTTGATTCAAATCAATGCCCACTCGCAACCAATATCTGTAATTCCTTTCACTCTGAATTTTAGTAACGTATTAACTAATTCCTTCTTCTAGTCAAATGGTGACATAAATTTCTTTTCTCCTCAATTTGCTTATGACGATAATGAAAATTTGTGCCGGCCCGGGACTCGAACCTTACGTTAGGCTATCCGCATCACGACCTGACCCCAAACTTCCATATGTCGTCAACTATGTATCTATAACGCGCATTCGTACATCCATTATGTATATTCCTGTACAGAGGAGACATTTTAGTTAAAAGACGTTTGCCGGGTGTCAGCGGATAAATACTATGTAAGCTGATGGTTGCACATATTCACAACTACCAATGCATTTCATGAACCTGAAGTTATCCACTTGGCTGAGGCTGTGTTGTTCTCTTCATACGCACTGCGTCATGTGACAAGTAAGTAGTAACCACGTAGCGTAAGAACTGGACTATGCTGAGAATGTATAATGAATTTCAACCATACTTTTTGTCATTTGAACCCTGACAAACATATCTCCCATTTGAAGAGCCAAAGCTCTAGACATTACGAGTCATGATTAGGTTGAATGGCGGATTAACACCTACTTAAAATAACCTCCGTACAGCTAGTCCAAGTAGTACTACCTCGAGCCTCTTGCCAAAATGCAGCGACGTAGGAAAGGATATGGGGCCTGGACCTCACATTTCCTGTTTGTAGCGGTTGGTACAAAGAGAGGGTGGGAACTATGTTTACCTTTCCGGCGCTCGTAAAGCAACTAAGCGACGTTCAACGTACTGTGCCAGTTCAACGGAGAATCCTGTACGATGAAAACTTTACTTGCGAAAATAATATATTTGATCTTCCTCTACTTGCAGTCCTGTTTTGATTAACGTAAATGTTTTACAAAACGTTGGTGAATATATGTCGAAGAAACTACTTTGTTAAAGCAATTTAATTCGTATATAACTGTCGTATCGGCATGCCCCACTGACACAGAAGGCATAAACCCAGTTGTTCATCGATTACTCATCATCTTACGAACGTCTGTGGAACATGATTAGACGCAAAAAAGCTGCTGTAGAATGATGCGCTTCTAAAACGAATTCTAAGACTCGAGGTTCAAAGTCTTACGAACTTATTGAATACCACACGAGGTCAGGCATCGTGCAGTGGCGTTAGCGCAGCATGGTAGGGGTGCTGACTAGAAGTCTCTAGTACTGTGTTGCAGACATGTTGTTTTCCATTTTTTTAAAATACCTTCCACCAAAGTCTTGTAACGCTACGACGAAACATGTTTATTCGCAAAGGTACGATCATAACAATAACAACAACAACAACAATAATGATAATAGTGATAATTATTATTATTGCATAATCAGCAGGAATCGTGGTTACTGATATTTTTTTATCTATACACCAACTACTACGGCAATGCTTCGTAATTGCTAAATATGTGTGGGAATTGGCTATATGACACAGTCTCCTTCTCCCCCCTCCCTCTGTCCAGCTCCTGCTCCTCCCACTCTCTCTGCCCAGTTCATCATCCTCCCCCCCCCTCCCCTCTCTGATCTCGACCCTAGTTCATGACTATTGAAAACTCATATTGCGTAGTAGTATTCTAAACATCAGCTGATAAACCATAAATGCAATGCTTCTGTTTTCGGTGAAAACAGACTGTGAGGAATGAAACAAAACAGCATATTGTATTGTACAATTTTTCTTCATATATATATATATATATATATATATATATATATATATATATATATATTTCTTGACCGATTCACTACAGACACGTTACTCAAAAACGATTTAGAGTAACGTATCTGTAGTGAATCGGTCAAGAAAATATATATATATATATATATATGGCCGTACGGGAAAATACCAACTTCATCGCTACCTCAAGATGCTGTGTCCCATCGCTTATGCGCCGTCCGTAACATCACGTTCAAACTCACTTAAATCTTGATTGATATATGCATCGTTTTTAGAGTAACGTAGTGAATCGGTCAAGAAATTTTCGAGATTTTTGGGAACATTCTCCCTCTTTATATAATACATATGTAATTATATATTATACCTAGTAAAATATATAGCTTATGCCCGTCCGAACACTCATCAGAGAATCGGGTAAAAATTTGAAGCAAATCGGTCAAGAACTTGTCTAGGTTTTTGGTAATAGCCTTTTCCCTTTCAATATTAATTATGTATTTATGTACTATAAGATAGCGCTCCAGCAGGTATGTAAAAACCCGCGAGTATTCGAATGCAACGTTGTGGCAAAATTTAAAAGGAGTTGGCGAAGAACATGCGGAGATCTAAGATTTTGAACAAACGAACATTTACATTTTTATTTATACATGAGCGTATCGCAGTGAATTCATACCGGGCTGTACCTAATCTCAATAATGTACTCACTGTTTGCGATACGCGCATGAGTGTATCGCGATTCCGTATTATATTTCACACGAATGAACTACAATGATGATGATGACGATGATATTATTATTATTATTAGTAGTAGTAGTAGTAACGATATTGCTGTTCTTATTGTTGTTTCTTTACGAAGCAACATGATTTGTTGCAGCGATACAACTGTTTGGTGGAAGATTACGAAAAATGACGGCACTTTATCGCAGTACAAGCAAACTTCTAGTCTATCGCCTTAGAGACTTGCACTGACGCCGCTGCTCGGTGGCTGGTGCTCTCGTATCGTGTTCAGCAGGCCTGTAAATCTTAGAACCTCGACTTCTCGAAAACGCTTGAGCAGCACATGGTAGTGGAGGTATACGCGATACACCAAAGTATGGCTTCAACTTGGCGAAAGATAAGGGAAATCGGTGACCCACTGAGCGTACAATTCCCTTTTAAGCCGTTTTCTCACAAGTCTGATTTATTTTATAACAGGCACAAAGAAATGGGAAACGTAACCTTTGGCCAAGTACAGCTGTAGGAACACGACACAACGACCACGGTACCTGTATAAGGGACCACCTTTTTGGGTCTAAGGAAGTAAGACCACATGTTTTAGAATGTACTCACCAAGTTAACGTAATCTGCCTTTTTACCAGGGTGCTTTTAGAGATAAAGGACAGAGCATTTAAATGAGAAGCACCTTATCTGGAATAATCAGTCATAAGCGTAAATTAAGGTCGATTTTAGTGTTTACGAAATGTTATCTTGAGAAGTAAATCTGGGTAGTCACAGATTGCTTCACTAACTTGTTTGTCTGCATTGCTATCTGCCACAGTAGCTGTTAACATCAATAAGACGGAAAAATCAATAATAATTGCTCCACTAACTTTTCGCTGTTTCTTTGATAGGATGAACTTCACTCACATGCAATAAACACATGAAAAGCAAAACAACTGGAAAGGACTCAGCTATAGGGCATATTAACAATTTAAATCAACAATCTAGTACTGGAGCATGGGAGCAAGGACCCTAACATTAAGAGTGTTATGGGAATTGCACAGTTAAATGCAGAGGACGGAGGGGATAGATGCAAACAGAACGTTGAAGGACTTAACGAGACGAACACTTGTCTGATGACGCAATAATAGAAGAAGAAAGAGGAGTCGACAGGGAAGAGATAGGGGATTCGGAATGAGAATTTAAAAAAGCTTTGGACGACTTGCGCTCAAATAAGGCAGAAGAGACATATAACATGTAGTCTGAATTTGTAAAATCAGGGGGGCAAGTGGTGACACAATGACTCCTCAGGTTAGGGTGCAGAAAGTATGAGGCTGGCGAAATACATCAGACTTTCGGGAAAAAATTATCCACACAATTCCTAAGACTGCAAGAGCCTTCAGGTGCTGAATTATCCCAAAAACAGCTTAACAGCTCATGTAGACAAGTTGGTGACAAGAATAATGTACAGAAGAATGGAAAAAACCACGGACCAGATAGGTGCGATTAGTTTGTTTTCAGAAAAGGCAAACATATCTCAGAGGCAGTTCTGATGTGGAAGCAAGATTGAAGAAAAATCAAGACACTTTCATAGGATCTGTCGACCTGGAAAAAGCGTTCGACTATGTAAAATTCTGCAAGATTTTCGAAATCCTGGGAAAAATTCGGATGAGCTATAGGGAAAGATGGGTAATATACAATATGAATAAGAGCCAAGAGTGGAGACAGAAGAACGAAGTACACTGGTTAATAACGGTGTAAGGAAAGGATGTTGGCCTTCTCCCCTACTGTTCAAACCATGCATCGGAGAGCCAATAGTGAAAATAAAAGAAAGGTTCAATAATGGAATTAAAACTGAAGGCGAAAGTATATCAATGATTTGATTCGCTGAGGACATTGCTGTCCTCAGTGAAAGTAAGACGTATTACAGCAACTGCTGAATGGAATGAACAGTCTAATGAATACAGAATATGGATTGAGAGTAAATCGAAGAAAGACGAAAGTAATGAGAAGCAGCTGAAATGAGAACAGCGAGAAACTTAACATCAGGATTGGTGATCACGAAGCAGATGAAGTTAAGGAATTCTGTTACCTAGGCAGTAAAATAGCCCACGACGTACGGAGCAAGAAGGACATAAAAAGAAGACTAGCACTGGCAAAAAGAGAGTTCTTGGACAAGAGAAGTCTGCTAGTATCAAACGTAGTCTTTAATTTGAGGAAGAAGTTTCTGCGAATGTACGTTTGGAGCAAAGCATTGTATGGTAGTAAAACCTGGAGGGTGGGAAAACCGGAACAGAAGAAACAAGCATCTGAGATGTGGTTTTATAGAAGAATGCTGAAAATTAGATGTACTGATAAAGTAAGGAATGCGGAGGTTCTCGGCAGAATTAGCAAGGAAAGGAGTATGTAGGAAACACTGACAAGAATAAGGAACTGGATGATAGGACATGTGTTAAGACATCACGGAGTAACTACCAAGGTGCTAGAGGGAGACGTAGAAGGCAAAAACTGTAAAGGAAGACGGAGATTGGAATGCACCCTGCAAATAATTGAGGACATAGGCTGCAAGTGCTACTCTGAGTCGAAAGGGTTGTCAGGGACGAATTCATGGTGGGCTATATCAAACCATCAGAATATTGAACGTGGTACTTAGTAGTCAGATCATGGTATCGATGTTTACATGTGACTTGTCAAGACAGGTGAGTGAGGCTGATTTTCAGTGTTGACCTTACATCGGAATACGAGGCGTCATCAGACATCAGGTCCAGAATACAGTGAACAGCTATAACAAACGTGATTAACAGGACACAAGCCATGCACAAGCCGCAATTAATTGTGGAGTGGATGCAGCATGTCAGCACACAAATATGGTGGGGAGCGATGTAAGAAAAGAAACCAATAACAGATTTCATATCCATGAATCACGATACAGGTTGCGTGAGTTGGTCTACCAGTACGAACTACACAAGTGACATGCTGAAACACGGTGTTACTGTTAGACTATATAAGTATAGTGTTTCTGGAGGGAGTGTCAGGATTTAAAGAAGGCAATGTGTACCTGTAGACATAAATTCCACAGTGCACTGAGACTTAGGGGTGGCACAAAGTGCCATACCATGTAGGCTAACAGATGATAGGTTACATTCACCTCAAGTAACACACATCGGGAGGTGTTAATTCCAAGGTACAGTTACCACTAACCGTTCATCATGTGGTGAGAATTACCTGCAATAACCTAATCAGCCAGAGCGTATCAGTAGTAGAGTAAAGCCAATCCTGGGACACTTCTAGTATGAAATTAGAATGCTATCTCATTGAATTGATCAATTAAATAACCCTCTCCCTCTTCCTATTGTTCTGCTAAGAGGTTTATACCTCCCTGGGGATACCAATTGCTATGCTACTTGATTTATGACCCCCTTGGGATAATCTGCCCTTCTGAGAAACCTGCACCCCATCTCCCTCCCCCTCCTACTCGTGCACTTCTATGGAAAAAGGTTCTTCAGTTCTCAGCCACTTTTGCACCTCCTGGGAAATCCCCCAGTTCTCCCTTACACTCCCCCCACTTCTCTCCTTCCCTCTCCATCTGAAAATTAGTGTGAGAAAGCTCAGTCTGTATCGGAGAAGCCGGCCGGATTGGCCCGGCGGTTCTAGGCGCTACAGTCTGGAGCCGAGCGACCGCTACAGTCGCAGGTTCGAATCCTGCCTCAGTCATGAATGTGTGTGATATCCTTAGGTTAGTTAGGTTTAATTAGTTCTAAGTTCTAGGCGACTGATGACCTCAGACGTTAAGTCGCATTGTGCTCAGAGCCATTGTTTTGTATTGGAGAGGAAGGATCTCACAACATGAAATACAAATCATTGTCAATAATATATTACTGGATATTCTTCATGTAATCAGTTTGCATCAGACGTGGTTCCTCCCATGTGGGAAATAACTCAGTTGCAGTACCTCCACTTTCATGATGTCACCTCACGTCCTGTTGGTGTATTCAACTTAAATTGGAAGGAACACATAGAAAATGTTGTGGGGGACGGCTAACCAAAGACTGCGTTTTATTGACAGGACACTTAGAGAATGTAACAGATCTACTAACGAGACTGCCTACACTACGCCTCTCCATCCTCTTTTAGAATACTGCTGCGCAGTGTGGGATCCTTACGAGATAGGATTGATGAGGAGTATCGAAAAAATTCAAAGAAGAGCAGCACGTTTTGTATTATCGCGAAATATGGGAGAGAGTGTCACAGAAATGATACAGGATTTGGGCTGGACATCATTACAACAAAGGCGTTTTTCGTTGTGACGGAATCTTCTCACGTAATTCCAATCACCAACTTTCTCCTCTGAATGTGAAAATATTTTGTTGACACCTATATACATCGGGAGAAACGATCACCACGATAAGATAAGGGAAATCAGAGCTCGTATGGAAAGATATAGGTGGTCGTTCTTTCCGTGTGCTATACGAAATTGGAATAATAGGGAATTGTAAAGGTGGTCCAATGAACCCTCTGCCAGGCACTCAAATGTGATTTGCAGAGTATCCATGTAGATGTAGCAGTGCAGTTAGGTCAAAATCCTCACTGCATCAATCCCACAACCCATCGGTTCTCCAGAAATATTGAGGCACAGTTTATTGATTACACTTACATATTTGGCAGGAAATATCTCATCAGATTAATTGACTGTTTGGTACATTGCGATTTGCAGAAAAAACACTAGTTATATCTCTGATATCTTGTATACTCCGATGCTTCATCACACAAGCACCCTCCTCCACCACCACAACCAAAAAAACTGTCAAAAAAAAAAAAACCTTGCGATCGCAACTTTGTACCGACTGCAGAGCAGACATGCCAGAAACAACTGCTGCCAAGTAACTCAACTCAAATGGGAATCCTTGGAGGGATGGCGATGTTCTTTCCAAGGAACAATACTGAGAATCAACATTTGAAGCTGACTGCAGAAGGATTCTACATCTGCTAACATACGTTTTGCATAAGGACCAAGGAGATAAAATGCAAGAAATTTACGCTCATACAGAGTTATATAGACAATCTTTCTTTCCTTAATTCTATTTGCTAGTGGAATAGCAAAGAAAATGACTAACAGTGGCACAGCGTACCCTCCATCGCTTGTGAAGTTTGTAATACGGTTGTCAACAATACCGGTACTTACAAGGAACTGTATTGAGCTCACCTCTCAACTCCCCTATCATCGGAGTATCGTTTACCTGCCATATTCTCACGAATCCTCGAGTCTTCGATGTACACTGGTCAGCCAGAATATTATAACCACGACCTGAATATCGATATAAACCCATCTAGTCGATAGCACCGTCACCTGGCGAGAAGTGACTGCTCGTCATACACACGCATGGTGCATGTAGTACCGTGTGTGTGTGTGTGTGTGTGTGTGTGTGTGTGTGTATGTGTGTGTGTGTGTGTGTGTGTGTGTTGGGGCTTATGGGCGCTCAACGTCGAAGTCATCAGCGCCCTGACACATTAAAGGGAACAAATGTGGACAAACCTAATGAAACTGAAACACACACGCCATGTAGTACCACTGAGTGTGCTGTCCATATTTAGAATCTGTCTGAGATTGACTGTGGGCAGATTTTAATGGTCTGGAGGCTCGGTAAGAGCATTTTGGAAACTGCACGACTTGTCAGGTGTTCAAGGACTACTGTGATGAGTGTGTTCCACATGTGGCGAAACCAAGGTGGGGTCATGTTCAGGCATCGTGGAGTTGGGTGGCCACACATCACTACAGATGTCGGACATCACAGGCAGACTGGTAAAACAGGACAGGTGGCGAACTATGGCAGAACTAACTTCAGACTTTAATGCTGGGCAGAGTAGAAGTGTCCAGAATGAGACAAAGGTCCCGAGTTCGAGTCTCGGTCCGGCACACAGTTTTAATGTGCCAGGAAGTTTCAGAGTAGAAGTGTGTTTGAACATACAGTGCACCAGACGCTCCTCACGATGGACATTTGCAGCTGATGACTCATGCATGTGCCAGTGATAGCTCCATGACATTGGCAACTATAATGTCACAAATATTCTATGTTTTTTTTCTTTGCTGTAGAAGGTAGTAGTTTTATCATCTTAAAGTTTCTCATCATAGGGAGTGGGCTAGAAAACATGCAGGGTGAATGTATGTAAGATGTTGGAGATACATTTCCTGCATTGGAGTATGAATAACGTTTCATCCCAGATGGGTAATGTTGTGTCTAGACAAGACAGCCTAGACACAATGAGAGGAAGCCGAAAGGCACGCGCTAAGCTAAAGCAGGATGGCGTGAGGTCTGAAACAGGATACGTAATGAATGCTATAAAGAAAAGTACGTAGCTTCTGGAATACTTTAATCCATCCTTTTGGTACATCTGGAGATTGTGGCGATACAAGTGAGACTCTTTAGATACATGCAATGTTACTAATGGCGCCTTGCTAGGTCGTAGCCATTGACTTAGCTGAAGGCTATTCTAACTATCTGCTCGGCAAAGGAGCGAGGCTTCGTCAGTGTAGTCGCTAGCTACGTCGTCCGTACAACTGGGGCGAGTGCTATTCCGTATCTCGAGACCTGCCTTGTGGTGGCGCTCGGTCTGCGATCCCTGACAGTGGCGACACACGGGTCCGACATGTACTAATGGACCGCGGCCGATTTAAAGCTACCACCTAGCAAGTGTGGTGTCTGGCGGTGACACCACAGGTAATATGTCAAAAACCACACTGCTTTAATATTATAGCACTCTTAAGTGGAGAACCATTTAGCCTTAAGAGTGTGCGTTAATATTCTATAATTATTTCTTTCTTTCCAGTACCATCTTGGTATGGAATACAAACACTGGAATAGTAATACTGAATTAATAGCACAAGTGATTTACGTTCAAACTCCTTCCATCAGGAGATCCATCATGCATAAAACATACATTGTTTGTTCTTCTTAATCATGTGTTACATCACCACAACACTCTCAAATGTATCAGGCTTATATTTACCATATGCTAATAAGGAGTGCTAACCTCCTCAGCATGCATGCATCTAGAGAAATCGTGTATGACGCAGCACTCATGGTGAAATCTGGAGACCAAAGGGGCAGATGGTTTCGAAATAGAGGTCAGAGGACTGTTTCGGATATGATTCATTTGTTGGACGGTAATTATTAAAGGTATTGGTAAGAGCGTTCAGTCTCTGAGATTATCTTATTAATGCCAGTGGAGGAGATGGCAAATCCTAATAAAACGTTATCGCATGTATAAAATGTTTTGGCTAAGGAACATAGTTTTAGCACCTCCTGCCTGTTGATGGTGATTTCCTGCACTAAGAAACGGTATCTGTGTCACGTGATGTAGGCAGTGTTTCAAGGTTCGTGATAGGTGCACATGTATATCAACCTCGCAAACGATGCTACAATTTCATTGGCTGATTGAATCATGAGATTGACGTGATGAGACGTGACAAGTTGTAGAGAGTGATGGTTTGGACCTTGAGTAATTGGGTAAAATGCCTTGACATTATGGAAAACCTCGTAAAATTACGAAAAGTGATGAAACTGACGAAAATGCGACAAACATGTGTAGGGATGAGAATACTTACATGCATGGCTTTGTACGAGGTGCATTCAAGTTCTAAGGCCTCCGATTTTTTTTTCTCCGGACTGGAAAGAGATAGAACATGTGCATTGTTTTAAAATGAGCCCACGTTCATTGTCAATACGTCCCAGAGATGGCAGCACCATACGGCAGATGGAATTTTACCGCCAGCGGCGAGAATGAGAACTGTTTTAAATACTTAAAATGGCGATGTTTTCCTTACTTGAACAACGTGCAATCATTCGTTTTCTGAATTTGCGTGGTGTGAAACCAATTGAAATTCATCGACAGTTGAAGGAGACATGTGGTGATGGAGTTATGGATGTGTCGAAAGTGCGTTCGTGGGTGCGACAGTTTAATGAAGGCAGAACATCATGTGACAACAAACCGAAACAACCTCGGGCTTGCACAAGCCGGTCTGACGACATGATCGAGAAAGTGGAGAGAATTGTTTTGGGGGATCATCGAATGACTGTTGAACAGATCGCCTCCAGAGTTGGCATTTCTGTGGGTTCTGTGCACACAATCCTGCATGACGACCTGAAAATGCGAAAAGTGTCATCCAGGTGGGTGCCACGAATGCTGACGGACGACCACATGGCTGCCCGTGTGCCGTGTGGCATGTTGCCAAGCAATGTTGACGCGCAACGACAGCATGAATGGGACTTTCTTTTCGTCGGTTGTGACAACTGATGAGACGTGGATGCCATTTTTCAATCCAGAAACAAAGCGCCAGTCACCTCAATGGAAGCACACAGATTCACCGCCACCAAAAAAATTTCGGGTAACCGCCAATGCTGAAAAAATGATGGTGTCCATGTTCTGGGACAGCGAGGGCGTAATACTTACCCATTGCGTTCCAAAGGGCACTACGGTAACAGGTGCATCCTACGAAAATGTTTTGAAGGACAAATTCCTTCCTGCACTGCAACAAAAACGTCCGGGAAGGGCTGCGCGTGTGCTGTTTCATCAAGACAACGCACCCGCACATCGAGCTAACGTTACGCAACAGTTTCTTCGTGATAACAACTTTGAAGTGATTCCTCATGCTCCCTACTCACCTGACCTGACTCCTAGTGAATTTTGGCTTTTTCCAACAATGAAAGACACACTCCGTGGCCGCACATTCACCAGCCGTGCTGCTATTGCCTCAGCGATTTTCCAGTGGTCAAAACAGACTCCTAAAGAAGCCTTCGCCGCTGCCATGGAATCATGGCGTCAGCGTTGTGAAAAATATGTACGTCTGCAGGGCGATTGCGTCGAGAAGTAACGCCAGTTTCATCGATTTCGGGTGAGTAGTTAATTAGAAAAAAAATCGGAAGCCTTAGAACTTGAATGCACCTCGTATATGCAAATCATTCCATTCTTTCACCTGTGAGACTGATAACTGATGGTACATACTGACCTTGCTCTAGGTTTTAAATCCTATAGAATATCCCCTTGTTCTACTTTGCAGCTGTGCATTGTAAGTCATAAAAATGAGAGACACTGTGTCCAAACATTCTGAGGTCAGGACGATCGCTACTAAGGACACAGCAACAGTGATCGTATACTTGGATGCAATATGCACCATCAATATGAGGAACCAGTGCTCTTCGTCTCTTCGATAATGGAACACAAAGACATCTGCTACCCCATCACTGTGGAAGATGAGACTAAATATAGAGCTCATCGCCTTCAGACAGCTGTTTGGAAACACTCCTCAACGCGTCAATCTCTTCCAGTTTTCACGTGTTATGATGTCTTTCACATTTTTGTCAATAGGAAACACCATCTCTGTCTTTTATTACAACCATCCTGTGTGTTGTGGGAGCAGTTTAATTTACACCATGCGATGTCCAGTTGTCTGCGAGAGCCAGTGGATCGAAATGCATCAATGTCGGCTTAGCACCTCACACTGACCTCAGAGTCATGGTATAAAAACAAAATGTGTGGCTATATACACAGCCTTAGCCATACGCTGCTTCTGTGTGCTACAGTGTATCAAATAGCTTATGAAACATCACAAGAATCCTCTTTTGTGACTGATAGTCTGCAGGATTCGATCTTTCTCCAATACAAGTGACAAAACATTACACAGATCTGTGGAAGTGGTTTCGATCATTGGCCGCCTGCTTTGATGAACTAATACGTGTATATTTTGCGCGATCATCATACACTACTGGAAATTGAAATAAGAACACCGTGAATTCATTGTCCCAGGAAGGGGAAACTTTATTGACACATTCCTGGGGTCAGATACATCACATGATCACACTGACAGAACCACAGGCACATAGACACAGGCAACAGAGCATGCACAATGTCGGCACTAGTACAGTGTATATCCACCTTTCGCAGCAATGCAGGCTGCTATTCTCCCACGGAGACGATCGTAGAGATGCTGGATGTAGTCCTGTGGAACGGCTTGCCATGCCATTTCCACCTGTCGCCCCAGTTGGACCAGCGTTCGTGCTGGACGTGCAGACCGCGTGAGACGACGCTTCATCCAGTCCCAAACATGCTCAATGGGGGACAGATCCGGAGATCTTGCTGGCCAGGGTAGTTGACTTACACCTTCTAGAGCACGTTGGGTGGCACGGGATACATGCGGACGTGCATTGTCCCGTTGGAACAGCAAGTTCCCTTGCCGGTCTAGGAATGGTAGAACGATGGGTTCGATGACTGTTTGGATGTACCGTGCACTATTCAGTGTCCCCTCGACGATCACCAGTGGTGTACGGCCAGTGTAGGAGATCGCTCCCCACACCATGATGCTGGGTATTGGCCCTGTGTGCCTCAGTCGTATGCAGTCCTGATTGTGGCGCTCACCTGCACGGCGCCAAACACGCATACGACCATCATTGGCACCAAGGCAGAAGCGACTCTCATCGCTGAAGACGACACGTCTCCATTCGTCCCTCCATTCACGCCTGTCGCGACACGACTGGAGGCGGGCTGCACGATGTTGGAGCGTGAGCGTAAGACGGCCTAACGGTGTGCGGGACCGTAGCCCAGCTTCATGGAGATGGTTGCGAATGGTCCTCGCCGATAGCCCAGGAGCAACAGTGTCCCTAATTTGCTGGGAAGTGGCGGTGCGGTCCCCTACGGCACTGCGTAGGATCCTACGGTCTTGGCGTGCATCCGTGCGTCGCTGCGGTCCGGTCCCAGGTCGACGGGCACGTGCACCTTCCGCCGATCACTGGCGACAACATCGATGTACTGTGGAGACCTCACGCCCCACGTGTTGAGCAATTCGGCGGTACGTCCACCCGGCCTCCCGCATGCCCACTATACGCCCTTGCTCAAAGTCCGTCAACTGCACATACGGTTCACGTCCACGCTGTCGCGGCATGCTACCAGTGTTAAAGACTGCGATGGAGCTCCGTATGCCACGGCAAACTGGCTGACACTGACGGCGGCGGTGCACAAATGCTGCGCAGCTAGCGCCATTCGACGGCCAACACCGCGGTTCCTGGTGTGTCCGCTGTGCCGTGCGTGTGATCATTGGTTGTACAGCCCTCTCGCAGTGTCCGGAGCAAGTATGGTGGGTCTGACACACCGGTGTCAATGTGTTCTTTTTTCCATTTCCAGGAGTGTATATGGTCGAAGTCGACACGCAGAGGTATTTGTTTTCGAAATGTCAGAACAGAGAGATAAGGGAAAATCTTATTGAGTTCTCTACCAGGTGGTATTAGCGAAATTTTTGTAGTCCGTAGGTTTAGTACACTATAGTATTTCTAGTGTAGTAATCACAGGAATACGATAAAGGAGACTATGACATGTACAGGGGCATATTTATAGGCAGTCATTCGATATAAGTGAATTGTATGTTTTATGCTTTTGAAATTCTTTGTGCAATCCACGTATACTCTGCATGCCTGCGAATTTCCTCCTGTAAGTTAGTGTGCTATTTTTTCGTTGTGATAGCTCTCTATCTAATCAGCGACAGATTGAGGACTGAACAATCTTCTAACTAATGGAACAGAGCTGTCAGAATGTGATGGACCTTCGCAAAATTTGGAAAAGGTCTGTGATTTGGCGAGGGACATCTTTTACTTGTCGGAACCAGATGGGTTCAGATGCTATACAGTGATCAGCCAGAACATAATGACTACCTACCTAATAGCTGGAATGTATAGCCGGTGTGTCCATTTTTGGCACTGGTAACAGCGGGGACACATCATAGCATGGAAGCAGTTAGCTTCCGGTAGGTCACAGGAGTGAGTCAGCACCACAACTGAACACACAAGTCACCTAATTCCAGGGATGGGGCGATGAGCTCTGACCCCACTTTTAGTAACATCCCTAATGTGTTCGATTGGGTTCTGCTATGGCGAGTTTGTGGCGAGCACATTAATTGGAACTCGCTATTGTGTTCCTCGAACCACACCATCAGACTCCTGGCCTTGTGACAGATTCGTACTATCTTGTTGAAAAATTTCGCTGTTGTCGCAAAACTTGATCATCATCAAGGGGTGTACATGGTCCGTAACCAGTGTAGGATACTTCTTGAACATCTTGCTGCTTACACCAGTTCCTCTGGACACATGGATGTCCACGTGAGTATATTTCCGTCCCGCGGTATAGGAGTCAAGGAACGTCTTCCCCTGGAAGACAACGGATTCGGGCCCTACCATCGGCATGATCGAGAAGGTATCGGGATTCACCAGACGATGCAGTGTTTTGCCACTGCGCCACTGTCCAGTGCCGATGGTCACGTGCTCTTTTCAGTCGTAGTTGCCAATGCCGTGGTGTTAACTTTGGCACATGCATGGGTTGTCGGCTGTGGAGGGCCATCATTAGGAGTGTACGGCGCACTGTGTGTTCAGACATACTTGTAGTCCGACCAACAATGAAGCCTGATGTTAGTTACGCCACAGTTAGCCGCCTGTCCTGTTTTACCAGTCTGCACAGCCTACTATGTCTAACATCTGTAATGATGCGTGGCCGCCCAACTCCACGACGTCTGGACGTCGTTTCAGCCGGCCGCTGTGGCCGAGCGGTTCTAGGCACTTCAGTCCGGAACCACGCAGCCGCTACGGTTGCAGGTTATTTGGGTTTAAGTAGTTCTAAGTCTAGGGGACTGATGACCTCAGATGTTAAGTCCCATAGTGCTTAGAGCCATTTGAACGTGGTTTCACCTTTGTTTCACCACATGTGGAAGACACTCACTACAGCATTCCTCGAACACCTGACAAGTCATGCAGTTTCCGAAATGCTCGTCCCAAACTTCCGGGCCATGGTAAATTGCCCTCGGTCAGACTCAGATAGATCGAACGCCTTCCGTATTCTAAACACGGACAGCTCGCTCGCTGATAGTACAAGCACTGTGCAAATGTCTGACGAGCAGTCACTCCTCGCCAGGTCACTCTGCTATAGCCTGGACGGGTTTCTATCGATAGTAGGTCAGTATCGTAATGTTCTAGCTGACCAGCGTATATCGAGGACTGGAGGATTCATAAGAGTATGGCAGGTAAGTGACAGGGGAGTTGAGAGGTGAGCCCAATATGATTTCTTCTAAGCTCTGTGGACAAAGGTATTACAACCTCTCACGTACGTCTCGCGAAATGGCTGCTGTGAGAAAATAAGGGACTAATACGAGAGACAATCCGCAACAGTTTTTCCGTCTTTTGTTTTCTCGATAAATAAGTGACGACATCCTTCTGCGAGTTTTGTGTGCGTATAAATGGATGGGCTGGCACCTTAATAGATAGACTAAATTTACATTTATATCTGTGTGCATAGATCGCAAGCCATCATGCGGTGCGTGCCGGAGGGTACCCTGCACCACTGCTAATATCCGCATGCAGTCTGCTTCAAATGCCGCTTTCTCAATAAAACATTGCCTTCCTGCCAGCGATTCCCATTTGAATTACCTGGCGAGTGTAATCGAACTGCAAGAAAAAAATTACTCATCATGCATAGGTGCTCCCACATCCCATTTAATTAATTAGTCAACCAGACGTGCCGCCAGGTGCATGGAAGCGAGCGCAAGCATTCTACTGATATGATTTGCCACCTAGATCGGTAATCAAGTGTTTTTTCGTTGTAGCGAGAGTTTTTAACAAAATTTCAATCTTCCAGCTAGACATGAAGAGACGGCCACCGCAATACAATCAGCTATATTACCGAATTTATAAACTGATGCCTAGTATTAGTCTGATAATGCAGCATTCCGTTACACTCCGCCATCAGCCAAAAATGAATTTAATATTCTAGTCGTGTGATGTAGGTAATCGGGGAAGGACATTATGTTTGATGTTTGTGTGACGAGTGTTTACCTGCAGATTGGAATATTCAACACAGTCAAACAGTTTGGTGAGATATTTCCTGCCAAATATGCTAGTGATCAGTAAAAAGTGCCTCCATATTTCTGGGGAACCGAGGGGTTGTTGGATCGACACAGCAAGGATTGTAACCTAACTGCACCTTTCGGCGTAAGCCACTTTGGACACACTGATGCATGAACCTGGTGGTTTATTGGAAGGATTGTTTCTCGGACCATTCTACCCAATTTCTGTCAACGTTGACTCAGTATGTGCTGTATCGGGACTAAAGGCATTACTCCACTGATTACTTGGTTGTTATCAGAGGTAGCATGTTTAGCACTGTTATGGAAGTTCAAAAATGGTTATAATGGTTCTGAGCACTATGGGACTTAACTTCAGAGGTCATCAGTCGCCTAGAATGTAGAACTACTTAAACCTAGCTAACCTAAAGACATCACACACATCCATGCCCGAGGCAGGATTCGAACCTGCGACCCTAGCGGTCGCGCAGTTCCAGACTGTAGCACCTAGAACCGCTCGGCCACCACTGCCGGCCTATGGTAGTTCATTTCAGAGAATTCACAAAGGACTTGCATAACCATATTGTTCAGGAAACTGGTGAAATTCTAATTTCATCCATGTTGCAATTGCTCTATGGTTTATTGTGTGACTTACCATAAAGCTGATAATTTATTTCACTAATACACTATGTATGTAGTTGCTAGAATAAATGTCTTCATCTGTTTTTATTAAGTTGGGAGAGATCCCTCTGTTGTAGAGTGGGTTTAAAACGTCTGTTAACTGAATTCTGTCGAAAGCCTTTTGTGAATCAATAAAGCAAATATAAGTTGGTCTGTTGTATTCAGTTGACTTATCTATAACCTATCTGAAACTGAATACTGCATCTATGCATGTCCTACCAAAACTGAAACCCAAGTGCTCCTCTGCAAGAGTTGTAATACTTTTTGCTTAATTTCCTATTATTGGTGTTATGAGTTTAAGAACTTAAGTCAGTAGATTTATTCCTATGTACACTCACTCTCATAAATTAAGGACATCGCTGATACATCGTGAAACAACGCTCTGATGGGCGGTTTTCGGGTTTAAATCACCTCGGGGTATGACCATGCGGTGCATTTGACCTGCGGTCGTTGCATGGTGGCGCTGGCAGCAGTCCACATACGCAGAGGTGTGTTGGTGCATGTCAGAGTACGGTGCAGCGAGTAAGTGTCCAGACGTTTCCAGACGTGCTGATGGTGACTGTGTTGAAAATGGCTCAAGGAAAACGTATGGATGACATTATGAGGGGTAGAATACTAGGGCGACTGGTGGCTGGTCAAACACAGCAGATCATAGCACGAGCCCTGTGTGTGCCACAAATTGTGCTCTCAAGATTATGGCAACGATTGCAGCAGACAGGAAACGTGTCCAGGCGCTACAGTACGGGACGTCCACAGTGTACAACACCACAAGAAGACCGATATCTCACCATCAGTGCCATCAGATGGCCACGGACTACTGCAGGTAGCCTTGCTCAGGACCTTACCGTAGCCACAGGAACAGTTGTCTCCAAACACACAGCCTACAGACGACTGAATAGACATGGTTTATTCGCCCTGGGCTCTGCAAGGTGCATTCCACTGACCCTTGGTCACAGGAGAGCTCGTAAAGCCTGGTGTCAAGAATACAGTACATTGTCATTGGAACAGAGGTCCTAGGTTATGTTCATGGACGAGTCCAGGTACAGTCTGAACAGTGACTCTCGCCAGATTTTCATCTGGCGTGAACCAGGAACTAGATATCAACCCCTTAATGTTCTTGAAAGGGACGTGTATGGAGGTCGTGGGTTGATGATGTGGGGTGGGATTATGGTTGGTGCGCGTACAGCCCTGCATGTCTTTGACAGAGGAACTCTAACACGTTAGGTGTATCGGGACGTCATTTGGTACCAGTAAGTCCGCCTTTCCAGGGGTGCAGTGGCTCCCACCTTCCTCCTGATGGATGATAACGCATGGCCCCACCGAGCTGCCATCGTGGAGCAGTACCTTGAAACAGAAGATATCAGGCGAATGTAGTGGCCTTCCTGTTCTCCAGACCTAAACCCCATCGAGCACGTCTGGGATGCTCTCGGTCGGCGTATCACTGCACGTCTTCAAACCCCTAGGACACTTCAGGAGCTCCGACAGGCACTGGTGCAAGAATGGGAGGCTATACCCCAGCATCTGCTCGACTATCTGATGCAGAGTATGCCAACCCGTTGTGTAGTCTGTGTGCATGTGCATTGTGATCATATCCTTTATTGATGTCGGGTACATGCGCAAGAAACAGTGGCGCTTTGTAGCACATGTGTTTCGGGACGGTTTTCTCAAATTATCACCAATACTGTGGTCTTCTGTGTCGTGTGTGTTCCCTATGTGCCTATGCTATTGGCGCCAGTTTTGTGTAGTGCCGCTTTGTGTGGCACCACATTCTGCGATTATCCTTAATTTATGAGCATGCATGTAGTTGGATGTAATGCTAGTTCTCGATTCGTTTGGAATTTTGTTACCAGTTATAATACTGTTTACCAACTTGGTTAACTGTTTAGTTAGTATATATCCCCCACACTTCAGTAATTCATTGGGAATCCTATTTTTTCCTGAAGTCTTCCTGCTTCTAACAGACTTAAAGCTTCTTCTACTTCTGCATGTGCAATAATTATACCATCGTTTACTTGTGTGATGATCTATGATCTCTCTTCGTTGTCTTCTGATTTTTTACCTTCATACAACTCTGTTAAATACTGAACATACGATTTCTCATTTACGTCATTCTCTTTCAAAATTTTGTCGTCGCTTTCGCTGTGCGATATCTTCGCCAGATGCCTCCCAACAGTTGTTCGGTGACACGGATGCAGTCACTATTGGTGGTGAGGGGGGCACAGGTGGGCTGCCAGAGCCTGCTGCACGTGCAGAAGAAAACCGCAGCCACTCCCGACGTTAGTGGGCGACGCAGGCGCGGTGTCGCGGCGGCGCAGGCGCAGCGCTCCGGAGGCCCGGAGGCTGCGTAGCGGTAATGGGGCCTGCCCTGCTCTGGCTGCCGGCAGCGTCCGTTATCTGGGCGATAAACTTGTTTTCGCGAGTGGGTCGGGAGGAGGCGGCACGAGACGCCGTGTCGCAACCGAACCACAGCCGTCGCACTCTGCACGTGCGGGGGCGGCGGTGGGGGCGAAGGCGGAGGGGGTGGAGGGGGGGGGCGCCGGACGGACCGTATCAACTGTCTAATCTTGTCCAGACGTAACGTCTTTTGTGCTCGTCTCTGGACTCTTCCTCTGCATCCAGTTATATGCAGGTTAGTCCATTGATCGTGACCGGACCAAATATCTCACGAAATAAGCATCAAATGAAAAAACTACAAAGGACGAAACTCGTCTAGCTTGAAGGGCGAAATCAGATGGCGCTATGGTTGGCCCGCTAGATGGCGCTGCCTTAGGTAAAACGGATATCAACTGCGTTTCTTTTAAATAGGAACCCCCATTTTTATTACATATTCGTGTAGTACGTAAAGAAATATGAATGTTTTAGTTGGACCACTTTTGCCGCTTTGTGATGGATGGCGCTGTAATAGTCACAAACGTATAAGTACGTCGTATCACGTAACATTCCGCCAGTGCAGACGGTATTTGCTTCGTGATACATTACCCATGTTAAAATGGAACGTTTACCAATCGTGGAAAAGGTCGATATCTTGTTCATGTATGGCTATTGTGATCAAAATGCCCAACGGGCGTGTGCTATGTATGCTGCTCGGTATCCTGGACGACATCATCCAAGTGTCCGAACCGTTCGCCGCATAGTTACTTTATTTAAGGAAACAGGAAGTGTCCACCCACATGTGAAACGTCAACCACGACCTGCAACAAATGATGATGCCCAAGTAGGTGTTTTAGCTGCTGTCGCGGCTAATCCCCACATCAATAGCAGACAAATTGCGCGAGAATCGGGAATCTCAAAAACGTAGGTGTTGAGAATGCTCTATCAACATCGATTGCGCCCGTACCATATTTCTATGCACCAGGAATTGCATGGCGACGACTTTGAATGTCGTGTATAGTTCTGCCACTGAGCACAAGAGAAATTGCGGGACGATGATAGATTTTTTGCACGCGTTCTATTTATCGGCGAAACGTCATTCACCAACAGCGGTAACGTAAACCGGAATAATATGCAATACTGGGCAACGGAAAATCCACGATGGCTGCGACAAGTAGGACATCAGCGACCTTGGTGAGTTAATGTATGGTCCGGCATTATGGCAGGAAGGGTAATTGGCCCCCATTTTATCGATGGCAATCTAAATGGTGCAACGTATGCTGATTTCCTACGTAATGTTCTGCCGATCTTACTACAAGATGTTTCACTGTATGACAGAATGGCGATGTACTTCCAACATCATGGATGTACGGCACATAGCTCGCGTGCGGTTGAAGCGGTATTGAATAGCATATTTCATGACTGCTGAATTGGTCGTCGAAGCAGCATGCCATGGCCCGCACGTTCACGGGACCTGACGTCCCAGGATTTCTTCTGTGCGAAAAGTTGAAACATATTGGCTATCGTGATCCACCGAAAACGCCTGACAACATCCGTCAGCGCATTGTCAATGCATGTGCGAACTACTCGCTGTTGAGAGGAATGTCGTTACACGTATTGCCAAATGCATTGAGGTTGACGGACATCATTTTGAGCATTTATTGCATTAATGGGGTATTTACAGGTAATGACACTGTAACAGCATGCGTTCAAATGATAAGTTCACAAAGGTACATGTATCACATTGGAACAACCAAAATGAAATGTTCAAACGTACCTACGTTCTGTATTTTAATTTAAAAAACCTACCTGTTACCAACTGTTCGTCTAAAATTGTGAGCCATATATTTGTGACTATTATAGCGCCATTTATCACAAAGCGAAAAAAGTGGTCCAACTAAAACATTCATATTTCTTTACGTACTACACGAATGTGTAATAAAAAATGGGGGTTCCTATTTTTTAAAAAACGCAGTTGATATCCGTTTTACCAGACAAGTTTCGTTCTTTGTAGTTTTTTCGTTTGACTCTTATTTCGTGAGATATTTTGCCCGGTCACGGTCAATGGACCACCCTGTATACGGGTGGGAGTTTTCTTTCGATTCCATTTTTAATGACTTTCCACTTGTCTAGCCCAACTACCAGCATCTACGTGGGACTTTCAATAAGAAATGCAACACACTTTTCTTCTCGGCCCATTTCGATTGGATAAACGCGGAATTTACTGTGAAATATTCTCTCTTCAGCCCCTATAGTTCCGATGGGTGGCGGCGCCATACTTAGCATTCAAAATTTCGTCTGTAACGGTGGTGCGCTCCAGGCAGAGGGCTGCCACTGAACTTCTTTTAGCGAAGAACTGGAACGTCGCAGATACTCATACGTGCTTACGGAATGGCTACGGAGAGCTGGCAGTAAACAAAAGCACGGGGAGTCCTTGGGTGAGGCGTCTGCCACTTTACAGCAACGTCACGCAAATCTGGCCGATCTCCAGCGTTCCCGCTGGCCGCACACAACTGGAACTGCTGGTTTGTTGGAAAATGCGGACACTTTCATTCGACGTGATCTGTGGAGCACAATTGAACACCTCTTATAACCCTACCACTACTATTGTAATTTGGTATGCTTTTACAGCTTATAGGGTTGAAAGCATAAATACACGATGTTAAATGGTTGCTGAAGTTTTTTAGGTGAACAGGCTAGTTAGCTTACCATGCTTCTCAAACAGTCGCAGCAGCAGTGGTCTTTTTTGTATGAAACCATCCTGCGTAACACTGCTCTTGTTTAGGAGTGCGCTGTGTTCGAGATTTTCTTGTGTGCCAGCGTCTCACACGAAGGCGTGCGTGTGCGAATGGTATGGACGGTTCTTCCGAACATTGATTATGAGATTATTTGTTACGAATCTTCACAGAACAGTTGCCTCAACAGCATTAATAAATGCCAGTACAAAATGCTGAGAGCTTCTTTGGGGGCAATTTACTCCATCTCTGTCATTGTGCTTGGTCGAAGCACAAAAGCTTCCGCTTCATCTCCGCCATCAGTACCTCCGCGGCTAATTTCTTCTTACAAGGAATCAATATGAATCCAGCAATCAGGAATAAAGGGCCTAAAACACTACCCCGTAGTGCTAAACTGGACGCTTCTGAATCACTATATCTCTTCCACCCCTGTCCAGGTGTATTTCGACATTCAGGAGATTTCAAAGAAGATCATTAAAAACACCTAGTCTAAATAATTTTAATATCACATTCCATGCGAAATTGTCTAAAGTGAATCTAATAACTGGCATTATTTTAGACCATGAGGATCACACTAACAAAAAAATTAAGTGCAGCTCTTAACACAGTATCGGGAGGCAATATACGACGGCCGATCACACTACTGTCTACGTTTGGCGTCAAGGTGCAGTAACAACTCACAGACTGAAGGTGGCAGCACTAGCAGTGGAGGGTTTAAAAAGCATGTGGGAGGGACGCGGAGAGCAGTGCAGTCTTTGTAGTAGATCGGAAACGGAGCGATTTATCTGCTGTCCGGCCAAGGGTGGAAGCATTTCCGAAACGACTAAGTACGCAAACCGTTTGCGCTCCACTATGGTTAAAGTGTACAGATACCACGTGTGGTGAAATAGCGCTATCGACAACCGGCGCAGAGGCAACTGTGGTGCACCATCGGCAATAGATTACAGAGGTGAATGATGGCTTTTGTAGATGCGTACATGTGTATATGTACGTGCAGTTGTTGAGCAACTGACCGTCCAGATGAACGAACCGTCTACTTACACCTCCTCCTTAACCACCGTTCAGCGAAAGCTGCTGCGTGTGGGCCTCCGCAGCAGGGACCTGTTTCATTCACTCATGCTCACAGCTGTTCATCGGCCACGAAGGCTGAAAATTGCACGCCATTGACGCAACTGGACGTCCACCGAATGCCGACAGGTGTCCTGCTCAAATGAATCACGTTTTATGCGCCTTCGGGTAGATGGCCGTTCTCATGTGTTTTGGTTGGCAGGAGAGCCAACACCGTGTTACTAGAGGAGGCCGAAATGCACGCGTTTTAGCTCACACAGGCTGGCGTGAGGTCTGGAACAGGACAAGGAAATTAGAATTTAGAAAAAACGGACGTAGCTGGTGGAATGCTTAACTTTAATCCATTAATCATGAACGTCGCTCTTGACGGTACATGATTCACAATATCAATAGTAACTGAATATGGCGCCTTGCTAGGTCGTAGCAAATGACGTAGCTGAAGGCTATGCTAAACTACCGTCTCGGCAAATGAGAACGTATTTTGTCAGTGAACCATCGCTAGCAAAGTCGGCTGTACAACTGGGGCGAGTGCTAGGAAGTCTCTCTAGACCTGCCGTGTGGCGGCGCCCGGTCTGCAATCACTGATAGTGGCGACACGCGGGTCCGACGTATACTAACGGACCGCGGCCGATTTAAAGGCTACCACCTAGCAAGTGTGGTGTGTGGCGGTGACACCACATCATGTACGGCGTGAAACGTCTGACAGCAAACATTCAAAAAGTGTCAGAAGGGCCCACATCGTAGGAGGGAGCGTGATGGTGTGGGGAATGTCTTCGTGGCACAGCGGATCAACACAAATGTTCATCTATCCATGGGGACCACGTCCGCCCCTACATGCAGTTTATTTTTCTCGGCACCATGGCATCTGCCAGTAGGACATTGAAACGCATCACGCTGCTTACGATGCACGTGCGTAGTTTCTAAGACCATCAGGATGGGTTTACCGTATTCTCCTGACCGCCAGGAGCGTAAAGAAAATTTCAATAATTACAATGTGTTTTTTCAATTAAAGGACATAAAAAGTTTCCAGCAGGCCATATATTGAACACGAAAATTTTGTAAATAAAATTATATACGTTATTTAACTTAGCTGACCGCGAACGGACTAAATGCACCAGCTGTTGTTTCGATCGTGGTTGGTGCACGGTTATAAGCGAGCTAGAGCATCACACACAGCGTGTTCTCTTCATCGTGCTCTGCGACTGCAACGCTGTCCAGCGGCAGTTGTCAGTTGTATATAGTTCGTAAATATCACAGTTTCTTTTAGGAAAAGGACGCTTGTAATATCGTTACGTTAACTCTTCGCACATTTCATTTTCCCTATATGTAACCCATGCTGTTCTGCAGATGATTTTGAGACTAGGGCAACCACAGCCAAAATTGCTATACGTGGTTGGTTGACGAATTCACACAGTATAACAGGTGCTTAAAACTAGTGTTAAGACTATGAAAGTATAAAAAAATGTTCAAATGTGTGTGATATCTTATGGGACTTAACTGCTAAGGTTATCAGTCCCTAAGCTTACACACTACTTAATCTAAATTATCCTAAGGACAAACACAAACACCCATGCCCGAGCGAGGACTCGAACCTCCGCCGGGACCAGCCGTACAGTCCATGACTGCAGCGCCCAGACCGCTCGGCTAATCCCGCGCGGCAAAAGTATAAAACTGAATGAAAAGTCCAATTGTCCACTGAAGCTGTATAAATTTAAGTCAATCACAGACCCAAACAACCGGTTTCGCAATTTTGATTTGCATCTTCTGATGTATATAAATGTTATATCCTTACTGAAGAGCCAAAGAAACTGGTACACGTGCCTAATATCCCCGCGAGCACACAGAAAGGGCGCAGTATGACGTGGCATGGACTCGATTAATGTCTGAAGTAGTGCTGGAGGGAACTGACACCATGAATCCTGCAGGGCTGTCCGTAAATCCGTAAGAGTACAAGGGGGTGGAGATCTCTTCTGAACAGCACCTTGCAAGCCATCCCAGATTTGCTCAATAGTGTTCATGTCTGGCGAGATTGGTGGCCGAAGGAAGGGTGTAAACTCAGAAGGGTGTTCCTGGAGCCACTCAGTAGCAATTCTGGACGTGTGAGGTGTCGCATTGCCCTGCTGGAATTGCCCAAGTCCGTCGGAATGCACAATATACACGAATGAATGCTTACGTATGTGTCACCTGTCAGAGTCGTATGTGGAGGTATCACGGGTCCCATATAACTCCTTCTGCACAGGCCCCACACCATGACAGAGCCCCCACAGTCCCCTGCTGATATGCAGAGTCCATGGATTCATGAGGCTGTCTCCATACCTGTACACGTCCATCCGCTCTATACAATTTGAAACGATACTCGTCCGACCAGGCAACATGTTTCCACTCATCAACAGTCCAATGTGAGACGTAAAGCTTTCAGTCGTGCAGTTATCAAGAGTAGACTGGTGGGCCTTCGGCTCCAAAAGCTCATTTCCATGATGCCTCATTGGATGGTTACCATGCTGACACTTGTTGAAAGTCCAGCATTGAAATCTGCAGCGATTTGCGGAAGCTTTGCACTTATGTCACATTGAACAATTTTCTTCAGTCGTCGTTGGTCCCGTTCTTCCAGGATCTTTTTACGGCCGCAGTGACATCGGAGATTTGATGTTTTATCGGATTCCTGATATTCACGATACACTCATGAAATGGTCGTACGGGAAAATCCCCACTTCATTGCTACCCTGGAGATGCTTTGTCCCATCGCTCGTGTGCCGACTATATCACTTAGTTCAGACCCACTTAAATCTTGATAATTTGCCATTGCACCAGTAGTAACCATTCTAACAACTGCGCCAGACACTTGTTGCCTTATATAGACGTTGCCGACTGCAGCGCCATAGTCTGCCTGTTTACATATCTCTGTATTTGAATACTCATGCCTATACCAGTTTCTTTGGCGCTTCAGTGTACTGTAGGGAATTGTTACATAAAGCCGTACAGTAACAGTTGGCGCGGCTACGCAAATTTCTCGGCCATCCTCAGTTGATAAAAACCATCATCAATGATGAATGTCCAATCTAAAAAATTGTGTTAAAATCACGAACTGTCATCACTTTACTGATTAAAATATGTTCCTTTGGGTCTGTGTCAAGCAACAGGCGACGCTCTTTTCTTAAATGTTATCCAGGAACGCATTGGGTCTGAAAGGAACATACACTAATCGGTAAAGTGATGACAGTTTGTGTTTCTTATCACAGTTTTTTTATAAATTAGACATTCATTATTGATGATGGTTTCTATCAACTGAAGAAGGCTGAGAAGTTTGCTTAGTCACGCCAACTGTTACTCTTTGGCATTCTGTAATAATCCCTTATACTGTATGACGCAGCATTTATACACCCCAGAAGATGCAGCTCAAAAAATGCGAAACCGATTGTGTGGGTCTCTAAGCGATTTAAATAAATACAGCTACAGCGGACTATTGGACTTTTCATTCAGTTTTATATTTTAATAGTTTTATCGCCTGTATTTACACACTTGTACTGTGTGTGGCCGGCCGCGGTGGTATAGCGGTTCTAGGCGCTCAGTCCGGAACCGCGCGACTGCTACGGTCGCAGGTTCGAATCCTGCCTCGGGCATGGATGTGTGTGATGTCCTTAGGTTAGTAAGGTTTTAGTAGTTCTAAGTTCTAGGGGACTGATGACCACAGATGTTAAGTCCCATAGTGCTCAGAGCCATTTGAACCGTTTTTTTTTGTACTTTGTGAACTGGTCGAGCAATCATGTATAACCATGTTTTGCACTCTGTACAAATAAGAGCTTCGATTTCCAAGAACATAATACACGCGAAAAGCAAAGTTCCCTAACCAGTCAGTAAGGAGATCAGTTTTTAAACCTTCCATTACAAATGGTGATAGAAATTTACAATAGTCATCCAAATAAGATAAAAATTATTTCTTTATTCTCATTTTTAAGCTAAACGCTAAGGGCGTTGTTATACATTACTGTTTCTATGCAGTATCAAAGAGTTTAGAACGTCTGAAATACAATGCTAGAAACAAGGTAACGCGTAACCTTTTACTGCAGGTAGTGCAATCTCTCGTGCAGATAAAGGAAACAAAATATTTATTTTCTGCAATATTACTGTCAAATTTACTGTACTTCACTATCACGCACAACATTTATATAACATTTTTGTATCCTAGAATGTACTAAAATTATCTGCCTATTTGTGCAATGCCACATGCAGCTAGTGCGCATGGGAAGTTGCACGTTTGTAAACGATCCTTAAAATGACGTCGTGGCTACCTAAAGGGTGCATGGGGTGTATGGCTACAATGAAAAATTCATAGTTCAGTGCCAGGAAATGCACATCACGAGTGGAAGGAAGCAAGAACGCCAAGAAGAAGGTAAAGCAGCGCTATTGAGTTGTAGTTAGCATAAATAACTAGCACGTCACAATCGTTACAATCGAAGCTTTCTTTTCTGACTTTTAACTTGACTTTCACCTCCGTCAATGCTTTGTATACGTCAAACCGTTCTTTAGACTCGCTGCTGAATAGCAGTAGTCCCACTTTCTTGACTGGATGCATCAGCTGATTCTCAGGCTAAAGCTAGGCACGGACGGACAGCACTCTGGCTATTGTAGTTTTGAGTTTCAAAACAACATACGGTTTCGCAATCGCTTTACTTATAATCCAAGTGTGACATCTTATTTTAGAACTGTTTTTCCCGATCGTGAGATAAGCTCCAGAACGTGCGACACTTTATCTAATCGCCATTTTTTTGACCTAGATCTGTTTGGGAACTTTCGGAAAAAGATAGGAGAAGCACTTCACACGACTTCCACGAAGATGGTAACAATGAAACATCTCAGTCTGAACTGAAATATAGTAAGAAGTAACCCGTTGTGACGAGAATTAAGCAGTAACATTGCAGGTAAGGAAGTGGGAAAATATTAATAAAGTGTCCATTCGACGTCAGCAGTTCCAGGAGAATTTTGCTAGCTCGTAAAACGGGAGGAAGCAAAAGAAACCTAATTCAGCAGTGATGTGGGTTTCAAGTTTTTTTAACACGCATGGGAATGTTCCAATCCGACATGTGGAAAACTACCCTGAAGTTTTCCAAACAGGAAGAATACACCGAAAGAAATGTACTGCCGAAATTTTTAGCTGGTAAGCCGCACTAGAAGTATTTTTAAAAAAAATGTTAAAGTTACTCATTTTTTGCGCCCGAAGATCCGCACCGCCTATAACAGCGGTTTGTAGTGTTCCTGCCTAGAGTGTGAGTCACCGGACAAGCAGACGCAGCCGTGACAAGAAGACGTAGCGCTGAGTAGCCGGAAGTCCAAAGTGCACTCACGCGAATTTTGAGCACCAAAACTGGCTCAGATCATCAATATATTGAAAAAATTCCGGTGCATAGTGATAACTAAACGTTTGCAGACATGCTAGTTACAGACGTTACTAGCAACTGAATGGCAGGGCATGATAATACTTTACAGACGACTTCTACAATCGATACTTTAATTTGTTAGCATTAAATATTTCATAATAGCTCCTATAGCACAGTTCTTTTGATAATTTTTGAATAACGTATATTTTGCTAACAATGAAACAGTTCCTTGCTTATCGGCCGGCCGCGGTGGTCTAGCGGTTCTAGGCGCTCAGTCAGGAACCGCATGACTGCTACGGTCGCAGGTTCGAATCCTGCCTCGGGCATGGATGTGTGTGATGTCCTTAGGTTAGTTAGGTTTAAGTAGTTCTAAGTTCTAGGGGACTGATGGCCACAGATGTTAAGTCCCATAGTGCTCAGAGCCATTTGAACTTCCTTGCTTATTCCCTGCAGTCGTCACAAAAACTTGAAGTGTCTACTGGATGACGAAAACAGGCATTTTCCTTACACCTGATAAAAGAAAAATTAATGCATTTAGGTACTTCTCAATAACTACTAGTTTATTTAGACAGGACTAGAACCATATAAGAAATGCCCGTGGCCTTGTTCTGCATATTGTGCAGTGTACTAGGTATATTTGACAGAATGACTGGAGTTCAACAACACTTATCCGCTGATAAACCTGAAACTACAACGAACTAACGGAAATTACAGTACCTGAGAAGTTTCTAAGAAATGCTTTAGACTGTCGAATCTTTCTTTTTTATCGAGAGGCTGAATAGCACTATTACTTCTGTGGTGTCACCGCCAGACACCAGACTTGCTAGGTGGTAGCCTTTAAATCGGCCGCGGTCCGTTAGTATACGCCGGATCCGCGTGTCGCCACTGTCAGTAATTGCAGACCGAGCGCCACCACACGGCAGGTCTAGAGAGACTTACTAGCACTCGCCCCAGTTGTACAGCCGACTTTGCTAGGAAAGGTTCACTGAGAATTACGCTCTCATTTGCCGAGACGATAGTTAGCATAGCCTTCAGCTAAGTCAATTGCTACGACCTAGCAAGGCGCCATTTATCCTTTGCTATGTATCTAATGAAGCATGTACAGTAACAAGACCAATGTTCACCAACTGTGGATTAAAGTTAAGTATTCCAGCAGCTACGTACTTTTCTTTATAGCATTCATTACGTATCCTGTTTCAGACCTCACGCCAGCCTGCGTGAGTTTAAGCGCGTGCCTTTCGGTTACCCGTCAGTGTGGTTTGGCTGTCTTGCCAGTCCACAACAACTTCCTTGGGGAATTCGAATTATACACTCATGTTCAGACAAAAACGGAAGACCTAGAACGGCTGGAGATAGGACATTCGTATTCACTGGACATGTACATCAGTATGTTACGCAGAAATGATTAGCACTTGAACCATGTCCGCCCGCGGTTTCAAGGTCAACATTGATATCGCGGCACAACACTACCTACCGGTAGAATGCGCCTGCAGCTCTAGTAGTCGCTATACACTAAAGGTAATGGATCAGTGTGACTTAAGAAGACGCTCAGGGTGCCTTGCAGACGTATGCGTGAACCGTATCATCAAATCAGTGATTTTGAAAGAGGGATCATTATTGGCATAAGAGAATGTGATGCACCCATGGGGAAAATTTCTGCTCGTGTGGTACGACGTGCTTCGGAAGTGCAATGGGTGTGTGCAGAATGTTTCACAGAATGCCGTAGAAAACGATAGGATGGGTCAGGTCGCACCACCCAGACCACCTCCCACCCCGAGAAGATCGACACATTGTAAGTAGGCTGTTTAGGTTCTTATATTGGTAACGCCACCGCCACGTAGTGCTCTGTATGAAAATCACTGGCTGTGCTGCGTGCAATCTGTGGCTGGTTGGCATTGTTGTAATACTCGCCATTGTAGTGTTGGGCAGCTGGATGTGAACAGCGAGTAGAGTTGCGCAGTTGGAGGTGAGCCGCCAGCAGTGGTGGATGTGGAGAAGTGAGATGGCGGAGTTTTGAGAGCGGATGATCTGGACGTGTGTCCATCGGAAACAGTACATTTGTAAGAATGGATGTCATGAACTGCTATATATATTATGACTATTAAGGTAAATACATTGTTTGTTCTCTATTAAAATCTTTCATTTGCTAACTATGCCTATCAGTAGTTAGTGCCTTCCGTAGTTTGAATCTTTTATTTAGCTGGCAGTAGTGGCGCTCGCTGTATTGCAGTAGTTCGAGTAACGAAGATTTTTGTGAGGTAAGTGATTTGTGACACGTATAGGTTAATGTTAGTCTGGGCCATTCTTTTGTAGGGATTTTTGAAAGTCAGATTGCGTTGCGCCAAAAATATTGTGTGTCAGTTTAAGCACAGTCAATCATAAATTTTTCCAAGGGGACGTTTCAACATCATCCGAATGGTATTGCAGGTCAGTTCTGCGTCCTCCTCGGCTTTGGCGCAACAGTGGAACAGAGTAACACATCGTACACTATCAGTGGTGACAGTCCGTCGCCGTTTATTACGGCATGTGTTATGTGCGCGTCGTTCACTTCTTCGTCTACCTTTGGCGAATATGCAGAAACATGCTAGACGGCGTCGCTGTGGACTGGAATGTCATCGGGCAGTGTTTTCGGTCGAATCTAGGTTCTGTTTCTTTGAAAATGATGGCCACGTTTTGGTTCGCCGCAGACAGGGAGCAAGACACAGAGCGCCAGCTCAGGGTCTCATGGCGTGGGGTGCTGTTGCGTAGAGCCACGCAACTCACAGCTGGTGCGTGTCAGGACACTGTGACGAGTGTGACCTACGTGAATGACGTCCTGCGACGCTTAGCTATACCCTTCCTGAACAACACAGCAGACACCATTTTTTAACCAGACAATGCACTACCACATGTTGCTGCACGAACACGTGTCTTCTTGGTGTTACAGGATGTCAGACTTTTGCCCTGGCGCACTAGATCACCAGACTTGCAGCCAATCGAAAAAGTATGGAACATGATGAAATGACAGGTGCAGCGCTGTAACCCATTGTCAACCACCACAGATGAACTTTGGAACCAGGTGGACCAGAGGACCGAAACAGCATGAGAAGGGTTAACTTGTTGACCGTGACATTTTACCAGTTTCGTTCAAAAGAGCGCCTGTTTCATGTGTCGATGTCATATTGCTTGAATTCAGTGGAGATGATGGTTCAAATGGCTCTGAGCACTATGGGACTTAACATCTGAGGTCATCAGTCCCGTAGAACTTAGAACTACTTAAACTTAACCAACCTAAGGACATCACACACATCCATGCCCGAGGCAGGATTAGAACCTGTGACCGTAGCGGTCGCGCTGTTCCAGACTGTAGCGCCTAGAACCGCACGGCCACACCGGCCGGCGGAGATGATGGAACACGCAGAAGCGGTTTTACAATCTTCTTCCTTTTACGATAACCTTTCTGTCGCTCCACAGACGGCACTGTAAGCTCATTAGCTACAACTGTAATCAGTTTCGTACAATACGAAACTTTGTCGTATTCAGGATTGTCTTAATTTGAGTCTTCCCAGGTATTCATCAGGATGATCATGTGGTTCGGACCCTATCATCTGGCTGAAACCCTGAGAAGACTCAAATCAACAAAGGTGACAAAACAACATGAGAAGGTTTATCTTGCTTAGTAGTTTGCAGATTGCATAATTTTATAGACTCCCCCCCCTCCCTTCCAGCGTTTATCCCATCGTACAGGTTTCCGCTGTTTTACTGATTTGCTAAAAATTGGGTTGTTTTGAAAATCAGCCTTATGCAAACAAAATTAGTTTATGTTTCGACACCAATTTGTCCTCTTCTGAGAGTTAAATTTTTATTTCTTAAAATTACATCGCTAATTAAACTGTATTATTGACATCGATTGTAGTGCTCGTTTTCGTCCTTCTTTTGACAGCATATCATCTGCAAAATTTTCCGTCCTGTTTCGTGTCCGTGGTTGGTGTCTCAATCAGCTACTATTTAGCGCATTGCTTTCACTCAGTTTTTCATCAATTTCAACTCACTACTTCACCTCACATGCACTTACACAAAATGTGGCGAAATGGGATCTGAGCAGACACTTCTGACAACACATCCCATTTTCCAGCATTTATTCAACAGAGAATTTTTTCTTTTCAGTGGTTTGTGTATCACTCTGCATGTTTTATACTTCTTGAAGCAGTCTTGTCAAATACTAATTTTATTTTATTTTATTGGTTTTGTTTATTGATATAAACTGTTACGTAGGCCTGTTTTTCTAGTTTTGTGGGAAAATTTTTTCTTGTTTACTCCCTTTATATTTATTTATTGTACAACTTTTTACTTTTCACCACCACACTGTCAAGAACATCTTTTACTACGCGTTTGTGCTTCAATCTAGATGTGTAATTTCTTTTCCAACGTCGTTTACAAACATTGTAACTTTTTTGGTGACTATAGTCAGTAAATTTCGAATTATGGCCCTGAAGGACGAAAACCGGTTAACACAACAAAGCAGTGCGATAGAAGAAAAGCAAACTGGCGCGTTTCAGTTACTGTCTGAGGCGGAGATTTGGGCCTACCTCTGTATCTGTCTAATCGTGGGGGAGGGGGGAAACCACCGAAAAACCACCAGAGCAACAGTTAAAAAAAAAAAAAAAAAACGCCGTTGATATCCATTTGACCTATGGCAGCGCCATCTAGCGGGCCAAGCATAGCGCCATCTAGCGGGCCAAGCATAGCGCCATCTGGTTTTCCCCTTCGAGCTAGACAAGTTTGGTTCTTTGTAGTTTTTTCGTTTGATGCTTATTTCGTGAGATATTTGGACCGGTCGCGATGAATGGACCACTCTGTATATATACGCTGCCTGAAAACGTATTACAGTGAGGACTCTAATACATGTACAAGCCGCTGTGCGGTGAACTGGAGGTCGGTAGAGGTGGTCCCGGATATGATGTGGCGACCCCCAGCTGTCGGTTTCATCGTCGGGGCAAGGTGTGAGTGGGGCAGGCCGGGCCAGCTGTGCGCCGTGTTCCGCTCAAGGGGCTGCAGGCGGCGCGGCTGGCAAGGTCTGCACGCCGCCCTCCACACACTGAGCAGCCGTGCGTATTCAACAGTCACCAGTCTGCTGCCGGCAGCAAATTACGAGCTGCTGCGCGGCCAGCAGCAGCTTTCGCATCACGAGCAGCTCTGGAAATGGTCATAACTTCTTCAGTAACTGACGTGCATGGTTCAGAGTTTTGTACAAGCAGTAGCCGCGCGGAGTGGCCGCGCGGTTTGAAGCTTCCTGTCACGGGCTGCGAGGCCACTCTCGCCGGAGGTTCGAGTCCTCCCTCGGGCATGGGTGTGAGTGTTGTCCTTAGCATAAGTTATTTTAACTGAGTTTAAGTAGTACGTAAGTCTAGGGACCGATGACCTCAGCAGTTTGGTCCCTTAGGAATTGACACACATTTGAACATTGGTACATGCAGTTGGCGTGGTTTTTCCTTCTATATGACGTTGCTCGCTGATACGTAGGAACGTCTTACAAATGTCGCCCTACGCTAAGAATGAGCGGCGTCCAGTAAGTAATGCAACACCTTTTTCTTAAAGCAGGCTGGTTGTATTGAGGATTCTAATACATCATATTATTCCCCACTCTTTAGGCCAAAAGCCGTATTTTTAACATAATCTCCGTTCAATGCGACGGTTTTACGCCACCTTGCTGTGAGGTCCCTCTACGCCCTCATGATACCACTCTACTGGTCAACATCGGAGCTAAAGTCTTGTTGCGTCAATAACCTCCAGATCATGCACGTACTGCATCCTGCCGAGTGCATCTTTCTATGCTGCAAACAGATGGAAGTCGGAAGTTGTGAGATCGGGGCTGTAGGGTGTCTGAGGAAGAACAATCCAGTGAATAAAACAGAATAACCCCAGAAGATCATCGGCATGACTTTACCGGCTCAGGGTGTGGCTTTGAACGTTTTCTTCGGAGGACAGGTAGTGTGACGTCACTCTATAGATTACCGTTTTGTTTTCGGTTCGAAACGATGAACCCATGCTCCACCGCCTGTGACGAAGTTCGGCAAAAAATTGTAACGATCAGCCTGGTAACGCACAACCAGTTCCGCAAAGTGTGTCCTTCGTTCCTCTTCATGAGCTTCTGTTATGTGGCAAGGAACCCAGTGGGCACACACCTTAACATCGCTTTGTTCCAGGATTCTCGAACATATTCTCAGTTAGAATATAATGAATTTCCTTGAGACAGAGAAGTTGCTGTCCATGCATCAGCACGGCTTTAGAAAGCGTCGCTCCTGCGAAACGCAACTCGCCCTTTTTTCACATGATATCTTGCGAACCATGGATGAAGGGTATCAGACGGATGCCATATTCCTTGACTTCCGGAAAGCGTTTGACTCGGTGCCCCACTGTAGACTCTTAACTAAGGTACGAGTATATGGGATTGGTTCCCAAGTATGTGAGTGGCTCGAAGACTTCTTAAGTAATAGAACCCAGTACGTTGCCCTTGGTGGTGAGTGTTCATCGGAGGTGAGGGTATCATCTGGAGCGCCCCAGAAAGTGTGGTAGGTCCGCTGTTGTTTTCTATATACATAAATGATCTTTTGGATAGGGTGGATAGCAATGTGCGGCTGTTTGCTGATGATGCTGTGGTGTACGGGAAGGTGTCGTCTTTGAGTGACTGTAGGAGGATACAAGATGACTTGGACAGGATTTGTGATTGGTGTAAAGAATGGCAGCTAACTCTAAATATAGATAAATGTAAATTAATGCAGATGAATAGGAAAAATAATCCTGTAACGTTTGAATACTCCATTAGTAGTGTAGCGCTCCACACAGTCACGTCGATTAAATATTTGGGCGTAACATTGCAGAGCGATATGAAGTGCGGCAAGCATGTAATGGCAGTTCTGGGGAAGGCGGATAGTCGTCTCCGGTTCGTTGGTAGAATTTTGGGAAGATCTGGTTCATCTGTGAACGAGACCGCTTATAAAACACTAATACGACCTATTCTTGAGTACTGCCCGAGCGTTTGGGATCCCTATCAGGTCGGATTGAGGGAGGAAATAGAAGCAATTCAGAGGCGGGCTGCTAGATTTGTTACTGGTAGGTTTGATCACCACGCGAGTGTTGCGCAAATGCTTCAGGAACTCGGGTGGCAGTCTCTGGAGGAAAGGAGGCGTTCTTTTCGTGAATCACTACTGAAGAAATTTAGAGAATCAGCATTTGAGGCTGACTGCAGTACAATTTTACTGCCGCCAACTTACATTTCGCGGAAAGACCACAAAGATAAGATCAGAGAGATTAGGACTCGTACAGAGGCATATAGGCAGTAATTTTTCCCTCGTTCTGTTTGGGAGTGGAACAGGGAGAGAAGATGCTAGTTGTGGTACGAGGTACCCTCCGCCACGCACCGTATGGTCGATTGCGGAGTATGTATGTAGATGTAGATGTAGATGTAAAGTACCCCAACTGGTGGGCGCGTGTGTCAGCACTACCGACAGAGAGGCCCAGTTGACCAACGAGGCGTTTGACTGCGATCCGTCGACCACGTCGAATGAGAGTGTCCGGACGTTCCAACACTGCAGGAGTCAAAGCTGTGTGCGGCCGACCGGCAAGCGGCAGATCGGACAGGTTTGCGCGACCTTGTTGCGATGATGACAGACGCCTCGCAAAACGACTCACCGTGCTTTTTTTTCACAGCGAGGTCCCCGCAAACTTTCTGCAATCACTTGTGAAGATGTGCGAAGTTCTGGTGTTCCACAAAAAGAAACTCAATGGGAGGTCTCACCTTGGAACGCACCTTCGTTACAGACTGTTCAAATGGCTCTGAGCACTATGGGCAGCGCCGGCTTTAGGGTGGGGCGACTCGGGCGGTCGCCCAGGGCGCCGGGGCCCAAGGGGCGCCACGTACTAAACGCATGTAAAAAAAAAATTACAATTTACAATCACCCATTTCGCGAAACTAAAATATTATTCAGTCTCATTCAACATACGTCGCTAATCTCACGAATGCGCGATGAATTCGGGGTAGCAGAAGAGAAATCATGCTGAATGCAATCTTCGTATTGTCTGCAACCATCCATGTTTGACGCGGGCTAGCACGGGCTCTACCAAAGCGCCACTCTTATTTGTTTCAAGAACTGCAACAAGGAAGAGCCCATGCAGCCGCACCATCTCTCGTTTACAACAGAAACTACCGGTCGCTCCAAATAAAAGAAAATACAGACTGTGAAATATACATTACATTATGATTTAATTAATACGAATGTATTTATATCGAATATTTGTGACTTAATGACTCATGTACATTAATTAATAGATCTTGCAATGCGTGCACTGCATTCATAGAGAATTCTCCCCTAACTGACTGAAATAATACAGCGCCACACAATGTTTGTTAGACTGCGTATGTTGGCAGCGCTACGATTTGCACCCGCATGTCAGTAAGAGTCAGAGGCAGCGGTCATGTTTTGGTGGCTGAATAATTGTGAGTGAAACGAGTGTCGTGACTGTGTCAACATTTTAATTTTCTGGTAGGTGCGAAAAACATTTTTATCTTTCATTTCAGGTTTTTTTCGAGTTACGTCTACTGATAGGTGAATTTCTTTATTTGTTATAGATCGAATATTGTGGTCGCGAAATAGAGCAGTGTCCAAGCAATAATTTGTCAAATTATTAAATCATGCCAGAAGAGAAGGAAATGATTAAAAAAAAGCTTTCTGGTTCAGAAAATCGGAAAAGAAAAGCTGAAAAAGAAAAAGTTCTTGAAGAAACTAAGAAGCACATGAATATTTATAAGTACCTTAAAGGAAATTCTAAGGCAAATACTTCAGATATTGAATCAAAAGTCCATGTATCAGCAAATATTTCTTCAGACTGTGAACAATTATACACAAAAAATATACAATCACCTATTGAAGGTGATCAAATTGACCAGCGCAGTACATCTTTGCATGAATCCTCTGATATTTCTCCAAGTCAAAATCAACACATGACATCTGTGGTCGATGAAAGTATCAACGTTCTTGCAATAAAAGAATACAACGTTTCTGATGTAGGTACGTGGCCAAAAGTACTTAATGCTAGAGATATAGATCGCATTATAATATGTGGACCCTCACAAGTATGTCTAAATAACTTTCCAAAAGATGAAAATGGGCGTCATTTCTCTTCAACTCATTACACAAGAAAACTATCAAACGAAGAAACTATCAGACGACGGTGGCTAGTTTATTCTGTATCAAACGACAGTGTCTTTTGCTTTTGTTGTCGACTGTTTGATTTAAAGTCAACTACTAATTTGGCTACCACTGTGGGTTTCAGAAATTGGAAACATTTAAGTGAAGCTATGAAACTGCATGAAAATAGTCCTAACCACAAAAAAGCATTTACTCAATGGACTGAAGCTGAAATCAGGTTTAAAGCTGGATTAACTATTGACAAGGAAGAACAAAAGCTAATTTCTAAAGAAAGTTTACGATGGAGCAATGTGCTTCAAAGATTGATGCACATTACTTTGCATTTGGCTGAAAATAATATGGCATTCAGAGGGTTATCAGATAAATTATTTACCCCAAATAATGGAAAATTCTTAGGTCTTGTACAGTTATTGGCAAAGTTTGATCCAATCATGGAAGAGCACGTCAGACTGGCATTGAATGGTGATTTGGCTGACCATTATTGCGGCAAAAATATACAAAATGAATTAATAGAACTCATGGCATCACACGTTATGTCTACAATCGTATCCCGCATAAAGGGTTCAAAGTATTATGCAATCATAGCTGACTGTACTCCAGATATAAGCCACAAAGAACAACTTTCGATAACTTTAAGATGCGCCGACATAACAGAGGATGGCGTAAGTGTAAAAGAACATTTCATCTCATTTCTGCAAATAGATGATACAACCGGTGAAGGCCTCACAGAAAGCATTTTAAAAACATTGAGTGATCTTGACCTTAACATTAATGTCTGCAGAGGACAGGGCTACGATAACGGCGCGAACATGAAGGGGAAAAATAAAGGCGTCCAGAACAGAATTAAGAAGTAAAATCCACTAGCTTTTTTTGTGCCATGTGGATACCATAGTTATAATTTGGTATTGTGTGATGCGGCAAAATCATCAGTAAAATCCGTGACACTGTTCGGAATGTTACAAAAAATGTTTAATCTATTTGCTGGATCGGTAAATAGATGGAAAATTTAGACCGACCATTTGAAGATATACACCCTGAAAAATGTAAGTGACACACGCTGGGAAGCTCGAATTGATAGCGTCAAAGCGGTTCGTTATCAATTATGCGAAATGCATGACGCTTTGGTTTCCTTGGCCGATGCTACTGAACAAAACGATGCTGCGGTGTCACGCGAAGCGACAACACTAGGAGGACAGTTAAAAGACTTTAGCTTCATTGTTTCTCTCGTGACATGGTATGATGTTCTGTTTCAAATTAACGTTGTGAGTAAAGCAAGTCAGTCACCCACAATCAACTTTGTCGAGTTTATGGGAATCCTTGACAAATGTTGCTCTTATTTGGAAACATATAGACAAACAGGTTTCGAACAAGCTATTGTAACAGCAACTGAACTGGCTTCGGATCTTGATACGCAGCCATTATTTAAACCACAAATGCGATTAAGACGTATTAAACGCAGGCCGGGTGAAGAGGCTGTTGATGATCAAATAAATGACCCAAAAAAGAAGTTTAAAGTAGAGTTTTTCAATGCACTGTTGGACACCGTGCACATATCCATGAAAGAAAGATTTGAACAGATGCAAGAATTTTCTGCGACGTGGAGTTTCTTGTTTGACATTTAAAAAAATCAAAATAAAGAAGAACTAATACAATGCTGTTCTAAATTACAAGAAAAGTTAACTGTCAACATGAAGTCAGATATTGATGGAAATTTGCTGTGCGACGAAATTTTAGGTCTGCAACACTATCTCGAAGACAGCCAGGCAACGCCTATTGAAGCCTTAAACTTCATAAAAAAGCATAATCTTCAAGAGTTATATCCCAACATCTGGATAACGTTACGTATTTTGCTAACAATACCAGTGACTGTCGCAAGCGGCGAATGCAGTTTTTCCAAACTGAAGTTGATAAAAACGTACTTGCGGTCTACAATGTCTCAAACAAGACTAACCAGTTTGGCCTCACTGTCCGTTGAAAATGAAGTTGCAGAAAACCTGGACTTTGCTAATCTGATCAGAGACTTTGCCGACAGAAAAGCGAGAAAAGTAAAATTTTAGTCGTTTATAATTGTTTTTCATTAGGCGTAATATGTTTTGTGTTCAGATGACTGACAGAAAATATAGGTTTATGGCTTACAGTTATATTAAATTTAATAAAAATATGGTACCCAATTCAAAATTAGTGTTTTTTCGCTATACATATTACCTCCTATATATAAAAATCAATTGTTGTGTGTTAGTCTCACCAAAACAAAGAAATGGCTTGACCAGTTTGAATAATTTTTGTTTTGTTTTGTTCGCTTTAGTACAGGGGTGCTTCAGAAAAGAAAAGAAATATTTGGGATATACGAGCCTGTTTCAACCACATTTTACGCATCTTTTCTTTGTTTGGAACATGCAAAAACAATTTTCTGGAGTTGTTGTAGATGTACAGTGCAGTACTACGCAATATTTTTAGACAATTTCCCAAAACGTGAATGCCCAAACAATATATCACTGCTATACTGACTGTTACGGCAGCGACAGCAGCATGCTGGACTGACGTCACAGGCTACACAAGACTCACATGGAGCGTCTTAGCGGGCTTTCAGATTATTTGGATTTCATTTCCATTTAAAAAAATAAAATACTCAAATTTACGATGGAAAAAACCATGTTATGATCATAAGATGACGCCATTAACCACTTAAGACGATTTCTACAAAACAGTCAAATACCGTGTTGCAAAGCACTGTCAGGTTCGCTATTTATACAATAAAGGGCGCCAACTGGACGACTCGCCCGGGGCACCTGGATGGCTAACGCCGGCCCTGACTATGGGACTTAACATCTGAGGTCATCAGTCCCCTAGATTTAGAACTAGTTAAACCTAACTAATCTAAGGACATCATACACATACATGTCCGAGGCAGGATTCCAAACTGCGACCGTAGCAGCAGCGAGGTTCTGGACTGAAGCGACTAGAACCGCTCGGCCACTGTGTCCGGCGTTACAGACGCCATTTGGAAGGCCACATATAAGGCCGTGACCAATCGGGACCTCACGAAACTATAGGGGCTAAAGTGGGAATATTCCTCAATGCCCCACACCAATTTTCGCCATTTTTCAACCTAAGCTGACGGATAAAAAAATGCGTTGCATTACTTATTGAACGTACATCGTACACTGCGGTTGTAAGAGTGGCGGATTCTCAGAACTGAGTACACGTTCCAGATTTTCTGCAGACACACTTTTGGTGCGGCACCGGTAACATGTGCACCACAATGTGGCACTGAAATGGCGTGTTGGCTGTAAACGTACTCCAAGCAGGCGGAGGAGTGCGATTGTTGTGCGCAAGACGTCTAAACTGCGCACTGATCGTCGTAAAATTATGACGCCATATGGACCAAACACACTGTCACGAACAGCCGTAGCGAAATGGCACCGACAATTTCACCAAGGCCGCACAGAAGTCTGTGATTCTGACCCGCCTGACAGCCCAATACTGCAGCATGAGATTTCCGTCTTTTCAGCAGCTGAAAGAACATCCGTACCATTTTCCGTTATAATATACCATTCCACCTTAAATGTACTGCGTTTCATGTCGTCCATCACCGCCTGTTATTAATCCTGTCCAACAATGTCTCTGTTCCTTACTAATTGTCAAGCTGTTTAGTTTTGAAACGTTTCAAACGTCAACTATTAACTGCAGGAAAAAGTCTTTCAGTGTCTTCTGTGTTCGTTAGGTGCCACGACAAACAGGTTTCACAAGTTTCATAATACTTTGTATCTCGTGGTGTGCCTTCTGGTCGCCTAAAGCAGACCATTGAGAACAGATAATCGTAAGCTTGTGTCCCAAGTCTAGAAAACAACAACACAGGGCTGCCTTGTTATCGTGTGTGCCCACCCGGCGTCCTCAAATACTTGGCTATTCTAATCTGTTGACAATGCCCTTACCTTTCGGTGTTTGCAGGATATAATAACGTTTATTTCTTTAAAAACACTGTGTTACAACAAACAAAGTACGTCTCTGTTTCCTCCGAAACATATTTCCCTGTAACTGTATTTCTACTTTACCAAGTGGCTATTATGGATTCCCTGTCTTGCATCCACAGAAGCAAAGAACTGTTCAGTGTAAACTGTGACAGTCGTAATGTTATCTGTGACTAATGTGCTGCATAAATATTATGTGCTGTCACCTGATGTCCTCCACGTGGTATGAGACTGTATCCCCAAGCATTGTTCAGTATTCGTGAAGATTAACCAAGCTCTCTCAGTTTATTTCATCCCCTCGCCAAAACAATTACTGTGGGAGAACCAACACGTTTTTAAACTGTTTCCTTCCTTCTTTTTCACATTCCTCTTCATTCTATCTTTGGAGGACTAGGTTATTAAAACGCTATTTTGAAGAAAGGGAAAAGTCTCCATTAATAAGTACACTGAATTACAAGCACTGATCTGTATGGAGATGATGAATATGTAACTGTACTCGCAAACCTTTGTTGGAATCAGGCAGCAGATGTTAAAACGATCAAGGAACATCAGAAACGACCTCAATCGTGAACGATATTCATCACTGCTCTGTTTTGTCTCCTGTTTCGTTCATAATTCATTCTGCGGCAATTTTCAAGGACGCTTTGATAAAATATTGTAAAGGGTCACAATAAACGTATGAGGACGATACCATCATAGCGACCTGTTGTTCAAAGCCTGACAAATCACTTAGTACAGCACAGTGAAGGGTTCGGTCTAACTTCATCCCTTGCATGGTCAAAATCATGGTAATTTTAAAATAGGAAATCAAACAAATCTCACAGTAAGTGATTGTACAGTTGAACAATTGTTCCACTTCAAACACTTAGGCCCCATTTTGGACCGACGACGCGGCTCCAAACGGGACACAAAATCCAGAACTGAATAGGCCAGGAAAAAATTCACCAGCATGATAGAATTCTTCATGAGGCCCAACACCAGTTTCAACTGAGAACCAAAATGTTTCTGTGATACATCTTCTCATTTCTCTTTTACACGTCTAAAAGCTGGATTGTAAAGACGAACTGAGGCCTCTGAAGAGTATTTGTATCATCGTCTCTTGTGTATACGTTGGATACCGGATATGAAAACAGCAAATACCAAGTTTCTTCATCAGAGGAACTGTCATAAATTATGAAACAAAGAAAGACACAATATTTTGAACAAATTAGGAGGGTCTAGAGACACGAATTATTACAACTTATTGAATGAATGATAAATGGCGAAAAGTCTACTTGAATAAGAAGAAGGGAGAAACCTGTGGCTAAAAGACGTTCGTAGAAGCTTTTCTTGCTGCACTGTCTAGATCAGAGCTAGCTACGTTGAGAGGTACCTGTTTACAGAGCACTTCAATTTTAATTCATTCAGAACTTTCATACAAATTTCCATTTAATTTACGAGTCAGATCACGTTACTAAGTTTGTTCTCTGTGACACTAAAATTGCATATCTTTCATAATGCAAATACGAGGTGCATTCAATTTCTAAGGCCTCCGATTTTTTTTCTAATTAACTACTCACCCGAAATCGATGAAACTGGCGTTACTTCTCGACGTAATCGCCCTGCAGACGTACACATTTTTCACAACGCTGACGCCATGATTCCATGGCAGCGGCGAAGGCTTCTTTAGGAGTCTGTTTTGACCACTGGAAAATCGCTGAGGCAGTAGCAGCACGGCTGGTGAATGTGCGGCCACGGAGAGTGTCTTTCATTGTTGGAAAAAGCCAAAAGTCACTAGGAGCCAGGTCAGGTGAGTAGGGAGCATGAGGAATCACTTCAAAGTTGTTATCACGAAGAAACTGTTGTGTAAGGTTAGCTCGATGTGCGGGTGCTTTGTCTTGGTGAAACAGCACATGCGCAGCCCTTCCCGGACGTTTTTGTTGCAGTGCAGGGAGGAATTTGTCGTTTAAAACATTTTCGTAGGATACGCCTGTTACCGTAGTGCCCTTTGGAACGCAATTGGTAAGGATTACGCTGTCCCAGAACATGGACACCACCATTTTTTCAGCACTGGCGGTTACCCGAAATTTTTTTGGTGGCGGTGAATCTGTGTGCTTCCATTGAGCTGACTGGCGCTTTGTTTCTGGATTGAAAAATGGCATCCACGTCTCATCCATTGTCACAACCGACGAAAAGAAAGTCCCATTCATGCTGTCGTTGCGTGTCAACATTGCTCGGGAACATGCCACACGGGCAGCCATGTGGTCGTCCGTCAGCATTCGTGGCACCCACCTGGATGACACTTTTCGCATTTTCAGGTCGTCATGCAGGATTGTGTGCACAGAACCCACAGAAATGCCAACTCTGGAGGCGATCTGTTCAACAGTCATTCGGCGATCCCCCAAAACAATTCTCTCCACTTTCTCGATCATGTCGTCAGACCGGCTTGTGCAAGCCCGAGGTTGTTTCGGTTTGTGGTCACACGATGTTCTGCCTTCATTTAACTGTCGCACCCACGAACGCACTTTCGACACATCCATAACTCCATCACCACATGTCTGCTTCAACTGTTGATGAATTTCAATTGGTTTCACACCACGCAAATTGAGAAAACGAATGATTGCACGCTGTTCAAGTAAGGAAAACGTCGCCATTTTAAGTATTTAAAACAGTTCTCATTCTCGCCGCTGGCGGTAAAATTCCATCTGCCGTACGGTGCTGCCATCTCTGGGACGTATTGACAATGAACGCGGCCTCATTTTAAAACAATGCGCATGTTTCTATGTCTTTCCAGTCTGGAGAAAAAAAATCGGAGGCCTTAAAACTTGAATGCACCTCGTACATCACTGCTTGAATGTCACTACTTATAAGAATAACCTACGTTTTCAGTACATACAGACACACACACACACACACACACACACAGCTTTGAACGCGGATTGTCAACGTTCGCTAGATGACGAAAGAAGAGAAAAAATTTGGAAATTTGTGGTAAGGTCTTATGGGAGCAAACTGCTGAGGTCATCGGTCCCTAAGCCTACACACTACTTAATCTAACTTTAACTTACGCTATGAACTACACACACACCCATGCCCGAGGGAGGATTCGAACCTCCAAAGGGGGGAGTTGCACGGACCGTGACGAGGCGCCTAAGACCGCGAGGCTATCCCGCGCAGCTAGAAGAGAAATAGAACAGCTCTGAGCTGCACCATGTGTATGTTGACTGACACAAACGGACGACTGAAGACAATACACGGAAAGGACTGGTCTTATCACTGTGCCACCTTGGTAGTGAGAATGAATCACCGTAATCAGGATCAAGGTTTAAGGTCGAAGGCTTAAAGAATTCCCTCAGGCGGTTTGTCCGACTTGTTGTTTCTCTCTCTGAAACTTTAGGAACTGTGAAACGTTTTCTAATTCTTTTTTGTAAGTAGATATGAAGCCATAGATCTTAACCGGAATGTGTAGGTTGGAGACACTAGTGTGAATCTCCATTGTTACTTTGGTGATCAAAACCAACTTATAGCCTCTATAATATTCTAGGTTCTTCTCTTTTTCAGACTACTTTCGTTTCAGTATGAAATGATTAAATGTTTCATTTTTTCCACCTTCACTGGTCTCTGAACGTTAAGAGGCAGCGTGGTGAAAACATTGATGTCGAGTCCCCACCCACCTCTATTGTGAGGCCATTTAATTTATTTAAAAGGTAGTAATAACCGAAATACTCGAGGAACTGATTCATTAATGGTAACCACTACTTTACCCACTGTTTTCTCAGACGTCCTGTGGCAACTGGTCTTATTTGAGCATCGCCCACAGACATGCGATTGTGATCTTCAGCCTTCGTTCAGATTTGTCCGCAGTATAGTTAATACGCACGTTGATTTTAATGTTTTAACTATGTCCCTTTTGGACGGATATGAACGTGAACATTTGATTATGAGAAATAAATACACAGGGTGTTCCAACTCTAACACAAAAAAATAGTGTGTCTCAATGTGTGCATTACGACTGTGAGATGACTGTCATATATTTTTCTGTAATTTTGTTTCAACTCTGTTCCAGTATTTTGCTGGGAGTGGCAAGTATTCGATTTGTCACCAGAAGCAAGTAGGTCCAGAGAGATCGGACATCCTTCAAGATCGGCTGAAGGCTTTCCACGGTCACTCAGTAGCAGGGAACAAGAGCCTAATGATGGAAACCAGTTTTCGCGAAAATTGTCCTGTTTTCCGAAATGCTTACTGTGAACATTTCCTGGTGTTAATCTGGTTGCCAAAGGTATAGTGCTGCAGGCTGACATAGCTTCCTCCTAAGGGTGCCTGGGGTGAAGTTTGCCTTTCTGTCTGCACATTAAAGGGGAGACCGCCTGCTGTCGCTTCCCTGACGTGAGAAAGTTCGTTGCTTCCAATCAAAATCACGGCTTGTACAGTCCAAACTAACGCCCGTGCCACAAGGCGCGGTGTGGTCAGCACTGATAATGGAAGGATACTGTGGGAAACCAGTACCAACCTCACGAATTGTAATTGTGCTTTTGCAAGCTTTGAATGGGACGTTTTTGTTGCTTTTCTTTTTTTTCACGATGAAAAGGTGACATATTCATTTGTCAGATTGGCAACTCCATTCAGTGACCCATCCAAGTGGAGCTTGGGGAAAGATCACTTGTCGAGAAGATCAATGGAATGCCGAGCAACTGTGTCGCAATTTTCCGAAAGGGAATCATCAACGTCAGTACCGTGTCCTGCAGCTCAGGAAACGGGACTATTCACTGAGAAAGTGGGATTAGCGCTGCTTGCAAAATGGAAATTACCTGGGGCCAGAGCAGTTAAAACTCCGAAAACATGCGTGACATTCCATTCTGCTTTAGGCAGATGTTACAGTAAGCCCAGGAGGGGGATAGAAAAGCGGAAACAGATAGAAAGGTAGCAGAACCAGACATAAAGAGAACAGAAGAGTGGGAAGAACAAGCAGAAGCAGTCAGAAAAAAAAACAGAATAGAATAGAAGGAAAGATGATTTAGACAAAAAAGAAGCACAGGCTGACACAAAACAACACAGGGATGAGGTGGAAGCACTGTCCGAAAAATTCGATTCCAGTTTAAATTCGATAAACAAAACTTGGACGACGTAATGAAGAAAGTAGAGGACAACGTGATGATGCAGGAGCGCACTGAATTGAATTTAGCCTCGCTAGAGAAGAATGTGAAAGAAGTAAACACCTCGCGTTTGCGCGAACTGCAGGCACTGAAGGAATGATTTGTATCTGATGTCAAGGAAGCAATTCACTTCTCAGAAATGAAAGAATTTGTCGCGCTTCGACGAGGCGTGGACAGATCAAAATGGGAGAGTGCTAGACCTCAAACTGAGGCGTAGATAGCGTCGGATGTAGAGCGTGTATCGTGGGATCACTCCTTACAACCTGTTTGCTGAAGTTCGGAGTACAGCGATCCGTTTTTTCCAGTACAGGCAAGTGGGAGGAGAAAGTGTTGTATCGGAGTCTGTGTCCATCGCTGGGAAATATTTCGACAAGCATTTCTATTCACGACGGAAGTTCCTAACATACACTGCAGGCGGAGATCTTCACATAAAAACGTGCAATTCAAGAATAGCTTACGCTATTTTCGAAGAGCATTATGCTCTCAAAGAAGAGAAATCCTACTTGTAAGTTTGTTTTTTCTTCTTGCAACTTCAAGTAACAACTTTCAGTTACATGATTTTGAATATCGTAACACTCTTGTTAGTATCAATTTAACAAAGGTGGACTCTGAAACACGCCACATGTACATTATTATTAGATTTTTGTACAATCATTCGTGCAAACGTCAGAAATTAGTAAGTCATTGACAAGGTTTGTATGAAATCAGGCTTGTACTCTCTGCCCAGACTGTGACGTTAGTCAGTTATAATTTCACTTTGTATGTGGGATATAAAATATATACACATCTGTATTAGTGTTTTTTACTCATTTTGTTTAAATGCAAAATCTGAGTAACTGCAATTATCCTTACATTTTTTTCAACTTTTCATTGTTTGCTGTATAAGTCACGCAAACAACTAAGGCCTTGTCAGAACAAATTCTTTGCTGAAAGACTGCAAAAGATCCTGATCTTTACTTCTGTTTGGTTACAACAGTCTGTTTGTTTTACAGGTGCCTGAACCTAGTGTCGAATTATTGTCGCTATATGAGTTGGGGAATCAATTCATTTTCGAAGAGGGATGGAGGGGTGATGTAATATGACTGTCACGTACTGTTGTGCAATATTGTTTCAGCCCTGTAACCATTACAAGATAATTAACTGTGTGAGCTTGGTACATTCTGCTGTGAGCAGCAAGTTTAGATTTCTCCTCAGAAGGCAGTGGGTCCAGGGAGGCAGTCCCATAAGGTTGGCAGAAGGCTTTTCACAGCGCCTCAATAGCAGGGATCGAGCACCTCCTGTTTGGCAGCCAGTTTTTATGGAGATGGTGCCGTTTCCTGAAATGCTTATTGTGGAGATTTCGCGGTGGCTTCAGCTTCCTCTTGAGGGTTCGTGATGTTGAAAATGGCCTTTCTGTCTGCACAACAGAGAGGAGGCTGTCTACCAGCGTTTCCCCAGTGTGACAAAGGTTCATTTCTTCCCTTCTAAATTATGGACTGTACAATCCAAAGTAATGCCCGTGTCAACAGACACGGTGCTCTCAACTCCGACCAACGGAGAGAGACTGTCCAAACGAGTACCAACCTCATGAGCCGAAGTGATGCTTTTTGCCAGCATTGATTTGGAAAAGTTTTCGCCGCTTTTCCCTGTTTTTACGTAGAAAAGGGAACATATTCGTATGTCAGCTTGTCGGCAGCATTCTGTCTTCGCTCCACGTGGAACTGTGGAATTTTGAGATTTCAGGAGAGAACCTGATTTGTAATAAAGGATTCACTCCCTGGGTCTCCTTTGGTGTTGACGGACGCCCTCTCTCTAAGAATCGAAGTTTCACTCAGCCAATAGCACAATACATTTCATGGATGACTCGTATGTAACTCACTTGTTTGAGCGTCTTTAATGCTTAATTATCTATAGTAAAGATCTGCCTCATTTATCTTGCTTTACAAGGCGCTCAGACGTGCAAGGCTTATTCGTTTTGCCTCCTGCAGTCTTCCAATTGAATGTCGCTCTACAGAGTTTAGAGTCTTGTTATTTTTATTTGCAACAGTTTTCAGAACATTGATGTGTATTATTGATTGGCAAGTGGTCATTTGATTAGATTACATAAAAGTTTTGTAATCTCAATCTGAGTTACATTTTGAGATCCTTAATGCCCTACATCTTCAGTATTGTTAAGCGGCCCTTACATAATAATATAACCACTGCATTTCTAGGATTTTTAAAGATCCTGGAGATGAATAGCTGGTAACAAGTGTCAAATGCTTACAGGTTTTTATAACAGGAGTAGACAGTGCACAAGCTATTGAACCTTAATAATAATAATAATAATAATAATAATCACTTGGCGCCTTCCTGAGAGACAATCTCCACTCCTTCCAAATTAATAACGTAAGTGTAGACCAGATGTGGCTTGAATTCGAAGAAACAGTGTCGGCAGCAATTGAGAGACTTATACCAAATAAATCAACAAACGATGGAGCTGATCCTCCTTGGTACACAAAACGGGTGTGAACACTGCTGCAGAAAGAACGAAACAAACATGCCAAATTTAAACAGACGCAAAATCCCCTAGTTTGGCAATCTTTTATAGAAGCGGACTTCAATGCGAGATGCTTATAACAGTTTCCACAACGAAACTTTGTCTCGAAACCCGGCAGAAAATCCAAAAGATTCTGGTCGTATGTGAAGTATGTTAGAGGCAAAAAACAATCAATGCCTTCTCTGCATGATAGCAATGGAGATACTATCGAAGACAGTGCTGCCAAAGCAGAGTTACTAAACACAGCCTTCCGAAATGCCTTCACAAAAGAAGGCGAAGTAAATATTCCAGAATTCGAATCAAGAACAGCTGCCAACATGAGTAACGTAGAAGTAAATACCCTCGGAGTAGCGAAGCAACTTAAATCACTTAATAAAAGCAAGTCTTCTGGTCCAGACTATATACCAATTAGGTTCCTTTTAGAGTACGCCGAAGCAGTAAGTCCATACTTAACAATCATATACAACTGTTTCCTCGACGAAAGGTTCGTACCCAAAGACTGGAAAGTTGCACAGGTCACGACAATATTCAAGAAAGGTACTAGGAGTAATCTACTAAATTACAGGCCCATATCATTGACGTCGATATGCAGCAGGATTTTGGGACATATATCATGTTCGAACATTGTGCATTACATCGAAGAAAGCGGTCTATTGACACATAGTCAACATGGATTTAGAAAACGTCGTTCTTGTGAAACACAATTAGCTCTTTATTCGCATGAAGTGTTGAGTGCTATTGACAAGGGATTTCAGATTGATTCCGTATTCGCTACGGTCGCAGGTTCGAATCCTGCCTCAGGCATGGATGTGTGTGATGTCCTTAGGTTAGTTAGGTTTAAGTAGTTCTAAGTTCTAGGGGACTGATGACCTCAGAAGTTAAGTCCCATAGTGCTCAGAGCCATTTGAACCATTTTTTTTATTCCGTATTTCCGGATTTCCGGAAGGCTTTGACACTGCACCACACAAGCGGCTTGTCGTGAAATTGCGTGCTTATGCAATATCGTCTCAATTATGAGACTGGATGTGTGATTTGCTGTCAGAGAGGTCACTGTTCGTACTGTTGTTGTTGTGGTCTTCAGTCCTGAGACTGGTTTGATGCAGCTCTCCATGCTACTCTATCCTGTGCAAGCTTCTTCATCTCTCAGTACGTACTGCAGCCTACATCCTTCTGAATCTGCTTAGTGTATTCATCTCTCGGTCTCCCTCTACGATTTTTACCCTCCACGCTGCCCTCCAACGCTAAATTGGTGATCCCTGGTGATGCCTCAGAACATATCCTACCAACCGGTCCCTTCTTCTTGTAACGTTGTGCCACAAACTCCTCTTCTCTCCAATTCCATTCAATACCTTCTCATTAGTTATGTGATCTACTCATCGTACTAACTGACGGAAAGTCATCGAGTAAAACAGAAGTGATTTCTGCCGTTATAGGCCCTTTGCTGCTCCTTATCTATGTAAACGATTTGGGAAACAATCTGAGCAGCCGTCTCAGGTTGTTTGCAGATGACGCTGTCGTTTATCGATTAATAGTCATCAGAAGTTAAAAAAATTGCAAAACGATTTAGAAAAGATATCTGAATGGTGTCAAAGTTGGCAGTTGACCGGAATTAACGAAAAGTGTGAGGTCATCCACATGAGTGCTCAAAGAAAGCCGCGCGGGATTAACCGAGCGGTCTAGGCGCTGCAGTCAAGGACTGTGCGGCTGGTCCTGGCGAAGGTTCGAGTTCTCCCTCGGGCATGGGTGTGTGTTTGTCCTTAGCGTAATTTCGGTTAAGTAGTGTGTAAGCTTAGGGACTGACGACCTTAGGAGTTAAGTCGCATAAGATTTCACACACATTTGAACATTTGCTAACAGAAATCCGTTTAACTTCGGTTACACGATAAATCGCTCAAATCTAAAGGCCGTAAATTCAACTAAATACCTAGGAATTACAGTTACGAACAACTTAAATTGGAAGGAACACATAGAAAACGTTGTGGGGAAGGCTAACCAAAGACTTCGTTTTATTGGCAGGACACTTAGAAAATGTAAAAGACCTAGTAAGGAGTCTGCCTACACTACGCTTGTCCGTCCTATTTTAGAATACTGCTGCGCCGCGTGGGATCCTTACCACATAGGAGTACATCGAAAAAGTTCAAAGAAGGGCAGGAAGTTTTGTATTATTGCGAAATATGGGAGAGTGTGTCACTGAAATGATACAGAATTTGGGCTGGACATCATTAAAACAAAGGCGTTTTTCGTTGCGACGGAAACTTCTCACGACATTACAATCACCAACTTTCTCCTCCAAATGTGAAAATACTTTATTGACACCGTCCTACATACGGATAAACGATCACCACGATAAAATAAGGGAAATCAGAGCTCGTACGGAAAGATATAGATGTTCGTTCTTTCCGCGCGCTATACGAGATTAGCCCGCATCTCGTGGTCGTGCGGTAGCGTTCTCGCTTCCCACGCCCGGGTTCCCGGGTTCGATTCCCGGCGGAGTCAGGGATTTTCTCTGCCTCGTGATGGCTGGGTGTTGTGTGATGTCCTTAGGTTAGTTAGGTTTAAGTAGTTCTAAGTTCTAGGGGACTGATGACCTAAGATGTTAAGTCCCATAGTGCTCAGAGCCATTTGAACCATTTTATACGAGATTAGAATAATGAGAATTGTGAACGTGGTTTGATGAACCCTCTGCCAGACACTTAAATGTGATTTGCAGAGTATCCATGTAGATGTAGATGTAGAACTCTTCCATGTCTGTTAATTGCGTCATGTATTCAGCGTAGGAACATTCTGCATGCTGTGCATGTAATTTTTACAAAAATTGAAGCGGATAATTACAGGTTCTTTCCTTCTCTGCGACGACGAGGTAATTTTCACTAGTTATAAATTTGTAAAGTTATTGTGAAATTTCGAAGTGATATTATTAGTGAAAGTAAATGCGGATATTCCCTGATTAGAAAATTATGCTCTCTCGTATACAGAGTTTTTACCCAGAGTTTAGTAAGTAGCTGTGACGAGCAAGTAGTTTTAGAAAACCACCATGCTAGAGAACAGTGTCTTTATGAGTACAACAGTTTATAGCGGGCAGAGAAATGGAAACTGTGTGTAAATGAACTTGAGCAGTCATATCAGTTACCTCACCAAGCATAAAAGTGTTTAAACAACGTGGCTAGTGCAGTAGGGACATGAGCCAGAAGCTGTTATAATAACACTCAAACATACTGTTCTCAACATATATACTTTTTGTAAAACAAAGAGCAGGGTGTTTGCACTCTATATGACCTTCCGCCCCTACCTAATTTCCTGAAAATCATGCAAAGAACGGGATGTATAATATTCAAGGAGACTGATATAATCCGGAAAGCATTTACGATGATTCACTGATATGGAGAGCGTCTAAATTAACTGCACTAAGTTAAAGAGGAATTGGCAGCAAGCGGATTCTGCACCAAGCCTCGATATGAACTCGGCTCAGAAAGAAACACGGTACCGATATCCACATGTAGGTCGCATGTCCTGTAGGTTAAAGCTCCAGAAACTAGCGACGTGACCCAAGAATTTGTTAAGCATTAACAACACGTTCGTTTTGAAACTTTAACTAAATCGTGACCAAGTATGCATTTCCTGCACGCAGCATAGCAACATCTCACCACATCACCGACGAGCGACTAACAACTTTCGGCATTCTGGCGCCAACACATCCTTTCTCCTCACGGCGGAAGATAAGCTTGCCATTCAGACTCACAGCCAGAGTACATAGCACGGCGGGTAAATATGATTGGCTCGCTAACCAGAAACCAACAACATACCTCCAGTATACTTCAAAGCCTATCGAAAGCTAGCCAAGCTATTCGCGGTCGGTGCTAGGTACAAAATAGCTCGCTGCATCAAACCAGTCTAAGGACTGAAGACCACAACAACAACAACTTGTACACGAAGTAACAGAAATGTAGAAATAGTGAACAGAAATACGAAAACTACAAAGTACTAGTCAAGCTTCAAACTATATTCAATATTCAAATTCAGTAGGACCCAACTCTTGAACACATTATTAATGGTACGGCTGTAATTGCGACTTCATCATTCTCCAAAATGCTTCTTTCGCGTTGTGATTTCACGCACAAGATAACGCGTGAATACTTACCTGTATTCTGCTACACGTGCAATACCACTTCCTCAAATTCTTATGTGCGAACTTTTCTCAGTCAAGAAACTTGGTCAGATTTGTGTAGCACTAAATGTCCGAGAGGAGACTGCAAAGGGGAAGATGATCGTGAGAAAATGATTAGTAACCAACGAAAGGATAACGTTATACGAGTCGGAGCGAGGAATGTCAGAAGTTTGAAGGTGGTAGGGAAGCTAGAAAATCTGAAAAAGGAAATAAGGAAATGTTAAAACTCAATCTACATATAGGCGCGTCAGTAAAGTCAAATGGAAAGAAGACAAGGATTTCTGTACAGATAGGGACAGGGTAATATCAACAGTTTGGGGCACAGCATTGTGTGGTAGTGAAACATGGACTGTCGGAAAACAGAAACGAAAGAGAATCGAAGCATTTGAAATGTGGTCTTAAAGACGAATGTTCAAAATTAGGTAGATTGGTAAGATGAGTAATGAGGAGGCTCTGCGCAGGATGGGAGATGATAGGAATAACTGGAAAACACTGGCAAGGAGAAGGGACAGAATGATAGCACATCTGTTAAGACATCAGGAAATGACTTCCATGGTACTAGAGGGAGCTGTAGAGGGCAAAAAATGTAGAGGAAGGCAGAGATTGGAATACATCCAGCAAATAATTGAGGACGTAGATTGCAAGTGCTACTCTGAGATGAAGAGGTTGACACAGGAAAGGAATTCGTGGCAGGGTGCGTCAGACTAGTCAGAAGACTGATGACTGAAAAAAAGAAATCAGGCTTGATTTTCTCATACATTTGTACCCACAGTGCAATATTCCTCGCGAATCTCTACTCCGTGTATTGATTGCACTTGCCGGCCGGGCGTCTGCATCGTGAACTGATTATGCGTCACAACTAGCACATTTTTTGGTTCATTGTTCACCCACGAAGCATTTGCTGAAGCTATTTCCTCGTTGGCTAGAGAAAAATATTTTTTTATATTCTGTATAATGTGTGTGTGTGTGTGTGTGTGTGTGCTTGTAGGTGCAGGCGGATGCCAGGGGGATTAGATGGAGGCGTCCCTTCCACCCAAAATATTTTACCAAAAGCGTTAATATGTTACATAGATTAGCTTCCAATTTTTTTAGCAAACTTTCGGAGAATGTAGTATCGCATCAATTAAAAGTCACGAAAACGTAAAGAAATCCTATTAAAATAATATGCTTCATCTATAAGAGGGCATTGAGGGTTACCCATGTGGATTGGTTTGCGACCTCACAGGCTGTAGAAAAAACTCAGTCTGGCTGTCAATACCTGCCATCGATAACAAAACGGACACTGTTCTTGAATCCACAGGTGATTTTGCTATTGCTGTTGTTGTTGTTGTTGTTGCTGTGGTCTTCAGTCCAGAGAGTGGTTTGGTGCAGATCTCCATGCTACTTCTTCATCTCCCAGTATCTACTGCAACCTACATTCTTCTCAATCTGCTTAGTGTATTCATCTCTTGGTCTTCCTCTACGATTTTTACCCTCCACGATGCCCTCCAGTACTAAATTGGCGCCGGCCGCGGTGGTCTCGCGGTTCTAGGCGCGCAGTCCGGAACCGTGCGACTGCTACGGTCGCAGGTTCGAATCCTGCCTCGGGCATGGATGTGTGTGATGTCCTTAGGTTAGTTAGGTTTAAGTAGTTCTAAGTTCTAGGGGACTGATGACCACAGCTGTGAAGTCCCATAGTGCTCAGAGCCATTTTTGAACTAAATTGGTGATCCATTGGTGCCTCAGAATATGTCCTACAAACCGATCCCTTCTTCTAGTCAAGCCGTGCTACAAATTTCTCTTCTCCCCAGTTCTATTCAGTACGTCCTCGTTAGTTATGTCAGCTATCCATCTAATCTTCAGCATTCTTCTGTAGCACCACATTTAGAAAGCTTCTATTCTCTTCTTCTCTAAACTATTTATCGTCTATGTTTCACTTCCACACATGGCTACACTCCGTACGAATACTTTCAGAAAAGACTTCCTGACACTTAAATCTATGCTCGATATTAGCAAATTTCTCTTCTTCAGAAATGCTTTCCTTGCCATTGCGAGTCTCCATTTTATATCCTCTCTACTTCGACCATCATCAGTTATTTTGCTCCCCAAATTGCAAAACTCATCTACTACTTTACATGTCTCATTTACTAATCTAATTCCCTCAGCATCACCCGATTTCATTCGACTACATTCCATTATCCTCGTTTTGCTTTTGTTGATGTTCATCTGATATCCTCCTTCCAAGACATTGTCCATTCCGTTCAACTGCTCTTCCAAGTTTCTGACAGAATTGCAATGTTATCGGCAAACCTCAAAGTTTTTATTTCTTTTCCATGGATATTAATTCCTACTCCCTCAACTCTTATAACTGTCATTTGATTTCTGTACAAATTGTAAATAGCGTTTCGCTTCCTGTATTTGACCCCTGCCATCTTCAGAATTTGAAAGAGAGTATTCCAGTGAACATTGTCAAAAGCTTTCTCTAAGTCTACAGATGCTGGAAACTTATATTTGCCTTTCATTAACATATCTTCTAAGATAAATCGTAGGGTCAGTATTTCCTCACGTGCACCAACATTTCTATGGAATCCAAACTGATCTTCCCCTAGGTCGGCTTCTACCAGTTTTTCCATTCTTCTGTAAATAATTCGTGTTAGTATTTTACAGCCGTGACATATTAAAATGATAGTTCGGTAATTTTCACAACTGTCAACACCTACTTTCTTTGGGATTGGAATTATTGCATTCTTCTTCAAGTCTGAGGGTATTTCGCCTGTGTCATACATCTTGCTCACCAGATGGTGGAGTTTTGTCAGGGCTGGCTCTCCCAAGGCTATCAGTAGTTGTAACGGAACGTTGTGTACTCCCGGGGTCTTGTTTCGACTTGGGTCTTTCAGTGCTCTGTCAAACTCTCCACGCAGTATCATATCTCCCATTTCATTTTCTTCTACGTCCTCTTCCATTCCAAAATATTGTCCTCAAGTGCATCGCCCTTGTATACACCCTCTATATACTCTTTCCACCTGTCTGCTTTCCCTTCTTTGCTTAGAACTGGGTTTCCATCTGAACTCTTAATATTCATACAGGTGGTTCTCTTTTCTCCAAAGGTCTCTTTAATTTTCTCGTAGGCAGTGTCTATCTTACCCCTAGTGACATATGCCTCTACATCCTCTAGCCATCCCTGCGTAGCCATTTTGCAATTTCTGTCAATCAGATTTTTGAGACGTTTGTATTCCTTTTTGCCTGCTTCATTTACTTAATATTTACCTTTCCTCCTTTAATCAATTAAATTCAACATTACTTCTGTTACCCATGGATTTATACTAGCCCTCGTCTTTTTACCTACTTGATCGTCTGCTGCCTTCACTATTTCATTCCTCAGAGCTACCCATTCTTTTGCTGTATTTTTCCCCATTCCTGTCAATCGTTCCCTAACGCTCTACCTGAGACTCTGTACAACCTCTGGTTCTTTCAGTTTATCCAGGTCCCATCTCCTTAAATTCCCACCTTTTTGCAATTTCTTCAGTTTTAATCTACAGTTCATAACCAACAGACTGTGGTCAGAGTCCACATCTACCCCTGGAAATGTTTTACAATTTAAAACCTTTCCTAAATCTGTGTTTTACCATTATACAATCTATCTGAAACTTTCCAGTGTCTCCAGCCCCCTTCCATGTATACAAGCTTCTTTCATGACTTTTGAACCAAGTGTTAACTATGATTAAGATATGCTCTGTGCAAAATTTCTACCAGGCGGCTTCCTCTTTCATTCCTTACCTCATTCGATATTCACCTACTGCTTTTCCTTCTCGTCCTTTTCCTACTATCGAATTCCAGTCACCCATGACTATTAGATTTTCTTCTTCCTTTACTATCTGAATAATTTCTTTTGTCTAATCATACATTTCATCAATCTTTTTGCCATCTGCGGAGATAGTTGGCATATATACTACTGTGATAGGCGTGGGCATCGTGTCTACCTTGGCTACAATAATGCGTTCAGTGTGCTGTTCGTAGTAGCATACGCGCACTCCTATTTTTTTTATTCATTATTAAACCTACTCCTGCATTAGCCCTATTTGATTCTGTATTTATAATCCTGTATTCACCTGACCAGAACTCTTGTTCCTCCTGCCACCGAACTTTGCTAGTTCCCACTGTATCTAACTTTAACGTATCCATTTCCCTTTTTAAATTTTCCAACCTACCTGCCCGATGAAGGGATCTGACATTCCACGCTCCGATCCGTAGAACGCCTGTTTTCTTTCCCCTGATAACGACGTCCTCATAAATAGTCCCCGCCCGGAGATCCGAATGGGGGACTATTTTACCTCCAGAATATTTTACCCAAGAGGACGCCATCATCATTTAACCATACAGTAATGCTGCATGCCATCGGGAAAAATTACGGCTGTAGTTTCCCCTTGCTTTCAGCCGTTCACAGTACCAGCACAGTAAGACCGTTTTGGTTAGTGTTACAAGGCCAGATCAGTCAGTCATCCAGTCTGTTGCCCCTGCAACTACTGAAAAGGCTGCTGCCCCTCTTCAGGAACCACACGTTTGTCTGGCCTCTCAACAGATACCCCTCCGTTGTGGTTACACCTACGGTACGGCTATCTGTATCACTGAGGCACGCAAGCCTCCCCACCAATGGCAAGGTCAATGGTTCGTGACTGGAGGGGGGGGGTTGCTGTTACAGTTCTTAGCACAGTTACATGATGATTTTTCTCAAATTCTGGTAAAAATGCTTTTCGGGTAATGTGTTTGTCTACAGTGAAAGTCTTTCTCTTGAATAAATTACCCAATTTTTCTGAAGTTGTAATCGTTTGTTTGTCTCTGCATGCACATCACATCTACCGCTTTCGGTCACATTAGGATAATTCCTTCGTCGTGCTTTTTTTATCTCTTATTTGCTTTTTCCTTAGACTGTGTTAAGCACTGATGTATACGAACATACACAAATGTTTAAATACAGTAATAGTAGTAGCAATGTACTGTTATTATTTTAAAAGTGTTAGGCATCTTGGCATGCTAAAGGTGGGGCGTTGGTAAGTTATATTTGGAGGGGAGGGGGAAAGTAACAAACTGTCTGTGCCGGCCGAAGTGGCCGTGCGGTTAAAGGCGCAGCAGTCTGGAACCGCAAGACCGCTACGGTCGCAGGTTCGAATCCTGCCTCGGGCATGGATGTTTGTGATGTCCTTAGGTTAGTTAGGTTTAACTCGTTCTAAGTTCTAGGGGACTAATGACCTCAGAAGTTGAGTCCCATAGTGCTCAGAGCCATTTGAACCATTTGAAACTGTCTGTGATCCTCCTCCCCTGTCTGAACCGAACCCGAATTACACTCCCCTTCGTGTGTGTGTGTGTGTGTGTGTGTGTGTGTGTGTGTGTGTGTGTGTGTGTGTGTGTTATGTGTGTGTGTGTGTGTTTGTGTGCGAGGATTTACTCAACTTATGTACGAGTAATTTAAATGGGTCTGAAACTGACATCTCCCTAGCTTCTTGAATGATACAGTGTAAGGATGGATAAAACTTATGAGAGTACTTACTACTCGCGCGCGGTCGTCAGAGGCGGAAAGTAAAGAAATCGTTGTGCTGCTGAGAAGAGGCCTACACGGACCACGTCGCCGCTGAAGTTGCTGCTTGCAGTAATGTTTACCATCGAGCGGGCATTTGCGACAGCTGCAGTCATTCGCCTGCATACCGTGAAAATTATGGACGACAAAGGACCGAAGGAAGAACTCGACCGCAAGGTAATTAGGGGCAGAGCACAAGTTCTGGCTGGGGAACTATGAGGAATAAAGTAGGCTGTGTCCATTTCAAAAGAGGTATCCCGTGTTTTTGTCCTAAGCGTATTGGGGAAGCAACAGAAAACGTAATTTGGATTGCCGAATTCAAACAGCCGTCCTGTCGTGTCCAGTGTCTTACTTCTCATAACATCGCTCGATGTAGAAAAAGATGCACTAATTTTAAATGGTACTTCGCTGTGAACGAATGCATCGTGTGATTTTCGTTATTTTGAACAATAAGTATTGTACACGGTGAGCAAGCGGTCTTTCTAATTACACAAAACTATATCTAAGCGACTATGCTAGATACAGATATGCGGTTTGTTGCGAATTATAGCTTATCTTATAATTTTTATGGGTACGTCTACTTATGTCTGTGCAGTTATTTTGGCAGCAATGGTAGCTTACCTCATGAATTTTTTGTGGGTACAGTTCTGCATGTGCTCTGACAGCATCTGATTTCTTTCTCTCTCTCCTGTTTTGGGTAGCGTGTATTGTGTATTAAACCGGGGACCTAGGAACGACGGAGAGGCTTTACCTCCCGTAGCCCTCAGTGGTTCACAACTCCACAACAGGCCACAGCAGTCCACCCACCCCACCGCCACCCCACACCGAACCCAGGGTTATTGTGCGGTTCGGCTCCCAATGGACTCCCCCTCTCGGGAACGTCTCATACCAGAGGAGTGTAATCCCAAATGTTTGCGTGGTAGAGTAATTATGATGTTCGTGAAGACAGTATTTGGGCAGCTGAGGCGGAATAAGGGGAACCAGCCCGCATTCGCTGAGGTAGATGGAAGAGTGCCGTACACCAGCACGCCTTCCCGCTTGGGAAGCAGCGGGTTAGACCGCGCGGCTAGCCGGGCGGGCTAGGTAGCGTCATTTACGAGTGCGGCTGTCACAAAGGTGTTTGCGCAGAAGAAAGCTCGAAGTGTTCTGTGGTTTCATGAGTCACGCGCGCCTATTACAGTTCAGCTACAGTTCCGCAGCGCCTATGGTCGAGATCCGCCAGACGTGAAGAGCATTAAATGATGGTAAGAAAAGTTTAAGAGACTGGCGGTTTTGGTGACGAGGCAAGAAGCGACTGACCTGTTGATACTGTCCCTACAGCTTTTGACAGCAGTCCGCGGAAAATCGAAGTTTCGTATTTCCAGAGAAACAGGCATACCTCAGAGCACTGTGGTGTAGATTCTGCACCAACGGCTTCATTTTCTTGCATAGAAAGTGCAACTCACGCAGGAGTGCTCTCAGATGATAGGCCCAATCGTGCTGAGTTTTCTAGGAACATGCTGGAACGAATTTAAGTAGCCGAGGACTACCTTAATAAAGTTTCAGGACGGAAAGGAGGTCAGCATCGGTCGTAATGTCTTCGTCTCAATATTGCTGATCTACATTTCAGCCAACACTGTAACTATCATCAGTGCGCTATGGGTAATCTTGTAGACTGAACGTAACTATAATAACATCTCTTCCAATGTAACTGCCATGTACAAATATCAGCCCATTAACGGGACTAATGCTCCAACGCTTGTACATGGCTTGATGTGTAAATTCTAAATGGCACTTCACAATCAACGAACATGTCGTTTGAACAATAAGCCCACTAATGGGCTAACGCTTGCACATACCTAAATTATATTTGGATATGTTACGTTGAGTTTGCATGATTACATATTGTGCAGTGATGATAGCTGCACTATTAGCTGAAATCCCCTAGACCTTTAGTAAAAAAAAAAAGACATACGGTATCACCACCGATGTTGACCTTCTTTCTGTCCTGGGTTATATCGCGATCTTGGCCACAATCATTCCTATGGAATCGAACGTGATCCCCTGGCTGAAAAGAAGTGCACAGTAGTGTGTGGCGTGTTACATGAACATTTGGCGAAATTATTCAGTATACAGTGGCTCTAATTACTACTTGCCGATGGTCCATCTCGTCCCTTACATGTCTGGCAATGTTTCAGAGAAAGTACTTGTACAGATTGTATAGGAGACATATAATAACTTTTTATAAAGATTTGAAGATGGCAACCATGCTTGCCAACAACGGCACCCAACGATAAAGGTTGTTTGCATGGGATAATGACTAAGAATTTTATCTTCTCTCAAGTAAAATGATGAATAAAATTTGTTTTTCCAATGAATCGACTTTTCACATCTTCGAGAAAGTAAACAGGCGTAATGCCCGTATGTGAAGGTCGGATAACCCACACATGGCAGTACAGCAAATACTGAACAGCCAGAAAGTGAATTTGTGGTGTAGCGTAACGCAACACAATTGTGGGACCGCTTTTTTAATCATTGAACCTATCATTAGAGCAACATGCTGGAACTTTAGTTTCCCCCTCAGTTTCAGGAATTTCATCCATGGCTTCTGCTTCAACAAGATAGAGCACAACCACACAGGGGATTATCTGTTCGCCAGTTCTCGGCTGAAACCTTATCGGACAGGTGGATCGGTAGAGGCAATTCGACATGATATCCATCACTTTCACCAGACATAACCCATCTTGACTTTTATTTGTTGGGCTACGTTAAGGATAACATACACTTATCAGCTGGAACTTTATGATCACCAACGTACTGTCGACACAAAGCAGTCCAGACAATCGTAGCGTCACCTGGCTAGGAATGACTGCTAGCTAGACAAACGCACGGTGCTTGTAGTATCAGTGAGCGTGCTCTGCGTGTGTAGAATCTGTCTGAGTCTGACCGAGGGCAGATTCTGGTCGTCGGGAGGCTCGGAACGAGCATTTCGGAAACTGCATGACTTGTCGTGTGTTCGAGCAGTGATGTGGTGAGTGACTTCAACAAGTGGCGAAACCAATGTGAAACCACGCCGAAACTTCATGGGGTTGGGAGGACACCTCTCACTACAGATGTCGGACGTCGTAGGCTGTGCAGACTGCTAAAACAGGACAGGCGGCGAACTGTGGCGGAACTAACATCAGACTTTAATGCTGGGCAGAGTACAAGTGTGTCTGAACACACAGAGCACCGAAAACTGCTAAGTATGGGCCTCTGCAGCCGACGACCCACGCATGTGCCAATCTTACCTCGACGGCATCGGCAACTACGACTGAAATGGGCATGCGACCATCGGAACTGGACACTGGCGCATTGGCAGACCGTTGCGTGGTCTGATCAATCCCCATACCTTCTTCACCATGCCGATGGGAGGGTGCGAATCCGTCGTCTTCCAGGTAATCAGCTCCTTGACACCTGTACTGCGGGTACGGCTCCATAATCTTCTGGGGAACGATCACTTGGGCATCCTTGGGTCCAGAGCAGCTTGTGCGAGGTACCATGACGGCCAAGGAGTGGCGTACGCTGGTAGCAGACAACGTACATCCCTTCATGACGGTCATGACAGAGACTTTTTCAACAAAATGTTGCGCCATTTCACAAGGCCAGGGGTGTGAGGGAGTGTTTCGAGGAACACAGTGACGAGCTGTAGTTGGTGTTCTGGCCCCCAATCCCCCAGATCTGGACCCGACCGAACACATCTGGAATTTGATTGAACGTGGCCTCAGAGCTCATCACTCCTCTCCCCGGAATTTACGGCAATTCGGTGACTTGTGTGTGCAGGTGTGGTGCCAACTGCCTCCAGCGGCCTACCAGGGCCTCATTGCTTCCATGCAAAGAAGAGTCGCTGGTGTTACCTGCGCCAGAGGTGGACATACCGGTTATTTGGTAAGTGGTCTGACTGATCAGTGTACATCTGAGTCCAATTCCAACTCCGCAAGCCACCTAACGGTGTGACTCGCAGGGTACTTTAGGTACCATTAACTGATCTGCCCTTCTCTTTTCTACTCGCGAATGGCGCGTCGGAAGATTGATTGTCGGTAAGCCTTTGTTGTAGTTCTAATTCTCGATTTTTCTTGTCGTGGTCACTTCGGTAGATGTGTGTGGGAGGAAGTAATATGTTGTCCGACACTCCCCGGAAAGCGTTCTCACGAAATTTCAACAGTAAATCTCCTCATGGTACACAACCACTCTCTTGGACCGTATGCCACTGGAGTTTGAGCATCTGAGTAAGGCTCTAGCACTGTCATGTTGTTGGGCCCAACTGTACCTCGCTGCATGGTGTCGTGGTTGCAAAGACGAAGTGCGCCATTCTTCGTTTGATCTTCTGTACCTCATCTATCGATCATACCTAGTAAGGATTCCGCACTGATGAACAATATTCAAGAATCGGTCGAACAAGCGCCTCATATGCCACTTCCTTCGTGGATGAATGACATTTTCTAAAGATTCTTCCTATGAGCAGGTCAGGCATCTGCTTTTCCTACAATTTGTTTTATATGGTCTTCCCACTGAAGGCCGCTCCGGATAAGCACTCAAGATATTTTATGGTGGTTATTGCTTCCAGAAATTTACTATCAATAATGTAGCTGTACAGTAGTGGATTTCTTTTCCTGTGTGTGAGCAATATATTACGTTTATTTACGCTCAGTGTCAATTGCCAGAGCCTCCACCATTCATACTCCGCGGGCCATTGTGCAAAGCGCTAACGTCTTCTGACGCTGGTACTTCCCTATATACGACGCTATCATTTGCGAACAGTTTTAAAGAGCTTCCGACGCTTTCTACTAGTTCGTTTACTGCATACACACACATTAAAAAACGTGTTGCGTCACGCCGGTCCCCAGAACTCCTGAAGACAGACGTTGACGGTGGATATTGTGTCACAGACACAGTCTCTTTGACAGTTGAGAGATGTCACTAAACTCGCCCAAAGATGTAAACAACCATGCATGAGCAGCGCCTATTAGACAGAGACGCTCCGACAGCCGATCAGTTACAGTCATTCCAACAGGAAGGAGGTACACGGATCGTGTTGTGTATAGTTCAACTTCACTCCCGACGTCCATGGTGAGGTCCATCTTTGCAACCACGACACCATGCAGCGAGGTAAAGTTGGGCCCAACAACATGACTAATGGACCGATCAGGATTCGCATCACATTCTCTTCACCAATGAGTGTCGCATATGCCTTCAACCAGACAATCGTCGGAGACTTGTCTGGAGCAACCCGATCAGGCCGAACGCCTTAGACACACTGTCCAGCGAGCCCAGCAAGGTGGAGGTTCACTGCCTTTTTGGGGTGACATTATGTGGGGCCGGACGTACGCCGCTTGTGGTCATGGAAAGCGTCCTAACGTCTGTACGATACGTGAATGCCATCCTCCGATCGAGAGTGCAACCATTTTGGTAGCATATTGGCAAGGCATTCTTCTTCATGGACGACAATTTGCACCACCATCGTGCACATCCTGTGAATGACTTCCTTCAGGATAACGATATCGCTCGACTAGAGTGGCCAGCATGTTCTCCAGACATGAACGCTATCGAACCCGCCTGGGATAGATTGAAAAGGGCTGTTCATCGACGACGTGGCCATCAACAGTTCTGAGGGATCTACGCCGGATCGCCGTCGAGGAGTGGGGCAATTCGGACCAATAGCGCTTTGATGAACTTGTGGATAGTATGCCACGACGAACACAGGCATGCATGAATGCAAGAGGACGTGCTACTCGCTATTAGAGGTACCGGTATGTACAGCTGTATGGACCACCGCCTGTAAAGGTCTCGCTGTTTGATGGTACAACATGCAGTGTGTGGTTTTCATGAGCCATAGGGACTGATGACCTCAGAAGTTAAGTCCCATAGTGCTCAGAGCCATCATGAGCCATAAAAGGGCGGAAATAATGTTTATGTTGATCTCTATTCCAACATTCTGCGGAAGTTCCGGAGCCGAAGTGATGCAAAACTTTTTTTGTGCGTGTACATTGTTCACAAATGGCTCTGAACACTATGGGACTTAACATCTGAGGTCATCAGTCCCCTAGAACTTAGAACTACGTAAACCTAACCAACCTAAGGACATCACACACATCCATGCCCGAAGCCGGATTCGAACCTGCGACCGTAGCAATCGCGTGGTTCCAGACTGAAGCGTCTAAAACCGCTCGGCCACCGCGGTTGTTTACAGTAACGGTCGTATCACATCGTCTTGGGCTACTCTGAAAATTACGTTTACATCTGTCGATTTTGTTCCGTTAGGGCGAAAATCTGGTGCGATATCTGATAAGCTCGTATTTTTTTTCACTAACCGCCAATGCGGGACGATCTCAGATGTCTTCCTGAAGTCAAGGAACGCGGTATCAATCTGAGCGCCATAGCTTACTATACTATGGACCTAATGGAGGAACAGATCGAGCTGTTTTTTGCAAGGCTTATGATTGCGGTATACATGTTAGGTTTCATAGAGGAGAATTTCGTATAGCCGGCCGCTGTGGCCGAGCTGTTCTAGACACTTCAGTCCGGAACCGCGCGACAGCTACCGTCGCAGGTTCGAATCCTGCCTCGAGCATGGATGTGTGTGTTGTTCTTAGGTTAGTTATGTTTAAGTAATTCTAAGTCTAGGGGACTGATGACCTCATATGTTAAGTCCCATAGTGCTTAGAGGCACCAGAACCATTTTTTAGACTTCCGTTCTTCAAAAACCTCATACTTCTTCTTCATAAAAATGTTTCATAATTCTACAACAGATTGACCTCGACGATATAGGTTTATAATTGCGGGAATCAGTTCTACGATCTTTTATGAAAACCAGAATGTGCGCTTTCTTCCAGTCGCTTGCCTTTGTTGCTCTAGCGATCTACCGTAAACTGCTGCGAGAAGGAGAGCAAATTCTTTAGCATAATCTTCGTAGAATCTTAAACTTATCTCGTCTGGTCCTGACGCTTTTCCTCTGTTAAGTGATTTTAGTTGCTTTTCTATTCCGCCATCGATTATGTCAGTATCTGCCAGTCAGGCGTTCGTACGACGACTAAAAGAAGGGACCATGTTATGATCTTCTGGGGTGAGACTATTTCGGATGACCGAATTCGGTATTTCGACTTCTCTCTGTTGTCTTCCGTTTCTGAGCCAGTATGGCCCCTGAGTGAATGAAGAGAGTATTTCGAATCGCTTACTGACTTTACATAAGACCAAAATATTTTAGGGTTTTTGCTGAGATCGATTGACAAAATTTTACTTTCAGTGATTGAACGCCTCCCTCGTTGCTCTCCTAATGCTCATTTTCGCTTCGTTCACCTTTTGTTGGTCAATTAGGTTTTGACTTCACTTGAATCTGTAATGTTTTTTACTAGTTCACATAGCTGATTTCTAACACGGCTATTAAACCACGGTGGGTCCTTGTCATCCCTTAAGGCTTTGCTGGGAACATACTTGTCTAAGGCATATTGAACGGTATTTTTAAATTTATTCCACTTTTGGTCCGTATCTTCGTTCTTATCACTGAATATTTTTGTTGACTAGTCAGATACTCTGCAATCTGTATTCTGTCACTCATGGTAAACAAAAATATCGTCTTCTTTGTTAATATTTCTTGTGAAGCCTGTAGTCGCAGCTGCTATAACGCCAGTTTGTGACGTGCATACTGTTACGGAACAAGTACGATGTCGGTATAGAGGGGGTGATGGTTCAAATTGCACTGTGGGACTTAACATCTGTCGTCATCAGTCCCCTAGACTTGGAACTACTTAAATCTAACCAACCTAAGGACATCGCACACATCCATGCCCGAGGCAGGATTCGAACCTGCGACCGTAGCAGCCGCGTGGTTCCCGACTGAAGCGCCTAGAGACGCTAGGCCACAGCGGCCGGCGAGCGGCAGTGATGGAAGAGATGCCCGCAAAGACATGGGGATGAACTGGGTATCACCTAGACGCTCTAGGGGCAACAAACGGAGCAAAAAACAAAGTTTATGAGACGAGCTACCATTTTCAGCCAAGTAAATAGCTGTATCGAGCTTAGCTCCTTAGAACCAAACTTCTGTAATCAGGGAAAGAGATTATGTTCAGCCTGTGTATAAAAGTTCTTAACTCGCCTCAGAGGACTGGCAGTTACGTTATTTTCAATTGGAAATGTTTCGTTGTGGTTGAAGTTACGGGTAATGTTAAGTTTCGCCTTGTTGCGCAACTCTGTAATACAGTACAATCATCATGAACTTCACCTCTCAGCCAGTGTGGAATGCTAGTTTCACAGCACAGTTCCGTGCCGGTGAGGAGTGGCTGGATTTTGGAGGGCGCAGATGCGCGAGTCGCACCGTTGGCACCAGGTGCTGTGAGCTGTTTGCCGTGCTGTGTAAAGAGCCCCCCGTGCGGCTGCTGAAGGCTGAAGGCTGCGGGACGGTGACAGCGCGGGAGAGGGCGCCCCGAGCAGCTCCCCTCGCCTCGCCTCACCGCGTCCTGCCTGCCAACTAGTTTAGCCGGCACTCCACTCTCCCATTACGGGCCATTACGGGCCACAGGGGACTCACAAAGGTAGGGCACGGGCCGCGCCGCTGCGCGCAATCGCGGGTCTGGAGCTGTTCTGTTACCGTACCGCCGCCCTGCTGGATACACCGAGGTGACGAAAGTCACGGGACAGCGATATGAACATTCACTACTGGCCATTAAAATTGCCACACCAATAAGAAATGCAGATGATAAACGGGTATTCATTAGACAAATATATTATACTAGAAGTGACATGTGATTACATTTTCACGCAATTTGGGTGCATATATCATGAGAAATCAGTACCCAGAACAACCACCTCTGCCCGTAATAACGGCCTTGATACGCCTGGGCATTGAGTCAAACAGAGCTTGGATGGCGTGAACAGGTACAGCTGCCCATGCAGCTTCAACACGATACCACAGTTCATCAAGAGTAGTAACTGACGTATTGTGACGAGCCAGTTGCTCAGCCACCATCGACCAGACGTTTTCAATTGGTGAGAGATCTGGAGAATGTTCTGTATCCAGAAAGTCCCGTACAGGACCTGCAACATGCGGTCGTGCATTATACTTCTGAAATTTAGGGTTTCGCAGGGATCGAATGAACGGTAGAGCCACGGGTCGAGCCGGCCGAGGTGGCCGAGCGGTTCTAGGGGCTACAGTCTGGAACCGTGCGACCGCTACGGTCGCAGGTTCGAATCCTGTCTCGGGCATAGATGTTTGTGATGTCCTTAGGTTAGTTCGGTTTAAGTAGTTCTAAGTTGTAGGGGACTGGTGACCTCAGCAGTTAAGTCCCATAGTGCTCATAGCCATTTGAACCATTTGCCACGGGTTGTAACACATCTGAAATGTAACGTCCACTGTTCAAAGTGCCGTCAATGCGAACAAGAAGTGACCGAGACGTGTAACCAAAGCACGCACCCCATCACGCCGGGTGATACGCCAGTACGGCGATGACGAATACACGCTTCCAATGTGCGTTCACCGAGATGTCGGATGCGACCATCATGATGCTGTAAACAGAACCTGGATTCATCCAAAGAAATGACGTTTTGCCATTCGTACACCCAGGTTCGTCGTTGAGTACACCATTGCAGGCGCTCCTGTCTGTGATGCAGCGTCAAGAGTAACAGCAGCCATGGTCTCCGAGCTGATAATCCATGCTGCTGCAAACGTCGAACTGTTCGTGCAGATGATTATTGTCTTGTAAACGTCTCCATCTGTTGACTCAGGGGTCGAGACGTGGCTGCACGATCAGTTACAGCCATGCGGATAAGATGCCTGCCATCTCGACTCCTAGTGATACGAGGCCGTTGTGATCCAGCACGGCGTTCCGTATTACCCTCCTGAACCCACCGATTCCATATTCTACTAACAGTCATTGGATCTCGACCAACGTGAGCAGCAATGTCGCGATACGATAAACCACAATCGCGATAGGCTACAATCCGACCGTTATCAAAGTCGGAAACGTGGTGGGACGCATTTCTGCTCTTTACACGAGGCATCACAACAACGTTTCACCAGGCAACGCCGGTGAACTGCTGTTTGTGTATGAGTAATCGGTTGGAAACTTTCCTCATATCAGCACGTTATAGGTGTCGCCACCGGCTCCAACCTTGTGTGAATGCTCTGAAAAGCTTATCATTTGCATATCACAGTATCTTCTTCCTGTTGGTTAAATTTCGCGTCTGAGGCACGTGATCTTCGTGGTGTAGCAATTTTAATGGCCAGTAGTGTATAACAGTGGCGGTAGTGTTACTTACACAAGGTATGAAAGGGCAGTGCGTTGGCGGATTTGTCATCTCTACTAAGGCGATTCATGTGAAAAGATTTACGACATCATTATGACCGCACGACAGCAATTGGCAGACTTTGGACGCAGAATGGTACTTGGAGTTAGACGCATGGGCCGTTCAGTTTCGGAAATCGTTAGGGAATTCAGTTATCCGAGATCCACAGTGTCAGGAGTGTGCCGAGGGTACCAGATTTCAGGCATTATTTGTCACCAAGGACAACGCAGTGGCCTACGGCCTTCACATAACGTCCGAGAGCAGCGGCGTTTGCGTGGAGTTGTCCTCCTACAAAGCAAGCAACACTGTGTGAAATAATAGCAGAAATCAGTAAGGGGCATACGACGAACGTATCTGTTAACGCAGTGCGGCGGAATTTGCCGTTAATGGGTTATGGTGGCAGACGAGTGCGTGTGGTAACAGCACGACATTGCATGTAGCACCGCTCCTGGGCTCGCGACCCTATCGGTTGAAGCCTAGACGACTGGAAACCGTGGCCTGATCAGAACAGCTCCGATTTCAGTTGGTACGAGTGGGTAACAGCTGATGATAGGATCCGAGTGTGGCTCAGATACCACGAAACCATTGGCCCAAGTTGTCAACAAGGCACTGTACAAGCCGGTGATGGCTTCATAAAGGTGTAGGCTGTGTTTACATTGAATCAGCTGGGCCCTCCAGTCCAACTGAGGGTAAATGATTATGGTCAGCTAGTTGGAAACCATATTCCCAAACAAATGCGCTACATGTCACCGGCCCACAATTGTGCGCAATTGGTTTGAAGAATGTTCTGGACAATTCAAGCGAATGATTTGGCCACCCAGATCGTCCGACACGAATCCCATCGAACATTTATGGGACATAATCGAGACATCAGTTCGTGTACAAAATCCTGCACTGGCAATTATTCCTACAGTGGACTTCCGACGACGTGTTGAGTCCATGTCACACTGAGCTCCTGCGCTATACCTGACAAAAGAGTGTCAGACACGATATGAAGTGGCATCCCGTGACCTTTGTCACCTCAGTGTGTGTGGTCCACACTGCTAACAGTCAACCTCCAGCCCTCAGTGAAGTAATCTCTTATAGTGTGGGGAAACGTCTGACCACCAGCATCCATAATGGTCCGAATCTACCTGTAAATTGATGCATATAAACTCTGAAGTTAATGTCCGGTCGAGTATATGAAACTGCTCGAGGGAGGATTCGAAAGGTGCCTGGAGATGATGATGCTTTAATAAAAACGATCAAATCAGGAGCAAAATTAATACAAAAGGACCTTACAAAAATTATATTTAATTATTATTATAATTATTTTTTTGGAGATATGGCTCGTCTATGAGACTGAATGAAAGCCTGTTTGTTTTTATGCCATAAGAGTTTCTCTCCTCCTTGTTTACTAAGCGTCCACTGTAGCCTGTAATACACATTTTCCAAATAGAGCAGGTTAAATTTTTTTGCACATCTTAAGGAGATAATCTAAGAAAATTGTTTGGAAAAAGATTCTGTAAAGGAAAGGAACTTTAAACAGGCAGAGCAAAACGTAAAGGGTAAAGTCGGGTAAGAGTACGCGTCCGGTAAGAGTTCGCAGAGGCATTTTCTCTACATTGGCAACATTGACAAACTACGAAAAACTACAGCATGTGATCAAAAGTATCATGACGTCCCCAAAAAACATACGTTTTTCATATTAGGTGCATAGTGCTGCCACATACTTTCAGGTACTCCATATCAGCGACCTCAGTAGTCATTAGGCATCGTGAGAGAGCAGAATATGGCGCTCCCTGGTACTCATGAACTTCGAGCGTGGTCAGGTGATCAGGTGTCACTTGTGTCATACGTCTGTACGCGGTATTTCCGCACTCCTTAATATCCCTAGGTTCACTGTTTCCAATGCGATAGTGAAGTGGAAACGTGAAGGGACACGTACATCACAAAAGCGTACAAGCCGACCTCGCCTTTTGACTGATAGAGACCGGCGACAGTTGAATTGGGTCGTAATGTGTAACAGGCAGACATCTATCCAGACCATCACACAGGAACTCCAACCTGCATCAAGATCCAGTGCAAGTACAATAACAGTTAGGCGGGAGGTGAGAAAACTTGTATTTCACTGTCGAGCGGCTGCTCATATGCCACACATCACGCCGGTAAATGCCAAACGACGCCTCGCTTGGTGTAAGGGGCGTAAACATTGAACGTTTGAACAGTGGAAAAACGTTTTGTGAAGTGACGAATCACGGTACACTATGCGGCGTTCCGATGGCAGGGTGTGGGTATGGCGAATGCCCGGTGAACATTGCCTGGCAGCGTGTGTAGTGCCAACAGTAAAATTCGGAGGCGGTGGTGTTATGGTGTGGTCGTTTTATGGAGGGGACTTGCACTCCTTGTTGTTTTGCGTGGCACTGTCACAGCACAGGCCTACATTGATGTTATAAGCACCTTCTTGCTTCCCACTGTTGAAGAGTAATTCGAGGATGGTGACTGCATCTTTCAACATCGAACACCTGTTCATAATTCACAGCCTGTGGCGGAGTGGTCACACAACAATAAAATCCCTGTAATGGACTGGCCTGCACAGAGTCCTGACCTGAATCCTATAGAACACCTTTGGGAAGTTTTGGAACGCCGACTGCGAGGCCTTACCGACCGCCATCGATATCTCTCCTCAGTGCAGCACTCCATGAAGAATGGGCCGCCATTACCCATGAAACCTTCCAGAACCTAATTGGTATGTCTGCGAGAGTGGAAGCGATCGAACCGCGGTATTGATCGTCTAGGCATGGTTGAACTACAGACAACACGAGCCGTGTACCTGCTTCCGGGTGGAATGACGAAGTGATCGGCTGTCGGATTCCCTCCGTCTAATAGGCGGTTGCTTACATCTTTGGGCGGGTTTAGTGACATCTCTGAACAGTCAAAGGGACAGTGTCTGTGATACAATATCCACAGTCAACGTCTGTCTTCAGGAGCTCTGGGAAGTGGGGTGACGCAAAACTTTTTTTGATGTGTGTATAATATTTTCAAATATATTTCTTTATTATTTTTATTTTTAGGCAAGACCCAACTTTTTGCAGCGCAAGTTCGAAAGGTTAAATTCTGTTTGTTTCTACATATGATTTTTTAAGATCTTAGTATCACATGTGTCACACTGTATTTGTATATATTTGTACCTCGTTGTTATGCGTGCACCACGATGACCAGTTTTGGCGTTTGTGAAGACATTTCAATTAACCGCTTCACTTTCAGTCTCTCTCTCTCTCTCTCTCTCTCTCTCACTCTGTGTGTGTGTGTGTGTGTGTGTGTGTGTGTGTGTGTGGTTTTCTTCTATGTGGATGGCAGCGTCAGTTGTGGGGAGACTGAGTGAGTCACTACATAGTCTGGTTTTGTTCTGCATCTCGTGTTTCTTTTAGAGGTTATTTGATGCTAAGAAAATAGAAATTAGAAAAGAAACCTAAACAATTCTGTGGTTGGTCTGGTTCAGAAAAAAAGAAAGAGGTAAGACATAAGTAACTATAAGAGCTATCGGCGTCTTCTCTGTAACTTACAATATACTTCGTAAAATCATTAACTGTTGTATAGAAGAAAACACTAAATTTTTCTCAGTCGCTAACTTCTCAACTCCAGCTTCTCCTCTAAGTCACTCGAAGTTTGTAACCGCAGTCCAATTTCTGTACAGATTATAGATAACCATTCGCTCGTTTTATTTTATCCCTTCGACCTTCAGAATTTCCAAGACTGTATTTTAGTCAACAATGCTACAAATAGTAGTTTCTCCTTTTTTGGAATGTATCTTCCGAGACAGGTCGCAGTGTTCGTATTGCCTCACGTGTACCTATAGTTCTCCTGAACTCAAAGTAATTTTCTGCCAAATTTTCGTCTTACATCTTCGTGGAACGCCGTTATGTTTTTTTCCAGATTTATGGAAACCAGCGTTGAGTGAGATCAATACGTCGGGTTCGGAGAGGTGTAGGTAAGCCACTACATGTTGCACCGCTGTTCTTAAGTGCCAGTAAAGCTAAGCAGCTCGTGACACTGACGGGATTCTCGCTATTGATCGCCGATGCCTCTCGCCGTGCTGTAAGTTCCACGAGTGAATGGTAGTGAGCTGGGGATGTATTCGACACGTCAGAGGCAAGCAAAAGTATGACATGAAATCGTGTTATCCGATGGCATGGTCTAACAGCACATATTTAGTTCGCCCAATCAGCTCCTTTATGCACTGCTTAGAATTTTTTTTTTTTGAGTATGGCTGCAGAACGCAGGATAAAGTAGTTTGCTTTTGTGTTTACTACTTTTGAAGAACTAACGTCGAAATCTGTCTTCTGACACGTCAGTGTTGAGTGTTTTAGAAATATTTGGTTTCCAGAATGAGATTTTTACTCTGCAGCGGAGTGTGCGCTGATATGAAACTTCCTGGCAGATTAAAACGGTGTGCCCGACCGAGACTCGAACTCGGGACCTTTGCCATTCGCGGGCAAGTGCTCTACCATCTGAGCTACCGAAGCACGACTCACGCCCGGTACTCACAGCTTTACTTCTGCCAGTATCTCGTCTCCTACCTCCCAAACTTTACAGAAGCTCTCCTGCGAACCTTGCAGAACTAGCACTCCTGAAAGAAAGGATATTGCGGAGACATGGCTTAGCCACAGCCTGGGGGAGGTTTCCAGAATGAGATTTTCACTCTGCGGCGGAGTGTGCGCTGATATGAAACTTCCTGGCAGATTAAAACTGTGTGCCCGACCGAGACTCGAACTCGGGACCTTTGCCTTTCGCGGGCAAGTGGTCTATCATCTGAGCTACCGAAGCACGTCTCACGCCCGGTACTCACAGCTTTACTTCTGCCAGTATCTCGTCTCCGGGCGTGAGTCGTGCTTCGGTAGCTCAGATGGTAGAGCACTTGCCCGCGAAAGGCAAAGGTCCCGAGTTCGAGTCTCGGTCGGGCACACAGTTTTAGTCTGCCAGGAAGTTTCAATATTTGGTTTATCCATAAATTACATGCACTGATCAGCCAGAACGTTATGACCACCTCCTAATAGCCCATAAATACACCTTTGGCACAGATAACAGTGGAGATGGGTAGTGCATGGAAGAAATATTTGATAGGTCGCTGGAGGGAACTGGCACCACACCTGCCAACACACGTCACCTAACTCCCGTAAATTATAGACAGGGGAGCGATGAACTTTGGCGTCATATTCAATTACATCCCAGAAGTTCAGATCTGGAGAATCGGGGGGCACGTACATCAAGTTGAACTCACCATTGTATTACTCGAACCATCTCACTCCTGACCTTGAGACATGGTGCATTATCCTGCTGAAATATGCAACTGCCGTCGGGAAACATTACCCTCATGAAGGGGTGTACGTGGTCTGCAACCAGTGTACTATACTTTTTGGCCGTAATGGTACGTTGCATGATCTCCACTGGACCCATCGATGTACACGTGAATGTTTCGCACAGTATAATGGAGCCGCCGCCAGCTTGTCTCTGTCCTGCAGCACGGGTGTCACGGAGCTGTTCCCCTGGAAGGCCACAGATCCGCGTCCTCGTATCGGTATGATTAAGAAGGTACTGGAATTCATCAGACCAATCGACACTCTGCCACTGCGCCAACGTCCAGTACCGGTGGTCACGTGCTCATTGCAGTCGTAGATGTCGAAGTCGTGGTGTTAACATTGACACATGCATGGATTGTCGGCTGTGAAGGCGCATCGTTAGCAGCGTTCGGAGTACTGTGTGTCCAAACAAACTTGTACTCTGTCCAGCATTAAGGCCTGGAGTTAGTTTCGTCACAGTTATCCGCGTGTACCGTTTTACCAGTCTGACAGCCTACCACGTCCGACATCTGTGACGAGGGGTGGCCGCCCAAACACATGACGTCTGGACGTGTTGAACAGACTCACCGCAGCAGACGTCCTACATCCGACAAGTTGTGCAGTTCTCAAAATGCTCATGCCGAGCCTCCGGGCCATCGCAATCTGCCCTAGGTGAAACTCATATAGATCCTAAATCTACACACAGACAGTACATCATTGATACTATACGCACCGTGCAGTTGTCGGATTAGAAGTCATTTCCTGCCAGGTGACTCTGCTATCGCATGGACGGGCTTATATCGACAGTAGGTCAGTGGTTATAATGTTGTGGCTGTAAACACCCTGAAGATTTCTTTTAATTAGTACATCAGAAGGTAAACGTAGGTAAACGAATATCAAACTCATGTCTATATGTAACTACTGGTGACTGTTCTGCAAACATACAAGATATAAAAGATTTTTTCTTTTATTGAACTATTAATTACGTTTTAGAGCATTGCATCTAGTGCAATCTACACTTTCTGCCGCTGGCGTAGAGCTTTTGCGTACAGAAAGTAAGAAGAAGCGGTATGAAATGGTACCAACAAATGAGATACATAGTAGGAGAGGTTAACTGAAGGCTTAGATTTATTGGTGGTATTCTCCACCAGTGCAGTGTATCTGTTAAAGAAACCACAGAAAAGGCTCTAGTGCGACCTAATCCAGAGTACTGCTCTAGTGTTTGAGCTCGCTATCAGGAGATCCTGACGAAGGACTTCAAAAGACTTCAAAGCCGCATTGCTACTATACTAACAATTAGCCCACGTGGAATGCTTCGAGAATATTTATGGGAATCTCTTCACAGGCGGGACGTTTTTCTCGTGCAATACTATTTGTTGAAATATAGAACTTGAATTCGAGACGAAAGGGATGGCATAGTGGTTTAGGTCGTGTACTTGCCATAAGAGCGATTGAATACAATACTATTCAAAGAATATGAGAGTTTTGATTACAAAGAAGTGTCTGAAACGTTGAAAATGTCTCTATGAACGTAATTATTTTCGGGTTTGTTTCTAAAGAGACTTTTTCTGTTGCTAGCTACAAATTTATTTTTAACTGCCTTTTGCACGACGCTTGCTGGGAAATGATTCCCATTTCCACATGCGTTTTTCGTGGATTATGAAATTTATTTGTGGTATTTCCAATTTATGAGATGCTGCGTTGTTCTATTTCCTTCACTATATTCTATAATGAACTGTAATTTTGTATATACATTTGATAGCGAAACACACATATTAAACATCATACACAATTTGCTGTTCACAAGACAAACTGAATTCTTTTTTTTTCTTTATTGTATTTCGATTCCCCCCACACCCTGAGGGGGGGGGGGGACTGATAGCAGCGTAATAGGCCCCTATTCACCCTACAGAAAAGTGGAAAACATAATGAGAATATAAACAAACAATAAAAACAGTTAATAAACGGTGACATTTTAAAAAACTGTAAAATGGCGAAAGTTGTTGAATTTAAAATGTAAAAACATGGAGTTGAGAATACAGATGAAGACACACAGTAAGTAAACAGGCACAATTAAAAAAACACGGCGACAGTCTGTTTTCTGTTCGCACAAGATAAAAGCTAGCGACAGTATGGTGGCTGTTCACAACACTGACAGGGGACGCACAACACTGAACACTCACTGGAAACAGCACTACAGAGGTGACACGGCAGCAGATGTGGATGGGGCAGGACCCAGACCAATGAGGGTAAAAAAAGGGGGGCAGGCAAGGAAAAGGGGGGCGAGCCGATGGAGGGAGAGGACAGAGAAAAAAGAGGGGGCAGGGAGACGCAGAAGGAGTGGGGGAGGCAGTGGAGGGGAAAGCAAAACGACTTGGGGGAGAGAAGGGATTCAGAGAGAGGGTAGGTAGGGAGAAAACAGGATGGAAGGGGGGATGAGGGAGCCCAGGAAAAGGACAGAGGGAGGGAGGGGGAGGTGAGGATCAGAGTTGATAGGAGGGATAAATGGAGGGATAGAGGGCATCATTTGGGAGGGGGAGGTGATGGAGACAAATTGAAAACAGCAAATGCACAAAAATAAAGCAAACGTGGAAAAACAAAACAGTAACGAAGATATTTTTAGGACAGTCAACAGAGATAATGCTATAGGTCATCCACGGAGTATGATGTACAGAGTATGATGTACTTTCCCTATATGAGCCAGTGTAGACGGAAAACTATTTACTGAATCGATACCCAACTAAATAAGATTGGTGTTCAGACTGTGCACTGCAGGATTTCCGTTGTTATAGTGTTAGTACACGACTTTCCGTTAGGCTCCAGTACTGGTGCGGCGCCACAAGGCTGAAACACAAGTACCAGTGTGCATTACAGCTGCAAACAGTAAACATGGGTCTGGACAAGGTGAACAGGGCTTTACTCGTGAAGTTGTTTTATCACAATAGCAACAGTGCCGCTGGTATTCACGTGTATCGTGTAGTCAGGGAATACGGAAATAGTGGTACAAAGTATGGGTAATTTATTCGAAATGGCGACTGGGATGTCCCGCCCCCCCCCCCCCCCCCTGCATATTGACCCCACCCCTCCAATCCCCTCATGATGTCACCCTCCTATAACCTGTAAATGGCGGAAAATTTCAAATTTTGGCTGGAAGTAGAACCCTTTGGCTACCTCCACCAACCAAACTCCCACCACTCCTATCACATCACCCACCCCATCCATCACCATCCCGCCCCTGGCATGGATAGGAACGGTCAATCTGCAAGAAATTGCTAGAGAGGAAGAACAGGTCACTGTACATTATTTATTTTCAATGGGCACCACCACCCTCTCCTCTACTTTTCGTCGCCCCCAACCCCCAGTTTTTAGAGTTTCATCTGCTTGTTTGGAAGCACCATCAGAGAGACAAAAAATTCAGAGTCGTATAGCTGTTGTGGTGTTTTCGCTCTGCTGAAACGCTGGGTGGCTTTCGTTTTGCACAATTACATATCTTAAAATTCATGATACTTTTCGAAACACGCAACAGATCGGGAAAAGAAAACAGACACAGCAGATCTGACGTCTAAAAGACTCTCCTATAAATCGAAGCAATGTCCTACAGATGAGAAATGGCTGGAAGTTTTCGATGAATTTTCTATGTGCTACAACTGCTGGTCTGGAGATGCTATAAAGCCACGATGGCGGATGGGGCAGAGCATCCAACCTTTCCAGATCAGAGGAGGAACGTCTGCCTGAACTTTGCGCTGAACGCTCGAACGAAGAAGACATTTTGTTACCCTCTGACGTCACTGAACTTTCCGTAGGTGCCTTGCTGTATCTCTATCGTGTTCAAACCAGTGTGTTGAGGCTCCTATCCTCCTCACAAGGGACGTCTTGTGACTCTCTGATGTCATGCAACATCATGTGAATGAGAATCCTGATTAGTCCTTACTGAATTTACCTCCATCCAGCCTACATCACCACATGCGATTGTACCACACTACCATGTTCCTATGTCCCTTCAGTAAACACAATTCGTATCCCACACCATACAAAATCATCACTTCCATATCCTACATATAACTTTAGACCGCCAGAAACTACTACGTACACTGAACAGACACACAAATCGTAAAAACAGAAGCACATGCACCGTATATATTCGCAGCGTTAGACATCCCCCACTGATGAGAGCTCATCACCTGTGAGATTGGTCTGTCATCCAGCGCGGCCAACGGTCACGAGGTAAGAGCCCATGGACACGCTGGCCCGCGCTCTGCAGACAGTGGTCACTCTCTTATCTGCTATACAGAGGATGGGCTTGATCCTCCGGCACAGATGCGTCCACTACCAGTGGCTCCCGGCCCGAACTGCTTGGTGCCGTGGTTTCTGCAAGTGTTGCGACGATCTCCAGACTCAGGGATTACAAAAATAGTTACTCTCTGAGCTCTGTCGATAAGAATACTGTGGTAATCGAGAATTAATATACCAGTCTCTAAATCGATATCAGCACCAATATCCAATCTGATACGCCAAAACCACAATATTTTTAACACTTTTACGCTGAAATCATCGAGTAGAATGTGAAAATTTCCAGAATTATATGTATTTTCAGATGGTTTCTAGGAATATCATACCATTTACGCGACTGTTCTCGATATGAACCACATATCAGAATCAGTTCCGTTGGAGGTAGCTGAAAATGGCAGTGAGAATTTCAAACAATTTGCTGGAGACAGTGCAGGGCTTTTGGAGTGTGCTCGCAATACCACTATTGGAAACAATAAACTGATCTATCAGGAATTTGCCGTCACGATTGGAAGTGGTGCTTCATAACAATATATTCCGAAGTCGGTTGGCTCTGCTACACCGAGAAGAAGAAGGAGGGGAAAGGGTCTGCCACGTGACAAGATAGCAACAACAACAAATCAACCTATTCTTAAGCAAATACTACTCCACCTTTCCGCTCCAAGACAGAGTCCATTGGGATGTGCTGAGAATCACTCAGCGCCACACTTAGCAGCCGTCACCCCGTAAACACATACATTTAAACAGCGATCCATTCCATAGCAGTTGCCATGGTTAGACGTCGGAGATCGCAGCAACTTCCGTAAGCCACCGCCACTGGCCGTCTTCGCGCCCCACATCTCCCGGCATCCACAGCCGGCCGTAGCGATCCTCACAAGCTGGAGAGGCTGCTGCAGTAATTGCCAATCAGTCAGCTGGTCAGTTTACGTGGGGAGGAATAATTGTCCAGCGCAGACACTCGCCGTATTGAATTGAGCCGTGCTGCGGCTCGCGTTGGTGCTGTTTGTAGGTTTCCGCCCTCTCTTGGAGGCCAGACGGTATCGTTAGTTGCCATGGTTGCCGTTGTTTGTTTTCTTCTCGGAACCACTCAGTTCCACTCAGTTTCGCAAGCGTTTCCTTTCCGCTAGTAGCAGCAGCGGCGGTTATCGGTATGTAGTAACTGTTGCCCTATTTTGGGGCGACGTCATTGTGTTCCGGGTCGTGTGAATGTGCGAGTTCGGTTGGGGACTCAGGAGTAGCCAGGTCCGCGCAGTGCCAGAACATGCCAGGACCGCCGGCGGCACGGATGGACTGCTGGATGGAAGGGGTGTGGTCACGAGGGTGCACGCCCTCGTCGTAAACCGGATCCAGCAGTCTTTAAGATGAGTGCATTTCAGTCCAAGTAGAGAAACGTCCATCATTGTAATATCTCACGATTCTCCAGCGACTTGGGTTCGTGTTGCTGCTCATAGTGTTGCCGACGCGAAGAGCAGCGAGTGGAGTACTTGGGGAAGGCGGATCTGATTAGCTTTTCTCGACTTCTTATTACTGTTTACTGCCGGTTACTTCTTACTGCCGGTTACTTCTTACTGCCGGTTACTTCTTATTACTATTCACTGCCGGTTTTTACTATTTACTGCCGGTTTCTGAAGAAGAGAAATTTGTTAACATCGAGTACAGATTTAAGTGTCAGGAAGTCGTTTCTGAAAGTATTTGTATGGAGTGTAGCCATGTATGGAAGTGAAACATGGACGATAACTAGTGTGGACAAGAAGAGAATAGAAGCTTTCGAAATGTGGTGCTACAGAAGAATGCTGAAGATAAGGTGGGTAGATCACGTAACTAATGAGGAGGTATTGAATAGTATTGGGGAGAAGAGAAGTTTGTGGCACAACTTGACTAGAAGAAGGGATCGGTTGGTAGGACATGTTTTGAGGCATCAAGCGATCACAAATTTAGCATTGGAGGGCAGCGTGGAGGGTAAAAATCGTGGAGGGAGACCAAGAGATGAATACACTAAGCAGATTCAGAAGGATGTAGGTTGCAGTAGGTACTGGGAGGTGAAGAAGCTTGCACAGGATAGAGTAGCATGGAGAGCTGCATCAAACCAGTCTCAGGACTGGAGACCACAACAACAACAACAACAACTGCGATCAACTTGTTACAATTTCTTAAGTTCAGCCAACGGTAATTTTTCTTGCCTGGTGGCCGCTGACGCCCCAGTTACCTGCCCTGTGGGTAAGCGTGTGTAACGGCAGTGTACGTTTCCTCGCCTTGCCGCTGCTGTCCGGTAAGGCGTGTAGTTTTGACAGCTTTCTTGATTTTAGGTTGGTTGGTGATTCTTCTACTCTGGTGGTAGTGATTCCTTTCTCGTTCCGGGCACTCTAAGCACAGCATTCTGGGGATGTAGTGCAGACCGCCGGTTCCGGCTTTGGCGTATTTTTCCATCGTTGCATTTGGTTTATCGGACGTCAGGTAGCTTCAGCAAGATTATCATTAGTCATTCGTTAGACTGTCACTAGTCTGAGTTACCATCTTGTGAAGTGAATGCAATTCTTGGCTGCCTATCTTACCGGTCGCGAAAGTGTTGGTTGCCGGATCTTCTCAGAGGTCGATTCCTAGAGTACCGTCGGTGGCCCCTTGGTTCTTGTAAGACATGTGTGTTCTAAAAGGAGGTCTGACGGCCAGTGGTTCAATGTAACGCTCCTTCAGTCCACGCCTTCGGCGGGTATAATCTCAGTACCCTTTAAGCAACTTATATACTGGTCCTTGTGTTTTTTTATTGTATTATTTATTACAATACTTTGTAAGGCCTACATTGAAAGTTATATATTTCTAGTTAATAGTTCTGGTCGCCTTCTGGAATAAATCTAGCAGTGTAGTGTTCAGTGGATGTTAAGGGTTGTGTTACATAGTTTACCATAATCTTATTTCCCCCGTTTGGTGATCAGTTGCTTGTTTTTCTGGTTTTTTTTTTTTTTAATTAACCTTTGCTATTGTATTTGCTGTTTTACAGCAGGTTTATAAATTTTTTATATTATTGACGTTCCTGGCGTGTAAGGCCATCAGCCGTGATTGTTGTCATTTGACTTAAAATTCTAATTTGGTATTTGTATTTACGTAGTAAGCCTTAAAACCTTATTTGCTGTCATTCCTGGCATCTGATGGCTTCTGCTGTGTTTGTGGCGACTTACCTTTAATATTTTAATACCTGTAAGCTGCAAACTGCAACGAGTTCTTAAACAATTCATTGCCATTCCTGGCGTGTAAGGCCTTCTGCCCAGATCACAGTGGCTTGCTTTTAAACATTATCATCTGTATTTAATGGTGATTAGCTAAATTGGAGAAAGATCCATTTATTTCCGACATCCCAAGAGCAAAATACCTACAATCTGTTCTCGATTCTGATTGACTTCATGGAAGTGGCGAATTCGAGACATCTCGTGGATACTGAGACGCCGGAGGGGTGGGGGGTGGCTGAATTAATGTTTCCACAGTAGTTAGCAGACCCTTCTAAGTTATTCTTTCTTAGTTAATTGTGACAGTTCTTTCTGCTCTGGCATACGCTGACTATCGAGCAAGACGTACGCAACATAAATAAAAGACGCCAGGGCTTTTTAATTTTCATTACGCCCTCTATTCCTCAACAAATATGCGATAACGACCATTTGGCTGAAGGTTTTGTTGCTGGGAAGCTATGGTAGGCCGTCCGAAACGATACGAGTGTGAACGTGTCATAATTTTCGCACAGTATTCACCTATAAATAATAATCATACTAACTGTCGAGAATGTTATGCTTTTGGAACGTGAAGTTTTCGTTTTGTAAACCCCTACACAACATGTCAATGCAGGGGTTCATCGAGGTCTGCTATAGTGTACAAACCGAGCAGGCAATACGGCTGTGACATCATGCATACGCAGAAAGTCCTCTCACTTCGTTTTGGGCAGGCTTCGCCATCGCTTGTGTTGAGAGTATTCTCCGATTTTTACACGGAATATTCAGTATGGCGCCTGCCCCCCCCCCCCCTTCTCCCCCTTCGACCGTGTAAACTGACCGGTCGACTGATTGGCAGAAATATAAGCAGTCTCTCTGGCCTCTGAGCGTCAGGTATTGCCGGCGTAATGGATGCCAGGAGATGTGGGGCACGGAGACAACCGGCAGTATTGGCCTACGGAAGCCCCTGCGATCTCCAAAATCTTACCATGGCAAATACTACAAAGTGGATCGTAGCTTAAGTATATGCGTTTACAAAGTACCATGTCCCTTTGGTGACGGCTGCCGTGTGTGGCGTGCAGTGCTTCTCAGTACATCCCACTGGACTTTGTCTTGCAGCGGAGTGGTATTTGTTTAAATAAAGGTAGATTTGTTGTTGTTGCTATCCTACGATGTGGTAGACCCTTTCCCCTCCTTCTGCTTCCTGGTTTAGCGGAGACAACCGACTTCGGAATTCTACAGTGCTTTAAAAATACACTCAGCAGACCTGTAGGTGGTCGGCAACTACACAACTGTGATGGGATAAATTCCCACCGAAATTTCAAATTACAACCATCATTTTATACAGCGCAGCTCCCAGTCGCAACATCAAATTCTTGATTGGTGGGCATGTTATTTCCAACAATGTTATTGCAAACACACGCCAATGAAACTTCTACACTGTCTCGCGCTAACTGTTTAAGGACATAGCGCAGGTACCTCCAACGGAATGGATTCTGTTGTGTGGTTGATATCGAGAACAGTCGCATAAATGGTATAACACTCCGGCAAACCATGTTAAAATACATGAAATTCTGGAAATTTGCATATGCTACTTGATGATTTTAGCATAAAAGTGTCCCAAGTATCGTCGGTTTGGCCTGTGAAATCGGATATTGCAGCTGATATTGGTTTCGACATCGGTAAATTAATTCGCTATTCCGAAAGTATTTATCATCGCGAGAGCTCAGAAGATAAATATCCTTGTAACCCTAAGTCTCGAGATGGTCGGAACTCGTTTCAGAAACCATGGCAACAAGCAGACCGGGCCGGAAACAGTACCGTTCCAAAATGGGATTTTCACTCTGCAGCGGAGTACCGTTAGTGGACGAATCTGTGTCAGAGTGTCCAGCCCAGCCACTGTACACCAGTTCGGAGAGTTAGCTCTGTATGCAGAGGGCGCCACGATCTTTCATGAGGGCAGCGTGTACATGGGCAGTTACCTATTGACCTTTGGCCGCGGTGGATGACCGACCGACCTCGCAGATGAAGAGCTTGCTTCAGTGGGGGACACCTAGCGCTGCGACTACACACGGTGCATTTACTTCGGGATCTGTGTGTCTTTTCGGTATATATAGAGTGTGTCTGGCGATCGAATGCTATATGCAAGATTTGGAAGTGATGATTTTGTATGGTGCAGGATGCGAATCGTGTCTACTACAGGGACGTAGGGACATAATATAGTGTTACAAACGTCTGTGATGATATGGTCTGGTTGGAGATCAGCTTCGCGCCGAAAAATTCAAGCTTTCCTCGACAGTACCAGACCAGTGTAATTGAGTAAGTGCCTTTGGCAATAGTTTCATAATTTTTAGACCACTTTTGCAAGGTTTAACTGTCAGTGAAATATGACTGCTGTATTTTTTGGATCTGTACACAATATTTTTCCACTGAAATTCTTGTAATTCGTCCATTTGTAGAAGTTGGCGGCAGAGCTCCCACACCAGTAGCAGCAGTTTGGCGGGTAAATTCAGAAAGAACCAATCAGAATGCTCCATTCACAAGAAAGTTCCACGACGTCAGAAAGTCACAAGACATCGTTCGTGGGTGGCATAGGAGTCTCTACAGACTGGTTTGAACAAGGCAGGGACAGAGGAAGGCTTCTACGAGAAGTTCTATGACTTCAGAGAGTCAGGTGATGTCTTCTTTTCTCGAGCGTTTAGAGACAAGTGCAGGCAGACAACCCTTCTCTTGTTTGGGTAGGTTGGATGCTCTCGCCCATCTGCCATCGTGGCTTTAGAGCATCTCCAGACCAGGAATCGTAGTACATCGAAAATTCACCGAAAATTCTAGCCATTTTTTTCGTCTGTAGAACTGTGCTTGAAATTCTAGGAGAATCTGTTAGACATCCGTTCTGCTGTGTCTGTGCGTTTTTTTTGTGATCTGTTGTGATGTTTCGAAATGTCTCATGAAGTTTTTGATATTTAATTCTTCAGATGTTCGTGCCTGTGCTTACACACCTGTATGGATTTAACATTGTAGAACTGTGCTTCGGAAAGTAAGGAAAATAAACAGTAAGTGCCTTAACATCCTTGATTTCAGCAGCGAAAATAAACTAAGGCCACAGCCTTTCAGAAGAGTGATGTACGCCACAGCAACTGTAATGACTCTGAAATTTTTGTCCCTCTGACAGTGCCTCCAAACAAGCAGCCCAAAACTCTAAATTGGGGATGGGGGGCGGCGGAAAATGGAGGAGGATGGCGGTGGAGTATACACAGAATAAATGAAGTACACTAACCTAACCCACCTCCCTGATAGTTGAGTGCAGACTGACCATTCCCTGCCCTTTCAGGGCGTGGGTGGTGGAGAGAGGTGGGTGATACAGTACAAGTGTGGGAGGGGGTGTGGGGAGTTTATTTAGTGGATGTAGCTCAAGTGATCTATTTCCTGGCAAAATTTGAAATTTCTCGCCATTTCCAGCTTGGTGGGTGGTGGCAGCATGGGGCAAGTGGGGGGGGGGGTCTCAGCCACAATTTTGAATAAATTATCTGTCCGAGGACATATTGAAAGGGTACAGTACCGCCCGACATTGAAAACATGTACAACATACTTCATTATTCTTGTCAGAACAACATATTTTTTCTAATAATAACTCAATTTCAATTAATACAGCAAAGCCGGATACCAGTGTGGGAAAGAATGACAATTTATTTATTTAATTGATCACATGTGCACTCCCACAAAATAAATCCCTACATCCAGTTTGGTGAGATCTGTGGAATGAATGAATGTATGGTCGTCTGCTAACCGCAGATAGTGAATGTGAATATATGATCATCTTTGAGACGATCCTTTGGCCACCTTTGGTGGAACCAAAGAGATGAAACTTACCGGAGCTTTGAGCGCCTGAAATGTGGCTGACCAATACGGTAGCATGGTCTTTCCCCACCTCGACAGAGGTGCGAGATGACCTGAAGAACGGCCATGTTTCAGCACTCTGCCGCTGGATCTAGTGTTGGTAAGACCTGTCTTAGGCGTGCTCCGTAAGACAAAAGAGTGGAGACATGGTATGCATGTGAAATACTTAAGAGTAGTTTGGAATAATAATTTCTCTATTTCAGGAACTTTTGTGGGGAGAATTAAATGTCAGGCAGGTAATATTAATGGGATCGTAGTAATCTTCGGAAGTGACCAACGGTCACAATGAAACCACGTGTAGCAATAAGTTGAAATACTTCCGAGTGCTTAAGTTAAGCTGAATTACTAGCGTGTGTACTATAAGTTGGAAATATTTAAGAAATGGCGTGTGCAGGACTTGAAATTAGAGACGAGTACTTCCATGTGGTGAGTACTGTGTGATCTCAATCACCAATGTAAAGCCATGCCCAGTGGGCGGAATTTCTCATGTGTTATTGTTGCAGATTATAGAATTTGTGTGTTTAGTTTATAGAATTTATCGGAATAAATAAGATAGTGAAAAGAAAAAGATTGGTGACCTTTTCCTTCGAATTGTATGTTGCTATGATATCCAGAATTTATAATGTGTGCGCCATTCATATTCAGTGCGATGGCCACGTGTTGATCAAAGCCGTTAAATAAGAAAGAAAATGTGGTATTGCCAGTGCGTAGTGAACAGTCATAGTTGTGTAAATTACTAATAGTCAGAAGTGCGTTTCCGTTGCGTAATATTCATACAGAAGAATAATTTGTAACTTAATTGTGAGAACTAGAGTTCATGTTACTCGATAAATAAGAATGAATCCACTCGCTTGGCAGACAACTCATCTTGCAGGCCTGACTGCTTGATGCCACAGTATGAGCAAGGCAAGCAGGTGCCTCTCAATACTTTGTTCAACTACTTATGGAGAGTTCTTCTTTCCACACCAGTTTTGAAGAACATGGTTCGGAAGTTTGAATTAAGTGGTGATGGGAATTGCTCCTGGAAGACGTCAACGGTCAATTCGGCCACTAATGTTTGATGAAGTTACTGCATCCATGGCTGAGAATACTGGACGTAATGTATGATCTTCAAGCAGTACACGATCTGTGTCACGACAGCTGAATATCCTATGGTCCACTATTCGAACAGGCTGCGAGCAACTGTGAAATGGCAGATGGTGGTTACATTGAGTAACGTTTGGGACCTGGAACGTAAGCAGTGTATGCAATTAACAAATTTAAATTTGTTTCTTTCAATAGTTTATTCATTATTTCTCTTCTGCGTGTGCTTATGAATGTTTTCACTATTTTTCATTGTCCTACGATCACTCATTTTTCACTGGTGACCTCCCGAGTAGTGAAAGTTTATTTACAACCAACGTCTTCTATTCTTTATTACCATTGTCTGATGTGCGCAATGAATTGCACTTGATGTTTAATATGTGTGTGTTTTTCCATAGGTCAGGGATTTTCTCTGCCTCGTGATGGCTGGGTGTTGTGTGCTGTCCTTAGGTTAGTTAGGTTTAAGTAGTTCTAAGTTCTAGGGGACTTATGACCACAGCAGTTGAGTCCCATAGTGCTCAGAGCCATTTGAACCATTTTTTCCATAAGTGGACTACAAGGAAAGCTTAAGTACAAGTTTTTGTTTTTCAAATGGTTCTGAGCACTATGGGACTTAACATCGGTGGTCATCAGTCCCCTAGAACTTAGAACTACTTAAACCTAACTAACCTAAGGACATCACACACATCCATGCCCGAGGCAGGATTCGAACCTGCGACCGTAGCAGCCGCGCGGTTCCGGACTGCGCGCTTAGAACCGCTAGACCACCGTGGCCGGCTTTTGTTTTTCATGTTCGCCATTAATTTTATAGGAAGATTGACCATTAATTACGAAACTGCTTTTGCTTAGCAGCATAGAAGACTGCCGTGATGCGAGTCGACGTTCACACACCAGTATCTGGACTTGGCTGGTTTGCCCTTCGGCCTCGAAAGTGGCTCGTTGGAAAATTTCGGCATTGTTTTGATTCGCCTGGCGAAATGAATTCGTGGCGCCAGATGGCTGTTGTTTGAGGGACGGCCGCATAAATGCATGCAAACCGGAGAGTTCTTGAGAGCAGAGCCCGGCATAATGCATGCGACACCAAGGCTGCCGCGGGCCGGCGCGACGACCTGTTCTGCTACGGCTCCGTGACGCCTGCCTGCCCGGCGCCGCGCAGCCGGCGGGTGGCACTTCTGGCTACTCTCCACTGGCGTACGTGGCACTTACACAAACTTTTAACTGGAGACCGCTGACAGAGTGGGAGGTGCGCGTTCCCATTTGTTTACTGCCGACTCGAAGGAGTGGACGGGGTACGTTACGTCAGATACCTCCACTGTGTGCTAGTATAGGAGAGTCAAACTCGATTTTATGTTACGTTTCAAGTAACTTAATGTTCACGTCATGTAACACCACGGTTCAGTTTACAGTGATAAAAGCTATAGAAAGAATAACTTAAAATTAAGAATAGAATTTTTAGAGGGGAAAAATAGTGTACAATCAGAGTTCGGTAATAGCAGATCAAAATTGCAGTATATCAGCAAGTAGTTGAACGTCTAAGTACAGCAAAACCACGGAAGCTCCGTCATGGAGAAGGCAGTGACGTTAAACTCTTGTAATCAAAAACCTATAAAAAGGCTTGATCGTCACCATTGCGGCCTTTTTTCCTTGATTGTTTCGTTAAACGGCGGGGAACCCGTGTCAGTCAGCGAGACAATAATTCGATTGGACTTTATTGTGTTAAGATTCACCGTAAACTGTTAGAATATTACGGAGATTAAAAGTGATGTAACGTACGATTTCTGACTGTTGGTAGCAACGGAGTATTAAGGGGATTTTAGGACTTTAGTGCTAGATTGCAACTTTACGGACATATAGACGACAGAAACTCAAATTATCTGCTGATACGAGTGAATTCAGAGGTACCGGTATTCGGATATAAACGTGTGGACTTTTGAAAGTATTGTCTGCCGTTAGTTGCGAATCTGGACGTGGAGCGCATGCATATCGGCATTTGCGGACTATTTAGAGTCCTCCAGGCTAGGAACCTTTTAAATAGACCATCATCCATCACCACCTTAATCCTTGAATATAGAGTGAAAGTGAAATACAAAAGTGTTGTACTTATTTCATTTACCTGGTACCAATCAGTGAAAGTTTTACGGAAGCAAAGCTATTCAGCAGTAAGTCAGCACCATCTAGCGGAAAGCGTAGGCATTAACTAACACGCTAACTGAAGTGAACGTTTACGTGTTTTACGGACTGCTTAATATGAACTTTTGTGACTCTTTGACGTCCCCACTCCCTCCGAAAGGTGGCGCAGGCTGTCTTAATCATAATAGGGGAGAGTTTAGCCGGACAAATTACTAAATAAAAGCGATATTTACAAGACTCGCAGTAATGGCAAAACACAAGGCCCGCACCTCATCGGAGAGTCGTCGCTGTCCCGTCGGGAAGTAAATCCGGAAAACCTACCGACGATACGTATCTACGAGCAGACGTGGACGTAGAGTACCTAAAAAGGGAACCACAAGAGAGTTGGGGATGCTTCAGTCAATTATACACCGTCATACATTTAAGAACAGATTATGAAGAGACTAAGTGGACTGGCAAATAAAGAGCACAGTGTGCCATTTAAAAAAGATTACTGCTATTTACGTCTTCGTAACGAACAAAGTTACAAGCAAGTGAGCCATTCTGGTTAATATCTTCCTGGTAGCTAAAAAGTATTTGCTTGATACAGTTTTTGCACTCAACAAAAAACAAGAGACAATGGAACCATGAAGGAGTTACGCAAAACGGTCACAAATTGATATTCATAAAGGTATCAGCCGACGGACCATGGAAAATTGCAAACTTTGGCGGCCGATGGATTGTAGCGCAGTTTCACCGTGCAGGTGGCAAGGATAGTAAACAGCGGACATGTCGATACCATGACGTAACGTCTTTTGCGAATTTCATTCCGTGTCCTCAGCTGGACAGTAATTATGCCTCGCAAACTGCCGCCTGAACAATATACCCAGACGTAAGCATTAGAGAGAGGATTCATAATTGTCTCAGTGAAGCCGGTTGGAGTAACTGGCGAACTGCTCTACAGTTGGATAAGAGAGATGCCATTATTCGGCGATGTTGGCATGAATGGGCAAACCATGACCGAACGCAACGTCAAGAAGAAAGTGGTCGACCTAGAGAGACGACATACGTGATGGCCGAGCAGTCATTAGAGAGGCACACACAGCCACGGAGCTGTGTGGGGGAGCCTTGCGGACCGAGGCAACGGTCCGCGCCGCTCTCCCCGTCGGAGGTTCGAGTCCTACCTTGGGCATGGGTGTGTGTGTCGTCCTTAGCGCAAGACAGTTTAAGTTAGATTAAGTAGTGCGTAAGCATAGGGAGCGATGGCCTCAGCAGTTTGGTCCCATTGTTGTTGTTGTGGTCTTCAGTCCTGAGACTGGTTTGATGCAGCTCTCCATGCTACTCTATCCTGTGCAAGCTTTTTCATCTCCCAGTACCTACTGCAACGTACATCCTTCTGAATCTGCTTAGTGTATTCATCTCTTGGTCTCCCTCTACGATTTTTACCCTCCACGCTGCCCTCCAATACTAAATTGGTGATCCCTTGATGCCTCAGAACATGTCCTACCAACCGATCCCTTCTTCTGGTCAAGTTGTGCCACAAACTTCTCTTCTCCCCAGTCCTATTCAATACTTCCTCATTAATTATGTGATCTTCCCATCTAATCTTCAGCATTCTTCTGTAGCACCACGTTTCGAAAGCGTCTATTCTCTTCTTGTCCAAACTATTTATCGTCCATGTTTCACTTCCATACATGGCTACACTCCATACAAATACTTTCAGATATGACTTCCTAACACTTAAATCTATACTCGATGTTAACAAATTTCTCTTCTTCAGAAATGCTTTCCTTGCCATTGCCAGTCTACATTGTATATCCTCTCTACTTCGACCATCATCAGTTATTTTGCTCCCCAAATAGCAAAACTTCTTTACTACTTTGAGTGTCTCATTTCCTAATCTAATTCCCTCAGCATCATCCGACTTAATTCGACTGCATTCCTTTATCCTTGTTTTGCTTTTGTTGATGTTCATCTTATATCCTCCTTTCAAGACACAGTCCATTCCATTCAACTGCTGTTCCAAGTCCTTTGCTGTCTCTGACAGAATTACAATGTCATCGGCGAACCTCAAAGTTTTTATTTCTTCTCCATGAATTTTAATACCTACTCCGAATTTTTCTTTTATTTCCTTTACTGCTTGCTCAATATACAGATTGAACAACATCGGGGAGAGGTTACAACCCTGTCTTACTCCCTTCCCAACCACTGCTTCCCTTTCATGTCCCTCGACTCTTATAACTGCCATCTGGTTTCTGTACAAATTGTAAATAGCCTTTCGCTCCCTGTATTTTACCCGTGCCACCTTTAGAATTTGAAAGAGAGTATTCCAGTCAACATTGTCAAAAGCTTTCCCTAAGTCTACAAATGCTAGAAACGTAGGTTTGCCTTTTCTTAATCTTTCTTCTAAGATAAGTCGTAAGGTCAGTATTGCCTCACGTGTTCCAGTGTTTCTACGGAATCCAAACTGATCTTCCCCGAGGTTGGCTTCTACTAGTTTTTCCATTCGTCTGTAAAGAATTCGTGTTAGTATTTTGCAGCTGTGACTTATGAAACTGATAGTTCGGTATGCATTTTCAACTTCTCGCGGCGTAATGAATAATCCATTAAATTTCGGGCATGCAGCCGCGCAAATAAAATTTCTTCTACTGATATTTCGGCCGCGTATCGTCCGGCCATCTTCAGAGCGAGTCACAAGACTGTGTCTTGTGACTCGCTCTGAAGATGGCCGGACGATACGCGGCCGAAATATCAGTAGAAGAAATTTTATTTGCGCGGCTGCATGCCCGAAATTTAATGGATGATAGTTCGGTAGTTTTCACATCTGTCAACACCTGCTTTCTTTGGGATTGGAATTATTATATTCTTCTTGAAGTCTGAGGGTATTTCGCCTGTTTCATACATCTTGCTCACCAGATGGTAGAGTTTTGTCAGGACTGGCTCTCCCAAGGCCGTCAGTAGTTCCAATGGAATGTTGTCTACTCCGGGGGCCTTGTTTCGACTCAGGTCTTTCAGTGCTCTGTCAAATTCTTCACGCAGTATCATATCTCCCATTTCATCTTCATCTACATCCTCTTCCATTTCCATAATATTGTCCTCAAGTACATCGCCCTTGTATAGACCCTCTATATACTCCTTCCACCCTTCTGCTTTCCCTTCTTTGCTTAGAACTGGGTTTCCATCTGAGCTCTTGATATTCATACTCCTTTACTACATTAAGTGTCTCATTTCCTAATCTAATTCCCTAATTTGGTCCCATAGGAACTTCAAATTTCAAAAATTTACAAAGAGCCACGGATTCATCATTGTCATCGATCAGATGTGCAACTGTGCAACTAGTGCTTCAGTGACCACAAGGGCCATTAATAGGCGGCTCACATAAAGGGGGCTCAGCTCACGGAACCGCTTGCGCCGACTGCCATCGACTTTCGTACATCAAAAAGCCCGTTTGCAGCGTTGGGTATATTCGGCTTGGGATCGTAGTGACTGGAATAGAGTTATGTTTAGTGATGAGTCCCGCTTGGAACTGTGCCCCGATGAAGGACTGTGCCCCGGTGACAAGTAAAGACGTGTCTGGAGACGCCCCGGATAGCGGTAGGATACCAACCTCACTTTCGTACGTGATACGGCCTGACAACCAGGAGTGATGGTTTGGGGTGCCATTTAATTTCATAGCTGGATATGTTTCGTTGCCTTTCGTGGCATCCTTACAGCACAGTGGTGCGTCGACAACATACTACGCTCCGTTTCATTGCCCCTTCATCCTCGGCTTACATTTCAGCAAGATAATGCCCTACCGCACGCGGTGAGTGTTTCTATTGCTTCTCTTCCTGCTTGCCAAACCCTGCCTTGGTCAACAGTGCCCCCTGATCTCTCCGCAATTGTGAACAGTTGTAGCATTTTGGGCAGGGCTCCCCAACCATGCCGGGATGTTGCGATCTAACGCGCCAATTGGACAGCATTTGGCACAATGTCCCTCAGGAAGAATGTAACAATGTATTCAATGCCAAGCCGAATAACTGCTTGCAAAAGAGCCAGAGTAGGACCAACACGTTACCGACTTGCTCATGCCTCGGGCATGGATGTGTGTGAAGTCCTTAGGTTAGTTAGGTTTAAGTAGTTCTAAGTTATAGGGGACTGATGGCCTTAGATGTTAAGTCACACAGCGCTTAGAGCCATTTGAACCACTTGACTTGCTCAATTTGTGAAACTCTTTCTCTTCAATAAATTATCCAATTGTTCTGAAGTTGTAGTCATTTATATCTACTGATTTCCGTCCCATTCCCGTAATTCCTTCGTGAGTGTCGTTTTATTTTATCATGAAAGTGTGTTTTGCTTCTGGAAGAAAAGTTATTTCTGGTCGTCAAGATAAATGGGATATCCTCTACATACAGTTCTTCGAGTGGATAACGTTGGAAAGTCCATGAGCCTGTTTGCGAATGACGATGTTGTATTCAAAGAAGTGGCAACGCCAGAAAGTTATTATAATTGCTATTATTGCTGTTATTGTTCTTTTTCATATTGCTATAGTTATGACTATTATTACTATCATTATCTGTACGGTGACGAGATGCTATCAGCATACGTTTAATATCCTGTATTTTTTTCAATTTTCACTTATATTAGATAATTTTTTACGGTGCACTATCAGATTATTAATCATTTCATTGGCTGTTACCGGCCTGCTCCAAGCACAAATATTTCTTTAGACTGCATGTCTGGGAGTTAATCAGAGCTGCCGGCTATCTAATCCCCCCGTACCTGATCCATTGGCGAATGGCTCCGGGAAGATGATTGTCGCCGGCCGCTGTGGCCGAGCCGTTCTAGGCGCTCAGTCCGGAACTGCGCGACTCCTACGGTCGCAGGTTCGAATCCTGCCTCGGGCATGGATGTGTGTGACGTCCTTAGGTTAGTTAGGTTTAAGTAGTTCTAAGTTCTAGGGGACTGATGTCCACAGATGTTAAGTCCCATAGTGCTCAGAGCCATTTGAACCATTTTTTAATCAGAGCTGACCACTGCCAGAAAGGGCAATGTGGACCACTTGTTCCTCAGAAGCCACTATCAGCTAAAAAGAGGCTGTGCGGAGACTTGTCGTGTTTTGCATTGGCAGACATTTACTGCCCTGAGGGAGAGCAGGGCAAGGAGGCTACAGACTACAGTGCTGGGCGCCGCAGAACCCTTGTAGCACGGACCGTGCTGGTGGAATGGAAATCATTTCAGTATAGCATACCTTTAGAAAGAGCGTTAGGGACAGAATGATGCTAAAAGACATCTTTTTAGTGTGAAGGAATGCTCAGAATCACAGACGACGGTCACGAGCTGACCTCTGAGGAATCTTTTCATGGGGAGCACGGGGGCACACTTCCCGCCAAAAAGCAGACGTGCATATTTGGTTGGTGGAGTGGTAAGGATGTAGAACGGCAAATGGAAACTTACAGAAAATCCAACAGCCAAGATCGCTTAAACACTGTTTACTGGATAACCGGTTTCAACACACTAAAGGTGCCATCATCGGATCTGAATGCAGCTTAACATTAGAAACCATTTGGATATAAATAAATGTAAACAGTATTTAAGCGATCTTGGCTTCTGAATTACACTCCTGGAAATTGAAATAAGAACACCGTGAATTCATTGTCCCAGGAAGGGGAAACTTTATTGACACATTCCTGGTGTCAGATACATCACATGATCACACTGACAGAACCACAGGCACATAGACACAGGCAACAGAGCATGCACAATGTCGGCACTAGTACAGTGTATATCCACCTTTCGCTGCAATGCAGGCTGCTATTCTCCCATGGAGACGATCGTAGAGATGCTGGATGTAGTCCTGTGGAACGGCTTGCCATGCCATTTCCACCTGGCGCCTCAGTTGGACCAGCGTTCGTGCTGGACGTGCAGACCGCGTGAGACGACGCTTCATCCAGTCCCAAACATGCTCAATGGGGGACAGATCCGGAGATCTTGCTGGCCAGGGTAGTTGACTTACACCTTCTAGAGCACGTTGGGTGGCACGGGATACATGCGGACGTGCATTGTCCTGTTGGAACAGCAAGTTCCCTTGCCGGTCTAGGAATGGTAGAACGATGGGTTCGATGACGGTTAGGATGTATCGTGCACTATTCAGTGTCCCCTCGACGATCACCAGTGGTGTACGGCCAGTGTAGGAGATCGCTCCCCACACCATGATGCCGGGTGTTGGCCCTGTGTGCCTCGGTCGTATGCAGTCCTGATTGTGGCGCTCACCTGCACGGCGCCAAACACGCATACGACCATCATTGGCACCAAGGCAGAAGCGACTCTCATCGCTGAAGACGACACGTCTCCATTCGTCCCTCCATTCACGCCTGTCGCGACACCACTGGAGGCGGGCTGCACGATGTTGGCGCGTGAGCGGAAGACGGCCTAACGGTGTGCGGGACCGTAGCCTAGCTTCATGGAGACGGTTGCGAATGGTCCTCGCCGATACCCCAGGAGCAACAGTGTCCCTAATTTGCTGGGAAGTGGCAGTGCGGTCCCCTACGGCACTGCGTAGGATCCTACGGTCTTGGCGTGCATCCGTGCGTCGCTGCGGTCCGGTCCCAGGTCGACGGGCACGTGCACCTTCCGCCGACCACTGGCGACAACATCGATGTACTGTGGAGACCTCACGCCCCACTTGTTGAGCAATTCGGCGGTACGTCCACCCGGCCTCCCGCATGCCCACTATACGCCCTCGCTCAAAGTCCGTCAACTGGACATACGGTTCACGTCCACGCTGTCGCGGCATGCTACCAGTGTTAAAGACTGCGATGGAGCTCTGTATGCCACGGCAAACTGGCTGACACTGACGGCGGCGGTGCACAAATGCTGCGCAGCTAGCGCCATTCGACGGCCAACACCGCGGTTCCTGGTGTGTCCGCTGTGCCGTGCGTGTGATCATTGCTTGTACAGCCCTCTCGCAGTGTCCGGAGCAAGTATGGTGGGTCTGGATTGGCTGGCAGATTCATGACCCACGTAGTGGGAGGTAATGTTTTTGTAACAGCTACTGAGATTCGTCACCTGAGCACAAACATAGACACCCTTTGAGCAGGAGGGAGCAGAATATGGCGTGGAGAGGAGGGGATGGATCAAGGGCACGTTCCTGTGGGGATCAATCGGAGAACCTTCACTCCAGCGATCGACCTAGAGACTTCGCAGGTGAGGGCCACAACGGAGAATCTGGTTGTTGGATTTTGAGAAGTGTCGCTTGCGACACGAGAAGTGTGTGAAGTAGTTTCTCTGTGAACAGAATTGTTACTCTCCTTACGCAAGTGGTGTATCTTCAGCTCTCTACGGAGTCTGAGACACATCAAAATACTTCTTTGTGGGAGGATACTTGAATCGAATTTCTGCTCCTGGTCAGTGAGCAGACAGAAATCTTGACTCATTTTCTGCCTTGTACTGCGGTAATTTCAGCCCTAGGAGTTTACGGACAGCATACTGCGTCCGCTGTGTAGGCAGGTTCGCCACGTACATTGTCCACACAGCGGCCAGTGCTCCAACTAGCAAATCATCGATGCAGTGCAACTGTTGTACGTGCTTCAATAGTTGATATGTACTTCCTGGTTCAGTGGTTAGGGAGACACTGACAGAAAATATGTTGAGTTCCATTTCTTTCTTTAGACAGTTTTTTTTCTGTAAGTGCTACTCAGGACGTAGGCCTCCTGTTTCTCATCGCTAATGAGTATCAGCCAACTTTGTGTCCATCTAATAACGGGGTCTAAGGAAAATCAAACATATATTCTGCCAATATCGAAATTACACGTGGGATATAATCCGACACTGTGTACTTCATGTTTATACAATTTTTCGCACTCTACATGTTTTTGAGAGTCAATAATTTATCGTATCAAGTTGTGATTCATCTAGTACCATCCCGATATGAATGATTAGTTTGATGTGGTGAACCGAAGTGAAGTGAAACCACAAGACGATACTTCGTTTTATGGAAATCCCTAATTGTATGTCGTCAGTGACAGGGTCTTTTTAATCGTTTGTAGGCGTGAGAATTTCATTGCAGAGACAACATTAGAGAACAACATTTACACACACTGTATGTTACATACACCACTGAAGTTTACACTTTATTGTTATCGGTACTTAGAAAAAGTGCTTTTTCTTTCTACGTTGGACACGTTTCGTCTTCTTCTCTTCGGGAAGGGGGGGCAGCCTATTCGAGTACTTGTCAATGTTGACAGATGATGTCAAGACTGGGAATTTTTTATATGTATCTGCAAACTGGAAGCTTCTTTGAAGACGATTAATGGCGAGTTGCAGAAGGACAGAGGATTGATGAGGCAGTAGACCTTGAACGCAAACAAACGTAACATACTGCACACACATAAGAAAAGAAACCCACAACTAACTACGCTATTGATGAAAGATTGTTGGAAATAGTAACCACAGTAAAATTTCTTGGAGTACCTATTCGGAGCGACCTTAAGTGGAATGACTACGTAAAAGACATAGTGATGAGTAGGAAAAGCACATGCCAGACTGAGATTGATAGCAAGAATATTAAGGAAATGTAATTCATCCACCAAAGAAGTGGCTTGCAAGAGTCTTTTTGTACAAGAGATCCGTAGTCGCCAGTGGCTAATAAATTTAATTATGATTTATTTTGTTTGTTAACACAGTCATCTTTGTTTCTGTGAAAATTTCTTCACAACAATGAGGAACCTGTAATATGCAAACACCGAAACGCGTAGGGAGACGGTTCCTCGCAGGAGCTTTTGTACGGTGATGTGGCTGCCATTCCTCCACTCTTCCTATCTTTCCAGTGAACCCATACGCGAGGTGCATATCGACCAGCTCTTATCAGTAAAAGTTTCCGTACTGCTGTGTACTGACAACGTGCAACTAACACTGCCAGGAAAACAAACCAGAAGCAGAGATGAGCAATACTGAATGGAAACTTGAGGGTGAAAGGTAAAGTTGGCTTTACTGTTTTCAGCTGCACCTACTGTGAGTGAGTGGAACAAGTTTGTTTCAAGATAAGATATACACCGTATTCCGTCAGTATTTGCAGATTTTTTAGTGCATTACAGATATTAAGATAAACAGGAGTAAGTAATCAAATGGAATTCAATTACCCTGTAACGAGACCCGGACACCTCGGATCGCTTTTACCAAAATACTCCGACTTATCTCCAAAAGTTTGTTGCTGTTGTTGGGCTTCACCTTACATAACTCTCCTTGACAAACACATTTTGTATAGCGCTTCTTGAGTCCGGTCCGCCCTTCATTGGACCTCTCTGGCAGACAGGAAAAATCTGCCAAGGCTTGCTGTGACTGAAGCTCACCAGTCAGTACGTTCTACTACTGAAATCACAGGGTTAATGCAGTCGTGTGAAGACTGGCATAAGGATGACGCCAGAAGGTAACGTACGCGATGCTTCTCAATACGGACAAAAATGGTTCAAATGGCTCTGAGCACTACGGGACTTAACATCTGAGGTCATCAGTCCCCTAGAACTTAGATCTACTTCAACCTAACTAACCTAAGGACATCACACACATCCATGCCCGAGGCAGGATTCGAACCTGAGACCGTAGCGGTCACACGGTTCCAGACTGAAGCGCCTAGAACCGCTCGGCCACACCGGCTCAATACGGACAGTAATAGCGGTCGGAGGAAAGCTTTACTGGACAACATTCTAGCAGAGAAAGTAGTGCTGTTGGAAATGGAACTCATACTGGCAGAGTCGAGGTATAGCGAAGATTTTTATGGGGAAACGTCGGTGGTAACTTGAGAAAGATTGCCCTTCATCATTATCATTGTGTCTTATTAACAGTGCTTTCGACACGTTTTGTGTCGTCAAACTGTTTCCAAGAATATTTACAAATACTCCCTCAGAACTTCAGGAAAAGCTACCGCACTTAAACTGCCAGGAATCATTACAGTCTCAACCGTGCCTTATTAACCTGGACTCTTAACCAGGACACCTGGATTCCTCACCCAGCTTGACTATCCTCTCTAAAACCAACACTGACGTCTCTGATCACCAGCGCAAGAAAATGGCTCTGAGCACTATGGGATTTAACATCTGTGGTCATCAGTCCCCTAGAACTTAGAACTGCTTAAACCTAACTAACCTAAGGACATCACACACATCCATGCCCGAGGCAGGATTCGAACCTGCGACCGTAGCAGTCGCGCGGTTCCGGACTGAGCGCCTAGAACCGCTAGACCGCCGCGGCCGGCATCACCAGCGCAGTAGCGTCGCATTATTGCACCAATGTAATACACACTTCTGAACGGAACACCTGCATTCCTCATTCGTTTCCCCTCAAAAACCAAGACGTCGCAGTCACATAACATTGTACCAATGTACTTACACCTTTAACCGGGACATCTGGATCTCTCTGTCGTCGGGCACTATCTCAAAACCCAACGCTGATGTCTTTGCTCGACATCGCATAACTGTACCAATATAAACCGTATACAGACGGTGGACAGATATGGAAACAACGCGGAAAATGCATCCTTGAACATAAAGGCAGATGCTATCGAAGGGTGTATGTTGCACTGACGTATCTGACCACAAAGGGCACCTTTGCGGTGTTCTCATGCATCGCAAGTCAGCACAGTGTTCTGTGTAGTTGTGAGTGCTTTACGTCGGAGCTCAGTGCATTCGAGTGTGGGCAAATTGTTGCTGCTCGTATGGAGCATGCTTCCGTAACCAAGGTAACCGAAATATCTGGTGTTTCAAGAGGCACCGTATCTACGATTCACGCTGTTTACAAGGAAAATGAAAAGAAAAATCGTCCACTGAGCCACAACGCGCGCGAAATTGTGTGTTGGGTGACCGTGACGAATGGTTTTTGAAGAGGATTGTGACGAAGAATAAGAGGATGACAGCTGAAACTGAATGTCGCACTCGCGAACCCTGTCGGCACCAAAAGAACATGGTAAGAGTTCCAGAAGAAAGGAACTGCAGGACGAACTGAAATTTAAATATCACTCAAATGCCCGTAACGAGGAAACATGGTGATGACGCCAGAAAATGTGGGCTGTGGACACATGGATGAATATCATTTGGTCGGATGACTCTTGTTTTACACTGTTTCCAACTTCTGGCAGAGTTTATGACCCAAGAGTGAAACATGGCAGAGGTTCGATGGTGATTTGAACAACCATATCGTGGTATCCCATGCGCTCCACGGTTATTCTGCCAGGTTGTATTACCGCCTGGTATTATGTGACCATTCTTGTTGATCAGTTCCATCTCATGATAGAGTCTATATACCCCAATAATAATGCTGTATTCCAAAACTACAGGAACTCTCTTAAAATAGCTGCCATCGTCCCGGAATGGTTTTGTGAGCATGATTATGAACTATCGTCTCTACCCTGACCACCACAGATATATTATTGAGCCTTTGTGGTCTGCTTTGGAGAGAAGGGTGCTCATCCAATGGGGGTGCACCTCCATCATCGTCACCCGACATTGTCACTATTTTGCAGCGAGAGTAGTATAATATTCCCTTGAAGACCATACAGTACCTGTATTTATCCATTCTGGGACGACTGGAAGCTTCTTTGAATGCCAATGGTTTCCCTGCACCGTATAAGACACGGTAATATGTTATCTTTTTGGTGTTTCCATTTTTTTGTACACTCGCTGTAATTCATACAAGGTGACGGATGGACTCCAATCAGCCATATGATAAATATATTTCAAATGCAGCCTATGACTGTGGGGCATTGTAAAGAGTCAATTACGTAAAGGACAGATTTGTCTATAAGAGGTGCTGCAAACGAATTCTCGTATGTGGGTGGTTCACTAAGCGGCACCGTAAATGAGTGCTGCTTCCAAGGACAACAAACCTTGAACATGTGCCGACAGGTGGTAGTGGCTGTCGTGTCCTCCAACACGGGGAAGTTCATGGTTAAACAACGAGACGGGCAGTTCTCGGTAATCCACCCCTGATGACATTCAGGCGAACAGCGCGTTCGGAATTGCAACGTTTCACAGAAGTGATCCGCACTGCGCGGCACATAGTCGCTCTTCTTGAAGCGTCTGCACAGAAAAAAAAATGAATGCAGAATCTGCTGCCTGAGACGCTGAACAAATTTCACAGTATGCAGACTCCGAAGATGTACCTCTGATTTTAACATACTACAGCTGACTCTTTTTCAAAGCGCAAATCCGCATAAGAAGATAACATCTCTGTTTACATGACGGACGAGGATATAAACGATAATTCAGAGGTAGAAGGTACCTAATGTGTTCGAAAACGCCGCGCATAAAAACGTGATTTGTCCGGCGCTCATACCTCGGGTTCTGTTGGTGACAGAAAGGTAGGATCAAGTGGTTTGTACAGCTCTTGGGCGGGGGACCATTTTCATACCCAGCAGAAGGATCATCTTAGAATGAGTCTCCTACAGAACAAGCTCAGAGTACGAAAATTATACACTCTTTCTCGCGTAGGCAAATGGAGCAAATCTGTTGGTCCTTTTTGCGTTTGACGTGATCTATGGTCCGCTTTAAGGGCCTTACGGAGGCACCTTTAACTCGTCAGCGGTTCCTTAGAGAAGCCCCATAAAGTTTTTTTACCATTTATTTTGCTACCAAATCCGTGATGCAGATTCCAACACGTCTATGCACACAAATGGCTGAAATTTTACGAGGTATTCCTAAGATGCCGATCTCGGACAAGCTTGAAAATTTTCTTGATATCTTTATTCGTTTCCGAGATACAGAGGTTCAAAGTACCCTTCATGTACACGTAAAATACGTACATTAAACCTAATGTGAGACGAAAACATAGTTTATAAAGTGACGTAGCATGGATAAATATGCTTTAATGTGTCCATGTTATCACTAGAAGGGTTCTGGGAACCCCAGGTTGTAGTACAGAAGGGCACGCAAAATTTATGTGCACCTAAAATTCGGTCTGAGATGTAAAATTAGTTTCGTGTTATTGCAGTTTCACACAATTGAACTATCACGATTTTACTGACCCATAAAGTTCATTAACATGAATGCCATGCCCTTCTGTAGAAGGGAAAAGAATGAAACCAGCGGAAAAATGCTTCTATAGGAGCACAAAAAGGGGTAATATGCTACTGTTTAAAAGACTCTGACTAAAAAGTGGGGTGCCAGCTGCCTCGTTCTACTTCTTATGCACCTTTAAAAAATTTTCCAAAAAAATTGGCATGCAAACATAATAGCGCTTTTTTATGCTGAGAGAGAAGGAGGCAGTGGCAGCGGGAAAGAGATGGAAAAGTAATAAATACTGGAAGATAACAGACAGTGATTGTTATATAGAAAGAGCGAAGGGGATAATGACAGTGTGAGAGGAAGAGAGGGGCACATTGGCAGTAGGACGTAGTTGACAGTGATAGAACAGTGATAGGAAAAGAGTGAAGGAGAAAGTGCCCGCGTCACAGGAATAGAAATAAGGAGAAAGTGGAAGTGGGTGACAGCCAGTGATAATCAGAGGAAGAGTCTATGAAAACGACAGTGAGGGGGAGAGAGATAATGCCAGTGAAAAGAGACAGCAGCAGTGGGAAGGAATGAACTAGTGGCAGTGGGAGACAGCAGACACACAAACAGATAATAAAGATTAGTTGGGCTGAGTGAGTAGTAGTGGCTAAGTGAGAGTGGATGAGTATGAGTGACTTACAGTGATGGATTAGTGGGTGTAAGCGAGTACAGTTACAGGAGTTTGTGAGAGTAAGAGGTGAGTTTCATGTTAAAAATAGCGCGAGTATTTTCACGTACCCAAATGTTTGGTAAAAACTTTAAAATTGCTGAGGAAGGTAAAATGAGGCAGTTGGTACTGCAATTTTAAGTCAGAGTCTTTTAAACCGAAGCATATTCACCTTTTTGTGACACAGTAGCAGCATTTTTCTGCTGGTTTTCAATAATGAGCTTTTAAATGTAGTAGAGAACAGGCTTACGGAATTCAGCAGAATAATCAAGTCAGCATGTTGAGAATGAAACGTCTATAAAATTTAGCGTTCTGGTACTCTCGATAATAATAAACTCTCAGAAAAATAAAACCATGTACGACGTTCATGGCACTTTTAGTACAATTCTAAAGCGTTGTTAACATGTAATAGGTAGAGGTGGCTATAATTAAATTTACCGTGTTCCGAGTGCTGCAGTGCAGGTTGTATACGTCTCAGGATGCTGAAACATCGTATGTTCACGAACTGGTACACTCGCGGAGTGGTTTCACAAGCTCCTTCACGGTCCGTTTCTCTTCAAGGAGATGACACCTGTTACGTGTGCAGTAACACCTGCACATTCTAAGGACCTCTTTGTGCAACATGTGATTCCAGCTTTGAAGGAACCCAACTGTGTCCATTATTTTCATGCAAGATGAAAGATATGCTTCGAGAAACCTCCAGTAACGACCGCATCATCTCTCGGCAATTTCAAGATGTGTGATCTACCAGACCCCCCCCCCCCCGCCCCCCCGACATAAATCCATGAAACGTCTAGTTGTGGGGATATCTGAAAGAGCGTGTCAATCATGGAACTATCCCGACTCTTTCTTATCTGAAGGACAACATATGACGACATATCACACCGACTACACCAGGCATGCTGCAAGCAACTGTCAACCATTCCGTGTAAAGGATGCAACACGTTACTGAGTATTGAGACCTTATTTAACACATGTTGTAGCTAAATCCTAATAGAAGCACCAGAACAACCATTATCAAGTGTCTGATCCTTCCTCCCCCTTTGCTGCACCCACAGGAAATTCTCACTGCCTACAGCGGAATATTTTCATAAAGTGGTAGAGAGTTCAACTATTATTTCTTCAGCGTACCCTACGAGTGCACCGATTAATGAACATAGCTACGATGTTTCATCATCCTGCAATGTTAAAAGACTTCGCTGCGACACTTGGAGTACCACTACCACCCTCTACGAAGTACATTGTGCATCATGAAGTCAAGAGGTCGTCCATGACAAGTCAAGATATCAAACTGTTAAATCCGTTGATAAGAAAAGTGACATCAGTGATATGATTAACTATTGTCCTGTTCCACTGCTGACATAATCTCCTAAAGTTTTGAGGAAGGCATATATTTTTGAAAAGTGTCCCTCCTTGGTATCAGTAATATATTCACCACATCACTTTTTTAGATCCAAAATGGATTGCTCAGCTGTCTCCGTTTGCACCAGACGGAATTTTTGGCGATCTATACAACCAATTTGCCGGTGTAAATCACAACATTTTATTGTAAACGCGGTTTTGTTATAGAATTTCTCTGAAGCGCCAAAGAAACTGGAGTAGGCAAGCGTAAGCAAATACAAAGATACGTAAACACGCAGAATACGGCGCTGCGGTCGGCAACGCCTATATAAGACCACCAGTGTGTGGCTCAGCTGTTAGACGGATTACTGCTGTTACAATGGCAGGTTATCAAGATTTAAGTGAGTTCGAACGTGGTGTTATATATGGCGCACTAGTGATGGGGCAAAGAATCTCCGAGGTAGAGATGAAGTGGGGATTTTCCAGTACGACCATTTCACGAGTGTTCCGTGAATATCAGGAATACGGTAAAACATCAAATTTCCGACATCGCTGCGGCCGGAAAAAGAAGCTGAAAGAACGGGACCAACTATAACAGAAGAGAATCTTTCAACGTGACAGAAGTGCAACCCTTCCGCAGATTGCTGCAGATTTCAGTGATGGGCCATCAACAAGCGTCAGCGTGCGAACCATTCAACGGAACATCATTGATATGGGTTTTCGGAGCCGAAGGACCAATCGCGTATTCTTGATAACTGCACAACAAAAAGCTTTACGCCTCGCCTGGGTCCGTCAATACTGACTGTTGATAACTGAAAACTTTTTGCCTGGTCGGACGAGTCTCGTTTTAAGTTGTATCGAGCGGATGGTCGTGTACGACCGGAGACAACTACATGAATCCATGGATTCTGCATGTCAGCAGGGGACCGTTCAACCTGCTGGAGGCTTTGTGATGGTGTGGAGCATGTGCAGATGGAAATCTATGGGACCCCTGATATGTCTAGATACGACTCTGACAGGTGACACGTAAGTAAGCACCCTGTCTGGTTACATGCATCCATCCATGTCCATTAAGCATTCCTACGGACTTGGGCAGTTCCTGCAGGACAATGAGACACTCAACACGTCCAGAATAGCTACGGAATACCTTCAGGAACACTCTTCTGAATTTAAACACTTCCGCTGGCTATCAAACTCCCCACACACGAACATTATTGAGCATATGTGGGATGCCTTGCAACGTGCCATTCAGAAGAGTTCTCCACCCTCTCGTTTTATGGACAGGATTCATGGTATCAGTTCCCTCCAACAGTAGGTGAGATACTAGTCGAGCCTATGCCACGTCGTGTTGTGGCAGTTCTTCGTGTTCAAGGGGGCCCGACAACATATTAGACAGGCGCACCAGTTTCTTTGGCACTTCAGGGCAATAACATATTTAACACATAGGTCACGTCATTCTCAAAATAAAGAATGCAATTCACATCATCAGCCGTAGACAGGAGCTAATAGGGACAGGGGTGGAGGTTGGGGAAAATCATTAAGGATTTTCCACAAGGTTCAATTTTAGGTCCACAGTTCTTTCTCATATGCAAAGTGTACCACTTTGTTTCCGCCGTTTGCCGTTAGGTGGCGACAACGGTAAGTAGCAGTCGAAAGAAAGAGATCGCAGACGTCAGGCAGTTAGCTTGGACCATGGTTTCAACGCTTCAAGAACGGTGATTTTAACGTCGTAGACCGGCATAGTGATGGAAGAGAGAATGTTTTCGAAGATGCAGAATTGGAGACATTTCTGAGTGAAGACTCGTATCAAACTCAAGACGAATTGGCACGATTAGTGGCAGTGACACAGAAAGCCATTTCAAACCGTCTCAAGGCTATGGGAATGATTCAGAAAGAAGGAACTTGGGTCCTGTGTGAGCTAAAACCAAGAGACGTTGAACGGCGTTTGCGTGTTTGTGAACAGTTGCTTCAGAGGCAAAAACGGAAGGGATTTCTGCATCGCATTGTGACCGGGGACGAAAAATGGGTTCATTACGATAACCCTAAACGCAAAAAATCGTGGGGATATCCCGGCACATCGACGGCCCAACCGAATATTCACGGCTCCAAGATCATGCTCTGCATTTGGTGGGACGAGCTCGGCGTCGTGTACTAAGAGGTGTTAAAACCAAGTGAAACAATCACAAGTGCTCGTTATCGAACGAAATTAATGAGTTTGAGTAGAGCATTAAAAGAAAAACCGCCCCAATACAGCGAGAGGCAGGATAAAGTGATTTTGCAGCACGACAACGATCGACCTCACGCTGCAAAGGTGCTCAAAATGTTTTGGAAACGTTAAAACGGGAAGTCCTACCCAACCCGCCGTGTTCTCCAGACATTGCTCCCTCTGACTATCACCTGTTTAGATCAATGGCGCATGGCCTTGCTGACCAACACTTCCGATCTCATGAAGAAGACACAAATTGGATCGATTCGTGGATCACTTCAAAAGACGAACAATTTTTTCGACGCGGGATTGGTACACTGCCGGAGAGATGGGAGAAAGTAGTGGCCAGCGATGGAAAATGCTTTGAATGATACATGTGTAACCAATTTGTTTGTATTTTAATGGTCTTCCATTTAATAATGCATATCAAACAGTTTTAGTTCGTTTTACTGCGTACTCAGTTATTGTAATAAATTTCAGTAGGCATACAGCAACAGAGGATATCGTAAATAGTGTGAAACTTACTAGTAGATGAATATAATATTTTTAGAAGCATCAGTGTCTACTTTCCTGTAAATAGTTCGTCTCTTATATTCACGAAAACTCAGAATATTCAGTTCTGCACACCAAAGGATACAAATACCATTGATTAATTTAAATCTCGAGAAGAGTTAGTAAGCAAGTCAGAATTCTCAAACTTTTTAGGTAGACTTATATGTGACAATTTAAAAAGAAAAGAAATACATTTTAAAGCTCCTTAAAACAAACGTTTGAACGTCCTATTATTGTGAGCTTCAGGAGGGACAAATTAGTAAGTTAAGAGCCTTCTCTTATTTTCATTCAGTAATAAGATCTTCATTCTGGGGTAACTGATCTAGAAGAAAGAAAACATTCACTACACAACAGCGTAACATAAGAACAATACGTTGTGTTCATCCTCAATCATTTTGGATATAACCATTTAAGGAATAAGATGAGGAAAGGGTCAATAATTTCGCTACCAAAATATTTGGTCACTTCCTTAATAACGTTAAAAGCCTGACTGACAGCAAAACTAAATTTGAAACTAAACTGAAAAAATTCTTTCTGGGTAAATTATTCTATGTGCTAGCAGAACTTTTGTTTTTGATAGTTGTAGTTCATGTAGTAGAATAGTTACACACTGGTGTTATAAAACTTAATATTGTTTCTTGTTAGATGAACTGATTAGCTGATGGTCAGAAGATACTCATATTTAATTACTAATTAAGATAACAACCAATAAAATGAGGACGTGATGATCGTGTGATGTCAGAAGTGACCTATGGCAGAGGTAAGTGACAGACTACGCAAGAAAACACGTTGGTTTCATGGTCCACCCACTCCAAGACTTTGCGACACTGTCGATCACACTGCACAACGTAAATGTATCTCTGTCGGTGAAGGAACAGTTATTTAGGGGAACGGAACAACTCTCTGCATTGTTATATTTGTGAAAATAGTCGGCAGGCTCGCTTTAAGCCACGAGGTAGGACTAAACGGTTAGAACTCTAATACAGCTAAACACTATACTTGTGCAATCCCATTTCTTTCAGATAAATTCCAGTATAGCAATATCCACTTTACCTTATTTACCTTCCTGAAACATCCTTAGCCATCACAGCAAAAAAAAAGGTCTTATAATAACAGTTCAAATATGTGAAGGTGATTATTTCGGACGAAAATCAAACGCATCGGCTTCTGCGAAAAGAATAATTTTCGTCCACACTCTAATATACCTCACCAGTTACGTTTCTTCTTCGAGCAGTACCTCCCCCAGCTAACTATTATCTCCATAATTAAATGGAAGACTGACACCCAATAATAACATCCCTTTGGATTAAATTACTGTAGACGTTCAGAGCACAGCTGCCAGCCGTCTATTACTGCCAAAGTGCTGCTGTGAACTCATGGACGCCTGCGTTGAGATGATGAAGTCTGCCAGCGAAATTAACATCAGAAGAAGACATGTCCCGCTGAACCTGCCATTTTCTTCCAGGTCTGTCGCTCCTGACTTCCTGATTTCCCACTTTCCCAAAGTGGTTATGCAGTTATTCCTAAAATCCCCCATAGGCATGGAATAGAAACGTTACACAACTGCCTATCGATCAGGAAATTAAGACGTAGCAAGACGTCCGAAAGATCTCTGGAAGACTGAAAACAAAAAGATTAAAATTTCAGCGGCAAACACTCCGTGCAACGACTGGGCCTTAAGCTTATCTCGTGCGGTCCCTCTTCACTGTATGGTATCAGATCCATGTGCTAATTCTGGTGGTACGCTAGATCAAAAGATACGTCTTACCATTGCTGAGACGATGAGACAAAGAAATTTCAAGTAGCTCTCTGCTTTCTAGCTTTTATCCTACCGCACGAGAGATTTGGTAAATTTAATTGGAGTTTAAGACCGGATGTCCGTCGTGCCACCACTTCAGTTAATGTAAGCGGAGGAATACGTGTGGGACATCTGCGAATGGTGTAAACTATGTTCTGTATGTCATGGTATTTTAACTGTTCACATGTCGTACTTTTTAAAGCAAGAGACTGAGGGACGGTCTAGCATACGCCTAAACGAGTGTGGAAAAACACTAAAAAAATTGGTTGTCGAATGTAGCAGACCAGTTGTCGCTAGACTGTTGCACAGAATTGATCCCGTTCCGGCTCACCTTCCTGTCTAGCAAACCAGAGCGATGCGTATTTTATCTTATTTTGGTTTTTTGTAGGAATGGACCAGCAGGGACCCAGGGGACAGAGTGAGCAGGAGTCAAATTCCGAGGCGTGGTCACACTATGTCTGTGGAGCATAGGAAAGTGGGAGGCGTTTTTTATTTATTTATTTTTATTTATTTATTATAATTTTCGCTGTTGCAACGAAACTATGTGGAACAAACGTCACCGACACAAGACAGAGTAAAAGACTGGGTAAAAAAATCTGTGCTTTTACGGTGCGCTCTCCCACCCGCGGAGGTCGGCGGTAGAACTGACCACAGGCAGCCGGAAGGCAGCTATGTGCCTTCAGCTCCGCCCACTCCCCAAGTATGTGGAAGTCTAACAGAGTCCCCTCAAAAACAGCTGGCAAACAGAAGCCGGTAACGTGACGTGTGTTCAAACGCTGCATGGGCTGTTTGTAAATAGGTTCAGAAGTCAAGGCAGGATTTTGGACCCTAACAGGGCAGGATTTTGGTCCCTCAAGTAACAGGTAACTGACCACTCACCAGTTGACCCACGTAATGAAGTGATATTTGGCTATTGGAAAATATGAATCCTCCGAGTATAGAAAGATTTGCAGTTCAAAAATGGCTCTGAGCACTATGGGACTTAACTTCTGAGGTCATCAGTCCCCTAGAACTTAGAACTACTTAAACCTAACTAACCTAAGGACATCACCCACACCAATGTCCGAGACGGGATTCGAACCTGCGACCGTAGCGGTCGCGCGGTTCGAGATTGTAGCACCTAGAACCGCTCGGCCACCTCGGCCAGCGTTCGCAGTTCGATCGCATCTCGTGGCACTAGGATTTAGCAGGCAGTAATTTGCTGCACGAGTCGCCAGATGTCGAGTGAAGAGGCGCAAATTAGACGGTGATCATCAGCGACGAGTAGCCGGCAAAGGAGACAAAGAGGGGAATCTGACAAATTGAATTTGTCCAGTCGCTGTTTTGTGGCAAATCCTGTTGACTATGTGATACTACGTTGCTCGGACATCCACAGGATAGAAGGGTTGGTGGATGGTAATCCCCGCTACGGGATTGAAGAATACATGGTCTTCAGCACAATACGGAGAACACGGCACGACAGTAGGTTGTAAAAATCTTTGATTCTGTGTGGATGCGTATCTGGGAGGCGAATATGTGTGTAACTGTAGTCGACGAAAAACGCCGAAAAGTTAGACAAACGAGGCGCAAGGTAGCCGACAGACAACAGTGCTGAGGTAGACGCAGGCAGGAGAACCTCAGGCAAGCTGCATGTTAGGGATGTGCCCTGTCTGGTCCGTTGTCTTCTCGTAGTACTCACGTGCAAGGTCACAACTCACATACGGACATTGACGAGTCTGAGGCCCCGTGGGTCAAAATGACGTATTTAACGCATACGTTGAACACTACCGATAAGCTCACAGAGAAGAAGATGCCGATGGCGAAGCAGATAACTCCATCTTGCATTACGTCATGGGCCCCCTCACTCACCCAGATCCCGCTTCCGGCCATCCTGATTTAGGTTTTCCGCGATTTCCCTAAATCACTCCAGGTAAATACCGGGATGATTCCTTTGAAAGGGCACGGCCGACTTCCTTCCCCGTCCTTCCCTAATCCGATTAGACCGATGCCCACACAACCCAACCCAAGTCACACAGAGGTTGACACTCCGACAGCGGCTGTCAAATGAGACGAAGTCTATGTTGCTATCGATAAAGGTGCGGCCAACAGATCGCCGAACATCGACAGCTTATCGATCCTTCTGGGGGCTCTTGGCAACGCGGTGGACGATTATTTTCCAAGAAGTGATACTATCTGACTAAGCAGTCCCACCCGCCTTTGTTGAGGGCATCATCATTCCGATTCACAAACTAGCCAGCGGTTCGACAGTCACGAACTATAGACCACTCACCCTACTCAGTGTAGGACTTTAAACATGGAACTGCTGTAAGGTAATAGCCAAAGGCTGCCTGAAGGTTGCACAACATCGCGTTCAGCACAGGGAGCACTTGTGTGACGTAGGGGAAGTTTTGATTAAGGAAATTGTTGCGTTGTAGTGTGTCCTGGCGGCGATTCTAGCAGACATCATTGTGGATGACATATAACAGGCGAGCGAAATTCGTTATTGGTGTGCGTATGACAGTGAGGGTAAAGGTAATGCCCACGTACCTGAATGTCAAGGCTAGTGCAGCGGTGCCACTTCACCTTCCGGGAGGCCTCGTCTGATGAACATCACGGAAGATTTGGCGACGTTTATGACGCTCCCTGCAGCAGCCCCATAACGTATAACCAATTCAAGAACTGCTCGAATCTTGGAGCCAGAGTCGATGACCAGGAGGACGAGGAGGTCATCAGCGTATACCCAGTAGCGAAAGGTGTGATGTCGAAGAGTGGCTCTGAAGAACTCAGTCGTTTGGTCCCAATGAGGGGCTCTAGGGCAACAGCATACTAGCGGCTAGAGAGGGGGCACTCTTGCCCAACTAAGCAGTGGATAGGCACCGGCCCTGCGAAATATCCACAGTCCATGTCCATTGACTCTTTCGGAGAGCTGTTCTCTTAAGTCGGCCGGAGTGGCCGAGCGGTTCTAGGCGCTTCAGTCTGGAACCGCGCGACTGCTACGGTCGCAGGTTCGAATCCTGCCTCGGGCATGGATGTGTGTGATGTCCTTAGGTTAGTTAGGTTTAAGTAGTTCTAAGTTCTAGGGGACTGATGACCTCAGAAGTTAAGTCCCATAGTGCTCAGAGCCCTTTGAACCATTTTTTGTTCTCTTAAAATGTGGGTACGCAACCGTCGTGTGTTATCACGACTAGCTAAGACAGCACTAATCAAGATGTTTAATGAAGCTTTACTCGAAGAGGATATCACCTGAAAAGCTACCTCCTAAGGAATACTAAAAACACTGATCTGCTTGTCCAGATCAACGGAAAGCAACAAAAATTTCATTAAACAAGGAACAGTATCGATTGCCAAATAATCTATTCCTTGTTTCACGCTGCAAAGGGGGTTCAGAGGCTTGTCAAAATGACAGGAACCACAACCTATTCGGGCATTTGACGGATCTTGGTCCTGATCAGAATTTTCCGTCGTCAAATTGCCATCTGCGCTTCCACGTAACCCATTTCCCCACACCTAAGTACTCAGTCTCCTCTGCAAGGACATTATCCCAAAGAGTAATTCGCTAACTCTGACTTTTAAGGAAAGAGCAGTCGTTACCAAACTGAAATCCTCAGGGCGATTACTTAAGTGAACAATCTGCACCTGAAGCCTATAGGTTTGGGACCAAGGAGGGAACTGTCTTCTAAAAAGCCTATATTCCAGCCAGATCACTGAGAGAGGTCAAAACAGTACTGGAGGCAGCACTTACCTGCCCAGTATGCTTCAGCGTAATTTGCACTGGGAGTGCGAAGACGCCGCAAAGCCGCAAACACGAATCACGCCCGTCACTGCCTGCGGAATGGCCACGAATATTGAGCTCATACGTGAGGTGCTTCTCGCACAATACATCCTGCCCAATCATCTGGGTTGCTTCCATAAAGGTCAGAGAAAACCTGCACACGTCAGCAACCGGTAATCTCTGAACCAAGGACAGAAGTAACCAAAACCCAAAAGTGACAAATATAAAAATACACAATGCTGAGTCGACCAGGAATACCAGACGTAAACAAGTGAACCTCGCTCTGCTACCAGAATGGTGCGTGGCACTACGGTACCATTGTGTATCATCGACTTAACGCATTAGGAATCGTGAGACCATGTGAATGGCGTGGGGGGAGGGGGGGGGGCGTGGGAGTGGAGTGTTATTTGATTGAAACATTTTTAAATATATTGGGCTACAAAATTATTGTTAATGCAAATGCAGGTGGATCAACAGATAATTATTATGAATTAAAGGGATTTTAACAAGGGAATCAGTCTTTAATTACAAAGAACATACAACAGGACCATTAAAACTTAAAGATAGATAAAAGATTTGAGTGCTCATTCAATATCCATTTAAGTTTCATCCAAATGTCCTAACAAACGGGTTTAAAATTCTTTACTTAAGAAATAAACACACATAATAGTAAACTTTACAAACGGTGAAAGATTAAAAAAAAAAAAAAACGTAATGGGCAGAATACCTGTAATGCACGATCACGAACAACGTGTCCTAAGACAGGTCAGGAATCCCAGCTGCCTACGTCATCAAAATAGGCATGCACGAGGTCCATCCAGGTCATGCAGGCGGACGGCAAGGCTGGTGTGAGGGACTAGATTATAACTGACTTGTATAACACACCAAAACTCCTTAAGATAAGTACGGAAATGCATATTGCAATCCCCCTTTTTAACGTGATTAAAAAAGAGGGGTGCCTCGAGAGAGAGTGAAGCTTCTAACTGACTCAAACATGAAATACCAAAAGGAGGCTCAAAAAACCAAACATTCTTCAAAATAAATAGATGAAAAAAAATTACAGTGGGAACACTAGCCTGAACATGATAACATACAAACCCAATCAAAAGACCAATACAATAAAACATAAACGCTTGGGAATAGAAGCCAAAGTAGAAAACAAATTACATCGCAGATGGAGGATTAGGATAACTATGCTAGAGCGAGATGAACAAATCAAGGCGCACTAAATAAGCAGAATAGTTACGTGTCGAAATAAAAAAAGAAAGTGATTCACCACAACGGGGCAAATGGGCACGCTGCCAAATAATATTCCAAGAAGTATGCTACACACTCCACTGCCCGGATCTGAGGAAAACCACAAATGCACGAGAGTGATTTCGCCATTCACCCAGTCTTAATAAGTCCATAAGCAGGAAGGCTTCGTGCTCCGGATAAACCAGCGCCAACAGCGAGATCTGGAAAACAGAAGTTGCCACAGGCCGCACGCCTTCTGGTCGCGGCGCGTATCCAGTGCAGGATCATCCACCTTGTCGTGTCTCTCCTTACTCTGCCAGCGAGCTTTCGTACCGAGCGCCTCGTAGCCAAAACAGACCACCAGCGACCTCTTTAAACGGCAAATCCTGCTATCTAAGCCTGCTCTGTCTAATCAAACCAAAGAGGGGCTCACATCGCAGCACCATAGACATACTCGCAAGTCAGGTCGAGGTATTGACCTTGTAGCATGGCTCAGACTCGTGAACTGGCAACGCTGTAAAGGCGCTGGAGGACGTCGATGAAGGGAGGTGGGGCTGTAATCATGAACAGAAAACGGTCGTTCCCTTTATCAAAGGCACTATCGAGATCTATAGTGCAGGGAGTGTGCAGGTCGCCGCCGTCACAATTAAGTGACGGCATTCTACTGTAGCAGTCTTTATGTTAACCTGTCCCTCATAAGTCGTTTGCTCTGCGGAGAGGACATGAGGTAGTCTCGTCTGGAGGTGCATCGGAAGCAAGTGTAATCTACGTTGAGTAGGGTGAGTGGTCTATCGTTGGTGACTGTCGAACCGCGGGCTGGTTTGTGGATCGGAATGATGGTGCCCTCAACAAATGACTGCTTAGTCATATATCATGAGTTCTTGGAAAATATTCGTCCACGTGTTACCAAGAGCCCCCAGAATGATCGATAAGTTATCGACGTTGGGCAACCTGCTGGATGCGCCCTTATGGATTGCATCATCGAGTTCGCCTCATTTGACCTCCGCTGTTAAAGTATCCACCTCTGAATGAGAGAGGGTGAGCATGACGTAGTGCAAGATGAAGTTATCTGCTTCGCCATCGGCATATTCTTTCTTGCAGCTTCTTCGTAGTGTTCAACGATTGCGTTAACGATGTCATTCTGTTTGGTCACCTGCGAGTCATGAGGTGTGACGATAGTGTCGATGAGCTGTCGACGATACCACCATTTGTCACACACTTATATGATGTATGGATGCGATTTCCAGTCCTGCGTGATCATGGCACCGCGTCCGTATCACATCCGCCTGAAATTTGCTGTATGCCATCGCTGTTATCCTCGCCCTAGTTCTTTTCCGTTCCACATTGTTGTCTTGGGTTGATGATTGAGCTTCCAGATTTCGGAGGATCGCATATTAGAAACTGACGGTGTGGCGATGCCATTTGGCCAATCCTTCCTGTATCTCATCAGTGTACTCTGGAGCGTCGTTTTGGCGCAGTTCATCCACTACGTCAGTGTCGAGCGGTAGCTGGGGAGGCACCGCTCTTAGGCTGCCCATCACTCTTTAACTTGCTGGCGACATGCCGGGTCGTGCAGATGAGAAGTATTCAGTTTCCATGGTACATGGATGTGCCTTACAGATTGGAGCGGAAGGAGGACCATGAAGATGTAAGCACAATGACTGAATAAGGCCAGTGACCTGTATTTGGCGTCCTGTATCGCTGATGTGAGATCCAGTGACACACATATCCTATCTAGATGGCTTGCAGAATGATTTGTAAGAAAGTATGGCCAGAACGATCGCCACGTTGGACTTCCCAGGTATCGTGGAGGAGGAGGTCTCGCACCAATGTTCACAGCTCCTGGCAGATAATATAATGTCGAACTTGATCGTACGGGTGCAGAACACAATTAAAATCACCTCCTAGCAGGCAATGTTCATATCGCCCTAAGGTGTCCTCAGAATGAAAATGGGCCTCTTTATGTCGTTGGTCGATGCCCAGTGGGGCAGTGAGTGCTATACCCCAAGCTGGTGGAGGGAAGGCGACGCCGGTGACAGGAAGCCGTTGGTGGATGTAGATGGCCACTCCACAGCCTATGGGATCACCTTTGAAGGTGTGGGCAATATAGCCATTGATATTTGGTATAGTGGACAACTGAACTTTATGTAGGAGGGCGAAATCAAAACTAGAAGACCAGAACATCTCCTGCATAACGTGGATTTTCACCCTAAAACGTATGTGTTGGTAGTGATAGTTACTATCCGACAGGCCTGGTGGCAGACCGCTGGTGGCTGATCTACTGTGGTGCCAGACAGAGGGTCGGCCTTTGTTGCTGAGGGGTTCTAGGCGCTGCAGTCTGGAACCACGCGTCCGCTACGCTCACAGGTTCGAATCCTGCCTCAGGCATGGATGTGTGTGATGCCCTTAGATTAGTTAGGTTTAAGTAGTTCTAAGTTCTAGGGGACTGATCACCTCAGAAGTTAACTCCCATAGTGTTCAGAGCCATTTGAACCATATAGAGGACGTCGGAGTTGCGGTGGAACGTCATCCCAGTCGATCCTAGTGGGTTCAGGGTAGAGTATGATTAGTGGAGCAGTGCCGACGACGCAGGGTCCCACAACGGGTCCTGCTCCTCCACTTTCTCTTCATGTCATGCCATGGAGGTGGACACCGGTGTATCGTCCATGTTGTCCTCATAAGATGGAGTAGTGGTTCATGGTGTAGTTTTGGCTGTGTTATGTCCATCAAATACTTTGGCGTCCTCAAGGTGCTTTGTGGGAGCGGGCGCAGGTACATCGGTGGATGTCGCCGCGCTCACAACGTCTCCTTCGGCGGTGGCGGCTTCGTGGGAATCGTCGTTCAGGCCAACGGCAGCGTCGTCTTTGGCCTGCAGCATCTCCTCTTGGCCAGAGACTGTCTGGAGCCTTCTCTTGCAACGTTTCCTAGCTGTTGCTGTTTCCTTACGCGACGTTGCATGTCCGAAGGCGGCAGGGAGTCGCGTTGCTCCGGCAAGAAGGCCGCCGTAGGAACGATGAGCGAGTCGATCTCCGTTGGGTCAGCGGCCGGCAGCGCCGACACCCTCAAAGCGGGGTCGACGGCCGGCCGATGCGGCGGGCCGTCCGAGGTGTCCTCTGTTGGGGTATGATGTGGCTCAGTTGTATCGACCGGGCGTTGCTGTGAGGCGGCAGGGGAAGCGAGAGCATCGGCGTAGGCCACCGGCAGCGTCATACACGGACTGTGCCATTTGGCTGACGTGCCGCGACGACTTTCTCTCCTGGAATTTCGAATGGCAATTTGATAACGCGTATCGTACGCACGCCTCAGTCTGCGTCGTCTACGATCAGAGCCCCGACACTGCCGTCAGCATAACAGAAGGGAGCCCCTTATCGGTCTTGGGTAGGATGCTTTTCAGGGCCGCGTCGTTAATGATTTTATCATTGTGCTGTTCGCGATCGACAAGAGTATTCCTATGACATCGGTTGCCAAGATATTGACTTTACCTCACAGGAAATGCTCCATCATGAGTACTCTAGGTCGGGCATAGTCCTTGTGCAAAGAAATTCGGTAGCGTTACGCCATGTATCGTAGACGCCGAGCCGGTACGGAAGCAACAGCCTTCAGGATGTAAACAAGACGACGTCTCGCTCCGCACACGGAAACACTAGCGCGTCTTCTCTGTTGCACTACCAAAGGAGACTGCGTTGAGCTACAGAAGCAGGTCAAAAACTGTACTGTGCGCATAGGTCAGCAGGTATACCTCAGTTACGTAGACTACGACAGCCCACAGAAATACTGCGAAGTAATCACAATGAAACGAGACAGCCTTTGCGAAGGTTTTTCCATAGTTAAAACTTCTGCATACCTCCTCCAGTGAAACAAACGTCGTGGTATCGTCCAAAGATGGCACAACGATACCACAGACACTAGCGAGCGCTCGCCGCAACCGGCAACGACGTATGAGAGGCACTCCAGGAGACACCAACTCCATCTCAGCCATAGCAGCGCCGTCACGCTGAGGTCAATAATTATAGTGTCGAGCATACGAAATCTCATCCCATTTCGCGACCTCAGCTTCATCACTCAACATTATCATGTAGGACAATGTGGGAGACGAATTGTACCTCAGTTTGTTACTTAGTGCATCAAGTGACACTTTCATAGTCAATATCAGCTGTAAATTACCCAGTACTCTTGTAGTAAAGTACTGTGCCGAAGTTTATTTCTGTAATAAAGTGAAGTAAAATTACATGTGTTGTAGTTTGATATTTCACGTCACCAAGCAATCAGAGAACCACAGTTATGATCGGATGAATGTAATTTCGTCCGATCACAACAAAGATGTCATTGGTCACCACACAGCCAGGAGGTGTGCTAATAAGACAACATTACATATTCATAGCAAAATTTCTCAGAATAATTTTGGATGATGATGCTGTTAAGTGAATTGGGTTATGCATACATATTAGTATTTAACTACGTACTGAAATACTTCTGATCTGATGTATGGGATTTCATTTTAAAGAGCATCGTAGTATGACACAGTATGGCATCGATAAGTTCAGTTTATCATATTGATACCAAAACTTCAGAAAAATTATTACAGGTTTGTTTTTGGAGTAGGGATTGCACAATAATGATTATTCGTGTGAACCTGTGGCTTCCTATAACACTCTATTAGAAATAATGTTTATTTAACCTTTCTAAGCGTAATGTAAAATGTAAATGATTCACAACCATTATTTTAATGTAAGAAATTAATTGTCATCATTTCAAAGTACTCTAACAATGAAATGCATCACTCAGTTCTGGACTGACTAATGTAATTTTCATTCGTTTTTCAAATTCATTTTCCCGTCTGAGGCTTTCTTGTACCAAATACCAGTTGCTTGTAATTGAAGTGCTGCTACTCACGGAGGTCCCGTGTGGGCTATAACACAGGCCAACTATGGAAAAACATTTTCGCTGAAAATACCTTATTTCTATGTTTTTAGGGTGGGAAATCCAAATAATATATTTGAAAAACTGTATCACCCACCGTATATTCACATTTTTCAGTTATATTTATTAAATTAATCGATTTTAAAGCATTTAACTGCTTTTATACAGTTAAAATAATTTAAAAAGGTGGTGTAATGAATGTAGGTGACGTTGGTAGCACTGCTGAAAAATATTTGCTAGCAAAACAAGGTCGATTCTGTTTTTGTGTTAACAGATGGTGTTTTGTTTACTGTCAACCTAACCTCACTTTCAAGTTTCTGTACATGTGCTCAGTACAATATCTATCCGTGGTTGTAAAACCTCTGCTGACAGTTTTTGTTATATTTGTTGTGAATTTGTGATTTAAAAAACACCAAAGAAACATTAAAGACTTGGTGAAAAAGGTTAATCTTTCATACTTTGTATCTAAACTTGGTGATCAAGATAAATCTTGGGCGCCTGATAAGGTATGTTATGTGTCTGTTGAAGATCAGAGAAAATGGCCCGAAAAGGAGAAAAAAGACGCAGAATAAGTTTGTATTATAGCTACAATGTTTAGTGAGCCTGAAAGTTCACTTTTTTTTACAGTCACCTTGATTACTTACTGGACAATATGGAAGATGTTAGTGAGCAGTAAGGAGACCATTTTCACCAGAATATTACAGTGATGGGTAAACGCTACCAAGGCCGGTGGAATACCAACATGATGAGGGACTATTTACTGTTGGTCACTTCACCGAGAAGTTCTGCAAGCGAAGCATCGTAGAAAAAGCTACACAAGAAGCTTCAAGGAAAAATGAGAAAGAAAATACAAAGAAATTCCAGCTGATAAGTGAAACCTCTTTTAACACATATCATTGTTTTAAGTAGCTTACTGGAAATACAAACCACGCTTATGTTATAACAAAGCGTTTCTTTAATTTTCCCATTTACCGTATATCTTAGGATTTTTATACTATATAATAAAAAGCATATTGCTCAACAACTATGGGTGATACAAAAAAACTAAGGCTAGATTTGGATTCAGCCCATAAAAATCTATAAAGATCAGCTACCAAAGTAAAAAAAGTTTAAAAATAATTTTTCGTTGGCCTGAAATTATCGTGTGACCGCGAAACTTGGTAGATACGCTAAGCGTTAATGGGGATCGCATTTATACTGGAAAATAAATAGTTCCAATTTTGGCCACCAGATGCAAATCTGGTAGTAATTTTAATTTTAATAATGAACAGCCTCAGTTGGACCGTTTACCTAGAAATTTACCTAGGTTTCAGTCGGGATAATCCAACCTTCTTGAGAATAACAGTATCTATTGTCTGTCCATAGTGGACATCGTCAAGCTAAAACTACAAATCCATAAATTATCGTCAGAATGTAAAACTTACCTGGCACTGCCTCGGCCCCACTTCGCAACTGCGATGCGGCAGCCACGAGTGCTGTACTGGAACTTGAGCCGAGGAGGACGCAGGTCTGTTCTGCAGTGCCATTCGGATGAGGTGTCGATCTTCTCGGCGTGTGGTATGGCTGGTGTGACCTGACCCATCTCATAGTGTTTTATGGCCTTCCGTCATCAATCCTGGATGCATCACATTCTCTCACGCCAATAATTCGACCTCTTTGAAACTCACTGATTTTGATGGTTCACACATACGTCTGCGTGGCATCCTGCACTTCTGCTCAAGTTACACTGATTCTTTGGCATCGGTTTATAGCGACAAAGAGAGCCACAGCCATATTTTACCAGTAGGTGATGTTACGCCATGGTACTGATGTTGAACTTGAACCCGCGGGCTGACGTGGTTGAAATAGTAATCATTTCTGCAGACAAACTGGTTGTTCAAGGTGTTCATCAGGGCGGAATTACCCTAACTGTTGGCTTACGCTATAGCTCGTAGAATGGAAACACTAACAACCGTAGATGACTTGCGACTCATCGCCTGGAATGACCTAACATGAAATGAATATGTAAAACTGGTCGCAGAAAAGCAAACCTCAGGCTGAGATTCACTACAAGAGTCAACTGCAAGCCTTCCTACATTTCATTATAATTTATTACCTGTGCAAAATTCCTACATATAACTGTCCAGAATCGTCTTCGTGGCATAAACAGTCACTGTTATAGAGTCTGCTACTGGAATCTGATGAGCGTTGCTTGCACTTGTTGAAAAAACGCGACACTCTTCTTTGAATGGTATCTATCGTCCACATTAGTCGTACGTGGTAAGGGTCCCAAAAATACTCAGAAATCGACCGAATGAATTATTGTACCTCTTGTTTCGTCAATGAAGTACTTTTCCATAGGATTCTTCCAGTGAATTTCCACCTGGGATTTGCTTTTCTACAACCAGCTTTACGTATCCATTTCCCTTTAGATCACACTAGGCGATGAGTCGCAAATAATCTACGGTTGTTACTGTTTCAACTTTACCAGCGGCAGTGTAATCCAGCAGCTATGGGTATTTACGCCCATTCATCCGCAATATGTTATCTTTCTTCAGTTTGTAAATGGAAGATGGAAGAGGGAGAAAGGAAAGGGGCTGTTGATGTCAGCTGCATCGGGACTTGATGCGAAATCAGGCACAACAAGTGAAAATGTGGGCTACCCCAGGATTCGAACCAGTGTTATTGTGCTTACTTCGCAGTTGCGTTAACCAGTGCGCCACCTGAGCACAGTGTTCGCAGCAATTGCACGGACTTTCTTGGTACACCACCCGGCCAACCCACATTTCCATCCAGTGCCACCTATCTGCAGTTCCCGTCTGTGTCCTCCATGACCACCTTTTCCAGAGTCCCACAGGAAGTCAGATGTAAATGTGCATGAGGGAGGAGTCCTTGCCCATCGAGGTGAATCAAGCATATGAATCCGTGGTGCCTGTTCTTTTGTACATGTCTGAAAGAAGAGATACCGCATATTCACATAATCTTTCTTTAGGTTAAGGGTCAACTGAAAGTCTTCTTTCATTTCATTATTGGCTATGGAAAATTCCTACGTTTAAGTGTGCAGAATGCCACCTGTTTGGAGTAGTTAACGGAGGTGCTTTATTGTTGATGTATTGGAACGTTCAGAACCATTGCCTCTGTACGACGCAGTTCCCGTGGAATACATGCTTACCAGAAGTGGTTAGCAACAATTAAGAGCTTCTGGCAGTGCACACCTTGTGGGCTGTAGGAAGTGTGGGGAAGATTTCACGTGCAGCTGTGGTGACGAGAACGGAGTCTGAGCTGAAGCGGTGTCTCGCTCTCTACTCTCCGTCATCTGCCTCTGGAATGGCACTAACCACTCTTTCCACGCTCTTACACTCCCTCCCCGCCCTTTCCTTTATTTATTTTTTCTTATGATCGCGTCAACTCAGTAGCAATGCAATGGCTTCTTCAGATAGTAGGAGGGATGTAGGCCGTCTCTAGGTGCGCCCCATGTACTCAGTGAAGTGTAAAGTCTGGTTGGAGATACTGTCAGGGTCTCAGTCGAAAGCAGTCCTGTTTTGGTTTCGGTCGTGGACTTCGGTCGAGAGTGGAGAGCTGTTCATCTCTGGAGGCGTCTAGGGAACGGCGCTGATTATCTCACTACACACCATCGGCTACTCTGGGGAACCATTTCCGCGCCAGCTATGTTCATCTCGGTGCACGAGAAATTTTACGGTGAACAGGAAAAGCGGCACCAGTGAGTTTTTTCTTCCGCGTTTGTGGAATTTCATAGGGTTGCCCGTCTCAGGTTCGACGTTTATGATAAATGATCTTATTAAGGGGCTCCGGAACGCCCTATACTTGCAATGTTAAAATAGCGCTTATAAATTGCATCTTTCCTCACAAAGTATTTGAGGTAGGAAGTTGAACTTTTTACAGATTATTTATTGGAATATGGGCTACAAGGCTACAACTTAACACAGGGATTTTACAAAATTTTAGTTCAGTTATTAAAGATGATTTTTTTTCAATTGTAATGAAAATTCACAACATTTTTTTGCAATTTTTTATTTATATATTCAAAAATATACAGTTTTTTGGAAAAAGGCTGTGTTAAATTATGCAGAAGGTACTGTGTAACATTTGCTGAAAGTTTGAAACAAATATGTTTGGAAGATCCTTAGAAAACATGTAATTAGTATGAGAAAATAAAAGTTTTGGGAATCGAGCGACAAAGATTGGATTAACTTTTTAGTGCATTCCAGGTCCATAGGATGGATTATCTTCATCCTCTGCAAACTCCTCCTCCAGCTTCCTCTTGTTCCTCCTCCTGTTTACTCTTGCTTGTATTTCTAGACTCTTTACAGCCCTGTCTGCAGCCCGAAGGCGTTCCTTGTCTAAAGCAAGCATCGCTCGTTGCTGTGTTCGTAGATTTTGCTACCATTTTCTTCAGTTGCAGTTACTGCAACACTGTTCCAAAAGGTGGTCATGTATGAACACTTATCACATTTCAGTTGTATTTCACTAGCAAGTCCTACGTGCTTTATTATGGAGAGTTCCAGACCAACTTCACTACAATGAATACATCTTACACAGTTTGAAAAAATTCCTTTGAGAACCGACATATCAAATATTTCATTCACATCCGATTCGCCCATAAAACATTCATAGTTTTCACTCATTGAACCAAGCTTCTTCTGTGAAGTATTTTCTTTCCCACTTTGACTGCTATGGGCAGGTGTACTTGAGAGGTTAGGTTCACTCACTTGGTTATCGTCTTTATTGTTTACAGTAATAACACATACCTTTGGCTTTCCAACATTTCTCCTTTTCTTAAAAGCCTTCAGAGGATTTCTAATAACTTTACTTTTACTCATTATTATACTTCAACAAAACAGAGACTCAAGAAACAGATTTAATTACGAATATTTTCGAGATAACGACAGAGTAAATAAACATGAAGCAATCGACAATCACACCAGCGATATATATTGAACCATCACAGGTTAGCCACAACACATACTTTATCTCACATCACTAAAATGTACCTGATGAACACGGACGTTAATAATAACACCATTTGACAGCAGTTTAACAGCGCCACAGTGGGTCACGCCCATGTAGAACACATTTCAAAAAAAATTTAAAAATAGTTGTAGTCTTCGGAATTGAATAAATTATATATCTATTAAAAGGTAATAGTCTGCAGAATCAGAAAACGCAAAAAAGTAAAAATTGAACTTTTCATTATTTTGAGCCTTTCCGGAGCCCCTTAACCAGTCACCAAGCTTATACCGACTGTTTTTTCCCTCAGGAGTTTGTTGGATTAAATTTGACTCTGCGGTAGGGAATGAGTTAAAAGGGTGTGACTTTCGTTAGGCAGTCAAGTAACACTGCCGTCCATAATATTCTAACACGGGCAAGATCATACAGATGCCATTTGTCAATTGTTTCTCTGCCGCTTTTTCACTAGTGACCATAACACAGGCGAACGAAAACCTTTTTTCAAAAACTTTTTTTTACTCTGACAGCTGACCTTTGTAGATTGTTATGAGCTGAATCCACCCATAGTTTTCGAGCAATATGCTTTTTATTACATAGTATAAAAATCCTGCGCTATACGGTAAACGGGGAAATTATTGAAACGCTTTGTGATAACATAAGCGTTGTTTGTATTTACAGTAAGCTACTTAAATCAATGATATGTCTTGATAGAGCTTCCACTTGTCAGCTGGAATTGATTTGTATTTTCTTTCTCTTTTTTCTTCGAAGCTTCTTGTGTAGCTTTTCCTACGATGAGTCGCTTGCTGAACTTCTCGGTGAAGTGACCAACAGTAGTCCCCCATCATGTTGGCGTTCCAGCGGCCTTGGTAGCATTTTCTTTAGGCAGAGACTTTACAAACTGTTTCATTAGGCCTAACATTATATGTAGAGGTTGTAGGAGTACGTTCATTGGATTTATAAGGTTTTTCCATAGAATGTTCTTCTCACCAGGTTTCAAAGACTCCCGCACAGGCCAGTCCTTTTTGCACCAGTGTTGATCCCTAGCCCTACTGTCACATTCACACAAGAAACTTGGAAAACTGGTAAAGCCATCTTGCTGACCAAGGAGAATGCATTTTACTTTTAGATCACCACATATCATCCAACCATGAGCAGTATAGCCTGTTTTATTTAGTACTATTTCTAGGTTTTCATAGCTTTCTTTCATATCTACAGAATGTCCAACAGGTATAGAGGCATACATGTTACTATTATGTAATAAAACAGTCTTTAAACTAGTTTTGGATGAATCAATAAACAGCCACCAGTCTTCGTTTTTGTGTTCAATTCATTCATCAGACTGGGATTGTCTTAGCAGTACACTAAATCACCTTCTTGTTGAAAAAGCTTGGAAAATTGCTGCTCTCTCTTTTTATAAAAGTAAATGCTGGTTCCAACTGCTAATAAGTTGTTTTCTTTTAATCTAGAGCCAAGCAGTTCAGCTTTTCCTTTCGTTAAGCCCAGATCCCTAACCAAATCGTTAAGCTCGGTCTGTGTAAACATTTGGGCTCTAGACTTCCTGTATTACAATGGAATTCATCATCATCTGGTTCATCTAAATCAGATCGTACATCAGAAAATACTTCTGTCGGAACAGAATTTACATAATCTGGTGGTTCAGGAACCGGCAAATCTACACTATGCCCTACTGGTCGGATGGCAGACGGAAGGTTAGGGTAGCTTATTACCTTCTTGTTTTTCGAATTATGACCTGTAATATCAACACTGCAAAAGTAGCAATCATTGGAATGATTTCTTGGTCCCCTCCATATCATAGGAAAAGCAAATATAAATGCTTTTTTCTCCTTTTTGGACCATTTCGTCAGATCTTCAAGACACACGTAACATACCGCATGCGGCGCCCAAGATTTATCTTGATCACCAAGTTTAGATCAAAAGTACGATAGATAAACCTTTTTCACAAAGTCTGTAATGTTTCTTTGGTGTTTTTTAATTACAAATGCACCACAAATATAACAAAAACTGTCAGCAGAGTTTTTACTACCACGATTAGACACTGTACTGAGCACATGTACAGGAAACGGGAAAGTGAGGTTAGGTTGACAGAAAATAAAACACCATCTGTTCACACAAAAGTAGAACCGACCTTTTCTAGCCAGCAAATGTTTTTCAGCAGTCCTACCAACGTTATCTACATTCATTACACCTTCTTTTTAAATTATTTTAACTATATGAAAGCTGTTAAATTCTTTCAAAAATCGCTTAATTTAATAAATTTAATCATATTTGGATTTCCCATCCTACAAAACATAAGATTAAGGTATTCTCATCAAAAACGTTTTTCCGTCGTTGGTCTGTGTAATCAGAGTTTTAATGAGTTAACCTTTAACATTTAAAACATAGATTCTTTTATCAGATAATCGCCAGTCACTTGATGTTTATTACGCAAATTCCCTTTTTACGATCTGTACCTAGGTTCTAACATCGAATTACCCACGTCAAATTTGACACATGTAAATTCATAGAAGAGGCCTTAGAGAAGTGGCTTGCTCATAATTAGTTTTCTGGGTTGGTAGATAAATCCACGAAGAGTGATTTCGAAGGCTTACTCGTGCACTGCATATGACAGCATGTACCTCTAACAGCCTCATAGAGCGTCCGACGTAATATAAATACAAAATTATGTAAACAAAGTGGCCAAAAAACGTGGCAACTGTCCTCCAGTTTGAGCCCCAAAGTGTTTATTCTTTTTCCTTAACTGTAATTTCCTTTTCTAGATTTCTCCTTGGTTTCCTTTACTACTTACTTGCTTGCTCAACGTAATGGTCCGGGAAAACGTGGTACCCTATTTCACTCTCTTATCAACGATCGTACCCCTCTCATGTCCATCGACACTTGTCACAGCAGTCTGAATGCTGTACCAATTGCAAATAACCGATCTCTCCCTCTATTTTATCCATCCTACCCTTAATACATTCATGCTCATAAATTAAGGATAATGCTGATACTTGGTAAAACAACGCTCTGGTGGGTGGTTTGTGGGTTTAAATAACCTCGGGGTATGATCATGCTGTGCATTTGACCTGCGATCGTCGCACGGTGGCGCTGGCAGCAGTCCACATACGCAGAGGTGTGCTGGTGAATGTCAGGGTACGGTGCTGCGAGTAAGTGTGCAGACGTTTTAAGACGTGCTAATGGTGACTGTGTGTTGAAAATGGCTCAAAGAACACATATTGATGACGTTATGAGGGGTAGAATACTAGGGTGACTGGAGGCTATTCAAACACACCAGGTCGTAGCACGGGCACTCCGTGTGCCACAAAGTGTGATCTCAAGATTATGGTAACGATTCCAGCAGACAGGAAACGTGTCCAGGCGCTCTAGTAGGGGACGTTCACAGTGTACAACACCACAAGAAGACCCATATCTCACCATCAGTGCCCGCAGACGGCCACGGAGTACTGCAGGTAGCCTTGCTCAGAACCTTACCGCAGCCACTGGAACAGTTGTCTCCAGACGTACAGTCTACAGACGACTGAACAGACTTGGTTTATTCGACCGGAGACCTGCAAGGTGCATTCCACTGACCCCTGGTCACAGCAGAGCCCGTAAATGGTCATAGAAATAGTGGTCCCAGGTTATGTCCGCAGACGAGTCTAGGTATAGTCTGAACAGTGATTCTCGCCGAGTTTTCATCTGGCGTGAACCAGGATTCAGATACCAACCTCTTAATGTCCTTGAAAGGGATCTGTATGGAGGTGTGGTTTGATGGTGTGGGGTAGCATTATGATTGGAGCACGTACACCGCTGCATGTCTTTGTCAGAGGAATTGTAAGAGGTCAAGTGTATCGGTACGTCATTTTGCACCAGCATGTCTGCCGTTTCAGGGGTGCAGTGGGTCCCACCTTCCTCCTGATGGATGATAACGCACGGCCGCACCGAGCTGCCATGGTGGAGGAGTACTTTGAAACAGAAGATATCAGGCGAATGGAGTGGCCTGCCTCTTCTCCAGACCTAAACCCCATCGAGTACGTCTGGGATGCTTGCCAGTATTTTGCATTCATGACTCTGAACTGATGGTCCGGCCCATTCAGACATGTCATGTTCATTGGAAATGCAATTACGTGAACGAAACATTCTGCTCCGCGAGATAGTTGCGTTGCCTTTTGAAATTCTAGTGCAAGAGTGTCCATCCTAAGGACCGCTGGCCGTATTCAGTTTATGTGAAGTTACCATAAACTGAATATATTGAACTTGTAACTCCCGCCCCATGATGCTATTCTGTCACTGGTACATCTCGCCCCTCCTCCTCAGTCACTATTGTCGGTGTTAAGTACAATTAGGTGAGAAAAGTAATGGGATAGCGTTATGTACAAATACAGATGACGGCAGTATCGCGTACGCAAGATGTAAAAGGACACTGCAAATGTGGAGATATCATTTGTAGGCAGGTGATTCATGTGAAAAGGTTTCCGACATGATTATGGACACACGACGGTAATCAATAGACTTTGAACGCGGAATCGTAGTTGGAACTAGACCCATGGGACTATCCAGCTTGGAAATCGTTAGGGAATTCAGTATTCCGAGATTCATAGCGTTAAGAGTGTGCCAAGAATACTAAATTTTAGGCATTACCTCTCACCACGTACAACGCAGAGGACGACTGCCTTCACTTAGCGACAGAGAATAGTGGCGCTTGCGTAGAGTTATCAGTGCTAACAGGCAAGCAACGCTGCATCAAATAACCGCAGAAACCACTGTGGGACGTACGACAAAAGCATCCGTTACGACAGTGGAGTGAAATTTCTCGTTAATGGGCTATGGCGGAGGACGACCGATGCGAGCGCCTTTCGTAACAGCACGACGTCGTCCAGGGCTCGTGGTCATATCGGCTGGGCCTCAGATGACTGGAAAACCATGACCTCGTTATGTGAGACCCCGTTTCAGTTGGTAAGGCCGGTATTACACTATCAAATTCTTTGTCAAATATCTTTGTCAAAAATCTTTGTCAAAGATATTTGATGGTGTAATAGGGAACTTTGTCAAATGTCGTCCAATGTTTGATCAAATCTAGGGCCTCGCTGTATGTTTGATCAAAGAAGTCGCTTGTCTTCTATTCACTGCAATGTGACATGTTACCACGTGGAGCGCTAGCATCGCTGCAGCATTCTGTCGTCTGAAGCGTTTTTATAAATGGCTCTGAGCACTATGGGACTCAACTTCTGAGGTCATTAGCCCCCAAGCGTTTTTATAAACATTGCCAGTAAATACAATTGGTGTGTGCCGACAACTACAAAATTAATAGAGATGTGTGAAGCTGATGAGGCGCTTTACAACGTGAGGCATGCTGAATTAAAAAATAGATTAAGGAGATTGGAGACCTGACCTGACCTAACCTAACCTAACCTGACCTAACCCTCTCCTGTAGCAAGGAATCGGAGTGTTACAGTGAGCCTGTCTTCAGCAGATGTAGCACTTCTTAAGTGAGTATTGTGCTTTGTGATATGAGGATACACTTCATTGAGCACGTACAGAAATGTATTCTCGTCCATCCTTAAGTAATTGCTGTACGACTTGACGTCCTCCACTATAAGCTCACGTAAAAAGTTTTGTTGAATGCTTTTGTCGTGTCGTCGTAAAACCCACGGCTTCACCCGGGTATGTTTCCTTTTTTTTCCCCGCTTCTCTTCCGCGTGTGCACACAGTGCAATTGTGGTACATGCAACTGCTGCGGTTAATAACAAGTTGTTGCTGCCAGCCATCTTGAACTTTGACGAAAAATATGATGACAGTGTAATACCCCTTCTAGCGCTACGTCAAAGATCTTTGTCAAATATATTTGACGAAATATTTGATGACATCTTTGATCAAATCTTTGACAAGGAAATTTGATAGTGTAATACCAGCCTAACAGCTGTTGGTAGCGTTTGAGTGTGGCACAGGCCCCACGAAACCATGGACTCGAGGCATTCTGCAAGCTGGTGATGGCTTCACAATGGTGTGGGCTGTGTTTACACAGAATGGACTGGATCCTCTAGTCCAACTGAACCGATCATTGACTTTACAGCCATTCATGGACTTAGTGTTGCAAAACGACGATGGAATTTTTGTGGATGACAATGTGCTATGTCGCCTGGCCACGACTGTTCCTGACTGCTTTGAAGAACATTCTTGACAATTTGAGCGAAAGATGCGCTCATCCAGATCGCCCAACGTAAATCCCATCGAACGTTTTTGGGACATAATCGAAAGATCAGTTCGTGCACAAAATCGTGCACCGGCAACACTTTCCCTATTCTACATCTACATCTACATTTATACTCCGCAAGCCACCCAACGGTGTGTGGCGGAGGGCACTTTACGTGCCTCTGTCATTACCTCCCTTTCCTGTTCCAATCGCGTATGGTTCGCGGGAGGAACGACTGCCGGAAAGCCTCCGTGCGCGCTCGAATCTCTCTAATTTTACATTCGTGATCTCCTAGGGAGGTATAGGTAGGGGGAAGCAATATATTCGATATCTCATCCAGAAACGCACCCTCTCGAAACCTGGAAAGGAAGCTACACCGCGGTGCAGAGCGTCTCTCTTGTAGAGTCTGCCACTCGACTTTGCTAATCATCTCCGTAACGCTATCACGCTTACCAAATAACCCTGTGACGAAACGCGCCGCTCTTCTTTGGATCTTCTCTATCTCCTCCGTCAACCCGACCTGGTACGGATACCACACTGACGAGCAATACTCAAGTATAGGTCGAACGAGTGTTTTGTAAGCCACCTCCTTTGTTGATAGACTACATTTTCTAAGGACTCTCCCAATGAATCTCAACCCGGCACCCGCCTTACCAACAATTAATTTTATATGATCACTCCACTTCAAATCGTTCCGTACGCATACACCCAGATATTTTAGAGAAGTAACTGCTACCAGTGTTTGTTCCGCTATCATATAATCGTACAATAAAGGATGCTTCTTTCTATGTATCCGCAATACATTACATTTGTCTATGTTAAGGGTCAGTTGCCATTCCCTGCACCAAGTGCCTATCCGCTGCAGATCTTCTGCATTTCGCTGCAATTTTCTAATGCTGCAACTTCTGTGTATACTGCAGCGTCATCCGCGAAAAGCCGCATCGAACTTCCGACACTATCTACTAGGTTATTTATGTATATCGTGAGAAGCAATGGTCCCATAACACTCCCCTGTGGCACGCCGGAGGTTACTTTAACGTCTGTAGAGGTCTCTCCATTGAGAACAACATGCTGTGTTCTGTTTGCTAAATGAAACGTCCCCTTAGAAAAATTATAAATGACTGTGCTTAAACTGACACACAATATTTTTAGCGCAACGCAATATGACTTTCAAAAATCCCTACAAAAGAATGGCCCTGACTAACAATAACCTATACCTTTCATGAATCACTTACCTCACAAAAATCTTCGTTACTCGAATTACTGCAGTACAGCGAGCGCCACTACTGCCAACTAAGTAAAAGATTCTAACTACTGAAGGCACTAACTACTGATAGGCATAGTTAGCAATTGAAAGATTTTGATAGAGAACCTTAATAGTGTTCAAAAGTCATAGTATATATATCAGTTCAAGACATCCAGTGTTACAAATTTACTGTGTCTGATGGACACACGTCCAGATTATCCGCTCTCAAAACTCCGCCATCTCTCTCCCGACATCCACCACTGCTGTCGTCTCACCTCCAACTGCGCAACGCTACGCGCTGTTAACAGCCAACTGCCCAACACTACAATAACAACGTTCCAACAATGCAAATCAGCCACAGACTGCACACAGCACAACCAGTGATTTTCATACAGAGCGCTACTTGGCGGTGGCGTTACCAATATAAGAACCTAAACAGATTGCTTACAAACTCTTCAATTCAGCTACCAGCTGGTCTGATATTCCGTAGGCTCTTACTTTGTTTATCAGGCGACAGTGCGGAACTTGTTGATTATAGAGGCAACATGGTTCAAAAAATGGTTCAAATGGCTCTGAGCACTATGGGACTTAACTACTGTGGTCATCAGTCCCCTAGAACTTAGAACTACTTAAACCTAACTAACCTAAGGACATCACACACACCCATGCCCGAGGCAGGATTCGAACCTGCGACCGTAGCAGGCAACATGGCTCAGTATTTGTGCAGGGGACTTCCAACGACTTGTTGAGACCATACCACGCCGGACAAAATGAGGTTTCATGATTTGTGTCACCTCAGTGTGCGGCCGAAAAATACTAATCTTATTTCAGGGTGCCCGAGGTAAGCTAGAAGGTTGGACACGGGTGGTCCAGTGGCTGCTGAGGCGGCGGTTGGACTCGTGGGGACGGTCCCAGCGGCGCCAGGTCTCGGGGCGGTGTCCGGCGGCCGGCGGCGTGTGGCCAGTGATCTCGGCGCCGTGGGTCAAGCCCCCCTGAGGGCCGCGGGCCCAGGTGTCCTTGCTGGCGCACAGCGGCGACTCGCCTGGCAGCCGCCATCTAGCATGTCGCGGCCGGCATAAGCAGCCCGCTGATGGATGTCCAGCTCCAGGTGGCCGACCTCTCCAGCGTACGTCACTGCACGGCTCCGCGACCCGTTCTACGTCCGTAACCTCGTCTGCATCCGTCCCACCTATTTCCACTTCGCTGCAAGTCTTAAACTGGCTTGTTACAGGGACCACTTTGCGTGATATGTCTATGGCGTCGGAATAGTCACATTATTCGCCACTTATCCATTTTAGGGGGACATGTGCTGATCACGAGGAATGTACCTATTTTCGAAGGAAACGCGTGTATCTGCATGTATATGCACGGAATACAAAAATTTTTTATTTAAAAAATTGTGTGTTGCAGCCATTACTGAAGCGCTCCTCACAAAAAAGTACTTATTTTCGTATGGATGCAAAAAAAAACAAACAATTAACAGTCTCAAAAAAAATTTTTTTTATCAAAAATGATGTATTGCATGTGTATGCACGGAATTTCAAAAACATATTTTTGCAAAAAAGATAGAATTAGTAACACAATTTTCTCAAAAAATCATATTTGTTTACAGAATGAGATTTTCACTCTGCAGCGGAGTGTGCGCTGATATGAAACTTCCTGGCAGATTAAAACTGTGTGCCGGACCGAGACTCTAGTCGTGCTTGGGTAGCTCAGTTGGTAGAGCACTTGCCCGCGAAAGGCACAGGTCCCGAGTTCGAGTCTCGGTCCGGTACACAGTTTTAATCTGCCAGGAAATTTCATATTTGTTTATTTTGCACAGATATACATTAAAGCTCGAATCACAGATTAGATCAAAACAGCTACCTCAAGTTAATTTGCAGCATTAGGATAGATTTTTCGAACATGCTCAATGAAATTGTGGAATGGATTTTCCCCAAAACGTTGACGCCAGAGAAATTCCGCCAGGTAGTTATTCAGCATAGCACGGTGAGTACCGAAACGCTTTTTATTTTTCCTTTAGCTTTTTGCCAGACTGACTCTACGTGATTTGAGGTAGTGTTTGTAAAGGGATCTACAAAATAAAGCGAATGATTAACAGTCAGATTATTGTAGCCCTTGTTACCTATGGTGTTGTAAGCTTGCCACGTTTTTTTTTTTTTTTGCATCCATATGAAAATAAGTACTTTTTCGGTATTCCGTGCATATACCGGGTGATCAAAAAGTCAGTATAAATTTGAAAACTGAATAAATCACGGAATAATGTAGATAGAGAGGTACATATTCACATATACTTGGAATAACATGGGGTTTTATTAGAACCAACCAAATACAAAATTTCAAAAAAGTATATTGCTAGACGCGTGAAAGATCTCTTGCGCGCGTCGTTTGGTGACGATCGTGTGCTCAGCCGCCACTTTCGTCATGCTTGGTCTCCCAGGTCCGCAGACCTCAGTCCATGCGATTATTGACTTTGGGGTTACCTGAAGTCGCAAGAGTATCGTGATCGACGGACATCTCTAGGGATGCTGAAAGGCAACATCCGACGCCAATGCCTCACCATAACTCCGCACATGCTTTACAGTTCTGTTCACAACATCATTCCTCAACTACAGCTATTGTTGAGGAATGATAGTGGACATATTGAGCATTACCTGTAAAGAACATCATCTTTGCTTTGTCTTACTTTGTTATGCTAATTATTGCTATTCTGATAAGATGAAGCGCCATCCGTCGCACATTTTTTGAACTTTTGTATTTTTTTGGTTCTAATAAAACCCCATGTCATTCCAAGTATGTGTGTCAATTTGTACCTCTCTATCTACATTATTTCGTGATTTATTCAGTTTTCAAATTTATACTGACTTTTTGATCACCCGGTATATGCACGGAATACCAAAATAGTACTTATCTTCATATGGATGCAAAAAAAAAAGGGTGTCAAGCTTACAACACCGTAGGTAACTTGAGCTACAATCATCTGACTGTTAATGATTCGCTTTATTTTGTCAATCCGTTTACAAACACAACCTCAAATCACGTAGAGTCAGTCCGGCAAAAAGCTAAAGAAAAAATATAAGGCGTTTCGGAACTCACCGTGGTATGCTGAATAACTACCTGGCGGAATTTCTCTGGCGTCAACGTTTTGGGGAAAATCCATGCCACAATTTCATTGAGCATGTTCGAAAAATCTATCCTAATGCTGCAAATTAACTGGAGGTAGCTGTTTTTATCTAATCTGTGATTCGAGCTTTAATGTATATCTGTGCAAAACAAACAAATATGATTTTTTGAGAAAATTTTGTTATTAATTTTTGCAAAAAAATGTTTTTGAAATTCCGTGCATACATATGCAATACATAGTTTTTGGTAAAGCAATTTTCTGAGACAGTTAATTTATGCATCCATACGAAAATAAGTACTTTTTTGGTAACGAGCGCATCAGATATGACTGTAGGACACAATTTTTGAAATAATTTTTTTTCTATTCCGTGCATATATATGCTAATATCTTCAGAAATACACGTTTCCTTCAAAAATAGGTACTTTTCTCGTGATCAGCGCATGTACCCCCTAAACTGCGTAAGTGGCCATTATTCAATATCGCATGGGGCGGAAAGCGGTAGTTGCTCCTGTAACAACAATAACACTATACTATGGTATTTACAATAAATTTTTCTTCTGAATTTCGATAAATTAATATAATCGATGTTTTGATTCCATTTCTCTTCTTTTTATGTCATTATGTTGAAGCAACTGTAAACAATTTTCAATGTAAATTTTAATATTTATGTAAAATTTCAAGCAATGTTATAACAAAATTGAAGTGCAACTGATGTTGAATCTATTGTAACATGTTTGAAATTGTAATTGTGTTCCTGGTCCATGCGTAGGCAATGTATTAGGATATGTGGAATGTAAAACCTTTGGTGAATACCCTATCTGTGGGGGAGCGGAAAAAGGTGGATGGCAGGCGAGCGCGGGAAAATGCACACGGGCGCGGCACGGCATAACGGGCTCAGTAAACAGTCGGAGTTGGGCATCGGTCGGAGGAACACGTTCCGGATCGAGGAGGCTATTCTGGAAAAAGTGGTTTCATTGAGCCTCGGATGTGCCGCTTCCGACGACTATACAGCATGGCTATATTCTAATGGCACTGGATTAAGAATGAGGGCGACGCTAAGAAGAAGCCAAGTGCCGATACAGTAAAAGCCATAGCTGTGATTGTATGTGTACTGTGCGTCTCGCCATCTCGCCGCCCGCCAACCGCTGCTTCGACTCGCACAGGTTGAATCTTTAGAATTGTATTCGTGTGGACCAGTGTTAATTTTGTTCCTGACTGTTCAATAATAACTTAACTTTTACCAGATTTGTTCTATCAATGAATTATCCTAATCACTAACCTAGACAGGATCCTTTCCACATGTTGTGCAATCCGGGTGTCCCGAAATGAAGATTTAAAGTTCATGTTAATAAGAATTAACTGCAGACCTATTTATGCTAGAATGAATTTCAAGGAGCTGTATGGTTAATGAAAATACACTCCTGGAAATTGAAATAAGAACACCGTGAATTCATTGTCCCAGGAAGGGGAAACTTTAAAGACACATTCCTGGGGTCAGATACATCACATGATCACACTGACAGAACCACAGGCACATAGACACAGGCAACAGAGCATGCACAATGTCGGCACTAGTACAGTGTACATCCACCTTTCGCAGCAATGCAGGCTGCTATTCTTCCATGGAGACGATCGTAGAGATGCTGGATGTAGTCCTGTGGAACGGCTTGCCATGCCATTTCCACCTGGCGCCTCAGTTGGACCAGCGTTCGTGCTGGACGTGCAGACCGCGTGAGACGACGCTTCATCCAGTCCCAAACATGCTCAATGGGGGACAGATCCGGAGATCTTGCTGGCCAGGGTAGTTGACTTACACCTTCTAGAGAACGTTGGGTGGCACGGGATACATGCGGACGTGCATTGTCCTGTTGGAACAGCAAGTTCCCTTGCCGGTCTAGGAATGGTAGAACGATGGGTTCGATGACGGTTTGGATGTACCGTGCACTATTCAGTGTCCCCTCGAAGATCACCAGTGGTGTACGGCCAGTGTAGGAGATCGCTCCCCACACCATGATGCCGGGTGTTGGCCCTGTGTGCCTCGGTCGTATGCAGTCCTGATTGTGGCGCTCACCTGCACGGCGCCAAACACGCATACGACCATCATTGGCACCAAGGCAGAAGCGACTCTCATCGCTGAAGACGACACGTCTCCATCCGTCCCTCCATTCACGCCTGTCGCGACACCACTGGAGGCGGGCTGCACGATGTTGGGGCGTGAGCGGAAGACGGCCTAACGGTGTGCGGGACCGTAGCCCAGCTTCATGGAGACGGTTGCGAATGGTCCTCGCCGATACCCCAGGAGCAACAGTGTCCCTAATTTGCTGGGAAGTGGCAGTGCGGTCCCCTACGGCACTGCGTAGGATCCTACGGTCTTGGCGTGCATCCGTGCGTCGCTGCGGTCCGGTCCCAGGTCGACGGGCACGTGCACCTTCCGCCGACCACTGGCGACAATATCGATGTACTGTGGAGACCTCACGCCCCACGTGTTGAGCAATTCGGCGCTACGTCCACCCGGCCTCCCGCATGCCCACTATATGCCCTCGCTCAAAGTCCGTCAACTGCACATACGGTTCACGTCCACGCTGTCGCGGCATGCTACCAGTGTTAAAGACTGCGATGGAGCTCCGTATGCCACGGCAAACTGGCTGACACTGACGGCGGCGGTGCACAAATGCTGCGCAGCTAGCGCCATTCGACGGCCAACACCGCGGTTTCTGGTGTGTCCGCTGTGCCGTGCGTGTGATAATTGCTTGTACAGCCCTCTCGCAGTGTCCGGAGCAAGTATGGTGGGTCTGACACACCGGTGTCAATGTGTTCTTTTTTCCATTTCCAGGAGTGTATAAGTTAAGAGCAAAGGTCTGACAGAGTACTAAGATAATTTTGGAATTGGCTTAGTAAGGAAGCTTAATTAATTTGAGACAAAAAAATAATGGTAGTTAAATGAGGAAGTAATTGGACAATAAGAATAATAATTCATATTTTGTAAATCTTGAGTAATTTATGTTTCCAATAGTTAATGGTTTCAACACTGTGATCATAACAGTTTCAGGGTCCCCTCCCCCCTTCTTTCACTCTTTTCTTTTCTATTCATTTAAATTCTGAAGTGATTGCACTGATTTGACCAGCAAAGTTAAAGTCAAGATAAAACCTAAATTTATCAGTGTTTTACCACTATTAAAAATGACATTGTATGTGTGTATGTCAAAAGTGCTATTTCTGGGGTGACCTATGTCCGATTTCAGTCGGATCAATAGACAAAACGCAGTTCGTAGTAATTATTGTAGTGTAATGTTGTGTATTTATAGCTTGTTCAAATTAGTACAGATAGGAAAAATCTTAGTTCAGTAGATTTTTCTGGTTCAAAAATTCACCGTATAATACAGTATTACTATGTGTGATTATGCTTGTACGTACATCCACTTGTACAAGGGAAAAACTCAATTAATGCCTAATTAGGCTGGCGACCGTATTATTAACCATTGGTAGCATCTGCGGTGCATGTTTCTTACCCGTCCTAACGTGTAGTTGCACTTATACTTGCTTGACGTATTATTGTTGTTACTGACTGGGTATAAGTCCGGTTTTGCTTCCATTTAGGTACACGCGGTCAACATATGTACTAAAATCCTTTCCTATAAGGTGAAGCCCGTCAACTTATAGTACAGGCTTTAAAGAGTTGACGTACGCCCGAGGGTGGACGTTACACTCCTAAGTAATAAAAACTGTGAGGTTCTGCACATGAGTACTGGAAAAATTACTTTAATTTTAGATTACGCCGGCCGGTGTGGCCGTGCGGTTCTAGGCGCTTCAGTTTAGGACCGCGTGACCGCTACGGTCGCAGGTTCGAATCCTGCCTCGGGCATGGATGTATGTGCTGTCCTTAGGTTAGTTCGGTTTAAGTAGTTCTAAGTTCTAGGGAACTGATGACCACAGATGTTAAGTCCCACAGTGCTCACAGCCATTTGAACCATTTTAGGTTACACGATACATCACAAGAAACTAAAAGTTGTGACTTCGACTACATACCCGAGGATTACAATTATGAACAAGTTCAACTGGAACCATCCCGTAGAAAATTTTTTACATCTGCATCTACTTACAAACTACTGAAGCCATTCTACTTTTCTGTTCCACTCGCAAACAGAGCGAAGGAAAAACGATTATCTATATGCGTCCATACAACCCCTAATCTCTTCAATCTTGTTTTTATGACCCTCACGTGAAGTATTCGTTAGCGACAGTAGAATCGTTCTGTAGTCAGCCTCAAATGGCCGGTCTCTAAATTCTCTCTTAATTGTTCGAAAAGACGGTCGCCCTCGCTCCAGGGCTTCCCATTTGAGTGCCCAATGCGTCTCCGTAATACTCGTGTATTGTTTGTACGTATCAGTCAGAAATCTAGCCGCCCACCTTTAAATTGCCTCGACGTCACCCTCCCAAACAGTTGAGCAGTATTCAAGAGTGGCCTGCTCTAGTTTCCTATACTCGGCGTCCTTTACAGATTTCTAAAATTAGCCCAATAAACCGAAGCCGAACCTTCACCTTCCCTCCTACAATCCTTACATGCTCATTTGATTTCAGATAGCTTTACAACTTTCCGTCTAGATATTTAATCGACGTGACTGTGTGAATCAGCGCATTACTAATACTGTATTCGAACATTATGAATTTGTTTCTCCTATTCATCAACTTAATGTCGTCACACCAACTAGTAATTTTCTCTAAGTCATCTCTAATCCTCGTACAGTCACTCGACGACGGAACTTTCCGATACACTACAGCATCATCAGCAAACAGTCGCAGAGCGCTGCTTAACCTGTCGGCCACCTCATTTCTGTATATAGTAAAAACAACAGCCTTTCACACTACTCTGGGGCACTTCTAAAGACACCTTTGTCTCTGATGAACACTCGCCGTCGGGGACATCATCTGGGCTCTGTTACTTAAGAAGTCTTCGAGACACTCGCATACCTGAGAGCCTATTCTGTACGCTTGTACCTTCGTTAGTAGTCGGCAGTGTGGCAGTGTTTCAAATACTTGATGGAAATTTTTTTGTGAATGTTTACTTACCATTTAACAGTTTCACATAATAACAGAGAACAGACCCATCTGAAAAATAATTATATAAATTACAAAACTTTCACATTTCAGTCTTTTGTACGGAAATCTGCAGGATATTGTCCATTGAATTATTTCTTACATGACGCTTTTATAGAATTGACATTACGTTTCCTTTTTTTCCCCTTCCGTTTCATGTCAAAATACTATCATAAGCTTTGCATAATGGAAGATAAAGCAATTACAGCCCTCGGTCACAAAATTTAAGTCTTTTGACCATGTTTCAACACTTCTATGAGAGCCTTCATCAGTAATTAAATATTCAAATTGCCCTATAACGTAAGTACAAATTTATGGGAAATTTTTTTTTACATAAAAATGTAAGTACTGACTAACAGTACAAGAAAGAAATAATACTTACATGTGTCGCGTGTAAGATAAATATCAAGCGAGATAGGTTTTAGTCACAAAAATTTAAGAAGAATGTAAGGAAGGCGAACCACTATGGGCTGCTCATACCTATAAAGCCACAGGTAGCCTCAATCTGTTACTGCCTGTGGCTTTATAGGCGAGAATAAATAAATACGAGAAATCAAAGCTCGTATGAATAGATTTCCGTCTTCATTTTCCCCATTTTCTATTCTATAATGAAAACATATCGGAAAGTGGTTCTACGAATCGTCTGTCAAATGCCTAAGTGAAGACCGCTGTGATATTATACATGCTGATTTTTTTTCAGTTATCAGTCTCCTGATTGATTTGATGCGGCCCGCCACGAATTCTTCTCTTGTAACTGCCTCTTCATCTCACAATAGTGCTTGCAAACTTTGTTCTCTATTATTTGTTGGATGTATTGGCCACTTGGTATCGTGTGAGAAGGGTAGGCTTACCGTGTACGAAGTACATGTTAAAAAATAGCAACAGAACCAAACAACCGTGTGATATAACAAATGTACGTACATATATTATCTACAGCATACTTGTTATATAGGCAACATAATCCAATAAACGTGTTATGTAAAAAATTGTTGTATATTTTAAACATACCTGTCAAATAGGGAAAAATAATCAAATTTGAAATTATAAGATCTGTACATCCACTAAAATTGTGGTGCACTTCGGTCATCTAGAACTCAGTGGTTATTGCAGCAGTCACTCTCTGGGACGGTTCGCTAACAGATTTTGCAGAAGGTGCGCCATGGTCCGAATTTCGCAACATTCGCCCTTGAAGAGTGTCTAAGTAACCCCATTTCCTCATAATTTGTTTTGATTGAAATTCTACAGTTGCACCAGTCCAGGTGCGAAGCCGAGGTAGAACTTCCACTTTGTTAAGAGCGTGTGGATATTATTGCCAGAGCGATTTTGTAGACAGTTCAGACGGTGCAAGTGGCCATTTGCGAGTCTCAACTTAACTTATCGGTATAATGCCTCGTCTTGTCTGTACTTTCCGGAAATCAGATACGTATTGTAAAATTTCACACAATGGATAACACATAAAAACGCTCCTAAATGAACTATTGGTGCCCTCTTGCACAAATTGGAGGGGCAAGGATTGTCTGATTACGGTTACAACAAGTCGAGATTTTCGCCGTTTATTGGCTGTCATGGGCACAAATATGAGAAAAGAAGTATAAAGAATACTTATCTATGAAAAAGGAAAAAATCATTAATAAACATAGGATTACTTTGATTATGCACTAAGGACTTGTGATTGGGCAACAGAAACTGATAAAACAAAATGAAAATTATCATCTATAAGGATCTCTCAGATTGTACCCGTCGGAATCCACTGGCAGAGTCTGAAATGCAGTGTGTGAAATCGATGGCAGAGTCTGTGGCTGTCTAAATCTGCACGCAGAGTGACAAAAACTTTGCTTCTCCACTATCCCCAGCATCGCCATGAAAAAAATCGCACCTACACTTGCCCAGACGCGCGCGGCCAAGGTATTCTCGTCGGGTACCTTGCTGCTTTTCTCGGTGAGTGTTGTTTATTAGTGAGCGTGATATTGTTTGGTAAAACGAGAGACCTCAGAGCATAGTGAGGTGCTAGTATCTACCTGGACAGCAGCTTTTTAGAGCAGGAGAGGTACTTAACTAGGGTTAATTGAACCAAATAAGTTTTATTCGTTGCTCTGTAAATCTGAATATGCTGCTTTTTCCAGACGTCTTCCTTTATTGACACTGAAGTAGATTGCTGTTTTATTCTGTGGAGGTTATCAACAGTAATTGTTAGTGGGCTGTTGCGTGTGGTGTTAGAGGCGAACGTAGTGTAGTCTAGTTCAAAGGTCGGACTTGGGAACCTTTCCTGAAGGTAGTCGTATTGCTACAGGACGTATAATTTTTGGCTTTTGAGATGTGAAGTTTCGCCCTGTCTCGCGGGCCAAGGCGCAGTGACCATTGATTAGGCTGATTTCACATGTGTGAGAGACTGAATAAACAAAGAAAGGGTAACGTTCTACAGGCCGGGGCGTGGAATGTCAGTAGTTTGAACGTGCTAGGGAAGCTAGAAAATCTGAGAAGGGAAATGCTAAGGCTTAATCTAGATACAGTGGGTGTCAGTCATGTGAAATAGAAAGAACCAAGGATTTCTTCTCAGACGAGTATAGGATAATATCTACAGCACAGGTATAACGGAAGCAGAATTCGTTATGAATAGGAAGGGAGGACAGAGAGTGGGTTACTGTGAACAGTTGAGTGATAGGGCTATTCTCATCAGAATCGACGGGAAACCAACACCAACAACAATAGTTCAGGTACACATGCCGACGTCGCAAGAAGAGGGTGAATAGATAGAGAAACTATATGAGTATATATTCAAGCGGTAATTCAGTATGTATAGCAAAATCAAAATATAATAAACATGGAGGATTCGAATACGGTAGCAGGGTAAGGAATAGAGGAAACGCTTACGGAAGATTAGGGTCTTGGTAGTAGGAATGAGAGAGGAGAAAGACTAATAGAGTTCTGCAATAAATTTCAGTTCATAATAGCAAAGACTCTGTTCAAGAATCACAAGTGGAGGAATCATAGCTGGAAAAGGCCGGAAGATACGGAAAGATTTCAGTAAGATTGCATCATGGTCAAGCAGAGATTTCGAAATTAAAAACTGGATTACAAAGCATGCCCAGGAACAAATATGGACTGGGATTATAATTTAGTATGAGGAAGAGTAGGCTGAAGTTTAGGATACAAGCGAGGGACGATCAGTGTCCAAAGAAGTGGGGTACAGTATTACTAAGTAATGAAGAGATACGCTTGAAGTTTTCCGACGCTATGGATACTGCAACAATGGCTAGCCCAGCAGGCACATCAGTTGAAGAGGAATGAACATCTCTAAAATGGGTAATTACAGGTTTTGGAAGAAAAAAGATAGGTACAAGGAAGGTAATTGCGAAGAAACCATGGATAACAGAAGAAATACTTTAAATAATCAACTAAAGAAGGAAGTACAAAAATGTCCAGGGAAACTCAGGAATACTGCAATACAGTTCAGTTAGGAATGAAATAAACGGGAGTGCAGGGAAGTTAAGGCGAAATGGCTGTGTGGAGGATATAAAGAAATGGAAAAAGGAATAATTGTCGGAAGGGCTGTGTCGGAATACAGAAAAGTCAAAAGAGCATCCGGTGAAATTAAAAGCAGTGGGGGTAACATTAAGAGTAACATGGGAATTCCATTGTTAAATGCAGAGCAGAGAGCGGATAGCTTGAAAGAACAGACAGAAGGCCTCTGTGAAGCGGAGAACTTGTTTGCTGACGTGACAGAAGAAGAAAGAGGAGTCGTCAGGCAAAAAATACGGGACCGAGTAGAATTTAAAAGAGCCTTGGGCGACTTAAGCTTTTCTGTTATGTGTCAGAGTGTTGCCCATCGTCACTGAGAGTCGTTTCAAAAGATGTACGCACATCTTTGATGGCTTTGATTGCTTTCATACATAGTAAACGACCTTGAAAGTATATGTTGTTGAATTTAGGATCGAGCATTGTTATCATGGCTAATATGTTAGGTGTTCAGTTGCTAGTAAGGGCTTTTTGGTTCATGTTAGGATAATGCTTTTCAGATTATTTCTAGCGGTCTGTATTGATTGTATGACTGATATTTCAATATTCAACGTGCTAGTTATTGAGTTAACGTTACTCATAGGAATGCACTTTTGTACGCAAGTTTCGCGAGTAGCCTCTTCCTCAGGTCGCACAATGTCACAGACATCTGGAAAATCTACAACGTCTGTGGTCAACGCTGAGTAGCGAATATTGCTGCCTCAGTTCGTTCATACATATTCCCTTTGCCCTCTCCCCCACCTTATGGCCACATCTGACAAGTCGCAAGTGTGTTGCACTGGTGTCTTCATGAGATATGTGCACAAAGAAGTTCGTTTAAATTATTGCTATACCGAATTATTCGCTGAATGCGAATTTCGTGACATCCGCTGTAATGGGAATATATGTGTTACCCAACTCTTACATACGAAAATTAGTGCCGGAGCAGGACTCGACTCAATAATTCTAGCTTATCGCCAGCAGTCGCCTTAAACATATCGGCTATGCATGCACGATTCCCTGCCCCATTCAAACTTCTATGTCACTGTCCAGTTCTCCATATCGTGTCCGCCCCTGGTAGCTGAGTACCGGCACGGTAGCTGAGCGTGTTCTGCAATAATAATAACAATAATAATAATAACAAACTGAGTGAACGGGTCAAAGAACAACCTGAATGGGTGTCATCGGAAGTCCGCCACGAAAAAATTCAACGAACAATGTAGAACAAAATGAGATAAAGAAAAAAGAGTGTTCAGCGCGACGAAATGTCATACCTAACGGGCCGGATTCGATTCCCGGCTGGGTCGTAGATTTTCTCCGCTCAGGGAGTGGGTGTCGTGTTGTCCTTATCATCATCATTTCATCCCCATCGACACGCTAAATTGGCGTCAAATCGAAAGACTTGCACCAGGCGAACGGTCTCCCCGACGGGAGGTCCTAGTCACCCGGCATTTTTTTTTCTCTATATCGTACTCTTATGTGCATATCCCTATAAGCTCGCAACACTACTTGATTCCTGCTCAGGGAGAATGACACTATCACAGGAATTTATCGTCATATGCCCCGTCTCGGCTCATTACAAGTATGATTTGACGTTCAGCAGCTGATGTTCAAAAATGTTCAAATGTGTGTGAAATCTTATGGGACGTAACTGCTAAGGTCATCAGTCCCTAAGCTTATACACTACTTAACCTAAATTATCCTAAGGACAAACACACACACACCCATGCCCGAGGGAGGACTCGAACCTCCGCCGGGACCAGCCGCACAGTCCATGACTGCAGCGCCCAGACCGCTCGGCAAATCCCGCGCGGTGTAGTTGATGTCCCGAATTTCACATTCAGTGAATAATTTGGTATAGCATTTCATATAGCTGCTGATAGCCAAATTATATGTAAGATTTGTTTAAATGACGAATTGATAATGCCGACAAGTGGCCTGTTTTTTCTTTTCTTTTTTTTTCTTTTTTCCAGCCTCGCAAGTCGATATTTTTTTCACTGACGTCGCTATTACTACGTCACAGGGACTTCAGTATCGATTATCGATACTGAAGGTCGAGTTTCAAACGTCCGACATCGATGATCATCGAACATCCCCTTAATCGGATGTCCGCCTTGGGAGAAGGCGTTCACCTGGAAGCCTATCGCCGAGCTCTGCGACCGGTCGTGCAGGTGGCAGACAATGCACCCGGCGGGCGCTAAGCGATTCGCGACAGTTACCTGCCGGCGAGTCGTTCACTTGGGCCGACTGGTGGGGCGGCTGGCGGGATTTATATGCAATGATGTAACGTTATTTCCTGGCGTCGCTCGTGAAGTGGGCCCGTCCCTGCATGTGAATGCGACTGCTCACTCGAGCAGGTCAGGACAGGGTCGAAGGCCTTGTGGAAAACAGCCCGGGGACCACTGATCTGTCGGCGAGAACAGGGGGGCTCCGGTAACCGCCCGATTCCTCGCAAGTCGCCAGCCGGCCATCCACCATCTCGAGAAGTGCTCTGGCCAAAGCGACAGCTTTTAAGAACGCCGAACAAAAAATTCATTATATGTATTCGCTGTTGCGGGTATGGACTAGTATCAGTTGCATAATGGAATGACGACAAAGAAAGTTTGTGTCGGGCTTGGAGTCGAACCCAGAGTTTCTGCTTATTGCGGCCAGTCGCCTTGCTATTTGGCTATCCGAGCACGACTCCCAGGCAGACCCAAGCCTCCACATGTCGTCAACCATTGTCTAGGTCCTGCGCTCGTCCATCCGTTATGTATATTCCTGTACAGGGCAGACGTTTTACTTGAAAGTTGCTTGCCCTGTGTAGGCGCATAAATATGACATCGCAGTGCCCGCGTTGTTCCGAATTACGATGTAAAATTCCTTCGTACGTGCATACATACAAAATGCCTTGCCTGTACGGAAATATACACAACTTGTAATGTTGTTGTATTAAGTTGTTCTGAAAGCGGTGCTGATATTCAAGACAATAAAAGCCGGTTAAAATCTGTGAGCTATCTGGGGAAGTTAGCCGTGCATTACTGAGCAACTGTTCCACCAGGTATCCAGTCTAGCTTACCAAATTCCCAACCAGACTAACATTAATTATAATCTTTTAATAGTCATCTTACGACAACCAGTGATATATATATATATATATATATATATATATATATATATATATATATATATATATATATATATATAAAGAGAATTTAAATAAAACGAAATAAATCAGTTTATATTTGGACATTTATTTTAACACTGATCATTGTTCCGTTAAAATTTCAGCATATTAAACTTGATTCATAACTGAACTGGTGTCTTATTTAGGATTGTGAAAATGTGAGTTTGTAATCTTACGGAACACATCAAATATGGAGCCAAGATTGGGAGACTGCATACAACACTGCATTCATAAAATAACACACGAAGAACGTTGAATCATATGCAAGAGGAAGTTAACCACAACCAATCGATTCAATTTTCACCCAAAGAAGTTACGTTCGTAGCGCAATCCTGTCCGTCATGAAATTACCACACACTGGTGTACTAAATTCATACTAACTCTCTGTGAAATCTTCCCGAAAAGAATAGCTGAGGGCTACTTTGATGATTACACCACATGCTTCACGTGGTCAACATGGTTTACACAGAGAGTGTAACTCCACAATAATTTTGATAATTAAAATAAATTACATCGAAACGCAATTTACTAGAGAAAAACCTCGAACTGGTTACTATCGTATTACTATTAACCTGATGGGTCAAACAATAGTAAAAGCACGTGGTACTGGTCTCACAAAGTACACCCCACGTGGGTTGAACATAAAGAAAAGTTACTATATTGAAAAGTATTGTCAAGACGAGACGTTATAATCTCACGCACATTCGCATTTAAGATTGATGATCTTAGTTAGAGTTACGTATCATCAACACGTGGTTCCACTTTACTCACAAAGTAGTGACAAAGCGACTATTGTAAGATATTCTGAACTTCACACTCGAATTACACTGCGTTGCAATTTAAGATAACATTAGATATTTTGGAGCTAAACCTGAAATAAAGGTGATTAAATTTTCAGTTAGGCTGAACGTAAGAAGTCCATTGTCCTACGGACTTAGCAGAGATGCGCTTAGCCGGAGATCTTACCACTTCAGACGCTCACCGCGGACCGACGGCCGTGGACCCCTACCGAGGGTGCTTCACAGATACAAACGGAAGTGACCAGAGACGCAGCTCCCTATACCAACATGACAAGGGACGGACAGGACCATACTAAGAATAGAAACCTCTCTGCTTTTAGAAAGCGTAGCTACCTGTTCCAATCTTGGTCCTACTGTTCTCTAGCAGACAGGCTTGTCTGCTACCATCAAGCATCTAACTAGAAATATATTTGCTCATTCATCCTTTCACACAGAAGGGAAGGGGGATGACAGAATCTTATCATATACACCATATAAAAGAAAGCGGATGTAGGTTCCGTATGAGACTGTGTGACATGAATTACATATAAACTGTGTTTTAAAGTGTAGTAGTGTGACAGATCGTTCTTGTGTATGTGTAAAAGTAACACGTTCCACTGCTCAGTCTCCTCCCAGATAGTCAGAAACACGACAGTAAATTTAGAAGTGGAATGTATGCCGTAAATGACAACAGTTTTAAGAAACTAACATGAAAGGAATCCAACAGAGACCTTTTAAACTGATGTACGAGCACAGGATGTAGACACATTTCTGGGAATATGGAAGTTTGGGTTGGCCATGAGTCGTGGACGGACAGCCAAATGGCAAGAGGACCACTCGCTATAAGCAGGAAATCCAGGTTCGAGTCCCGGTCCGGCACAAGTTTTCAGTGTCATCGCTCCATTGAACAGCTAATGATAGTCCATATCAGGGTTTCACACTTAAATTATATATTACATAACACTTACCTAAGAAATAACAACTTCAATATGACAGGTAGTATTAAAATGATCTGAGCATCTGAATTGCTGTCTGACAAAATTATACTATGAATTGACGAAGTTAATACTAGCTTCACTTGTACTAGTGCAGCTTTAGCCACTAATTGTGATAATAATAATAATAATACCTGTGACGTTAATAACGGTTATGATAGTGGCAGACATGACATGAATTTATAGGTCCGTAAAATAGATGTTTACTGATACAGGAAGTTCTGGGAAAAGGAAATTTAAGGAGAGCACATTGACTAGGAATCCTGGGAAATGAGGAATATCAGGTTGGAGAAAGGACTATAGATTGCTAAAGAGTGCGTACAGAAACAATGATAATCTTGTTGCTACTTTAGTAGATACGTCATTACCTGTCTTTTGAAGTTGGAGATATTGTTTAGTCTCCAGTATAATGCGGAAGGTTGTTCCAGAGTCGAGTTGCTGTTACTGAGAAGGACTTCGAGAAGGTGGCTGAACGCCGCAGTGGGACAGAAAGGATTTTGCTGTGATGGAAATGGGTAAGCCAGTAGAGTAGACAGAGGATATGGAAATCTCTGCAGGCAGGCAGGACAGCTGCGTATATGATGATGAAATGTGATCAAAGAGTCCAACGGCACGGATGTAACGAACACAAGCATTCATAACCAGTTTCAGGTGCAGTGAGCATTCCCGAGGAAGGCCTTGCTGGATAACATCATTTTAATCTATAATTGGAAGTGTAAGTGCGTGTACAAGTTCCATTTTCAGGTCAAGAGGGAAGAGCTTTTTATATTTTTGTTGGACATCGAGCGATGTTGATGCCTTCTTGCACATCACAGTTAAGTGATTAGTTCAATTTAGATTTTCATCTATTATTACTCTACATTCCATGCTGAATGAGGGAAGTTTGACCGATTTGGGGTTTAAGATGGTAGGGATTCCCGATACTTTGGGCTAATAAGCCAAGAATGACCAACCAGTACCACTTGGGTTTTGGATGGGTTGAGCGTTAACCCGATTCTGCGCCTATTTTGATACTGCTCACAGATCGGTACTGAGATTCTCGATAGCTGTACTCAGGTTCATAGAGTCTGCATGTTGATACAACTGAAGGTCACCAGCGTGCTCGTGGTATTTTCAGTTGGACAAGCCTGATGGAACATCATTTACTTACAATGAAAAGAGTGTACGACCTAATACCGAACCCTGGGGAATGTGTGATACTGCCTGCCTCCATTGTGACTTTATGGTGCCTTACATGACGCTCTGCTGGTAAGACGTCATTGATGAGCGAAACCGTTGTACTGCACTTGGCGAAAAATTTAGCCTGCTATGTTTGTCAAGTAAAATGTCTAAGAAGTACATCACAGTTGCCTCTCCAAGGCAAGCTTCGGGTCTTCTGTTGTCTTCATTAAGGCAGATGTTGTGCTGCGATGTTTACGGAAGTCTTATTGGCATTCGTCTAGTAAATTTTTTCTAGTTAGGTGGTTTTTTAGCTAGCCGTATACTATTTATTATAAGGCCTTGGACAGTCCAGAAGGAATTAAAATAGGACGGTAATCAGAGGGTACGGTGGCCGTGTCCGTTTCTTAGTAAAGGCTTAACTAGTCCCTGCTCCCAGGCCTCAGGGAAAACACTTGTGGTTAAGGACCGGATGAATATATCTGTTACAGTGGGGAACAGTGGGTCAATAAGATTCGTCATTTGGACTATGATGCAATTATGTCCATGGATGCTGATCTGGTACGCGTGATGCCTCTTTTAACCGTGTTGCTAGTAATATGTTTTAGATAGAATTTTTCGTGGCTGCAGTAGTTTACCCCCATGAATTAATCAATGAGTCTCTGTTTCGTCTGTGGTACAATTGCCGCTGTAGGTAATCTGATGCACCGGTTCAGTTCATCGGATAGGACAACGGGATCAGCTGCAATTTGTATTTTGCATAGGCCACGAAGGTTTTTCCATAGGATAACTGATCTATTTGTCTAGGCCACGCAGGTTTTCCCGTAGTATAACTGATATACTTCTGTTGTCGGTTACTGTATGAACATGTCTGAGTTTTGCATTTCTCATAGCTTGACTGAGTCTATTCCGCTTCTGCTTGTTAAGTAATATGATTTTCAGGTTTGGAGCGCTGTTTGTATGCCCGACGTGTAGCGTCTCTGAGACTCATGAGCACTTTTAGTTCTTCAGTTAGCCAAGATGCAGGATTCCTTCGTCCTTTTCTGGCCTTTAAGGCGGCATGTTTGTCATATAATTGAGTAAGTTTGCTAGTAAATCCGTTTAGTAAGACACGCACGATTATCGTGGCACAGCTACTACTACATGAAATAAATTTAGTGGTGAGTAGCAGTACCTGATAACCTTGTATGTCAGCCATTGCACAATCAAATTCAGATCTGCATATCTGAGTGTTCCTGAGTGCTGGGAACGAGAGGGAACTGATGTATTTGTAAATACGCGGCAACACTCACTCATAAAATGACAATCAGCTGTCACTTTTTGTTTCACGTCATTTAGTTACATTAACAACGTTACTGGAACGACCCACCCGAGTTTTCACTTTTATATGCACATCCATTTGCATTATTTAACGGGAAATCATAGCAAATCAGTTTACATATTCATGACGTGTCCAATGCGATTAACAAAACTCCACAGACGCAGTGGGACGCGAGCTGGAGTGATTTATTAGTCTGTTTATATGAAAATTCAAATGCGTTATAACACCCGAATTGGTTGATGACCAGAGTGCTAATGTCAGGGTATGTGGGGGAATTCGCGTCATTATTGTTAGAAGGCGTGGTGGTACCGGAGGAGGGTTGTGTTGCTCAGATTACGACGGAAGACAGAGCAGCGGATAGCTATTCGTTACATTCTTTGATAAGAAGTGTTTTACAATTGCTATACTGCTGTATCATCAGATTCTTTAGCGAAAGGTAACCTCTTTGATAGCACTACATTGTGAGCTTAAACCTTAAAAAAATGTCAGCATTTTCGTTGTTATGACCAATACTGGCAAGCAGATATCAAAGGCATGTTGTAGTAATTTAGAAATAAACGTATTTAGTTATGTACGGTTGTTCCATAATATGTTAGTGCTTGTCAACCAAGTTGAAAAATGATACGTAGATAGAGAACGGGTAAAAACTTGATGATACCCCATATCTAGCACAGAGTGTTTATCTCGCAGGGAAACGGTAGTAGTTGAGTCAGAGATAAGCATCGAATCATGGGTGAGGGATATGAAACTGCTAGGCGTATCTACATCTACATCTACATCCATACTCCGCAAGCCACCTGACGGTGTGTGGCGGAGGGTACCTTGAGTACCTCTATCGGTTCTCCCTTCTATTCCAGTCTCGAATTGTTCGTGGAAAGAAGGATTGTCGGTATACCTCTGTGTGGGCTCTAATCTCTCTGATCTTATCCCCATAGTCTCTTCGCGTGATATACGTAGGAGGGAGCAATATACTGCTTGACTCCTAGGTGAAGGTATGTTCTCGAAACTTCAACAAAATCCCGTACCGAGCTACTGAGCGTCCCTCCTGCAGAGTCTTTCACTGAAGTTTATCTATCATCTCCGCAACGCCTTCGCGATTACTAAATGATCCTGTAACGAAGCGCGCTGCTCCTCGTTGGATCTTCTCTATCTCTTCTATCAACCCTATCTGGTACGGATCCCACACTGCTGAGCAGTATTCAAGCAGTGGGCGAACAAGCTTACTGTAACCTACTTCTTTTGTTTCCGGATTGCATTTCCTTAGGACTCTTCCAATGAATCTCAGTCTGGCATCTGCTTTACCGACGGTCAACTTTATATGATCATTCCATTTTAAATCACTCCTAATGCGTACTCCCAGATAATTTATGGAATTAACTGCTTCCAGTTGCTGACCTGCTATATTGTAGCTAAATGATAATTGATCTTTCTTCCTATGTATTCGCAGCACATTACACTTGTCTACATTGAGATTCAATTGCCATTTCCTGCACCACGCGTCAATTCGCTGCAGATCCTCCTGCATTTCAGTACAATTTTCCATTCTTACAACCTCTCGATATACCACAGCATCATCCGCAAAAAGCGTCAGTCAACTTCCGATGTCATCCACAAGGTTAGTTATATATATTATGAATAGCAACGGTCCTACGACACTCCAATGCGGCACACCTGAAATCACTCTTACTTCGGAAGACTTCTCTCCACTGAGAATGACATGCTGCGTTCTGTTATCTAGGAACTCTTCAATCCAATTGCACAATTGGTCTGATAGTCCATATGCTCTTATTATGTTTATGAAACGACTGTGGGGAACTGTATCGAACGCCTTGCGGAAGTCGCGGCTCGTGGTCGTGCGGTAGCGTTCTCGCTTCCCGCGCCCGGGTTCTCGGGTTCGATTCCCGGCGGTGTCAGGGATATTCTCTGCCTCGTGATGACTGGGTGTTGTGTGCTGTCCTTAGGTTAGTTAGGTTTAAGTGGTTCTAAGTTCTAGGGGACTGATGACCATAGATGTTAAGTCCAATAGTGCTAAGAGCCATTTGAACCTTGCGGAAGTCAAGAAACACGGCATCTACCTGGGGACCCGTCCGTGTCTATGGCCCTCTGAGTTTCGTGGACGAATAGCGCGAGCTGGGTTTCAGACGATGGTCTTTTTCGAAACCCATGTTGATTCCTATAGAGCAGATTTCTAGTCTCCAGAAAAGTCATTATACTCGAACATAATACGTGTTCCAAATGTCTACAACTGATCGACGTTAGAGATATAGGTCTAGGTTCTGCGCATCTGTTCGACGTCCCTTCTTGAAAACGGGGATGACCTTTGGAACGCTACGCTCTTCTAGACACCTACGGTACACCGCTGCAAGAAGGGGGGGGGGGAGGCAAGTTCCTTCGCGTACTCTGTGTAAAATCGAACTGGTACCCATCAAGTCCAGCGGCCTCTCCTCTTTTGAGCGATTTTAATAGTTTCTCTATCCCTCTGTCGTCTATTTAGATATCTACCATTTTGTCATCTCTGCGAAAATCTAGAGAAGGAACTACAGTGCAGTCTTCCTCTGTGAAACAGCTTTGGAAAAAGACATTTAGTATTTCGGTCTTTAGTCTGTCATCCTCTGTTTCAATACCATTTTGGTCACAGAGTGTCTGGACATTTTGTTTTATCCACCTACCGCTTTGACATAAGACCAAAATTTCTTAGGATTTTCTACCAAGTCAGTACATAGAACATTACTTTCGAATTCATTTAACGCCTCTCGCATAGCCCTCCTCACACTACATTTCGCTTCGTGTAATTTATGTTTGTCTGCAAGGCTTTGGCTATGTTTATGTTTGCTGTGAAGTTCCCTTTGATTCCGCAGCAGTTTTCGAACTCGGTTGTTGTACCACGGTGGCTCTTTTCCATCTCTTACGATCTTGCTTGGCACATACTCATCTAACGCATATTGTACGATGGTTTTGAACTTTGTCCACTGATCCTCAACACTATCTGTACTCGAGACAAAACTTTTGTGTTGAGCCGTCAGGTACTCTAAAATCTGCTTTTTGTCGCTTTCGCTAAACAGAAAAATCTTCCTACCTTTTTTAATATTTCTATTTACGGCTGAAATGATCGATGCAATAGTGTTACATGGTATTATAAGAATAATTTCTGAAACAGTAGCAGAAAATATGTAAAGTCATCAAGTCAAAAGTTGGATTGAAAAGCACAACGTTTTACAAGGCAAGTTTATATGGGAGGTAGCACGCCTTTATCTTCCTCTTAATTCTCAACCAACACAGCTAACCATTATTTGGGGATCTGTTAACGCGTCAGGATTGGCCAGGAAGTAAAAGCAGTAGGCACCTGTTGAGGTGAAAAATCAAACGTATTTTTAACCGCATGAATGTTTAAGGCCATAAAAAGGAGAAGCAGGCCTAGAGAAGCCGCCGGGTCTGAATGGGCGGCCGCCCCAGAGAGCAGGAAAGGAGAACGTCTGGTCGGGTCGGAAGCTGCCAGCAGAAGAGACCAGACTGTATGTCTGCTCCCAGCGGCTGGCCGCAGTCGCACCCCCACTTGACCGCTTCCAAACCTCCCTATTGGTCAGCCAAATCGTAGACGCGCAGTTCGGTAGCGTTACCTCGTTAGCAACACGTGAGTGTGGTTGCTGAAGGCTCGACACGTGGGCTTCAAAGTGGTTCTTTCTGGTTTCTTGCAACGTGACTGATCTGCTGCAACTAGACGCCAGGCAGAAGGCACTGACAGACATGAAGTGAAAAATAAAAATCGAATTTTTATACTAATAAAATCAATCAGTAACGGCTCCCACACTACAGATCTGTAATTTAACGAGGCATCGAAATTTTGGGGCAACTTCCCATTTTTCACATGCGCGTAGCTTTGCCGCAAGTGCAGGTACATTCCTAAGCGTTTGAGTCTTTAGTCTGATGCTTACCTTATGGATTTGTAATTACCTGTGTCATTATTTGCAAAAGAAAAGGTAATTTCGAAAATTCCTACAGTAGTTGGAAGAACGATCAGGGGCATTAGAAACGTATAGAAAAAACGTCCATCTTTAACACAGGTTAGCTAGCCGGAGTGGCCCAGCGGTTCTAGGCGCTACAGTCTGGAACCGCGCGACCGCTACGGTTCGAATCCTGCCTTGGGCATGGATGTGTATGATGTCCTTTGGATAGTTAAGTTTAAGTAGTTCTAAGTTCTAGGGAACTGATGACCTCAGAAGTTACGTCCCATAGTGCTCAGAGCCATTTTAACCATTTTTTAACACAGGTTAATCTGGAAATGAGAGAGGGTGGAGCTTGTAAGTGACACATAACTTGAAACAGTTATATTAATTATTTATAGAAAAATATGTCTTGGAAAGGCCTAGCTATTGACGCAATAGTGAAACGAACCATCGATTTGTGACAAATAGGCTTATACACGCAGGATAGAGTAGCATGGAGAGCTGCATCAAACCAGTCTCAGGACTGAAGACCACAACAACAACAGGCTTATACACAACATTAAGGATAGCGGTGATGATTAGGTAGGTGATCTGACACTAATGACGTAAAAAGCAGTACTCACAGCTCTTACTCGAGTCAGAAAAGATGTCTTATAACCGGCAAATACTGTTATATTAGTAACATCATTGTACTTTAATAATTTAAGACAATAATTCGGCTCAGCCACATTAATAATGTGAATCAAATCGAAACACGATTACATTAAAACGGACTTCAGAAACACTGTATCACAGGAAATAGAAATTCTCAAAGAATGAAAGCAAAAATCGGTTAATAAAAGTTAGTATATCTTTATAATTGCATTATTTACGCATACTCTCTTTGACAATCCTCTTGGCTGCAGCCATCTCCTTTGTGACCCTACAGTATGCTGAACTGTGCAGGTTCCTAGCTCGAGTGTATACGATAGTCTCGGTGCTTCACAGACGCACATTGCACGGCTGGAGAACAATCAACTGGAAGCCGTGTCAGTCTCTACTGACCTACAACGCTGTACATTTTTTGTTGGTTTCATTCGAAGCCCATTTCACCGAATACTACAGGGCTATTACAAATGATTGAAGCGATTTCATAAATTCACTGTAGCTCCATTCATTGACATATGGTCACGACACACTATAGATACATAGAAAAACTCACGAAGTTTTGTTCGGCTGAAGCCGCACTTCAGGTTTCTGCCGCCAGAGCGCTCGAGAGCGCAGTGAGACAAAATGGCGACCGGAGCCGAGAAAGCGTATGTCGTGCTTGAAATGCACTCACATCAGTCAGTCATAACAGTGCAACGACACTTCAGGACGAAGTTCAACAAAGATCCACCAACTGCTAACTCCATTCGGCGATGGTATGCGCAGTTTAAAGCTTCTGGATGCCTCTGTAAGGGGAAATCAACGGGTCGGCCTGCAGTGAGCGAAGAAACGGTTGAACGCGTGCGGGCAAGTTTCACGCGTAGCCCGCGGAAGTCGACGAATAAAGCAAGCAGGGAGCTAAACGTACCACAGCCGACGGTTTGGAAAATCTTATGGAAAAGGCTAAAGCAGAAGTCTTACCGTTTACAATTGCTACAAGCCCTGACACCCGATGACAAAGTCAAACGCTTTGAATTTTCGGCGCGGTTGCAACAGCTCATGGAAGAGGATGCGTTCAGTGCGAAACTTGTTTTCAGTAATGAAGCCACTTTTTTTTTAATGGTGAAGTGAACAGACACAATATGCGAATGTGGGCGGTAGAGAAACCTCACACATTCGTGCAGCAAATTCGCAATTCACCAAAAGTTAACGTGTTTTGTGCAATCTCACGGTTTAAAATTTACGGCCCCTTTTTCTTCTGCGAAAAAAAAACGTTACAGGGCACGTGTATCTGGACATGCTGGAAAATTGGCTCATGCCACAACTGGAGACCGACAGCGCTGACTTCATCTTTCAACAGGATGGTGCTCCACCGCACTTCCATCATGATGTTCGGCATTTCTTAAACAGGAGATTGGAAAACCGATGGATCGGTCGTGGTGGAGATCATGATCAGCAATTCATGTCATGGCCTCCACGCTCTCCCGACTTAACCCCATGCGATTTCATTCTGTGGGGTTATGTGAAGGATTCAGTGTTTAAACCTCCTCTACCAAGAAACGTACCAGAACTGCGAGCTCGCATCAACGATGCTTTCGAACTCATTGATGGGGACATGCTGCACCGAGTGTGGGAGGAACTTGATTATCGGCTTGATGTCTGCCGAATCACTATAGGGGCACGTATCGAATGTTTGTGAATGTCTAAAAAAACTTTTTGAGTTTTTGTATGTGTGTGCAAAGCATTGTGAAAATATCTCAAATAATAAAGTTATTGTAGAGCTGTGAAATCGCTTCAATCATTTGTAATAACCCTGTATTATGTCACATAACGAAATAAAAGTAAAAAAAAAAAAAAGAATAGTACTTTTGTCTTACTTCGTAACAAATTGTGAAACACAATGTATTCATAATCAAATTTTATAAAGACGTTTAGGCGAGTCTGCAAAGTACATTAATCTGACTGTCCATTATTATGAAAGACGCAACAAAATTAAGAAAAGCTCCTCAAGTTTTAAGGCTGTGTTCTACAAAGATTGATGAAACCGCAGGTACATTTGGCAACGGACTGCCTCATGGAACAAAGACCTTCTCTAAGACAAAAGTAATCCTTAATTTTTAAAATGGTGTACAGTTTAATTGTTCTTGAATGACTGTATTTATCACTGTGTATTGGTGTATGTACAATATCCACTTCAATGACGTAGTAATTGCAGCTTGGAGAGGGCATTAATTTTGACAACAAATACCTCTTTGTTACCATTCATGTGACCTGCTCTTAGCCTGTTAATAGTAGCAAACTCATTTCTTAGTTATCACCGAACTGAGAAACCAAGGGTGATGTGCAACCTATTACTGAATCTACCAATGTCACGTGCCTTAGCTGTTACGATCCAAGTTCACTAACACTACCCATTCTGTTTTCGTTTGGTTGGGCAGTATGGCAGGAGTGCGTCGGTGCGAAGTAGATGCGGCACCTTTTCCGCCAAAGGGTCTGCACGTTTGCTGCTCCTAGTAGAAGCATACTCTTATACCCATTGTAGATGAGTCAGTGGCTGCAACTCCTTTGCTCTATTTACAATTCACTGGCATATCGAGTGCCAAGGGATTTACAGCTTCTGATTGCCGAGTTCAACATACTGAAGGAACACAAGTGAGAGAACTGCCGAGGAAATTAGTCGAAGACAATTTAGTCTATAATTTTTTCTAATTTTCACTAAGTAATTTGTGCCTGAGATATTGTGTCCCTTATAATGGTGTCTGTACGAAGACGGAAGCCTGTTTCTTCAAAACGTGTCAGTTCTTACACGGCCATCTTTTAATGTGATTGCCGGCCGCGGTGGTCTAGCGGTTCTAGGCGCGCAGTCCGGAACCGCACGACTGCTACGGTCGCAGGTTCGAATCCTGCCTCGGTCATGGATGTGTGTGATGTCCTTAGGTTAGTTAGGTTTAAGTAGTTCTAAGTTCTAGGGGACTGATGACCACAGCAGTTGAGTCCCATAGTGCTCAGAGCCATTTGAACCATTTTTTTGAACAGGAGCGCCAGCGATGGTGTACTCAACGACGAACCTGGCTGCACGAATGGCAAAACGTCATTTTTTCGGATGAATCCAAGTTCTGTTTACAGCATCATGATGGTCGCATCCGTGTTAGTCGACATCGCGGTGAACGCACATTGGAAGCGTGTATTCGTCATCGCCATACTGGCGTATCACCCGGCGTGATGGTATGGGGTGCCACTGGTTACACGTCTCGGTCACCTCTTGTTCGCATTGAAGGCACTTTGAACAGTGGACGTTACATTTCAGATGTGTTACGACCCGTGGCCCTACCCTTCATTCGATCCCTGCGAAGCCCTACATTTCAGCAGGATAATACACGACCGGATGTTGCAGGTCCTGTACGGGCCTTCCTGGATACAGAAAATGTTCGAATGCTGCCCTGGCCAGCACATTCTTCAGATCTCTCTCCAATTCAATACGTCAGGCCAATGGTAGCCGAGGAACTAGCTCGTCACAATTCGCCAGTCACTACTCTTGATGAACTGTGGTATCGTCTTGAAGCTGCATGGGCAGCTGTACCTGTACACGCCATCCAAGCTCTGTTTGACTCAATGCTCAGGCGTATCAAGGCCGTTATTACGGCCAGAGTTGGTTGTTCTGGGTACTGATTTCTCAGGATCTATGCACCCAAATTGCGTGAAAATGTAATCACATGTTAGTTCTAGTAATATATATTTGTCCAATGAATCCCGTTTATGCATTTCTTCTTGGTGTAGCAATTTTAATGGCCAGTAGTGTAATAACAGCTAATGGTTTTAGTCTTCGCAGCAGTAAAACACACCAAATCCTACTAATACCTTGGTCGACATCTTATTTTGCTTAATATAAATCTCATTGCCTTGTTAAAGAGAAGTAAATTCTCGTGTAGTGCATTTATTATTATTATTATTATTATTATTACTAATGTTCTTGTTATATTATTTATTGGGTTTCAGTGCATAATATAGCATGTATTCTCAAAGGGACGTGGAAACTACGAAACAGTATTTACGCTTCTAATTCGTGCATTCCACGTCATTTCTAATTGTCCTTGTTGTGCCCAACATTTGTTGTGACTGAAATCTACAGCATGCAAGTATGTTCTTAGCTGCCAGTATGGTAGTCACCTGTGATGAGATTTGTAACTCACTGGGAATATAGCAAAGGGTGGAGCAGAAATTTGTAACGGATGTTGTGGGTGTCCAGTAGCTGACAGACGTCATCTCGAGAACATGTAACAGTAGTAGTAGTAGCTTTAATCATCCGTAGATCTCTTTTTACAAGGATATAGGACATGTCAAAAGTATTTACAAGTTTAGACAAATTTAAAATAAGCTAATTCGTATACACATACATTTACAAACTTCTAGTTCGAATTTATTGTATCAGTAGATGTGGCATATGGAGGGAGGAAAAAATATGAAAATAATAAACTGATACATTCTCGTATTTATAGCCGATATGCTACATTTTTAAGCTGGTTCGCTACATCAACATGGCCAGTTATGAAGTTTCTATTTGTTGTTCAATATTTGTGCACATTTACGGAATCTTATTTTATAAAAGAACTCACAAATTTTATTTTTTGTGTCAGAAACTCTGTCGGTCCATCGAATGTTAATGAAAATACTTAATGAAATGATCCCAACGATGACGTAATGGTTACGGATCGATTACCTTCTCAATGTGACACACTTGCTCTTCGGTGGACGACGTAAGGATCGCATCATCTTAATAAAGATTTGTCATTGGCTTCTATGTCCTCTACGGAATTATACAGCTGGTTGCAACACGGGGTGCTATAAAATAGATGATTTTGTTTTGGAGCATTTGTTACACATGGATCGACGCGTGTTTAGTTCCATATTTCAAGCGGTCCACAGGGCACGTCATGAATGTTTCATTCTGGATAACCTCAACACCCTCTGATCTTTGCCTCAAAGAGATTCACGTTGGCATATTCACAATGGAAATTTATCTATTCAAATTTTTTGCTGTACTAAGTCCTTGAAGTTTCTTCGTTGATTCAGAAGTTAATTTGTACTTTTCCTTCAATGGATACAAGAGTCTGAAGTGTCACTGTATAAGGCTTTCCACATATTATGTAAAAGTCGCAAAAAGTAAGAATAACACGAAAATGTAGACGTGGAATGTGATGAAAATTAGCCAAAGTTAAGAACAGAAGGCGTGTAAAGAATTCAAACCGAAAGCGTAGTTCAGGACAAAGAACACACATTATTTGGCATGTACCAAATGAATGTGGGTCACCTACGTACAACAAAAAAGAATTTAGTATGGACTGTGGTCATCTCTAGCACAAACAAAGCAAAAACAACAATAAATATTGCGACTATTGTTGTTTATTACGAAATGCATGGGTTTGAAAATCTGACAGTGCGGCAAGCAAAGTTGTGGGCATGACTATACGGAGAACGACCGACATAATCAGTGGAACCCAGGTCGGAATATCGAGCTGGGTATTCAGTGTGCTGAATTACCTGCTGTTGAAGATATTCACCCTCTAGACACACCTTGCATGATCAAATATTGGCATTTTGAATCATCTACACTGCCTGACAAGGAAAGTGAAAAGTGAAACACCCAGAAGAGATTGTCAGATATCGATGTAACTTTGTACACGTACACACTGTCGGCGAGTATGTAAATGCTTGAAGTTGCAGATATCTGTGACAAGTTGAATGGTCAGCAGAGAACATTAGTATTGTTCGTTTTTAGTGTCGTTACCAGGCAAGGCAGGGTTTATGGCGGGGGCGGCGGGCGGAGGGGGAACGGCCTGAAGAGCATCGGATGTCGAGTGATCACTGTGAAGGACACGAAGATGCTGCGTACTCGTGTGAGTCAGCGTTGTCAGCATCTGCTGGGATGAATGGGGCCTCATTGTGTGTCTCTATTCGGCCAGCTTGTCGAATCGTGCAGTATCCATATCTGTGGGGCATTAGGATGTGACTGCGGTTCAAAGTTGGACTGCATGGGAACATGAGGGGAAACATACTAGTCTTCTAGGTTTCGGTCGACCCCGTCTGAGTACCTCAAGGCAAGATCGGCGCATTGTGCACCATGCACATAGTGACAACTTCACATCTGCGCCTACCATCCGTGAATAAGCAATGGACTCCCTGCAAGATTCTGTGTCATAGGTCCGAGACTAGCAGCAGCGGCTTGAGGTTATTACTGTCCTCTGCGCAGGCTGCCGTAGAACCACAACAGGGCTGGGTTTGGAATGGCGCCGTGACCAGGAAGTATGGACTGCTGATGATGACCAGTATCGGCGAGTATGGCAGCGATCTGAGAGATGCACCATTTTTCCAGTGTTCTGTAGAGGCAAGGCTTTGGTACTCCTGGCGTAATGGCGTGGGGAGCCATCTTGCATGATTTCAGGTCACGATTAGTAGTGGCTGAGGGAATTCTGAAGGCACAATGGTACGACATACACATCCTGCGTCCTCCAGTGGTACCACTCATGTAACAATATTGTGGTGCTATTTCTCAACAAGACAATGCACGTCCACATATGGTATATGTCTCTGCGAGATGTCTGCGTGATGTTGAGGTACGTCGTGGTCAATAAAATCTCCAGATCTGTACCCAACAGAACACATCTCGGACGTAAATTCCGTCCCAGTGCCGAGGTGCAGGATATCATGGATAAAATACAACCGATGTGGGCCAGCTTGCCTCTGGAGGGAATACTATTGCTTGATGACACCCTTCCCAACCGATGTGTGCATGAATCCAGGCCAGAGGGGGTACAAAGTCATACTGATACATAGGTTCATACTGTCAATTTCTTTGTAACTTACTGGCTTTTGCAGTTACTGCAATAAAATCACATACTCTCTCAAGCAGCGAAGTTTCCATTTCGTTCCCTCAGCCCCTTCTGGGTTCTTCATTCTTTTTGTCAGAGAGTATTATAATGGCAGAAGAATGTACCCAAGCAAGAAGAAGCTATCCATATGACATCGTGTAGTCATATTTCCACAAGAAAAGGTACAGAGGCCAGTGCGAGTGCGTAAAGACACGCGCACCACACAAACACCACATTGTCAAATGGTTCAAATGGCTCTAAGCACTATGGGACTCAACATTTTAGGTCATCAGTCTCCTAGACTCAGAAATACTTAAGCCTAAGGAAATCACACACATCCATGCCCGAGGCAGGATTCGAACCTGCGACCGTAGCAGTCACGCGGGTCCGGACTGAAGGGCCTATAACCGCTTGGTCACAACGGCCGGCATTCCACCTTGTCCAAACATGTAGTTTTTACGGATTTTTTATGGATTGTAACTAATTTTTCTAGAACTCAAAACAGTACTTTTTCGCAGTGTTTTATAAATTATTTTATAACATTAAAGTACTGCGATAAACGATATTTTCGTCGCCTGCAAATTTTCTACACTAGGTCGTTTCGTACCCGGATGTGATTACATTAAATGTTTTCGCAACTGCAAAAATTGACAACTATCACTTGAAGAATGGGATTAAGACAAAGAAAATTTGTGCCGGACAGGAGTCGAATCCGAATTTCTCGATAATCGCGAGCGATCGACTTACCATTAGACTCTCTGATAGCGACTCACGTTCCAGACCCAAATATTCATATGTCGTCAGCTATGTATTACAAACTGTGCTGGTGCGTCCATTATGTATAGTCCCGTAAAGGTGAGACATTTTACTTGTAACTCGCTTGCCCGGTATCGGCGGATAAATACGAGTACCATACTGCAGCACCTGTGTTATTCTAAATTACCACACAGTTCCCATTCGGACATGCATACATGTCCTAAGGAAATTTGCTTCGTATTCACAATAAGACAGGCACTTCGATATCTTATTTATACGCCGGCACCGGGCAAGCGATTTTCGAGTAAAATGTATCCACTGTACAGACATATACAAAATCGATGTACGAGTACAGTTTATACACCCATGTTTGACCACATGTGGAAGTTTGAATTTGGCCGTGAGTTGTCCTCAAAGAGTCTAATGATAAGGCGACCGCTCGCGATAAACGGGCAATCCGGGTTCGAGTCCTGTCCGGCACAAATTTTCTTTGTCGTAATCCCATTCTGCAACTGATGGTTGTCCATATTCCCAATTACGAATACATTTAATGTATTTCATAGCGGCTGTAGTTGCCGCAATGGCCGGCCGGAGTGGCCGTGCGGTTGTAGGCGCTACAGTCTGGAACCGGGCTACCGCTACGGTCGCAGGTTCGAATCCTGCCTCGGGCATGTATGTGTGTGATGTCCTTAGGTTAGTTAGGTTTAATTAGTTCTAAGTTCTAGGCGACTGATGACCTCCGAAGTTAAGTCGCATAGTGCTCAGAGCCATTTGAACCATTTTTGCCGCAATGCCTAAAGGACATTAATGCATGTTCAAAGGAACTTTGCATCTTATTCAGAATAACACAGGCACTGCACTATCGCAAATGTGATTACGTCACACTTCTTCAAGACAACTAATTTTAGCTAGCAACTAAATAAAATGCGACTTTCCGATTATATGCACTATCTATATTTCAGTACAGTACCCACCTCCGTAGTCCGAGATCGCGGGCGCACTCATTTGGCACTCGATATGGATGCAGACGATTCGGTGCTGACAGGTAGTAATTTTTTTCTCTGCCAGTATTTATTATACAACGGAATGAGAGGTGATGTTGTAAAGCTCCTCATCATCAGACTTGGTACCAGTGTCCTGAACTGAAATACAAACCATGGCTCATGAAGGGACAGTGTGTGACATGGTCATCGCTACATCAGATGAGGACGCTAAGCGCCGAGACCCCATTGATGCTGCTCGGGAAGAGTAGGGTGTCTGCTGGCACCAAGTTTGAGCTTCTCGTTTCTCTCACCATCATACACCACAATCACGACACCACACTATAAACAGAGCTATTACATTCAGATACACACTGTAGAGACACACTGACGTCATAAAAGTCGTGGGATACCTCCTAATACCATGTCGGACCTCCTTTTGCCGGGCGTAGTGCAGCAAGTCGGTGTGGTATGCACTCAACAAGTGACTGGAAGTCCGCTGCAGAAATATTGAGCCATGCTGTCTGTATAGCCGACCGTAACAGCGAAAACGTTGCTGGTGCAGGATTTTGTGCACGAACTGACCTGTCAATGACGTCCTATAAGTGTTCGATGAGATGCATTTGGGGCGATCTGGGTGGCCAAACCAATCGCTCGCTTTGTACAGAATGTTCTTCTAACCAATCGTGAATAACTGTGACCCGGTGACGTGGCGAAATTCCATAAAAATTCCATCGTTGTTTTGGAACATGAAGTCCATGAATGGCTGCAAATGGTCTCCGAGCAGCTGTACATATCAGTCTGTAGTGAATGATTGATTCGGTTGGACCACAGGACCAAGTCCTTTCCATATAAACACAACCCACACCATAATAACGCCACCATCAGCTTGCACAGTGCCTTGGTGACAATCTGGGTCTATGGCTTGGTGAGGTCTGCGCCACACTCGAACCCTACCATCAGCTCTTGCCAACTGAAAGCGGGACTCATCTGACCAGGCCAATGTTTTCCAATCAGCTAGGGCCAAACGGACATGCTCACGAGCCCAGGAGAGGCGTTGCAGGCGACGACGTGATGTTAGCAAAGACACTCGTGTCGCTCGTCTGACGATGAAATATGTCATTTCGATATATTCACAGTTACCAGCTTTGAATGTCGTTTGCCTCCAGAATTTATCTATGCACTGGAAGGGCTGTGTTAGACGGAATGATAACAGTTCATTATTCACACGTATTTCTGTATCAGGATTCAGGCTGTTATAGTGCTAAAAAAATCCATCATATTAGGTGTAATTAATATAATGTTCGTTACTGAATTGGACTATACGTTGTACAGACAGCCCATCCCAAATATATCCAGAATGAATAAATATGTCGAGGCCCGTGTATTTCACCAAGTTATAGCGGACAATACGGCGAATTCCCTGACGTCGCAAGTAATTTTTATCGTTTATAGTCGTCGAATTGATACACCGAATTTATTTTTTTCTAATAGAATTATGTACGTTATTCTCATGCATTTGAAAGGAGCTTCCAAGAGAACTTGAACGTCATAACAAACATGGTACTTGATCAAATAGTATCAAAATAACAACGCCAAAAGCCACTGTCCTGCCGTCAAGAGGAGCGGTTACACAAACGTCTGCCATGCTGTACTAATGGTAAGGAAACACGTAACTTAGGTGTGGTTCTTGGGTTTAGCTGTGTGTTTGAATCCAATGACTCTGTGTTCTGATGTTGCAGCAATCAGATAAAGCTATTGAGATATTCACCGAAGACCTGACAGTCAAAAAAGTAAATATCGTTTACGCCGAATATTGCAAGCTCTTGGAGCAACGGTGCGGTTGTATGCTGAGGATTACCCAGAGCGAAGCGCGGTCTGAGTCGTCTTGTCACGGTCCGTGCGGCTCCCCCCCCCCCCCCCCCCCCCCCATTCCCATCCGTCGGAGGTTCGAGTCCTCCCTCGGGCATGGATGTGTGTGTTGTCCTTAGCGTAAGTTAGTTGAAGTAATGTGTAGGCTTAGGGACCGATGACCTAACTAGTGTGGTCCCTTGAGACCTTACCACAAATTTACAATTTCCAGTACCCAGAGCGTGTCAAGCACTCACGATCTATCTTTTCAAACATTGTAAAAAAGAGTTCCTGCAAGTGGGGAATGAGAAGAATAAAATACGCCATGGAAAAATAAGAGCAACTGATGAAATAAACGATACTAACAGTCTAACAGCAGTGACACACAATGCAAATGTCACTAAGAGGCATCTCAAACATACGAGAGGGATCAATAAAGCGACTGCTCTGCGAACACTAAATTAAATCGAATTTCAACCTCTTCACTCTTCACTGCATCTACAGCTTTATGGTAAAGACTTCCAGAATCGGTTACAGTTCTCCTAATGTTATGTACGAAAAGTGCAAAGTGAAGCGGCATGTCTGTACGAAATTTTGTTTAAGAAAGAAGCATCGTTTACTCGCCAGAAGCAAGTCAATCTCCTCATTATGCACCAATCGTCAGTTGAATACTCACGCGACTCCAAGAGGTGTATAAAAACAACGCTCTTGTTATATCAACGTTTGGTACCTGTTTTTCAAGACCCGCATTATGAGCGCTGTTTTATTGATGAGGATCTAAATGCGCTTAAGTATCTCGAGTTCGTAAGATGTGCTGCTGTGGAAGTAACTGGAAGACACCCCACTTGCCATACGGCAATTAGTGTCCTACCAACACCACGGATGTCCCTCCCATTACGCATATGCTGAGAGCAGTTTCAGAGAGCACTGGAACGATCTTCGGGAAGCGTAAAATGGTCTGCACACTCACAAAACATAACAATTGTATACTTTTTGCGAGGCGAAATTAAAACAAGAGATCTGATAGGCAACACCGATGAAATGCCTTACAACACGGGCCTGTGCTGCTATCCAGACGAAGTCCAACATGCAGCATTGTTTCTCCAGAATCATTTTCCAGCGCATAACAATGTGCAAGATCAACATTTCGAGCACTTGGTATGACAGCCGTGATGACAAAAACACGAACCGTACCTGAATTACGTGCTTTCTTAAATAATGGTATAATAGAAGAGATGTTCGTGGAACCTCTTCTCCTGACTGCGGGGCAGTGGTTAGCGGCGCTGTTGTCTTGACTCTATCATCAAGTCTCATACATGTATGTCGCTGAAGTTCTCTTAAGAGCTTGATTCAGACGCCACAGAAAAGGTAAAAAGTTTCATTAGATAAAATACAAAGTTGATGTCGTAATTTGGCGACTATAAACGATAAAAAATACATGCGAGCGTTAGGAAATTCCTCATATTGTCCGCTATAACCTGGCGAAAACCACACCTATTTATTCATTATGGATATATTTGGAGTTGCCCGTATTAGTTCAAAATCAAATGGCTCTGAGCACTATGGGATTTAACATCTGAGGTCATCAGTCCCCTAGAACGTAGAACTACTTAAACCTAACTAACTTAAGGACATCACACACATCCATGCCCAAGGCAGAATTCGAACCTGCGACCGTAGCGGTCGCGCGGTTCCAGAATGTAGCACCTAGAACCGCTCGGCCACACCGGCCGGCTTGCCTTCTGCCAATGGAATCTTACACAATGCGGGAATAATGCACATATCCAAGTGAACAACGTATTTCAGACGAAGCATGCTTTACACGAGACTGTATTATGGACAACCACAACACACACCTTTGGGCTAATGGGAACCACATGCTGCCGGCCGGAGTGGCCGAGCGGTTCTAGGCGCTTCAGCCCGGAACCGCGCTGCTGCTACGGTCGCAGGTTCGAATCCTGCCTCGGACATGGATGTGTGTGATGTCCTTAGGTTAGTTAGGTGTAAGTAGTTCTAAGTCTAGAGGACTGATGACCTCAGATGTTAAGTCCCATAGTGCTCAGAGCCATCTGGACAATTTTTGGTGTACTAACTGGCGAGTTGTGGTGTGTGTGCCTCTAGGCTGCGCACAAATTATTTCAGTGAGTGAGACGTCTGGAGAATGATGGGTCAACAGCGGAACATGCAACACAGGGTGTCCCAGGAGGGATCGTCAATATTCGGGGATATCACCGGAATGATCATTCGAAGCAAAAAAGTGTAGTAAAAGGTTGGCTCGAAAATGCTATGAGCAAGTCTTCATCTTCGATATTGTGAAACAGATCTTTTATGCTGCAAGATCTTCACTTTCCATATTTTGGGAGCAAGTAGAATGGACTAAAACACGGAAAAAATTGGTAAACATATGCTCTAAAATGCATATCTTAAGAACTGTGGACATTCATTCAGTAGAGAAGAAATGTTTCACATTAACGAAGATGAGCAAGTACTCATACAGCCCTTAAGGCATTCACTTCAAGAGTCTATGTTTACTGGGCGGTTTTTCTTGTTTTGGCCAATACTTCCTCTACCAAAACAGGGAATACAACGAGCTTGTAGTCGAAGAGATCTGTTTTACAGTATCGAAGGTAAGTGATCGTAGCTCCTAAGAATGCATTTTAGGACCCATATTTTGTAGACAATTTTGCTCCAAATGATCGTTGCTGTCATAGCCCTAAATATTAACCATTCTTCATGGCACACCCTATATTTGAGACAGGTTTAGTCAGCACGGGAAACATGCAGTCTTGCGGTATGTTGTAGAAGTATAAAGTCACGGAGACCTCGAAGATAGTGCACAGCTACCAGCCTTAACACGTTATAATTTCGGTCCTGTTGTCCAATGATACCGGCTATGCGAAACATAGGTAATTGTGTTGTGTAGTCAATGGTACTCCGGACCACCACACCATGTACTCCCGTATGACGATGATAAACGCAATCTGGTAACGTTCGTTCTCCTAGGAACCGCCACGAGCGGATAGTGTCATCTCGATGATGTATACAAACCACAACTTTGTTTACATACTAGGCTTTCATGAAATCACCACACAATATGACGCAGAGGCAAAGAATACGTTGATTGATTGATTCCGGGAAGGGGACCAAACAGCGAGGTCATCGGGTCCATCGGATTGGGGAAGGATAGGGAAGGAAGTCGGCCGTACCCTTTCAAAGGAACCATCCCGGCATTTGCCTGAAGCCGTTTAGAGAAATCGTGGAGAACCTAAATCAGGATGGCCGGACGCCCGAATGCGAGCCCAGTGTGCTAACCACTGCGCCACCTCGCTCGGTTCAAATATTAGGATTTGTTTCAGAAAGAGCGATGTTATTCCAGAATGGCCATCCAAATTTGGGTTCAAAGGATCTCCGGAGTAGTTCATACGATTATCTTGTGGCCGACTTGTTTGCTCTTCTTGTCAAACTATATCAATCTTCCGTCTATAATGGTGTACCGTCCAAAGATCATGACGCCACACCAAAATCGGCTTCGTGTATCGATGCCAAAGATACTAACGAGGTCTCGGAGTGATTCGCAACGATGAACCGGAGAAGCTGAAGAGGACACACCCCTTGTCTCAGCTCAACAGTGACCTTGCACGAAAGTCAGTATAGAGCCAAACATGGAAGTGCTCTGTCCTAGTCAATATCATTGGATAGGCGTAAACAGTTATTCAGGTTTCAGATGGAAAAGTACTTTTGTAAACGTCGAACGTTATATTTCAAGAGAAGTTAATTAGTTCATCCAGTGATGCTTTAACAGTCAATGACAGTTTGGCGTTATCAAGCACTCCTGTGGCAAAGTGTTGTATCAAGATAAGTACATCTTTTTACTATTTATTTAGTAATGTGAAGTAATATTTCACATGTTATAGTTCAGGTGAGAAACCTCCCAGCGCAGTTACGGAACCCACAGCTATGGCTGGACGATTCTACTTTATTCTAGACGTAATATATTAAGATCTCAATGGAAAGAAAATAGTGATCGTTGTTAGATATTGAATACAAGTACACGCTGGGGAAGTGAAGTCAACCGTGTCGTTTCCAAAGAAGCCACATACCTTAAACGCGTTAGGGAAACTTTGGAGAAAACTAAATCTGGATGTTCGGACGGAATTTTGTACCCTGATCCTTCCAGATGCGAGCCCGTGCATGAACTACAGTGCCAGTATGCTCCGTAGGGTATGTTTGGTAGACCTCGATGGAACCTAGAGCTACATATATCCCCCTCCATGCAACTGCAAAGTTTGTGGGAGCATCGTTCGAATATCATCCGCATGCCACTGTTTGTATGGGCGATTTTGACTCTTTCGGTGTTCATTATCTAATTAGCTAGAAAGTAACACTTTTTGTATATCCAAGACTTCTGTGATACAATGATAAATAACAGTTCTTCATCACATCAATCATGCCGGGATCAAAATACGAGACCAAACTGTACACTTTGTTCTTATAAATCGACGGGACAACTGAAAATTTTAGTACTCGAATTTCCACTTGTTTGTCTTTCTCTTAGCGTAGGAATATTTGTGCTAGAGGCTTCAATGCGCAGCACATATTTCTGGAGGAATCTGAATGAGACACGGCCCACCCGTCGGATGCGATCGTTCGGTTGTGCAAATGGCTCTGAGCACTATGGGACTTAACAGCTGAGGTCATCAGTCCCCTAGAACTTAAACTACTTAAACCTAACTAACCTCAGGACATCACACACATCCATGCCCGAGGCAAGATTCGAACCTGTGACCGTAGTGACGCGCGGTTCCAGACTGAAGAGGCTAGAACCGCTCTGCCACAATGGTCGGCTCGTTCGGTGGCATCCATTGCGTCATTGAACACTCTCTTCACTATATAATCACATTTTCAGGACCTCGCAAATGAAGATGTGGCTATGAATATTGGAAGTGCTGAATTTTTGCTGAGGAAACGCTTTAGCCCACTTACTTGCTCCTGTCTGCTGACCGTTGTACCTTGCCGATGAGAAACTGTCCAGAAAAAAATTGCAAGTACCTCCGCACTCTTACTAAACCTCCAGAAATGTGACTGTTTAGCCGATGAGCCCGTAGATGGTGGTATAATGGACGTACAGTATAGCTGGCCACGCTTTCCCACCAGAGTTTTGGCATAATTAAGGCAGTCCATCCTTGAAGTGACTTAGCCGCCGCTTAGGAATTCTTCGTACCTGATACGTGGAGGTGCTTCGTAGTTTTACGTCCCCTTGAAGAGCTGTAGCAGCGTCGCTGGATTCTGAAAGTGCAATACTGCTATGTTTTACGTATCGAAGTGGGAAGAAGTTTTTTTTGCGCAAGTAATTTTTACATGAGATGCAATTATGGTGCGATTAATTAAGAAACACCGTAAAACGAACTTTTTCACACCGATTATAAGCTAACTACTAACGCTACGAGAGCACGGTCTACAGCATGGCTACATCGAAAGGCATCCTATCGAGGACGGCCGGCTATGACGCACAGTCTGTAACACGAAAGTACAATCGGTATAGTTCGTATATCTTCGATTATGTCAAAGTTACTCATTTATTTATTAATGTTAGCGTCTCCTGGCATTGTAAAATTCCTGAAAGACAGCATTTATGACGTGTAGACTCCCCATAACTTCTTTTAGCAAATGTTTATTAATAGCAATTACTTGATTCACACCAGAATAAATGTCCTTTCCCTACGTATCTCTTTGCTGACGTCACGAGCCCATTTTTGCATCAGCATCTCATCCCACTGGCTCTGAAAGCGCCAAATGGCCAACCGCCTCTACTGGCCAGTGTGGGGACCTGCTGCTCGCTCCTTACTCCGTACGTACTGCTGCGCTGGTACATTCTCTGTACGTTTCATGCGAAATATCAAAATTGGAAATAAAGTAAAATGTGTTCTTATCTGCAAATGAGGGATACCTTACAAACTCTAGATATTATTTCACAGATCTTGAACGACAGTGTTTTATAATGGAATATTTTCTACAAATGATATTTCAGTGACAGATCGCGTCTCTCAGCGTTATACCGTTCAGTGGCGGCAAAATGAGTTTTCTAGTTACTTTAAAGATAAAGTCAACAATTTAGAGTTATCCACGGGCTTTCTAAAGGACAAAAAGTTAATGGTATATTCTAAACAAACGATTGATAAGAGTCAACTGGGGTCAAGATCAATTTAGGTCCAGGAGAAATGTAGGAACACGTGAGAAAATAATAAACAAATGGAACTGAAGAAAGACAAAATTGCATTTAGAAAATCTGTAGGATTGGAAAATGCTGTTAACAAAAAAAAACTCCTAGAACTTGTGAGGTTTTTTATTTTGAGGCCTTCAGTCAGAAGACTGGAATGATGTAGCCCTTCATGCTAGTCTATCTTACATAAATCCGTTCATCTCAACGGATCACTGAACGGTGCTCTTCTTTTGTGCAAATAGACAGCGGAGCAGCCATGATTAACATCACGGGAGTGATAACGAAACTAACCTAGTAGCTTGAAAATTGCAGAGATATAACAACAAATAAACAAAGCATGCGCCATCAACGTAAAACGACAGTACTACCAAAATAAACAAAAATATAACTAAATTGCGGAAAATAATTGACTCACCCTTGTACAGCAATCAGAGTCGCGCTACATACGAGGGGCGTTCAATACGTAAGGCAACTCTCCTTATTCTCAGCCAATTTCGCCTTAAACAATGAGGAATTTGATACAGGACATAGTGGAATATTCCCGCTTCCGCCCCTATAATTTCATGATGTCCCTATAACTAGTGGCATTATACGTAGCCTTAAAAATGGCGTCTGTAACGGGAGTGCTTTCCCATATTCACAGGCACTTGCAGAATGTCTACGGGGACCTGGAAGTGAAGAAAAGCAAGGTGCGTCCTTGTGCGAGGCGTCTGTCATCCCCGCAACAAGATCGCGCAAACCACTCTCTCGCCGGCCGCACACAGCTGAGACGCCTGCAGTGTTGTAATTTCAGCGTGTTCGTCGCCACTAAAACGCAAACGAACTTCTTCTCCATGACAACGCAAGGCCTCAGACAAACCTGCGCACCCAAGAGGAGCTCAGAGAGCTTCATTGGACTGTTCTTCCTCATCCACCCTACAGCCCAGAACTCACACCATTCGTCTTCCGTATACGAGGGGCATTTGAAAAGTACGTACGAAGTCCGAGAGATGGCACCACCGGCGTGTATCGAGGTCATGTTTAGTTAGTAGCATCTTTGGAAAGAACGCACACAAAGTTTCAGCCATATTTATCTATTTCTTTGTGTTTGGCATTCATGTGAATCAAGAAGCCAAGTAATTGTCAAAACATGAACGAAAAATAATTTCGTGTGGTGATTAAAAATTACTTTATGGAAGGAAAATCGCCTCAGGAGACCAAAGAGAAGCTTGATAAACATTACAGTGACTCTGCACCTTCGATTAGAACAGTTTGTAAGTGGTTTCAAAATTTTCGGTGTGGCCATATGGGCACAAGTTATGCTGAACGTTCTGGACGCCCTGTGGAGGTTACGACTCCAGAAATCATTGATAAAAGCCATGATATGGTGATGGATGACAGAAGAGGTAAGGTGCGTGAGATTGCTAGTGCTGTGGGCATCTCGAATGAAAGCGTACATAATATTTTTAATGAACATTTGGACATGAGAAAGCTATCCGCAAGATGGGTTCCACGATTGCTCACCCCCGACCAAAAACGGAATCGTGTGAACTGTTGCAAGGATGGTTTGCAGCTATTCAGGAAGAATCCGCAGAAATTTAAGAGTCGTTTCGTCAATGTGGATGAATCATGGATACATTACTATACTCCTGAGACCAAAGAACAATCTAAACAATGGGTTACCAAGGGAAAATCTCCACCAAAAAAGGCGAAGACCTTTCCTTCTGGCGGAAAGGTTATGGCGACTGCCTTTTGGGATTCGTAAGGGATAATCCTCATCGTTTATCGGGAAAAGGGTAAAACTATTACAGGTGCATATTATTCATCGTTACTGGATCGTTTGAAAACGGAGCTGCAAGAAAAACGAGCGATTGGACCGCAATAACGTCCTTTTCCATAACGAAAATCTACCAGCACACACCTCAGCAATTGTTGTCGCAAAATTAATGGAAATAGGATGCCAACTCGTTTCACACACACCCTGTTCTCCACACTTGGCTCCCTCGGACTACTGTTTGTTCCCCAATTTGAAGAAATGGCTGGCGGGACATAGATTTTATTCAAACGAGGAGGTGATTGCGGCAGCTAATAGCTATTTTGCAGACTTTGACAATTCCAATTATTCGGAAGGGATCAACAAATTAGAACAGAGTTGGACGAAGTGTAAGAGTCTAAGAACAGACTATGTCGAAAAATAAAAAAGGTTTACCACAAACACATAAGTAGTTTTTATTTTTGCACGGTCTTTTCAAACGCCCCTCATTGGCTCAATGATGGATGAAAACTGCGGGAAGCAGTATATGGATGATGGGGATGTTACTGATGCATTAAGGCGTTGGCTCCGATGTCGCCAGTTCAGTGGTACCATGCGGGCGTACAGGCTCTCCCACTAATATGGCGTAAGGCCGTCGCATTGGACGGAGGTTATGTTGAAAAATAGGGTGGGGAGTAATATGGTGTACTGGAACCCTGAATAAAACAAACCTGCTTTCAGAAAAGAAGTGTTGCATTACTTATTGAACACTCCTCGTACTACCACTGCTTTCACATAGCCCGTATAGTATTTCTCGTTGAAATTATAAATTCGCTTCTTGCTGGACGTGTTCATTGCTACGGAGCTGCTACTAACTGACTGACTGGGTTTAGTTCTCTGTTTCTTAAGTAGGAAAGAACTGACGTAGCTGTGCGTTCTAACATTTTTATAAATGATTCTTAGGACTATGAATAAATAAGGTTATGTTTATAAAAAATTTAGAATGACAATAATAAACAAAATCATAATTCATAAATAAATGTTAAGAACTGAATATGGTTAGGATCTTTACCTTGTGTATCACCTAATCTGAGGCCAACCGTGAGCGATCGTATTGTATTTTCCATCGTAGACTCATGACGTCCCATAAGTCGTCGCTGATCAAAGTCGACGAATTGAGAATCGGACGATGCGCTTGACCCATGCTACGGCATGGGTTTCCAAAAATGAAAAATGCGCGATGATCATGTTGCTACCCGAATGTTTTCAGAAGTGAGACACATAAACGATGAACTTCATGGGTACAACTGGCGTCTTGTTGCTACGCGATGAGCGTTCTTCGCGAGCCTATTGTAGTACGTAATGTTTCCGAGCAACGGCTTCTACAACTCTGATACGATCGTCGTACTTAACGCCATGGTGCAGAAATTAGATCTGTACCGATAGCTTATTACTTCAATGGATATCAAACAAAACATCCACACACAATATACAGAGGAGAAAAGGATAACAGACAGAAAAATTATGTAAAACGAAATAATGAAAATACATGGTACAGAGGTGGCTAGCAATTAAAGGATTCTCAAAACATACAAATTGTTACTCCCTAGCTCTGTTTCAGGGTTCCTTCTTGTTCGCGTCGTTATCTAAATTTTTTCAAAATCATTTCCTTTGCAGCTTTGTGAAGAATTTACAACTCCGTTGTTTCTGCATCTAAATCTACATTCATACACACATAAACCTGTGAAGCGCTTGGCAGACAGTATTCAGCATGATACAACTTTTCTGGATTTTCTTAAAGTTGCAGTAGCGTTATAGAGCACAGATGAAAAGTCTGCTTAGTTGCCCCTGAGAGCTTGTCCACACGAACTTCGTGGGAGCGATCCGCAGGAGGCTGAAGCATGTCTCTAAGATTCTTGACTTTACAATCGGAGTCTATCTTCGCGCGTCTGACAAGTCAGGTTGGCATTTCCGACGTAGCCTCCCGTGAGTCGGAGAAAACTGTGACGTTTCGTGCTGCTCTTCTTTGTATACGTCCCAGATCGCCTGTTAGACTTACCGGCCGTGGGTCCTACACACTTCAGATGTTCATTTGCAGGCCTACCTGCATTACTTAAAAATTTTGTAATGACCTGCCTGCCCACTATACATCTGCGTCATCGGAGAACAGCCTCAGAGAGATTGCCTCCCATGACATTTAAAGACTGGGCGGGAATTACGTCCCCATTGAAAACTGTTTACAATTTTGTAAATCGTGTAGCAGTTTTCACAGAGATAAAGAATTTCGTTGCTTTCAACGGTAGAATTTATTACATAATATCTAATTGATGTCATTGCAGGTATCAGTGGCGAACCTAAACTTGCGTGAGACGGCACAGCCGGCGACCCGGCGCCAAGTATGGTCGTGCGCGATACAATTACAGAGATGGTGGACAAGTGTGAAAGGACGTCACGTAAGGAACTGTCTCTCAGAGATGTAACGGTCATGGGCTCTGTACCAGGACGGAGTGAGGAGCGCAAGTGATTCAGGAAATGTTCACTCGCAGTCCTCAGAAATCACAGAGACAGACATCTCTTGGAGACGTTTTAACCCGACAGTCCTCAGAAATCACAGAGACAGACATCTCTTGGAGGCGTTTTAACCCGACAGACAGTTCGAACTGTTCTGAAAAATAATACTCGACCACGAAAAACACATTATTGCCAGGAAGTTTCGCCAGAAAACTATGATGATTGGTTCGAATGTGTGGAGGTCATGCATGCTAGTCCGATATTTTCGATAATATTCTATGGTCACATGAAGCTGTGTTTCATGCTGGGGCTTATTAACCGTCGCAGTTGTTACTATTGGGCAACAGAGGATTCGAGGGGCTGGGCAACAGAGGACTCGAGAGTGGTTGTTGGAAACAGCCAACATTGGCCAGAAGTCACAGTGTGGTGCGGCATAAGAATGCCGAACGGTATCTTCATAGGCTTTAAGATAGTGTTCACTGTATTGTACCCACATGGGACAGTTACAACGCCTAATCCCTACACTGTATGTGGTCATGCTTAACTCCGTAAGGGCTGTCCGTTAACTGCTTGGCAGGACACTGGTTGGGACGTCACGGCCCCCTCTAGTGACCACCAAGGAGTACTGACTTAACGCACTGCCACCTCTTCTTCTGGAGGTGTACAGAAGAAGAAATTTATCGCACACTGGAAGCGTACCGTATCTACAGAAGTCTGTCACAAACATATCCGTCTGGTAGAGGACTTACCCGCGAAAGGCAAAGGTCCCGACTCCGAGTCTCGGTCCGGCATACAGGTTTAATAATACCCATCTCTTTAGGGAAACTGATGGATAATTGTGCTGCTTATGTGGAATTTTTCCTCCTTTCATTGTAAGGAACAAAGTGTATTTGTTTCATAAAATTTTCTTAAATCTTAATAAAGATATAAACAGTTTTGAATAGGAACTTAATTCCTGCTCACCACTTCCTTTAATTGTGCCAGTCGTTTATCAGTTGTGACGGTGGCTCACCTTCCGAACATTATACGGTGAAGCGCCGAAAAACCTGGTACACCTGCCTAATGTTCCGTAGGCCTCCACGAGCAATCCCAAGTGCCAGCCGCAAGACGTGGCATGGACTCGACTAATGTCTGAAGTAGTGTTGGAGGGAACTGACACCATCAATTCTGCCCATAGATCCCTAAGAGTACGAGGGGGTGGAGATCTCTTCTGAGAAGCACGTTGCAAGGCGCCCCACATATGTTCAATGATGCTATTGTCCGGGGAGTTTGGTGGCCATCGGAAGTGTTTAAACTCAGAAGAGTGCTCCTGGAGCCACTCTATAGCAATTGTCCTGCTAGAATTGCCGAAGTTCGTCGGAATGTACAATGGACATGAAGGGATCATGTGATCAGACAGGATGCTTACGTGTATGCCGCCTGTCAGAGTCGTATCTAGGCGTATCACGGGACCGATATCACTCCAACTGCACACCTCCCACACCATTACAGAGCCTCCACCAGCTTGAACAGTCCCATGGTAACATGCAGGGCCCATGGAGTCATGAGGTTGTCTCCATAAATGTACACGTCCATCCGCTCGATACAATTTGAAACGAGACTCGTCCGACCAGGCAACATGTTTCCAGTCATCAACAGTCCAGTGTCGGTGTTGACGGGCCCAGCTGAGGCGTAAAGCTTTGTGTAGTGCAGTAATCATGAGTACAATAGTGGACCTTGGTCTCCGAAAGCGCATATCGATGATGTTTCGTTGAATGGTTCACAAGCTGACACTTGCTGATGGCCCAGCACTGAAATCTGCACTTCTGTCATGTTGAACGATTCTCTTCAGTCGTAGTTGATCCCGTTCTTGCAGGATCTCTTTTCGGCCGAGTGATGCCTGAGATTTGATGTTTTACCGGATTCCTGATATTCACTGTACACTCGTGAAATGGTCGTACGGGACAATCCCCACTTCATCTCTACCTCGGAGATGTTGAGTCCCATCGCTCGTGCGCCGGATATAGCACCAAGTTCAAACTCACTCAAATCTTGATAACCTGCGATTGTAGCAGCAGTAAGTAACGGATCAAACAACTGCCCCAGACACTTGTTGTCTTATGTAGGCGTTCCCGATCTCAGCGCCGTATTCTGCCTGTTTACATATCTCTGTATTCGAATACGTATGCCTATACCAGTTTCTCTGGCGCTTCAGTGGAGCTCAGCAGAGACAGTGGAAGACATCCGGGACACGCATACTGAGTGAGACGGCTGCGAGGCCTCGTGTAGCCGCGCAGAGCGGCCATGGGTGTGGGTCATCGCCTAGCGGTTCGGCCCGCTATCGTCTGCCAAGCGTCGTAACTGGCTGACCTGCGTGGCACCGAAGCCGTGCCCGCTAGCTCTTGTGTCGAGAGCGGCATTTGCCTTTTCTATAGCGCTAGTTTCTTCCGGGCAGCAGCTGTTCGGCTTAGCTTTCGTCATTACAGCATAAAACACAGTTGTATATACCTTGTGGGTGTAAGGGGATATCAGCTGGTATCGGATAGCGGATTGCATCGGATAACGGATTTTATCGATCAAGAGCTGTTTCTAAACCTGGGGGATGACCCAATGCACCACTGTAGTATCAACTATTGAGTAACAAGAACGCTCATGCTACTTTGAATAAAAAATGCAGCATGGTTGTATCTTTAGATACAACTGATGCTATTTTCTACGGATGTTGTAGGCTGAGATAAACTCTAGCCCCAGTAACGACAATGGGAATGTTAAAATACACTGAGATAACAGAAGTCATGAAATAGCGCTATGCACATATACAAATGTAGGTAATATTGCGTAAACAAGCTAAAAAGGGCATTTTATAGGTGAAACTTATCACTTCTTCTTACACGGTGACAATTATTGAACTATGTGAATAAAAACAAAAATTAGTTACAAACTACGGTGTGCATACACTTTATTCAAGATGTAAACATTACTACAGATATACGGGTCTAGGTTAAGACGTGTTCGATATGCCTGACATAACTGGCAATGATGTGGCGCAGACGAATAGCGAAATTTTTCATGACCCACTGGTGTCGGAACATAGATCCTGTAAATGACCTCTTGAATGGCTGTTTTCAGTTCAGGAATGTTTTCGAGGTTATTGCTGTACACCTTGTCTTTAATATAGCCCCACAAAAAGGAGTCGCACGTTCCCAGATCCCGAGAATATGGCAGCCAATTGAGGCCCATGCCAGCGTCCTCTGGGTACCCCAAAGCCAGAATGCGGTCCCCAGAGTGTTTCTACAAACCACACCTTGTCGCAATCAGGATCACTTTGGATAATGGGTATTAAATCATCTTCCAAATCTTCACGTACCGTTCGGTATTCACTGTGCTCTCAAGGAATATCGCACCGATTTTCCACGACTGGACATTGCACACCGCAACACGATCACTCATTGAGGGTGAAGAGACTTTCCGATTGGGAAATGCGGATTCTCAATCCCCCAAATGCGCCAAGTTTGCTCACTGAGGAACTCATCCTAATGAAAGTGGGCTTCGCTGCTAAATCATAGCGTATCCACATTAAGATCCTATTCGTCAATTGTGTGGACAATAGTGTTGGCGAAACACAACTGCTGTTCCATGGCCCTGGGGATTAATGACAGATGGGTTTGAATTTTGTAGGGGAAGATATGTAGGTCTTCAACAACAATTCGTCGTGGTGTCTCTGTTGATTCCCACCTACTGTGCAGCTCGTCTGATCGATTTCATGGGGGCTGGTTTGAAACATATCGCGTGTCTTCTCGATGTTTTCAGGCTTTTTCGCCATTTTTGGACGAACGTCATTGCCAATGCTGTCATTACGAACACTACCCGTTCTCTCAAACTCGCAAATCAGATTCTTGATTGTTAACGCACTTTGATGAGTTTTCTTCAGCTTGAAACCGGACGCAAACTTTCTTTGATCCGCAGTTGGGCTGTTATTGTTCACATAGTGGGCCTTCACAAGCGCTATACCCTCAGGTACCATCACATTTTTACGTGCAAATGGCCGACAACAAGAAGGTGCGTGCTCATGCGCATGCTAATTCCCATCATACACCGCGGCAAACCGTGCAGTTTGAACGCCCGAATGCAAACCGTTCAGAATTGATGCCGATTTTATTTCACGTAGCTCAAAGATTGTCACCCTGTATGTGATTCACGTGAAAAAGTTTCCCACGTGGCTATGGCCACACGACGGAAATGGTAGTTGAAGCTAGGAGCATTGAACTTCCCATTTTGGAAATCGTTAGGAAATTCAGTGTTCCGAGATCCATTGTGTCAAGAATGTGCCGAAGACACAAAATTTCAGGCATCGCCTGTCACCACAGACAACGCAGTGTCCAGTGCCCTTCACTTAACGACCGGGAGCAGCGGCGTTTGCGTAGAGTTGTCAGTGCTAACAGACAAGCAATACTGCGTGAAACAACAGCAGAAATCAATGTGGGACGTTCGACGAACATATCCGTTAAGACTGTGCAGTGAAATTTGGCATTAATGGGCTATGGCAACAGACGACCGACGCAATTGCCTCTCCTAACCAGCATGACATCACCTGCAGTGCCTCTCCTGGGGTCGTGACCAAATTGGTTGCACCCTAGACAACTAGGAAGCAGAGCCCTCCAACATCTCTGGATTTAGTCGGTCTAGCCCGTCAGTAGGACAGGCCTGGCACCATATCCTTCAGGAGGACATCCAGTAAATCTATCAATAAAGCCAAGCTGAATAACTGCTTGCATAAGAGGCAGATGTGGACCAATACGTTAATGACTTGCTCAGTATGTGAAGCTCTTTCTCTTGAATAAATCACCCAATTTTTTTGGAAATTATAATCATTTACTTGTGTATACATGTACATCATATCTATAGATTTCCATCCCATTCGGATTATTCCTTCGTAGTGCGACTTTTTTTTTGTCTTAGAGTGCGTATGTTTTGGAAAAAGCATGTGTGTCCGACGATACCCGGTATTCCCCTACTGTACGCCATGTTATAACATACTTAAAATGCTGAACTACTAAAATAACCGACGTTTTAACCATGTAGCAGCGGTATTGCTCAAGGCAGAGACTAGTAAGGTAGGAAGCGATTGCTTCACTGCATTTCATTTCTAACGGTGTCACAAGACCACCGAAGTCGCATTCCTAAGACTTCATTGATCCTAAAGTCCAGTGGTCGAGTTAGGAGAGAGGGAAAAAAGTGTGGCAGACTATTTGTGCGTTACATGACTTGGCGGTAATTGGTTGCTCTCGAGAAGCTTTTGATGGGGCCATGTTTTCCAGCTGGTAGTAGCGGAGAAACGCAACAGTTGCTCTCCCGTGGCCGCTGTCAGAAACACGCGGGGAACAACTACAGTAGTGTCTAAGGAAAACGCATAGAACTGTGAATGATTTCACGACAGTTGTGCACATACCGTCAAGCAGTTCATTGCGTCCTCATGCAATATCACGATAAAAGCTCACGATAACTCGACCGAAGCGCCTTTCTTCCCAATAATATTGTGGTGGACTTCTACGATGTTTGTCTGTTTAGCTTAGCCGATGGTGGCAGTGTTACGTCCGGTGAGGCCGCTGGTCTGCGATCATAGGTAGCATCCTTCTGGGATTGCTGGCAGCCTGTAGGCTATTGAGATTGTCAGGGCGCTTCAGGATATCGATTGCCACTCTTATTTTGCCTGTGCACATCCGCGGCTGTCATGCACGTGTTCGTGGTTTCAAGAAACAAACATCAAATTCCCAAGCTCATTTTCTGTGATGTTTACTGATTACAGCTCGGTTAAATAACTACTGGTAAGCTTAAAGTGTGGCAATGCCATTAATTTGTTACATTAGTGAAGTGTACTAGAGGAAGAGCACTGAAGTAAGATAGTCGAGGTTTGGTACTGTCAGGTGCAATGTTGTTAACCCTATATTACCAAGGCCTCGTTAAATTTATGGTTGCAGATGATAACACTTTGCGACTCCCGCCAGTGTGGACACATGAATGACACGTGCTGTGAAGTAGCTACATGGTAAACACTGTTGGTAACAATGGATGAATTACTTATTGTGTGACACCAGCGGTTTGCTGGCACTGGTGCTCCTCTCCAAAATTTTACCAGTGTTTAGTGATGGTGTACCAGTTTTCTAATAGTCGGCATATTTGTTTTAAGCTTAAAATTTATCTTGGCGTGCCATATTAGGTGAAATATGTTATGGCGTAAAGTCAAGCGTCGGCATGCCAGTCTGGAACGAAAGAGAAGAGATGGCTGTGAGTAGAGGTCAGCCAGTCGCACGCTGATCGACCTCTCTCCAGGACGACAACACAACAGTAGTGGCCCCTTGGTGAAGAGGACTTACGCGCCGCGGCCGACTGATCGCGGCTCAGTGGAACAGCAGCCTAAAGACTAGCGACTTGCATAGAAGCATCAAAGCTCATTACTTTGCTTGTACACTCTATGTAGCTCAAACTTGGAATTGTTATACTCAAGAATCTTGATTGTTTCGTATGTCGCCCTTTGCTTGCGACACATCTGTGTAACCTAAAGTTAAGTATTGTAATTGCAAATTTTGTAACGAAACACATTAATACCATTTGTTTGAATGTTTCTAGCGATCCGAGAAAGCAGTTTTCCTACACAACCCATATTTGACGAGGACTAGGCTGGATTTAACAAAATATCAAGTAGTCACAGTTAGAAGAGTGTTCGATTATATCACAGTCATCCTTGTCAGGGCTAATTTCTTCTTTTGCTATTGAAATGAGCACGATATGGATGGCGCTAATTCTATTTTTGTACTAATGTACTAGATAATTTGCTTGAAGAAGCTAATAAGGAGAAAAAGAGCCAAAAATTTAGTGAGGAGGAATATTTTCGTGAAGAAGATAATGTGTGTATAGGTGACAGTAATGTAGGCCCAGAGTTCGAAGCAGCAAATGAAGAGAACCGAGGAATCTAAAGAAGAAGAATACCTGGGTGATTTTGGAAGAAGCACTGAGCTGGGTATCACTTGAATTGTAATAATAATGTGTAAAGCAGAAGACTCTGTACTCATTTTGTGTGTAAAATATTCTTGTATATATAATAATCATAATTGTTCTTATCTATTCCATTACACGAATTGTGACTTCTTTTCCAATAACATTTTGAGCTCTAAAATTGTCTTTATAGTGAATGAAACAGGATATTTTTTATTTACTTTGTATGTAACATTGCAATGTAGATCTAATAATAGTAATTAACTAATGTACAGTCTATATAAATGATGATCTCACTTGAATAAATTGTGAATTACCAAAATTTACGATGGTTTAGTAGCAGTGTAACTTTTCCCTCCTCTATTGCCCTGGGGTTAATACTGAAACCTGGGCACGCGTTTTAAGTTTTGTGAATGTACAGAGAACGTCAATGAACCCTTATCCTAACATGAACAGCAGCAACTTAATCAGATATAGCCGCACTGCCAAACACATCCAAACATTCTTCGCTTGCCGGCCGCTGTGACCGAGCGGTCCTAGGCGCTTCTGTCCGGAACCGCGCTGTTGCTGCGGTCGCAGGTTCGAATGCTGTCTTGGGCATGGATGTGTGGGATGTCCTTAGTAGATTTAAGTAGTTCTAAGTCTAGGAGACTGATGACATTAGATGTTAAGTCCCATAGTGCTAAGAGCCATTTGAACATACTTCGCTTACCGGACGAATTTCCGTGAGCTTGTCGCAAGCTGTCGTTTTATGGTGGTAACTCCACGATATTGCTTTATCGACGTGTCGTTATTATAAAACGTTTGCTTGATTCGACGACCCCTACCCTGCTCTGTGCTGATTGTCCATATTGTTTTTCTCCACTCAGAATACGCGCGATTATGGGTTGGTCCATTATGTAACAGCCGACACGCAACGACACGCAATTATATTGAAGTTCCGATACAGTGAGGTGACAAAAGTCATGGGATAGCGAGATGCACAGATACAGATGGCGATAGCATCGCGTACATAAGGTACAAAAAGAAAGAGCAGTGCGTTGTCGAAGCTGTCATTTGTACTCATGCGATTCTTGTGTAAAGGTTTCCGGCATGTTTATGGCCACACGACGCAAATTAACAGACTTTGAATTTGAAATGGTAGTAGGAGCTGGACACATGGCACATTCCATTTCGGAAATCGTTAGGGAATTGAGTAATCCGACATCCACTAAGTGTGGCGAGAATACCGAGTTTTAGGTATTACCTTTCGCCAAGGACAATGCAATGGCCGACGGCCTACAGGTAACGACCGAGAGCAGCGGCGTTTGTGTAGAGCTGTCAATACTAACAGACAAGCAATGCTGCTTGAAATAACCGCCGAAATCAACGTGGGACGTACGACAAACATATTCGTTGGGACAGTGCAGTGAAATTTGGCGTTAATGGGGAATGGCAGCAGACGACCGACGCGAGTGACTTTGCTAACAGCGTGAAATCGCCTGTAGCGCCTCTTCTTGGTAGCACACTGTACTCGCATTCGGGAGGACGTCGGTTCAATTCCGTGTCATGTCATCTTCATTTAGGTTTTCCGTGATTTCCCTAAATCGCTCCAGGCAAATGCAGGGATGGTTCCTTTGAAAGGGCACGGCCGATCTCCTTCCCCGTCCTTCCCTAATCCGATGAGACCGATGACCTCGCTGTCTAATCTCCTCCCCCAAAAACAACCAATCTCTTCGGGCTGGTGACCATATCGCTCGGACCCTTAACTGTAAAACTGTGGCCTGGTGAGATGAGTCAAGATTTCAGTCGGTAAGAGCTGATGGTAGGGTTCCAGTGCTCCGTAGACCCCACGAAGCCATGGACCTAAGTTGTTAACAACGCACTGTGCAAGTTGGTCGTTGCTCTGCAGTGGTGCGGGCTGCGTTTACATGGAATGGATTGGGGCCTCTAGTCCATATATTTTCAACATTTCGTGGCCCTGTCAGCAACTGAATAAATATTAATTTTAATTTTAAAAATCGATAGCCTCAGTTGCACAGATTACCTAGATTTACCTAGGTTTCAGTCGGGATAACCCAACCTTCCTCAGAATAAAAACAACTACCGTTAGTCCATAGTGGACATCGTCGAGCTAAAACTACAAATCCTCTGGTACAACTTCAAACTGAACCGATCATTGACTAGAAACGGTTATTTTCGACTACTTGGGGACCATTTGCAGTTAGTTATTCATGGAGTTAATGTTCCCAATCCACGACGGAACTTTTACGGATGAAAATGCTCCATGTCACCAGACAGTAGTAATTTGCAGTTGTTTTGAAGAATATTCTGGAGAAACGGAGCCACCCAAGTCGCCCGACATGAATCCCTTCGAACACGTATGGGACATAACCGAGAGGTCAGGTCGTGCACAAAATCCTGCACCGGCAACGCTTCCGCAGTTATGGCCGGCTATAGAGGCAGCACGGTTCACTATTTCTGCAGGGGACTTCGAACGGTTTATTGAGTCCATGCTCCGTCGAGTTGCTGCCCGACGTCGGAGAAAAGGAGGTCCGACGCGACTTTCCTATCATCAGTGTTTCACGACCACGCCGCCAGAATTTCAACATTCCAACAAAATTCGATGTGTATTAATGAGTCACTTTGAACGCTTTAAGCCTAAAATTAGAGCAGGACTACAAACTAAAACACATTTAATATTTTGCTGGTAATAACTCTTAAGTCTCATAGTAAGTCTATGAGCAAGTACCTGACAACTGTATGAGAAATATAAATAGACTTAATACTTCTCTGACAGAAACGAGCTGCGACACAGACACGGTTTACCAAAGCAGCATACCGCTTAGGCCATCTCTCACCTGAAGGCCGGCAAGCCTACGTGAGAAGCGAACTCCACTGGAAATGAGAGGGAATCAGAGGCAGACGGCGAGTAACTGCAAGGGAAGCTCGTCTTCAGCAGCACAATCCTATCACAGGACCGTCATCCCTCCACACTGCATAGTTTTCAGTATTTCATTACATGATTCCGGGACAACTAAGTCAAATGTAGGTAGTACAAGAAACAAGAGAAGAAGGAGCAGAATCATTTATTACGTCATTAAATAATAAAGGCTTTAATGGGTATGATGAGATTTCAGTTAGGATTTTGAAGAGCTCTGTACCGTACATTAGTTCTCTATTTAGTCATTGGTGCATCGTGTCTTTTAGGTGTATTCATTTTCCTGACCTACCGAAATACTCGTTAGTGATACCACTTTATAAAAAATGTGGAATAATCTGTCAGTTTTGGGGTGTCTATGTACAGGAGGAGACTAGTGAAACGTCTCAGTAAACGTAATTTAGTGTGACTCGCAACTTGGCCTCAGGAAGGGAGAAGACAAAGAAAATAAAATTTATTCACTCATTTTATTTATTTATTTATCCTACAAAGGTAATCAATTTCAGACATTTAGATACAAACACATTTATGTCCTGAGAATTTTACATAACTGACAAAAAAGACATGTATTATAAATAAAATTTAAAGGGAACTGAATGTTTTATGGTGACTGCATTATTCAAACATTCTTCTGGTGTGAAGTTCTACCAGGATTAAACGATGCGTTGAGGGTGATAGATGCTTTCCTTGATCTAAAAAACGTATGATAGTATCAACCATGCAACAATTTAGTGTCAATTGGAACATTATCACATTAGGGAAGAAGCTCAACAATACTTTACATCTGAAAAGTAGGACGCTCACGGCAACAAACAGGGAAGAAGTGACGGATGTCACAGAGATCAGTTCTGGGTAATTTGCTTTTCTTCGTATTTAGGGTGTTTCGCAATTCCTGTCAAAGGCTTCTAGGAGATATAAAGGTTTCGTAAGGAACCCGTTCCTGGAAGTGCACCGTTTGGATATAAAATACGAGGGCAGTTCAATAAGTAATGCAACACATTTTTTTCTGAAACAGGGGTTGTTTTATTCAGCATTGGAATACACCAGGTTATTCCCCAATCTTTTAGCTACACGACACTATTTTTCAACGTAATCTCCATTCAATGCTACGGCCTTACGCCACCTTGAAATGAGGGCCTGTATGCCTGCACGGTACCATTCCACTGGTCGATGTCGGAGCCAACGTCGTACTGCATCAATAACTTCATCATCCGCGTAGTGCCTCCCACGGATTGCGTCCTTCATTGGGCCAAACATATGGATATCCGACGGTGCGAGATCGGGGCTGTAGGGTGCATGAGGAAGAACAGTCCACTGAAGTTTTGTGAGCTCCTCTCGGATGCGAAGACTTGTGTGAGGTCTGTCGTTGTCATGAAGAAGGAGAAGTTCGTTCAGATTTTTGTGCCTACGAACACGCTGAAGTCGTTTCTTCAATTTCTGAAGAGTAGCACAATACACTTCAGAGTTGATCGTTTGACCATGGGGAAGGACATCTAACAGAATAACCCCTTCAGCGTCCCAGAAGACTGTAACCATGACTTTACCGGCTGAGGGTATGGCTTAAAACTTTTTCTTGGTAGGGGAGTGGGTGTGACGCCACTCCATTGATTGCCGTTTTGTTTCAGGTTCGAAGTGATGAACCCATGTTTCATCGCCTGTAACAATCTTTGACAAGAAATTGTCACCCTCAGCCACATGACGAGCAAGCAATTTCGCACAGATCGTTCTCCTTTCCTCTTTATGGTGTTCGGTTAGACAACGAGGGACCCAGCGGGAACAAACCTTTGAATATCCCAACTGGTGAACAATTGTGACAGCACTACCAACAGAGATGTCAAGTTGAGCACTGAGTTGTTTGATGGTGGTCCGTCGATCATCTCGAACGAGTGTGTTCGCACGCTCCGCCATTGCAGGAGTCACAGCTGTGCACGGCCGGCCCGCACGCTGGAGATCAGACAGTCTTGCTTGACCTTGCGGCGATGATGACACACGCTTTGCCCAACGACTCACCGTGCTTTTGTCCACTGCCAGATCACCGTAGACATTCTGCAAGCGCCTATGAATATCTGAGATGCCCTGGTTTTCCGCCAAAAGAAACTCGATCACTGCCCGTTGTTTGCAACGCACATCCGTTACAGACACCATTTTAACAGCTCCGTACAGCGCTGCCACCAGTCGGAAGTCAATGAAACTATACGAGACGAAGCGGGAATGTTTGAAAATATTCCACAAGAAATTTCCGGTTTTTTCAACCAAAATTGGCCTAGAAAAAAATGTGTTGTATTACTTATTGAACTGCCCTCGTAAGTTTAGAGACCGGATCACTTTCAAGTCACCCACTATCCACACAAACTCAGAAGAAGACGCCGTCGTCATTCCGTGTGCTAATTATGGTATCTGATATTGCTTTCGTACGAGATTACAACAGGCGCAACTATAGAAGTGTTGACTCTAGTGCTACACGAACGCGCTGCATTCTCTACTTTGAAGAGGACTTTCTTCGTCACGTATGAGGGACAGCCAAATAAAACCGAACACCCGTCACAATCAGACCATAGAATAGTTCCATTTAAAAATAATCACTTCATGCGTTAAGAGATTGTCTCACTGGGAGTCCCACGTTTCATACAACGTGGTCGACCGCTGACGGATCTACAACCGCACGATCTCTTTCGCTTCTTCGTCCAACTGAAAGCGACAGCCATTCGTGTCTTTCTTCACGGCACCAAAGACGTGAAAATAAACTGGCGAACGATCCGGGCTGTACAGAGGGTGTTGCTGCAGCGTAGCCTTCGTCCGACTAGCGTTGTCGGGGCGGGCGTTATCGTGTAAGAGGATGGTTCTGTCCGACAGCATTCCAGTGCATTTTACCTTTACGGTGCGTCGTCCTGTCTGCAAAGTGTCTTCAGAGCATTGCTCACTGATTGTGATTCCATGTTCGAAGATCTTGACGAGCAGAGGCCCTTGCAGTCGAAGAAGAAGGTCGTCATGACGTTATCAGAAAATGAGTTAACACCTTCGGATTTGAAACTTCCTGGCAGATTAAAACTGTGTGCCGGACCGAGACTCGAACTCGGTACCATTGCCTTTCGTGGGCAAGTGCTCTACCGACTGAGCTACCCAAGCACGACTCACGCCCCGTCTTCAGAGCTTTAATTCCGCCAGTATCTCGTCTCCTACCTTCCAAACTTCACAGAAGTTCTGCTGCGAAACTTGCAGAACTAGCACTCCTGGGAGAAAGGATATTGCGGAGACATGGCTTCGCCACAGCCTGGGGGATGTTTCCAGAATGATATTTTCACTCTACAGCGGAGTGTGCGCTGATATGAAACTTCCTGGTAGATTAAAACTGTGTGCCAGACCGAGACTCGAACTCAGGACCTTTGCCTTTGGCGGGCAAGTGCTCTTCTGACTAAGCTAGGAAGTTTCATGTCAGCGCACACTCCGCTGTAGAGTGAAAATTTCATTCTAACTTCGGATTTCATTACGAGGGAGGTGTGGGATGTTTCCACTGTCTGATGTCGATAGAATCGTCACTGTGCACAGATTTCATTCTTATATGGATTTCAATTAGAGTTATGTTTTCTGTGGTTAGAAAGCCGATTACAGCACGTTGTTTCTCACGCACCAACATAGCTACGTTACACACCGCCTACACGGAATCATTAGGAGTCCTCTAGCGACAGCGGATTGCAACTTGCGTCAGCGACGCGGGAAAGTCGACCGAGTAATTTACATGACTCGTAATACCCGAAGCGATATTGGGAACAGAATAAAAAATTCGGAAGCATTACTCTTTGCGCGCCCTCGTAGTACAGCAAAGGAACATGTCGTGCACAGTGGCGGTAGAGTAGGCTGCTTGGATGCACGGCCCGTCTCTGGCACTGGGGGGCGTGAGCGCACCACCAGGAATAGAACACACGCCCACAGGTTCGGCGTCCGCTATCGACGTATTCTGGCAGCGGCAGGTGCAAGCCGTGGGCGGCTGCTGCTCTTCTCTCTGCAGAGTGGAACGCCTGCCAGCGGCAGAGTCGGGCGGGCTGTCCGTGTGTCGAAACGGCGCCCCGGGTTTCGGCAGGTGTGCCGGGCACGCATCGCGGGCCGTCCGCGTCGCGACACCGTGGGGCTGCAGCAGAGGCCGGGGGCCGGCGCTGTCTGCCAGCCGATCGGTGGTTCTGGCCCGAGCGTTCACTCCACTCGGGCTCTACAAGTCCGGTCCATACTCAAATCAGAGACAACAAACGGCGAGTGAAATGTATAAAAAAATGTGTGTGAAATCTTATGGGACTTAACTGCTAAGGTCATCAGTCCCTATGCTTACACACTACTTAACCTAAATTATCCTAAGGACAAACACACACACCCATGCCCGAGGGAGGACTCGAACCTGCGCCGTCAAATGTATAGTTCTATCCTTTAAGAGTGGGCATCCTCGTTAACGAGTTCTTTGATTCCAAATACGTACAGGGTGACGCAAAGTAAGTGTTAGAAATATGAAAATTGAAGGTGGAGGTGGGGAGAAAGGAAAGCAAAGAGAAGCGATTACTGATGTCAGCTACGTCGGGACATTACGCGGAATCAGCGGGTACGAGTGAAAATGTCTACTAGGCCTGGATTCGAACCCGGGATCTCCTGCTTACTACGCAGGTGGGCGAGCCACTGCGCCATCCGGGACACAGCGTTATCGCAACTGCGCGGACTATCTCGGAACATCCGAAGGAACAGGCACAACATAACTGAGGTGACGAAAGTCATAGGATGGCGATATGCAGGTATACGGTGGCGGTAGTATCGCGTACACAAAGTATAAGAGGACAGTGCACTGTTGGAACTACCATTTGTACTCGGGTGATTCACATGAAAACGTTTCCGATGTGATTATGGCCGCACGAAGGGAATTAACAGACTTTGAACGCGGAATGGTAGCTGGAGCTAGACATTCCATTTCGGAAATATTTAGGGAATTCGATATTCAGAGATGGATAGCATCAGGAATGCGCCGAGAATACCAAATTTCACACATTACCTTTAACCACGAACAACGCAGTGGCCGATGGACTTCACTTGACGACTGAGAACAGCGGCGTTTGTGTAGAATTGTCAGTGCTAACAGACAAGCAACACTGCGTGAAATAAACGCAGAAATCAATGTCGGACTAGCGACGAACGTATCCGTTAGGACACTGCGGCGAAATAAGATGTTAGCAGACGACCGGCCCGAGTGACTTTGCTAACACCACGACATAGGCTGCAACGCCTCTCCTGGGCTCGTGACGATATAAATTGGAAGCTATATGACTGAAACCGTGGCCATTCAGATCAGTCCCGATTTCAGTTTGTAAGAACTGACGGTAGGGTCTGAATGTGGCGCAGGCCCCACGGAACCATGGACCCAAGTCATCAATAAGGCACAGTGAAAGCTCCATAACGGTGTGGCCTGTGCTTACACGAAATGGACTGCATCGTCTGGTCCAACTGAACCGATCGTTGCCTGGAAAAGGTTATGTTCGCCCACCTGCAGACCATCTGCAGCCATTCACGGATGTCAAGTTCCCGAACAACGATGGCATGCCACCGGGGCGCTGTTGTTCGCAGATGGTTCGAAGAACATTCTCAACAACTCGAGCGAACGATATGGCCAACCAGATAGTCCCATATACCGGATGATCAAAAAGTCAGTATAAATTTTAAAACTTAATAAACCACGGAATAATGTAGATAGAGATGTAAAAATTGACATACATGCTTGGTATGACATGGGGTTTTATTAGAACTGAAAAAAAAGTATTGCTAGACGCGTGAAAGATCTCTTGCGCGCGTCGTTTGGTGATGATCCTGTGCTCAGCAGCCACTTTCGTCATGCTTGGCCTCCCAGGTCCCCAGACCTCAGTCTGTGCGATTATTGGCTTTGGGGTTACCTGAAGTCGCAAGTGTATCGTGATCGACCGACATCTCTAGGGATGCTGAAAGACAACATCCTACGCCAATGCCTCACCATAACTCCGGACATGCTTTACAGTGCTGTTCACAACATTACTTATCGACTACAGCTGTTGTTGAGGAATGATGGTGGACATATTGAGCATTTCCTGTAAAGAACATCATCCTTGCTTTGTCTTACTTTGTTATACTAATTATTGCTATTCCGATCAGATGAAGCGCCATCTGTCGGAATTTTTTGAACTTTTGTATTATTTTGGTTCTAATAAAATCCCATGTCATTCCAAGCACGTGTGTCAATTCGCACCTCTCTCTCTACATTATTCCGTGATTTATTCAGTTTACAAATTTATACTGACTTTCTGATCACCCGGTAAATTCCATTGAACATTTATGTGAGATAATCGCAACAATTTCGCAGTTATGGACGGCTACACAGGCAGCATGGCTCAATATTGCTGCAAGATGCATACAGCTTCTTTTTGAGTCCATCACACGTCGAGTTGCTACATTAACCCGGGTAAATGGAAGTCCGACACGATGTTCAGAGTTATCCCGTGGCTTCAGTCACCGCAATGTAATCGAACTCACGGATGCAAGAAAAATGATAAGCACCACAGGCTAGTACAGTTCTTGTTAATTTGAGATTTGCTGCACGTCACCTGCGTGGTGTTTCTGCTTTAATGGTCAGTAGTGCAGAAACGGTACAGGCCTATTCCGCCTGGAGATTGAGAGCTGTGAGGTCAGTGCGCTGTAACAGATGCCGCTCGTGGTGCCGTACAGATACGCCGCGCCCCGCTTATCGGCCAGGCCGCAGGCTGTGGCGGCTAGCGTTACGCGGCACGTGCGGGCGCCGTCGATGTTGTGGTAATCGCTTCCCATGTCCATAAACTGGAAGCTGAGGGGTGCTTATGCGTTAGGGGCGATCCTCAATTAACACTGATCACAGCAATGCTGTGTCGGCCAGCAGGTTTAGTCTTCGTTATAGCGTCGGATCCCACACTTTATTAGTGGACAACGTTAAATGTCTTTCAAAAGGATGGAGAACAGCAATCAGTCGTCCTTTCCTTTCAGGCTTTATTAAAGCAAATCTAGTTTTAATACAAGCTCTAGTACGTCAATACCCTGTTGTTCGGGCACCTGTTCAGTTCATTCAAGACTACAGAAGTCTTGAATGAACTGTGACAGGAGCCCGAACAACAGGGTATTGACCTACTAGGGCTTGTACCAGATCTTTGTAATGCTGCATTGATAATGGCTAGTTACTAACCGAAACCTGGATTTGCCTTAATAAAGCCTGAAAGGAAAGGACGACTCACTGCTGTTCTCCATCATTTTGAATGTCATATCACAGTCGTTGAGTACATTCCGCATTCGTAATGGAAGGTAATTTGATAACGTTAAATGTCTGTTGTCAGCAGTTTCACGCTTATCATCATTTAATCTACAAAACGTTATTTCCGATTGATTGAAAAAGCTTTAACTTTGACCAGTGTAATTTATATGTACTGCTGCATATATGAGCTGCTCAGTGTCACGAGCATTCTTCCTCAAGATCGACTTCACAATGGCAAAGGATAGATCCCGCTGCCATTAAAGGAGGAAATCAGCAGATTTTCATCCATTGACTAATCCAACAGCAAAACTAGAATTCATCAAGAGAGGCATAAAAGAAATATACGTGGAAGAAACTGCCGAATCAGTTTATTTTTTTTATTTGTTTATTTCGCCTGACATCGACACGTATAAAAAGCTATTGCAAAAATATGTGTGCTTGTGGTTCTGTTATGTACGTATGAAATGTTATAGATTAGAGATTAGATTTACTTTCATTCCAATTGATCCGTAGTGAGGAGGTCCTCCCGGGTGTAGAACATGTCAGAAAAACAACAATACATGACAAATATTTACAATTCAAACAAATAAGCTAATGTACCATTCCACAAGTCCCAAGTGGAATGATCGTCATCTTTTAATGAACACTAGATGAAAGACTTATTTTACAAATACTAGTGCACTGAATTTAAAAAAAAAAGTTTTTTTTTACATTTATTTATAAGGTAATAAACTTGTAATACAACTATTATAATACTTATTTACAATGAACACATTACTGCACTGAAACGGTGCAGAAGTTTGATTGTACTTACACGCACAGACACACACATACACACTTATTTACAATGAAGACATTACTGCACTTAAATTGTGCAGAAGTTATATATACAAATCAGTTGGTGATACTGAGAAATTCATCAATAGATTAGAAGGAATTGGCCATCAATAAGTCCTTTAGGCTTCTCTTAAACTGAATTTCATTGGTTGTTAGGCTTTTTATGGCTGCTGGCAGGTTATTGAAAATGTGTGTTCCTGAATAATGCACACCTTTTTGTAGAAGACTAAGTGACTTTAAATCCTTGTGAAGATTATTCTTGTTTCTAGTATTGATTCCATGAATTGAGCTGTTGATTTGAAAAAGTGATATATTTTTATTGACAAATTTCATTAAGGAATAATTAGTTAGTATCTCTAGTTCGCTAAACAGGCTTCTGCAGGATGTTCTTGAGTTCACACCACATATAACTCAACTGCGCGTTTTTGTGCCTGGAAAACTTTATCTAGGCTTAATGAATTACCCCAAAAAATAATCCCATATGACATTATGGAATGAAATTAAGCATAGTATGCCAGCTTTTTCGTTTTTATATCCCCTATGTCTGACGCAATTCGCATTGCAAATAGAGATTTGTTAAGACGCTTCAGCAGTTCTGTGATGTATTTTTCCCAGCTGAATTTATTATCAAGCTGTAATCCCAAGAATTTAACACTGTCCACTTCTTCTATCTGCTTGTCATCGTATGTTAGGCACTGTAACTGGGTAACCTCTTTTGATGCTAGTCAGTTGTCAGGATGAGCATTACTGCAAAGGGCATTTGATTCTAAAGCATTATGTCAGGGTGAAAAACACTAAATAAATTACTTTTCCTCTCTTAACAACATGTGGGCAGGGTGGGTTCTTCCTTGGCTCGGGTATGAGGTAGAATGAAATAGCATTTTTACATAAGATAACTTTTATTGAAAGATATGTACAATGGTTTCCTTACTGGATTGTTCAGGCTGGAAGAGCGGCAGCTGTGTCGTTTGTGAAGCCTTCTGCTCCGTGAGCGGCAGCGTCTGATTACGCCTGGTGGTGTGTGTCTCGTATCGCTGTTTCACCCAGTTGACTGGAGACGTGCATCGTGAGGTGACCCATTTAATTATTGAGAACGAAATCGTGAATCGGATGGTGATACCTTGGATGTGGCGTCCCAGTGTTTCTCTTCTCTATGCGGCTGCGTGTGTCAGTGTTGTGCATCGGCCAGCGGAGCGGCGCGGCGGGGGAAGACCAGTGTCCCGGACTCGAACAACGGACTCCAGCTTGGCAGTCTTCAGCTGTCAGACCTTCATCACCAGCTCACAGGTGACCCCTGATGTGAAGCCGTCTCGTTCCCATCCTCATGGGTCACCCGGGTAAGAAAAATCAGTCTTCAGATACCTTCTAACTCGTGTCTTCTGGCGGCGAGGCTGCTACTTGCTATTCCATTACAGCGGCGGACTTGGTGCTTCTGTGTACGATGTAGTCTCTTCCTGCATGACGGTCTTCAGCACCGACTGAACTGTACTGGAACTGAACTCGAACCGAAACTGAACTGAAAACTACTGTCAGGCCCACTGCATCTCGCATATTTATTTACTTCATATCACGGGAGGTGAACGACTTCACAGTCATTGCCTCTTCTGTCCCGTTGAAAATCTTCTCGAAGAATCTACTTAATGTCGGTCACTGGCTCTTGAAATGTAGGCGAGGGCCTTTGATCATATGTGACAACTGAGAAACACGTGAACCACTCGGGCTATGCCCTGACAGCTGAATCGACAGCTTCCGCTTATGTGGGAAGAGCGATGGCTTCTCCTGAATGTGCTGACTTGCAAGTGCCGGCCGTTGCCACTGCTGCTCTGCCCGCTGTTTGCCAGTGTGTAACTCTTCTAAACTAAACTAAGTTTTTCATTTATTGTCTATTTCTACTTCACATTAATTTCACTGATTTATTTACCTATCTTAAGTACCACTCAACAGCACATACTCGTGGGACACACCTTACAAAGTCTGAACTGCATGTAGTGTGTTTTTCGAAGTTTAGTGACAAGGAATTGGCTAGGAGCCAGTGATTAATGTCTACAAATATTTTATTAGCTGATCTTTCTAAGACTACACTTGATTTGCTATTTATTGCAATATTTGTATCATCGGCAAACAAAACGAACTTGGCATCTGGTAATGTTACTGATGGAAGGTCATTGATATTCACAAGAAAAAATAAGGGCCCTAAAATGGAACCTTGTGGGACTCCACATGTAATTAGCTCCCAGTTGGATGATGCCTGATAGCTTGATACATGTCTCTTTCCTAATAACACCCTTTGTTTCCTGCCAGAGATATAAGATTTGAAGCATTTTGTGGCATTTCCTGTTACACTATAATATTCTAATTTACTTAACAGGATATTGTGATTTACACAGTCAAATGCCTTTGACAGGTCACAAAATATACCAGTTGCCTGCAATTTTTTATCTAATGAATTAAGCACATTTTCACTATAAGTGTAGATAGCCTTCTCAATATCAGAACCCTTTAGAAATCCGAAGTGTGACTTTGACAGTATGTTATTTGAGATAAGATGGTTAGAAAGCCGATTGTACATTACTTTTTCTAAAATTTTTGAGAATGCTGTCAAAAGTGAAATTGGACGGAAATTTGATGCTATTTCTTTATCTCCCTTCTTAAACAGTGGCCTAACTTCAGCATATTTTAACCATTCAGGAAATATTCCTCTGATAAAGGATTGGTTACACAGATAGTTTAATATGTTACTTAACTCAGAATCACATTCTTCAATTAACATTGTTGATATTTCATCTTATCCACTAGATGTTTTTGATTTCAAAGATTTTATGATGGATACCATTTCTGCTGGGGTAGTGAGGGTCAAATTCATATTATGGAATTTACATGAAATGTATGGTCTGAAGTATTCCATAGCAGCATCTACAGAACCTGACAACTCCATCTTTTCAGTAACAGTTATGAAAGGTTTGTTAAAAAGTTCTGCAACACTATACACATCTGTCACCAATGTATCATTTACTCTTAATGCTATTTGTCCCTCTTCATGTTTGGTTCTACCGGTCTGCTCCTTCACTATATCCCATATTGTCTTTATTTTGGTATCTGGTATGACTATCTTTTCTTAGTAATATATTTGCTTTGATGTCCGTACTACAATTTTTAATATTTTGCAGTATTTCTTGTAATGTGCTATAGCACCAACATCAGAACTGTTTCGTATTGACAGATACAGTTTTCTTTTTGTTTTACAAGATACCCGTATTCCTTGAGTAATCCATGGCTTCTTTGTAGACTTTGCTCTACCCTTGGTAAGTTTTTGGGGAAAACAGTGTTCTAATTAGCAAAAGTGTTATATTTTTCATTCATGCCATGAGCACTGTAAACATCAGTCCAGTGAATGTTTCTGAGGAGTGTCCTAAAATAATCAATTTTTGGCTTATTAATTACCCTCTTGAGCTTAGATTTAACAGAGTTTATATCCTGTTCAGTGTTAACATTTAACAGAAGGAACTGCATGTCATGATCGGAGAGGCCATTGACTATTGGTTTTGTAATATAATTTTGCTCATTGGACTTTTCTATAAAGATATTATCAATGGATGTTTGTGAGCAATTGGTTACTCTAGTGGGGAACTTTACAGTGGGAATTAAGTTGAATGATAGTGTTACTAACTCAAATAAGTTCTTATTGGGAGAGTCTTTAAGGAAATCTGCATTGAAATCACCAGAAACCACTATTTCTTTGTTTTTGGTTGTTAAATGGGCCAGTACAGCTTCAAGGTGGTTTATGAACACATTAAAGTTACCTGCAGGTGCTCGATATACACTTAATATTATGAAGGATTTTTTGTGAAATTCTACTTCTGTTGCACATGCTTCCATATGCTGTTCTAGGCAAAATTTATGAATGTCTATGTTCTTAAATTTATGACAGATCCTGATGAATGTGGCAGCTCCTCCTTTCTCCATTTCTGATCTACAAAAGTGAGATGCTAACCTAAACCCTGTAACACTTAAAACTTCTATACCAGTGGTCACATGATGTTCAGAGAGGCAGATTATGTCAGCTGGGTTTGAAGACTCTAATTCATCTATGCAGATAGTTAATTGATTAATTTTATTTCTCAGTCCTCGAATATTCTGATGCAATAAAGGTAACTGACATTTCACACTGACTGAGTTAAAATTGGCTAGAGTTAAAATATCTTCTGGCTCTTGAAAATTCTTAACCATTGGCTGTTTATGCTGATGTAATAAGCTAGAATTATGTTTTTTCGTTTCTTTCTCAAACTGAAGGTTTGTCTCAGTCCTAACCTCTCTTAAAATTTGGTTTCTTTCTGTCCTCACTGCCCCAAAAAAGGGTCTTTCCAGAACCCTGTAACCACTGGTATTTTATCACTCACGACAGTGTCTCCCCCCTTTAACTTTCCTGCTATTTTCACAGCCAGTTTATCCTTCCCCTTTCTGTTGAGGTGAAGCCACGCCTAGTATAATCCCACCTATTGAGAGAATCAACAGGAACCACACCAATGTGTGACCCTGCACCCGACATAAGCAGCCATTCCAACTCCAAATTAACTCTCTTGACAGAAGAGTTCAAATGAGGTCGTTCATGGCGCCCAAGAGCAGATACAAACTCAACACTAGAATGCTTCGATGCTGATGCAATCTTTGCCAGGTCACACTCTATACTGTACCCAGGATCTCTGTCAATACCTGCCCCACCCACTATAACCACGGTGTCTTCCTTAGTGAAATCTTTGCAAAGTGATCCTAAATCCTCTATCACCTGCTCCAGACCAGCCATAGGTTTAATAAAATTGGTGACCTGGTATTCTGATCCTAGTTCATCCTGCAAAAGTTGGCCAACACCTCTTCCATGGGAACTACCTAACAACATCACTTTCTTTCTCTTTACTGATTTCCCTACTTTCTTACTTTACAATTTGCTGCTGAAAGTTTGTTGTGCCCTGTCTACACCTGCAACAGCTTGAGACTTACCAGTTTCCAACTGAAGCAACAGGTCAAATCTATTTTCCACATTCAGCACGAAGATGTCAGACAAGGTTCTAGGCCGGTTCCTCCTGTTGCCTGTTGCCACCTCCCACCTCTCTTTACCCTTTCCCACCTTAACCTGTCAAGATCTCCCCTGTCCTTGTCTAACTCAGCCTAAAGGGCGGCAATTTTCCCCTCCTGTTCTAGTATCTTCCTATCTCTACTACAAATCCTTCAAAACCACTGATGAGTTTCATTTACTTCCCCTATTCCCACGCCACTACAGTCACCCACATGGAAAAAACTACAGCACCCATCAAACCAAAGCTCCAACCTAACAATTCTACGGCAAGTCAAGCACTTTTCACTCATGATAAAGGTAATAGTTTATTAAGAATAAGTCAATTAAATTACAGCTAAACACGAAAATATGGTTCCACAGATTTGGCCAATACGCAACTGTGTGTAAACAAAAACAACAGTGCACAGTTTCTGAAACAACAACTTAAATTTACGCTACTTTATGGAAATGCTAGTTAAATAATGAAGGGGTACGCTACAGTTAAATTGCTGGAGAGAGCAAAGAACAACTCAACGAAATTCTATAGATTTGCTGCGGCAAAACGTAAACAGAAAATCCTACTGCACGATCTTTTCGCGTTTTCTTCTATATTACGTAAAGAAAAATGAAACCTTTAATGGTACACTTAAAACGCACACTAATACACCTATTTACCGCGTAATCAGTAGTAAACAATATGTTTTATAATCTAAAATGACTTATCTTTAGCAGAACACCAAAACTCGCGCCTTCGCCTGGCGGCAGGGCTGCCACTCTCATATTATAAATACAATTACAAACACAAATAACAATAGCGAATTATAGCAATAAAGATAAGAATTATGATAACAGACGTTAAGTATAGTAGAAGCACTAATTAATTTGGCCCCTCGGAATCTAATATTTCTATCATCAGAAACAGTATGGATTGTGAGAGGAAACATTGAAATGACGCAGTATCTATTAAGAAAGGCCACCATTTTGTAAATACACGTCACAAAAAGTTTTGCATCACCCCGGTTCCCAGAACTCCTGAAGATAGACGTTGACTGTGGATACTGTATCACAGACACAGTCCCTTTGACTGTTCAGAGGTGTCACTAAACCCGCCCAAAGATGTAAACAACCATGCATGAGAAGCGCCTATTAGATGGAGGTGGTCCGACAGCCGGTCAGTTCCATTCATTCAACCAGGAAGGTGGTACATGGCTCGTGTCTTCTGTAGTTCAACCAGGCCTAGGTGGTCAATATAGCGGTTCGATCGCGTCCGGATTTTTACTTTGTGCCAGAAAGTGTCTAGCCGTCTCGGAGTGAACCAAAGCGATGTTGTTCGGACATGGAGGAGATACAGAGAGACAGTAACTGTCGATGACAATGCTGTCATTCGTTGTCTTGTTTGTAGATGAGAAAAAGCGCCAACGAAAAATGTGAATAAAATGTCCAGAACAATTACCAAATCGAAAGAGAAATTGATTTCTGTGATATAGTTCGCCGATAGGACGTTCTCCATGATAACCAATAAGAAAACCTGATGATTTTTGTTATGTGGGCCACGTAGACATCTTGCACACAGTTTGTACCGCGTAGTTGTAATTAAAGTGCAGCTACTCACGGAGTTCAGCGTGTGCTGTAATTTTCGTGTGGCAGCGAAACTCGGTAGGTATGCTAATATGTTAATGCGGAATCGATTTACGCTGAAAACAAGTTCAAATCTGGCACTGCCCAACATTTCGTCGACGTCTCCGTAACTCATGTTGGACTAATTGTGTAAGCGGCGGTTAATAGTAAAATCAACATTACACCTTTCCTGCCCAAATTATCGTTCCTAACTCACTACATGTGGAAACATTTCTATCGTCTCTCTTCCGTTCACAGCGCCAGATTTGCACCTGGTGACCAAAATTGGAACTGTTTTCCGGCGTAAATCGAGAAATGGTTCAAATGTCTCTGAGCACTATGGGACTCAACTGCTGAGGTCATTAGTCCCCTAGAACTTAGAACTAGTTAAACCTAACTAACCTAAGGACATCACAAACATCCATGCCCGAGGCAGGATTCGAACCTGCGACCGTAGCGGTCTTGCGGTTCCAGACTGCAGCGCCTTTAACCGCACGGCCACTTCGGCCGGCCCGGCGTAAATCGGTTCCGCATTAATGCATTAGAATACTACCAAGTTTCTGTGCCACACGATAATTGCAGCCCACACAAGACCTCTTTGAGAAGCTGCACTTCATTATCACCCGGTATTAAGGGGTGAACCATACGAGAATAAAAGTAAACAAAAGCTATAGACACAGTGGAGATAACACCAGCTACATAGCAAAATTGGCGAAGTGTAGTGAAAGAAGTGAAATAAACTCAATGGGCAAAATATTAATTACGCACTTATAAGAGCACACTAGTCGCTTCGGGGCGCTGTAAATGGTGTAGATGGTGTAGCAGGTAGTCATGTGATCATCCACTGATGATGTAACACTGAAGTGGGATGTACGTGCGATTCAGCTGTGTGGAATCGGAGCAGTAAGATGAGTCCATGAGGAGACTTCAGAGGACAGCAGAAAGGAGATCGTGTTCGAACGTGCTCAAGACCACGCCGTAAAAGAAGTGTTCCTGTTTATTGATGAATCAGCAAGGAATGTCTCATGTGTCTACAGGCGATGGTGTACCACTCACAGACATGTAATACGGCCTAACAACACTGCTCGCCAAAATATTCTGAGTGACAGGGACCAGACTTCAAGTGTCAGGCCATGTGAACGATAGTCGCTTTCAGAACCGACAGGAATTGCTGCTGGCAATTTTCGGGCCAACATTATAAAGGAAACCGTATGTATTGGACATCTGGAGTCAGGTACTTCACAAAAGCTCATTGCTCCTAACGACACATACACTATGTGATCTAAAGTATCCGGACACATGGCTGATAATGACTTCCAAGTTCGTGGCGCCCTCCATCGGTAATGCTGGAATTCAATGTCGTGTTGGCCCACCCTTAGCCTTGAAGGCAGCTTCCACTCCCGCAGCCATACGTTCAATCAGGTGCCGGAAGGTTTCTTGGGAAATGGCAGCACATTCTTCACACAGTACTGCACTGTGGAGAGGTATCGATGTCGGTCGGTGAGGCCTGTCACGAAGTCGGCGTTCCAAAACATCCCAAAGGTGTTCTACAGGATTCAGGTCAGGACTTTGTTCAGGCCAGTTCATTACAAGGAAATTATTGTTGTGTAACCACTCTGACACAGGCCGTGCATTATGAACAGGTGCTCGATCGTGCTGAAAGATACAATCCTCATCCTCGAATTGCACTTCAACAGTGGGAAGCAACAAGGTGCTTAAAACATCAATGTCTGTACATATACATCTACATCCATACTCCGCAAGCCACCTGACAGTGCGTGTAGGAGGGTGCTTGAGTACCTCTATCGGTTCTCCCTTCTAATCCAGTCTCGAATTTTTCGTGGGAACAAAGATTGTCGGTATGCCTCTGTGCGGGCTCTAATCTCTCTGATTTTATCTTTATGGTCTCTTTGCGAGATATACGTAGGAGGGAGCAATATACTGCTTGACTCCTCAGTGAAGGAAACTAGTTTATATATTGGTAATAGGTAATGCAGAGAAGAAAAATGCAGTAAATAACGAACTCATGTGTTCCAGCAACTATGAAGAAAGCAAAGTAAAGTCATATGGTTGTAAGTAGGATGTTTATGTTTTCTTATTGGCAACGTTACGTAGCGCTCTGTATGAAAATCACTGGCTGTGCTGTGTGCAGTCTGTGGCTAGTTTGCATTGTTGTCTGCCATTGTACTGTTGGGCAGCGGCAGCTGGATGTGAACAGAGCGTAGCGTTGCGCAGTTGGAGGTGAGCCGCCAGCAGTGGTGGATGTGGGGAGAGAGATGGCGGAGTTTTGAAATTTGTAACACTGGATGTCATGAACTGCTATGTATATTATGATTTTTCAACACTATTAAGGTAAATACATTGTTTGTTCTCTATTAAAATCTTTCATTTGCTAACTATGCCTATCAGTAGTTAGTGCCTTCCGTAGTTTGAATCTTTTATTTAGCTGGCAGTAGTGGCGCTCGCTGTATTGCAGTAGTTCGAGTAACGAAGATTTTTGTGAGGTAAGTGATTTGTGAAACGTATAGGTTAATGTTAGTCAGGGCCATTCTTTTGTAGGGATTTTTGAAAGTCAGATTGCGTTGCGCTAAAAAAAATATTGTGTGTCAGGATAAGCACTTGTATAATTGTTCAAAGGGGACGTTTCATGGTGTGCATGAATGGCTGGGAGGTTTCGGACAGGTTCAGAAGCCTGAGTGGTATGATTTTTCCTATCCTCCTTACTCGAAGGCATCTTTCCTTCGCATAGTATGAGAGCTCTGTGTAAGTGAACTTGTTAAGCGTAGATAACTAATGTTGTGTGTGTAGTGTTGTGTCGTGCTTGTGTTGGAGATAAGGGAGGGGGAGAAGCTGCTGTCGGCATATAAGCTACTCCTTCCGGAGAGCGCGAACGGTCTCGCCGAAACTAACGTCCCCATCCGACTGACGGAATCACCTTTAATACTGTCGCATGCCCTCACTTCATAAGAGAGGTTTGGAATGTAATGTAGATCTTTGGCACAAGGAGTGGCGATCAAGGGCTTTAAGCCACCACCGTGTCTACAGCACGCGACGTACACGGATGGTCACCCATCCGAGTTCTTGACACGCTCGACTGTGCTTAACTTCGGTGATTTGACAGGAAGCGATGTTGATGTATCCACCTCGGCACGGCCAGTCATTATGGCAGAACAAACAGCGTAGCACAAAAGGAAAACAGACAGCTGAGATTGTAAAATGTGACCCATCACAGCCGGAAATGTCACAATAAAATGTTCCGAGCTATTAAGTCGTGGTCGAATGGATTTCACCTTAAAACTCAACGTTTTCGTCCACATTTTGAAGGGGGATCGTAGCTACTTTGAATGTCCGACTCACACCCTGTCTCGCTACTGACTACAGCAAAATTCCGCTTCCGCGTACTTCTGCCCAGTGGCGTGACGTCAGATGTTTTAAATGCTCGAGTGCAATTGGCCGTTGACGACTGCTGGCGTCCGCAGTTGCTATCAACCCATGGTGAAAGACTGGTACACATCTTCAGCACCGGAACCCAGATGTCATTCGTTTCACGCCCTCCTCCTTCCTATTAAAATTCCTGGGGTATTTTAAAATCTCTATGGCCACTCTCTGCAACCTTTCGTGGCATCCCTTTGTAGTTGCCAGTACTTGAGTACTATCAAAATGAATGTAATGGGCTCCTGGCTGCGAAGTATGTTCCGCAACAGCCGTCCTAACGCAGAATTAAAACATCTCACAAATGCATTGTTCAAGAATGATTATTCGTTCGCTGAGGTGAAACAAGCGTAAGGTCACCGCTTGGAATCACATCGATGCTCAAGCGCCGATGAAATCGAAAGTTTTCCCGCTTTTCATTAAGGACGTTACTGACAGCATTGGAAAAGTCTTGAACAAGCAGAACATCGTGGTAATATAGAAACCCACCCGGATGGTGCAAAATAACCTAAATTCGGCCAGGGAAGCTCTCCAACCCTTGGAGAAAGCAGGACTTTATAGGATTCCGTGTAGGTGTGGGGAGGTGGTGTACGTGGGTACTACAAACAGAGCGGTCGAAAAGCGACTGATAGCACAAAGGCAATTGCAGAAGAGGGTAGAATGACAGATCAGCCAGGAGACCACCATATTCATTTTGATAGGACTCAAATACTGGCAGCCACAAGAGGATACCGTGAAATGTTATACAGAGAGGCCACAGAGATTGTAAAACAACCCAGGAGATTTAATAGGAAGAAGGAGGGCGTGAAACTGAACGACATCTGGATTCCGGTGCTGAAGAAGATATGTACCCGTCTACCACCATGGGTTTATAGCAACAGCTGACGACGGCAGCCGACAACCGCCATTTGCGGTCGCGCATCCAAACCATGTGACGTCACGCCACTGCGCGGAAGTACGCGGAAGAGGAATTTTGTTGACATCACTAGCGAACCAGCGATTGTGTTGGACATTCAAAGTATCTTCGATACCCCTTGAAAATTTATTCCACAGATGCGGACGAAAACGTTGGGTTTTAAGGTGAAATCCATTCGAGCACGGCATAGCAGCCCGGAACATTTTATTTGAGACAGCAGTAAGTAAAAACAAAACTGATAATTGAAAACGAAATGAAGAAGCTGTTATGAATGAATATAGGATAGTAATGGCCGACTTTACTGCAAAGCTGGAGATAAAGTAGAGTTGTGACTTGTTAATAGCGAACTCCGACAGAAGGAAGAAGTATTAGGGTTTAATTTCCCACTGACGCTGAAGTCAGCAGAGACAGAGCACAAGTTGCCATTAACCTGAGCAGGACGTAAATAAAGAAATGATTGGGTCAACACAAACAAGTCCGGAAGAAGTCAAAAACTGTAACTGCAAATATCCAGGGTAACTCATACAACCGAAGAAATACGACTAGAGAAGTTTTTGTTTCGTGACCTCTATCCGACATTTCGAAGTTCTCGGTTACCGTGAGTCTCTTGTTTTTACCACGAAACTCAGAAGCTTTTCTGTTCGCACGCAATCGGCAGACAATTTATGTGATGGCAAATACGAACGTCTTCGACATTCGCTCCATGACCGGTCTTGCCGTTATGGTAAATTCTGGAAAAGTATTGCGCCAGTCGTGGCACTGCAGTTGAAGCGAAGTCCGAAAATATCGAACAACCACTTGTTCGCGGTGTTTGTCTCTGGTGGGGACTGTGGAGCTTCGCAAAAAGCAAATTATCAAGTTTTCCGGTAGCAAAAGAACAACTCTAAATTTTTCAGCTCGCATCGTTTTCATGATTGAATCTAAAATCTAAAGATCGTAAATTGAACTAAATACCTAGGAATTACAATTACGAACAACTTAAATCGGAAGGGACACACAGAAAATTTTGTGCGGAGGGCTAACCCAAGATTGCGTTTTATTGGTAGGACACTCAGAAAATGTTACCGATATACTAAAGAGACTGCCTACACTATGCTTGTCCGTCCTATTTTAGAATATTGCTGTGCGGTTCGGGATCCTTACCAGATAAGACTGACGGAGCACATCGAGAAAGTTCAAAGAAGGGCAGCACGTTTTGTATTATCGCGAAATAGGGGAGAGAGTGTCACTGAAATGATACAGGATTTCGGATGGACGTCATTAAAGCCGGCCGCTGTGACCGAGCGGTTCTAGGCTCTTCAGTCCGGAACTGTGCTGCTGCTACGGTCGCAGGTTCGACTCCTGCCTCTGGGATGGATATGTGTGATGTCCTTAGGTTAGCTAGGATTAAGTAGTGCTCAGTCTAGGGGACTGCTAACCTCAGATGTTAAGTCCCATAGTGCTTGGAGCCATTTGAAACATTTTTTGACGTCATTAAAACAAAGAAGAGCTTCTGTAAAGTTTGGAAGGTAGGAGACGAGATACTGGCAGAAGTAAAGCTGTGAGTACCGGGCGTGAGTCGTGCTTCGGTAGCTCAGATGGTAGAGCACTTGCCCGCGAAAGGCAAAGGTCCCGAGTTCGAGTCTCGGTCGGGCACACAGTTTTAATCTGCCAGGAAGTTTCAAAGGCGTTTTAGTTGCGGCGGAGTCTTCTCACGAACTTTCAGTCACCAGCTTTCTCCTCTGAATGCGAAAATATTTTGGTCACTCCGACCTACACAGGCAGAAACGATCATCACAATAAAAATACGGAAATCAGAGCTCGCATGGAAAGATATAGGTGTTCGTTATTTCCGCGCGCTGTACGGTATTAGAATAATTGAGAATTATTGTGAAGATGCTTCGATAAACCCTCTACTAGGCACTTAAATGTGATATGCAGAGGAACGATGTAGATGTAGATGTGAACGAAATACACTGACAGAAAAAGAAATCGCAGCACCAAAAAGGAGTTGATAGGCGTGTTTCTACACCTGAGAGATGATATCTATTAAAGTTTCGCGGCACTATGAGGATGCAAATCAGGTTCGCTTTAAATACGCGCTTTAACGGCCGCGAGCGTTATTTACCTTTGAGACTGATCGTGGTGAATTGATGTTAGTCAAGAATGCCTTTAAGGCGACAAAGACGCATTTATTAGCGCCTCACTGAATTGGAACGAGGTCGTGTAATAGGTTATGAGAAACTGAATGTTCCTTCTGCTATACTGCAGTGTACATAATTGCTAGCGGTGATGGTCATGAGAATGTACGTTCGGAGGAAGACCAATCTCCGGACGGCCACGTGGCACTAACGTGAGGGAAGATCATCGTGTTCGGCGTACGGCTCTGGAGCATCGTACTGCATCTGCAACACCGATTTGAGCAGCAGTTGGCACCTCAGTGACCCAACGAACTTTTACAAATTGATTACTTCAAGGACGGTTCCAAGGCAGAGGACCTATATCGTGTATTCCACTGGCCCCAAACGAGCGCCATTTGCAACGTCAGTGGTGCCGAGCAAGAGCTCATGGAGGGCAGATTGGAGGGCTGTTGTGTTTCCTGATGAAAGCTGGCTCTGCCCCTCTGCCAGTGATGGTTGTGTGTCGATTAGAAGGAAGCCACTGAAGGGCTTGCAAACAACCAGCAGGAGCATGCCCGTGGTTCTGCCACGCATCCTGACTGCAAATTTGTACGTCAGTCTGGTAATTCGATCTTGTGGTGTCACCGCCAGACACCACACTTGCTAGGTCGTAGCAAATGACGTAGCTGAAGGCTGTGCTAACTAGCATCTCGGCAAATGAGATCGTATTTTGTCAGTGAACCATCGCTAGCAAAGTCGGCTCTACAACTGGGGCGAGTGCTAGGAAGTCTCTCTAAACCTGTCGTGGGGCGGCGCTCGGTCTGCAATCACTGATAGTGGCGACACGCGGGTCCGACGTATACTAACGGACCGCGGCCGATTTAAAGGCTCTACCACCTAGCAAGTGTGGTGTCTGGCGGTGACACCACAGATCTCTTGTGCTGTCATTCTGAACAGCATTCCAGAGTTGTTTTCCAACAGGAAAACGCTCACCTGCATACCGCTGTTGTAACCCAAGATGTTCTAGAGAATGTCGACATGTTGTCTTGGCCTGCTCGATCACCAGATCTGTCTAGAATCGAGCACATATGGGACGTCATCAGACTACAACTCGAGCGTCATCCACAAACAACATTAACTGTTCTTGTATTGACCGACCAAGTGCAACAGGCATCGAACTCCATCCCACAAACTGACATCAGGCACCGGTTCAACAGAATACATGCACGTTTGCACTCCTGCATTCAGAATTCTTACGGTTACACCGGCTATCAATGTACAAGCATTGCACATTTGCAATGGCTTGTCTCGTTCTTACATTAACTTGTGATCTTGCAGTATGAATTACTTAAATAGTTTACCTAGACAAACGTATTCCCACAATTTCATTACTCTCCATTAATTACTTTTTAGTGATGTAATTTCTTCCATCAGTGTAACAAGAGCCACGACAACGTCAGGCGAATCAGCGATAAATAATATTAACTATCAGCCACAAAATATTTTTTTTGGACGAAATGACTTTGAGTCCTTTGGGTCCAATTTCAGATGCTGCTGACGGCCACAATAATCTTTCACATCGTCTGTTGTTAAATATTGAATGATTCGTACACTATTAAATTTATCACTCAGTTGAGAAAACATCCAACGTAACGCTATCTGCGGATGCCTCTGTGAGTGACAAGCAGTTTAGCTTTCTATGTGTGAAGTAGCATGTTAATGAACCCTCATCTCAAACCCCACAGTACGTAGTAGTTATATTAGAAGAAAGCGAAATTATTGAAAGAGTATTGAACTCATCGTTCAATAATGTTAAAACTTACGCAGTAATTAGTGAAAATCATCACATATCACGTCAGCCGAAGAGAAATACGCCTGCAGAGTAACACGGAGCAGGACAGGCGGGAGCGGACGTGAGTGGTGGACAGAAGAGTGCTAAGTGTCATGAAAGAACCGTGGTGAAAGAGGACGAATTATGTGGAAGAATGGTGAAATGATTAACAGTTTTGAGACAGAGTACTGATACCGGAAGATAGTCCTCAATATTGAATACTGCAACAAGTTTATTTTGGCAAAGTGAAAACCCGTGACGCAGCAGGTTATAGGAGTGTATGGTAAGAGCTGGTGTCGTAATACAACTGTGGAAATAACAAGTGGTAATGGAAACGACATGACTGTATGTGTCTTGTTCCAATGAAATATTTGGTAAAAAAATTACCTCAGGAAAGGGTCGACGCATTCTATGACAGATCAACCTCTTATTGAGGTACAAGGACTTGGCAGTGTCACTGCTGTTTACAAGTCGCAGAATCTCCAAATAACTTTCTTTGAAAGCAGATTCCATTTATAAACTCAGTAATATTCACTAACAGAGACAGACACATAAATTCTGTTGCCCATTAACGTTCTTAATAGATAAATAACAATAGGTTTTCTGTACATGTCTTAGTATACCAGAATAAGGAATTACAACAAACGGTCACGACGTACTTGTCACCCTGTGCCAAGATAAGATAGCAAAACACACATTATACGTACTTTAGGGATACTTCAATGTGCAACCGAAAGTACAGTCACTGTTAATATTCGTAGTTACAATTTTGTAGCGTAATATTGAAACTATTATGTATTCAAATTTCTGCTTGGTTAACGACTTATATTCATAGAAAGCATGGCAAACATATACAGCATAAGAAGTTGCTGCAAAGAAAGTGTCGCTTTCATACTAGATTCCTGAACCACAATGTTCAAGTGAAGCTGTTCGAAAGATATGCTAGGAGGAAGATACCTTTTTGCGAAATTTCCTGCGGTGCTCCTTTGTTTCTAAAGTCACAACGGTTCTATTAAGTTTATAGAAACATTTCTCAGCTTCATGTCTGTTTCTAAATTATTCACGGAAGCACGATGTCTCTACAACTGACAGAGAGGGAAATTTTTTTCCAGAAAAATGTTAAGGGAGAAACAGGAAAGTGGATCCGTGAATGTCCACAGTAAGTAAGTTTACGCACAGAAATGTATTTAAATTTGTTTATAGTTTGTTTACATAGTTTTGAAATGTGGTTCTGGAGGAAAATGCAAGATGTGTAGTTGACTGACAGAATGACAAATGAAGAAGTACTTCAAAGGACAGGAGATGAAAGGAAACTAGAGGATGTGATAAGAATGCAGGAGGACAGATAGTAAGGAGAAACTGCCTGCATCGAGGAGTTATTGCAGAAAAGACGGCAGATAAGAGAGGAAAAAGAAGACTTGAAATGCGGATGATGTTACGAGGGAGTGATGAAAAGTCAATACGTCCGAATTTTTTATGTGAAGATCCTTGAAGATTTTTTAAATAAAACAAACATTATTAACATTCTACATCTTTGTGCTTTTTGTCTACACATTCATTTCTCAACATAGTCAACCTGGCGAGGAACACATTTCTCCCTTTGAGAGACGAGTTTGTTGTTACCGTCACAGTAGAATGTTTGACATTGTTGATAGAGCAACAACTTCACTTCTGCTTGCATCGCATCATCAATAGGAAAGTGAAGTCAGCGAAGTTGTTCTTTAAGTTTTTTTTTTCTTTATTGAATTTCGATTCCCCCTGAAGGGGGCGGGCTGGCAGCAGCTTAGTATGCCGCTCTGCAGCCTACAGACTTTGTTTTAAAAAGAGGAAGAGAATAAATAATAAAAACAGGCAATAAAATCGGAGACTGAAATAGTAACATGGCGAAAAAATCGTGGACCTTAAAACATAGAACAAAGGGATGATGATGCTAATAAAATACATACGAAGCAGACAGGTAAAATAGTAGACAGACAATTCAAAAAATGGCTCTGAGCACTATGGGACTTAACATCTATGGTCATCAGTCCCCTAGAACTTAGAACTACTTAAACCTAACTAACCTAAGGACAGCACACAACACCCAGCCATCACGAGGCAGAGAAAATCCCTGACCCCGCCGGGAATCGAACCCGGGAACGACAGACAATTAAAAAACACGGCGACAGTCTGGTTTCTGTTCGCAAAAGACATAAAATTAACACCCAGCGACTGCTCCATGTGCGGTCAAATTCATTGAATTCGAAAATCGATTACAGCACGTTGTTTCTCACGCACGGACATAGTTACGTTACACAACGGCGTGTCACACGCTACATTTCAGAGCCCTCTAGCATCAGAGTGGTGTAAATACGTAGACATGAGAAAGAAAGATTTAGAATGTTAAAAAGGTCTGTTTTATTTGAAAAGTTTTAAGAGTTTTCACGCAAGAAATTCGGAGGCATTAATTTCTAGGACGCCCTCGTGACAATGGACAAAGTTAGCGGCCGGTTAAGGAAGAGGCACAGGAGAGGCGAAATTGAAAAGCGTGCAGACAAGACGGGCATACAGTATCAAAGAAGATGATTCATTACATCCCGGGCGTTCCGTAGCAGGAACTCCATTTCTTTAATGACAGTCGCCCGAAGTATAATGGATCAAGAAGACGTGTGTTCTGGATTGATGTTACACCTCAACCACAGTGTGGGGTAAATGAAAGTGGTCTGGAGAACGGAGTTTTATGGTACAAAGAGACGCGGCAGAGGAAAGGAAATACAGTACTATAGCAGATGTTTAAAGGAACACCATCCATTCCTTGGGACTTTCGAGCCTTGGTCAGCGAGTGTCTGAGGGCGGATTAAAGCTCGACTCCTAGAATTGCTGCAGTCTCATTCGAAATGTTCTGCTGGAGTTATTGAAGACGATGAGGGTTGTTGGGGTACAGCTTAGACTTAAGGGCTCGCCGTACAAAGTAATCGCACACTGACAGAGGGCCGCGTCAAGACTGGCCTCTTATAACTCCGTTGGGCGTGAGGCGTGAAGACTGTGTAAATGTGCTCCTAGGTTGGGCCGGCTGTGTGGGCAGTTGGTACATCCTATTGGAAGTATCTGTAGGTCTTTTCCTCCCCCGTCAATGCTGCCACAAATGGTTTCAAGATGTTCCCACTCGTCTGGGCTACTTTCAATCGCCCCGCCCTGTGAAAAATATTACTGCCCCGGAAAATATTTAGTGCACGTTAAGGTAGGCAACCATACTGACGTCTTTCCCAGTTGTTATGCTTTACACAAAGAGGAAAAATGTTTGACATAAGCCCGATTTTAACAAAAAAAATTCTGAGTAATTGTTTATGAATATACTCTGTAAACAATTAGTTCTAAAGAATTTTATATCATTACTTCTTACATAATTACATCCGTTGCTATTTCTTACATCAGATCTCACTCAGAAGTTGTACTGTCTAGTTCAGTTGCTGTCTTGCAGGCTATGATACACACTAGAAAACAGATCTTGGCGTTTAACGAGAAATATATAATGCTAACTTTAGAAAATAATTTCATTACAAAACTGAAATAACATTCTTCTAAATGTGACAGTATCGTTTCAGCTAATCACAAACGCTTAAATACTCTCTTATAAATTCTTAAAATTTTCAGGGTATTGACAAAGGGATGTTGCATATATCGTGAATGGATATACAATTCGCAGATCGTATCGTAGAATATTAAATAACGGAAAAATTAAGAAGAACAGTTGCATAACGATAAAATAAACTTCGCACTACTGAGTATCGAGTTGTTCCATAAACAGGTTAACATGAAGTGTACTAAACTGGTCTCTTTCTGTTACACCATCCAATCTAGCTGAGCATTTCACGCCAGCTCAGTCAGTGCCTAAGGTCCGCGTCTGCCCAACAGAGCGTCGGTCCTCGTCCTTGCAGCTGGATGTTTGTCATTCGACGTTCGCTCCACCAAGGCGTGCGTTGGCGCAGGGCTCTTTCCTGCAATGCGGTAGCGGGGCTCCCGGCGCATACGATTCGCGTGGAGGTTTTTCCTCTTGCCAAATTGCCGGCGCTATCTCCTACGCTCCGTCGGTCGTTATTAAACCCAGTCCAACCGGGCACCGGAGCGAAAAACGATACGTTTCGCCGGGAGCGCCGCAGCGTGAAACTGGATACCTCGTTTGGATGCAACGGCACGTCCGTATTTTGGTGGCGCGTTCTGCCACTGCTGCTGCAACAATTCGGCGAGCCTTCCGCGGCATTTATTGTCTAAACGCTGGACAGCTTCCAATACAGCGTGCTTGTTTCGGCATACAAAAACAGAGCGATACTAAAACCTCGAAACGGCCGCAAGAAAGGATGTGACTATGAGGCTACTAACGCGCGAGGAAAAGCTGTGATGTCGGACGTAACTTCTGGTGCGAAAAGACACAAATGGGACGTGCAGTCATGCGAAATTACAAAAATAACGTAGAAGGTCTTTCGCGTCAAGAACGAGAAACTACAAGGCAACTAAAATAAAGCTGTCTTGGAAAATATTGTAGAGTTTGTGAATTGTTTTTGGGAAGTGTGTTTGACGCCGAGAAAAAGCAAATAACGTACTGAAGTTTGTATATATTAAGGCACCACGTATAAAAATATCTGCGCTTGTATTCGTTACACCCTGTATATACGAGAGCGATTGCATCCGCATAGAACGAAAGAGTACAGACGGAGTGAGAGTGTTTGTTTTTTGTTAAGTCAGTATGAATCAGTTGGACCAGTTTGCAAGATGTTTATTTGGAAACTGGATTAATCTGAAAAAAAAAAATGGAATCGTAGAACGTTAAAATTTGTGAATTCATCGGCTGCATGAGAAGAAAATAAAAGGAAAGTCCTGTGCAAAATTTCACAGGTTATTCTTTATGCCAAGAAACCCATGACTTGGGTTGGTGATACATTATTATAAGTACTATCTGACCAAATATTGGCTCCTGGTGATTTGTTTTGAGTTAATGGTCGATTTTTCCCACCGGCTAAGTAAAAATACTTTCTTTTCTACAAAAGTCAAGTAATAATTATTATTCAAACCATCGGTTAGTAATGCTAAAGTTGCTTCCTAGAAAGTAACAGTGGAATTTCTACCCTTCTTAACAATATTTGTGGAGAAAAAAATAGAATGGGTAGATTGACTCTTTCACCCTGCATCGAAGATTCATTACTGAAACAGCCCCAAAGCTGTAGCTAATCCACGTCCTTCACTCTAGTAGGGCTTGTCCAGCACTATACACGTGAAAATAGTGAAGTTTGACAAGAAGCAGAGAGTTACTGGCAGCAATGAAGCTCAGAGAGCAGGTCTAGAGCCGTACATGGGCAACGCGACATACAGAACCAGGCCTCACAAATGTCTCATAAATTGGGTGTAACGTTCTGTATCCAGGGAAATGATTGCGGCACAAGGAACCAATCAAACACAGATGTTTGTTGTTATTTTAAATTTATTTACTTGTTCATTCTGTCCTTCAGCGTTGCGTAAAAACCTCTATAGTTGAGCGTTATTATTCTGAATGATGAACAACTGTTGCACACCTATCCGGTAACTACACTGAAGCGCCAAAGGAACTGGTATAGGCATGCATATTCAAATATAGAGATGCTTAAACAGGCAGAATACGACGCTGCGGTCGGCAACGCTTATATAAGTGTCTGGTGCAGTCGTTAGATCGCAGGTTATCAAGATTGAAGTGAATTTGAACGTGGAGTTATAGTCGCCACACGAGCGATGGAGCCCAGCATCTCCGAGACAGCGATGCAGTGGGGATTTTTCCGTACGACCATTTCACGAGTGTACCATGAATATCAGGAATCCGGTAAAACATCAAATCTGCGACATCGCTGCAGCCGGAAAAACATCCTGCAAGATCGGAACCAACGACGACTGAACAGAATCGTTCAACGTGACACAAGTGCAACCCTTCCGCAAACTGCTGCAGATTTCAATGCTGGGCCATCAACAAGTGTCAGCGAGCGAACCATTTAACGAAACGTCATCGATATGGGCTTTCGGAGCCGAAGTCCCACTCGTGTACCCGTGATGACTGCACGACACAAAGCTTTACGCCTCGCTTGGGCCAGTCAACACCGACACTGGGCTGTTGACTAGAAACATGTTGCCTGGTCGGACGAGTCTCATTTCAACTTGTATCAAGCGGACGGACGTGTCGCGGTATCGAGACAACCTCATGAATCCGTGGATCCTGCACGTCAGCAGGGGACTGTTGAAGCTGGTGGAGGCTCTCTAATGGTGTGGGGCGTGTGCGCTTGGAGTGATATGAGACCCCTGATACGTCTAGATACGACTATGACACGTTACACATACGTAAGCATCATGTCTGATCACCTGCATCCACTCGTGTCCATCGTACATACCGACGAACTTCGGCAATTCCAACAGAACAATGCGACACCCAACACGTCCAGAATTGCTGTAGAGTGGCTCCAAGGAAACTCTTATGACTCGCCCAAAATTAGCATTACTGAGCGTATGTGGGACGTGTTGTTCAGAAGAGATCTGCACCCCCTCGTACCAGATTTATGCACGGCCCTGCGGGATTCGTGGTGTCAGTTCTTCTTCAGACATTAGTCGACTTCATGCCATGTCGTGTTGCGATGCTTCTGCTTGTTCGCGAGGGCCCTATACGATATTAGGCAGGTGTACCACTTCCTTTGGCTCTTCAGTGTATGAGGAGTACAACGAAGTTCATATCCTTTTGTTCAATTTATTTTCCTTTGCGACGTGCCTAGTCAACCATCACTTATGAAGATACAAAAGTAAGGAGAGCACAACACCCAGTCCCGACTGGAGAACCTGGGCCCTGTCGCTTGCCAATCCGCCGCACTGACTGTGCCCCTACAGAAGTACACATCTTCAAATACCAACCAGGAAAGTCATTTGTATTAAGTGAACATACATGCTTAAGGACAATTAATCACAAGAATTCTGTGGTAATCAGATTTTTAAGGTTTTTCAATATTTATTATCGTCAATAGATTGATTAATGTATCTGGCAGTTTGTGTGTTACGATGATATAAGATTCACCAATGAGTGTACAACATTTTTTTCTTTATTTTAGAGATTTGGCACTTGCATTTTTTTAGAACACTACAGGGTGTATCAAATACAATCATCCAATTTGGCACATCTATCTTTATGAAATTAATGAATATATACAATGAATTTTGTTTTTTGATGAACGGGAAACTCACAAATTTGTTTCATCCTTTTCATTGGTGTTCAATTTGGCCCCCTGAAGATAAATGACATATGTCAATGCGGTATACAAATTGTCCCCTCTTTGCAGCGAGCATGACTTGAGTTACGGCTTCCACAGCTGCTGTTATGCCATGTCTCAGTTCATTGATTGTTGTTGGTAACGGAGGCACATAAAAACAGTCTTTTGTAAACCTCTACAAGAAATAATTGCATGCAGTCAGGTCCGGTGACCTTGGAGGCCAGAATGTAAGGTTGAATCATTTGGTCTAGTGCGACCGATCCATTGTTCAGTAATCCTTTGAGTTAAAAATTCATGCCCTTCCAGATGCCAATTTGGCAGTCCCCATCCTGTTAGCAAATGAAGTCGTTCGAATCAGTCTCCAACTGTGGGAAAAGAAAGTTCTCAAGCATATCGAGATTTGTGCTTCCTGTAACACTGTTCTCAACAAAGAAAAATACGAATAGACCATACACCTTTTCCCGTGAAACTGCACAAAACACATTCAATTTTGGAGAGTCTCTCTCATGTTGTACAACTTCATTTGGTTGTTCCGTACTACATATTCTCACATTGTGGCAGTTCACCTTGCCATTTAAATGGAATGTTGCCTCGTCACTACATGCTTAGCACGGAAGATATCTGGCATCCTCCGTCTTGCCGAGAACGAAATTGCAGAACCACACACGTTGTTGTTTGTCACCTTTACGAAGAGCTTGCAGGAGCGAAATTTTATATGGTCTCTTGTGCAAACATCGGCGCAACACATGCCAGATGAACATCGAGGTGCATGTATAGCTGTCGCGCTGCCCGGCGAATGGATTTCTGCGGAATCCTTGTGAAACTATGGCGAATGCGTTCGACGTCTGTACAGACACTCGGTGACGGCCCGGCGATTTGGCTTTCCACAAACAACTTGTTTCTCGGAATTGTTCACACCATCGTCTAATGCTCTGTGCTACAGGAGGATGCACACCATACCTAGTACGAAAGTCACGCTGAACAGTTATTACCGACCCCCACTGCGCAAAATGTAGAACACAAAACGATTTCTTTTGTCCCGACGCCATTTTTACTAGAAATGAAGTGGGCGCTTACTGCTACTAGCTAGCGGGAACCATGTACAACTCGCGAGTTTGTTCTTTCCAGCAGTACGATCACGCACATGTCTGAAATATCGCAATATTTATGATTTTTTAAAATTGGATGATTCTTTTTGATACGCCCTTGTTGTGGAAATGCTTGATGTAGATTGGAAAACCAGGAGTACAGTAACCGCACCAATGAGAAACTCTCAACTCAAAAACTCCATGGCAGATATGACGATTCAGTACAATGCTGTTGCAAGCTCAGATGCTGCGGAGCACACTGCTCGGTGTACATTGTTGAACATGAGGCTCTGTAACAGACGATCCCAACTTGTTACCAAACTGACCCAACCACACTGTCAGGGGAAATCAGTCTCCTGGAAGGGTGAATCACGTTTCTTGTTATACTTGGTAGAAGGCCGTGTTAAGATATGACGCCGTCCAGGCAAATGGCTGTTAGAAACATGCACCCTGCCATGGACGCTGGCTAGTGGGGGCGGTATTATGCTATGATGGACACTCAGCTGGGCTTCCTTGGGATATGGCAACTTTGGACTACATAGACGTTACCGCAGACCGCATTAATCTCTTCATGTCTGACATGTTTTCTGACGGTGACGGCATATTCTCGTAGAATGAAAGTTGTTTATTATGAGAGCAGTGGAACGGCGGCATCTTCTAGTAGAATGAAAGTTGTTTATTATGAGAGCAGTGGAACGAAAACAGAACATCCGCCACGATGGGACCATGGAAAGGTTTCATTCAGAAGTAATCACCACACGTGTTGAGACATACTTCCCTACTAGAGACAACAGCACCTGAGGATCTACAACCGCACCCACTCTTGCTGTTCCTCGTACGACTGAAACCGACGTCCACGCATATTACTCTTCAGGGCACCAAAAATTCCACCTGACAGCCTTACTGGGCATTTTGTCTTTACGGTGTGTCGCATTTCCTGCAAAGTGTCTTCGTAGCTCTGCACGTCGAACTGTTCCGTGCTCGATGAACTCGATGAACAGAGGACCCCTACATTCGAAGGGGGAAGTCATCATGAGCTTACGTACTGCCACCACTACGAGCCCACCCCTGATTTCCAAGGAGAAGTCATCAAGAGTTTACGTAGTGCCACCATTTCGAGCCCGAGGGCAAACAGGAAAGTCAAGAGTGAAAACGTCACACGTTAACTTACCAAAGAAACCCAACGCTGTTCACACAAATTCTGATAAAGTCACGAAGACCTTCTTCGACTGCAGGGCTCCTCTGTTCGTCGAGATCCTCGAACGTGGAATTACGACCAATGCACACCGCTACGAAGACACGTTTCAGAAACAGTGTGACCCGCCATGAAGTCAGAATTCCCAAGAATGCTACTGGACGGAATCATCTTGGTGCAGGATAGCTCTCGCCCTCACATTTGCAATTGGATGAACATGGGGAACACTGCCACAGCCGCGGTTCGTCCCGGATCTTTCACACTGTGGTTTTCACGGCTTTGGTACCCTCGAGAAAGGCTTGTGCGGATGTCGGTTTCAGTCGAACGAGGAAGTCCAAGGGTGGACGCGGTTGTGGATCCACTAGCAGACAACCGCATTGTACTAAACAGGAATTGATCGTCTCGTGTCCCAGTGGGATAAATGTCTTAATGTTAGTGGTGGTAATTTCTGAATGGCACCATTGAATTCTCCTGTTGTGGCGCGGTTGTTCGGTTATGATTTGACAACCCCTTTCATATTCCCATATTTGACAACCACTTTCATATTTCGATATTTTACAATAGATTCGGTTTATTATGTATTGATTATTTGCGAGCAACGTTCGCTATCATCTCTAAGCACACTCACAGACTTCCGCTACGGCGTCATCTATGGTAGTTTCTCTGTGGGAATTCTTTGGAGCTTGAGTGGCATAAGGCAATGAGGGGCAAAGTCGTGCAGGCGTCAGACCTACTTTGCAAATTTCGTAGCTTCGGCAGGGAAAAGGTGTACTTTGTTACGGTGTGAAATCGTGTATATACACAGGGTGAGAAAGAAAGAGAGAGAGCTATATATGAAAGAAGCAATGGGTTTGTATGATTTGTATGTGTAAATTGCTTCAGTGAAATACAGATTGTTTTATAAGACCATTCCGGATCAGAAGGTTACATTTTTTTCCATTATTGTGTGACGAGCCATGTTGGCCTGTCGAAAGATACGGAAGACGGCACTCTTCCGCGAGGCACTGTTAAGGAAATTTAGAGAACCAGCATTCGAGGCCGACTGCAGAACGATTATACTGTCGCCAACGTACATTTCTCTTAGGGACCACGAAGATAAGATGAGAGGAGGTAGGGCTCGTACAAAGGCGTTCAGACAGTCGTTTTCCCCTCGTTCTATTTGCGAGTGGAACAGGAAACAAAATGACTAGTAGTGGTGCGTGGTATTTCTGCGAGCGGCCGTACTGCGGCTTATGGAGTATGTATGTCGATGTAGAGATTGAATGCTGTGGCAGACTGGTTCCCATGATTCCGATTCTGTTGGAGGGATTCCGTCCTGGTTATGAACTGCGTTTAATTCACAATCGAGTTTAGCAAGTCGGTCTTGATTCACCGAAGAAGTTTGTATTTTTCATGTTTTTTAAACGGATTTTAAAGAACTCGTCTTTGGATGACCATCATGAGGACGTCACGAGTTTCCATTAACCTTAATCTGATTGGCTTATCGTTGTATCGTTGAGGTCGAATCATAATTTTGAAGTCAATGCAGATCTCATCCTTTTATTTGAAATCTACACCTTCCATAAATTTAATAAAATGACGTTCCAGTTTTGTAAGATAGTATAAGTGCCCAACCCTGAGGTCTAGCACCATTGCCTTATGATGATGTAATTAAACAAAATATTCTCGTGCCTAATCCAGTCATCTTTTTCAGTTATTCATAAACTAATTAATCTTTGCATAAGCAAGTTTTATTTTTATTTATTTTTTTTTTTATTCCAGTGAAAATGAGTTGCTCAAGATCTTCGAGCTAGCAGCTACTCGCTATTATCTTTGAGATAATGTAGTTTTATCAGATCGCCATAACGAAGTATGACTTCACATATGAATGCACAAGTTTAAGTTTATATCTTGCTACTTAAAGACTGGGTGGTGTTAAGAGAGTTGAAATTGGCTGCAATAAAGGGAAGTCAATCACTGGGGAATACAAATATATTTCGGGTATTAAATAAAGCGTTCCGATCTGCTGTTTAAGTATGGATCTCTGAAGAATCATAACTGAAATAGATTGCATTGTTTTTTTATTGGGCTTTATTAATTTTGTAAGGAAGGACAAAGATTATATAGACTTAATGACCCCTAAGTACTGCTGTTCAGAAAACTATTAACATTCAGTCAGTCAAAGAGACCATAGAAGGATAACTGCGTTACAAGGTCAGAATCGTGCTAAAATGATTTCGGGAGCACGACAGTGGACTCACGGCGATGCCACCAAATTCCTCTCACCTTATCTCGATGGAACACATCCGGCGCGCACCCGCAAACCACCGACCCGTAATTTACCGGCATTGCGTGACCTGTGCGTAAACGTCTGGTGCCACACATATCTATAGAAACCTAAGCACAACTTGTCGAATCTATAATGCGCAGAATCGGTGCTTTTCGAAGGTATATTTTACCGTTTTTAAAGCGTGATGAGGCAGCTAAGTGAGGCCACAGCAAAAACTAACTGAAGCCACATCTAATAAACTTACAATTGGTTTCGAACATTGGAAAATTCGCCATATTTCCCGCTACAACTTAGCAAAATCCGCAATTGCTCCTGTGGATACACACACACACACACACAGAAAAAGACAAAAGTAAATAAAAATAAAAAAACGCCGCAGTAGGAAGTAATTATTCGAATGGGACATTGACGTTCATGTACAGATATAGAAATGAGTACAATTTGAGAAAAATTGGCTCATTTATTGAAGAGAGAGAGATTAACAAAATTAACTGAGCAAGTCAATAACGCGTTGGTCCACTTGTGGCTCTTACGGAAGCAGCTATTCGGTTTGGCACTCAGTCATAGAGTTGTTATATGTCCTCCTGAGAGATATCAGGCCAGTTGGGGCGTCAGATCGTCAAAATCCCGAGCTGGTTGGAGGACCCTGCTCATAATCATCCAAACGTTCCCAATTGAGGAGAGATACGGCAATCTTCTTGGCTAAGTCAGAATTTGGCAAGAATGAAGATAAGTAATTGAAACTCTCGGTGTGTGCAGGTGGACATTATCTTGCTGAATTGGAAGCCCATGATGGATTGCCATGAAGCGCAACAAAACGAGTGTAGAGTATCGTCGATGTACCGCTCTGCAGTAAGGGTGCCGCGAACGACAACCAAAGGGGTCCTGCTGTAAAATGAAATGACACCCCAGACCATCTCTCCAGGCTGTTGGGCCGTACTGCGGGCGACAGTCAGGTTGACATCCCACCGTTGTCCGGGGCGTCTCCAGACACGTCTTAGGCCTGGAATCTCACTGACTGGGGGGCGTCTCCAGACACGTCTTAGGCCTGGAATCTCACTGACTGGGGGGCGTCTCCAGACACGTCTTAGGCCTGGAATCTCACTGACTGGGGGGCGTCTCCAGACACGTCTTAGGCCTGGAATCTCACTGACTGGGGGGCGTCTCCAGACACGTCTTAGGCCTGGAATCTCACTGACTGGGGGGCGTCTCCAGACACGTCTTAGGCCTGGAATCTCACTGACTGGGGGGCGTCTCCAGACACGTCTTAGGCCTGGAATCTCACTGACTGGGGGGTGTCTCCAGACACGTCTTAGGCCTGGAATCTCACTGACTGGGGGGCGTCTCCAGACACGTCTTAGGCCTGGAATCTCACTGACTGGGGGGCGTCTCCAGACACGTCTTAGGCCTGGAATCTCACTGACTGGGGGGCGTCTCCAGACACGTCTTAGGCCTGGAATCTCACTGACTGGGGGGCGTCTCCAGACACGTCTTAGGCCTGGAATCTCACTGACTGGGGGGCGTCTCCAGACACGTCTTAGGCCTGGAATCTCACTGACTGGGGGGCGTCTCCAGACACGTCTTAGGCCTGGAATCTCACTGACTGGGGGGCGTCTCCAGACACGTCTTAGGCCTGGAATCTCACTGACTGGGGGGGCGTCTCCAGACACGTCTTAGGCCTGGAATCTCACTGACTGGGGGGCGTCTCCAGACACGTCTTAGGCCTGGAATCTCACTGACTGGGGGGCGTCTCCAGACACGTCTTAGGCCTGGAATCTCACTGACTGGGGGGCGTCTCCAGACACGTCTTAGGCCTGGAATCTCACTGACTGGGGGGCGTCTCCAGACACGTCTTAGGCCTGGAATCTCACTGACTGGGGGGCGTCTCCAGACACGTCTTAGGCCTAAAATCTCACTGACTGGGGGGCATCTCCAGACACGTCTTAGGCCTGGAATCTCACTGACTGGGGGGCGTCTCCAGACACGTCTTAGGCCTGGAATCTCACTGACTGGGGGGCGTCTCCAGACACGTCTTAGGCCTGGAATCTCACTGACTGGGGGGCGTCTCCAGACACGTCTTAGGCCTGGAATCTCACTGACTGGGGGGCGTCTCCAGACACGTCTTAGGCCTGGAATCTCACTGACTGGGGGGCGTCTCCAGACACGTCTTAGGCCTGGAATCTCACTGACTGGGGGGTGTCTCCAGACACGTCTTAGGCCTGGAATCTCACTGACTGGGGGGCGTCTCCAGACACGTCTTAGGCCTGGAATCTCACTGACTGGGGGGCGTCTCCAGACACGTCTTAGGCCTGGAATCTCACTGACTGGGGGGCGTCTCCAGACACGTCTTAGGCCTGGAATCTCACTGACTGGGGGGCGTCTCCAGACACGTCTTAGGCCTGGAATCTCACTGACTGGGGGGCGTCTCCAGACACGTCTTAGGCCTGGAATCTCACTGACTGGGGGGCGTCTCCAGACACGTCTTAGGCCTGGAATTTCACTGACTGGGGGGCGTCTCCAGACACGTCTTAGGCCTGGAATCTCACTGACTGGGGGGCGTCTCCAGACACGTCTTAGGCCTGGAATCTCACTGACTCGGGTAGAACTGTGTTCAGAGATGAGTTCCGCTTCGATCTGAGCTCCGATGGCGGGCGAAGGTGTGTCTCTCTTGAGCAAATCATTCATTGTTTCTGAAACTGTAATCACTTACTTGTCTGTACATGTAAATCACGGCTGCCGATTTCCGTCGCATTTGGATCATTCATTCGCAGTGCGTCTTTTTTTGTCTTAGACCAACTTTATCGAAGTGCGCATTTCGCTAAGTTAAAGAGGGAAATATGGCGAATTTTCCGACGTGCATAAGTACTTTTAACGTTTATAGGTGCCCTACCATGACACTGATACTGTTTCTCTTTAACTGAATTTCGAAATTTTGCTGTGGAGTTGGAAAGAGAATTCTAAGATCACTGTAGTGACATATCTGGAATTTACTTGTTCTGGATGTATCTGGGTAGGGCTACCAGCCATCGCTCCATATATATACGCCACATACGCGTTATACCTTCTAATGTAATCCTATAAATTCATTTCATTACCCAGACTTAAATATTACATAGAATTAATTCAGGGTGCAGCTTTCTTGGTAAGACACCCAAACTATGTCATTGTCAGAACAATAATAAAAATATATTTTATTTCGATGCAGGATTACATGATCTAGGGCTGAGACCATATACTAATAACATTGCGCGCTTTTCTCATTACACTTCTTTTATTTTTTTCCCAGGCACAAGACATAGTTACAATTATCTTCGTAGACACAAACTCCGACTCACTTATCAAGTTGTACCAATTGCTGTTTAAACTGCGTAATGTTAGGGCAGTACTGACCTAATAAAATACTGCCATTCAATAACTGTACAACAGTTACATGTGTGTGCTCAATTTATATAATTTTTAATGTTGGTAGTTTTATAAGTGAATTAATTCTAAAAATGGTATTAACATTTCCACTAGTATTTTATGTCGTTCTTTACAATTCTCTTTAAACGATTTCTTGACCCTTTAAGTGATGAAATGTTTAATCCAGTATAATAAAGAAATATATATCAATGTGTGCTCTTTGGAGCCAACGGGTTTGTCGCTGCGGTAATACCCGTTCCCGTTAGACCACCGAGCTAAGCATTGTTGGGCTTGGCTAGCACTTGGATGGGTGACCGTCCAGGTATGCCGAGCACTGTTGGCAAGCGCGGTGCACTCAGCCCTTGTGAGCTCAGCTGAGGAGGTACTTGATTGAGAAGTAGCGCCTACGTTCACGGAAGCTGACAACGACAGGGTGAGCGGTCTGCTGACAACATGTCCCTCCATATCCGTATCCAGTGACGGCCATTGGCTGAGGATGGCCGGCCGAAGTGGCCGTGCGGTTCTAGGCGCTGCAGTCAGGAACCGCGAGACCGCTACGGTCGCAGGTTCGAATCCTGCCTCGGGCATGGATGTGTGTGATGTCATTAGGTTAGTTAGGTTTAACTAGTTCTAAGTTATAGGGGACTAATGACCTCAGAAGTTGAGTCCCATAGTGCTCAGAGCCATTTGAACCATTTTTTTGGCTGAGGATGACACGGCGCTCGGTCGGCACGGTTGGGCCTTCCGAGGCGTGCTATATTTTGAATAAATTCACAGGAAATTAAAAATGTCAGCTTCAGTTAGTAAACGTATTTATCTGACACAGTTCCGCGACTTTTATAAAATGTTTCTTGAAGGCAGGCTACCTCCTGCACTTACAATACACGTTTCAGCCACTGATCCACTTGGCGCTGCACTACCCAGGCTACAGTCAGTTTCTGTAGTGTTGTTTCATTACATTTGTGCTGCTAGTTCCACAATTCACAACATATTTTGCAGACATTATCCAAAAATGAAATGAGCGTATGTCATGCGGGGAAGTTCGACCGCCAAGTGCAAGTCTTACCTCAGTCGACGCCACATTGTGCGGCATTCGCCCCGGTGATGAGGATGAAATGATGAGGACAACACAATACTCAGTCCCCCGGAGGAGAAAATTTCCAACCCGGCCGGGAATCGAACCCAGGCCCGCTTGCACGTGAGGCGGGTACGTTACCACCCAGCTAAGCATGAGGAGCATTATCCACATATACCACTGAATATACTTGCAAAATTGTTTCATTGAACAACACAGAATCCACGAGATGTGACACCATAAACACTGAGGTTAGAGAAAAACCAGCTTTTCTTAAAACGTAGCAGTTCGATTCTTTAAAGACTCTGGGATGGGGACTACTAGTAATAAAAGAAAACATTTTGCGAAAAACGAAAATGCCGTGTATAACTCAAGCTCGTAGTAAAAAAGAAAAGAAGAAGAAGAAAAAAATCTCGTAGGCGAGCACAGCTCCATAATTCGTTGTTCTTTTATTGGGGTGGTGCACACGTTCGTAGCGTTTTTCCTACGTTTAATAAACCCAACAGATCGACATAACGAAGACTTCAGTCATGAATAACGTATTTTCCTTAAGTATTTACAAAAGTCGGATAACGCTGGGGTAACTTTCCGATTCCGCGACTGTAGAAATCACGTGGTTTTGAGGGGAAGAACTCATCGAACAATGTTCGGGACGCATTTGCAGCTGGAAAGGGAGTTCCCTGAAGGTTGTTAGAGAGAGAGCGGAAAAGGTGAAAATCTGTGGGCCCATGTCCAGATGAATAAGGTGCGTGCGGAATGACTTCACAACTCCTGTATAGCGGCTTTTTTTTTTTTTTTTTTTTTTCGTTGTAGCAGATTGCTGTTGTGCATTATCGTGGAGCAGCATCACTCCACGCAGTCTTGCTGGTCATTGTTCTGCGATTGCCTCTGCAAGACGTCTCACTTGCTGACTTGCTGACAATAAATGTCAGCAGTGACGGCTACAACTCGGGAAAGCAATTCGTAGTACGGAACACCGTCACTGCGCCGCTAGATGCATAACATTACCTGTTGTGGATGTGCGCATGTCTTTATTCGGAAGTTGTTTCTTTGTTTGGCCTCAGCCGTTCATTTCTGTCCTTATGTTAGCATAAAGATACCATTTCTCGTCACAACATATCTGGTACGATTAGTTGGTGTTGTTCACGAGTCAATTGATGACTAGCAAGCAGAGGTGCACATGTTGCCACCCACTGATTATTGTGATTTTGGCTTAGAACACGTGGAACTCATACACCCGATTTTTGAACCTTTCCCATTGCATGCAAAATGTCACACGATGGTGGAATGACCACAGTTCGTCACAGCTGCCAGTTCTCTAAGGCACTGACATGGATAATTGCGGATTAATGCGTTTAAACAATCTTCATCGAACAAGCGAAGGTCTTCATGAACGTGGAGCGTCACTAATGTCAAATCGGTCCTCCTGGAAACGAGTAAACCATTTTCTTCCCGTGCTCTGTCCAGTGGCATTATCCCCATGCACGGTGCAAATGTTTTTAGGTGCCTCCGCTGCTGCCATCCCTCTGTTAAACTCAAACAGCAGAACACGTTGGAAATGTTCTGATTTCTTCATTGGAACTCAGTTTTCTAGCGTCCACACGTCCACTCACTGACTCCAAACGACAGTATTTAAACTCAGATAGCAATAATGAAGTACAAATGAAAAACGACAGTCGATAAATAAACCCGTAGCAACAGGAACACCAACACGAAAAACACGCCGGCCGCGGTGGCCGTGCGGTTCTGGCGCTGCAGTCCGGAACCGCGAGGCTGCTACGGTCGCAGGTTCGAATCCTGCCTCGGGCATGGGTGTGTGTGATGTCCTTAGGTTAGTTAGCTTTAAGTAGTTCTAAGTTCTAGGGGACTTATGACCTAAGATGTTGAGTCCCATAGTGCTGAGAGCCATTTGAACCATTTTTTGAACACGAAAAACAAATACGTTACGCACTTTCGCACCAATCTAATAATTACCAGACGGCAAGTCCTTGTCTCTTGATGTGGGTGTCGTTTCACCTCGATGTATATCGCCTGTGTTTTCCACTAGATAGGACTGCCGGATAGCTGAGTCGTTCTGTCGGCTTTTGATTAATTCCCACTTCAGATACCCCGATATTCTGATAAGATTGCACTCGGCATTTCTGATACACAAATGCTTTCAATTTATCAGTGGTCCTCTAACGTTTCTACGTCACCTATCAGCTGGTGAAAACCCTCGCATCATTGCCCTCTCTGTGATGTATCTCCTAATTATCTGGAAAATAACGTGATCCTTTTAAAACTCACTTGCACTCATGCTAAGCACAGAGACATTGGGAGTTCTGTGGTTAATCCCTTGGTACAGGTTGTACTTGACATTTGGTCTATCACCTAATTCGACCGATGCTGCGTAACGATGAGTGATAACCTTGTATCGCAAATAATTTGCTTACTTCAGGAGAGGCCTACAGCCATAGGGCAGAATGACTAAGCCATGTGAAATCTTACGTGGCTGTGATGATGATATAAGAACACAGGAACAGTTTTTTAATTTTGGCCTTTGGCAGCAAGCGCTGTCGGGCTGGGCTAGCACTTGAATTGGTGACCATCCAGTCTGCCGAATGCTGTTGGCAAGCGGGGTGCACTTAGCCCTTGTGAGGGAATCTGAGGAGTTACCTGACTGAGAAGTAGCGGCTTAGGTCTCGTAAATTGACATACAGCTGCGGTCTGAGTATGACACGGCGGCCGGTCGGTACCGTTGGGCCTTCGTGACCTCTTCTGGCGGAGTTTAGTTTTAAGTTTTTTCTGGCAGCAAGGATCAAACAGCCTGCAGTATTTACAGAAGTGTAACGTTGTTGCAATGTATACCGTAGAACAATAAAAAGAGTTCGATGTACTAACTTAAGTTCTTAATGTAAAATAAGATTACCAAAAGACGAACACCATATAGCCAGCAGTAGTTAAAATATTGCCAAGTTAACATTAGTGCAATTTTCGCAACGGTAAGAGTGTGATGTACAAAGGAAGTTCGTAATATAAACTGAAAAATGAAAATTAGAACCGTACCGGTTAAAGAGGAGAATGGCGTCAGCAGCAACTTATAATTGAAAGCTGAAGAACGACGCCATTTACAAAGTTAAGTTCTTAATGGAAAGCAAAAAGACAAACAGACATACCCGATTTCAAACCAGGCTGGTTTCGAGGGAGGACAAGATCCACACAATTTATAGGCGTCAAGATGGATATCAGTGTGTTTTAAATACTGCACGAGCAAATAATACATACATTTATCGAACTGGTGAATGTATGTGTGTGAAATCTTATTGGACTTAACTGCTAAGGTCATCAGTCTCTAAGCTTACACACTACTTAACCTACATTATCCTAAGGACAAACACACACATCCATGTCCGAGGGAGGACTCGAACCTCCGCCGGGACCAGCCGCACAGGAACTGGTGAAGTAAAGCAGTTACACTTGTAGGTAGGGGTTGCGCCTCGCAACTAATTTTTTGAACTATACTACATGAGCGGCCGAGTACTTAGTAAACGCCACTGTGACCTGGTTCAGGTCCACCACCGCCCTTTTGTTCTCATCACAGTGTTCAGAAGCGATGATTTTCAGTTGGTACAGGTGGGCGGGGCAACATCCGCGTCCCAGGGTCATCCATATGAGCCAGGTCACATGACTTCTATTAAGCTTCACCGAGTTGAAGAATGGCCGAGAAGAGACTTTCGCTTGTATGGCCGCCAGGTGGCCACCCTTATAGCGCTGGGTATACGTGCCATTCAAAATTCCAATCGCGATGAGCAGCTTTCTTGACTGTCAAGCTGAATTCTGTATAAGGGACTGGTGTTGGGCGGGACTGTCTTTTCGTAATGCTTTTCTTACTGAGGTGGTGAACAGTTTCGTGATGGAGAATGCCATGATGTCGTTGTATTAAAAGCAAGCGGACGTCAAAGCCCAGTGCCCGTGTGTCTACAAACACAGTTTCTGAAGAAGTGGAGGAACTTTCGGAATATCTTCGTGACGTACACTACCATTAATAACGTGGTTGTTACTTCCGACTTAAAACGCGAGTCTGAAAATGTGTTTGTGCTACAATTTTAAAAAATGGTAATCATTTTTAGTAATCTAAATCAAAACTGACTAGCAATAGCACAGACTATTTTTCTACTTGCGTAACGTGTGGGTTTATAGCGACAAATGTGTAACTCTTCTACATATATACTCCGCAAACTATCCATGCTGAAGGATACCGATTTTCTGATGTACTGCATTTGCGTGCTGATCGATGGAAAAATGACTGTAACCATATTCACTCTCCCTATTATCTCTTTATGCAAGTCTCATGAACTCTATGTCAAATATGAGCCTGTTCCAGTAGAATGGTCACTCTATTTTCCTCGAATACAGGATTTCTAAATTTATCCATAAGGTTTTTGTGGGAAGTACCCGAGCATTTACGTTGGATGTCAAAAGAGTTATGCTATTCTGTTACGATATCTGCAGTCTCTCTCTAAATTCGTTCGATGTCGGTCTTTATGCCTTCTTGATAGTGTTCCAACCACTGGAAAAATACTCTACAATTACTCCTTTACAGACGACTGTACTTTCCCAGAACCCTTCCAACAAACATACATCTCTCATTCACTTTCCTTCGTACTGAGTTTACATAATCGCTCTACTTCATGTCACTTCCTAGTGTCACCGCTAAGTACTTTATTTATTTATTTATTTACTTAGCGTATGGCATCTACGGAGTAAAATTGCACACATACTATTAATTAATGTAAGAAACGAATTCCAAATATATTATTAAATGATTGATTGCAAACAATAATATGCGAAACATTAGGGAGACAGCCACTGCAGCTGTTACAAGTCCACATGTAAGCAGGCCACCCACTGAACAGCACGTGGGGTAGCATTCATGATATCCCTCCATTCTCCTTCAAACCTCCTCGCACGATATTCGATCAGGTGAGGGATTGTTTGTTCTTCTGCACCACAGTCGCATCGTGGGTCATCAGTGAGTTTCCATTTGTGGAGAATGGCCTTACACCTGCAGTGGTTAGTTCTCACGCGATTAAGTCTGCACCAAGTTCTTCTGGGCATTTGCATTCCATCCACCGGTATCGAAGGGTCATAATCAGTGATGAGAGGACGGTGATTATTCAGCGACCAGTATTGCTGGTACTACCGCTAAGTACTCATATCATATGATGTTCTCCAGGGCGTCTCCATTAATCTTGTAAGCAGGTATTATGGGGTTCTTTCTCTCTGCTTTAACTGTTATCTTACATTAAATGAAACAACAAGTTTACTGTCACCAGTCACTGTTTAGTTATCTCCACGGCGCGTTTCAAAGGTTTAAACCTCCATCATCAGCTGGATTCACATTTGTTAGTATGACATGTGTCTGAGTGTTGTGTTACGGTTTTTTGTAGGAACGTGTGGCAGTGTCTAGTGGGAGAAACGAAACACTGTTTTGAGACCATGGTTTTGGGTTTCTTTTGACAAAAAGTGTATGTACATAAAATAAAATAATTAAAGCAGAGTACCTCCAGTGGTCAGAGGTTCCTTTCAGTGCCGTAATACGTCACATGTAAACTGTCATCTTCTGTAAACAAATATGGCGTCGGAAAACTATTAGGTGCAAGGATCATAAAGCGGAAGAAAAACGTTACCACAAAGTACAAAGAGTATACGTCGTAACAGCATTATTACAGAATAAATTTTAAAAGATCTGACAGAATAAATTTTAAAGAATTTTGGAGATCTTTATTTTGAGGAGTTGAATACATGCGTTGTAATAAATATTTCAGGTGGTATATAAATCCAATGTTGTCAAACTTTATACTCGTTTTATAGTAAGGTGACATGTTGTAACCTTTAAGTACAATAATTATGTTGGCTACAGTGGTAAAATTATACACAAATAACAATTTTGGTTGTGATGCACATACAGAAACGAAAGGCTGGATGCAGAGCGAGAGGAGAAGAAAGAGAAAGTGAGAGTGAGAGAGAGGGTGGAAGGAGTGATTGGATGAGAGCGAACTTTCAAAGCAGGGGTTCTCATGATTATATCTAGTACAGGTAATAACTGCCTAAAGGCTGCGGTAATAGATTGGTTAATGCTTTAAATATACGGATGGATGTATTTGTGACCTGGTTTTGATTTATACTTTTTAATGTTTGATTCCAATTGGGTTCTTCTATTCATGTAGCACTGAAGATAGCTAAATAGTAGCTGAAATCGACCTGCAATAAGTAGATTAAAAATTTACGATCGATACTGCCCTTCCTCCCACCTTGGAAATAGTTTACAGTCGTTTCTTCGTCACTGCAAGCTTTAACTCTCCACGTGTTCTTTATTCTACGGGGATAATTTATATCTTTTCTGGACTTCAATTAGCACAACAATCATCATTCTAACCACAATTCATGGAATGGTCAAAATTAAACTTTAATAGTTCTGCAATTTCTATACAATGTCGACATCATTCAATGAATGTCCAACAAGTTAATTAATGAATAACACATATGAAGGTCTTCAGGAGAAGTAGGTTATTTAGTTTCCATACCATGTTCATCTTTTATCTTTGCAAGGTTGAAAACATTAATTGTGTACCACATGATTGTAAAACACTGGAACCTGCACAAGTACAGATGCTATTACGAAGCATGTACAAAGAAAACAACAAAGGAAAGTAATCCAGGTGTATCTCCATTGTTAACATTTAACGGTACCGCAAGGGCAACTGCTGTTTATAATGTTAAGTAAGTTTCAAATTCCAGCGAGTAATAACTATGAACAGCTGCGTTGGTGAAACTATCACTGGACACTGAAATTCGCTTTACAAATTACGATCGAATTATGCTGTGTTATCAGTTTACCGATGTGCCGTCGAATGAATAGTCTGCTTCAGTTACCTGGCGAGGTAAGAATTTGCCAACTTTCAACATGTTTTAAAATCTACTTTCCGTGTATCTTAGCAGCTAAAATGCCGACACTCTGTTTCCTTCGCTGCATTCTTCAGTATAAAAAGCCTCAGGACAATATTTGACATGTCAGGTTAGACCTTCCCCTTGTAATGGATTTAAATTTGCCACTTGTGTTTCAAAGAAGACGGTACAATACCCCTCACATGCTTTTGTGTTTCGAATGCTTTAATCGTACAAGTAGCATAGCCCTAGAGATTTGATCTCATATCATCCTAAATGTGTGTTCCATTGCTTCTCCACAGCGGCATATCATCTGGTGACGTAATACATTAAGAAATGATTATCCTGAAAATGCTTGAGGTGACAAGGAAATAACAGACACGAGTGACGTTCTGATTTATTGAAACAGATATGAATGAATGAAGAAATGCGTAGTTTTCGAATTAAAGTAACTATGCGAAAGGCGGAAGTTATATTTCAACCAGTTACTAGTAACTAGAGTTAATATGAAAAGAATTTGCTAATTTTACAATAAAAGAAAATCAGTGAAACGGACCGAAAATTATCGTGACTACTTATTGTTGATTTGGAAATTCACACTTCGTAACGTTCATTCAATGTGTATTTGTGACAAGAGTGATCCTTTTAGTCCTTTTGGGACTTGCTAACAAATAAATTTTATCAAAAAAGGGCAATGTATTTAAAGGTGGACAATGACGTTATAGGACAGTACAGTGTAATCTTTTGTAGAATGAACAGTTTATAGTACCAATTATTGGCCGCAAACCATCGCACACGAGTTGTCTCATAAAAGAGTGTTATACAAATGGGACGGACAACATTTAAATGTGAGTTTGATCACGTACAACAGTTCAAAAATACACTATATCCCAAAATATATAGTTGTTTATTTGATTCTCATCCCCTGCCAACTGGAATGAAAAGCAGTACTTGACTGTATGATAAACATACACGTGGGTATTGTAACATTTTTTAGAGTGATGTATGCAGTAATTGTTCCTTTTTGAACTTCTTTTGTATTACTGATTATAATATTACCAGTATAATTAAAGTAATATGGAAAGCCACACGCAAAATTTAAAAGTAAGTAATAATAGTAATAATTCTTAAATAGCACTTATTACTAGTACTTTCGAGCTGCCTACTACTGCAGACTTGACATGTCGTCTGGTTCCGTGCTCCTTGGAAAAATGTATGCAGCTATCGACACTCTCTGTGACACAGAAAGATTGACATTGCTGAAAAGATACTTTGAATCTCATACTTATGATATTAATCATTGGAAGACTGTTTTCTCTGTAAATAGTCAACACATTGTTACCACACGTCGCAGTCAGACATCCAGCATACACTTGTGGATAAAAATTGACAATCATAAATATACTGACAAGGAACCTTCCTATACCATGAGGATGTCTGAAGCACAGAAACCCTTCTTATCACTATGCAAGACTTTATTATCAATAACTCTAGCGGTGAGATATCTAGCTTGTCAAGGTAAGAACATATGTGAAAAGGTCAATGCTTGCAGATAATCATGATGGCTCGCTTGAAATATGACAGGTAACTTCAAGTCACGGCCAAGAATAGCACTAGATACCACTGTACCACTTCTCACCACGGATGATAGTGGGGAGATGTGTTGTTAATTGGCAGCACAGGAAAGCACCAAGGTTATACATTTTGTAATGTGTTTTACTGTGTTCGTGATTCGAATGGCCTTTGTTAACTGCAATACAGTCATCTGCTCGAGAAATAAGGATATTGCAACTTCCAGACAGATTAAAACTGAGTACCGGACAGAGACTTGAACTCGGAACCTTTGCCTTTCGTGGGCAAGTGCTCTACTATCTGAGCTACCTAAGCACGACTCAAGCTGTGAGGACGAGTCGTGAGTCGGGCTTGGGTAGCTCAAATGGTACAGCACTGACCCGCGAAAGGGAAAGGTCCCGAGTTCGAGTCTCAGTCTGGTACTCAGTTTTAATCTGCCAGGAAGTTTCATTTCAGAGCACACTCCGCTGCAGAGTGAAAATATCATTCTGGAAGGATATTGCAGTCCTATATAAATGATTAACAGACTTTCATCAACATTTGTTGGAGCTATCGCCAGCACACGCATTGCAAAAAAGTATTCAGTTCGCTCAAGATTTATTGTTACAACATTGCATATGGTGCACATGAAATGACAACTTTTATAGATCAATGGCACAAGCGGTTCTAGGGAACCATGTATAAAAAAAAAAAAATGGCTCTGAGCACTATGGGACTCAACATCTGAAGTCAGCAGTCCCCTAGAACTTAGAACTGCTTAAACCTAACTAACCTAAGGACATCGCACACATCCATGCCCGAGGCAGGATTCGATCCTGCGACCGTAGCAGTCACGCGGTTCCGGACTGAAGTGCCTAGAACCGCACGGCCACCGAGGCCGGCTGCCATGTATCGAACCATGCCGAAACACCCGTAATAGAACGTGATGTAGCCTCCACAGGCGGCAATGCAGGTGCTGACTCGGGCATCCAGTCGATCGTAGAGATGGCAAATACTTTCCTGTAATACGTTATGCCATGCTTGCTAGATCTGTTCAGGTATTTCTGTAAGAGCTGTTGGTTCAGTCGTACGAGTCACCCCTCGTCCCATCACATCCCACACGTGCTGACAGGGGACAAATCAGAAGATCTTGCTGGCTACGGAAGTTGCTACACGTCTTGCAGACCACATTGAGTTTCAAGGGCAGTGTGTGGTCGAGCATTATCCTGCTGGAACATCCCATCACCCACCTGTTGCAATAACGGCAAAAGAACTGGTCTAACAATATTCTTCACGTACCGAGCGCTGCTTAGTGTCCCTTCCAGAAACACTAAAGGTGAACTAAAGTTGTAGCTTATCGTACCCAAGACCATAAGGCCAGTGTGTCTTGGAAGAATACACTCTACAAAACAGCTCTCACCAAACAGATTAAAACTGTGTGCCGGGACCTTTGCCTTTCGCGGACAAGTACTCCACCATCTGAGCTACCGAAGCACGACTCACGACCCGTCCTCACAGCTTCAATTCTACCAGTACCTCGTCTCCTACTTTCCAACCTTTTGTTGGTTTGGAAAGTAGGAGACGCGGTACTGGTAGAATTGAAGCTGTGAGGACGGGTCGTGAGTCGTTCTTGGGTAGCTCAGATGGTAGAGCACTTGCCAGCGAAAGGCAAAGGTCCCGAGTTCGAGTCTCGGCCCGGCACACAGTTTTAATCTGCCAGGAAGTTTCATATCAGCACACACTCCGTTGCAGAGTGAAAATCTCATTCCAGCTATCACCAAGTCTATGTCGTACATGAAAAACGGTCATCACTCGTAGACCAGCAGAACATTCTTTCTTCGCTGAAGACCACGGCGCGCCATTCTCTCTTCCAAGTCACCCTCTGATGGTATCAGTCGAGCCGTGCACGTCGATGCTGTGTCCTAAGGGGAAGACAGGCTAGAGGTGTCCGTGCCCGTAGTCCCACTGCTAATAACTGCTTCGCAACATTTCTTGTTGACACGTCTGGGCTCACAAACCCTCTTACCTGTGCTGTGGTAGCTGTACGATCTGCCACTGATGCTCTTACAATACGACCATTCTGCCGGGCGCGTGTGGTGCGTGGACGTCCAGAACCTCGTCTATGGGAGTGCGAATGTTAATGTGACCACTTATGCCTGCAACGTTGCATAATTGACTCATCACTTCCAACTTATATGGCAGTTCTCCGAAAGAACCATCCCGCCATTCGGAAGGCTGCAATTTGACCTCTTTGGAACTTACCGAGATGGCTGTAGGAAGCATGAGCGTGCCCGCCGCTGTGGTCGAGATGTTCTAGGAGCTTCAGTCCCGAACCGCGCTGCTGCTACAGTGCTGGTTCGAATCCTGCCTCGGGAATGGATGTGTGTGATGTCCTTAGGTTAGTTAGGTTTATGTAGTTCTAAGCCTAGGAGACTGATGATATCAGAAGTTGAGTCCCACAGTACTTAGAGCCATTTGAACCATTTCAAACATGAGTGAGTCTCCGTGGCGTATGTGCCGCTTCTTTCACATGTTTGCACCAGACCGAGCCTTAAAACTGTGAGTATTCCCTATTGAAGAGTAGACACTGATGGTTCTCTGGTAGCGATGCCACTACGCTATCTGTTAGCAGATGACGCTGAGCCGTAATCGAATCAAAATACACGTCGTCGTTCTAGGTGTTCAATCTTTTTGCTTGCAGTGTAGTAGGACAACTTGCTGTCTGTTGCTGATTATACACTATCTGCAGAGTCTTTAGGCACCTTAGCTGTCTGACACTCATCACCAGGTAACTGGAGGTAATTTAAAAATTCTTTTCGGTTTTCGTCAGTTAATGAGCTTCAACTCATTTTTATGCTTTTGCGTTATCTTCTTCGTCCGCAGTATAATCTCTGAGGGAGCTTTGTCTTCGCCATAATGTACCTCAGTGTTCGTTTTACTCCGTTCTGGCTCTATTCTCAGACGTGTATCTTGGGGCCACATTGTCCGTCCTGATTGTCCATTGTTATCCCACTCTTGTGTTGGAATTCTTTCCTTTATTAATTTCTTGGCGGTTTTGCCATATTCTCCACATGCTTCAGCTAACATATTCCGTATATTAAATATTCTCGCTGCACTTATCTCTTTATTTCCTTCAGAAATCCGAGCTTTCGACAATATCCAAGCAGGAAAGCAACTGACAGTCGAAGATGTCATGGGATCGCACAAATGTAACTGATGTAGTCTCATGGCCTGCCCTGAGGCTTCTTTCTTTTCTCTCTATCCCAGAAAAAGCGGCCTGCTTGAGACACGGCCCATTATAGACTCGCGAGTTTTATTCAGCCAAATATAAGGCAAGCAGGTAGAAGGGTAGAGAAAAACCGAATTAGTGTTAAGACGGAGGGGTCACAACTTCCGGCATTCCACTCACAACCAAGGAAAACATTGAGGGGTCACTACCTTCCCCTAGTGACTTTAACATGTATTAACCCTTCCCTCACCACCCTCCTCCAAAAAAAGGTCTAAGCTCCTTTATTTCCTTCGCAAACAATCCCACAGCTTGCAAGCGTGCGGATTTCATAATTGTCGCCCTATTACGAGAACACGGGAGATGCTGGAATGTAATATCAGCAAATTGTTTATGGAGCAAAAGGGATTATCGCCTAACAAAGAATAAAAGATTATTTGTTATCAGAGAACGAAATGAATTGTTGATTACATTGAGAGCGTATAATATCAACGAAACTTTTCGGCTTTGATAATTATCCTTGAACGTTCATATTTATACATGCTAGTCTATAACTAAATATCAACAGTAGAGAGAGAGAAGAGGTACAGTTTTAGAAGAGGTTTATCGATTTTGGGGGCGGCTCCTTGCACCAAAAGAAGAAAAAAATTCACATAAACTCATGTGCGAAAGTCCTTCGTTTTCGAGTGTTTAATGAAAGTTTACAATTTAGGTGATTGGAACTCATCAACACTCGAAATGTCCTCCACTTGTTCCTAAACAATCTTGCGTTGTTCGAATCATGGACTGTTACACCCTTCCAAATGCACACTGACGGTTTCGAATGGTTTTATTGGCTTCCATAACTCGTCGATGGAGAGTTTCTAGATCTGTGTGCTCTGTTGAGTAGCCCATTTGGTTAAGATGCTCCCAGAGATAATAATGTAAAAGAATGAGGTCGGGGGAATGTGCAGGCCTTGGAACTGGCCCTCCTCTATAAGTCTGTCATGGTTGAAACCAGCCAGTGCACCTCGAGCACTGAGACTGAAATGTTCCTTCTTATTTGCAGGGGAACGCTAGTGGGCCTTGGAGGGTGTTCCCAATAAAGTCTCTGAATACAGCCCTTGTAAGACAGGCTGCGAGAACTTATTGCCCTACCAGACAGTCACCTGCAACTCCAGTCCACAAGTTCATCTGATGTCTAGCCTGGAGTTTAGCATGAGGACTGCGAGTGGTCCGTACGTGTTGACTGTACAAATTTGTTATTTCCTGTCTTCCAAATGTTTCCTCAACTGTAAACAAAAGAGAGAAACAATGGATGGCAGTTTGTGCAACAAATCATCGGCAAAAGTTGAAGCTGATACATGAGTCGCTCATGAAGGATCCTCCATGATGAACATGGAGATCTATCACATGCCAGGACCCTTGTCTTGCGCTTCTTGAGGAGTCCATAGAAGGTGCTATTCCTGGTCTGGCGTGTGAGGAACACATGGTCTTCCTCGGTCAGTGGTCTGGGGTGCTACAGTTCCTATCTTGGCTATGGCAAGTTACACAGCAACAAAGATTGGATGACTCGGCTGTCTTCGATCAGGAAACGCCGCCTGATACAGCTGTGCAGCCTTGTGTCCATAACCATTCGCGTGGCCATAATATAAATTATGTCTGCCTGCTCACGAAATGAATGTCCTGCTATGTTTGAACAGAACGCTTTCAGTTTACTCACTCACTACCTGTGGTACATGTACACGACGGATACTTTGAAGACAGACGAATGTAAACAAATCGCCCTGCCAACACAACGCCATCTAGGGTACAATGAGTCAAAGGGGTGCACAGCTAAGTGAAGCTGATGGGTTGTATTTGGAAAGCCGTTGAATGCAAGCTTTCATTAATAACTCGAAGACAAAACATCTTCGACGTACGTTTTTTGAAATTTTTTTCTTGCTTTCGTGTGAGAACATGACCCGTAGCGTCTTCCGTGGCGGCGCACTTTATTCTACTGGCGCCACTTGTGCTCGCGCTCATCTGCTCGTGCCCCCGTCGTATTATCTTCGCTGGGTTGTGTGTTCCCTCTGCGGCTGCGTGGTGGTGAGTGGTATGTGAGTGGAAATGGTCGGGTGTCCCTGAGTACTCGGCGACCTAGCTAGTACAGCGGGTTAACACCGTTGGCCGTTGGGCTATGGGGGTCCGCATTTTCCTGCATCGTTGACCTTTGCTACTGGCCAGTTTAGAGGGAAAGGAGCAGCTCTTGTTGCGTGCAGCCTGGTTACGACGTGCATCAGTCATCTGTGCTGCGCTAAATACGCCGAGATGTATTGAACAACCTGTTAGCAGCCACGAGTAGCAAGGCAGTATTATCCGGTGCCTACCTGGAGTCCTACAGCTGTTGGCCTGCTTGGCATTTGTTTGAAGTTATCTATGAAGACTGTTTAGTAAGTACTGTACTCAAAGGCTATTAATTCTCCCTGGTGTGAGCTGGCCAGGAATGCAGTTTATGCCATTCCGTGACCATTTTTGCGCTGACTGTCTCAACCTGGAGCTTTCTGCATGCGCCAAGCTAGTATTTTGCAATGTTAATCTGGCACTTGAAGTCGTTGATTATTTTATACTACTGGTTGTAATTTCTGTTTGTTGTAGACCTTATGAGCCTTCCTGGGGCGAGTTATTCTGTTTGGCCTGTAAGTAAAGTTGTGTGCTCTGAGCCTAAATGTACGCACGTGTGTCACGTGTGTGTGTGCGCGCGAGCTTATATTTGCATACTCTCTTACTCAGTGTTGAGGAGCCCTTCGGATTATCGGTGCACAGTTTAAGGGGACCACACCCTGCCTATCTAACCCATGAAAATTTAGGAAAGTATTTGACCCATTCCTGAAAAAACTATTTGGTGCAGGACCTTAATAGGTTTACTGTACGCTACATGATGCTAATAAAGTCAACTGTACTAAAATATACTTTATCCACTTTATAGTTTTTAAGAAATACTTTTTTAAATTTATTAACAAAAAATATTAAGTTTTTTCTGCAAAAAATATTTTTTGTGAACTTCCTAATGGGGGAATATTAATGAACGTAGTACCAGAGATGGCTTTTTATGTTGTGCAGAATCTCTGAAAGTTTCATTCATTTATCTATGATAGTTTCTGATATAATGGCGCATATGTACTGAAAATTTTAGTTTGCGGGATTGACTTTAAAGAAAAAACTTTTGAAATTTGTTACTTACAGTTAATTAAAACTGTCCTGCTGCATATGATGGCCTTTCTTTGGCATCTAGCAGGTCTTCCAGCTTCTTTTTCACCTGCCTGGATGTTTGTCTGGCATTGTTGGCCATATTAGATGCAGACCTGTCTGCATCGGCTATCCTTAATTTATAGCAATGTTGAAGCCTAGTCATCATATTTTCACCAGAATAAATTCCCAGCTTTGTCATTACCCAAAACTTTCCAATATTACCACAATTTAATGTAATAATAGCTTCATGAACTCCTAGTTTCATAGTATGCATGCCTACAAATACAGTTTTAGGAAGGCGGTTCCAAATTATGCTTTTAAAACATTCATTTGGGTTCTGTGTCTGCCCATGTAGACATTTCCTTAGAAGGTCTGGATTAGCCAAGACTCTGAAAATAGGTTTAATTGCTACAATAACAGCAGCAGGAAGAGAATGCCGGTGAGAATAAGATTCTCCAGTTGCCTGAGCTTTATTGTATTTGCACCACGAATTGTCTCCTGATGGACACTATCCATGAGACGGCTTATTATCAGTAGAGGATTTATCGAAGAATATGGTCCAAACATACGAGTATCTCTTCATTGCCTCCAGATTTTCTTTATTTCTCCTAATTACCTGCCCATAGCATACCTGAAAGTTTTGTATTTCAGCTTTAGTTAACCGACCTTGTCCGGTCAACAATTTTCCATCTTCTAATTGAAACTGTGTTGTTTACAAACAGCAGAAACAAATGAATACCAGCCGTTGCATTCCAAGGATTGCCAACACACTCAGGGTAACAAAAAATCCCTAACGTGCAATGTAGGGGATATAAAGATCTAAAATATATGCAGACAACTGGGTGACAGAAAAGTGGGCGTGGCACATAAACACACGTGGTAGGAAAATGGTCTTGAAATGCTCGAAAAAATTTTTTTCAGCGGAATCCTTTTCAGATTACTTAAATAAAACCTTAAACTATCGAAATATGATGAAAATTGAAAATCGATTTTTTTCGACCTGAACCACGGTGTGATCCCCTTAACTGGCCATCTGCCATTTGGTGCTTATCCCAGTTACAGTGTCTATCAGCCCCTAAGAGGCCCCAGGAAAGGTATACCCTGACCTTTTAAATCTTGTTTGAATTATTACATAATTATTCTATTCAATTCAATTGTACATTTATTCTTGTTCCTGCTGGGAAGGTTAGTTTGCGATGTGTAAGTGATATGTTGTATGTTAATTTTTATCAAACTTGTTTTGCTGTTTGTTGTTTGGTATATGTTGACAACCTTGTATCGGCAGTGGTTGACGTGTCGCTCTTCTGATGGTCCGGGCGTTTTCATTCTGTTTCTGTGGCTTTCCCGTCATCGCAAGGGGCCGAGGTGTTGGCGGATCACACGCGGTTCTGCGAATCTCCCGCTCCAGCCTCAAGCTGAGTAGTTTCTCGTTATTCTTTTGGTATCGTGCCACGCAGGGGGTGTCACCGGATTAGGAAGTAAGTGACTCAATATTTCCTTTACTGTAAGACCCTCGTGGCGTGTTATGAAAGTCTTTGGGCAAACTGAGCATTGAATTTCTTGATTTCTTTAAAAATTAAGGGTTTAATTGTCGTTATAGTTTTAATTGTGTTTTAGGGGCCCGGTAGTTTAAGTACTTCGCATGATTTACTTGGAACAGGCTTGTGATCGGTCAGTGGAGTACTACTGTCGCTTCAGTTTTACATGTGGGTAGCCTTTGGGTAGCTTGGCCGTACCTTGTCCATGTCAGAGAAAAATAACCAGTGGAGATGATTTTCAATGTCTTTTATTTAATGTTCATTAAACTTATATTCAAGTCCTATTGTGGGATTCGCCCACAGCTGTGATTTAGTTGCGAGGACACAGTTCCGCCGCAGTCTTATTTAATTTATTAACTGTAATCGGGCTACCATTGTGCTGTACAGTTGACATTTTTTGAGTACTATTTGTAATTTTATGTACAACGCAAATGTCCTTATATATCGTGAATTTAAAAAATCTTAACTATTTGTATCTATTTAGCAACAATTTTTGTTCATGATAGGCTTGTTATTAAATAAAAATATTTGTTTGAGAATAATAAATAACGCATCAAGCTGGGCTACCCTTCCACATGTTTTTCTTAAATTAATGCCAGCAAATATGCAGCAGTCGTTCCATAGTAGAATGGAAGCGTGTACTGTCGCTGCCGGTTGTTATTTTGAACACAACCTGTGATGACCAATTGTTCTTTAGTGCGTAATACCACAGACATTGTACAAGTGTCGGAGTGGGTATTTTCGAAATACATCTTGTGAACGACTCATACCATAATCCCGCAACAAACACCACTGACATTGCAGTTTATCCTACTTATAGTGTGTTAAAATTTGGCCTAACCTGGGGCATGGAAGCTGCTTTTAATACACTGTCCCAGACGATAAACACAGGTATGTATACGAAAGTGTATTTGTTGATGAGTGTACCAGCAATGTCGATGAGTTGCTCAACGTGTGCAATGTACCCATGTCAGATAATGCCGATTAATATCTCCAGTATTGTACGCCGTGATCGAAGTGAAAATGCTTCGAATAGCGTTTCATCGTTGGAGCCAATGTAGCTTCTAAAAATAAAAATGGTTCAAATGGCTCTGAGTACTATGGGACATCTGAGGTCATCAGTCCCCGAGAACTTAGAACTACTTAAACCTAACTAACCTAAGGACATCACACACATCCATGCCCGAGGCAGGATTCGAACCTGCGACCGTAGCAGTCACGCGGTTCCGGATTGAAGTGGTTAGAACCGCACGGCCACCGCGGCCGGCTATGTAGCTTCTAGTCACGGTTTATATTTTATGTTTCATATAGAAAAAAAAATATAAAATGTTGTACGGATTTGTGGTATACTTACAGTTGAACAATGATGGGTAGTAATACTCGAAATTACTACAAATAAAAAGTGAAGTGATGAAACAGAAATACCGACATCAGGTACAATTTGGCATTGAAATAAATCCAATGGTGACAAGTGAAAATTCGTGCTCGACCGGGACTTGAAAGCAGATTCCTCACTAATTGCGAGCTGCCACCTTTACCCCTTTTTTTCATTTTTTTCGTTGTTGATCGTCGTGTTTGGTCGTTGCGGACGTCACATGACATCCGTTAAAGTTAGTTTTGTTGATCCTTCCACTCAGTTTTTTTATTACAAAGGCCAACCAGCTCTCTGACCGAACATGCTAAGCTACCGTGCCGGTATTATGTTATCTGACCATGCTTTCCGTCCAACTCAAAATTCCACTTACGGCCTTCCCTGCCCCATTATCCTCGTTTCTCGCAGCCTCATCTTACTCCCGCAAGAGGTGTAACGAAGAGTGCATCTGCAATGAAGGTATCATTATTTGCCGTTCGCGATAAGCGCGAAATCCGGGTTCAAGTCCCGGTCTGGCACATATTTTCATTCTCGTCATTCCATCCTACCGATGATGGTTGTCCACATTCGCAACTGCGAATACATTTGATGTGTTTCTTAATTTGGACCTGACAAGGTCAGAGCTAGTTCATTAACGATACAGTGACAACTCTCAAAGCCCCGTATTGTTATCCTTGCCAATGTCTTCCGATATTTTGCGAAAGTTTCATTTGTACGATCTGAGTAAGTGTGATGAGTGATATGAATAAATATGGTATAGAGGGAAAATAAAAGTTGAAACCCCTATCCGTCATACCTACTACTCTCGAATTGCTCCTATCTCAACATCCTGGGTTGACAGGTGGATCACCATCAAAATTGGCGTGTCCACTCACTCAGTGAGTCATTGCAAGAAAATATGGGGTTCATCCGAATGCAATGGATCAACCCCAGATCATCAACGAAGCCTGCTTCCCACCAGATGGTGTCGATGAAAATTTCTCCCTCAAACAGGATTCGAACAAAGTACCTCGAGGTTGTCTGTCGCTTGTTAGTGATGACGACTTCGGAAACGGGCACTAAGATCGACCCAGAAAAGAAATCTGCCTAACAGTACCTTCTTACAACAAGCTTACTTTTAAACTACGTATTGTACCTCTCCCGCACCGTGAAATTATTCGTACTATTCAGCCGTACTGCAAGGATTAGTGTGGTATGAAGCTATACACTGAAGTTACTGTCCAAAATTAAAAGAGATGGTGGTTAATAATTGAGAATTTTACGTTTCGCTCATCTTCTGCTGGTTCCCAAAAAAGGTCAAGTGAGGTGACTCAGTGGTTAGTACACTCCATTCCCATCTGGGAGGACGGTGGTTCAAATTCCCGTCCGACCACTCAGATTTCGGTTTTATGCGATTAAATCGCTTAGGGCAAACACCGGAATGGTTTCTTCAAAAGCGCAAGGCTGATTTCCTTTCTCATTTTTGGCAGCCGGTGTGGCCGAGTGGTTCTAGGTGCTTCAGTCCGGAACCGCGATGCTGCTGCGGTCGCAGGTTCGAATCCTGCCTCGGGCATGGATGTGTGTGATGTCCTTATGTTAGTTAGGTTTAAGTAGTTATAGTCAAGGGGAGTGATGACATCAGATGTTAAGTCCCATAGTGCTTAGAACCATCTGACCCATCATCATTTTCCCCTCATCTGATCTTGTACACCGTCTCTAATGACCTTGTTGTAAACGGGATGTTAAACAGTAACATTCCTTCCTTCTTCCGCAATGAGGCATTAGCGTCATGTAACCAGTGAGATATTTGGTTGAACGCTATTGTCCGCAGAGTAAATGTTCTTGAACCGACTTCACACATTTATTCGCAAACGGATAACATATTGCAGTTAACAGAGATTTAAAAGCATGCTGGGGAAACCTTCCAGGAGTACTAGCTAGACCTTTGCAAGGTCAACTGTGGACAACATATTCGAAGAGACACTGCTTTTGGAAAAAAAATATTGTAAACATAACACATTACTTCATTGGCTTTAGGGGACTAATGACCTCAGCAGTTGAGTCCCATAGTGCTCAGAGCCATTCATTGGCTTTAGAAAGACACCTGTCGGTAGTCGCTTTGAGAACACAGCAGTATCGATTTTAATTTGAACGTAAATGTGCTCGGTGCACCATAAATGAGCTTACAAGAATAAAAAGCAGAAATCCAGAGGGATTTGAAAAGAAATGAAACCTGGTGGCACAATATCTCTGCGGCTATTGCAGAGAATTCTACGAACGGTAATAAGGCCCACAGGTAAAGGACTGTGAAGAGTTAACCATGAGTGGTGTACGTTTGCTACGTTTCAGCGGTAGAAACGAAATGGTCGTATTCCACTGCTGAGCGGGAGGCTCCGTCCAGGGAAGTTCGGGAGCCGAGTGCAGGTCTTACTTTAGTCGACGCCACACTGCGCGATTTGGGTGCCGGTGATCAGGACAACACAACACCCAGTCCACGAGCGATGAAAATCTCCAACCCGGCCGGGAATCGAAGCCGGGCCCGCTGCGTGGGAGGCAGGCACGTTACCATCCGGCTAAGCAGGCGGACCGTTTCAGCGGTGATGGGCCAAGACAGAAAAGAGCCGTAAGGTGTGATAGAAACAGACACTCAGTACAACGTGAAGATACGGTTATAGAGCAATTTTAGAGAGACCGAATACCTGCTGACGTCTGGGATAGATCAAGTGTAGACCACAATTTCTTCAAGAGGAGTAACTTTCAAAGCACTGGAGGGTAGTGGGAGCATTATCACACGCAGTGAATCAGACCACATCTAAGAGCAGAGCACAGGTGATTCTTTACTGGTTCGGAGCCCTATCATAAAATGCAGTTGTACTTCGCAGCTCCGAAAGGAGGAATTCTCATAGACAAAATTCTTCACATCTTCGAGGGGAGTGTATAGTGGAGTTTGCAGACAAAAACAAAACTGGTACAATGAGTGCAGCACTAACTACAAACGTCCAGAGATGCAAGCGAATCAAGTGGGGTGATCGGGTGGTATGAATGTATGAAAATGCAATTCCAAGAGAAAAGTCCACAGGAAACATTTCACCACGGAAATTTGGGGCTGTGTGTGGCAGCATTGTCCTACTGAAAAATGCCACCTCGATACTGTCGCTTTAGAGGTAACACATGAGGACACAGGATGCCCTTGACGTACCGTTGTTTTCTCATTTGCCGTGAACTTAAGTCATACCTTATGGCTCCCCAGATTATAACTCCAGGAATAATACTTATGAATCTCTCCAAAACACTGCAAAAAAATGGAACGTTCCCGCAGGCCTCTGCCATACTAACGACGATCATGTAGGATAGTGCAGATTCACGATTCGTCACTGAAGGCAGTGTAACGACATTCACCGGCGATCTATGGTTCTGGGTCGTGACACCACTCCCAACCAAGCCTTTTCTAGCGTGACGTTAACACCAGGCTGCGTGTGGGACGGTAATTCCCTAGTGTGGCTGCTGCCAATCATCAGCCAATGGTGTGGGGCGACACAAAGTGTTGCATGGACGCCACTGGTTTTTCGCGGATGACAGGCGCGGGTGCCTGGTACATCTCCTTTGAGGTGGGCACGCATTTTGGATTGGAACCTTGAAGACGACCACTTCTGGTTTTAAGTTTTCATGCATCCCAGCGTGGAGCCACTATCACATTTGCATGTTTTACAGACAAGGATATTGAAAGAATAGACCAGCAGGTCACAGGGAGACGCACAATGAGGCCCTTTTCAAAGAGTCTTACACGAGTACGTTGCATCTCCGTACCCTTCAAAGTGATCCCTCAACATCTGACGTTGTTCCCACTCTTTAGTTGTCCTACCACGCCTAGTAACAACACTAAACATCAGCAACACTGGTCTGCAACTCTGCTCTTAGGCGTTCTACAAGTCTCTGTGGTCAACTCATTTACATATCCGTCGATAGTGTGCACTTGTACGTAGTTACGAGGGGCGTTGAATAAGATATGCAACACATATAGTTCTTAAAGCATGTTCGTTTTATTCAGGATTCCATTACATGATATTTTTTCTTACTCTTACGGATGCAAAATCCAGTTTTTCAACATTATCTCCTTTGAATGTCACATCCTTACACCACCGTACTGGGAGGGCCTGTATGGCTGCATGGTACCGCTCTACTGATCAACGTCAGAGCCATCGATAACTTCCCCATCACCTCGTATCGGTTTGCGCGGAGTGCAACCTTCATTGGGTCAACCAGATGGAAGTCGGAAGGTGCGAGATCGAGGCTGTAGGTTGGATGAGGAACAGTAGTCGAATAAAGTTTCGTGAGCTCCCTTCGGATGCGTAGACTTATGAGAGGTCTTTCGGTGATTTGGAGAAGGTGAAGGTCGTTTGCACTTACACGGCGAGGAATATACTGAACTTGTTTCTTCAATTTCTTAAGGGTAGCACAACACAGTTCAGGGTTGATCGTTGCACCATGAGGGAGGGCATCAAGGAGAAGGACTTCAGAAGACCTTAGCCATGACATTACGGGCGACTTTATACTTTTTCTTCGGAGGGGGTGGTGTGGCAGCACTCCATGGATTGCAGCTTTGTTTCATCACCTGTCCGACAAAAAATTGTAACGATCAGCCTCGTAACGAGCAAGCACTTCGCAAAATGGTGCTTCGTTGCTGTTTATGGTCTTCCGTTACGTGGCGAGTAACCCTGTGGGCACACAAATTTGAGTACCCCAACTGATGGACGGGTGTGGCAGCACTACTAAAAGAAACCTCCAGTTGAGCAGCGAGGTGTTTGATGGTGATCCGCCTGTCACCTCGAATGAGAGTGTCTGCACGTTCCAGCACTGGAGGAATCACAGCTGTGTGCGAGCATCCAGCATGCGAGAGATCGAACAAGTTCGCACGACCTTGTAGCAATGATGAAAGACATTTCGCCCAACGATACACCACACTTTTGTTGACTCCCAGGTCTCCGTAGACATTCTGCAAGCGGCTATGAATATCTGCTATGGTCTGGTTTTCCGCCAAAAGAAACTCAGTGATAGCTATCTGCTTGAAACACACCTGCGTTGCAGACGCCAGTTTGTAGGCTACGTTTAGCTCTGCCACCAATCGTAGCTTCATAAAACTATAGGGGCTGAAGTGGGAATATTCCACGATGTCCCATAAGAAATCCGCATTTTTTCAGCCGAAACTGGGCGAGAAAAAAATATTTGTTGCATTGCTTATAGAGTGCCCCTCATACATTGACACCTGACCTCGGGTTCTGGGAGCTTCACGTATTTTGACAGGCAGTGCAGGGGTAGCTCGTAGAGACAAATGTTATCTTGGGGGGCTCTGATACCTGCAGGGCAGCAACGATGATGATATAAACGAAAAAGGTGAAAGGAAACAGAGTACGTATACTTGTTTTAGTTGGGAGAAACGGCGTAATCAGTCGTCATAGTTTCCACTATTGTTACCATTGTTCCAAACTTTTATAAAAGAGATTGCGTCGTTTCTTTCCCGCTCATTATCCCTAACACAAGGAGTCGGCTATTCACCGAGACTGTTGGGGGACTGGTAATCACAGTGCCCGCTGTCCTCCCTGTTCCGCCGCGTGACCCTTTCCGGTGGTTCCCCCCCGAACGTTCGCGCGGCGCTGCACGCATGCGCCGTAGTCACGTGTCCACTGGCTGAAGCTGGACCGCCCTCGGTTCCGCACCCGGGAGAAATTCAAAGCACGGAGGCGGAACAAATTGTGCACCGTGTCTGGACGACTGTTGTTGGGCTGCTTCCGGGCCGAGTGGTGGGCCACCCTTAAGCCCGTTTCTTCCGGACAGAAGGGGAGAGGTTCCAGGTGTCTACGCTCTACCTCATATTTACAGTATCCTTTGTGGTGCTTGAGACGGGATTAATGTTTACCTGTAGGAAACGGAAAGTGTTACATCGCGGAGCAAGTATGATACTTTTCAAACTTTGCGGATATGTTAATTACTCATCGTGTATGAAATGATTAAACTTTCTATTCGGGACTGATGACAGAGTATGGAGATTCACATGAAGGGTCAACACCTGGAGGAGATAACCGCCATTCAAGGAAAGTGACCCGCGAGCGGACCAACACCACAAAGAAGTCCTTTTCTGACAGTTCCTCGTCCTGTTCCTGTAATATGGCGACCCTAACGGGCTCGAATACATTCCTGTGTTCGTTACGGAATGCAAGCGGACAGATTCGGTCATCTTGAGGAATTTTTTGCCATGTGTAAAAGGCATCCTGCGTCAGTTCATGAATATTGCTGGCTGGAGTCTGGTATGTGATGAGGCTTCTCAAAATTTAATGGTTATCCATTTGCCTTGAACGAGTATTTCATTATCTGCCGTTTCTGTAAAAGCACTGGTACTATTTTTGATCCTTGTTCTTGTATCATTTGTAAAAATGACTAAAATCTACATCTTCTGACAATGCAAAACGGAGGCTATTTGTGTTCTACGTAATAAAGAGGAGACCCAAAATAGAATCCATTGATGTGCCATGATTAATGGAATATTTCTCATTGCCTGTTTGGATGTCATCTACCTCGTCAACCTCGTCAGTCCAGTCCAAAAAGTTTTGAGACTTACGTGGTTTCAGTGCTTCAGATGTTCTACACAGTCTCGCTCACTGGACTAAAACGCGTACAACGATGAGGAACTGTCAGAAAAGTTCTTCTTTGTGGAGTTGCTCCGCTCGTGGGTAACTTTGCTTGAGTAGCGGTTATCTCTGCAAGGTGTTGACCCTTCATGCCAATCTCCATACTCTGTCATTTTGTGGTAGGTTCGTATTTATAACACCAAGTTTCGGCGCACGTGATAAAAGAACTGTGAGCGTTTGATATTTCACTCAGATAGCGGCAAGTAAGTCTGTCGCTGTGCGAGCATCTGACCTGCGGCACAGGTGCACAGAGCAGGGCTTTCCAGATTTTTCCACTGACGGAACGCTTTGAAAATCCTGGTATTCTGATAGAACTAATTATTTATTTTGAAGATTAATAAATTTTTAACAATGAGAAAATTTGTTTTATTCCATTTTAACCCATATATAAAAACACAAAAATCATAATAAAATCCTTAAAACGTGATCAGTATCATTAAAACTGTGTTCCACGGAATACCAGTGTTCTGCGGAATACTGTTTTGGAAACCCTGGCTTAGAGAGATGTCGTTGGGCAAATTGTTTTTGACTAATCGTGTTGATTCATTTCAGAGCTGTGATCAGTAAGGTAGGCTGTTTGTTAATATTCATTTGTTATTGACTTTATCGCCGGCAGAGGTACTGTCTGATTTCGATGGATTCTAGTTAGATACTAAATATAAACACACGCAAGTTACAGCAGTAATACCATTTTGTCTTTATTATTATTATTTCAGTTAATCACGAATCGGTAGACTGGCAGCGTACAAAAGTAATCTTAAGGCAAAGGGTACACACACGTAAAAGACGTCGGATTTAAAATATAATCAGTGATCAATGTTAATGATACTATAACGTGATGCTGATGGTGTATGAAAATGAGCGTGGTAGTGACAGGGATGGAATTAAGAGTATGGAGCCCTGTAGAATGGCAGGTAGCAACTAAAAGTCAGTGAGGTGGAGTAAGGGAGAGGGAGGAAAATGGAAGGATGGTACGACGTGGTGTTTTGTGACCGGTTTTGAAAATAGGGGTATATCTTGGGTCGGATTTCATCGTTGTGCAGTAGCAATTGGCTGTAATTCCGGCTGTAGAGGACGGATACGGCATGAAGGTTTTTGGAAGATGTAATACGGTTACGATGGAGTAGCACAGTGCATGGGTATGCACTAATGGGTGAGATATTGGGTCTGGGACTGAGTTTTGCGATTGAGGTATTGGATTCGAAGATACTCAAGGAAGAGAACAAGGTGTGAGAAGTGGATGAAGTGGTATACAACACGAGTTGGGGAAGGTAGACGGATGCGGAGATCGAGACTGAGTGCACATATTTCCAGGATTTCAAGAGACTTGTAGAATTTAGGGAAGGTACCTACCCAGGAAACTTTCACGTGAGGCTGGAGCAAATGAGTGATAATAGATTAGGATAATGTTAGATAGATGTTGACCCCAGCTGCGGCCTGTTAGTAATTTTAGTGGCTTCAGTCGATTTCGGGCTTTGTGTTGGAAGGTAAGGAGGTGCGCTTTGCATGTCAGTGTTCTGTTGACGGTCAGTTCTAAATATTTTACTGTGTTAGCAACATGTATCGGTTGGTTATAAATGGAGAGATAAAAGTATTGACAATGGAAACGCTGAGTGGTTAGACCAAAGATGATGGCTTCACTTTTCTGTGTATTTACTTGAATGTCCCTCGTATTGCGCCAATCGACCATGAAAATCAAGTTGCGTTGGAGAGGGTATGTGAGAGTCTGAGGTTCGCCTTCAGTTCTGCCGTTCCTGCTACAAATGGCAACTTTATCACTGGCGAAACGCCTTATTCACAGACGAGTCCAGATATCTTCTGACGCAAGGTGATGGGTGTGATCGTGTGTGGTGACCCGTGGTGAGCGTTAGCTCCGAAATGCAGTCCAGGAAATCGGCAGATTTCTAAAGTTGTGAAATGTTATGTGGAGGCTTCAGTGTTGCAGTCATAAGGAACTTGTTATTGGTCTCCTAACTACCAGATATTTCATCAAACAGGCTCTGTTGGACCGTTTGGTGGGCGCTGCAGCAGCAGTGGCCCCGAATTCCTTCCAGTGCCTGCGACCATATGACAGACGTCAGCAAGGATGTCTTGCGAAGCTTAGACTTCGAAGTAATGGAATCGTCAGCCTTGAGTTCCAACATAGGCTCCTTCGTCATCTACAGAACGTGCTTGATAGATGCGCTCGTGGTCGTCCTGTTCCACCACAGACTTTCCAGGAACTCTCATGGGCTCTCATTGAAGAATGGGAGTGGCTAACACTGGGGGACCTCCATAGACTTACACGAAACACGGCATCAGGTGTTAAGCAGTGACAAATGCTCAAGGAGGGTATAAATGTTATTGAAACTCTAGAAGTCCAGTGAAAAGCGCTCAGCATAATGGGATGGACATTTCCACTTTATTTTCGACACCTGTCAGATATTTAATTTTCTTTATGTAAACGACCGAGGATCTAATGATATTTTCTTCTGCACATAATTAGTAAAATACAAGGTACGAGGGTGAGTCAAATGAAAACCGTAAATTTGTAATAACAAATCGAAATTTCGCACCGTTATCCTGTGAGTTGGTAAGCGTGCTACGAACAGCGTGCAGGACGGCCTGTAGGTGGCAGCATAGTGCAGATGCACACATACAGTCGCAGTATCAGTATAATGATCGCCGCCCACTTGCGACTTGCACCCGGGAAGAACCGCGTTCTGTTATTCGGGTTTTGCGTGGTGAAGGTGTGAAACCTATTGAAATTCATCGACGAATGAATATTAAGTATGGTGATGCATGTTTGTCACAGCAGCAAGTCTACGAATGGAGTAGGAAGTTAATGGTGTGTTAATGGTGCTCCTCGTCCAGGTGAGGAGGCACAGCGAGTTGTGACCGCACAGAACACTGCAGCAGCTGAAGCCATAGTGAAGGAAAACCGTCGACTGACACTGAATGACACTGCAGCATGTTTACAGATTAGTCATGGGTCAGCACGCCACAGTGTGCATGATGTGATCCAGCTTCACAAAGTGTCTGCAACATGGTTGCCACGGTATCTGACTCCAGAAATGAGAGAACGACGTGTTGATGCTTGTGAAGAACTTCTTCGGTGCTTCGGAATGGCGCCATTCATCATCACCGGAAACAAAGAAGTTTCGAAAAGAACCATCAGCAGGGAAGGTTATGCTGATCCTCTTTTGGGACGAAAAAGGCGTCATTTTGGAGCATCACATGCCTAGAGGGACCACTGTCACCAGTGCATCATACACAGCTCTCCTAAAAAATCATCTGCGGCCTGCAATCAAATCAAAGCCACTTGGATTGCTGTCAGCAGATGTCCTTTTGCAACATGACAATGCAAGGCCCCACACTGCCCGTACAACAGTTGCAACAATCACAGACCTGCATTCTGAGTGTCTTCCTCATCCACCATACTCACCAGACCTTGCCCAAAGTGATTTCCATATGTTTGGACCACTCAAAGACGCAATGGGAGGAAAGAAGTTCCGTTCTGATGAAGAGGTACGCCACGCGGTGCATGAGTGGTTTGCTCGGACTACCAAAAGAATTTTTTTCTAAAGGAATTTATGCACTTTCTAAGCGCTGGAAGACTTGCATTGAGCATGGGGGAGATTATGTTGAAAAGTGATACAGCTTTGTACCACTTCTGCACAGTAAAAAATATTTAAAAAAATGTTTAAGGTTTTTATTTGACTCACCCTCGTATACGAGGGTAATCCCAAAAGTAAGGTCTATTTTTTTATAAGTACATAGACCTGTTTATTTCTACAATGATTTACATCAGCTTACAGCTTGAACATTTAGCTATTTTCGACATACTCACCATTTCTGTCGATGCATTTCTGTAGACGCTATGGCAGTTTTTGTAAGCTCATGTAATACCAGCTCGCCACCATGTTGTTCAGAAAGTTATGAACCTCTTCTTTCACCTCGTTGTCGGTGCTGAATCGTTGGGACCACAATTAACGCTGACAGTGAGAGGCACCCACATGCCTTGCTCATACTGTGGCATCAAGCAGTCAGGCCTGCAAGATGAGTGGTCTGCCAAGCGAGTGGATTCATTCTTATTTATCGAGTAACATGAACTCTCGTACTCACAACTAAGTTACAAATTATCCTCCTATATGAATCATACGCAACGGAAACGCACATCTGACTATCAGTAATTTGCAGAACTCTGACTGTTCACAACGCACTGCCAATACCACATTTTTTTTCTTTTATTTAACGGCTTTTATCAACACGTGGCCACCGCACTGAATATGAATGGCGCACACATTATAAATTCGGGACATCATGACAACATACAATTCGAAGGAAAAGTCCACCAATCTTTTACTTTCACTATCTTATTTATTCCGATAAATTCTATAACCGAAACACACAAATTCTATGACCTACAACAATAACACATGAGAAATTCCGCCCAGTGGGCATGGCTTTACATTGGTGAATCTCTATATTATGGTCTCGTAATTATTTAACGCTACAGTGCACTTTCTGGATAGGATGGTGGATCTTTTATTATGCCTCACACTTCGACTCTCACAATCATCATCAATAAACTTTCCTCCAGACCGAGCGGTACCGAAGGAACAAGCATAACCCACTAATCTTTTGAAACTACCTTGCTACTCTCCCATGCAAACCACACACACCCAAATTACATGACATACACCACACTACAACATGAAATACAACATAGGCAATAGTCACAACATTATCACTTTCAGCTTTCCCACTTCAATTAATATTTATCCCAGTTTCACACGGCACTGCCCCACTTCGTAATTCTACTTTCCTACTATGAACTCTGGAGATATATGCACATCTTCCTGCGCAATGCAAGCCAAGTGGCGTTGCTGGATAGACGGCTGACTCACCTTGTTTCTCTCTCAGAGTGTCGTAGTTTGAATCAAGCGTCACACGGAATCATATCACGCAAAGTAATATTAAGAACATATACATATACTGATACCATGGACGAGTACTTCACTTTATCCTTTGTCTCATACACAGATTGAGACTCACACAGTACTCACCACGTGGAAGTACTCGTCTCTAATTTCAAGTCCTGCACACGCCATTTCTTAAATATTTCAACTTATGGTACACACGCTATTTCTTAAATATTTCAACTTATTGTACATTCGCTAGTAATTCAGCTTATCTTAAGCACACGGAAGTATTTCAACTCCTTGCTACACGTGGTTTCATTGTGACCGTTGGTCACTTCCGACGATTACGACAACCCTATTAATATTACCTGCCTGACATTTAATTCTCCCCACAAAAGTTCCTGACATAGAGAAATTATTATTTCAAACTACTCTTAAATATTCCACATGCATACCATGTCTCCACCCTTTTGTCTCTACGGAGCACAACTAAGACAGGTCTTAACAGCACAAGGTCCAGCGGCAGAGTGCTGAAACATGGGCGTTATTCAGCACCTCTCGCACCTCTGCTGAAGAGGGGAGCACCTTGCTACCGTATTGGTCATCCACATTTCAGGCGCTCAAAGCTCAGGTAAAATTTCATCTCTTTGGTCCCACCAAAGGTGGCCAAAGGATCGTCTCAAAGATGGTCATATATTCACATTCACTATCTGCGGTTAGCAGACGACCATACATTCATTCATTTCACAGATCTCACCAAACTGGATGTAGGTATTTACTTTGTGGGAGTGCACATGTGATCAATTAAATAAATAAATTGTCATTCTTTCCCACACTGGTTTCCGGCTCCGCTGTATTAATTGAAATTGAGTTATTTTACAAAAAAATGTGTTGTTCTGACAAAAATAGTGAAGTATGTTGTACATATTTTCAATGTCGGGTGGTACTGTACCCTTTCAACAGGTACTGTGAGACTCTCGAAAAACTCAAACGGGCAATTCAGAACCAGAGAAGAGGAATGTTGAGCAAGGGCGTACACATTCTCCATGACAACGCTCGCCCACACATCGCTCGGCAAACCGTTGCTCTCCTGGAACAGTTTCAGTGGAACATAATCACCCACCCACGCTATAGTCCTGACTTGGTGCCCAGTGACTATCCCCTGTTCCCTAGGTTAAAAGGAAATTTGGCCGGAAAGCGATTGAGCTCCGACGACGAGATGAAAGAAGAGGTTCATAACTTTCTGAACAGTATGGCGGCGAGCTGGTATGACACGGGCGTACAAAAACTGCCACAGCGTCTACAAAAATGTATCGACAGAAATGGTGATTATGTCGAAAAAAAGCTGTAAACTGATGTAAACCATTGTAGAAATAAAAAGGTCTATGTACTTATAAAAAATAGGAGGCCTTACTTTTGTGATTATCATCGTAATTTGGTAACATAGTCATCAGTTATTGTTCAGTCTAGTGTGGCAGACGCCCAAAGTGATGTCCCCCGAATTCTTTTGAGCAGTGTATTTAGAGAGTCTATAATACTGTTAGCGAGCACCGCTCGCTATATCTTTTGTTTTGTCGTGTGTGTGTGTGTGTGTGCGAGAGCCTGTTTTCAGAGAGCGGCGAGCTTATTTCGAGCCACTGCAGGCGGTGCAACACACAACGACGTGAAGAGAACACGCTACTGCGGACGGTGGCGGAGTGTCCCGAAACACCGGTAAGACGATACCTCGGCCCGACAACTGCCGGCCTGTCGCGACATTAGTTCAGTGGCGCAGGGAGACGCGAGGACCCCAACCGGTGGCCGGCCTGGTGAACGAACTCCGCCGGCCGGAAGCCGGTGACGGCTATATTTAAGCGGCAGCGCGGCGGGCGCTGGCACCTGTTCCGCCCACGTCAGCCCGCGGGCCGGCACTTCACTCGCGCTGCCCACTCTGGCGTGGCGCCAGGGAGCGTCATGCTCGCCTCTTTTCTGCCCGCTCAAAGACCGATACTCCCTGATTCAGAGGCGTGCCTGCTCAGGGTGAACGCCAGCATCGTCCCATTCAGCGCTTCCAGATCGTAACGTGAAACAGGCTGGCTGGGGACGAACTGCCAAGTACGTTTAAACGTAGCCATGTAGCCACTAGTAATATATATCCAGGAACAGATACGACTGCTGGGGCAAGGGACGTAACGACAACCCCTAAACAAATTTTACTAAAAGCGCTGACACTTTTACACACACTACTGGCCATTAAAATTGCTACACCACGAAGATGACGTGCTACAGACGCGAAATTTAACCGATAGGAAGAAGATGCTGTGATATGCAAATGATTAATTAGCTTTTCAGGGCATTCACACAAGGCTCATTCGGGAGGACGACGGTTCAGTCCCGCGTCCGGCCATCCAGATTTAGGTTTTCCGTGATTTCCCTAAATCACTCCAGGCAAATGCCGGGATGGTTCCTCTGAAAGGGCACGGCCGACTTCCTTCCCCATCCTTCCCTAATTCGATGAGACCGATGACCACGCTGTCTGGTCTCTTTCCCCACACAACCAACCAACCACACAAGGCTGGCGCCGGTGGCGACACCTACAACGTGCTGACATGACCAAAGCTTCCAACCGATTTCTCATACACAAACAGCAGTTGACCGCCGTTGCCTGGCCAAACGTTGTTGTGATGCCTCGTGTTAAGGAGGAGAAATGCGTACCATCACGTTTCCTACTTTGATAAAGGTCAGATTGCAGCCTATCGCGATTGCGGTTTATCGTATCGCGTCATTGCTGCTCGCGTTGCTCGAGATCCAATGACTGTTAGCAGAATATGGATTCGGTGGGTTCAGGAGGGTAACACGGAACGCCGTGTTGGATCCCAACGGCCTCTTATCACTAGCAGTCGACAGGCATCTTATCCGCATGGCTGTAACGGACCCTGCAGCCACGTTTCGATCCCTGAGTCAACAGATGGGGACGTTTGCAAGACAACAACCATCTGCACGAACAGTTAAAAAATGGTTCAAATGGCTCTGAGCACTATGGGACTTAGCATCTGTGGTCATCAGTCCCCTAGAACTTAGAACTACTTAAACCTAACTAACCTAAGGACATCACACACATCCATGCCCGAGGCAGGATTCGAACCTGCGACCGTAGCAGTCGCCCGTTTCCGGACTGAGCGCCTAGAACCGTTAGACCACCGCGGCCGCCACGAACAGTTTGACGACGTTTGTAGCAGCATGGACTATCTGCTCGCAGACCATGGCTGTCGCTACCCTTGACGCTGCATCACAGACGGGAGCGCCTGCGATTGTGTACTCAAAGACGAACCTGGGTGCAAGAATGTCAAAACGTCATTTTTTCGGATGAATACGGGTTCTGTTTACAGCTTCGTGATGGTCGCATTCGTGTTTGGCGACATCGCGGTGAACGCACATTGTAAGCGTATATTCGTCATCGCCCTACTGGCGGTCACCCGGCTTGATGGTACGGGGTGCCATTGGTTACACGTCTCGGTCACCTCTTGTTCACGTTGACGGCAGTTTGAATAGTCGAAGTTACATTTCAAATGTGTTACGACCCGTAGATCTACCCTTCATTCGATCCCTGCGAAACCGTACATTTCAGCACAACGGCATGTTGCAGGTCCTGTACGGGCCTTTCTGGATACAGAAAATGTTCCACTGCTGCCCTGGCCAGCACATTCTCCTGATCTCTCATCAACTGAAAACGTCTGGTCAATGGTGGGCGAGCAACCGGCTCGTCACAATACGCCAGTCACTATTCTTGATGAACTGCGGTACCGTGTTGAACTGCATGGGCAGCTGTACCTGCACACGCCATCCAAGCTGTTTGACTCAATGCCCAGGCGTATCAAGGCCGTTGTTACGTCCAGAGGTGGTTATTCTGGGTACTGATTTCTCAGGATCTATGCACCCAAATTGCGTGAGAATGTAATCACATGTGAGTTCTAGTATAATATATTTGTCTAATGAATACCCGTTTATCATCTGCATTTCTTCTTGGTGTAGCAATTTTAATGGCCAGTAGTGTAATTTAATTTCCATTTATTACTTTGCAATTTACCACGGGCATTCAATAGACAATGGAACGTATTTCTTTTGTCGGCTAGTTTCCGTTGACAACATGCTGAATTTTCGTGGAATATTCCCCTATAATTCTATGAAGCTCCAATAGGTGGCAGCACTTTACGTAGCCATCAAGATCTCGTCTGTAACGGAGTTAGGTTGCAGGCAGAGAGCTGTCATTGAGTTCCTTTTGGCGGAAAACCAGAGCTTCACAGATATTCACAGATGCTTGCATAATGTCTGTGGAGACCTGGCAGTGAACAAAAGCGCGTCGAGTCGTTGCTCGGGGCGCCTGTCATAATCGCCACGAGATCGCACGTACCAGTCTGATCTCCCATGTGCTGTCTGGCTGCACACAATTGTTGACTCCAGCAATATTCGAACGTGTGGACACTCTCATTCGAGGTGATCGACGGATCTCAGTCGAACACCACGCTGCACAACGGGACGGCTCTGTTGGCAACACTGACACACTCGTCCACCAGTTGGCGTTCTCAGAGGCTTTAGATCAGCTGGTAAAATAATCAAAATATTTGCTTCATGCATATTGAAGCCGTTTCTTAGTCGCTGACACCTCTAACAATGGATAACGAAGATCACTTTTTTCCTCTGGTGTTCCAGGTATGACATCACTATCCTTCTGAAATTGTGATGGACTATTTGTTCTTAGTTTCATGACCGAATAAATTTATTTTCAAAGTGGAGTAAAAATACCTAACTCCTTGAAGAGGTACCTGCAAAATGACAACGGAACACGTCATATTATGCGTACTATTTACTTTCTTCGTACTGAATACTTACATTCTAAGTGATGAGTTACTCTAGAAAATTATTCTGTAACACATTACTGAGCGGAAATTGACATTTACGTTTAAGGAATACGAATGATTCGAAATTGAACCATGTTGCACTTCTTTCGTAGTGCCTCTCTGGTCTTTAAAATTTTCTCTCTTTCTAAGATTGTTTCAGTTATTTAGCACAACAGAAAAATTCTAAATTGTGTCAGAATATAAAGCCTCTGCGTACAGTGTTGCCTGAGGGCAGCGGTGTCTTGATTCCCACGTCCCATCCACAGTATCCGTGCCTGAGTACAACCTACCAGCATGAACATGTTTACGTTTAAAAATGTTTGGTATTTCATCCCCAGTTAGCCCGTTTTAGGCTACGATCTTGAGAGAGCTGAACAGGACGATCCGACAGTCCAACTTTCACAGGCGCGTAACTAAATCCGAGAGTATCGGTCTTTGAGTGGAGAGCAAAGATATGCGCGTGATGCGCACTCATGCCGACCCAGAATGGGCAGTAAGAGTGAAGGGCGAGCAAACTGACTTGGGCGGACTCGGTGTAAATTATAGATCTTTCAAACTTTTGAGAGTTTGTTGGTATTATAATTCGGAAAACAACTGCGTGACGCAGAAGCTTATCGAAATTTTGGAAAAATGCGTTTCAGGTGAAGCGTATGTCTGAAATTCAGTTCTTGGAATTTATGCCGAAGCACTGTGCTGAGTTCGGGTGTAAACGAGTTATTTAAAATGTTTTAACCCTAACACACTATTATCGTTTCTAAGATGTTAGGCAAATACAGCTTCTTGAAAGTGACGGTGATGGCAAGTCACAGTTAGGAGGGGCATGGGGGTGAGAAAGAGCAGTAACAAACGGCGCCACCACACCCCAGAACAGAACCTCTGGTCTGCATCTGTCTAAGTAGGTTTCAGCTAATAAGGAAGTAGAGAACGAAACCTTAGCTAGTGGCTTTTCGTTAATTTTTATCTCTTTCAATTCGTCAGCTGTGTGGACACTCTCATTCGAGGTGATCGACGGATCTCAGTCAAACACCACGCTGCACAACGGGACGGCTCTGTTGGCAACACTGACACACTCGTTCACCAGTTGGTGTTCTCAGAGGCTTTCGATCAGCTGGTCAAATAATCAAAATATTTGCTTCAAGCATATTGAAGCCCTTTCTTAGTCGCTGACAGTTCCAATAATGGGTAACGAAGATCACTTTTTTCCTCTGGTGTTCCAGGTATGACATCACTATCCTTCTGAAGTTGTGATGGACTATTTGTTCTTAGTTGTCGCAACAGGTGCCTGGGTCATGCAACCTTGGTGATTATGTAAGTAGGCTGTTTAGGTTTTTATGATGGTAACGAAACGTAGTGCTCTGAATGAAAATCGCTGAGTGCGCTGCGTGCAGTCTGTGGCTGGTTGGACTCATTGTTGGAATATTCGCTTGTGTAGTGTTGGGCAGTTGGATGTGAACAGCGCGTAGCGTTGGGCAGTTGGATGTGAGCCGCCAGCAGTGGTGGATGTGGAGAGGAATTGCCAGAGTTTTGAGAAGTTACTATAAGCGGACGATCTGGAGGTGTGTCCCTCAGAAAAAGGAAATTTGTAAAGATGGATGTCAGGAATTGATAGATACATGTACGATGATTTTTGAACGCTGTTAAGGTAAATACATAGTTTCTTCTCTATCAAAATCTTTCACTTGCTAACTATGCCTAACAGTAGTTAGTGCCTTCCGTAGTTAGAATCTTTTATTTAGCTGGCAGTATTGGCGCTCGCTGTTTTGCAGTAGTTCGAGTAACGAAGACTTTTGTGAGGTAAGTGATTCATGCAAGGTATAGGTTATTGTTAGTAAGGACATTATTTTCTAGGGGTTATTAAAAATCAGATTACGTTGAGCTAAAAAAATATTGTGTGAGTTTAGTGATGATCAGAATAAGTAAAGAGAGGACTGTCTGAGTACGTTCAGTTTTACTCAGCTGGTTTTGTATCAAATAACTAAGAGTTTTTCCGGCACTGTCATTCCTAATTTTCAAAGGGGACGTTTCGACTGCTATTCATAGAGTATGAAGGCTGGGGTTTGCACGCCAGTATCGCAACCGGACGCCCACTCAGTGGCGGCAGATGGCCTTTTCAGATGAATCACGTTTTATGCTCCAACGTAAAGATGGCCGTCGGCTTGTACGACATGTACCGTCGGAAAGCAAACACCCCCTGCAACAATCGCCTTAAGGGTCCAACTGAGGAGGCTTTATAGTCTTGGGGAATGTTTTCGTGGCACTCTCTGCGTGGTCTAGTGATTCTGGAAGGCACAACAGATTAACACAAGTATGCGTACATCTTTGGGGACCGTGGTTTTACTCGGCACGATGGGATCTACTAGCCAGACAATGCAACGTGTCATACAGCTCATAGTGTACGCGCGTATTTCGGAGAGCACCAGGATGAATTTACCGTACTCCCCTGGCCACCAAACTCTCTGGATGTAAATCCACTTGAGAATCTGTGGGACCACCTCGATCGGGTTGCGAGCGCCATGGATCCTCAACCGAGAAGCCTGGCGGCACGGGAGTGGGCCTTGCGCCATATCCGTGTTAGTGCACCTTCCAGAACTTCATTAACTCTCGTCCCGCACATCTCGCAGCTGTCCTCGCTGCCAAAGGTGTTTATTCAGGCTCTAGGCAGATGGTCACATTAATGGGACTGGGGAGTGTATGACATACAGGTTGAACAGAAAAATGACATATTTTGGCATGGCTATCAAAAAATATATTCTGCAGCTGAGATGCAATAAAATGTTAGGTAGAATACATACACAGGTCCGATGCTACATATTACATTACAGTACATTAAGTTACTGGTAGACTTCATATGTGTAATTAGCCATAGGAGTTGCCATCCGGGCCAAATATCTCACGAAATAAGCGTCAAACGAAAAAACTACAAAGAACGAAACTTGTCTGGCTTGAAGGGGGAAACCAGGTGGCGCCGTGTTTGGCCCGCTAGATGGCGCTGCCATAGGTCAAACGGATATCTACTGCGTTTTTTTAAATAGGAACCCCCATTTTTCATTACACATTCGTGTAGTACGTAAACAAATATGAATGTTTTTGTTGGACCACTTTTTTCGCTTTGTGATAGATGGCGCTGTAGTAGTCACACACGCATGGCTCACAATTTTAGACGAACAGTTGGTAACAGGTAGGTTTTTTAAAATTAAAATACAGAACGTACTTACGTTTGAACATTTTATTTCGGTTGTTCCAATGTGATACATGTACCTTTGTGAGCTTATCGTTAATGACAACGCATGCTGTTACAGTGTGATTACCTGTAATTACCACATTAATGCAATTAATGCTCAAAATGATGTCCACCAACCTCAATCCATTTGGCAATACGTGTAACGACATTCCTCTCAACAGCGAGTTGTTCGCCTTCCGTAATGTTGGCAGATGCATTGAAAATGCGCTGACGCATGTTGTCAGGCGCTGTCGGTGGATCACGATTGCAAATATCCTTCAACTTTTCCCACAGAAAGAAATCCGGGGACGTCAGATCCGGCGAACTTGCGGGCCATAGTGTGGTGCTTCGACGACCAGAGCACCTGTCATGAAATATGCTATTGAATACCGCTTCAACCGCACTCGAGCTATGTGCCGGACATCCATCATGTTGGAAGTACGTCGCCAATCTGTCATGCAGTGAAACATCTTGTAGTAGCATCGGTAGAACATTACGTAGGAAATCATCATACGTTGTACCACTTAGATTGCCATCGATAAAATGGGGGCTAATTATCCTTCCTCCCATAATGCCGCAAAATCCATTAACCCGCCAAGGTCACTGATGTTCCACTTGTCGCAGCCATCGTGGATTTTCCGTTGCCCAATAGTGCATATTATGCCGGTTTACGTTACCGCTGTTGGTGAATGACGCTTCGTCGCTAAATGGAACGCCTGCAAAAAAAGCGGTCATCGTCCCGTAATTTTTCTTGTGCCCAGTGGCATAACTGTACACGACGTTCAAAGTCGTCGCCATACTGTTCCTGGTGCATAGAAATGTGGTACGGATGCAATTGATGTTGATGTAGTATTCGCAACACCGACGTCTTTGAGATTCCCGATTCTCGCGCAATTTGTCTACCACTGATGTGTGGATTAGCCGCGACAGCAGCTAAAACACCTACTTGGGCATCATCATTTGTTGCAGGTCGTGGTTGACGTTTCACATGTGGCTGAACACTTCCTGTTTCCTTAAATAACGTAACTACCCGGGGAACGGTCCGGACCCTTGGATGATGTCATCCAGGATGCCGGGCAGCATACATAGCACACGCCCGTTGGGCATTTTGATCACAATAGCCATACATAAACACGATATCGACCTTTTCCGCAGTTGTTAAACGGTCCATTTTAACACGGGTAATGTATCACGAAGCAAATACCGTCCGCACTGGAAGAATGTTACGTGATACCACGTACTTATACGTTTGTGACTATTACAGCGCCATCTATCATAAAGCGAAAAAAGTTGTCCAACTAGAACATTCATATTTCTTTACGTACTACACGAATATGTGATAAAAAATGGGGGTTCCTATTTCAAAAAACACAGTTGATATCCGTTTGACCTATGGCAGCGCCATCTAGCGGGCCAACCATAGCGACATTTGGTTTCCCCCTTCAAGCTAGACGAGTTTCGTGAGATATTTGGCCCGGCCGCTATCAATGGACCACCCTGTATATGTATTACGTATTTTTATTACGAGTACTTTACGATTTCCAGTGTCTCAGCACTGATGATCAAAATATCATGATCACTGCCCAGCGTAAGACTGAAATCCGCCTGGTGACTTTTCAGGGAAGAACACGGTGAGAGAAACTGTACAAGCGGAACAGAGACGAATAAGCAATCTTCCTAGCGACAGTACGTTCGGCAGATGGGGAGATCCACCGACAGAGAAAGACTTTGTCAAAGACAGCCTGTTGTGAACCTGAGCCTGGAGACGATCACCTCGGAAACGACGGAGATGGTCGGCTGTTCGCCCGCTATTGCCAAACGCATCTACGGAATGTGGTTGTAGAACGGCGAATCCACGAGTAGGCGACAAGTGACGAACATGTACGCCTCATCATCATAGCTGAGAGGGGGAAATTTATCCCCTCTTCAGCAGGATAGGCGATGATCTGTACAGATCTGACACAGAGTACAATATTGGTGCTGAAAGAAGTGTTTTAGGAGCACACCGTTCATTTCTGAACATGGGGATCGGAAGCAAACGACCCCGTGTCCCCACGTTAACTCAACTTAATCGTCCATTGCGGTTGCAAGGGGCACAGAATCATCAAGGTAGGAACGTGGATCGGTAGAAACGCGTCACCTAGTGGGATGAATCACGTGCACTATCTCGATTGTCACTTACGGATACACTGTCATCCGGGCGAATACCCGCTTGAAACTTGGATCACAAAAAGGACTCAGGCCGGAGGCAATATTATGCAATGGAGAACATTCACCAGGGCTTGCAAGGGACTTACGGTAATATTCGAAGGCACCAAGACAGTTGTGGACCATTTGAACATCACTGCGGACCACTTTCAGCCCTTAATGCTTGATTTCTTTCCCAACGGTCAAAGCGTCTTCTAGCAGGATGACTGTCGAAAGACAGAGGCGTACTGCAGTGATTTGAGGAGCAGGATAATGAACTCAAGTCGATGTCTTGACCAACAAATCTGTGTGATCTTAACCCAATGGGATACACCTGGTACACGGTGTGATATCAGCTACTATCGGCCCGTAATTTAAGGGAACTTCGTGACCTGTGCATAGACGTATGGTGCAACCTACCAAGCACTTGCCGGACCATGCTATGCAAAGTCGCTACTGTATTGCGTTCCAAAGTTGCACTTACACGCTATTAAGTAGACAGTCGACATCTTTAGATTTATGACACTGGTGAGCCTAACATTATGACCACTTGTTTAATTGATTATTTGTCCGTCTTTGGAACGAACTGCAACACTGATTCTGCGTGTGAGGGATCCGACTGTTTGTTGGTAAGTTTGTAGGAGGTATGTGGCGTTAGATGTCTACGCACAAGTCATGTTATTCGCGTAAATAATAGGTCGCTGATGTGCGTACGCGGTGATGGTTCCCGATAGCGACCCAGATGGATTCCTTAGGATTTAGATCAGCCGAATTTGGTAGCCGAGACATCAACGTGAGAGCACTATAATGCTCCTCACAACACTGTAGCACGATTCTGGCTCCGTGGCATGGACAATTATACAGCTAAAAGATGAATTCTTCGTCGGGGAAGACATCAGGCATGAAGGGATGCACGTGATTCGCAGCTGTCATCGTCTTCGAGTAGTGCCACAGGTCCGCTATAAGCTCACGAGAATGTCTTCCATAGCATAATACTGCTCCCACCAGACTATGTCCGTGACGTGATGAACATTTCTAGCCGCAGTTCAACTCGATGACGGTGTTTATGGGGACGACACGTTTCCATTGATTGGCGGTCGAATCCCGATGGTCCTCTGCTCACTGCAATCGTAATTGACGTCGTTGGGTCAACATGTGAAAACGTAGGGGTGATTTGCTGTGGAGCTCCATGTTCAGAAAGGTACGATGAACGATGTGCTCCGAAACACTTGTATGAGCACGATTGTGCTCTTTCGGCAGACAAGCCACGGATCGCCATCTGTCCCACTTTACTGAGCAGACAAGCCTCCGAACCCAATGTTCTGGAAAACGTCGTGGACGTCCAAGCATTCAGCGTCTAGTGGTAGTTTCACTGTCCTTGTACCACCTTCCGTAGGTGCTCACGACAGTAGTAAAAGAACATTTGACCAGCTTCGCTGTGTACGATATATTCGTTCACAGACTGTGTGTGATAATAATCATCTGCCCTATGTCAAAGTCACATTCTGCAAGCGCCTATGAATATCTGCGATGCTCTGGTTTTCTGCCAAAAGAAACTCAGTGACATCTGTTTGCTGGGAAAGCACCTCCATTATAGACGCCAATTTGAAGGCTACATAAATTTCTGCCACCTATTGGAACTTCATGAAACTATAGGGACAGAGTCGGGATTATTCCACGATATCCCGCAACGAAGTCTACATCTTTGTCCAACCGAAACTGGCCTAGAAAAGAATGCGTTGCACTACGTGTTGAACACTTCACGCATTTTACGATTTTTGTAAGTAAAGTAACGTTTGTACATCGTCTGCTTTCCTCACTTATTTTTTGTAATGCATCTTCATTTCTTTCTCTGTCTCTAAATTTCATTTTAAGCGTGGTTCTGTAGCGGAATACTCTAAACAGTAGCTCATATTTTTATGTAGAACTGCATTTTCATTTTGCCTGTATGACCAATTTTGATGTTCTTTCCCGAGAAATTTCGGACACTTCCATTACTGTCTTTCAAGGCATTTCGTCCTCACATTTTCGTTTATGAGGTCAAACTTTACACCAAAATGTCTTGTACTTCATCACATTGCGAACATACATTTGTTTTAAAATTCATTGATATCTGGACATAAACCATGCAGCCAGCCATCGTGTGTTTTATGCAAGTACATACATTGTGTGTTTCCTCATAATACAGGGTGTCCACAGAGGAATACCCCACTTCCAGGGCTATATTTTAACAGCCCAGTTTAAACTACTTGCAACAAATCATACATCATACTGGAGATAACTAACCTAATTTTTCTTATAAATCTTCCATTTGTGCATCTTTAACAGTACGTCACACATACAACATAAAATCCAATTTTTTCCACACTTTGGTTTACAAGTATGGAGTAATGGAAGCAACAGCCTCTTCAGTTTTGTTTCTCAAATCTGGCAAACCATTACGTAATGGTAGAATATACACACGAACTTTTATAAAGCCCCAAACGGAAAATTCACATGGTGTGATGTAAGGTGAACATGGAGACCAGCGAAAAACAGCTCTCTCTTTTTGGCCATTATGATCTATCCACCGGTCAGGGACTTCGACGTTCAACCCCTCTTTCAACCAAGAGACGGCACTGGGTATGGGCTCCATCTTGTCGTCAAATAAAGTTCTCGTCTTCACCTTCTAATTGGGAAAAGAGCCATTTTTGCAACATATTCAGATAAACCACAATGTTACAGTAACTAGAGCGAAAAAAAAATTAAAGAAAAATGGTCCATATACTTGGCGTAGGGACACAGAGCAGAAATGTTTACTTCTGAGGAATCTCTTTGATACTCTACAGGTTCATGAGGAAATTCTGATCTTCAGATATGAACATTAAGGGGACTTACAGTCCCACTTAGATGAAAAGACGCCTTATCAATGAAAGCCACACGATCAAGAAAGTCATCTTCCCACTGAAACACTTCACTTGCAGAGTTGTAACACACACCATATTGATCTGGCTTTGAAGTGTGAACCAACTGCAACCAGGATGGTCGCAGGTGAAAACGTTTTCTTAAATCTCGCACATTTTCGTCTTTGGCAACTGAAGTTTCCGAACAGACTTGTTAGGACACTGAGGGTAGGTTGCTCTGACACGGAAAAGTTCTCTTCAGACTCCTTGCGTCGTTTTCTGACTTTTCCTTTGCTCAGATATCCGGTCGTTTCGATTTGACTGTGCAATCAGTGGATGCTTTTCCACATGGAGGGTCACAATTAAACTTTAAGCGAAAAGAACTGAAATTACGAATGCACTCTCAACAAAATACAGAACACAAAACGCTTTACTCTGAGAAACCGCCATTTTGCGTATTTGTGTATGTATCGCTGCAAGCGGGAAAACAACAAAGCATTACTCGAGCATGAGCTTCTCTTAAACTGTTAGAGCTACTATTTAATTGTGATGCTGAACCAACACTCTACAGCGCTTGGTGTTGATACTATGAAAACTTAGGACTGGGACATTCTTTTATGGACAGCCTGTATAAAAAACGCAATCAGAAGCGTAACTACTGACGTGGGGGCCCCGGGGAAAACATCTAACCCAGGTCCGCCTTTCTTCTCTCTCGAAGCCTGCCTACTTTCCTTGTCCCAACTCTGCAAAACATCCCTCATACCTTATCGCCCACATCCATCCCTCCAGTACCTTCCTGCACTCCTCAACACCACACGACTATCCTGTGTCAGAAAGCGAAATACGTAACAAAACTCTTTTTTTTAAAAAAAAAACCTTTATTGTATATCTAATACTTTAGTCAAACGAAGTACGATGTTAACAGTACTTTTCCTGGTGCACGAATACTAGAAACAGCTATTCGTACACATGTCATTAATTACAGCAAATACTGCACTCTGTCCAAGTTAAATTTTAATAAAATACAAAAACAAAATTTGTTTTTACATTTACTGGATTGGTTCAAAAATGGTTCAAATGACTCTGAGCACTATGGGACTTAACTGCTGAGGTCATAAGTCCCCTAGAACTTAGGACTACTTAAACCTAACTAACCTAAGGACAACATACACTGTAAGTAGGCTGTTTATGTTTTCTTATTGGCAACGTTACGTAGCGCTCTGTATGAAAATCACTGGCTGTGCTGTGTGCAGTCTGTGGCTAGTTTGCATTGTTGTCTGCCATTGTAGTGTTGGGCAGCTGGATGTGAACAGCGCGTAGCGTTGCGCAGTTGGAGGTGAGCCGCCAGCAGTGGTGGATGTGGGGAGAGAGATGGCGGAGTTTTGAAATTTGTAAGACTGGATGTCATGAACTGCTATATATATTATGACTATTAAGGTAAATACATTGTCTGTTCTCTATCAAAACCTTTCATTTGCTAACTACGCCTATCAGTAGTTAGTGCCTTCCGTAGTTTGAATCTTTTATTTAGCTGGCAGTAGTGGCGCTCGCTATATTGCCGTAGTTCGAGTAACAAAGATTTTTGTGAGGTAAGTGATTTGTGAAAGGCATAGGTTAGTGTTAGTCAGGGCCATTCTTTTGTAGGGATTATTGAAAGTCAGATTGCGTTGCGCTAAAAAATATTGTGTCAGTTTAAGCACAGTCTTGTATAAATTGTTCAAAGGGGACGTTTCATATGATTTTTTTTTTTAGTGTTCAAAAGTCATAACGTATATAGCAGTTCATGACATCCTGGCAGGGTCGCCATATGAAATGTCCCCTTTGAACAATTTATACAGGACTGTGCTTAAACTGACACACAATATTTTTTAGCGCAACACAATCTGACTTTCAATAATCCCTACAAAAGAATGGCCCTGACTAACATTAACCTATACCTTTCACAAATCACTTACCTCACAAAAATCTTCGTTACTCGAACTACTGCAATACAGCGAGTGCCACTACTGCCAGCTAAATAAAAGATTCAATCTACGGAAGGCACTAACTACTGATAGGCATAGTTAGCAAATGAAAGATTTTAATAGAGAACAGACAATGTATTTACCTTAATAGTCATAATACATATAGCAGATCATGACATCCAGTCTTACAAATTTCAAAACTCCGCCATCTCTCTCCCCACATCCACCACTGCTGGCGGCTCACCTCCAACTGCGCAACGCTACGTGCTGTTCACATCCAGCTGCCCAACACTACAATGGCAGACAACAATGCAAACTAGCCACAGACTGCACACAGCACAGCCAGTGATTTTCATACAGAGCGCTACGTAACGTTGCCAATAAGAAAACATAAACAGCCTACTTACAACACATCCATGCCCGAGGCAGGATTCGAACCTGCGACCGCAGAGGTCGCGCGGCTCCAGACTGTAGCGCCTAGAACCGCTCGGCCACATTTACTGGATTCAGAAACTAATCATTTATTAGTCATTGCAGTTTATTAATTTTACTGATTTCTAGTTTTTGGTAGAGTTTTTAGCTGTCTTCAGATCAGGATAATTTTTTCTGTGTACAAACGCCACGGCCCAGTGAAACATTAATTGAACTATGCAAGTTGCACAAAATTTATGTCGATGTGTCCTGCCACACAGAAATTATTTCATCCTTATCTGGAGATGGCTGACAACTTCAACCTAAACTAGTAACCAATAAAAATAATAAATTGCGATCTTGACTACTAAAGGATTTCTTTAGAATCCTATAAGTTTTAATAATTACAGATTGCGTATCTCCAATTTGACCAGGTCAAGTAACAACACAAACAATTTTTTGTTGATAATCTGGAACAAAATCAATTTGGAAGGGTTTTTAATTGGTGATGTAAGAAGCTGCAATCTTTCTGGGGTGGGGGAGAAAAGGTGACCTGATCACCTGGAATGCAGCGCCGAGTCTCCTACGCTGACGGCACGTGTGGGGGTGGTGGCATTCCTGGCGGCCAGTGGATCGCGGGCCGTGACGTAGAGGTCGGTGCTGCCAGCGCCGGTTCCGGCGGCATTGTCACAGGGAAGGCCGGCGCCGGCGCGTCTTGTGTCTCCCACGCAGAGCCTGCCAGCGCGGCATTGCGCACTCTGACGTCGTGCGGAGGCCGCGACGTTGCGCAGGTCGTTCCGTGCCAAGCGACACACGATCCGGAAACCCGTCCCAGGGCTGCCAACCACGGCCAGAGGCAGTGTAGGAACTCATGCAGAAAGCGACTCTGTTACGGTTTTCTTCTGTTTTAGTGGGGCTTAGGGCTTGGAAGAGCAGTTGAACGGAATGAACAGTGTCTTGAAAGGAGGATATAAGATGAGCATCAACAAAAGCAAAACGAGGATAAAGGAATGTAGTCGAATTAAGTCGGGTGATACTGAGGGAATTAGATTAGGAAATGAGATACTTAAAGTAGTAAAGGAGTTTTGCTATTTAAGGAGTAAAATAACTGATGATGGTCGAAGTAGAGAGGATATAAAATGTAGACTGGCAATGGCAAGGAAATCGTTTCTGAAGAAGAGAAATTTGTTAACATCGAGTATAGATTTAAGTGTCAGAAAGTCGTTTCTGAAAGTATTTGTATGGAGTGTAGCCATGTATGGAAGTGAAACATGGAGGATAAATAGTTTCGACAAGAAGAGAATAGAAGCTTTCGAAATGTGGTGCTACAGAAGAATGCTGAAGATTAGGTGGGTAGATCACATAACTAATGAGGAGGTATTGAATAGAATTGGGGAGAAGAGGAGCTTGTGGCACAACTTGACTAGAAGAAGGAAATCGGTTGGTAGGACATGTTGTGAGGCATCAAGGGATCACCAATTTAGCATTGGAGGGCAGCGTGGAGGGTAAAAATCGTAGGGGGAGACCGAGAGATGAATACATTAAGCAGATTGAGAAGGATGTAGGTCGCAGTAAGTACTGGGAGATGAAGAAGCTTGCACAGGATAGAGTAGCATGGAGAGCTGCATCAAACGAGTCTTAGGGCTGAAGACCACCACAACAAAAACAGGGCTTGTCGGACTGTACTGGGGGTGCAACATCGAAAAGATTTTATTCTCATTCTGTTCTTTGAAAAGTGGTTTGGTGCTGATCTCCACTCTCCACTACCCTGTGTGAGAGTCCATATCTCCATCCAATTACTACTGCCTACAGCCATTCGAAACTTCTTACTGTAGTGAAGATTTGGTCTCCCTCTATAATTTTACTCCCCCCTCCCAATAAACCCTTCCCTCCATTACCAAATTCCTTCATACCCGAAGATGTATCCATCAATAGCCCCTCTCATAGTTAAGTTGCACCATTAATTTTTTTTTCCCATTCAATTCAGTACCTAATCTTTATTCCATGTCGCTATCCCAACATCAGCATTTCTGTAGCACCACATATCAAAAGCTCCCATTCTCTTACATTGTCTGAATTACTTATCACCCATTTTTCACTTCCGTCTAATCTACACAGCAGGAAATACCTTCAGAAAAGTCTTCCTCACACTTAAATTATGTTGTGTAAAAACAAATTTCTCTTTTTCAGAAATACTTTTCTTGCTATTGCCAATCTACAATTTATATCCTCTCTGCTTCGCTCATCATCAGTTATTTTGCTGCCCAAACACGAAACCTCGTCTACTCCTTCCAGCATCTGCATCATCTGATTTTATTTAAATGGCTCTGAGCACTATGGGACTTATCATCTGAGGTCATCAGTCCCCTAGAACGTAGAGCTGCTTAAACCTAACTAACCTAAAGATATCACACACATTGATGCCCAAGGCAGGTTTCTAACCTGCGACCACAGCGGTCGCACGGTTCCAGACAGAAGCGCCTAGAACCGCTCGGCCACACCGGACGGCTGATTTTATTCACCTGCATTCCATTACCCTTGTTTTACTTTTGTTAATGTTCATCTTGTAACCGTTTTTCAGTGCACAGTCCAGTCCCTTCAAGTATTCTTCAAGAATTTGTTGTTCCTGACAGAATCACAATGTCATCGGCTGATCTCATAGTTTTTATTTTTTTTCTGTGAACTTTAATTCTGTCTCCAATATTCTCCTGGGTTTGCTCACTGCACAGACTTAACAGCCTTGTCTCACTCCCTTCCCCAGTATTGCATCCAGCTTTCGACTCTAATAACTGTAGTCTGGTTTCCGTACAAACCTAGACCCGTATGTTTTACCCCTGTTGCCTTCAGAATTTCAAATAAAGTGTTGCAGGGAACAGTTGCCAAGAGTTCCTTAAATCTATACATGCTATACACTAAGTCGATAAAAGACATAGGACACCTCATAACATCATGTCGGGCCTCATTTTGCTCTGCATAGTGCAGCAACTCGACATGGCATGGACTCAACAAGCCTTTGGAAATCTCATGCAGAAATATTGAGCCATGTTGCCTTGAGAGGTGGCATGAGCCCCCTCTCATATTTCTATCTTACGATTTTCCTCTCTAATTGCATGCGGTGAAAAGACGCTATTCCTTCACACGCCGACTTCCCACGCAGCGTCTCTCGTCACCCGAGTGGTCCGGTGACAGGCGGGCCCTGCTGATCTTGAAAGGGTTAAGCCGACGGGTGTGAGGGAGTCGAGTGAATGCTTTCCAGACGCCGACATCGTCAAAAGACACGCCTGCAGGGGCCTGAAGTAGCGGCTGGGCTAGAGGTTCCGTTACTTCACAGAAACTTAGCGAAAACACTTTCCGGCGGGCTACCAGCGAGACGTGGGAATGACATGTGTACCCAGGCAGTTGTGGCAGGAAAATTCCAGCGCTTTCTGCACAATCGTAACTGTGATTGACTTGCTCAGGGCATAGCTCCATGACGTAGCAAAATCAGCGCAGAAATTGGTGGAATGGTAGTGCTCCGGCAATAGAGTGGGATTTTCCGCCGGTTTTCGAGTTGCTGATTGGAACGTTTAACCACAGCCACTGTCGTGGGGGCGGGAATGTTCTGTGTTCGGCCTGTACGGGTGCTCTTGTGGGAGTCGGCTCTCGCCTTTCAGTCGGAGTAGGTAACAAGACTGAGCTCTCGCTGCTCTGGACAGCCTGCCTTCCGTTGTCTGTCTAATATACTTTTATTTAATTGTAACTGTTTGACGAGGTTGCTGAAGTTTCGACTTAAACGTAACTTTCCGAGTACAGTTGGCAATTGAGCGTACAAGCGGCCTATGTTGTCTGTCTTGAGCAGTTTTGGCTAAAGTTGACTGTATCGGAGTTACAGTGTGAATTCGCTTGTTAAAATCAATCGGTGTACCGTCAGTGATTGTGTGGCGAGCCTTCTTCGTCTCCCTCAGAGGCGCATTTGTATTGCTAGGAAGTCTTTAGTCTGGAACAACCAGACCAGGATAATTAGTTTCGGGCTATACTCGCGACATTATCATCACCACGACGGGACGTCGAAGCAACCAGCCATCGCCTCCGGTACGTCAGATCGTGTTCTTGCAGTTAAGAAGACAGTTTGGTAATGTATGTCCGCAGCACCGGCAGATAGGGATTTTCCTAGGTGATAATCAGAGCTAAGCAGAGGGCGCCTGTTTGTCTTTTTCTAACTTTGTTCTGTCTTGTGTGTTCACTGTCTGAATTCTCACTACTGTAGCAGCAGTTAATGTTGGGTTGGCTGTGTGTCTCTCTTAAGGCTTGAGTTGCAAGGAATTGGCTCCACGTAGCACTTCGTCATAAATGTCACAATCTAGTTTAGGGACAACTTCACCTTCACAGCATTTATTTGAGTATCCAATTTGAGCCAATGTGATGTATTGTAAATGTTTCATGTGTTTTTGTTTATTATTTTGAGTTATAGTAAATCATATTGTTATTTTGGACAGAACTTTCATTCTGTTAATCGGTAGAGCAACCCTGTCATTTCTCACTACGTTAATGAAATTTTCCTTTATTTAACTTATTTATCAAATGAAATTATTGCAGGTGCCAAACTCTTTTCTACTCCACTTGCAGGGTCGATTACAGTCAGTTCGCGTATCTTTTGAATCCATGTGCAACAGCAAAAGTCGGAGTTAGAATAGGGGGGGAGGGGGGGGCTTAGAGCATCATTTACAAATGTACATTCTAGAAGAATTTAGTGTTAAATACACTGCTAGCCCCGGCACCTCGCAGCCTCTATAGCCGTCCGTAATTGCGAAAGAGTTGCTAGTGCAGGATTTTATGCACAAAGTGACCTCTCGATTCTGTTCCAAAAATGTTTCATGGAACCGATGTTGGGCCATCAGGGTCGCCAAATTCTTTGGTTCTTCAAACCAATTGCGAACAGTTGTGACCCAGTGACATGGCGCATTGTCATCCATAAAATTTCAATCGTTACTGGGAACTTGACTCTGAAAATGGTCTGCAAGTAGCCGACGATCCAGAGTACTCAGTCTATTCCATATAAATACAGCCCAAATCTTTATGGACCACCAGTAGCTTGATCAGTGCCTTATTGACAACTTGGATCCATGGCTTCGTGGGATCTGCGCCACACTTGAACACTACTATCAGCTCTTACCAACTGAAATCGGGACTCATCTGACCAGGCCACGGATTTCCAGTAGTCTGAGGTTCAATCAAGATGGTCACGAGCCCAGAAGAGACATTGCAGGCGATGTCGTGCTGTTGGCAAGGGCACTCAAGTCGGTCGCCTGCTGCCATAGCTCATTAACGCCAGATTTCGCCATACTGTCCTAAAAGGATACTCTCGTCATACGTCCTTCATTGATTTTCGCGGTTATTTGGCGCAGTGTTGCTTATCTGTTAGCACTGACAACTCTACTCAAACGCCGTTGTTCTCGGTCGTTAAGTGAAGCGTGTCGGCCACTGAGTTGTTCGTGGTGGAACGTAATGCCTGAACTTTGATATTCGCAGCACGGTCTTGACGCTGTGGTTTGTGGAATATTGAATTCCCTAACGATTTCCGAAACGAAATGTCCCATGCGTCTAGTTCCAACTACTATTCCGCGTTCATATTCTGTTGATTCCCGTCGTTTGGCCATAATCAAGTCGTAAATCTTTTCACATGTATCACCTCGGTACAAATGATAGCTCCACAAGTGCCTTTTATACCTTATACGCGATACTTCCGCCATATGTATACATGCATGTTGCTGTCCCATGACTTTTATCACCTCCGTGTAAAGGGAAGTTTACCATTCTTTAAATCATTTAAGTTCAGTCACTGGGTTATTATTGCCTCGCGCATTACGTAACTCAGTATTTGTTTGTTTGTAGATAAATGTGTGAAATCCAGGTATAGCTTGAAATCCCTCCAAAGTCGGCTCTGGACCCATTCGTGTGGAGGGAATGTGTGGTTGGTAGATTCAGTGTAGTGAAACATAAAGAGACCACCGAAGTTAAAATCTTCTGGGTTATTAGGCCGCGTACTTGTTTCTTCTAAAATGTTCGACGTATCGACCTCTCCTGGGATCTTCCTCAGGATCTTTTGGTGTCCACTTCTGTTCTAGCAGCAGTGGGCACCAAAAGATTCTGAGGAAGATCCCAGCAGAGGGATCGAAATGTCGAACATTTTAGAAGAAACATGACGCGGCCTAATGACCCAGGAGATTTTAACTTCAGTGACACCCGCGACTAAGGGCTCTTCCAGACATCCAACTATATACTTCTCAGGCTTGTCAGTCGGGCGCTTGAACCATCTTAAAAATGGGACGTACCATATTGCAGCCAAGAATACGTTGCAGCAACAATAGTGATCTCCCCTGTAAAATTTGTTACTGATGTGAAATCTTATAATTATTTGGAATATTGTTGGATGGCGAATGCTTTATGATGAAGTCTGATGTGATATCCTCTCGCCGCATCGTTCAGTTAGTTTCCCTGATTCCACGACGATATTCACCTTGTGAACCTCATTGTTATTTGTATATACAGTATTACCATACACAGTGCAATCCAGAAACGTTATTCTTCCTCTCGTTGTAGTTAGTGCTTCATACAGCTTGAGGCTTGGTAAATTGTGGTCTGTCTTGAAGGCAATAGGGCCACTTACCGTAAAAAAGTTAATATTTATTTTTCTTGTTTTAGGTTTGTAGCTTCACACGTTTAGATTCCAGAGAAATGTAGAGAAAGAGGTCCTTCCGACCCTACGGCTTATGTGAGAAGATAGGCTGTAGAAAAGTAAACCTACTATTCTAGATTTAGAGAAAACTTTTGACAATGTTGACCGGAAGCACTTTTTAAAATTATGAAGATAGCGGCGGTCTAATTCAGAAACTAGGCTGCAGTCATGAGTCAAAAGAAATGAAAGAGAAGCATTGGTTGAGAAGGGAGTGATGCAGTGTTAAAAACTAACGTTATTCAGTGTGTACACTCAGCAAGCGGTAAGGAAACCCAACGAGAAATTTGGAAAGGAAATTGACGTTCAGGGGAAATAAATGAAAACTTGGTGGTTTGGGGATGACAATTTATATGTCAGAAACGGCAAAGAAACTGCACGAGCAGTTGAAAGGAATGGATAGCGGCTAGTAGCCAATGACTTTTCCTATTAGGGTAGCAAGTACCTGATGATGGCCTAACTAGAGAGAAAATGAAAAGCAAACTGGATATAGCCACTAGTAATAAAGGCGTTTCCCCAAAAAATGTTAACATCTAAGATAAATTGAAATGTTAAGAAGCCTTTCCTGAAAAGATGAGAAGAGAGTATAAGCTTTCGAAATGTCGTGTTACAGAAAACAGTTGAAAATTAGGTACGTGTATCGAATAAGTAATGACGACGCATTGAATCGAATGAGGGAAGAAGGAGATTCATGGCACGAACTGACTGAAAGAAGGGATCGGTTAGTAGGACAATTCACAGATATCAAAGAATCATGAGTTTGGTAACGGAAACAGAAGGATGGGGTGAGAAGGGGGGTGGGGGAGAAGCTTGACGGAACTCGAGATAGAGGAGCTTGGAGAGCTGCATGAAAGCGCATCGGGCTGGTGACCACAACAACAAAAAATGGTTCAAACGGCTCTGAGCACTATGGGACTTAACTAGAGATGGGCAAACTCGTTCATTCTTGGGAACTAGTTCACTGCTGATCGTTCTTTTTTGGGAACCGTTTATTTTTACTCGTTCACTATTCATTTGGTGCTTGGTATATGGTTCTTATGAAAAACGGAAAACTAGTAGTGTAGGTGACTGAAGGATGGAGGGCACCAAGAAGGGTCACTTGCCTCCCCCCTGGAGTATAGAATTTTTACTCATTACAGAATTCTTCCACACTTTTAGAAGTAATTTCTGTGATTCTGCAGAACCTCTCGTTTAGCCAACTGTAGCGTTGTGTGGCTGATCGCAGGGAAACAATATAGGGTGGCGCACGGAAAACCGGCCCCGAGTGCAGACTGCTCGCCAATTACGGACGATGTGTTGCCCGTTACGAGCAGATACAACAAACAGACAAACATGTAATAATTAGGCAGTGAAGAAATAACAAGCTAATGCAAGCAACGATGGCGAAAAAATCGATGATGATGATGAGTAGAGAGCTGGAGAAGAGAACGAAACTCTCACGCGACGCGCATGGGCTGTAGCTCATGTAGTCTTGTAAACCTGTTGGTGGCTGTTTCCCAAATTAATAGACCACAAGTGTCTTGTATAAGATTCTTCGTTTCGACTTCCACTACATAGCTATGCTACGTTGTAAACAACAATCGTTTACACCCTATATATACTTCACGTTGCCTCTGAGTTCGTAGGCGAAGTAAACTTTATGAAAGCATAAAATAAAATGTGGTTTTCTCATCATACTTGCGTCACACGCTTCGTAAAAATTAGGTTTCTATGTTGCATTATTAAAGTTAATGCAGCAATAATAATAATAATAATTAAGTTCGCAGTAATTAAGTTTTTGGTTTGAAAGCTCCTTCTGAACAAATGTTTTTGAGATAATAAGTAAATACGATTTTATGGCAATCTATGTCTTTTCAAATGGAGAGGCACCGCTTTTGCTACTGACAAGGGGAAGGCCTCAGACACGGCCAACCAATTCGGCTCAAATTTGGCAGGTCGCTTGTGTACAACCTAAAACGAAGGAATCTAAGATATTTTGGGCCAACACTCCCACGTTTTTGAGAAAATCACCCCTAAAAGTTATGACGAGCAATCGACTCAAAATTGGCGGGATCGATAGATAATTGTAAATAGAGCATTTTTCATTATCAGGTATGGGGTCGGAAAACGCATACTTTTCCAGGAATCGAGGTAAGAAACTTTTACTACTGCCGCTTCTCTACCCACTTGGTAAACGCTTTTCGCAGACAGCATCGATAGCGCAACGGCCAAGGTAACTGGCTGGGAATCGCAGCACCCGGTTACGCATCTCCAATAAACCTAGCGGATGTTATCCTTTTCGTTTGTATTTTTCCATACCTCAATTCATAGGGACAGGAGGGTTAATAAGATAAGTAAATCAATAAGGAATGATAATAATAAGGTAGGCAAATAAATTTCTCAAACCTCTTGGGATAGTAAACAACTAAAATGTTACTCCAGGTAACTTTACAATGGCTCTTCCAGTCACTGTTACGTGTCCTTACTTACTGTTACGTGTCCTTACTTTTCTTCCAGCAACTAGATGGATGGTACTTATCATATAAATATTCGAAACAAATATACTGACAGTACCAAGAACATCTAATGCAATCTTTCAACAGCTACACTGTTCCTTCCGAATAGCCGGCGAAAAAAGACCTGGTTTACATTTAAAAATATGTCTTTTTCGGGAATTAATTTTGATGCGTACCACGCATACGATATCATTGCCTGAAAAATCGGTGCTGAAAGTTGGTTATGAATTATGCTGTGAATAGCTATTGCATCCGTGCGGTTGTGCAATTCCTACTGGGTTTCCAGAAGCACACTGCAGTTCTGAAGGCTGGAAATATAGTTTATAACCTGGCGATAGAAATAAACATCACATGGCAGGCACACAGGTGTGCAGTTTGGTGGTATTACTTTTACTGTGCACGTCGGCCTACCGTCGCCATCTATAAACATTGTGTAATATATTGTAGTATTAAATTGTCCACTCCAGGAAACCAATATTAGACAAAACTTGTTATCAGCAACGTATATTTTAAAATATTCTCAACAAATGTTCTGTAAATCGCATTCGTCAGTTTCCCGGAGTTGGAGCAGGTAATGTAAACATTTTTCAACGAGTCGGTTAAACGATTGACCTCTTCTATAACCCGAGGACCAAATGTAACATTCGTTTCTTGTAAACACAGGAAAACCTTAGGCAACACTTTTCCAGAGGCTGTGATGGCATATTGCGCCGTCTACGAATGTCTTAGTTTGTTTTTACTACCAACTGCGACAAGGGTTCGTTTTTCTCCCTTATGCGATAACGTGATTCGAATGTTCACCCGATACTCGCATCCTGTTTGATCGGTGTTGATCACGTAATCACGATTAAAACCGGTCATTAGTGACGCCGTTTGCGTGCTGAAAAGAGCCGCCATTTTCTGTATACCTTCTATATTTTGTACCTCCTTACGAGAGACGTATTTAGTCACGTGCCGCTGACGAATTTTATACTCCGATTTGAAATTTCTTACCCAAGATAATGATGGAGTAAACGTAAACTCCTTGTTGGCAGTATATTGAAGCGCTGCACCTGCAGCCCACTTCTGAAGTATTCTCATTGTTACATGCTCGTTGCGACAACGAGGTTCGACAAATCGGTCGTATGTACACTTATTTATCGCCTGGTATTTGTCGTAGCTTGTCCCTCCTTTAACGATATCACTTTCCCACAATTTCAAGTCCTTGTTCCTTTTCAGAGCTGTATTGCTCCAGTCTTTTGCAGTGTTTGTAAGTTCCAATTTGGATGATTTCTGGCTAGCGCTACCGCCTTTACTTTTACTTCAAAGGGTATAGCGCCGTAGTTCAATCGTTTAATAACCGGTTCGTAATACTCACCGGGAAGAGATGAAACACATACTCCCAGTGACGTGGTGACTCCCAAAGTGTTGTGACAATTTTGCAATTCACTATTCCGATATCTTCCACTGAATCACTTTCTCCTTCGTCGTCATGGTATAGTGCTTCAGTATCAACAAAAGTCATTTCGTTCGCCAGCTCCAAAAATCGCTAGACGATAGCCGCTCCTATCAATCTGGAACGCTGAGAAACAGAACTGCCTGCTTCCGGTAGTGCATTGATAATGCATCTGTCTTGCAACACTTTTACAAACCAAAACACAGCGTCGGTAACTTCCCGCTTGCCATTGTCTGTGACAGGCTCCCAACTATATATTACAGCGCTAGTCGAAGGCTGTACATCCTCCATTATTCAGATTATGCATCTGAAAGATATGACACAACAAACAATAACTAGTTACTACGGCATAAGCAGGCGAGCTAATTACTACAAACTACATACAGTATTCGTCATATGTTACTTACGGAAGAACACTGTATTCATTCACAAAACGTATTTCTTTCGGCGCATTAACGATGGAAAAATCACTACATGTATCCGCGAGGTACGCGACAGCAACTCTTTCCGATTGACTTCTATAAGGCTCGTGCTGGACACCTTCACTCTTCCAGGTACACAAATATGATGTGACAAAGAGGCAACCGGGACAACATAACTCTCCCCGCGTGCATTCTGTCCCGTGCCTAGATGTAAACAACCGTCGCACAGTTGGCTATCTGTGACCCCTCGTGAGGAATTCGCAGCACTCTTACTCGGAGTTGTGACAAGGCTTTAAAGTTTAATACTTTACTAATTCACGGCATTTGGGAAATTAGTTTGCCTAACTTATAATTATCATTCTTTATTGATTTACTTGCCTTATTAACCCTCCTATCCCTATCAATTGATATATGGAAAAATACAAACGAAAAGAATAACATGCACTTCATTTCTTCGAGATTCGAACCCAGGTTCTCCGATTCCCAGCCAGTTACCGAGGCCGTTGCGCTATCGGCGCTGTCGGCGAAAAACGTTTACCATGTGGGTACAGAAGCGGCAGTTGTAAAAGTCTCTTTCCTCGATTTCTGGAAAAGTTTGCGTTTGCGGACCCCATACCTGATGATGAAAAATGCTCTATTTACAATTATCTATCGATCCCTCCAATTTTGAGTTGATTGCTCGTCATAGCCTTCAGGGGTGATTTTCTCAAAATTTCGGGGGTGTTGACTCAAAATATCTTACAGTCCTTCGTTTTAGGTTGTACACAAGCGACCTGCCAAATTTGAGCCGAATCGGTTGGCCGTGTCTGAGGCCTTCCCCTTGTGAGCCAAAATGACCCACAATCCAGTTTTTTTTTTCAAAGATACCAAACTAGCAGGTAATGCAAATTGGAAACAACCAAACTTAAAAATAATTAGAGCTTTCCTAAATGTAATGTTTTGTATATTAAAGACACACAAAAACCGTTTTATATGAATTTTCTTACACTAAAAATTAAGCAGATCATTGAATGTTAGTTGCTAAATCAAGTCGATGAAACCAAAAAATATATGAATAACAAAAACAACTTGCCTTATAATAAGTATGTCTTTTGCTGTTCATCGATATACTGAAGTGAGCTGATATACCCTTTTGTTACCTGAAAAGACGTATCTATTACATACAACGTGATTTTTATGTAATTTACGTAACTATAAAATACTTTTTGATTACCGGTCGTGGACGCTGAATAGCCAGACCCAAGTGGAGGAACAGTTTGGAACACATGTAAAATGGGCGAGCGCAGTGAACGAAACGAACAACTGGATACTGAACTAACTGAAGGCAGTCAGCAGTGGAACTGCGACAGGTGGTCATGCGAAGAACGACGAGTGCGGCCGAGGGAGACCGAGACTGACACGAGCACGCGACCGACGCTGGAACGAGAGCTGCCGAAGCGACCGCGGCGACCGAAGTGAACTAGTGAACTATGAGCCGATCGTTCCTCGTTCCCGGGAACTATAAGCAGACTGCCGCGACCGAAGTGAACTATGAACCGATCGTTCCTAGTTCCCGGGAACTATAAGTAGACTGCCGCGACCGAAGTGAACTATGAACCGATCGTTCCTCGGTCCTGGGAACTATAAGTAGACCGCCGCGACCGAAGTGAACTATGATCCGATCGTTCCTCGTTCCTGGGAACTATAAGTAGACCGCCGCGACCGAAGTGAACTATGAACCGATCGTTCCTTGGAATTCGTTTCTCGGTCCTTTCGTTCATCTTGGTAAACCGTTCCTTTGCACCCGTTCGTTCGGGAACTACCCATCTCTAGACTTAACATCTGAGGTCATCAGTCCCCTAGAACTTATAACTACTTAAACCTAACTAACCTAAGGACGTCACACACATCCATGCCCGAGGCAGGATTCGAACCTGCGACCGTGTTTGTTGTGTTTGGTCGTTGCGGACGTCACATGACATCCGGTCAAGTTCGTTTGTTGATCCTTCCTCTCAGTTTTCTTATTGCAGAGGTATCGTGCCACCTAAGACTGAACCGCCTAGAACCGCTCGGCCACACCGCAAAACAACGAAGTATAATCCTTCTAGAAACCTCTGCTACCAGTGCACTATATGAGTTTTCGAACACTCTACGAAAGCTATATCGTCAAAAGTATGTTTGCCATTTTTTCTGCGGTATTGGCTGCCAACCGGTAAGCCCCTATTCAATACGCGCACCGCCAGTCACGCCACCGAGTTTCCTATGGCCGCCACCGCGACGTAAGAGCGCTGCCCGCGAACCCTTACGCCGGTGCCAATGATAAGCAAGAACTCCTTATGCGGAGCTCCAGCGGCAAGTCTACGTAAGCTCAAACAGCGACGCACAGAGCCCATTTTGTGTCTTTGCCGTTTCGTAGCATCTACAGAATTTCATAGCGGTCAGAGTTAGTGATTGTATTGAAGACTGACTGCATTGTAAACCTTTGTATCTGTATACATTTCAACGTTCAAATCCACTGTTGGCAACTGACTCTGCAACTACAGCAAACAAGATTATGATTTACTTTTACAATTTGATATTAGATGTAGAATAAGTTAATATCTGAATTCTCTGTCCACGAATCGCCCCTGTATCCACTAAAGAACCACAATAAGTTACAACAGTTTCAACACCTGTTAAGGACATATGTCTAACTTCTACGCTCAGTACACATTTTAGGCTATGTATAAAAACCAGATGGGACTATTCAGAGCCTTGTTTCAGTCGCAGTAAATATACTCCAACTTGTAATGTTTCAACTGTCCGTTACACACACAGGGTTTCTAAGGAGGAATGGTCAATAATCAAGAATACGACGAGAACGATCATTCGAAGCAAAACTGTCTAATAAACTAGTTCTCTAAAATGTGTAGCTTAAGAGCTAGGAGCATTTCTTCATCTTAAATACTAGTACTGAGAAACTAGTATCTTCTGCTGGAAGCCCTTTGATTTCAGAAGGCGTATGGACAAAAAGAAGGAAAAATTGCCCAGTAAACATGGGCTCCAAAATGTACGCCTTAAGAGCTATGAGCACTTGTCAGTAGAAAAGATGCTCCTCAAAAATGGTTCAAATGGCTCTGAGCACTATGGGACTTAACTTCTGAGGTCATCAGTCCCCTAGAACTTAGAACTACTTAAACCTAACTAACCTAAGGACATCACACACATCCATGCCCGAGGCAGGATTCGAACCTGCGACCGTAGCAGTCGCGCGGTTCCGGACTGCGCGACTAGAACCGCTAGACCACCGCGGCCGGCGATGCTCCTCACAGTAGCGAAGATGAACAAGTACTCACAACAAGATATGCACTTAAGAGCTCTTTTTACTGTTTTTTTTTTCTCGTTTTGGTCCGTGCTAGCACCTCTCAAAATATGAAACGCAACGAGCTTTCCGTAGAAAATAATTATTTAATCGTATCGAAAATGAAGAGCTGCTCGTAGATCTTAACGCTTGTATTTTACAACCCATGTTTGCTGGATGCTGGATGTTTTTGCTTGGAGTGTTCGTTCCTATCGTGTCCCTGAATTTTGACCGTTCCCTCTGGGACACCTGTGTACACATGTCCATTAAAAGAACCGAAGGCATGCGTGAAGCAAAATTTCGAATGTCGTTTACTAGGAGTGTGCACATCATAACGTACTCAAAGCAACCGAAATTGATTTTGTGCAAGGAAATATATATATATATATATATATATATATATATATATATATATATATATATATATATAATTTGACGTGGTTTCATTTATAACTGAGAGCTACAACAGATTCACGGTATCAGATTATCGTTTCAGAAGTAATTCAATGCATATGAATGAATAAAAGCCCGAGTTTGGTTCTTGGACTCGAAACACCAGTAAAAGCACTCTCCGTTTACTCATTTGTTATGTTACGTATTCAACATCCGCGATAACAATAAAAACATAATATGGTCTGTTCGTCTGTGCTAATTCGCGAGATTAGTGATTGAATTTGTTATCTACGACTGTCCATCTATTTCTTATCTCGGTTTCACAGCTGGTGCAAGAAATATCAAAACTTCATCACACAAGCAAAAAGAGACCGAGCAAGACGGCGTACTGGCTACTTCCATAGATCTGTATGTCTGTATTCGGAAACAGAGAGGCTGATATCTCCATCTGGGCACGGTTTTGTCGAACGCGACTGCAAACGTTTCAGCCTTCGCACCATCTTGCTCGGTGCTGTGCTTCGGAAGAGCATCCCTTATAAAGGATCGTACGTTCTAGTAATCGAAATCCTCCGATTTCGGATACTGGTTTCGCCTCTATTTTAATACGATTATAGCTAACACATCTGAAACTGATTCTGTTATGATCCACCACGTCGTTTTCGTCTCTTGCTAACATGATGTCAGATGTCCCTGGAAGTTGTTTTGTTTCTCATTTCTTGCAGGGGCATCTCGTCACTTTCTTTTATGTTCTGTACCCACTTTCTCTTGATTTTCCTCTACATCTTTGACCTGGTGTTCTTCCAAGGATTACAGCTTTTTCTAGTGAATTCTCATGCCGAAAGTACCTTAATGTCAGTTTAGGGATATTAATTAATAATATTCCGTAGTTAGTCACAAGTCATTTATAATTGTTATCCAACCCGTGCGGGGATACACAGGGCGTTATATCTGCTTCAGTTTTCACAGTGACAGAACGATAAATTTAACGAGATAAACTACACCTTAGGCAGGACTAACGAGATAAAGAAAGAGAAATAATAGAAATAAGGTCCAATAAGTAAAAACTCAGCTGCATTTGACCACATGACTTCTGTCTTGCGCATTGGTGAAAGTGAAAACTTCTACATTTGCGATTGCATTTTGAAATTACTCGTATTTAACATGTTCATTGCACTACAGCATGACTGAAATGGTGCATATTAATCTATTTTGTAGTGATGTGATGGAGTATTAGGTTTACTGTTATTTCCATTTACATTATTGTAAATATATGTAAAATATTTCCGCTCCCCCCCCCCCCCCCCCCCCTTCTAACACAGCCCCCTGGACGTACTCATTGTCATTTTGCAGGCTGTTTCAGTTATGCACAACTAAAATTATGTGAAGTTACAATCGAAAGCCTACTCAGCAAGAAAGTGGTTAACGGTAATGGTTATTAAATCACTCTGTACGTTAATAAACGTGACAAATATCGTCTTGAGTATGTAAGCATGTGGTACTAAAATTGTTAACTGTCATCCTCAAAATAATATTTTAATTTGTTATTTTATTTCATCAGCCATGTAACGGAAATAACAGTAAATCTAATGCTCCATCATATCACTGCAACATAGGTTAACATGCACCATTCCAGTCACGCAGTACTGTAACAAATATTGTAATTAGTTTCACAATGTAAGAGCTGATTTACGTTATCTTAATTCCTAATGAAAACGTCTAAACCTCTTTGTCAACTTTTTCAGTGGTTTCTCCGTCTGTCATCACATAAGTCTTCAAAACTGTTCTCAAAATATTTATTTTCTTCAAGCAGAGCATTTCTTCTTTTCGTAAGTTTTCCAGCAGACTTCTAATGCCTTCTTCAGTGCCTGCTGTTAAGTGTTGTGCTATCCGCATATCTTGAGTTATTGTTTAAATCACTCCTCCAATTCTAATTGCAGCCTCTATATCTGTGAGAACGCAGTTCTAATTATGAATTCACCATACAGACTGAAAAGTACATCCATGTGTGACCGCTTTCCCCATCGTGAAAGTTTTTGTATATTCCTGCTGCGTTTTCACTGCTGCTTCTAGATGTTTGTACAGATTTCTGATTAGTTGTACAACATGCTCTGGTATTCCCATAAACCGTAGTACTCCCTACACTTCTTAGTGAGTTACACAATGAAATGCGTTATTGTATTCTATGTAGGTCATAAATAAGACGTGATGGTATCTCCGGCTTTTTTCATGATCCATCCTACGTTTGCTGTTTGATTTCTGGTGTCTCCAGCGTGTCTGAACTGTGACTGTTCTCTTGGCAACTCTTCACCCATGTATGATTTTGGTCGGTTGAATCAAAGCTGCTTCCTTTTATACAGGATTCGTATTTTCACCATGTAGGTCAGATACGTGTAGACCAAATTTCTTGGCACAATATCGTCACTAATTCTGCTGCTTTATCCTCTCATTTTCAATAGCTCCATTTGGAAGCCATCAAACTAGCTACTGGTTGTAGAAGGAGGACACAAGAATAATAACGACATTTAGTTGTTACTGACGAGAAATATACTCTGAAGAGCCAAACAAAATTGTACACCTGCCTAATACCTGGTAGAGCCACGCGATCACGCAGAAGAGCCGCAACACGACATGGCATGGACTCGAATAATGTCTGAAGAAGTTCTGGAGGGAATTGACACGATGAATCCTGCAGGGCTGTCCATAAATCCGTAAGAGTACGAGGAGGTTTAGATCTCTTCTGAACAACACGTCACAAGGAATCCCAGATATGCTTAATAATGTTCATGCCTGGGGAGTTTGGTGGCCACGGGAACTGTTTAAACTCAGAGCAGCGTTACTTGCTCCACTCTGTAGCAATTCGGGACGTGTGGGATGTCGCATTGTCCTTCTGAAATAGACCAGCTCCGGTGGAATTTAGAATGGACATAAATGGATGAAGGGATACAGGCCATCAGACAGGTTGTTTACGTACGATTCACTTGTCAGAGTCGTATCTAGACGTATCAGGTGATTTTTTGATCAACATTTTAAGAATCCAGCGTGTTAGGACCATCCTTCCTGTGTTGTAACATAAAGAAGTCACATTCTGAAACGGCGGTCATTTGGCCACTTCTCCATTATTATCTTCATTACTACATGTGATTAAAATTACGTGAAGGAGCCGGTTACCTACCGCTATAAAGCTATCAACATGGCTATTTTATGCAAGGGAAGAGGCTCTTAGCCTTCAGCAGTGATTTATATTCGTGATATGTTAATGTAAAACTGACAGCAAGACGAGTAGGGAATTAACTTTTCTTCCACGGACTTACAACAGCTCCCTGCGAGGTCATCCTACACATTCAGCAACTTTCGACATACCTACGTTACTTCATCACTTAGGGATCGAGGCCAGCCGAATGACATCCAGATAGCAATCAAAATCTGATACTGAAGAACCGTTATCTGAGTAGATATTTTCAAAATTGTGAAGACATTAATCCCACTGAAGGACAACGCAGGCAGTGTAGGATGCTGACCGTCACACAGTTGCACAAAAGTTTTCATTCTTATCCATATTCACGATTTTGAGTGTCTTTGCTCCTGCTGGAAAGAAAAAACGCTTTGAAATAAAATGAAATCCGTAGTAGGTTCCTATGGTACCAAACTGCTGAGGTCGTCGGTCCCTAGTCTTACACACTATTTAATCCAACGTAAACTAACTTAGGCCGGCCGGAGTGGCCGTGCGGTTCTAGGCGCTGCAGTCTGGGGCCGAGCGACCGCTACGGTTGCAGATTCGAATCCTGCCTCGGGCATGGAAGTGTGTGATGTCCTTAGGTTCGTTAGGTTTAATTAGGCGACTGATGACCTCAGAAGTTAAGTCGCATAGTGCTCAGAGCCATTTTTTAAACTAACTTACGCTAAGGACAGCACTCAAATCCATGCCCAAGGGAGGGCTCAAACCTCCGACAGGGAGAGCCGCGCGAACCGTGACAAGGCACCCAAGACCGCGCGACTACTCCGCGCGGCAGCACATGAAAAGATCTAGGATGTAGTGAGATATAGAAGGGACAGTCGAATGAAAACACGACTGTTAATAATTTTGTCCCACTGGACTGGTCAACGCCTGTATGGAAAAATGTTTACGGTTGCCGATGGAACCATGATTGTACCCACGCGTGCTCTTCTTCGTCCGAAGCAAATCGATTGTCACAATTATCTTTCTTGAGGGCTCAAAAATATGGAAATCGCGCGGGGAAATGTCTGGAGTCAGGGTAGACTAGGCTGCGAATGTTGTTTCACATACAACTTGTATCACTACACCTACGTGCAGTAATCGCTCCTGGATATCTGATGATGGACATCAGTAGCAACATCAGAAGACTCGTACGTACTCCAGGAAGACCTGCAGAGGATTAATGCATGGTGCGACAGCTGGCAGCTTTCCCTAAACGCAGATAAATGTAATATAATGCGCATACATAGGGGCAGAAATCCATTCCAGTACGATTATGCCATAGGTGGTAAATCATTGGAAGCGGTAACGACCGTAAAATACTTAGGAGTTACTATCCGGAGCGATCTGAAGTGGAATGATCACATAAAACAAATAGTGGGAAAAGCAGGCGCCAGGTTGAGATTCATAGGAAGAATTCTAAGAAAATGTGACTCATCGACGAAAGAAGTAGCTTACAAAACGCTTGTTCGTCCGATTCTTGAGTATTGCTCATCAGTATGGGACCCTTACCAGGTTGGATTAATAGAAGAGATAGACATGATCCAGCGAAAAGCAGCGCGATTCGTCATGGGGACATTTAGTCAGCGCGAGAGCGTTACGGAGATGCTGAACAAGCTCCAGTGGCGGACACTTCAAGAAAGGCGTTACGCAATACGGAGAGATTTATTATCGAAATTACGAGAGAGCACATTCCGGGAAGAGATGGGCAACATATTACTACCGCCCACATATATCTCGCGTAATGATCACAACGAAAAGATCCGAGAAATTAGAGCAAATACGGAGACTTACAAGCAGTCGTTCTTCCCACGCACAATTCGTGAATGGAACAGGGAAGGGGGGATCAGATAGTGGTACAATAAGTACCCTCCGCCACACACCGTAAGGTGGCTCGCGGAGTATAGATGTAGATGTAGATGTAGATGGATAAATTCCGAAACACGCCATGTGAGGAAAAAAAAATCATTCTTTGCCTGAAGTTTGACTTGTACCACTGCGAACCAGAGAGCCTGAATGCAGAACTACTGACTGTCATAATTTGAAGTGTGATATTAGATAACCAGACGACAAATGAAAAACGATTTTTTCGCGTGACATAATTACAAAATTAACAGTTTTCGCGTTCGTTCCTTTACTCGTACTTCGAAATCTTGCTTCTTGTCAAATTTCATGATTCTAGATCAACGGGAAGTAGGCTATATGTTTTGATGAATGAGTGTGGCAGTATCAAAATATGTGACGTAAATGGCAGTATTTTTTATTTGCATTGAGTTAGCTTATATTTATTATACAGCCAAGGGCTTATTGACCTTCATATGTGACACAAATTTCAACGTGATACATCTACTCATTCCTGATAAAAAGGGGTCTTAACAGACGGACGAGCAGATAGAGGGTCAGGCAAGGAATGAAAAACGATTTTTTCGCGTGATATAATTACAAATTTACAGTTTTCGAGTTTTTTCCCCTTTATTGTACTGTGAAACCTTCGTTTTGCCAAATTTGGTGATTATAGGCCAGTGGGAAATACCCTATAGCCCTACAGATTTTTGTGAGTGAGTTTGCGAGTGTTGAAAATATGTGACGTAAACGGCCGTATCTTTTGATTGCATTCAGTTAGAAGCTTCAATGTTTTACATCGCCAAGGGAACATAGACCTCAGTACGTGACATTAATTTCAACTTGATGCGTTTACGTTCTTAGATTAACGGTTTTTAACAGTCGGACAGACAGACAGACAGACAGGTGGACCACAAAGTTATCCTATAAGGGTTCCGGTTTTACCGACTGACATACGGAACCCAAAAAAGCAGGAAAAGCAGATGCACGACTGAGACTCGTTAGGACAATCTTACAGAAAATCGATTCATCTACGAAAAAAGTGACTTACAAATTACTCTTACGATCGATTCTTGAGCGTTACCCAACAGTCTGCAAACAGTGAGTATCAACAGAAGAGTGCACTGTTTCGTCGTAATGCACTGCAACTTACCATTTCCAACTACCAAGACGTAATTTGAATTTATCAATTCTTGCAAGTTACTAACGTCTGGAAGATTAAATGTTCAAAATGGTTCAAATGGCTCTGACCACTATGGGACTTAACTTCTGAGGTCATCAGTCTCCTAGAACTTAGAACTACTTAAACCTAACTAACCTAAGGACATCACACACATCCATGCCCGTGGCAGGATTCGAACCTGCGACCGTAGCGGTCGCGCGGTTCCAGACTGTAGCGCCTAGAACCGCTCGGCCACCCCGGCCGGCGATTAAATGTTCTTGGGCACTGACGCCAGAAAGTTCAGATTCACATGTGTTGTTATTTTCAAACTCTCACTGCGGCACCTGTGATTGAATACTCTTTTTACACCTTGCAGGCGCCGAATGACTGACGCCACCCCTGCAGCTGTATTGTGCTGGAAGCTTAGAATCTGCAAGCACTTTCAAATGAAGGAATGTCTCTCACTTATTCTTCTGATAGATGTTTTTACTGTGTCCCAACGTAAAGCGCTTTAACAGTCACACTGTGACATTGCAGGAATGACCCTTTTGAGGTTTCTCTGGAATTCTTCTGTTCGCCTCGACGTCATCGGCATTGGCACGGCATACTCCTTGCTCGATGGCGCACCTCGCTAGTCCAAGATGCGACAGCAAATCACGGAACTAACCGCTGATACCACAACTCGTGGTAGTACTGCAGTCGCCGTCCCACCTTGTAGATGGTCACCTCCATCACTATCATGTCACGTGCAAACATAAATGTCCAACAACCTCCGGACTATTTTATATTCTTACATTTTCAACTAACAAACTGTTTCAACTATCTCGACCATCATTGGTCTGTTAGGTGGACGTAGAGCTACACATCAGTCTACATGTCACACCTCAAAAGACAAAGAAGACAGAACGGAAAGCAGTGCGTTTCGTTCTGGAACTGTTACTCTGCTCGAGAACTCAATGATGAGTCGCACAACTGTTCTATCCCGTCTCTTTTATAGACGAGCTACACTTTTCCGAAATACTCCCAATAAACCGATCTCATTGGCTCGCTTCCTTTCATATCGCTTTACAACGTTACACATAGATATTTACTAAGCGTGACTGTTTCGGAAATACTGTCCAAGTCATCCTGTATCCTGGCTGCTACGCTCATTCAACGACGACTCTTTCTGGTATGCTACAGCGTCGCCGTACAGAAAACGTACTGGGTACAACTGCCAAAAAAAATCTTCGCGCTACTCACGTGTCAAAGAAGCTATTCCGCATGCTGGGACGTTTGATAAGAGCCTACAGTAAGGCACTGTGTCAAACGCTTTGCGGAAATTCAGGAATATGTTGGTTGGTCAGTTGGTTGATTTGGGGGAGTGGGCCAAATAGCGACGTCATCAGTCCCATCGGATTCGGGAAGAATGGGGGGAGGAAGACGGCCGTGACCTTTCAAAGGAAATATTCCGGCATTTGCCTGAAGCGATTTAGGCAAAGTACGGAAAACCTAAATCGGGATGGCCAGACGCGTATTTGGCTCTGAGCACTATGGGACTTAACATCTGAGGTCGTCAGTCCCCTAGAACTTAGAACTACTTGAACCTAACTAACCTAAGGACATCACATACATCCATCCCAGAGGCAGGATTCGAACCTGCGACAGTAGCGGTCGTGCGGTTCCAGGCTGAAGCACCTAGAACCGTTCGGCTACAACGGTCGGCTAGACGCGTATTTGAACCGTCGTACTCCCGAATGCGAGACCTGTGTGATAACGACTACGCTACCTCGCTGGGTAGTCAGGGGTACGTAATCTATCCGTTGCTCTTCGTCCATGGTTAGCAGGATGCCGTGGGAGAAAAGGGCAAGCTGAGTTCCCACACGAGCGACACTTTCTAAATCCCTGCTGATTTGCGGGAGAGAGGCTTTCCTATTAAGGAAGTTTGTTGTACGCGGACCGAATATATGCTCAAGAATTATACAGCAAACCAATCTCTTGGATACTGGACTATGATTTGTGGGTTCTGTTCTTCTACTCTTCTTATACACGGAAGTCAACTACAGCTGCAATAAATGCTAGGTGAGTGAAGGGTCTTTCTAAAACCGAACTGTCATTTCTTCTGGACCTGGAGGCTTCTTTTCAATTCTTTCAGTTGTTTCTCGGCACCACGTATGCCTATTTTTCTGTCCTCCATACGGAAGTCTGTGCTACAATCAAACGTTGGTATGTCTCTACGAAGCGTGCCCGATATTTTAAACGAGGAACTTATAACTTCAGCTTTCCTTTTGCTGTCTTCTATGGCCACACTAGATTGATCGACGAGTGACTGAACAGAAAGTTTTTGACCCGCTTAGAGATTTTATGTAGTATCAGAATTTCCGCAGGTTCTCGGCAAGAACTTGCGCTAACGTCTGATGGTTGTACGAATCGCTCAAACGTTCGTATATTTTCGTATACCATTTGCAATGGTATGACATATCCTGTCTCTCAAATATCAGCGTTCCTACTCAGACTGAACATAAGACCTGCATGACCCCTAACATTTTGTGTTGCTGTAACGGAAAGCAATTTCTGCACAGTTCTGTGGCCGGAATTATGCGGGGACCAATACCGTGGAGGCAGCCTCCGTTCTCTGTGTAGGCTTTGGACCTTTCCTTCTTAGGTGGCGTATCGTTTTTATCAGAACCCTATGTGTAGAATCGATTTCGGTTACAAGTCAGAGAAAATCGTTGCTACATTTAGGTCTTCAAACTACTGTCACACATCACAGAGCTGTGCAAAAACTCAAACTGAAACTTCGCGAAGTAGTTGTGTTGCATCAACTAACCATTTAAGATAATGTCTCTAGACAGCAGAGCTTCCCACTGGATATTGAAGCTGATTGTGAAATTATCATTTTTTCTGATGAGGCATGGCTGCATTTAGCGGGTTACGTAAACTCGCAGACCTAACGAGGTTGGGTTCCCGAAGACGCTCATCACTTATACACTCCTGGAAATTGAAATAAGAACACCGTGAATTCATTGTCCCAGGAAGGGGAAACTTTATTGACACATTCCTGGGGTCAGATACATCACATGATCACACTGACAGAACCACAGGCACATAGACACAGGCAACAGAGCATGCACAATGTCGGCACTAGTACAGTGCATATCCACCTTTCGCAGCAATGCAGGCTGCTATTCTCCCATGGAGACGATCGTAGAGATGCTGGATGTAGTCCTGTGGAACGGCTTGCCATGCCATTTCCACCTGGCGCCTCAGTTGGACCAGCGTTCGTGCTGGACGTGCAGACCGCGTGAGACGACGCTTCATCCAGTCCCAAACATGCTCAATGGGGGACAGATCCGGAGATCTTGCTGACCAGGGTAGTTGACTTACACCTTCTAGAGCACGTTGGGTGGCACGGGATACACATGCGGACGTGCATTGTCCTGTTGGAACAGCAAGTTCCCTTGCCGGTCTAGGAATGGTAGAACGATGGGTTCGATGACGGTTTGGATGTACCGTGCACTATTCAGTGTCCCCTCGACGATCACCAGTGGTGTACGGCCAGTGTAGGAGATCGCTTCCCACACCATGATGCCGGGTGTTGGCCCTGTGTGCCTCGGTCGTATGCAGTCCTGATTGTGGCGCTCACCTGCACGGCGCCAAACACGCATACGACCATCATTGGCACCAAGGCAGAAGCGACTCTCATCGCTGAAGACGACACGTCTCCATTCGTCCCTCCATTCACGCCTGTCGCGACACCACTGGAGGCGGGCTGCACGATGTTGGGGCGTGAGCGGAAGACGGCCTAACGGTGTGCGGGACCGTAGCCCAGGTTCATGGAGACGGTTGCGAATGGTCCTCGCCGATACCCCAGGAGCAACAGTGTCCCTAATTTGCTGGGAAGTGGCGGTGCGGTCCCCTACGGCACTGCGTAGGATCCTACGGTCCTGGCGTGCATCCGTGCGTCGCTGCGGTCCGGTCCCAGGTCGACGGGCACGTGCACCTTCCGCCGACCACTGGCGACAACATCGATGTACTGTGGAGACCTCACGCCCAACGTGTTGAGCAATTCGGCGGTACGTCCACCCGGCCTCCCGCATGCCCACTATACGCCCTCGCTCAAAGTCCGTCAACTGCACATACGGTTCACGTCCACGCTGTCGCGGCATGCTACCAGTGTTAAAGACTGCGATGGAGCTCCGTATGCCACGGCAAACTGGCTGACACTGACGGCGGCGGTGCACAAATGCTGCACAGCTAGCGCCATTCGACGGCCAAAACCGCGGTTCCTGGTGTGTCCGCTGTGCCGTGCGTGTGATCATTGCTTGTACAGCCCTCTCGCAGTGTCCGGAGGAAGTATGGTGCGTCTGACACACCGGTGTCAATGTGTTCTTTTTTCCATTTCCAGGAGTGTATCAAGCGGTTATGCGGGTTATTGAAACAAGGGGTGGTGTGTTCAATAGTGCAACACGAATTATTGAACCGATCTTCTCCTACCAATCCATAACTTCTGATGGATATGCTAACAATAAACTGCTATCCTTTTTCACGTAAGTAAAGCTAACGAAAAGACCGACATATATCCATGGCAGGCCCGTTCAAGAGCACACGCGTCGGTGTGTCTATGAGGAGGATAATTTCCCACCATCAAAAACGCTTTGTAATAATGCCGTACTCAGCACTTGTGTTATAGGGAAGGTAATTTGTCAGTATTTTCAAAGAAACTTATCGTTTCATTAGAGGAAAATGACAAAAAATGTTGCAGTTAAGTTTCTTGAGTAACTACATACATGAGCCACATGGATAAACTTATTGCACTCTTCTTATTATTGGCACCATTCATAATTGTACATAGCCTTGAAGCACACACAGGAAGGTAATTTTACAATAGGTAAGATTATTCTGCAGCAGCGGAGAGGTAACTGCATAACACAAAGTTTCATTCACCCTACTGCATCAGTCCCCATCTTCAGAACCTGAATATTCACAACTGTCACTCGTGCTGAGAGAGCCCTTAGTCGGCTGTTTTTGACAACTGTCACGGTAGTATTTGAAGAAAAATAGCATTGTCTCCATGATGCACAAATTTTTTTAACACATATTATGTGTGTGGAATTCTTACCTCCAATAACTTTTGCTATAAACGTCTTGCATTATGGAGCAATGTTGACAGCCGTCCAAATGTGTAACCAAGATGGAGTCCGACTGTCGAAACGCTAAGCGTTGCCTTGGTAGGGTCCCGGTCGTCACATACGTCAAAAATAATTAAAGAAAATTATTTATGTTTCACTATAGGTCTCAAGCCCGCCCGGATAGCCGCACGGTCTAACGCGCTGCTTGCTGAGCGGAAAGGCGTGCCGGTCCCCGGCACGAATCCTGCTGGTGGATTAGCGTCGAGGTCCGGTGAGCCGGCCGACCTGTGGATGGTTTATAACGCGGTTTTCCGTTTGCCTCAGTGAATGCGGCCTGGTTCCCCTTATTCCGCCTCAGTTACACTTTGCTGCGCAAACACTGTCTCCACGTAATCATACACCGTAATTACTCTACCACGCAACCACTTAGGTTACACTCGTCTGATATGAGACGTTCCCCAAGGGAGGGGGAGGTAGCACTGGGGGCCGAGCCGCACAATAATCCTGGGTGCGGTATGGGGCGGCGGTGGGCTTGGTGGACTGCTGTGGCCTGTTGTGAACAACTGAGGGCTACGGCGGGACGAAGCCTCTCTGACGTTTCTGGGTCAGCGTGGCCGGCACTTGGACGGGTGAGCATCTGGGCTACCATGCGCTGTTGTCATTTTTTAGGTTGCACTCAGCCTCGTGATGCCAATTGAAGAGCTACTCGACTGAACAGTAACGACTGGGAGAGCGGTTTGCTGACCATATGACCCTCCTATCCGCATCCTCATCTGAGGATGACGCGGCGGTCGGATGGTCCCGATGGGCGACTTGTGAGCTGAAGACGGAGTGCTATGTCTCTGATCGGCTTTTGTATCGCTGACTGTGTAAGATCACAGATCCAGAGATAGTGCTTCTGGTCTGAGATTATTATAGTGTTGGAGTAAGAGAGCGCTTGGTGCACAGTTGTAGGTATCTGTCTGTGAGAGAAAGGCGATGGAGTAGGCAGTTTTTGTGGTGTGCTCTGTGAAGCCACCAAGTGTTAGTTTAATGTAGGTGTAACAATATTGTTGAACTTGGAAGCACAAGTCTTCATGCAAGCAAGGTAAAAATGTTAAAGAATTATGATTTTGTTTTGCCAGCACTTTAGTATAGATGAGTTGGCTGAAAATTTGTAATTGTTGAGTAACCGTAGAATGTATGTAAACTGATTTGATAAAAAAGGTAGTTAGACATTTCACTTTTGTAATCCTCCTTAGATTTGTAATTTGATGATTTGCATTTATGTTTGATTAGTGAGGTTAGAAAATACCTGCTGTTTAAATCTCTTTGTTTGTGAATCAATTGTGAGTAATTTAACTTCAATTGTCAGACGTTTTCTAAAAAGACAAAATTAACTTGCGATTGAATTTTGCTAGAAAAGCTCAGTGTTAGTAATTCCCCTTAATCAGTACCGCCTCCAGGTTCAGGTTATATATTTTTTCAAAGAAGTTTCGTTTATCAGCCAAAACAATTTCATATGCTTTTCAAAGTATTATGGACAGCATTGCATACTGGTGAGTCTGTAGGTAGCATACTTAAGTTTTTTCATGTGAGACCAGAATATAATGCGTTCCACCGTTGCTGCTTTAGAGGTAAGACAATATAAATATTTGATTGCACTCACCATCATTCAGTGTATTCCATACAAAGCAGAATAATTTTAATAAGCATCCAAAAGAGATCTTATTTTTAAAGAACCTTACAACCTATGTGGTACATTAGGTACTGCAGATCCAGTCTCCCTTTCAAAGTCAACGTCCGATCCAAAGAAAATGCAGCTTGGAAAATAAAAAGACAAACTGACGGTTTAGTGCACCTGTTTCCCTTCATACCTATCTTGGTATTGAGACGTTCTCTCCCCCCCCCCCCTCCCCTGCCCCCTCCCCCCAGCACCAAGGCACGCCACATACTTCTGCCATGGACCTGCATGATTAGCAGCACGCTCTCATTAGGCTGTCTGCAAGAAGACTTTAATTGTTTCATTCAAGATGCCTAATTTCTTCTCATTTCGCAACGTTACGTGGACAGGTGTTCCGTGAGTCTGCTGCCTCCCTTATGTTGTCAAGGATTCATTAACTAGACGTTCCAGCGCAACTTGATTATATGTAGTAACTGCTCTGCAATCAGAACTTGGTTACTCTTTACTCGGGATTATGCACGAATAATGAGGGCATCGACTATGTACCGTGATATAGCGCACGAGACTAGCGGTTATTCCAACATGAACCATTTGGGGTCTCTACGTGGTATTTGATAGGAAGCAATATGTCCCCTAGAGTTAGAACTACTTAAACCTAACTAACCTAAGGAGATCACACACATCTATGCCCGAGGCAGGAATTCGAACCTGCGACCGTAGCAGCCGCGTGGTTTCGGACTGAAGCGCCTAGAACCGCTCGGCCGTAAGTACTTCATTTACTATATGTGACCTTTTTTTTCACACAGTAGAAGGCTGCTCTTTCTGTGGCACGCAGAAGAAGATCCAGAATCACATCTACCAATGCGCTTCTTGATTTTTTTTCGTGCACACACGATCAATGCAGTAAAAGTGCACACCACAACCGCATCACAGATAATTGCTCAGTCACCAGCGTCGGTCAACGCTACCACCAAAATTTATTATTGCCGCTAGTATAGCCTCATAATTGAGATGAAATTTTAAGAGTAAACTGAATCGTAGTTACGCAATGTTAACAATCTTGTTCTTTATAGTCAATCCGTGAGAACATAGTGCATTTTATGTATTAAAATGCAATTTCTCATCTAGGTACATCTTAGATATTTACAGATGGGATTTCAACTTATTATTTATGGACATATAATTAATCCTGGTTACACATTCCTAATGTAAGTAAATTTCCAAAAATTCTCCAAAATATCTTACAAATCCTTTGAACTTTTCTTAATGAATAAAAATTCTTCAAGGCTGCATTAGCTGTTTAGAGGATCCTCTTGTTCTGGCGTAACTTCAAGCGCCGGAACGAAGATGCGGAACGCAAGAGCAAAGAAGGCGGTGAGGAAACGTCGGCCAATGGTGCGCAGAACTGGACCGCGCTGCGCCTGGAGCGACACCTGCAAGAAGTGAATATAAGCGTCGCTCCTGCTAGCTTCTGCGGCTCAGACTGGTTCAGTCTGCAACTGACATTTGTGCTACGCTATCAAATTGTCGTTATCCGTGTCAAGTGCTTACTTGGACTTTGTGTACAGCTAGGACTTTACTGTTTTCATGTCGCCTCTCGCTAGCGACATTTTCCGTAATCAAAGTTAAGTTTGTCAATTTGATTTCTAGAAATAAATCTACTAATGTTATTTGTTTGAATTGTTATATAGCATTCCGAGAACCCAGCATCCTTTAGGCACCTTATAAGCAACGAGTGGGTGAGACCCCACACCTCTATTAGGCAACACAACGAATTTCACACCATTGTAGGTGGATCTTGAGGTGATAATAACTTTTCACTCCATGACTCTGGAAAAAATATACGCTATTCGAAAACTCAAATTGTAAACCGGTTAGGTGCATAAACTCCAGAAAATTAACTCATTAACGTGATCCTAAAGTGCTGTTCTCATTAGAAGAGGTATGCAGTTACAAGGCCTCCGTCAGATGGTTAAAACGATAATTCATGTAGATCATCAAAACTGTGCTACGACAATGGTGAATGAGCTATGATACAAAATGGTGAGTATTTCAGCTAAACTTAGTTTGCGTTTTAACACTATTTAGGATTAACGTCAAGTGAAATGGGAATCTTATTTACTCTGCAATATTCCTGAAATGAATTCGTTTCTAGTTGTAGTATGTTGCAGTCTTCGGCTAGTAGCAGGAGATCATACGAAAACGCAGATACGACCATAGCTTCACGTCTTTCTTGTGGGCTACTCAAAAGAGATTTGACGTTTATGTCCAAAATGGTAACCCCTAGGACTTAGCCCTGAAGGCAGCTTTCGGTGATTGGTTTTGTAATGTTCTTGTTACGACTCCGCAGTGGAATCCCTCTTTGCCCACAATATATACGCTACTGGCTATTATAACTGCTGCACCACGAACATGACGTGCTACAGACGCGATATTTAACCGACAGGAACAAGATGCTGTGATATGCAAATTATTAGCTCTCCAGAGCATTCACACAAGGTTGGCGCCGGTGGCGACACCTACAACGTGCTGACATGAGGAAAGTTTCCAGCCGATTTCTCATACACAAACAGCAGTTGATCGGCGTTGCCTGGTGAAACGTTGTTGTGATGCCTCGAGTAAGGAGGAGAAATGCGTACCATCACGTTTCCGACTTTGATAAAGGTCGGATTGTAGCCTATCGCGATTGCGGTTTGTCGTATCGCGACATTGCTGCTCGCGTTGGTCGATATCCAATGACTGTTAGCAGAATATGGAATCGGTGGGTTCAGAAGGGTAATACGGAACGCCGTGATGGATCTCAACGGCTTTGTATCACTAGCAATCGACATGGCATGCATCTTATCTGCATGGCTGTAACGGATCGTGCAGCCTCGTCTCGATCCCTGAGTCAACAGATGGGGACGTTTGCAAGACGACAACCATCTGCACCAACAGTTCGACAACGTTTGCAGCAGCATGATCTATCAGCACGAAGACCATGGCTGCGGTTACCGCTGACGCTGCATCACAGACAGGAGCGCCTGTGATGGTGTATTCAACGACGACCTTGGGTGCACGAATGGCAAAACGTCAATTTTTCGGATGAATCCAGATTCCATTTACAGCATCATGAAGGTTGCATCCGTGTATGGCGACATCGCGGTGAACACACATTGGAAGCGTGTATTCGTCATCGCCATACTGGCGTATCACCCGGCGTGATGGTATGGGGTGCCATTGATTAGACGTATAGGTCACTTCTTGTTCGCATTGACGGCACTTTGAACAGTGGACGTTACATTTCAGATGTGTTACGACCCGTGGCTCTACCCTTCATTCGATCAGTCCGAAGCCCTACATTTCAGCAGGATAATGCACGACCGCATGTTGTAGGTCCTGTACGGGCCTTTCTGGATACAGAAAATGTTCAACTGCTGCCCTGGCCAGCACATTCTCCAGATCTCTCACCAATTGAAAACTTCTGGTCAATGGTGGCCAAGCAACTGGCTCGTCACAATACGCCAGTCACTACTCTTGATGAACTGTGGTATCGTGTTGAAGCTGCATGGGCAGCTATACCTGTACACGCCATCCAAGCTCTGTTTGACTCAATGCCCAGGCATATCAAGGCCGTTATTACGGCTAGAGGTGGTTGCTCTGGGTACTGATTTCTCAGGATCTATGCACTCAAATTGTGTGAAAATGTAATCACATGTCAGTTCTAGTATAATATATTTATCCACTGAATACCCGTTTATCATCTGCATTTCTTCTTGGTACCGCAATTTTAATGGCCAGTAGTGTATTTCTTCTTTTTTACAGTCTTAGTGGTAATCGTTTCGAGTAGTATGATGAAATTTCCTGCTGCTATTGCAACATATTCCCTCGAAAGCCGCTTCTTCCCACGGATTTGACTGTAACAATAAGCTGGATTTCCGAAGCCTTATCTGGACCCCCTGATAAAGCAGATAAATTCGCGACCTCGATATAGGAAAAAAACCAAGCGAGGTGAGCCTTCCAATTTTGAGGTGACCATGTGCTGTCGGACAGGTGTAAATCTCTTGGGGCGACCGGTTATAACCAGTTCGAGAACGAGTAATGTCTGGTTGCCAAGTAGCGGTAAGTGGCTCTCTGCGGGAGCCGGCCATTAAGTCGAGTTCACGGGACGCCCGACCGCTCTCTGTTGCCAGGTCACGCACCGCACCCTCCCGTCACTGGTCGTCCAAAGTACAGAGAAGAAAGAGTCCGTTTTGTGGGTGTTTCAGAAAGGAAAGAAAACATAAGATCAGTAGAATAGACAAAGCTCGTGGTACCTTGAATAAAATTGGAACATGGCTTCGATTCTATTTCGATTCATTGCGTGTAATACACTGAGGTAACAAACGTCGTGGGAAAGCGATGTGCACATATAAAAAAGACGGTAGTATCGCGTAGACAAAGTATAAAAGGGCTTTCGAATGGCGGAGCTGTCATTTGTACTCAAGTGATTCACGGCCTGATTATGGCCGCAAAACGCGATTAACAGACTTTGAATGTGGAATGGTAGTTGGAGTTATACGCATAGGATGTTCCATTTCGGAAATCGTTAGGGGATCCAGTATTCCACGATCCATAGCGTCAAGGGTTTGCCGAGAATACCAGCTTTTAGGCATAATCTGTCACCACGGACAACATAGTGGCCGAGGTCCTTCACTTAATGACCGGCTGGACCCTCGATGACTGTAAAACTATGGGCTAATTAGATGAATCCCGAATCCAGTTGGAAAGTGCTAATGGTGGGGTTGGTGTGTGGGGCAGACCTCACGAAGCTGTGGACCAAAACTGTCAAGAAGGCACTGTGCAAGCTGTTGGTGGCTCCATAACGGTGTGGGGGTGTTTACATGGAATGGATTGTGTCCTTTGTTCCAATTTAACCGATCACTGACTGGGAATGGTTACGTTCAGCTACTTGGATACCATTTTCAGCCTATCATGGACTTAATGTTTCCAAATAACGAAGGAATTCTTATGACAATTCGCCAAGTCACTGGGCCACAATTGTTTGAAGAACTTTCTGGACAGCTCGATCAAATGTTTCGGCCACCCAGATCGCTCGACATGAACCCCATCGCACATTTATGAGACTTAGTCTAGAGGTCAGTTCGCGTATAGAGTCCTGCACTGGAAGCACTATAACAATTATGGACGGCTATAGAGGAACTGGTTGCCTCAGCGGAATTTTTGTCAGTGTGAAGGCTGTTTTCTTTCGATATTTTTGGCTGACATCTATATCTTTGGCTGAAAACTTTCTTGCATGTTGTTTATTACGTTTTGACAATACTAACACACATAAGTAGGTGAAAGGTTGAATTCGCAAACCTTTTAGTGGAAGTCAAGATTTATGCATCTACATCTACGTGATTACTCTGCTATTCACAATAAGAGTGCCTCGCAGCGGGTTCAATGAACCACCTTCATGCTGTCTCTCTACCGTTCCACTCTCGAACGGCACGCGGGAAAAACGAGCACTTCAATTTTTCTGTGCGAGCCCTGATTTCTCTTATTCTATCGTGGTGATCATTTCTCCTTATGTAGATGGGTGCCAACAGAATGTTTTCGTAATCGTAGGAGAAAACTGGTGATTGAATTTCATGAGAAAATCCCGTTGCAATGAAAAACGCCTTTGTTTTAACGATTGCCACTCCAATTCACGTGTCGTGTCTGTGACACTATCTCCCTTATTTCGCGATAATACAAAACGAGCTGCCTTTCTTTGTACTTTTTCGATGTCATCTGTCAGTCCCAGCTGATGCGGATCCCACACCGCACAGCAATACTCCAGAATAGGCCAGACAAGCGTAGTGTAAGCAGTCTCTTTGGTAATCCTGTTGCACCTTCTAAGTGTTCTGCCAATAAATCGCAGTCTTTGGTTTGCGCTACCCACAATATTATCTATGTGATCGTTCCAATTTAGGTTATTTGTAATTGTAATCCGTAAGTATTTAGGTGGTAATGGATGTTTCATGGACATCGGTTTGCCAACAGAAAAGAGGAAGCAGCTCGCAATGAAGAAGCTCTCAGCTTATCCACTGTGCAAACAACAATACACAATCTGTGTCCGAAAGACGATTGGTGTAAGTGCAACAACAGAAATGAGACTTATTCACATAAACACTCATTACCAGAACCTGTTATGAATGTAATTAAGACCACATTCAGGTTTCTTGCGAACCCTGATTTATTGAGGAAGTGTCTTCACGGAAAGACACAAAACGCATATGATAGCCTCAGTAATTTAATTTGGATTAGATGTTCAAAAGGGACATTATGTGGACTTGAAGTTCTCAAAATAGGTGTCTATGATGCAGTTTTATGTTACAATAACAGGAATAATGGCAGAATCGAAGTGCTGAAGGGAGTTGGTTTAGATCCTAGTGTGTTTACAACGAAAGCATTTTACACCATCGACGAGAGCAGGGTCAAAAAAGCTAACGGATCAATGTCTTAACTGCAAATACAGGCCAAGCAGACTCGAGGAGGACAAAAGAGAAGCCTGGAGGATGAGTGGTATCAGTAAGGTGGATTTCAAAATTGAGGTAAGCTTATTACATGAGGAAGTATGAGAAGAAAATCTTTGAACCTCATTTTCTCCGTTTTATGTTTTTTACGTTATTAGAAGCCTTTTCTCAAAAATTATGTGCGGTAATGCTATGAAATTTTCAGGAACTGCTCGCAACGTGTTTCTGTCTCCCTGGAACTAAGAAATAGGAGATTCTGCTGCTACATTCTGATTTATAGATGATTGTATGTAGAAAAAAAGTTCATTTTGGATGTGCAAAATTAAAAATTCTGATAATGATATAATTTGTACCATAAGTTAATAACTGTATTTCTGTGGTCTTATAACCTTCTCGGGACCCTACCATAAAATTTTCAGACTAATTGCATGATTAGAATTTGAGTTATGGCTCTTTATAAAAAAGACAATAATAAAATTAAAAATTCAGATTTCTTTAATCCTGCATATTTTATAATATTTTTCCGTTAAAACACAGCTACTTTGAATTACACATGCAAAATTTTAAACTTGTACATTAGTAGATAAGGCTGTAATGTTTTTTCAAATAAATGTTTACATTTTCCGTTGCATCCCCCCCCGTAAGACCAGAAAAGACAGAATGGAACTAAAATATGTGATGAGAAATATCGCTGCACCTCTGTGTAATCTGGAAATCCCTATGTAATGTGGAATTGACAGCTAGATGTCACTAGAGCGCCCTCATCAGTAAGAAAGGAACGGGCACTACTGTGCTGTCAGTAGAAGAGCAGTGGTAGCAGATGAGGTCTAGCGAATCTGGATGTAACCTGAGTAAGGTATCCATCAGGGACGATGTAACCCTTGTAAAGCTCTCGGAATCGACTGTTGGTGATACCATCCTGAATTATGAGCAACAACGAACAACTACGGCTAAACTAAGAGCAAGCACACTTCATCCACTGACGGACGGGGAAAGTCGAGCACTGCGTAGGCTTGTCGTAAAAAATCACATGAAATCCGCAGAACTAATCTCTTGTGAGTTCCAAAGTGCTACCAGTTGCCCAGGTAGCGCCATGATTGTGCATAGGGAGTCTGAAAAGGTGGGGTACAGTGGTAGGTCAGCTTCTCATAGCCCACACACAACTGCAGTCAATAATAATCGATGCTTGGGGTGGTGTAAAAAGCTACACCAGTGGACAGTGGATGATTGGGAACGACTTATTTGGAGCGACGAGTCACGCTATAGATGTGATAATCCGACATAACGGTTTTGGTTTGGCAAATACCTGTAGAACATATCCACCATCATGTGTATTACGAACGGGGAAGTGTGGGGGAGGATATGTTACAGAATAGGGTTGTTTTTCTTGGTTAGAGGCTGGTCCCATTATTGTGCTTATGGAAACGCTACATGCGGGAGGAGTTTTGCAAACTGTAGAGGAACGTTTCGGAGACGCTGATTTTTTGCGTCGGCATAGCAATGCACACTGTCATAAAGCTGAGGGGCTATAGTTGTGGACAATAACAGTCCTAAAACAGAGTAGACTGACTTGAATACCAACCTCAACCCAATGGAACACCTCTGAGATGGCTTAAAACGTCGACGAGCCGTGAGTGGCTCGTGCTCCTGCCATAATCTATTTTACACCCTGCTCTTCAACTTTCCCCATTGATTTACCAAATATCCACAGGCAGCCATTGTCTGTAATTCCTTTGTGTCTCTAAAGATTTTGCTTTTAGACATTTGCGGCAAGTAAAAATCAGGTCGCATGAAAATGTGTTAGTTTCTAATTATAATGCAGCCTAGGAATGGAATAGGTTATTTGGTAAAAGAATGAGTAGATACCAATAAAAGCAGTCCTTAAAAATATAAAATGTGTAATGTAAATCGTAGAAGGCAGCCTGTAAAACTTAAGACTTGGTGGTAAATTGCCATTTTAGCCTAAAAGGTCGCAATTTTCTATGTGTGTCCTTGTTTATTTATTTTATATTTTACAGTAACTCTTTGCATTCTATCTTCTCCGTTCCTTAGATCTGATGATGGTTGCTTAGAAGCTGAAATTTGTCACACTTGTAATAAATTTCTGCGATCAAAGCAATTTCATTAAAAAAGCATTTATGAATATAAGAACGTATGCTCCATAGATAATGTCCAGTTTTAAGAGATGGGTGCTCGTTTCGACTGGGTGTACTGTTTGCGCGACTGTCTTTAGGTAACACCGGCAGATTTCTCAGAAGTCAGTTGCAGATTTCTCCGTAGTGGTGGCAATCACGTCTTGCCCAGCGAAAGTTCGAAAGGCACAGTTTTTGATGTAATCGTCGTGAAACTTCGTTGCTGTTTGGACGCAGGCTAGGATACAATCAGAAGCTGCCTAAATTGTTGAGGTCGCACGTTGCTCTTATGTGTAAGAAATTCATTTTGTATTGTGCCTGTAAAGCGCGTTTCTAGTAGTGATGCTCCTAAAGTTCAACGTAAAATAGCTCTGACTGAAAATGCTCTCTTTACCCTGTGACAAAACTCCAAATAGGTAATATTATTACCCAATCTGACCGCCCTTCGGATATGATTATATACGGTCACGGATACTTGGCACAACACCTTTGAGATCTGAACTTACTTACTAATGTTACCTGAACAAATTTCTCGTCACTAGATCTAGCTTTGGATCCCATAACCACCACCCAGATTACACCTAGGAGGAAATACATCTATCTACACCTGCATAGATACCGTACGGTGCGTGGCGGAGGGTACCCTTTACCACTACTGGTCATTTCCTTTCCTGTTCCACTCGCAAACAGAGCGACGGGAAAACGACTATCTACATATATGCCTCCATTTGAGCCCTAATCTCCTGTATCTTATATTCGTGACCTTTACGCGCAATCTATGTTACCGGCAGTAGAATCGTTTGGCAGTCAGGTTCAAATGCCTGTTCTCTAAATGTTCTCAATAGTGTTTCTCGAAAAGAACGTCGCCTTCCTTCCAGAGATTACATTTGAGTTCCTGAAGCATCTCAGTAGCAGTTACGTTTTGTTCAAACCATCCGGCAGCAAATCTAGCAGCGCGCCTCTGATTTGCTTCGATGTCTTCCTTCAATCCGACCTGGTACGGATCCCAAATACCTGAGCAGTACTCAAGAATAGGTGTAGCAGCGTCCTATATGCGGTCTCCTTTACAGGTGAACCACGCTTTCCCAAAATTCTCCCAATAAACCGAAGTCGACCATTCGCCTTCCCACCATGGTTCTCACAAGCTCATTCCATTTCAGATCACTTTGCAACGTTATCCCTGGATATTTAAACTACTTGACTGTGTCGAACAGGACAATACTAACACTGCATCCGAATATTACAGGTTTGTTCTACCTACTCATCCTCATTTTTCCTCCTACAATCACTCAACTTTGACACCTCGCTGTACACCACAGCTTCATCAGAAACTAACCGCAGATTGCTGCCAAACCTATTTCCAAAATCATTTATGTATATAGAGAACAACAGCAGTCCTGTTGCACTTCCCTGGGGCACGCCTGACGGTATCCTTGTCTCTGATGAACCCTATCTGTCGAGGACAACGTAGTGTACATAGTTCTGCGTAGTCAGCGCGTACACAACTTTCCCACTAGAGCGCGCCCCGCTAAGCACAACAGCGCAGGCGCAGCGCTCGTCCGTCTCCGCACTACGAGATGGCGCTCCCTTAGAGACGGACCAGATTCTGCTTCCGCCGATCCGCGTATTAATATGTAACGCAGCCAATGAGACTGCTGCTGATGTAGAACCTTTTCTCCTTGCAGATCACACTCGCGCAGTGATACATGAACTCGCGAGGTATTATAACGAGTGTACAGACCTCCGATTAGTCAGCCTGCATTTGTCTGCACCAGTCTGTACCAGTCTGCATTAGTCTGTACCAGTCTATACTCAAGTGTCAGTCTGCACCTAAGAAGATTATCATATTCCTGTACATAGCCATGAAGATAAATGTTTAGACACTTTGTCAAGTATCAGAGATATGTGAGAATAAGATTAACGTACCAAGACCAAAGAAACTTCAGATTGTCAATTGTAAATAGCATCCAGAATCAAGTTACGTAATGTGTATGCTTTTTATTATTTTAATAAAGTTGGTCACCGTCAATCCGCTACTTTAAGCATGCAAGTGGCATTTCTGTCGCCTGACCTAACGGCGATAAGACCACGAGACATATTGCTGACACTTGCCTACTTCGTTAGAGCGACAAGTCAAATAATCTGATGGGGTGTGTACCGAAGGTCTTACAGTACGCACACCACATACAACATACTCGGTTCTGTTACCTAACAAATCTTCGAGCGACTCACACATCTGTGCACTTATTCCATATGCTCGTACCTTCGTTAACAGCCTGCAATGGGGCACCGTGTCACAAGCTTTCCGGAAATCTAGAAATCTGGAATCTGCCTGTTGCCCTTCACCCATAGTTCGTGGCATATCATGTGAGAAAAGGGCAAGCTGAGTTTCAAACGAACGATAGTTTCTAAAACCATGCTGATTCGTGTACATAAGGTTCTCAGTCTCAGGCGTATTGTAACTGAGAATATGTCAAGGACTCTGCTGCAAACCGAAGTTAGGGATATTGGTCTGTAATTTTGCGGGTCCGTTCTTTTACCTTCTTCATATCTTGGAGTCACTTCCGCTTTCTTCCAGTCACTTGAGATTTTATGCTGAACGAGAGATTGACGATAAATGTAGGGTAGGTAACGGGCCAATGCTGTAGAGAACTCTTCGTAAAACGGAATTTGGTTTCCACCCGGACCTGTCGATTTATTTGCTTTCCTATCTTAAAGTTGTTTCTCTACGTCAGAGATGCTTATTACAATGTCGTCAATACGGGAAAACATCGGCTTTCGTTTTGCTATCTTCAGCTGCCACCCCAGACTGGTCAAAAAGAAATCTAATGGAAGCCTTAGATCCGATTAGCAATTTTACATAGGACCAGAATTTTCTCAGTTCTCCGCCAGATCTTTTGCTAAGATGTGACTGTGGTAATTGTTGTACGCTTCATACATAGATCTTTTCACAGATGCTCCAGTCTCTAATAATCTTCGCTTGTCATCTGTGGGTTCTCTTTTGAACCGAGAGTGCAACAGCCTCTGCTTGCTCAACATCTTCCGAATTTCGTTATTAAATCATAGTGAATCTTTTATCCGCTTACCAGGCACTTAACTCCACGACCAAGATTTACAGTAGTAGTAGTAGTAGAGGGGTTTATCGGCGCACGACAGCAAGGTCTTCAGCGCCCGTTCAGTATCATAGTGAGACGGGTGTCAAGAAAAAGCTCAGAACATTTACATAAAACGGAACCAAAAACATGGGGAACAATCATTGAAAAATATGTGCTCACCCACACCGAAACGTCAGCAGTAAAACATGGACAACACAGGAAGAAATCAGCTTAAACTTTGCCCATATTTCCTCTACATCCATCTTACTGGAACTAAGTGATGCAAACAACTGCTTATCTGTCAAACACTCTCCTAGCCTTCTTGACTGATTTATTAACTTTCATAATCATAGTTGCTATAATGATATCATGATAACTAATCGCCGTTTCTACACTGTCATTGTCAACAAGGTCCGGCCTATTTGTAGCTACAAGTACTAAGATATTTCCATTGCTTGTGGGCTGCCGAGCTAGCTGCTCAAGACAGTTTTCAGAAAACGCGTTCAAAAGTATTTCGCATGACTGTTTGTTTGTAACCTCGCAATGAATCCATAGATATCCCACTCTACACTCGGTATGTTAAAGTCGTCTCTAGCCGGTATTGCATGATCTGAGTATTTACGCGCTACCGACCGTAGACTTTCTTTTGAATGACTCTAGGGCTGTTACAGCGGAATAGGATGGCTGGTATAAAGATCCAGCAATTAACTTGGCTTCATCTACACCTGTTACAGGCGACCAGATAACTTCACTGTCACACTCAACTTCGACCTCAATAAAGACAATATTTTTCTCAACTGCAATGAACAATCCCCCTCATGTGGCCTCTACTCTCTCTTTCCGACATGTTTTACATGACTCATAAAATATCTCAGAACTTTCCACCTCACGTTTCAGCCAGCTCGTGGTCCCAAGAATAATTTGAGCGTTAGGACTTACCTGGAGGGCAGTAAATTCAGAATCTTTATTACGAGTACTTCGTCAGTTCTCTGATAAAATGTTGACGGTTGAAGTGACTATTCTGAACGCTGTCTGACATCCCTTGCTATGAACTGACTGGCAAGTGTTCATCAGGGTACCTAAAACTACCGTCTACCCTAGAAAACCCTCATGTGCACTCCACAAGTACTGTTCTGGCCTAGCAGCTATTTCCTTTGTCTAGTGACCCCTGACCTATCAAGGGAGTCCTACAAATCCCCAAGCGATAATGCAGGTCTAGAAATCTGCAGCCGAGACCGTCACAGAGTCGACGGAGCCATTGGTTGAGACCCTCCACTCGGCTCCAAACCAAAGGATCCCAGTCAACTCTGGGAAAAAAGCTACAAACTGCGAGTTCTGCTTTCACCCCACGTCCGGGGCCAGCAGTCTTCACCACCTCCACCAGCCGCCTGTGTAAAGTGAGGATGTCCTCAGAACGCATGCGACAAAGGCGTCGTTGGTGCCGACGTGAACCACAACTAGCTGACGAATGCATCCAGAACTGCTCATAGCAGCAGGTAAGGCCGCTTTCACATCTCGGATGAGGCCCCCCAGCAGACATGCTGACTGCACTTGGCTTTCTTTCCAGCTCTTAGCTGTCTAAGGGTCTTCATAATTACACTCATGCTCATAAATTAAGGATAATACTGATACATGGTGAAACAACGCTCTAGTGGGTGGTTTTCGGGTTTAAATCAACTCGGGGTATGACCATGCGGTGCATTTGACCTGCGGTCGTCGCACGGTGGCGCTGGCAGCAGTCCACATACGCTGAGGTGTGTTGGTGCATGTCAGAGTACACTGCAGCGAATAAGTGTGCAGACGTTTTTAGACGTGCTAATGGTGACTGAGTGTTGAAAATGGCTCAGAGAACACACATTGATGACGTTATGAGGGGTAGAATACTAGGGCAACTGGAGGCTGGTCAAACACAGCAGGTAGTGGCACGGGCCGTTCGTGTGCCACAAAGTGTGATCTCAAAGTTATGGCACCGATTCCAGCAGACAGGAAACGTGTTCAGGCACTACAGTACGGGACGTCCACAGCGTACAACACCACAAGATGAGCGATATCTCACCATCAGTGCCCTCAGACGACCACGGAGTACCGCAGGTAGACTTGCTCAGGACCTTACCGCAGACACTGGAACAGTTGTCTCCAGACACACAGTCTACAGACGACTGAACAGACATGGTTTATTCGCCCATAGACCTGCAAGGTTCATTTCACTGAACCCTGCTCAAAGGAGAGCCCTTAAAACCTGGTGTCAAGAACACAGTACGTGGTCATTGGAACAGTGGTCCCTGGTTATGTTAGAGACGAGTCCGAGTATAGTCTGAACAGTGATTCTAGCCGGGTTTTCATCTGGCGTGAACAGGAACCAGATACGAACCCCTTAATATCCTTGAAAGAGACCTGTATGGAGGTCGTGGTTTGATAGTGTAGGATGGGATTATTATTGGTGCACGTACACCCCTGCATGTCTTTGACAGAGGAACTGTAACAAGTCAGGTGTATTGGGACGTCATTTTGCACCAGTATGTCCGCCTTTTCAGGGATGCAGTGGGTCCCACCTTCCTCTTGATGGATGCTAACACACGGCCCTACCGAGCTGCCATCGTGGAGGAGTACCTTGAAACAGAAGATATCAGGCGAATGTAGTGGCCTGCCTGTTCTCCACACCTAAACCCCTTCGAACACCCCTCAGAAGCTCTCGGTCGACGTTTCTCTGCGCGTCTTCAAACCCCTAGGACACTTTAGGAGCTCCGATAGGCACTGGTGCTAGAATGGGAGGCTATACCCCAGCAGCTGCTCGACCACCTGATCCGGAGTATGCCAACCCGTTGTGCGGCCTGTGTATGTGTGCATGGTGATCATATCCCATATTGATGTCGGGGTACATGCGCAGGAAACAGTGGCATTTTGTAGCACATGTGTTTCGGGACGGTTTTCTCAACTTATCACCAATACCGTGGACTTACAGATCTGTGTCATGTGTGTTCTCTATGTGGCTATGCTATTAGGGCCAGTTTTGTGTAGTGTCACGTTGTGTGGCACCACATTCTGCAATTATCCTTAATTTATGAGCATGAGTGTAGTAAACCCCTCCCCCCATGTGCCTGCTCGGACATTGCTGAAGAAGCGGCCATATGTCCACTCACAGGATGAATGTGCGAGGCTAGGCGGCAAATATCCACATTAGCCCTCTGCCTCGGGCAACACGAATGCGTTACCAACGACCACGCATCCTGCTGTGAGGGCGCATCCACCGCGTCAGGTGCACTAGGAGGTTCCTCGGAAGCAGAGCCCATGAGCAAAACAAGAGCCATTGAGGTGTTCCACGCGACGCCACAGATTCTCCGCCATCGTTATATACCGAGGCAGCAGCCTGACTATACCCATAAGTGCTTTCAGCTGTTTGCGAACTGCGGCCATCTCCTCCTGAATCCAGCCTCAGCATCCACACGTCCTACCCATCCTAGCAAGACTAACTGAAGAAATAAACCATAAAAGCAGACAGAGTCCTACAGGGTGTATACGCGGACAAGGAAAAAAAATCTCGGATTTCCCTGTTAAAAATACACTTTCTCCCGGGTGGAAACATAGTTTTCCCTGTAAATTTACAGTATATGTTCTCTCTGAACTGTATAACTTATCAATCCTTTGAATGGTTATGGTTTTATACATGGGCGTAGAATTTCCCGGCGCTTTATAAGACGAAACTCACGGGGAAAACACCTTTTGGAAAGATGTTTGATGTGCAGTAACATGTACGCTGCATATTTTCGTATTACTAATTCCACCAAACACCGCATGTTACTTTCCGAAGCATTGAAATCGAGATTGCGATTCGTATTTGTAAGCCAGTCATAGCTCATGTCACGTGATCTCGCCAGCCGATGATAGCGGATATTCAAAGCTTCGGACACGTCGTGTAGTCAGCCAATAGCAACATCACTGTTAAGTACCGTGAACACACGAACAGGAAAAATTAATGGTTTAAATGTATATACATAGTGTTGCTACAAGAAAAACAAAGCTTTCACATATAATATTGGTCTCTAAGGCCAATACACTGCAAGAGAAGCTAAGCTTTCACATATAATGTTGGTCTTTTATGCACGTATTACAGTTTAAGATATATCACACAAATGTGCCAGTAATTTTTTAATAACGACATAGAAGTGTGATCTTCTGGGCTATAAAATCTTCTACATGGCTCGTCATCAAATAGCTGATTTTTAAATGAGTCCCAGATTCCCAGTGAATTAGGCATCAATCTGATATTAAGCTTTTCAATGTGGTTTCGGGATGTAAATTTCCTTGGGTACCAGTACTTTGTTATCTCATGTCTGGTTCTTTGTTATGGCATAATGCCATACGTGCTAGAAGATGAAAACGTGCTCTTGAAATGCACCGAACAGTTGAAACCTGCCAATAGTTTGAAATTAAATCCTTTGTTTCAAGTATATTGACTGCCTCGGCGGAAAAGATTAATAAAAGAAAATTTCTTCAGCAAACCGATAAAAATAACTTCATTGTTCTGCATGGCAATTAATGCTTGACTGTCAGAAAGGTGGAAATAAATTAAAATCTGAAACTAATAACGTATTTTAGCCTTCCGTAATTATGTGAATGTATTTTAATTCACATGATAGCTCCCGACCAAAGAAATCAATATTGTTTTCATTTGACGTGAGTGCGGTAGACAAAAAGGAAACAGCAAAATCACTAAATGTAACCATGGGTCACGTGGAGACTACCCGCTTCCCTATTATAGCTCAGACTGCTCTGCGCATCAGACCCATATCTACGATATTTCCGAACCGGGGCAATAGTAGATAGTGGCGTCCCTCGAGCGTTTGAGATAGGACATCAAAAATTAAAAAAAAAAATCGAATTTTCAGAAATATGTTCATTCTGTAGCGCAAATCTTTCTGAAGAGTCTGACATAAAACATGCGTGTCCGAGGAATTGTAAGACGTTATTTGATCTTAAGTGTGCCATAGTGCAGCGCCACACCTCTTCCCACAGCATTCTTCCATCGCACGTCATTGTATTTCGGTCTGTGGAATTGAAACGTGTATATTTTGTACTGGATGCCATCAAACTATAATCAGGGCAGTGGAAATTAAAATGTCCTATGGTGCCTCTCCTGCTACCAGTCGGCCGGTTTGACAGCCTTCCCATCTTTTTTTTTCTCTTTTAAAAAAAAAAAATCTTCAGAAAATTTGCACACTTTATTCCCTATTAGCTAACAACTTGCTGCTTTGTGTGACATAAAATTAAGTATAGGATACATCAAACCAGTAAGGAGAAAAGACAAGCAAAACAGTACACATTTCTTCAATCCTTAGCTCCTAGATTTTTTTTCTGCCTAATCTTGTTACAGCTTTACATGGCGTGCTTTCCTTTCTGCGAAAGGATCTGTTACCTCATCAAAGCTCGTCAAACGTTTTGCTACATGAAAAATCGAAATGTCGCTGTCTAATACTGAAAAAGCTGTAATTACAAATAGGCCCAAGACTGATGAGGTTTCTCGACCTGATTACTTGTATTTTGTCACTGTCTGAGAGATAAAACAAAATAGGGCTTTGTAATACAGCAGCAATTGTAACACACGCCAAATAAACGAGACTGGTTTGGCAGAAATGTTTTTATAACACAGCAGATTATAATTCATAAAGTACCAATATCAAATGCCTATTAGGCCTGCTACAAGAAAAAAACTTTAAGTTAGGAAATAGTTTTACACTTCATTCATACGCTCCAGTTTCTCAAGCATGAGATCGAAAAGTAGTAGTGCGAAATTTTTATATAAATTTAGAATCGTCATATTCTTCCATAATTTAAGTGATGTCACCGTTCCTTCTCCTTCCTCGTTCTAACAAACAATGTTGTCATCACTAATTCTGAATCTATTCCTGCCGGTGTCAAAGCTTATTCGCCGGGTAACTTGACTAACTCTGCCAGAATCACCAGTTTAGTTATACCGCGATTATTTTCCGGTTAGGCGTTATTATGTGTTCGCACAACGCGTTTTCCGCGCTACTTCCAGAATAGATCTTAAAGCGGCTGCTAGCCGTATACTGTACAACTGGCCCTTGCTACTATATCGATCTGGCCAATAATTTTCTGTCAAAATTTCATTTTCTTGGATACACCGAGAAGGTAATACGTAATCTTTCTTACCTGTTATTCCTGTTAGCCGTTTATTCGCACTCTGGTAGTCTGAAACTATGGATTTCGCTGGTAATCATAACAACGCTCATCGTTCGCAAACACAATCAACCACATAAGCAGACAGTGGTCGGCTTTCTTTCGTTCGGATATGCAATGCTCAGCTCGTATAGACCCTTTTGTCTGCAAGAAAGTTTATTTCTAGATGTGACGAGGATTCCACTGACAGAGATATCACGTACACTATGCACACATTCACAAATCAACTTATGATTCATTCAGAAATCAACTTAGAATGTTTTCAACAATGTTCAAAAACCGACAGGGACACATTTGAAGTCATACGAATAATCGTTAGATCAACGTGCGCTGGAAGCTAGGCGCTTTGTGAAACGAGGTGTTTTCCTCGGGAATATGAATTCCCCCTCCCCCCCCCCCCCCCCCACCCATACACACACTCCTAGATCCAGGGATGCTGCGCGATCTGGTAGCGTGGCCGCGCCAGTAAAATTCTTCCCGGTAGCACCTAGCTGTCTTTTCTTTTTTTTTCTTAGCCACAAGCGGAAGAAAATACTACCCAACTGTGCATGCGCATGATCCCACTCGTAACTGCTAAAACAAATGTAATGTTAACAGTTGTGACGTCATGCTCATCGGAGGCAATTTGTTGTTACGAAGCATTGTATAGTCTTCCTAAAGCCTTTGACACATTTTGCTGTTGGCGGACGCTTGTATGAGCACTGTGCTTTTCTTTTTTTTTTTTTTTTTTTTCTTAGCCACAAGCGGAAGAAAATACTACCCAACTGTGCATGCGCATGATCCCACTCGTAACTGCTAAAACAAATGTAATGTTAACAGTTGTGACGTCATGCTCATCGGAGGCAATTTGTTGTTACGAAGCATTGTATAGTCTTCCTAAAGCCTTTGACACATTTTGCTGTTGGCAGACGCTTGTATGAGCACTGTGTGTTGCTGCTGCATATGGCGCATTTTCTTTGCAATTTAAGTTTTATTTCAGTTTTTTCTCTCCTTCATGTTTTATTGCTGCAGTATTATTCTGCAGTAGCAGGATACAGTAATATCCTTTGTTAGAGTATTCCGGGTTCTTCCCAGATCTGCCGGTTGTCCCGGGTCGTAGACACCCTGGACTACTAGATATGCTACTTGCTACCCTCCTGATGTGTCAGCAATGGACGCTGATGAGTTAATGCGCTTTGTAGCTGGATGTTAAGTGAGCAACTACTGCGCTACAGAGTGAATGAATTTACACTTACAAAAACGCGAGATAAACCTCTGAAGCAAGAAACGCGCACGAATTTTAATAAATAGTGAATTTAGAAATGGTTCTTAAAACTTGACAGTTAGTATCTGGTAATACGTTGCTCCTACGAAACATTGTAACACTATGGTGAAACAACTGCTGGTCTGGAATTCCCGAGACAAACATACCCTCTGGAACCTAATAACAAATTATTGAATTAGCAGAAATGCTTTCTGTGTGTGTTACGTGTACAACATGAGAAGTGGTTATCGTCGAACTAATAATTGAGCTGAAGGCACTGTATAATTTCTTACATTATTCCTGTATAATGCATTATTGCAGGGCCTCATGGTTACTCCCACCATCATAAAAAATGTATTTCATTTAATTAAACTTGTGGATGGGAGGAAACTTAAATAAAGACGTGATGGTCTCTTTTCACATGTGATTATTAAACCCCAAGGAACACAGATATTTTACGAAATCCCAAAGAATAGATATGTTTTATGCAGAAACAAAATTATTACTTCATAAGCCACATGATGCACACACCATTATCACACAAGGGTGTGTGGGCAGGATGTGTAAACTGATACTCAAGGTGAAGGCTATGTAGAACTGGCATTGCCTCAAGAATGTTGTTAGGCCTGGGGGGGGGGGGGCACTGGAGGAGTGGGGAGGCGAAGAGGGGATAAATTTCAATGTACATGTACCACAAATAAGTGCACAGGCAGGCATGGGGGAGGTAGAGGAATGTTGGGGGGACCTTCAATATAATTTGCCCAATTGCTTCAGCTGTAAAATGATACCACCTCTCAAAAGAACTAAAATAAAATGTGCTCGAACAAGCCATGAAAGCCCAACGGTACCGACCGAACGCCGTGTCATCCTCAGCCCACAGGCGTCACTGGATGCGGATATGGAGGGTCATGAGGTCAGCACACCACTCTCCCAGACGTATGCCAGTTTCCGAGACATTAGCCGCTACTCCTCAATCAAATAGCTCCTCTGTCTGCCTCACAAGGGCTGAGTATGTCCCACTTGCCAACAGCCCTCGGCTAGCTAGCCCAGCCAGACAGCGCTTAACTTCGGTAATCTGACGGGAACCGGTGTTACACTGCGGCAAGGCCATTGGCCATACGCCATCTCAAGCTCATGTGTAAGCTGACACTTGTGCCTTTATCAGTGACCATGAGGTAAGATCTTTATCTGCTCTAGGACCCACCTTTGACAATGGCTCCTCTAGAGCAGGGTTTCCCAAACTGTGTTCCGTGGAGCACTGGTACTCCACAGGAAGATAATAAGTGCTGTATAAAAAAGTGTTACTAATATGGAGTTTTTTTACGTTTAGATGATACAAATTCTTTTTTTATTTTTATTATGATTTCTCTGTTGTCTGTTACCATTTAAAATTGAAATAATCACTGAATAACACAAGCTTTTTCTCATTTTTCAAAATTTTATCAACCTCCAAACAAACAATGAGCTCCACCAAGGTACTAAGGTTGTCAAAGTGTCTCGTCGGAGGAAAAGCTTGGGAACTGCTCCTCTAGAGTCTCAATCGTCGAGTTAGTTCCTCTTTCCAATCGTATTTAGCAGATCTTGTAACGCCGTCTTGGTGTGTATTGAATTTTCCATCAGTGTTTGTCAGAATATAATTATTATACCAGATGTTCTGCAAAATTGTATTTATTTGACCACGAACATAATTTCAGCTTCTTTTGCTGTCTTCAGGACAACCGAATGTCGCAAACACAGATACAACGATGTGCAACTTACGCAGATTTTATTCACGCAGAAGGTAATACATATAAAACAAATGATGACATATAGAGTGTTTTTGAAGGAAAGCATTACATTTTTTGTCGCGCTGAAAAAATTACACTAACTAATAATGGAAACAAAAAAAAATTTGAATTTACAGTTTAAATCTATTGTTTGTAGTGTGAATTTAATTTAAAAGGGGGGGGGGGAGTTAAGAAACTGAGATCCATCATTTAATAATAAGGTGCCGTTCTGTGTCACATGTTCATTGATTTACAACAGGGTCATCTTTCTACTTTTCTTTACAAAAGCTAAAACTTCACATTCTACATCTTACGAGAGATTTTCTGTTAGAAGATTATGGTCAAAAGCTGAGTCTTTCTTTCTTAGTCTCCAGCTGTTCTCACATTCAAATTATCTGATTGCCACAGTTCCCCCTGACTGACCTAATACTGCTTGCGTGTGGTTTTATGTAAACAACTCCGTGCCAAGGGTTGCAGTTCGTCCTTACTAGAGAACAAACATTTTGGTAAACAATCTACATGTCATCATCCTAGTGTCTTTTACATCTTCTGTGTAAATAATATCTGTAAGTTGCGCATCATTGCACCTGTGTTGACATTCAGTTCTCATCTGAAGATGGCCTAAGAAGTCGAAAGATGGTTTGTGACCATATAGCTGTAATTTTCCAGAATATCAGGAACTGGTTCCTATTTAATATTATTAAAATAATCCTTTCCTACTGTATATCTTATCATATTTCCTTACATATAAAAATCGAATCAAATACAGCGAGAGAACTTCGCTAGCAAGTAGATGTGAACAGCGCAGCCCAGTTACAGTTGGACATACGTTTTGAACAGACAGGTTACCAATTCATTACAGGTATGGCAGTTTATAACTGGCTGATAGCTGTTGTAAGCCTGTCCTGACTTGTTTGTTTCGACCTTAACACAGTGTTATATTCAACAGCTATCGTTCCTGTAGGATTTACTTGCGCAAATCAGATAAATCATTCAAGATCGCTACACTGAACATGGAGACTTCTTTCTTCGCTATTTCCAGTTCGAGCGTGGGCTCCCTCTACAGTAATGCCATCGTCAATGGGACATTAATGCGCTGTTTTTATGTGTGCTTAATATTAATCCAGCCTTTATAGCAAGTGGTTCAAATGGATCTGAGCACTAGAGGACTTAACATTTGAGGTCATCAGTCCCCTAGAACTTAGAACTACTTAAACCTAACTGATCTAAGGACATCACACACATCCATGCCCGAGGCAGGATTCGAACCTGCGACCGTAGCGGTCGCGCGGTTCCAGGCTGTAGCGCCTAGAACCGCTCGGCCACTCCGGCCGGCCATTTATAACAGAGTGAAGACGCCAAAAGTAAACCGACTCATAACCACATATACACCAAATGTAACTCCACCGCGGGCTCTGGAGATGGGACAGAGGCTGGTCAATGAAATGTAACAATACTGTACCAACAGCCGTTATTTTCATGGTATTTTATTGGACAACCAGTTTCGAACGAATCACGTCATCTTCAGGCATATTCACGAACGTGTATGCTAGTCGTATATGCTTATGAAGTTTGGATATCTACGGAACCATTTACGAATATTGATATCTGTCTTATACATGCACGAGTGGTACCTTGTGTCATTCATGCGACAGGCCTAAAGATGACATGACTGGACTCGTCGAAACTGGTTGCCTAACAAAATAATATCAAAATAACGGCTGTTGGTACAGTATTATTACATTACATATACAATTGGTGGTAGGTAAAGTAATTTTACGGTCCATAATCGTTATGTAGAAGCTGCCCGCAAAGCATCTTGTTGGAATAAACTCCTTTAAATTTTGATGGTTGCAGCAATAAAATACAAGGAAGAAAGTATTATTTATAACCTGTACAGAAACCAGACTACCGTTATAAGAGTCGACGGATGTGAAATGGAAGCGGCGGTTGAGAAGGGATTGAGACAAGCTTATCCTCAACGTCATTCAATCTGTATACTGAGCAAGCAGTACAGGCGACCAAGAAGAACTTCGGAAAAGGTTATACACTGCACAACACAATTAAACGGTAAATTTTTCGAAACCCCATAATTGTCTCGCATTGCGAAGCAGAAGTTTTAAATTTGGCTGAAGGGAGCTGTAAGCGTGGTGCCCTTTTACGCCACCCTTTATGAGATGAACGTCAGAAAAGGTAAAAGCAGAGTAACGAAACGTAGCCGAATTAAATCAGGGGATGCTACTGGAAACAGATTAGGAAGTGAGACACTAAAAGTAGTGGAAGAGATTTGCTATTTGGGCAGCAACGTAACTGATTTTGCAAGCAGAGACTTGGCTGCTTGTAGCAAAGAAGCATTTCTGAAAATGAGGAATGCTAACATCTAGTATAAATTTAAATATTCGATAGTCTTTTCTGAAGGTATTTGTCTAGGTGTATCTTTGGACAATAAACTTGGGCAATAAACAGTTGAGACAGCGAATAGAAGCTTCTGAAGTAATGGATGTAGCTTACAGCAATTATTCAGAGATTAAGAGACTTTCACAGGACAGGCTAGCACGGAGAGAGGCATCACACCAGGCTTCGACTAAACACCACAACCACAGAAACAACATTGGTACCAATTTTCTGCAGACTAGTAGACCAGGGGAATGGAGGAGGGGTATAGAACATAGTGGAAAATATGGAGATTTTTCCACTCTTTCATTTTTTACATCAGACCGGGGAGTTCCTTACAGATTCCATAGGAAGGTCGTCAGCTGTTAATAAACAGACTTGTGACATATTATTAATTATTATTTTGTCCAACGTTTTATTCGTAGGGGACACGAAATTGTTACTAATTCAGAAAGTATTTCGCACAGAAAGACACCTATTGTATAAAGCACGAGCAGAACACTCGACATCGGGATAGTTGTCACATTGCTCCGTATTGAGATCTCAGATTAAAGTACTGATAGAATCACTTTACTCGATGTAAATAGTTTCACATGAAGCAGATGGTACACTGCACACTATGCCGGGCTAACGTGGTTCGTTGCTTGCAGTGGTTTTTGATTATTATCTATCCCTCCTGAGTTCGTTATTCTTAACGAGGATTACACTACACTGTATAAGTGGAGATGGATGCGGTACAAAACAGCGTAATCACCGGGTTGAATGCGTATCGTTAACTGCAATTACGGGAGATGACACGCAGTTCAGACCCTCTAGATAAAAAAAGCCTTTTATTTCTCGACGACTAATGAAGAAGAGGAAGGGAATGGGGTGAGTGAATGAAAATTAACGAACTCGCTTCCAGCAGCGCAGCGTTCAGCCCTTAAGGATGCTTCAGGTGGCAGAGTGAAGCTCCATGGCTGCCTGGTAATTGTGTAGGCATGTAACTGCTCTCTGTTTGTACGGACGGCTGTGGTGCCTGACACAGACTGAGTTATCTCAGGTTGTCTTCAAGAACTGCAAAACGTTTCATACTGCAGCAAGGACGCTCCTACAAGCAGTGGGGAAATAGCAAGGCTACAACCTAGTTGAAGGAGAAATTACAGTACTGTGATTCAGTTTTGAGGCAGCTGATGAACTCATCATCACCAAATGGTTTCCCAGCTCTTGTTACCTTAACTTGCACGTTCCGCTGTCGTTCAGAAAAAAACTGAAATCACTGTTGCATAAAATACTACATAACTTTGGTGAGAGACAAGCAGAAAGAAAATTGTTGCAGACCACTAGTGACAAGAGCAACTTCGTCAGATTCATCAGATGTGGTCTGACCGCTCTCTTTAAGCTGAGGTAATTTTCTCACACGAAAATAAGCCGTACTCATCCTTGTGAAATCCATACATACTATAAAAATGGTTGTATGTGTATATATGTTCCACATCTTCTGCTAAACAACTCGACCGATTTCAAACAATTTAAAAATGGATGTATGTGTGTGTATGTATGTTCCACATCTCCTGCTAAACCACTGGACCGATTTCAATCAAATGTGGTGTATGTATCCCATATTGTCAGGCAACAATCACTTTGGAGCAAAGAACCAACTGCCTGTCACAGCTCGGGAGATATGACGTCATAAACAATGAGATGCGTGAGAGATGCCGCATCTAGCATGGCACTTAAATTTTTTTACTTCTGCGCTGCTTATTCTGTTTGCAATAAATTTCGCAGACAGTACGCACATATGCCACTTACTGCACCTACAAAATTACGTCTCGGAACCAAGCATAGCTGAGGAGATACGAAATGATAAACAATGAGATGCGTGAAAAACTACCGAATTCTGTATGATATTTAATTTTATTACTTCTTTGTTACAAATTCTTTGTGCAACACATTTCGCAGACTGTATCCATACATGCCGGTGAATATGCCTGCACAAATATATCATTGTGGAAGACGTAATTCAAGAAATATGACGCCATAAACACTGAACTAAATAAACATCATAGAGACTTTGTATTTTACATATTGTGTTTCTTAATATGGATACCATACTTACGCATTTGTATATTATGTTCATTTGTACATTGTACGACTGGTTCGTAGTTTCAAAGGTGCCTTCATGAACTCATGGAAATTAAATTGTGCTATATTGCAGTAGAGACAAAGTAAATTTTTTTATTTCGTTTCTAATAGAAATCTGACAAAATGAACATTCGGGCAATGAGAGGTTTGGCAGTTAGTATGTTATAATGGTGCACTAAAGCAAACCTGTACATCTACATCTACATCTGCAACGACACTCCGCACGCCACCATACGGTGCGTGGCGAAGAGTATCCTGTACCACTACTGGTCATTTCCATTCTCTTTCGCCGGCCGGGGTGGCCGAGCGGTTCTATGCGCTACAGTCTGGAACCGCGCGACCGCTGCGGTCGCAGGTTCGAAACCTGCCTCGGGCATGGATGTATGTGATGCCCTTACGTTAGTTAGGTTTAAGTAGTTCTAAGTTCTAGGGACTGATGGCCCCAGAAGTTAAGTCCCATAGTGCTCAGAGCCATTTGAACCATTCGCTCTCCCTACTACAGTTCTTACACGCTCGTTCCACCGCTTATCGCTCTGCAACGTTACACCCAGATATTTAAACTATTTTATTGTGCCAAGCTAGGATGATTGCAGGTACTAGTAGATGGGAACAATGGCAGGAGGGTGTCCACAATGAGGAAATCAAAGAAAAACTGGGAATGAACTCTATAGATGTAGCAGTCAGGGCGAACAGGCTTAGATGGTGGGGTCATGTTACACGCATGGGAGAAGCAAGGTTACCCAAGAGACTCATGGGTTCAGCAGTAGAGGGTAGGAGGAGTCGGGGTAGACCAACCTGGATTCGGTTAAGAATGATTTTGAAGTAATAGGTTTAACATCAGAAGAGGCACCAATGTTAGCGCTGAATAGGGGATCATGGAGGAATTTTATAAGGGGGGCTATGCTCCAGACTGAACGCTGAAAGGCATAATCAGTCTTAAATGATGATGATGATGATGATGATGATGATGATGATGATGATGATGATTGTGCCAAGCAGGACACTAATAATAGTGCATCCGAAGATTACAGATTTGATATTCCTACTTCAAATGGTTCAAATGGCTCTGAGCACTATGTGACTTAACTTCTGAGGTCATCAGTCGCCTAGAACTTAGAACTAATTAAACCTAACTAAGGACATCACACACACCCATGCCCGAGGCAGGATTCGAAACTGCGACCGAAGCGGTCGCTCGGCTCCAGACTGTAGCGCCTAGAACCGCACGGCCACTCTGGCCGGTGATATTCCTACTCATCCGCATGCATTAACTTACGTTTTTCCACATTTAGGGCTAGCTCCCATTCATCATACCAATTTTGTCTAAGTCGTATCTTCCTACAGTAACTCAACTTCGACACCTTACCGTACACCACGTCATCATCAGCAGATTGCTGCCCGCCCTGTCCGCCAAATCATTTACGTATACAGACAGCAACAGAGGTCGTTAACACACTTCTCTGGGGCACCCTTGTGACTGACGAACACTCGCTGTCGGGGACAACATACTGGGTCCATTACTTAAAAAGTCTTCGAGCCATTCATATATCTGTTAACTTATTCCATACGCTCGTACTTTCGTTAATAGCATGCAATGGGGCACAGTGTCAAATGATTTCCGGAAATCTGGCTATTGCCTTTTGTGGTCTCAGAAGGCTTAGGCCTGTCCCACCCCTCATTAAATCGACCAAGACTTATACGAATAATTGTAAGAACAGTTACTATTATTACGGTCTTTAAGTTTGTCTTTGGGTTTTCAGAAATACTGTAGGAAGAAAGTTTATTTATGTTGCAGATAACGTGGAAGACGTTGCCCAACGATCACCACGAAAGTTCGACGTAGCGGCAAGTGGTCAAGGAACAAAACGAATGGTGCAAACTACCTCGAGCCATGCAAGAGCATGGGCCGCGAGGGCGTCGAGCTTCCTAGGTCGTTCTTGGACAACGCCAAAGGAAGAGATATTCTGCTTTCTCTTTGTAAACAGATCGATCGAGTCTTGAAAGGTTCATGTAAAACGAATAGGCGGGTGACAGATGAGGTGGGACCCGATGCCTGTAATTCTTCCACAGTTATTAAATAGTTATTAAACGGGAAAACCAATAGTTCATCATTTATACAGGGTATTACAAAAAGGTACGGCCAAACTTTCAGGAAACATTCCCCACACACACAAAGAAAGAAAATATGTTATGTGGACATTGTAACAACACCAACTCTATACTATTGTACATATAATAATTTTTTCTTCTGATTTTAGATAAATTAGTGTAAGCGATGTTCTGATTTCATTTCTTTTTTCTTTTCATGTCGTTATGTTAAAGAAACTGTAAACAATTTTCGATGTGAATATTAATGTTTATGTCAAATTGCAAGCAATATTATAACAAAATGGAAATGTAAGAAATGTTGAAACTGTTGTAAGATGATAAAGTTATAATTGTGCGCCTGGTCCATACGTAGGCAATGTACACTCCTGGAAATTGAAATAAGAACACCGTGAATTCATTGTTCCAGGAAGGGGAAACTTTATTGACACATTCCTGGGGTCAGATACATCACATGATCACACTGACAGAACCACAGGCACATACACACAGGCAACAGAGCATGCACAATGTCGGCACTAGTACAGTGTATATCCACCTTTCGCAGCAATGCAGGCTGCTATTCTCCCATGGAGACGATCGTAGAGATGCTGGATGTAGTCCTGTGGAACGGCTTGCCATGCCATTTCCACCTGGCGCCTCAGTTGGACCAGCGTTCGTGCTGGACGTGCAGACCGCGTGAGACGACGCTTCATCCAGTCCCAAACATGCTCAATGGGGGACAGATCCGGAGATCTTGCTGGCCAGGGTAGTTGACTTACACCTTCTAGAGCACGTTGGGTGGCACGGGATACATGCGGACGTGCATTGTCCTGTTGGAACAGCAAGTTCCCTTGCCGGTCTAGGAATGGTAGAACGATGGGTTCGATGACGGTTTGGATGTACCGTGCACTATTCAGTGTCCCCTCGACGATCACCAGTGGTGTACGGCCAGTGTAGGAGATCGCTCCCCACACCATGATGCCGGGTGTTGGCCCTGTGTGCCTCGGTCGTATGTAGTCCTGATTGTGGCGCTCACCTGCACGGCGCCAAACACGCATACGACCATCATTGGCACCAAGGCAGAAGCGACTCTCATCGCTGAAGACGACACGTCTCCATTCGTCCCTCCATTCACGCCTGTCGCGACACCACTGGAGGCGGGCTGCACGATGTTGGGGCGTGAGCGGAAGACGGCCTAACGGTGTGCGGCACCATAGCCCAGCTTCATGGAGACGGTTGCGAATGGTCCTCGCCGATACCCCAGGAGCAACAGTGTCCCTAATTTGCTGGGAAGTGGCGGTGCGGTCCCCTACGGCACTGCGTAGGATCCTACGGTCTTGGCGTGCATCCGTGCGTCGCTGCGGTCCGGTCCCAGGTCGACGGGCACGTGCACCTTCCGCCGACCACTGGCGACAACATCGATGTACTGTGGAGACCTCACGCCCCACGTGTTGAGCAATTCGGCGGTACGTCCACCCGGCCTCCCGCATGCCCACTATACGCCCTCGCTCAAAGTCCGTCAACTGCACATACGGTTCACGTCCACGCTGTCGCGGCATGCTACCAGTGTTAAAGACTGCGATGGAGCTCCGTATGCCACGGCAAACTGGCTGACACTGACGGCGGCAGTGCACAAATGCTGCGCAGCTAGCGCCATTCGACGGCCAACACCGCGGTTCCTGGTGTGTCCGCTGTGCCGTGCGTGTGATCATTGCTTGTACAGCCCTCTCGCAGTGTCCGGAGCAAGTATGGTGGGTCTGACACACCGGTGTCAATGTGTTCTTTTTTCCATTTCCAGAAGTGTATTAGGATATGTAGAACGCAAAACCTCGAGTGAATACCCTGTCTGTAGGGGAGCGGTAAAAGGTGGATGGCAGGCGAGCACGGGAAAATGCACACGGGCGCGGCACGGCATAACGGGCTCAGCAGTAGTAGTCGGAGTTGGGGATCGGTCTGAGGAACACGTTCTGGACCGAGGAGGCTCTCCTGGAAGACGTAGTTTCATTGAGCCTCGGATGTGCCGTTTCCGACGACTAGACAGCATGGCAAAATTCTATAGGCACTAAATGGAAAAATATTGCGACGCTATAAAAAGTAAAGTGCCGATACATCAAGAGCCATAGCTGTGCTTGTATGTGTGCTCTGCGCCTCGCCATCTCGCCGCCCGCCAACCGCCGCACCGATACGAACAGGTTGAAACTTTTAGTACTGTATTCGTGTGGACCAGTGTTACTTTTGTTTCTGACTGTTCAATAACAACTGAACTTTTACCAGAACTGTCCTATCGTTTAATTATCCTCATCACTAACCTAGACAGGGTCCTTTCCACATGTTGTGCAATCCGAGTGTCCCGAAATGAAGATTTAAAATTTATGTTAATAATAATTACTGGCAGACCTATCTATGTTAGAATGATGTTTAAAGAACTTTGTTGTTAATGAAATAATAAACGAAGAATATAGGTCTGACAAAGTTGGAAGATAATTTTGAAAGTGGTGTAGTAATGAAGTTTAATTAATTTGAGTCAAAAATAATGGTAGTTAAATGAGCAAGAAATAAGACAAAAAGAGTAGTAAATCATATATTGGAAATCTTGAGTGCTTAATGATTTAAATAACCAAAATTTCAGTACAGTGATCATAACAGTTTCAGGACCCCTCCCCCGCTTTTCTTTTCTATTAATTTAAATCCTGAAGTGTAATGAACTGATTTGACCAGCAAAGTTAAAGTTAAAGTCAATATAAAATCAAAATTTATTAGTGTTTTACCTTTTTCAAAATTGACATTGTAGGTGTGTTTCGAAAGTGCTGTTTCTAGGGTAACCTATGCCCGATTTTAAACAGATCAATAGACAGTACGAAGTTTGTAGTAAACATTATAGTGTATTGTTGTGTATTTTTGGTTTGTCCATATTAGTACAGAAAGTGAAATTATTAGTTCAGTAGACTTTCTGCTTCTAAAATTTACCATATTATGCAGTGTTATTACGTGTTGTTTTGTACGAACGTGCATCAACTTGTACTGGGAAGAAACTCAGTTAATGCCTAATTAGGCTGGCGACCGTATTATTAACAATTTGTTAGCATCTGTTGTGTTGTTTCTAGTCCGTCCTAACGTGCATTTGCACTTCAGACTGGCTTGACGTATCATTGTTGTTACTGAGTGGGTGAAAGTCTGATTTTGCCTCCATTCAGGTACACGCGGTCAACATATATACCAAAATCCTTTCTTATAAGGTGAAGCCCGTCAACTTACCATAGTACAGGCTTTAATAAGTATCGTGCGCGGTAGCGTAGGGTTACAACATGTGTCCGGAAACGCTTACTTTCCATGTTAGAGCTCATTTTATTACTTCTCTTCAAATCACATTAATCATGGAATGGAAACACACAGCAACAGAACGTACCACTTTATTACAGGAAATGTTTAAAATGTCCTCCGTTAGCAAGGATACATGTATCCACCCTCCGTCGCATGGAATCCCTGATGCGCTGATGCAGCCCTGGAGAATGGCGTATTGTATCACAGCCGTCCACAATACGAGCACGAAGAGTCTAAACATTTGGTACCGGGGTTGCGTAGACGAGAGCTTTCAAATGCCCCCACAAATGAAAGTCAAGAGGGTTGAGGTCAGGAGAGCGTGGAGGCCACGAAATTGGTCCGCCTCTACCAATCCATCGGTCACCGAATCTGTTGTTGAGAAACTCCATCGTGCATGAACCACATGTTGTGTCGTGCTTGTAAAGGCACATGTTCTAGCAGCACAGGTAGAGTATCCTGTATGAAATCAAGATTGAGCGTAGGTGGAAGAACATGGGGGCCAATCAAGACATCACCAAAAGTGTCTGCCCCAACGTTCACAGAAAATCTGTTGATGATGACGTGATTGCGCAATTGCGTGCGGATTCTCGTCAGCCCACACATGTTGATTGTGAAAATCTACAATTTGATCACGTTGGAATGAAGCCTCATCCGTAAAGAGAACATTTGCACTGATATGAGGATTGACACATTGTTGGATGAACCATTCGCAGAAGTGTACCCGTGGAGGCCAATCAGCTGCTGATAGTGCCTGCAGACGCTGTACATGGTACGGAAGCAACTGGTTCTCCCGTAGTACTCTCCATACAGTGACGTGGTCAACGTTACCTTGTACAGCAACAACTTCTCTGACGCTGACATTAGGGTTATCGTCAACTGCACGAAGAATTGCCTCGTCCATTGCAGATGTCCTCGTCGTTCTAGGTCTCCCCCAGTCGCGAGTCATGGGCTGGAATGTTCCGTGCTCCCTATGACGCCGATCAATTGCTTCGAACGTCTTCCTGTCGGGACACCTTCGTTCTGGAAATCTGTCTCGATACAAAAGTACCGCGCCACGGCTATTTCCCCGTGTTTATCGATACATCAAATGGGCATCTCCCAACTCCGCATTTGTAAACATTGCACTGACTGCAAAAACACGTTCGTGATGAACACTAAGCAGTTGATGCTACGTACTGATGTGCTTGATGCTAGTACTGTAGAGCAATGAGTCGCATGTCAACACAAGCACCGAAGTCAACATTACCTTCTTTCAATGGGGCCAACTGGCGGTGAATCGAGGAGGTACAGTACATACTGACGAAACTAAAATGAGCTCTAACATGGAAATTGAGCGTTTCCGGACACATGCCCACATAACATCTTTTCTTTATTTGTGTGTGAGGAATGTTTCCTGAAAGTTTGGCAGTACCTTTCTGTAACACCCTGTATAGATAAAAAGTAGTAAAGATATAGGAAAGGAAGAGTTGCGGCTGTGAGAACGAAAAGTGATACATCGCTCAGCAACGAAGAAGGACGTAAACAGCGGGCGTTACGTGGCGAAAACAAATCAACTGATAAAATAGTAAGTCTGTAATTAAGCATAAAGTCACGTAACACTGCACTTCCATCCATAGTTCTCAGTATATCACGCGAGTAAAGGGCAAGCTGAGTTTCGCGCGAGCGATTCTATCTCAAATCATGCTGATTCGTGGACATAAACTTCTCAGGAAAGTTTATTACGTTCAAACTGACCAGAGAGCATACAGCCACACGTCAAATATTTTGAATTTTCATTATTTTACTCAAAGGAAGACTGGTACTCCCACTCCATTATAATTGACGTCAAATCTTCTCTTGTCCGTTTCTTTGATGGACACTGCACTTTCTGTTGCTCTTAGTGTAACGGACAATATCTAGCGGACGCTTCTCATTAACTTCGGTAGCTAAGGCGGGTATTAAATTGCCGCAGCCTGCGTGCTGCGGCCGTACTTCAGAGCCTGCCCCAACCCACGCTTGCACGCGAGCACCGGTCACGTGCAGCGATCTGCGCCCGCGAGCCACGTGCAACGCTTGCCTGTCTGCACAGGGATTGCGTGTATCGTAGGCAAGTATCTCGAGAAGCTAAAAGCAAAACTCGATGCATAGAGTATCTAGCTCGATCTCATCACACGGGCACAGAACACCGTGTTTTTCTTTATGGAATCTTCCGTTGCTTCTTGGTAGAACAATTCCAAATTTAAGGATGAATGGCAAATAAACTGTTCTGCTAGTTTTTGTTTATTTCCAACTATTTATTGGTTTATTAGGCCACCTTCAAGACACAACTGACTAGCGTCCTCAAGGGACACTGGTTCTTAGGTCACCAAACATCATAAACAAAAATACAACGCACCTATAATGAGATTTTCACTCTGCAGCGGAGTGTGCGCTGAAATGATACTTCCTGGCAGATGAAAACTGTGTGCCGGACCGAGACTTGAACTCGGGGCCTTTGCCTTTCGCGGGCAAGTGCTCTACCAACTGAGCTACCCAAGCACGACTCACGCCCCGCCCTCACAGCTTTAATTCCGCCAGTACCACGTCTCCTACCTTCCAAACTTCACAGAAGCTCTCCTGCCGTCACGGTAGCTCAGCGTGTTCGGTCAGAGAGCCGGTTGGCCTTTGTAATAAAAAACTGAGAGGAAGGATCAACCACCGAACTTGAACAGGATGTCTTGCGACGTCCTCACACAACGATCAATCACAAAAAAAAAAAAAAGTTGGTAGAGCACTTGCCCGCGAAAGGCAAAGGTCCCGAGTTCGAGTGTCGGTACGGCACACAGTTTTAATCTGCCAGGAAGTTTCACAATTCACCTGCACATAATGCTGTGCACCAAGCATGCTTTTCTTTTAACTTTGTATATTACACCTTACGCAATTAACAAAATTGAACGCATTGAATAATTAAACTACAAAATATTACAGTGTTACAGGTTATACGTTTATAATGTTTGTGAGCTTGCGACATTGGTTAAGAACTTTCTAACTGAGCACTAATCACTTACGTTGTGCAACAAACATGTTTGGCGTTGTAAATTACAGTTTATGTGATGGAAAACATTAAACACAATACGTAATTAAAATACATAATATTACATTATTATGAGTTATATTGTTATCATGTTTAAGTCTGTGGGGTAAGCAAGATAAGGAATACCGAATTCTTTCGTCCCTTTATTTGGTGTTGCAGTATGTGTCACTGGGGATATGTGGACGGTTGATTGCACCATGTGAAGCTTAAACGTGGGGATGTACTCAGTTGTAACTGATCACTTATAACCAGTTCGTTTACCTCAAATGCGTCTAAAAAAAGTGGTTCAAATGGCTCTGAGCACTATGGAACTTAACATCTGTGGTCATCAGTCCCCTAGAACTTAGAACTGCTTAAACCCAACTAACCCAAGGACATCACACACATCCATACCCGAGGCAGAATTCGAACCTGCGACCGTAGCGGTGGCGCGGTTCCAGACTGAAGCGCCTAGAACTGCACGGCCACACCGGCCGGCAAATGCTTCTAACAGCTACATACCCACAGACCGTCACAATGACACATAGTGCCACACAAGCAAGAGAGAACTTTATATTCGTTAACTTGGTACCCCACTAACTTCAGTATTATAACAATATAACTTGTAATACTATAATATCTTGTATTTTAATCATGTACTGTGTTTAATGTTGTCCATTGCATAAACTAAAAGCTATAATGTAAAACATGTTTATTGCACAAGTGAGTAGTGCTCAGTTAGACAGTTCTCAACCAATGCCACAACCTCAAAAAATTTAGCATTATAGGCTGTACTATTGCAATTCCGTATAATTTAATTATTTAATGTGTTAGTATCGAACATTGTGTAAAATTTAATTTACAACGTTAAAAAACAAGTTTGGTACACAGCAGTCTGTGAAAGTGGATTATATTTTTGTTTGTAATGTATATATAATTTTTATGTACCACCACTATGAACAGTGCATTTAACGAACAGTGCATTTAAGATTGCTTATCATAATCCTCTAAATTTTTAGCAAGTGAAAGAGATTTATTTCGAAATTTTTTATGACCTGAAAGAATAAACAATCCCTGATTTTAATGTGTTATGTGTGTTTCTTATGCAGGTGTCTACAGATTTGGCCTTAAGCTGAAAGAAAAGCAGTTAATAGCAGGACTTAGGCAGACCTTAATTCGCTGGCTTATTCTACGATCTCGGAAAAAGATACCCACAGTTTAGTCTCTAATAAATCCCAAATTTCGCACTCTACCTAGCGGAACCTTTACTAAATTTACGTTTTAGTGTTACTAGTAGGACTGAATATTCATATTAGATAATGTATCAGAGCAGTTTCTTTGATTTTCTGATTATATTTCTCAGTAGCCGTTTTCCGGACCAGGCGGTATGTAGTGCCATGAGGTCAAAGCAGATCTACTTACGAAGTGGTTCAAATGGCTCTGAGCACTATGGGACTTAACATCTGAGGTCATCAGTCCCCTGGACTTAGAACTACTTAAACCTAACTAACCTAAGGAGATCACACACATCCATGCCGGAGGCAGGATTCGAACCTGCGACCGCACCAGCATCGCGGATCCGGACTGAAGCCCCTAGAACCGCTCGGCCACAACGCTCTACTTATATGAAGAATCAAGTGAATCATATGTGATTAGTACTTCGAGTTTGGGAACTGTATCTTTAGAAACAACGTATGGTTTTTATGGAAGTCTGCTGTTTAATATTGGCTAGACTATAGTTTACTTACAGTTTGCTGTAATTAGCATTAACGCGAGCCCCCAGTAATATTGCAGAATCCCTGATCCACAACTCCGGTGGATAGACTGGTCTTGTTGTCGTTTGTTGTCCTGGATTGACTGAGAAGTTTTTAACTTAATAAACAACGGACTAGAAGTTTCTATGATTTTTATTTATTTGGTTCCACAATGAAAAACAACAACAAGAGTGACGTGCATTCAACTACACTCCTGGAAATGGGAAAAAGAACACATTGACACCGGTGTGTCAGACCCACCATACTTCCTCCGGACACTGCGAGAGGGCTGTACAAGCAATGATCACACGCACGGCACAGCGGACACACCAGGAACCGCGGTGTTGGCCGTCGAATGGCGCTAGCTGCGCAGCATTTGTGCACCGCCGCCGTCAGTGTCAGCCAGTTTGCCGTGGCATACGGAGCTCCATCGCAGTCTTTAACACTGGTAGCATGCCGCGACAGCGTGGACGTGAACCGTATGTGCAGTTGACGGACTTTGAGCGAGGGCGTATAGTGGGCATGCGGGAGGCCGGGTGGACGTACCGCCGAATTGCTCAACACGTGGGGCGTGAGGTCTCCACAGTACATCGATGTTGTCGCCAGTGGTCGGCGGAAGGTGCACGTGCCCGTCGACCTGGGACCGGACCGCAGCGACGCACGGATGCACGCCAAGACCGTAGGATCCTACGCAGTGCCGTAGGGGACCGCACCGCCACTTCCCAGCAAATTAGGGACACTGTTGCTCCTGGGGTATCGACGAGGACCATTCGCAACCATCTCCATGAAGCTGGGCTACGGTCCCGCACACCGTTAGGCCGTCTTCCGCTCACGCCCCAACATCGTGCAGCCCGCCTCCAGTGGTGTTGCGACAGGCGTGAATGGAGGGACGAATGGAGACGTGTCGTCTTCAGCGATGAGAGTCGCTTCTGCCTTGGTGCCAGTGATGGTCGTATGCGTGTTTGGTGCCGTGCAGGTGAGCACCACAATCAGGACTGCATACGACCGAGGCACACAGGGCCAACACCCGGCATCATGGTGTGGGGAGCGATCTCCTACACTGGCCGTACACCACTGGTGATTGTCGAGGGGACACTGAAAAGTGCACGGTACATCTAAACCGTCATCGAACCCATTGTTCTACCATTCCTAGACCGGCAAGGGAACTTGCTGTTCCAACAGGACAATGCACGTCCGCATGTATCCCGTGCCACCCAACGTGCTCTAGAAGGTGTAAGTCAACTACCCTGGCCAGCAAGATCTCCGGATCTGTCCCCCATTGAGCATGTTTGGGACTGGATGAAGCGTCGTCTCACGCGGTCTGCACGTCCAGCACGAACACTTGTTCCAACTGAGGCGCCAGGTGGAAATGGCATGGCAAGCCGTTCCACAGGACTACATCCAGCATCTCTACGATCGTCTCCATGGGAGAATAGCAGCCTGCATTGCTGCGAAAGGTGGATATACACTGTACTAGTGCCGACATTGTGCATGCTCTGTTGCCTGTGTCTATGTGCCTGTGGTTCTGTCAGTGTGATCATGTGATGTATCTGACCCCAGGAATGTGTCAATAAAGTTTCCCCTTCCTGGGACAATGAATTCACGGTGTTCTTATTTCAATTTCCAGGAGTGTATATCGCTTCACCAGTGCTACCACCTTCGCGCTAGGCAAAACAATACAGAGTCGTCTTGAAAACATACCCACATATCTCGCTTACACGGACTCTACTACCAGCACACGTTGAAAGCGTGACAAGACTCTCAACACAACTACTCTCAGTGTCCTCTTCAGCTGAGGCTGCCAAATTTGTTCTAATCCGTGTCATTCCCGTGGTGCCAAACAGGCTGTGCGTCACAATTACATGTCATATGAATTAAATTCAGTTTACGAAGTTTTGTGCACACACTTAGGTGCTTCCAAATGACATTCACAGTCATTCACAAATTGCTGTTTCTGACAGCATGGAAAACGTGTTTAAACTATATTGACTGAACTGGGATGAAAGGGGATACAGAGGTTCAAACATCATGGTCATATACATTGGGGTCCAAAAAGTCATGGGACTTCTCCTAATATCGTGTCGGACCCCCTGTTGCTTGGCGTAGTACAGGAGCTCGATGTACCCTACACTCAACAAGTCGTTGGACGTTGGAGATACACTGCAGAAATATTGAGTCACGCTGCCTCTATAGCCGTCCATATTTGAGGAAGTGTTGCTGGTGCATGATTTTGTGCACGGACTAGCCTCTAGATTATGTCCCACAGCTGTTTTCCGGGATTCATATCGGGAGATCTGGATGGGGGGGGGGGGAGGGGTCTAGGATGTTCTTCAAACCAATGGGAAACCATTATTGTGGCCCAGTGACTTGGTGCATTGTCATCCATAACAATTCCATTGATTTATGGTCTCGAAGTAGATGAAGTTGAGGAATTTTGCTACCTAGGAAGCAAAATAACTAATGACGGACGGAGCGAGGAGGACATCAAAAGCATACTAGCACTGGCAAAAAGGGCACTCCTGGCTAAGAGAAGTCTGCTAGTATCTAACATAGGCCTTAATTTGAGGAAGAAATTTATCAGAATATAGGTTTGTAGCACAGCATTGCATGGTATTGAAGTGTGGACTGTGGGAAAACTGGAACAGAGGAGAATCGAAGCATGTGACATGTGGCGCTACATACGAATGTTGAAAACTAAGTGGACTGATAAGGTAAGGAATGCGGAGGTTCTGTGCAGAATAGGAGAGGAAAGGAATATGTGCAAAACACTGACAAGGAGAAGGGACAGGATGACAGAACATCTGTTAAGACATCAGGGACTGACTTCCTTGGTCCTGACGGAGCTGTAGAGAGCAAAAACTGTAGAGGAAGACAGAGACTCATAGATTGGAATACATCCAGAACATAACTGAAGACGGAGGTTGCAAGTGCTACTCTGAGATGAAGAGGATGGGACAGGAGAAAAATTTTTGGCAGGCCGCATCAAACCAATCAGAAGACTTATGACTCAAGAAAAAAGTTCCATTGTTGTTTGCAAACGCTCTCCATGTCGCCGAACATAACTATTTCCAGTCAATGATCGGTTTAGTTGGACCAGAAGACCCAGTCAATTCCATGCAAACACAGCCGAACCATCATGGAGCCACGACTAGCTTGAACAGTGCGTTGTCAACAACCTGGATCCTTGGCTCTGTAGAGTCTGCGCGACACTCAAAACCAACCATCAATTCTTACCGATTGAAATTGGTACTCATATGTCCAGATCATTGTTTTACAGATGTCTAGGGTCCAACCAATATGTTCAAGAGACCAGAAGAGGCGCTACAGTCGATGGTGGGTTGCCATAGCACATTAACGTCAAATTTCGCCGCACTGTCCTAGCGGATATGCTCGTCATAGGTCCTACATTGATTTCTGCGGATATTTCATGCAGTGTTGCTTGTCTGTTAGCACTGACACCTCTAAGCAAACGCCGTTCTTGGTCATTAAGTGAAGGCCGCCGGCCACTGCCTTGTCCGTGTTGAGAGCTAATGCCTAAAATATGATATTTTCAGAATAATATTGACACTGTGAATCGCGGAATATTGAATTCTCTAACGATTTCCGAAACGAACTGCTCCATTCGTCTAGATCCACTACCGTTTCACATTCAACGTCTGTTAATTCCCGTCATGGGGCCATAATCACTTCGGAAACCTGAGTCACCTGAGTACAAATGACAGCTCCGCCAATGTGCTGTTCTTTTATACCTTCTGTGTGTGTGCATGTCTCTATCTCATGCCTTTTGTCACCTCAGTGTATAGATTAGTGTCATTTGTCACAAGATTAGGCTCTCACGTGTTGGTAAACGTATTGTTGGTACATGTACTTGTCTTATGGTAGTGCACTGACGATGACTATGTCATAGTCGGAACCTAAAGCTGCAATAAATTACAGAAATTAGCGACTGACTGCTGTACCTCTTTAAATCTGAATATTCAACGGTCGCTGTGCACACAGGCATCCGACGTATTCCAATTTATGACAGTTCCTTGATAAGTGTCTTTTTACATCACGATCGTGTCCTAGGTCCAGACGTAGTCAAACAGCATCAATAAACTGCGGTGATAATTGGAAAAAACAAGACAGAGATTTGTCAGAATCGTCTTTACATCTTGATACTACGGCTGATAAGAACTAGGGTTCCAGAGCGAGATCCTTTCGTAATACTTTATGTTACGAGAGAAAAACTTAAACTTACACAGGGTATCGTATTTTTGTGTCCTCCATATCACAATGTGTTGTGGTAAGGTAGGAAACAGAAGAGAGTATGGAGTGGTTATAATTAAACTATCATTGTTTGAGCCAGTGGTGACGGAAAAATACCGTATGGATATCCACTTCATAGGAATGGTGGATGTCCTCTTGCCACACCGGGACTTGATTCGGAGGCTCGGATTAAGTGGTGATTTGGGAATTGCTACTGGGAGATGCCGACGGCCAATTGTGCTATAAATTGTTGAAGAAGTTCCTGTTGCTAAGTCTGAGAATGCTGGACGCAATGTGCGATCTACAGGCAGCGGACGACTTGCATCAGGACAGCTGAACACTCGATAGTCCGCCGTTCGAAAAGTGCTGCGAATCGTTCTGTAATGATACCACTTGTGCAGTTAAAGGCTGTCGTGAATGCAGATGGTCGTCACATTGAGCAACGTTTGCAACGTGGAACGAAGACGTGGTACGTAATAAACAACTGCTACTCTTTCAAGTGGAAATTGAAATGTGTTTCTCTAATAGTTTATTCGTTATTTCTCTTCCGCATGTTCTTACAAACGTTTCCACAAAGATTCAGTTCCATAAGATTACTCGTTTTCCGTGAGGTCTGCCTCAGTTAGCAAAAGTTTAATTATAACTATCCTGTATCCGAGTTTCACTATTACAGTTACGGCATTACGCAAGTGCCCATGCGGAAACATTCATTTTCTCTCTGTCTTTTGGGCATAGTGCAACCAAAGAAGTCGTGTTGGTGGCAGTGGGTCTAATTAAATTTACGCCGCAAGAAAGTAACTGATTTAAACTGTCACCTAATTCCTCCGTACCGAAAATAAAAAAGAAATTCTTTTGTAAACTTTCTTATAGGGGGCAAATAATTCTCATCTTTAACAACATTCATAACTGTAGAAAAATTTCTTTATTTCTGTCTATGATCACAAAGTTGTTGCGTCCTTAGATTACCGGTTTCGACCAGCAGTGACAGTAGAGCTGATCACAAGGTGATTCTTCCTACTCTGTGGTCTAGTACATAGCTTATCCTAAGTATGTGCGACGATGCTAAGCTGATTTTATGTTTATCTTTTGACGATGCCACTATGGTTCCTTTACATTAGGACATGTTTTTTTAAAAAAAACATCAGAAAATCTTCATTTCTGACCGAATCCGGTAGTCTAAGGATCCAACAATTTTGCGGTCACAGACGGAAGTAGAGAAATTTATTCTACACTTTCCGGATCCTTGTTCTATTCGCAACCATGTCGCAGTTTGTGATTCCCAGTTGTATCGTGGTGGCACTTCCGTCGAATGTGGGCAAAGAGAGTAAATGTTTTCTTACGAGGAGAGCAAAGAACGTTTGCGAACTCTCCCTGCATTTGTTATGACAGCTGCAGTGTCATGACAGGTGACGAGGGCGTTGTTTAGAAAGATTACTGTAGAATCGTAAAGTGACTATGACCATACGGATATCGATTAGAGCATTGCTGCTAAAAAGGGCAATAACAACGTGAGTAAACAATAGTCAGTTCGAAGGTGCCGATATCAAGGACGCACAAACGTCTGACAAAACTGTTTGCCCCTTCTGATGTTGATATAAACAACGCCTGTCTGTTTCTTCACAGGCCGATCATAGTAGGTTATGGCCATTGGAACTAGTGGTACTTTTAGTACGAAAGTTATGTGTATGCAGGTGACCAGTAAACAATGCTTTTTTTCCACGAAGAGAAATGCTATCCATTAAATAAAAATGCTGCTACACAACGGTTTTGTAGCACCTAATTAGTTTATTTCTTCTCGAATGTTGTTCTGCATTCTGATAGCAGAATAAACAACTATTTTAATATTTAGTATATGGGTCTTAGATGCCTATTTAAAGATTGGATTTTGGAAATGATTTTGCTATGAAAAACTGAAATAATGCACCGGTATACACTGCGCAGCAAAAAAATCAAGAGTACGTATCTAATATCGCCTTTGACCTAATCCCATTTCAGTGGTTGCACAGTTCCATATTAGTAAGTTATCAGAGATAAACGTCACTATATTTTCATTTAAAACTCCTGCAGACCGCGGGAACCGTGTTTGTGAACTCATACTGCCTGCTCTAAGGCGTAGCGTCTGAATTTTACAGCTATCATATCTGTGAAATCTTATCACGAATTTAGCCATGTAGCAAGGGAAATTATATACTTCTAGAAATGTCACCAGTCCATATGGTACTATTATGTGCTCTGAAAACATATTTTTCCTGGCGATTTAGTACATTATACGTCGTTGTTGCTCGCATCCTATCTTACAGGGTCTCCTATACTTCCAATCTTCCGCAACCTGATTCCTCTCTAACGTAGCTCTTCGGACTCCCTCTTGCCATGTAATTTTCGGGCGGCCTCTTTTTCCTTTTCTATTGGCTGGAACACATCATCTTCTTAGGGCATCTATCATCCAAACGTCATGTATGCTTGCTTCGATTGTATAAATTGTAGTGGTGTCCAAGTTCTATCTCTTACTGTCTTCATTTTTAATTGTGCCCTGTAGAGTCACCGAGCGAGATGGTGCAGTGGTTAGCACACTGGATCGCATTCGGGAGGACAACGGTTGAAATCCACGTGCGGCCATCGTGATTTAGGTTTTCCGTAATTTCCCTAAATCGCCTTTCCAAATTCGATAGGACCAATGACCTCGCTGTTTGGTCGCCTCCCCTGATCAACCAAACAACCAATCTGTAGTGTCAACCTACAGCAACACCTCAAAAAATCACGTTTGCACTGACAATACGTTCCTCTTAATTCTTTCACTTATTACTCATGTTTCTGCTCCAACCATTTCCATGCTTTCAACAATAGTTTCGAACATCCCATTCTTCGTTTCTGTTCTAATATGTGTACTCCACAAAACTCCCTTCAACAGTATGCTTGCTTGTCTTCCTTGACCAATATAATTCTTAATTTCGATTTTACTGCATCCATATTTGTTAATATTGACTCCCAAATATTTACAAGGTAATATTTTATTATCCCAAACCTTAATGGCAGGTCTTGACTCACTCTTCCAGTAACCAAATATTCCGTTTTGTCTGAAGTAATGATTAAATCCCATGTTTGATATTCTCTGTGCATCTTTCTAACCATGTGGTTCATGTCATTCTCGTCTTCCACAAAAAAAATTTGGTCTTCTCCGGGAACGCAAAACGAAGAGCTTGTAGTCATATACAGTAACATCCGTACTGCGATAGGAAGGTTTACGTAATCGCATAGAATTCAGGTATCTTTTAAATAATATAGGTACTATCACGTATTCTTGTCGTAACCCTTTGATCACTGGAAAGTCCAGATATTTTTGCACCTTCTTTAATTCTACATTGTGCCAATATATGAAACTGTAACTTCTTGAATACGTATGTGATTCACTCCTTTCTCTGATATTACATTCCATAGTTCACAGAGGGAAACGCAAACATATTTCTAGTACAAAAAATCTTCCAAGTCCGTGCACTGGAACACATAAGTATATAACCTGTGCCGTCCTAGCATTCACTTACACTGCTTCTTCAAGAACAGAGAAAACTGTGGTAGAAATAGATAACGAAAGGTAAATACATAAACGTGCACTGCGGACTAATTACTTTAAGTTAGTTGTTGATGACAGTGAATTTGACTGTGACCTGTTTGTGGATTTAATAGTACGCTACTTTTCGTGGTGCTATACCCTTCTTTTCGGGATTCTGTCATTGTCAGTTATTGGCCCTGGATCACCTTCGCAAAGCAAGCTGAATTTGTTTGATTCTTATTCAGGGATCATAATACTGGATATTACACAGGGCTGTTTTAAGCACAACACATCTTCAGTATTTTTAATTGAAAACTGACAGTTACTAAGTTCGTTCCGTCCTCGACATGGATTGAAAATTTCACATCAAAAGTATAGTAGTTGTTTTGTCCAAAGACGTTATACCTCGTTTTTTTCATTTTCAAAGACTATAAACCATAGACATAACTGAAAATAGGTCTACTATGCTTTAATTGTAGTTTCACCTTCCAGATTATGTTTAATTAACTGTTGAGGTTCGAATCAGAGCAACGGCTCAAACAGCTACTTAGATGCAAGGTCCAATAACAAGCTCTTGTAGATGATGTAGAGAATGGTTGGTTGATGGTTTCATGGTGATGGCAGCTTGTTTGGTCGCTGAAGTCCGTGTTACTTATGGAAGCAGAGTGTAAAGGGAACTGACTCCACAATCGGAACTGCTCGCTTGCAGTCGTTATTTTATTCATCATTTTCTTTGGACCTTTGTCCCGCTTCAACGCGGGGTCGGCCTGTTACTACGGATTTGGCAGTCTTAGTTGCAGAGGGTGGCCGGATGCCCCTCCTGTCGCCACCCCGAACCCTCCTGGACGTAAGTAGTGTACCCCAAATGTCTGCGTCTAGTGGAAGCCATGAAATAGTGCAAACGTTTTCAGATGTCTGTGATTCGTGTAACTGAGGCAGAACATGGAGACCAGCCCGGTATTCGTCTAGCGGGGTGTGGATAACAGCCTAAAAACCACATTCAGGCTGGCTGGAATATCGGCCCTCGTCGTTAATCCGCCAGGTGGATTCTGTCCGGCGCGCCTACCTGAGTCCAGGAAGCAGCGCATTAGCGCTCTCGGCTACCCTAGTGGGTTCGCTTGCAATCGTACTGCCTCTTAAATAAAGGGGGAGCTTGCGGACACTTGAGCGGCTTAGACAAAACTTTTTTTGTCTTAAAGTTTATTAGCAAACGTTTTACAGATGTGTTGAGCGGAAAGTTGTCGAGGTGGTGTCCCTCAAGCTGTCAGTCTTCAGGCCAGGGGCCGCGTTGTCCAGGCGAGGACCTCCATGACGCTGCAGAGCCCAGGGCCCTCTAGTGCAATCGCCGGTTCTGTAGACCCGTTTCCTGGAAGCAGCTCCAGCAGAGCCGTTGCTCAGCGCGAACATGGCGGTCGCGTCCGGTGAGAAGCGCCTTGACCAGTTCCCCTGTGTCTTCCGCTGCCTCCCTCGTCTTCCTGCTTATACGCCGCTTAAAATTTGGTAGAGAACTACGAGATATCCGCTACCGGACATGTGTGTCCCCAGTGGTATTCGTCATAGTACTATCGTGCCCATTTACACTGACGTGACAAAGGTCGTGAGGTAGCGATGAAGCGATATGAACATATACAGATGGCGCTAGTATCGCGTACATAACGTATAAAAGGGCAGACCGCTGGCGGAGCTGTCAATTGTTTTCAGGAGAATCACGTGAAAAGTTTTCCGACGTGATTATAGCCGCACTACGTAAATTAACACATATTGAACGCCGAATGATCATTGGAGCTAGACGCATGGGACTTTCCATTCGTTAGGGAATTAAGTATTTCGAGATCCAAAGTGTAAAGAGTGTGCCAAAAAACCCACATTTCAGGTAATGCCTCTGTCCACGCAGTCGCCTGTGGAATTTACTTAAAGAGAGAATCTGCGGTTGCGTAGAGTTTTCAGTGCTAACAGATATAATTGAAACCTTCCCGTCTCCTCTATATCTCTTCTACAATAACCTATGAAACCTTCCTTTAGGATTTCTATCTCTTGCTTAATAATAACAAATGAAATCTTCCCTTTGAAATTAATTCTCTTTCTCAATAATAATAAGTGCAATCTTCGCATACAAATTTAAATGCTGTTTATTAAAAGTGATTTGCTGATTATTTCGACAAAACATAGAATGTGTCGTCGTTGTGGTCCTCAGTCGTTACCTGCAATAACCCAAAACTGTTCCTTACCATTTTTACTGTTACTGGGTCGCCATATGACTGCTACATCGAACTGCGACGTGAATATACTTACTCTGTTTTACTATATTAGCTACTGGTGGGCTGTCATAATACACTCCTGGAAATGGAAAAAAGAACACATTCACACCGGTGTGTCAGACCCACCATACTTGCTCCGGACACTGCGAGAGGGCTATACAAGCAATGATCACACGCACGGCACAGCGGACACACCAGGAACCGCGGTATTGGCCGTCGAATGGCGCTAGCTGCGCAGCATTTGTGCACCGCCGCCGTCAGTGTCAGCCAGTTTGCCGTGGCATACGGAGCTCCATCGCAGTCTTTAACACTGGTAGCATGCCGCGACAGCGTGGACGTGAACCGTATGTGCAGTTGACGGACTTTGAGCGAGGGCGTATAGTGGGCATGCGGAAGGCCGGATGGACGTACCGCCGAATTGCTCAACACGTGGGGCGTGAGGTCTCCACAGTACATCGATGTTGTCGCCAGTGGTCGGCGGAAGGTGCACGTGCCCGTCGACCTGGGACCGGACCGCAGCGACGCACGGATGCACGCCAAGACCGTAGGATCCTACGCAGTGCCGTAGGGGACCACACCGCCACTTCCCAGCAAATTAGGGACACTGTTGCTCCTGGGGTATCGGCGAGGACCATTCTCAACCGTCTCCATCAAGCTGGGCTACGGTCCCGCACACCGTTAGGCCGTCTTCCGCTCACGCCCCAACATCGTGCAGCCCGCCTCCAGTGGTGTCGCGACAGGCGTGAATGGAGGGACGAATGGAGACGTGTCGTCTTCAGCGATGAGAGTCGCTTCTGCCTTGGTGCCAATGATGGTCGTATGCGTGTTTGGCGCCGTGCAGGTGAGCGCCACAATCAGGACTGCATACGACCGAGGCACACAGGGCCAACACCCGGCATCATGGTGTGGGGAGCGATCTCCTACACTGGCCGTACACCACTGGTGATCGTCGAGGGGACACTGAATAGTGCACGGTACATCCAAACCGTCATCGAACCCATCGTTCTACCATTCCTAGACCGGCAAGGGAACTTGCTGTTCCAACAGAACAATGCACGTCCGCATGTATCCCGTGCCACCCAACGTGCTCTAGAAGGTGTAAGTCAACTACCCTGGCCAGCAAGATCTCCGGATCTGTCCCCCATTGAGCATGTTTGGGACTGGATGAAGCGTCGTCTCACGCGGTCTGCACGTCCAGCACGAACGCTGGTCCAACTGAGGCGCCAGGTGGAAATGGCATGGCAAGCCGTTCCACAGGACTACATCCAGCATCTCTACGATCGTCTCCATGGGAGAATAGCAGCCTGCATTGCTGCGAAAGGTGGATATACACTGTACTAGTGCCGACATTGTGCATGCTCTGTTGCCTGTGTCTATGTGCCTGTGGTTCTGTCAGTGTGATCATGTGATGTATCTGACCCCAGGAATGTGTCAATAAAGTTTCCCATTCCTGGGACAATGAATTCACGATGTTCTTATTTCAATTTCCAGGAGTGTAAGTGGCTTTATTTATTACCAAAGCTGACGTTATTCTTTAGTAGCAAAACTGACGTTATTCTTTAATTAATTTGACTGAAGTTACGTAATTCATAGTTAAACGTTTTCTTGATAACAATAAAATTTTTGCAAAGTTTTACGTTGATGGTTTTTGGGATGGATTATAATCAGTAGTGCAATATTGCTGGCAAGAATTAATTATATTCTGAAAACGATTCTTCACATATTTGCAGTTGGTAATGAAATGATTTTACAAACGTTCAAATCGGACTTACTTTTTACAATAATCTTACAACTAGCATTGCGCAAACATACCTTCAGTAATCTTGAGTTTCTAAAAAAAAAAAACACAATAAAATTAGTTCCTCTTATGATACATCCGTTTATAATCTCTTGTAAATCACAGCTGGTGGCTGGCATCTCGCTTACTACTGGCTTCCTACGAACGCTAAAGTGCGGTCTCTCCCGCCAACAATGCTTTTTGGTGCAGACAATCCCTGCTACCTTTACAAAATGTATCAATGCGCGGTCTTTCCCGCTCTTTTCTTAAACTGTATCCATACACGGTCTTTCCCGCCCTTTTTAAAATTACGCTTTGGTGCAGGCATGCCCTGCTACCACAATTATTTCCAAAATGACAAATATTAATTATTCCTACTTAATGCTATTAATAAAATATAAACATCTTTTATAAATTGTGGTTTGACAATAGAAATATACACGTCTTACATAATAGATAAGCAACACTACTTGAAATGAGCGCATAAATCAGTGTGGAACGTACAACGGACGTATCCGTTTGGTGAGTGCGGCGAAATTTGCAGTTAGCGAGTGCCTCTGGTAGCAGTATGAAATCGCGCCTGTCCTGGGCTCGCGACCGTATCTGCTGGACTCCAGAAGACTGGAAAACCGTGGCCTCGTGAGATGAGTTCCGGTTTCAGTTGGTAAGAGGTGATGACGGGGTTCGAGCGTGGGGCAGACCCCACGAAGCCGTGCATCCAGGTTGTCAACAAGGCACTGTGCAAGCTAGTGGTGGCTCCATAACGGTGTGGACTTCATATGGAATGGATTAGGTTCTCTGGCCCAAATGAACCGATCACTGATTTGAAATGTTTATATTCGGATAGTTCATGCCAAGTCGAGATGCTGGCAAAAGGAGGTCTGACACGATGTTAGGAGATATCCCATGACTATGGTCACTTCAGTATGTTGCAGTCACATGGAAACGTTTACGCAGTATTCGGTAGAATTTTTTGCATGGATCTATTATCCATTAATGGACGTGTAAAATATTTGAGTGGATATATCGTAGCCAAACAAAGTCTCGATCCATTTCCCGAAATTAATAGAGGAATTTACGTAATATACGTCAACAGCCTTGCCGCAGTGGATACACCGGTTCCCGCCAGATCACCGAAGTTAAGCGCTGTCGGGTGTGGCCGGCACTTGGATGGGTGACCATCCAGGCCGCCATGCGCTGTTGCCATTTTTCGGAGTGCACTCAGCCTCGTGATGCCAACTGAGGAGCTACTCGACCGAATAGTAGCAGCTCAGGTCAAAGACAACCATCATAAGGACAGGGAGTGCGGTGTGCTGACCACTCGCCCCTCCCATCCGCATCCTCAGCTGAGGATAACACGGCGGTTGGTTGGTCCCGATGGGCCACTTGTGACCTGAAGACGGAGCGAAACATAATACATATTTATAATCTACTTTGTGACAACGTGAGTCTGTTTTTCTTTTTTTCTTGACTTTTTTTTCAAAATAAGCAGCAACAACGCTTGCGATATACGAACGTGTAGCTGTTGTTAAGAGTGTCCCTGCGAGGTTTTTCTTGCCTGGGTGTGCAATAGGAGTTCACTCGGAAATTTCAAAAGCCAGCACCAGAAAGAGCAAACATGTTGTTCACTGTCAATAAGAACCACGTTTTGTTTACTGACGATGGTTCAAATGGCTCTAAGCACTATGGGACTTAACATCTGAAGTCATCAGTTCCCTAGAATTGGAACTATTTAAACCTAACTAATCTAAGGACATCACACACATCCATACTCGAGGCAGGATTCGAACCTGCGACCGTCGCAGGAGCGCGGTTCCAGACTGAAGCGCCTAGAACCGCTTGGCCATAACGGCCGGCTACTGATGATGTACCATTCCAAATCTGCGGAGAAATTAGGAAACGTAACGCCTTGCTATGCGGTAAGGCCCACCTAAAGCTACAATTTAACGTCAAGGAGAATTTCCTGGAATCACAGCTTCAGAAAGAAATCACAGCTGACACTGTTGTGTTTAGTCAAGATGAAGCACTCCCTTATTTGTCCTCAAAGTAAAAGAATATTACATCGTAGATTTGTCGACAAGGGGGTAGAAGAGGTTAAGCAAGATTGTGGCCATGTCATTCACCAGAATTTACACCCTTGGATTTTTTTGATTTATTTTCTTTTTCTTGCGTGCGGATACATGCCAGAGGTAACGGAAGTCATGGTATAGCGATACACATACATTCAAGTGGCAGCAGTATCACCTACACAGCTTTTGAAAGGGCATTGGCGCAGCTGTCATTTGACCTCAGGTGACTCATGTGAAAAAGTTTCTCCACGCCTGGAATGAACAGATTCTAAAAGTGGACTGGTAGTTGGAGCTACACGCATGGAGCATTCCATTTCGGAAATCGTAAGGGGATTAAGTATTCTGAGATCCACACTGTCAAGGGTGTGATGAGAATACCAAATTTCCAAAATTACCTCTTACCACCGACAACGCAGTGGACGGCGAGCTTCGCTCAACGACCGAGAGAAGCGGCAGAAGTTGTCAGTACTGGCAGACAAGCAACGCTGCTTGAAATAACCGCAGAAGTCAGCAGGACATAAGAAGAACATATTCGTCTGGACAATGCGGCGAAGTTTGGCATTAATGGGCAAGGGCTGCAGGCGACCGACGCGAGAGCCTTTGATAACGGTACATCGCCTGCACCGCCTCTCCCGGGCTCGTGGGCATATCGGGTGGACCCTACACGACTGGAAAACCGTGCTCTGGTCGGGTAAGTCAGTGTTTCAGTTCGTAAGAGCTGATAGTAGTGTTGGAGTAGGGCGCAGGTCCCACGAAGCCATAGACCCAGGTTGTCCTCAAGGCACTATGCAAGCTGCTCCATAATGATCTGGGCCCTGTATACATTAAATGGACTATGTCCTCTGGTCCAACTGAATCGATCATTGGCTTGAAATGGTTATGTTGGGCTATTTGGAGGCCACTTGCAATCGTTCATGGCTTTTATGTTCCTAAACAACGATGGAATTTTTATAGACGACAATGCGCAATGTCACTGGGCCATAGTTGTTCGCGATTGGTTTGAAGAACATTCTGATTTGGCCACCCAAATCGCCCGACATGAATCCCATCGAGCATTTATGGGACAAAATCGGAAGTTCAGTTGGTGCAAAAAAATCCTGCACCGGCAATACCTTCGCAATTATGGACTGCTATAGAGGCAGCGTGATCAATATTGGATTGTTGAGTCCATGGATGTGGGGTTGCTCCTCTATGCCAGGTAAGATGAGGTCTGACATGATATTATGTAGTATCCCATGGCCTCAGTGTAAAGTCAAGTGCGTGCAGAACAAAGATAAGACATGCCAAGAGGTAAGTGCAGCGTCACCCGTTTCAGACAATATGCTTTATAATGTAATCAAGTCTTCTCTTCAACGATGCTAGTAATGCTTCCAGATTATCGGAGGCATCGTTGAAGTGCCATGAAGATATGCACATACATTTACAATAAACAATAAAGCGTGTTATGTAAAAGCATCGACTGATTTTTGGAAATGGATCGGTACTTTCTGACCAACCTGTAGAGTTGAATACTGTAGATATTCAGAGACGCCGGAATCATACGCCCTTGAAATGTACCGACGGAACGTAATCCAGCTGACGACATCAAACATGACATAAGCAAACATGAACTTGGCACTTTAACACTGCTTGATTTCGGCAAGGCTTTTGATTGGGTTGATTTGGATACATTACCTGCTAAAATGAAAGTACCGAGTCTGTCAAACAAGTCAACGCTGTAGTTGGACAGCTACCTCAGAATGAGATGTCAACAACTCATTTGTGGGTCAGAGAATTCTCTGTGTAAACTGTGCTATATGGAATTCTTCACAGTTCAGTCCTTGCTCCATTGGTTTTCTCACTATGCATAATGATATTTCAGCTTTTCTTCAGTCTTATAACTCCCACTTATATGCTGACGGCATCCATAGTATCAAAGTGTCAGCTCCAAGAACACTACTGCTACTGTATATTATTTTTATGATATTCTTTGTTCAGTATCACGATGGGCACAAAATTTGGATCTCAGTCTAAACCTTCAGAAGTCCCGAGTCATTTTTTTTCTTCTTTTTCAATCGACTGTCTTCTGAGTGGTTTGATGCGGCCCGCCACGAAGTCCTCTCCTGTCCCAACCTCTTCATCTCGGAGTAGTGCTTGCACACTACATCCTCAATTACTTGTTGGATTCACCCCACTCTCTGTCTTCCTCTACAGCTTTTACCCTCTACAGCTCTTTCCAGTGTAATGGAAGTTATTCCCCGATGTCTTACACATTGTTTAAGAGCTGCGATGAAACATCGTGAATCACTGATATTCATCCACCCGTATCTTTCCTTGAATTTATGCTAGTTGAAAGACAACGATTTCAGTTAGATTGTGAATTTATTGGAAGGAAATATTGTTTACGAGCCGCGATGAAACTTCGAGAATCATTGACGTTTGTTTGTGTGACGTATTTGTTTATGTGTTGTGTAATGCAGTCGAGAAAGAATTTACTTTAAAAGTTGGGTTGAAACCCCATTCTTTGCTATTATTCATCCCAAACGATGTCATTTGGAAGCAACTGTTGTATTTTGTGTATTCTGCAAGAAATGCTGCGACAGATTATGCAGAGAATGAACTCATTCCTTACCTTATCAGTCGTCCTCGTTTTCAGCATTCTTTTGTAGCATCGCAACTCAAACACTTTGTTTCTCTTCTGTTCTGATTTTTCTATACTGCATCATTCACTAATATATTCAGTATGTGCTCCAATCACGCATTCTCAGAAATTTATCCCTTCAATTGCAGCTGTTTGATTCTCATATCACTCCAAAAGTTGATCAGACGAACTTTTCTCGAAACACTTCCTCCAATACTTCTTAACGATATTCAATTACAGTTTCAAAGAAAAAAATAAATAAAAAAACAGTAAAAGAGCTCCACATGACCTTGGATGGGTATTGAAATTGTGAATAACAAACACTTGAAAAATTTAGAAAAATATTTTCGTTCAGATTAAACAAAAACTAGCCAGACTTTACTATCAAATCCTTACTACTGTAATTTTCTTCAACAAGAAACAAATGGTGAAAAAGATATGTGTGTAAAACACGGTTGTTTGATCACATCAGTCCTTCCTATACCTAGTTAGTATGGATGCGACCGGTTAGGCGACGTGATTTCCATATTATCTGTTTGGGCTATCGGCTTTTTCGTCACCGGTGGCCCCATTACCTTTTCTCACCTATCTGTACTTGTCATCATTTCTTAACTGATATACCAGATAGCATGCGTCCAGCATCTTGGCTGTGCCTTTTGTTGTTGTTGTTGTTGTGGTCTTCAGTCCTGAGACTGGTTTGATGCAGCTCTCCATGCTACTCTATCCTGTGCAAGCTTCTTCATCTCCCAGTACCTACTGCAACCTACATCCTTCTGAATCTGCTTAGTGTATTCATCTCTTGGTCTCCCTCTACGATTTTTACCCTCCACGCTGCCCTCCAATGCTAAATTTGTGATCCCTTGATGCCTCAAAACATGTCCTACCAACCGATCCCTTCTTCTAGTCAAGTTGTGCCACAAACTTCTCTTCTCCCCAATCCTATTCAATACCTCCTCATTAGTTACGTGATCTACCCACCTTATCTTCAGCATTCTTCTGTAGCACCACATTTCGAAAGCTTCTATTCTCTTCTTGTCCAAACTGGTTATCGTCCATGTTTCACTTCCATACATGGCTACACTCCATACAAATACTTTCAGAAACGACTTCCTGACACTTAAATCTATACTCGATGTTAACAAATTTCTCTTCTTCAGAAACGATTTCCTTGTCATTGCCAGTCTACATTTTATATCCTCTCTACTTCGACCATCATCAGTTATTTTACTCCCTAAATAGCAAAACTCCTTTACTACTTTAAGTGTCTCATTTCCTAATCTAATCCCCTCAGCATCACCCGATTTAATATGACTACATTCCATTATCCTCGTTTTGCTTTTGTTGATGTTCATCTTATATCCTCCTTTCAAGACACTGTCCATTCCGTTCAACTGCTCTTCCAAGTCTTTTGCTGTCTCTGACAGAATTACAATGTCATCGGCGAACCTCAAAGTTTTTACTTCTTCTCCATGAATTTTAATACCTACTCCGAATTTTTCTTTTGTTTCCTTTACTGCTTGCTCAATATACAGATTGAATAACATCGGGGAGAGGCTACAACCCTGTCTCACTCCTTTCCCAACCACTGCTTCCCTTTCATGCCCCTCGACTCTTATAACTGCCATCTGGTTTCTTTACAAATTGTAAATAGCCTTTCGCTCCCTGTATTTTGCCCCTGCCACCTTCAGAATTTGAAAGAGAGTATTCCAGTTAACGTCGTCAAAAGCTTTCTCTAAGTCTACAAATGCTAGAAACGTAGGTTTGCCTTTTCTTAATCTTTCTTCCAAGATAAGTCGTAAGGTTAGTATTGCCTCACGTGTTCCAACATTTCTACGGAATCCAAACTGATCTTCCCCGAGGTCCACTTCTACCAGTTTTTCCATTCGTCTATAAAGAATTCGCGTTAGTATTTTGCAGCTGTGACTTATTAAACTGATAGTTCGGTAATTTTCACATCTGTCAACACCTGCTTTCTTTGGTATTGGAATTATTATATTCTTCTTGAAGTCTGTGGGTATTTCGCCTGTCTCATACATCTTGCTCACCAGATGGTAGAGTTTTGTCATGACTGGCTCTCCCAAGACCATCAGTAGTTCTAATGGAATGTTGTCTACTCCCGGGGCCTTGTTTCCACTCAGGTCTTTCAGTGCTCTGTCAAACTCTTCACGCAGTATCGTATCTCCCATTTCATCTTCATCTACATCCTCTTCCATTTCCATAATATTGTCCTCAAGTACATCGCCCTTGTATAAACTCTCTGTATACTCCTTCCACCTTTCTGCCTTCCCTTCTTTGCTTAGAACTGGGTTGCCATCTGAGCTCTTGATATTCATACAAGTGGTTCTCTTCTCTCCAAAGGTCTCTTTAATTTTCCTGTAGGCAGTATCTATCTTACCCCTAGTGAGACAAGCCTCTACATCCTTACATTTGTCCTCTAGCCATCCCTGCTTAGCCATTTTGCACTTTCTGTCGATCTCATTTTTGAGACGTTTGTATTCCTTTTTGCCTGCTTCATTTACTGCATTTTTATATTTTCTCCTTTCATCAATTAAATTCAATATTTCTTCTGTTACCCAAGGATTTCTATTAGCCCTCGTCTTTTTACCTACTTGATCCTCTGCTGCCTTCACTACTTCATCCCTCAGAGCTACCCATTCTTCTTCGACTGTATTTCTTTCCCCCATTCCTTTCAATTGTTCCCTTATGCTCTCCCTGAAACTCTCTACAACCTCTGGTTCTTTCAGTTTATCCAGGTCCCATCTCCTTAAATTCCCACCTTTTTGCAGTTTCTTCAGTTTCAATCTGCAGTTCATAACCAATAGATTGTGGTCAGAATCCACATCTGCCCCTGGAAATGTCTTACAATTTAAAACCTGGTTCCTAAATCTCTGTCTTACCATTATATAATCTATCTGATACCTATTAGTATCTCCAGGATTCTTCCAGGTATAAAACCTTCTTTTATGATTCTTGAACCAAGTGTTAGCTATGATTAAGTTATGCTCTGTGCAAAATTCTACAAGGCGGCTTCCTCTTTCATTTCTTCCCCCCAATCCATATTCACCTACTATGTTTCCTTCTCTCCCTTTTCCTACTGATGAATTCCAGTCATCCATGACTATTAAATTTTCGTCTCCCTTCACTACCTGAATAATTTCTTTTATCTCGTCATACATTTCATCAATTTCTTCATCATCTGCAGAGCTAGTTGGCATATAAACTTGTACTACTGTAGTAGGCATGGGCTTTGTGTCTATCTTGGCCAGAATAATGCGTTCACTATGCTGTTTGTAGTAGCTAACCCGCACTCCTATTTTTTTATTCATTATTAAACCTACTCCTGCATTACCCCTATTTGATTTTTTATTTATAACCCTGTAATCAACTGACCAAAAGTCTTGTTCCTCCTGCCACCGAACTTCACTAATTCCCACTATATCTAGCTTTAACCTATCCATTTCCCTTTTTAAATTTTCTAACCGACCTGCCCGATTAAGGGATCTGACATTCCACGCTCCGATCCGTAGAATGCCAGTTTTCTTTCTCCTGATAACGACGTCCTCTTGAGTAGTCCCCGCCCGGAGATCCGAATGGGGGACTATTTTACCTCCGGAATATTTTACCCAAGAGGACGCCATCATCATTTAATCATACAGTAAAGCTGCATGTCCTCGGGAAAAATTACGGCTGTAGTTTCCCCTTGCTTTCAGCCGTTCGCAGTACCAGCACAGCAAGGCCGTTTTGGTTAATGTTACAAGGCCAGATCAGTCAATCATCCAGACTGTTGCCCCTGCAACTACTGAAAAGGCTGCTGCCCCTCTTCAGGAACCACATGTTTGTCTGGCCTCTCAACAGATACCCCTCCGTTGTGGTTGCACCTACGGTACGGCCATCTGTATCGCTGAGGCACGCAAGCCTCCCCACCAACGGCAAGGTCCATGGTTCATGCCTTTTGTACAACGCTATATATTTCTCTTTCTCCTCTTCCATTTCAGCCATACGATTGTGGAACAAAAGACCTTGGAACCAGCGTCTTACGCGAAATCACTGAACATTCAAAAGGAAATTAAAGGAACCAGAACCTCTGTCAGTTTGTAAACTATCCACTCTTTTCTCATCCCCTTCAGTTTCTGTTACCTTCCATCCATCTCATCTGCTAACGGTACTCTACAATTCCTTGCTCTATCTCTGACCAATCAACTACTTTTCCACATTCATCGCTTGTGTACTGTTGTCACTGTTCTTCTTAATGTCATTACTCACATTCAACGAAATGAGAGAATTATAACTGCAATAATAAGATTTACTTTTCTGAAACTCAGTGGATTCTTTACTATACGTATTCTCATTGTTATTATCGTAACGGTAGATGCAGTCATTGAGACAACTATCTGGATTCCGTATTTTATCTCTAGTCGGACACTTCTCAAGCATCTAAGTCTGCATTAAGTACTGAAATCTAGCAGATCCCAGTCCTTAAATTTTTTTGTCCCTGCTCCCAGCGTTCCGAGAAGGACTGGTATAGCTCCAACTGGTTTACACCAGAATCACTTAATTCTATTTTAAAGTTATCATATCTGTTAAGTTATTCCAGTACTTTCTCGTCTATTCTGCTATCACTTGAGATGACAAGGTCAATGATCCACAGCTACTTACTCTCCACAATTGTGGTGTGTGGTGCATCGTATTCCAGCATTCATTCCGTCTGGTCAGAAGTCCCACGCGAATATGGTATGATCATTTTATGCAACTTTTTTTGAGTTGTGGTCCGACTAGTTCTGTCCCGCCGGCAGATGGCTATTTGGGATAAATCCCAGTGGACTTTATGCGCCACAGCACTGTGCCTGTGCTTGTAATGAGTCTGAGCGATCTTTTTGCAACACCTCAAGATGTGGCAGATTGTTTCGTGAGTTCCTTTGCAGAGTCTACTATTTGGATCTTCTTATGATTTCTCAATTCTGACTCTGACGGCGTTAATTCTGATAGTTTGGTCCTCTGCCGCAGATATCAGCCCTGTTTCCTTCTTTGGGCTACCGTTGGTTAATCGAGACCAGTCTTTTCTTCATCTGCTGCGTTTTCTCCAACAACTACTCGTGCAGTCCTTTATTGCGCAACTGTCATAACGGAAATGGAGTTTGCCACACTTTGGTGAGCTCTCTCTTTCTCTCTGTTGTTATTGCTATTATTGTTATTCTTTCGTTTCACCAGGCTGGAGTACGTTAGATTAATGTTCTGTGCTTTTATTTTAGCCCAGTATTGTTTCATTTTTTCTGATGGCGGTTTCTTTCTTCTACAGAGATTAGTATCGTTCCTTTAGTTTTGATTTTGGTAGGAACCTTGTTTTTGTAGTTTTATCTGTGAGCATATTCTGTCTGATTTGGAGTTCTTTCAAGTCAGTCTCCGGTCCTTACATTTAGTTATTTTATTTTATTTTATAATTTTTCAATTTTTTGCGGATGTTGTTAACCATGGTTTTGTTTCTCTCTTTGGGCTCATTCCGAGGATGTGTTCATAAAAATCAATTTGTCTGTTTGTCATTGCACCTGAGAAGTTTTCTGTTGTATGATGAAGAGTTTCATTTCTGATGTGGATTAGGTTCTTGTTATGGAAATTGGAGCCTAGGATTTTTCTTAACACCTTCTTTTCTTTAATCTTCAACCTTTCAATTGAATCGTGGTTGGTGATGGACAGTGATTCGGCTGCGTACAAGACCTCCGGTTTAATTGTTGTGTTATACAGTCGTGCTTTTGTACTCCATGAGAGTGACTGTTTGTTATATGTGGTTTTGTTGAGTTGGAAGCCCAGTTCAGCTTATTTCTTGTAGTCTTCATAGTCTTTCCCTCGCGGATGTTCCATTTGATTCATTCTCCGAGATATTTGAATTCTCTGGCCATTTCAGTTTTTTGTTCTCCTACTTTAAGGTGTTTCCGTGGATTCTTTCATGTTTCTCACTATTCTGGTCTTTCGGAAGGAGATTTTGATAACTAATTTTTCTGCTTGTTTCTCTAGATCGAAGATCTGTTGTTTGCTTTCTTCCTTTATTGTAATTACAAATTGTAATATTGACTGAGTAAGGGTGTCTTGTTGACGCTTGTCAGATGAAATAAACGAATAATAAATAAATAGTTTCGGCTGCTTTTTCTGAGACAGTACTGGTTAGAAGACTTAAAATATAAGAGATGTGTTAAAAAAATTCCGAAATATTCGTAATGTCGTGCCCATGGTGTGTTTGAGTAAAATGAGTTTGGTATCCGTGGCACACATCTGTATTTAATATTCACTGTTGTATGGCCTGTTGGTTATTGTTCAGTGCTGTGCTGAGTAGAATGTTGTGTCGTGAGCTTGTGAATTTCGAGATGGGAGAGTTACTGGAGCAGCGCGGATGCATTAAATTTCGCATGAAACTCAAGAAAACCTTCACAGATACACACCAAACGATGGAGGAAGCCTATGGTGATAAGTGCTTAAGCCGTACTCGTTGTTACGAATGGCTCACACTGTTTAAAAATGGGCAGACGGAAGTTACGAGATGACCCTCGTCCAGGACGCTCTACGACATCTACCGACGGCGCTCATGTCGGGAACGTCAACAGAACTGTGCGTATCAATCGAAGACTGACCGTCCGAGAGATTGCAAAAGAATGAATGTCCCGAAATCCTGACACAGCATCTTGGAGTCCATCGTGTTGCCGTCAAGTTCGTCCCACGGCTCATGGGTCAAGACTTGTACATAACTGAGTCATTGTTGAGACTGCCTGGTTAGAGGTAAAATTAAGCAACAAGCCGCGGGACATTACTGCGAATTTTTCGACTGCCGCCTACGCAGGAAACGATCGTAGATGCACGCGTGCAGCGAGGCGTGCGCCGCCGATAGCATCTCGGGGTGCGAGGATGAATTCGGCCAGTGGGTCCGTCCGCTCGCCCGGCGCTGTGCGTAGCGTAGCGGCCGCCGCCCGGATTTCCGGCTCGGGCCCCGCGGCCGGCGCTCATTTCACGGCCGGCGATGTCGGCGGCGATGTCGCGATAGCCGCTTCCCGGCATCACCGCTGCCCACTGCTCGGGCCGCAGCGCCCGACGGTTCCGATCGCTGGCGTATCTCGGCTGGGCTGCGGCCACCTGCGCGTGCCGCCTCGCTGGCGGCGGATGTGCGGGCAGTGGGAACGTATCGCACCCACTGTGTCCGGCGATCGTCACGCCTTCCAATGACAGCGATGGAATAGAGGACTAGGGCCGTACATAACATACCGATATATCGATGTATCGACACTTATTCCCTAAAAATATCGATGATGAGGGCGATGCGTCCCGCTGACATATCGATATGAAAACTGCAATATCGAGTGCTGAGATTTTTATTTTACATTATATATTTTCACAATTTTCTCGGTAAGTATTTGAAGCAGGTCTTTTGAAACTGGTAGTAGAACATAATTTTTACTTTCACTGTGTGAGGGACACTTACTACTTCTTGAGCTTTCATCAGTTTTTGTCTTTGACTGTGTGAAGCAAGTATAGGTGGCGCAAATGGAGAAGTCCGATTGCACTGGGTGGTGGAGCTGTGAAAGAAATGACGGGATTTGCGATGTGAAGCAGTAGCAGAACAGTTGTATTAAAAATTGATTTTTAACGCAACTGGCGTGCTGTTTCTTCACATTGGCAGTTTTCTGAAACAGTTACTGAAAACGATAACCAAAAATCTAAATGTCAACATAGTCTGATTTGCGGTGGACGGAGACGTGTGAGAGGAAATTTTGACGTAATCGGCACTAGGCACTTCCAACATAAACTGCAACGTTTAGTTTCACCATGCAATTCTGACGCTACAACTGCTAGGTCGCTTGCGCTGACAGAAATGGAAAAAGAAGAAAAAAAAAAGAACAAAAAATAAATAAACGGAGAAGTCGACATGAAGCGTTCCGGACAAATCCGAAGTGCGACGAAACCGTTCGAAGGACCCAATGGGCTATTTACTTGCAGTTACTATTCTTTGCAAAGTGTTTATCACCAAGCGTGAACGTGTCTCGTTTTCCTTTCAATTCTCGCTCTAAGGCGGTTAGACAGGCTGCTAGTTTGTTGATGTGCAGAATTTCTGATAACAAATCAATACTTCAATATGTAGCTCTGCAACCGGCAGCATACTTCTAATGTGCAACCGATATTTTTTCTGTTGATTTATCCTTCTGTGGTTCCCATGTCTTCACGCTGAATTCACAAAGTCGCGAGTCCCAACTGTACGTTCTTTGACAGCGAACCTTTCAATTACAGACGGGGCATGTTTCAAATCCTGAAATGAAATGATCGTATTGAAAGCTACCATAATAAAAAATAATTGTTCTTATTTATTGATATTTTATCTTGCTACCAGTATATGCTAACGTAAACAACATAGGAATTAGTGAACTTTGAACATAAGAATTCGACTGCGAGAATGTGCTGCAAAATCTGAATGCGAGAAAGTAACTTGCAAGTGCCTAGTTGGTTTGCTGCCTACTAAAACGTTCGTAATGGCAAGAATGCTGTATCAATTCAACACTGTGAATGATTAAACTTTTAAACTGATAAAATGGTCCTGGAAAACCTCTTCCCTTTTCATATTATTTAATTTTGCCTTACCAGTTGCACAATGGATACACCGCGATACTCCTCTTGTCTTGAAAGGACATCTTATTTGCTGAGCTACAACTAACTACTGAGATGCGTTTGGTGCAACACGCTCTCTTTTTAAAAAATGGCAAGGCATACTTGGTTCATAACAAATCTGAGGAAGTAAGTATGATAATTCATATTTTGACCTGCACTTTGGATACGGACAGTGACTTGGGATAAATTATAACATCAAATGTAATCAGTTTTCTGATTTCAAAAGTTGTAAATTGAAAAATTATCGCTGGCCGGAGTGGCCGTGCGGTTCAAGGCGCTACAGCCTCGAGCCGAGCGACCGCTACAGTCGCAGGTTCGAATCCTGCCTCGGGCATGGATGTGTGTAATGTCCCTAGGTTAGTTAGGTTTAAGTAGTTCGAAGATCTAGGCGACTGATGACCTCAGAAATTAAGTCGCATAGTGCTCAGAGCCAGTTGAACCATTTGAAAAATTATCTCTTCTTTTGCTTCACAAACATTAATATACAAAAAATTTCAGCTCTTGAGTGGACAAAAGTAAGTACTGTGATTTTTAACAACAAAGTAGCAAAGCTAAAATAAATTACCTTAAATTAAATCCTCTTCTATTACTCATTAAAATAATGGTAACAAAATAATCTTCTTAAAATGCTTCAATCTTTTTCCTCATCTCAAATAATTTATCAGTAAATCATCATGTGCCACTTTCTCAGAATATTACTATAGCCGTACCACTCGGCCTACGCCCTACTACTACTCATGATACACCTCTGTCGACTTCTGTGTCTCCTCATCTCACGATTAAAGCCGTCGGCACACGGACCGTGCTGTCGAACGTTAACGTTGAGCGTGCCAAGTTCAACGTGCTGCTGAACGCTCAGGAACGATGCGACTTGTGCATACGGTACGTGGGCCCCAACGCGGTACACGCGATCGCAACGCACTCCAGCGGCAGTTGAGGGATGTTTCTAGTTCGTAAACGACACTGTTTACGCAACGGGCGCGCGTAAGATTCCCACGTTAGCTCTATTAAAACTCATATTTCCTCCATCGCCCACGAAAAGGAAAGTACCATGTCCAATCAATAAGGACACAGGCTTATAAAAGCTCCATTACAAACAGTGTGGTACAAATTTGGAATAGTTCTCCGCATAAGTTAAACATTATTTCATCATTCCCACATTCTAGTAAAACCCCAAGGTCAGTCTTACTTGATCACTGTTCCTACCCAGTAGCAGAATCTTTGCAGCATGTGAATTACGAAGCGTAAAAGAAAAAGGAGCAAAATATCTTCATACAAGTAGCGCATGCTGTCCTGTAGATTAAATCAATCGAATAAACTCACCCCTCGAAAAAAGGTGAGCTTATATTTACATAACATCAAATATTATAGTACATACTTATATTAAACTAATAATAAAGAATCAGAACGTAATAAAAACGCGAATCTTAGGGGAAAAAATTTAGAAGCGTCAAGACGCGAACCGTGGCCCCAACACACAAATCAGTACAGGACAGCGACGCTTCTCATTACGCTAAACCAACAACACTGCTATAGTATCTAATCATATTATTTTACCCTTGCTGAAAACCTTAATCGTAGATATTTTGCTAATTGAAATTTAATTATAACAAATTGACCAATAACAATGCGTTTTGGGAGGATCTTCAGTGTGTCACTGCCTTGAAGTAGCCGACTCTCATAATACTGAAGTTACACTAATTCTTTTGCCACGAATATGAAGTTTCTCATTATTTTATTGGTACGAATCACACAGTTAACAACGTGTTTTCCAGTGATTCTCAATTTGCTGATACTCAGAAATGGCATATAAGAATGAAATGAATGCCAATATGGCGTCTTGCAACTCTGTACTGAAGGGAGATGGCGTGCGTGTGACGTAGGTAGCGTTGTGCCACCTCATTGGTCAACGCTCAGACGCACGCTCAGGATATCTGACATGCCAGATATTGCTCTGCACGCTCGGCAAGACTCCCGAACGTGCTACTCCACGCTACGACGTCAGAACCTCGGCACGCTCAACGCTCAACGTTCGAATGCACGGTCCGTGTGCCGACGGCTTAACAGTGCGCCTCATCTCCAGCGCATCTTGCAAAGCAGAGATGGTCCACGCAAGCCTCCTGCCGGCACAGCATCTCTGATGATGACACCGCGCGCTTGTAATTTCAAACAGAGATAAGGCGCTTACGCGTTCATGACACCCAGATACTAGAGAAGTGCCCACTGTCAGTATGGCGTCGATGACCAGGAGACCCCCCCCCCCCCCCTGGGGAAGTTCGGCCATCGAGTTGCAAGTGTAGTTCAGGTGACGCCTGTGCGTGTCGATGATGGTGAGGACAACACGACACCCAGTCCCCTGGCGGATGAAATCTCCGAGCTGGTCGGGAATCGAACCCGCTCCAGCTGCATGGCAATCACACCCGCTGACTCTCAGCTACGGAGAGCTAATCGACCACCAGACAAAAGCTGCACCGACAACGTTGGTCGGACACGGTTCGCCATAGGTCGCACGATTACATCGGACGACAGCTCGAGCACACTGTGTCCCATCTCCTTCGTCAGTTTTTGGGGGATGGCTGCTTCGATACGAGTCCTGCATTTGCGGCGTTTGATATTGAAATGACATCGAATGCATGTGAATGAGCAACAGAACATCTGCCTCGAGAAGGATGGGGCGAATACACTTTTCTCAGTCACTGGAATAACTACACTCCTGGAAATGGAAAAAAGAACACATTGACACCGGTGTGTCAGACCCACCACACTTGCTCCGGACACTGCGAGAGGGCTGTACAAGCAATGATCACACGCACGGCACAGCGGACACACCAAGAACCGCGGTGTTGGCCGTCGAATGGCGCTAGCTGCGCAGCATTTGTGCACCGCCGCCGTCAGTGTCAGCCAGTTTGCCGTGGCATACGGAGCTCCATCGCAGTCTTTAACACTGGTAGCATGCCGCGACAGCGTGGACGTGAACCGTATGTGCAGTTGACGGACTTTGAGCGAGGGCGTATAGTGGGCATGCGGGAGGCCGGGTGGACGTACCGCCGAATTGCTCAACACGTGGAGCGTGAGGTCTCCACAGTACATCGATGTTGTCGCCAGTGGTCGGCGGAAGGTGCACGTGCCCGTCGACCTGGGACCGGACCGCAGCGACGCACGGATGCACGCCAAGACCGTAGGATCCTACGCAGTGCCGTAGGGGACCGCACCGCTACTTCACAGCAAATTAGGGACACTGTTGCTCCTGGGGTATCGGCGAGGACCATTCGCAACCGTCTCCATGAAGCTGGGCTACGGTCCCGCACACCGTTAGGCCGTCTTCCGCTCACGCCCCAACATCGTGCAGCCCGCCTCCAGTGGTGTCGCGACAGGCGTGAATGGAGGGACGAATGGAGACGTGTCGTCTTCAGCGATGAGAGTCGCTTCTGCCTTGGTGCCAATGATGGTCGTATGCGTGTTTGGCACCGTGCAGGTGAGCGCCACAATCAGGACTGCATACGACCGAGGCACACAGGGCCAACACCCGGCATCATGGTGTGGGGAACGATCTCCTACACTGGCCGTACACCACTGGTGATCGTCGAGGGGACACTGAATAGTGCACGGTACATCCAAACCGTCATCAAACCCATCGTTCTACCATTCCTAGACCGGCAAGGGAACTTGCTGTTCCAACAGGACAATGCACGTCCGCATGTATCCCGTGCCACCCAACGCGCTCTAGAAGGTGTAAGTCAACTACCCTGGCCAGCAAGATCTCCGGATCTGTCCCCCATTGAGCATGTTTGGGACTGGATGAAGCGTCGTCTCACGCGGTCTGCACGTCCAGCACGAACGCTGGTCCAACTGAGGCGCCAGGTGGAAATGGCATGGCAAGCCGTTCCACAGGACTACATCCAGCATCTCTACGATCGTCTCCATGGGAGAATAGCAGCCTGCATTGCTGCGAAAGGTGGATATACACTGTACTAGTGCCGACATTGTGCATGCTCTGTTGCCTGTGTCTATGTGCCTGTGGTTCTGTCAGTGTGATCATGTGATGTATCTGACCCCAGGAATGTGTCAATAAAGTTTCCCCTTCCTGGGACAATGAATTCACGGTGTTCTTATTTCAATTTCCAGGAGTGTATGTATTTCGCACTCGAGATACTTCATGGCAACAATGAAAATCATTTCAACGCCAGAAAATACATTTCACTGGAAAAGAAGCTAGTCGTAACAGTACGTTAACTTTCGTTCTATTTATTCTATGTAATACCTTGTCCAAAAAACTAAGAATACTCCTTGTCTGTTCTTAACTCCAATTCATTTGGTGTCAAATTCTACTCAACTCCAACAATACTACTAGAGAACTAACCAGCAGTGCACCTCATGCTGAGCCTGGTGGATTACTATAGTGAGGAAAAACCATTTATCTGAATTTTCTCGACAAGTCGTCTGATCTCGAATAATTTCAATTTGTCTGGGGTTAAAACATATTTCATAATTGATAAAGAAATACTGTTCAGAATTTGAAATGACAATTTTATGAGAAAAATATCGAATTAAATTTTTCTAGTGATTTCACTATGTAGAATACAGATTTTCCGCCGGCCGGGATGGCCGAGCGTTTCTAGGCGCTAAAACCTGGAACCGCACGACCACTACAGCCGCTAGTTCGAATTCTACTTAGGGCATGGATGTGTGTGATGTACTTAGATTAGTTAGGTTTAAGTAGTAGGGGACTGGTGATCTCGGGAGTTAAGTCCCATAGTGCTCAGAGTCATTTGAACCATTTTTTTAACAGTTTTTCCTCGTTCAGCCAACCCGAGAAATATGTTACGCCTCGTGGACCAGGATTTCGAACTTGATGCAGGGGAAGAACGGTTTCTGAATTTTTGCCGACTTTGCGTAAGAAATATTGCTGTGGTTCAAGTTCTAGAACATAATTCCGAGATATGAATATCTTTAATGATGTATCTAATCTTCAGGGTACCACAAATTACTTCCTTCTGATGCTATACATTTAACTCCTTCACAATCCTTGTCTTACGTGCGGGGACATCGCCTGATTCGATCGAAGGAAACAATGTAATTTGAATTCCACTGAGCGTCCGCTGAAGTTCGTAGGTTTCGGGCGTTGAGGCCGGTTGCGCTAATATCTTACATGTACTGTTGTAGTAATTTAAAATTTTCTGTTGTCAGCGGACTTCTCCGACGACGATGCCACTGTGTCCGCAGCCTACAACAAGTATTTGCTGCATCTCATCCCAAGGACGCTGATTGTGCCAGTGAAAGAGAGAGAGAGAGAGAGAGAGAGAGAGAGTAGAAATCTAGAACACATAGGCCTACGCCGCGTGGGATTAGGCGAGAGGTCTTAAGCGCTGCAGTCATGGACAGTGCGGCTGGTCCCGGCGGAGGTTCGAGTCCTCCCTCGGGCATGGGTGTGTGTTTGTCCTTAGGATAATTTAGGTTAAGTAATGTGTAAGCTTAGGGACTGATGACCTTAGCAGTTAAGTCTCATAAAATTTCACACACATTTGAACATTTTGAACAGATTCGCCTACACTGTTTGTGTTAACAGGCAAGACGACTAGTACATGAACAGGAGTCAACAAACAGTATAGAATATTCGAAACTTCATGCTGCACAACTTGATAAAATCCTGAACAGGAAAAATATACTGTATTGTGCACCTGTACAAGTTCAGCTATTTTTGCTGTTCGTGTAATTGCTACCCTTGCAAGCAAACAGGTCAGCCTCCTAACATCTTCTGCACATTTTCACTCAGTAATCTCTTACGGTATAACTGAGATGAGTCGCTATAAAAGGATGTTGGACATTAGCTGCAATGATAAGGAAAGAAATGATGACGTTCTCCACACAATCAGGAACACTAGGAAAACCTTGACAAGAAGAAGGTTCAGGTTGACAAAGCGTATATTAAGACACTCAGAAATAACTTTCATGGCACTTGAGAGAACTGTAGAGGGGAAAACCGTAGATGAAGACAGAAATTGGAATAAACCCAAGAAATAATAGAGTTCAAATGTGTGTGAAATGTTATAGGACTTAACTGCTAAACTCATCAGTCCCTAAGCTTACACACTACTTGTAGTGTTGGCAGAAGAGCCAACACTGTGTTGCTAGAGGAGGCCGAAATGCACGCGTTTAATTACACGCTGACTGGCGTGAGGTCTGGAACAGTTAAGGGAATTAATAGTAGCAAATAAAGTACGTAGTTGATATAATACTTAACTTTAATCCACAATTGTAGAACATCTCTCGTTACTGTACAAGCTTCACAATATTAATTATCAAATGCTATGGCGCCTTGCTAGGTCGTAGCAAATGACGTAGCTGAAGGCTATGCTACCTATCGTCTCGGCAAATGAGAGCGTATTTGTCAGTGATCCCCTTCTGGCAAAGTCGGCTGTACAACTGGGGCGAGTGCTAGTAAGTCTCTCTAGACCTGCCGTGTGGTGGCGCTCGGTCTGCAATCACTGACAGTGGCGACACGCGGGTCCGACGTATACTAACGGACCGCGGTTACCACCTAGCAAGTGTGATGTCTGGCGGTGACACCACACTACTTAACCTAAATGATCCTAAGGACAAACACACACACACCCATGCCCGAGGGAGGACTCGAACCTCCGCCGGGATCAGCCGCACAGCCCATGACTGCAGCGCCCAGACCGGTCGGCTAACCCCGCGCGGCAGGACATAATAGAGGACTTCGGTATAAGTGCTACTTGGAGATGGAGTGGTTGGGACAGGAGAGGGACTCATGGCGGGCAGCATCAGATCGGTCAGAAAACGCATGGCAAAAATACTGACGTTTGTGACACACCTCGAGATCTACTTGGAAATATTTAGGAGGCGAATTTAATGTTAAAATTATCCTATCCGGACAGTACAGGTACCCCATTCGAAGCTATTTAATTACGCTGCAAGGAAAGCTAAAACTGAAAAACGTATAAAAACACACGTGGATCGAGAAAAGAGTTTAGAGGCATGAAAATGTAGCAGCGGAAATAAAAGTCACGGCACCAAGCTGGTGTTGTGCCACATAAACGAAAGTTGGTAGGCGTGATTCTACACTTGAGAGATTATGTCTACTAAAGTTTTGCACCAGTCGCATAGTAGCGCCACTGTGAGGATACAAATCAGATTTCCTTTAAATATATGCTGTAATGGTCATGAGCGTGACTCGCCTTTGAGATTGATGAGGTAAGTTGCTAGTGAAGAATGCCGTTAAGGCGACATTGACGATATTATCAGCACCTCACAGAGTTTGAACGAGGTCGTGCAATAGGGCTATGAGACGCTGGATGCTCCTTCTGCTGCATTGCAGAAAGACTTGGCAGGGATGTAACCACTGTACATGATTTCTGGCAGCGTGGCCACGACAATGTACCGTCGCAAGAAGACCAGGCTCCAGAGGGCATACGTGGTACTACCGCAGGAATCTGAGCATCGGTTGGCATCACAGTAACACAACGAACTGTTACATATCGATTACTTCAAGGACGGCACCGACCCAGACGTCCTGTAGAGCTCCTTCCACTGACTTCAAACCACCGCCATTTGCGACTTCAGTGGTCTCAAGCGAGGGCTCTTTGGAGGGCAGGGTAGACGTCTGATGCGTTTTCCAATGAGGGCTGATTCCACATCGAAGGCAGTGATGGTCGTGTGTTGGCTAGAACGAGGCCGGTCGAGGTCCTGTATCTAACCTGCCTGCGTGTTAGCACACTGCTTCTACACCTGGAGCTATGATTCAGGATGGGATTTTGTAAGGCAGAAGGCGCACTCTCGCAGTTATCGCACGTACCTTCACCAAAAATTTGCTCGTAAGTCTGGTTAACCGCCCTGTTGTGCTGCCATTCAAGAACAGCATTCCAGAGAGTATTTTCCAACAGGATAACACTTGCCCAGATACCGCTGTTACGCACAATCCTGTACAGAGTGTCAACATGTTGCCTTGTCCTACAAGATCACCAGATCTGTCTCCAATGGATTGTACGTGGGACACCATCGGACGACAACTCCAGCGTTATCCAAAATCAGCATTAAGCGTCCCTGTAATCACCGACCATGTGCGACAGCTATGGAACTCCATCCCACAAACTGACATCAGACACCTGCACAACACAATGCATGCTCATTTCTTTGCTCGCATTCAACATTCTGGTGGTTATACCAGTTATTAATCTATTCGCATTTCACGTTCTCGCGTTTACATTAACCTGTGGTCTTGGAACATTAACCACTCAAATACGTTACGTAGGCAGATGTATTTCAGAAATGTCCTAAATCTTGATTTAATTATATTTTTCTTATGACTTTTTTCTGTCAGTGTAAAATAAAAATAAAAAACTAGAAAAACGTGAGTGATAAGAACTGAAGATTATTTGGTAAAGAAGAACCTATAACTCGAGAGGTGAACTGCAGATATCAGAGACAAACACCAGTCACTGAATTTCCAGTTCGTACAAACGCTCGAAATAATCAGTTAATTTATTAAATTGTAGCCACATTGCCGTCAGAGACGATTATTTTCCGTCAGCGCTATCTGCCTGCGTGTTAATTAATTTCGTAGAAATATCAGGAGAGTAATCACTCAACGCTTCGGATGTGTATCCGCCCCTGGTCAACATACGGCGCCAATGGTATACGAATACCGTCACACAATTCGTTCAGCCCATTTGAACAAGTGTACAGTACTACACATACAGGATGTTTTAGCAGGAATATAAAATATTTGATGACTGGTAGTATTAAATAATGCGAATAAATCGTTCCGTATGTGCCCAATTATTGTTGATTACAGAGTGATAGCTGTTAGGATTTAACCCAACAAATAGCACAGAAAATGTTAAGCAAGGGCAAATGATTTAGTGTAAAGTAGATTATGACAAACTCTACCGCTGAATTCAACGCACTTTCTAATTCTCCTGAAAACACCGTATGTAGCTCTTCAGACTTACTCATGGCGTTCTTTTATGAGGGCAATACTATTCATACTCCGATCAGTGTGTCTCTTTACCTTTGCTTTGTAGCCGTAGCCTTTGAACTAGCTCCAAAAATATAAAAGTTAAGTTCCGGAGACATTGGTGGCCAAACACCATGACCATTTCTGACGACTAATCCTCCAGGAAATGTTAGGCTTGGATGACGTGTCACCTGGCGACTAGAAGGGGAATGGCTACCGTCATGCTAGAAGAACGTAGCCTTTCTTGTAGACAAAGGATGTCTTCCAATAATGCTTGGAACTCGTTTGCAAGAATGTCTAGATAAAGAGGCCCTGAAACATGATGAGATAACGCAACAGGCCCAGACCTGACTATCACGCCACACCACCCGTTTACAGAGCAGGATTCTGTTTCATGAGATCAGTCTGCGATTTGTAATGAACATAAGACAAAATCCAATGGTCTACTTTCGTCTCCTTCTCGACGATGTCGTATCCTCTGTAATGATAGGAATAGAGGCCTTGCGTACGTAATATTCGCCATATTGTTGTATGTGGAACACATATATGTGTAGATATTCTGCGTATGCTTGTTTGCATTCTATGAAAACGGCCGGAAGAGCGGTGTGCTGACCACATGCCCTTCCATATCCGCATCCAGTGACGGTTGCGGTTGAGGATGACACGGCGGCCGGTCGTTACCGTTGGGCCTTCCAAGGCCTGATCGAACGGAGGAGTTGTCTGCATTCTATGAAGGGTATTCAATAAGTAATACTGCACATTTCTACTCGACCGATGTCGGCTGCATAAATTTGATGTGGGCCTCAGGTTTCATAAAGTTCACCGGGTGGCGGCTCAATACGTAACCTTCAAAATGGCGTCTGTAAAGGAGGTGCGCTCCAAGCAGACAGCTGTCAGAGAGTTTCTTATGGCGAAAAACCAGAGCATTGCAGATATTCACAGGCGTTTGTAGAATATGTACAGAGATCTGGTAGTGAACAAAAGCACGATGAGTCGTTGGGAGAGGCGTCTGCCATCACCGCAAAAAGGTCAAGCAGAACTGTCCAATCTCCAGTGTGCAGCCTGGTCGCACACTACTGCGAACTCTGGAATGTTGAAACGTGCGGACACTCTCGTTTGAGGTGACCGACGGATTACAATCAAACACCTCACTGGTCAGCTGGACGTCTCTGTTGGTAGTACTGACACTCGCCAACGAGTAGGGGTTCTCAAAGGGGTGTGCCCGCTGAGATCCTCGCCGCATAACAGAAGATCGTAAAGAGCAACGAAGGACCATGTGTGCGGAGCTGATTGTGCGTTACGAGGCTAATCCTGAGAATTTTTCGTTAAACATAGTCACAGGATTGATAGAGCTACACCACATGTCCTCCGAAGAAAAAGGTCAAAGCTGCACCCTATGCTGGTAAAATCATGTCGACGGTCTTCTGGGACTTTGACGCTCTCACTCGTGATGCAACGATCAACTCTGAAGCGTATTGCGCTACCACCACGAAATCGATGAATCGACTTCAGCGTGTTCGTCGTTACAAAAATGGAAACGGACTTCTCCTTCTCCATGACAACGTAAGGGCCTCACGTAAGTCAGTGTACTCGAGAGTAGCTCACAAAACTGCAGTAGACTGTTCTTTCTCATCTACCCTCCAGTCTGCATCCCTTCACTTTCAGCTTTTAATTTGTTTGGCCCAATTAAGGGCGCACTGCACGGGAAACAGTACGCGGATGATGGAGAGTTTATTGACGCAGCAGAACGTTGCCTCCGATGTCGGCCAGTAGAGTGATACCATGCGGGCATGCAGGCCTTCCCACTAAGACGACGTAAGACCATCTCAGTGAACGAATATTGTATTGAAAAATAGGGTTTTGTAGCCAAAAGAACGGGGAATGATATGTATTGGAATACTGCATAAAAACGACCTGTTTTCAGGAAAAAATGTGTTCATTCCTATTGAACGCCGCTCGAACCAACTGGATCATGTATTTTCATACTCAAACTGTTCATTTGCACTTTCAGATGAAACATAACTGCTGGGCACAGTACCAGTCTCGCGCACTTAATGGAAAATACGCTTAAGCGCTCTTGAATCTGGAACTCTACGGTTAGGAGATCGTCTACCGTATTTTCTAATGGAGCAGTAGCGTTTCCATCATAAAACACGCACACACATACCACACCGGCACTCACTTTTTGCGAATACACACGGCATGCTCAAACGATACAGTAGAATTGGCGACCACAATCACAGTTGATGGATGAGATTACCTAAATTGAAGTACAGCTTGACAAATTCAAAACGTAAATGACAGACCATAATTAAAGCCATAACTACTGGAGTATCAACAAATGTAATTAAAATTTATTTCAGTAGCTAGCTGTATATCTGTAATCAATAAAAATTTGACACATGGTACGTGGAGCGTTTAATCCTAATTAGTCTATATTACAAGCTGTTGAAGTCCAGTGGCCAAAGTAGATTATACATATTTCTTTATTGACAGTACTAGAGACAACACGAAACAAAATTGATTTTGTTCTTTCATGGGCAGTCATAAGAAAACAAAAATTAAAGAAGGAAGGAATATTGGGTTCAACGTCCCGTCGACATCGAGGTCATTAGGGACGGAGCACGAGCTCGGATTGTGTAATCAATAAAAATTTGACACATGGTACGTGGAGCGTTTAATCCTAATTAGTCTATATCACAAGCTGTTGAAGTCCAGTGGCCAAAGTAAATTATACATATTTCTTTATTGACAATACTAGAGACAACACGAAACAAAATTGATTTTGATCTTTCATGGGCAGTCATAAGAAAACAAAAATTAAAGAAGGAAGGATATTGGATTCAACGTCCCGTCGACATCGAGGTCATTAGGGACGGAGTCCGAGCTCGGATTGTGTGAAGGACGCGGAAGGAAATCGGCCGTGCCCTTCCAAAGGAACCATTCCGACATTTGCCTGGTCAATTTAGGGAAATCACGGAAAACCTAAAAGAAAAGCAAAATAAAATAGGTAAAATCATTTCTCATGATAAGCAAAAACAAAGAATCAAAAACAAAAACCCAACAAAAAATTCCAGTGCTAACACTATTGCCGGTCGGGGTGACCGACCGGTTCTAGGTGCTACAGTCTGGAACCGCATGACCGCTACGGTTGCAGGTTCGAATCCTGCCTCGGGCATGGAAGATGTGTGTGATGTTCTTAGGTTAGTTAGGTTTAAGTAGTTCTACATTCTAGGGGACTGATGACCTCAGAAGTTAAGTCCCATAGTGCTCAGAGCCAGAATGATGTAGACTGCAGAAGTTACTCTAAATGAACAGGCTTGCACAGGATAGAGTAGAGTGGAGAGGTGCATCAAAATAATCTTCGGATTGAAGACCACAACAACACGTTATTTTTACTCCTAGAATACCGTATTACACGATAGAAACGTGACCTTAATACAGTTACCGACAGAGAAAAATGTTGCCTCTAGAGACAGTGTAATACAAATTACTGACTGGTTTCAGTAGCTTTTGGTGGGTTCCTAGGAGGTGGAGGCGGAAGTGAGATTTTGTGACAGGCGTACGCAGTCTAGATGTATCCCAGGACGCACCCGCTGAGCGTTTACCGCAGTATCGCGTTAACACCAGCAGGATCGTTTTAAAGCACCGGTGGACGGTTTAAATGGCTGATTTGGCGACCTGTATTCCGATGACCTGCTTCTATCAGAGCGCGTCCCGTGACGATAAGCAGACAGGCTGTTTAACTACTGAAATACGTGGAGCAGATGGCCCGATAGCATCGCCGCCAAGCCCGAATAATGGGAGCAGATAAACCTGTTTTATGGCCTGCAACGCAAACTTGGAACACGCACGCACGCACGTACATGCACGTACACAGACGTATTCACATGAGCTTGCTTGGATAGCCAACTCCATTAAATTAAAAGAGTTATTTGTATCGGGCGATTTAAAAATATTGCGGTGGGGCATAACAAAAATGTTAAAAACCCTAAGATAACTTTGCGTTCAGGAACACACAACGATGATATATAGCGAACGACGTCTACTGTAATAACTCGCAAGCTGTAAGGTAATAAAATAAGTGAAAGAAATATGAAGAATTCGAGTAGAAACCCAACGAGAGGTTTTTTTTTTTTTTTTTTTTTTTTTTTTTTTTTTTTTTTTTTTTTTTTTTTTTTTTTTTTGTCTTGATGTTGGTGGGTGGTAGTTGTGGTGTCACCGCCAGACACCACACTTGCTAGGTGGTAGCTTTAAATCGGCCGCGGTCCATTTAGTACATGTCGGACCCGCGTGTCGCCACTGTGTGATCGCAGACCGAGCGCCCCCACAAGGCAGGTCTCGAGATACGGAATAGCACTCACCCCAGTTGTACGGACGACATTGCTAGCGACTACACTGACGAAGCATCGCTCATTAGCCGAGCAGATAGTTAGAATAGCCTTCCATGGCTACGACCTAGCAAGGCGCCATTAGCCTTACATAGTTTGATAGTTATCGTATGAAATGTCTCATCAAGAACGCTGTATACAAATGGTGGATTAAAGTTAAGTATTCCAGCAGCTACGTACTTTTCTTTATATCATTTATGAAGTATCCTGTTTCAGACCATCAAGTCCGCCTGCTTGCTTAATGGCCGCCTCCCTTAAATAATGTGCGTAGTGTTGGCAATCTGTCAACACTACAGTAGTGGTGCTTACTATGAGGAAGGACGACTCTGAGACTCTGATTCTGTATTAAATTGTTGACCCTGTGGTCTAGGGGAAGCATTACTGCCTTCTAAACCACCAGGGTCGAGGGTTTGAGTCCCACCTCCTATATAGTAATTATATACATGATCTTTCAAAAGGATTCATCCAATTTCACAATCTTCTACCTGAATGAAGACAGAAATTTAGAGTAATTTTAGCTTACATATCGAAGCTAAAAGTCAATATTGGCGGCAATTATACACTCCTGGAAATGGAAAAAAGAACACATTGACACCGGTGTGTCAGACCCACCATACTTGCTCCGGACACTGCGAGAGGGCTGTACAAGCAATGATCACACGCACGGCACAGCGGGCACACCAGGAACCGCGGTGTTGGCCGTCGAATGGCGCTAGCTGCGCAGCATTTGTGCACCGCCGCCGTCAGTGTCAGCCAGTTTGCCGTGGCATACGGAGCTCCATCGCAGTCTTTAACACTGGTAGCATGCCGCGACAGCGTGGACGTGAACCGTATGTGCAGTTGACGGACTTTGAGCGAGGGCGTATAGTGGGCTTGCGGGAGGCCGGGTGGACGTACCGCCGAATTGCTCAACACGTGGGGCGTGAGGTCTCCACAGTACATCGATGTTGTCGCCAGTGGTCGGCGGAAGATGCACGTGCCCGTCGACCTGGGACCGGACCGCAGCGACGCACGGATGCACGCCAAGACCGTAGGATCCTACGCAGTGCCGTAGGGGACCGCACCGCCACTTCCCAGCAAATTAGGGACACTGTTGCTCCTGGGGTATCGGCGAGGACCATTCGCAACCGTCTCCATGAAGCTGGGCTACGGTCCCGCACACCGTTAGGCCGTCTTCCGCTCACGCCCCAACATCGTGCAGCCCGCCTCCAGTGGTGTCGCGACAGGCGTGAATGGAGGGACGAATGGAGACGTGTCGTCTTCAGCGATGAGAGTCGCTTCTGCCTTGGTGCCAATGATGGTCGTATGCGTGTTTGGCGCCGTGCAGGTGAGCGCCACAATCAGGACTGCATACGACCGAGGCACACAGGGCCAACACCCGGCATCATGGTGTGGGAAGCGATCTCCTACACTGGCCGTACACCACTGGTGATCGTCGAGGGGACACTGAATAGTGCACGGTACATCCAAACCGTCATCGAACCCATCGTTCTACCATTCCTAGACCGGCAAGGGAACTTGCTGTTCCAACAGGACAATGCACGTCCGCATGTATCCCGTGCCACCCAACGTGCTCTAGAAGGTGTAAGTCAACTACCCTGGCCAGCAAGATCTCCGGATCTGTCCCCCATTGAGCATGTTTGGGACTGGATGAAGCGTCGTCTCACGCGGTCTGCACGTCCAGCACGAACGCTGGTCCAACTGTTGGCGCCAGGTGGAAATGGCATGGCAAGCCGTTCCACAGGACTACATCCAGCATCTCTACGATCGTCTCCATGGGAGAATAGCAGCCTGCATTGCTGCGAAAGGTGGATATACACTGTACTAGTGCCGACATTGTGCATGCTCTGTTGCCTGTGTCTATGTGCCTGTGGTTCTGTCAGTGTGATCATGTGATGTATCTGACCCCAGGAATGTGTCAATAAAGTTTCCCCTTCCTGGGACAATGAATTCACGGTGTTCTTATTTCAATTTCCAGGAGTGTATGTTGTTGGTTCATGTGGTTGTCGTTACGGATGTTCCTGGTGCAGCTAACTCGTTCGCTGCTCATTCATTATGCATTGTGTGTCGGTTCGAAGTGGCGATAACAGTACAACAAAGTGTGTTTTATTTTTCAGTAGGACGGAGCACCGCGACCCTAGGCACCTAACAATGAGCTGTGCAGTGATGGATCGACTTTAAAGGGCGCAGATGTTCCGCATTGACGACTGGCTTCCAACGTCGCCTCGGCTTGTGGACCACACTATTTTTTGTATGTGGGAGTTGATGAATGATACTGTCTATGTTCGTCTCTTTGCGTTGATACTGGGTGGAACGCTACTCAGCACAGCAAAGGCTATCGATGCAGAAACTTCAGGTATGCTCGTAAGAGTATGGGGCGACCTTGACTGTCTTCTGGACGTTCGTCGTGTGTCTGGTGGAGTGAACATTAAACATTTGTGAAAGACATAGGCAAGCTTTAGCCCTAAACGTAAGGACAAAAAGTATCTCATGATTATATGTGCATGCATGTGGGATGTGTATCCTTGTAAAAAGGGTGGTTCTTTTGAAAATAAGAAACCCATTATTCTACGTGTACGTCAAATTTCACCCCAGTCTTTGTTCGTGAAGAAGATATAGTGTTCTGAAATCGGCTGAATCTGTTTGAAACACACACACACACACAGAGACCTGTTTTAAATTATTGCCTAAAATCTTAGTCATTCTGGCTCGCATTTTCGTCTAGTGCTCATTAGGACAGTACTAATTCGATGTGTTTTTCTCTGTAGCTGCTGACTGGGCAAAGTCTACAGAATATTAGTCCGACTCTGGCCGTCACTCTTGGCAAGTAAGGCAGAATGGCCAAGCCGGACGTCTCTTCTTCTGGCTTCTCACTTCGTCGGGTGTTGTGTTTACTGACATTTCTCATATTCTTGGCCGAGTACCCTTTTTTCCGCACACGTTACGACAGGACTAATCCTATCCATGGTTAGGATACAGAGGGTGGTGCAGGTATCGGTCCATTTGTGTTGGTATCCGATACATGCTCTATCTCAGGTTCTCAGCATTCCTCGTAATTAGCACATCCTGAAAGTGTATATTATGAGCCTTTTTACATCCATAGTAAATGTAGATGTTTGGAACAAAACGCAATGAATGAAATGTTATCTAAAACTTTTACAGAATGAAAACTGTGATATGGATCAAAGCACTTGAAAGGTAAGCAGTAGTTGAGAAGGAAGCAAGACAGAGACGTAGCCTATCCCAGATGTTACATAGTCTTCTACAATGAGCAAGCAATAGTGGAAACCAGGGATAATTTTGGAAACAGATTATAGATCACGGAGAAAATCTATATTTCTGAGATTTCCTAACGCTAGTTGATCGACGAAAGGAGGAAGCATAATAATGTTCAGGGAAATTGAGGAACGTAAGTCACTTAAGAATGAAACAAATAGGAAGTGCAGGTAAGAAAAGCTAACTCACTCTATGAAAAATGTGAAGATATCGAAAATGAAATGTTTATCGGAAAGACTGACTCAGCATATAGAAAAATCGAAACAACCTTCGGTGAAATTCAAAGCAAGAGCGGTTAGATTAAGAGTGCAATGGGAACTCCACTGTTAAATGCAGAGGGGAGAGAAGGAGAGAAGAAAGGGGAAAGAGTACACTGATGGCCTGTATGAGGGGGGGGGGGGGGGTACTTCTCTAATAACGTGATAGAGGAAGGAACGTGAGTCGATAGGGAAGAGGTACGGGATCCAGTATTAGAATTAAAATTCGGAACAGCTTTGGAAAACTTAAAATCAAATATAGCACAAGAGATAGATAACATTCCATCGGAAGTTCCGAAATCACTGGGGGAAGTGCCAACAAAACGATTATTCACGTTAGGCATTTAGAACGTATGACACTGGCGCACAGTCAGATTAACAACTCATGTATCGAAGTTGCTGACGAGAATAATATACAGGAGAACAGAAAAGAAAATTCAGGATCTGTTAGATAACGATCAGCTTGACTTTAGCAAAGGAAAGGGCACCAGAGGGGCTGTTCTGACGTTGCTGTTGATAATGGAAGCACGACTGAAGAAAAGTCAAGATACCTTCATAGGATTCGTGGACCTGGAAAAAGGGTACGACATTGTAAAATTGCGCAAAATGTCTGAAATAGAAAACTAGGGGTAAGCTTAAGGTTCAAGTGTAGGATTGAAATTCAAGGCGATGGTGCATCATTATTAAAATTCGCAGATGACACTGCTATACTCAGTGAAAAATAAAGGATTATAGGGGTCACTGACTGGAATGAACTGTCAAATGAATACAGAATGTGGGTTGAGAGTATATCAACGAAAGACGAAAGCAATGTGAAGTAGCAGAAATGAGAACTTCTAGAAACTTAAATCAAAAATTGGTGATTTCAAAGTAGACGAAGTTAAGGAATTCTGTTGCCTAGGCAGTAAAATATCCAGAGACGGATGGAGGAAGGAGGACATAAAAAGCAAACTATAAGTGGTAAAAAGGGCGTTCCGAACAAAGAGACGTCTACTAGTATCAAGCATAGGCCTTAATTGGAGGAAGACATTTCTGAGAATATACGTTTGGAACACAGCATTGTATGGCAGTGAGACATGGACTGTGGGGAAACCGGAAAAAGAGAATCGAAGCATTTGAGATGTGGTGCCACAGAAGAATATCGAAAATTAACTAGGCTGATAAGGTAAGAAATGAGGAGGTTCTCCGCAGAATCGACGACGAAGGGAATATATGGAAAACATTGACAAGAAGAAGGACAGCATGGCAGGACATCTGTTAAAACATCAGGGAATAACTTCAATGGTACTAGGGGAAGCTGTAGAGGGGAAGAATCGTAGAGGAAGACAGAGATTGGAATACATCCGGTAAATAAGTGAGGATGTAGGTTGTAAGTGCTACTATGATATGAAGAGGTTGGCAGAGGAGAGGAAATCGTGGCGGGCAGCTCAAACCATCCCGAACACTGACGACTCAAAAGATATTTTAATTCCGGCAGGTACGGAACGGTCTTGGAAGTAAAAATGCATACTGCCTTGAAAGGAGGTTATAAAATGAACATCAACAAGAGTAAAACATGGGTAATGAACTGTAGCCGAATTCCTTCAGGTGATTCCCAGGTAATTATATTACGAAAAGAGACTAAAAGTAGTAAGTAGGTAAGTTTTGATATTTGGGCCACCAAAGAACTGCCGATAGATGAAGCAGACAGGATACAAAACGCAGAGTAACAGTGTAAAAAAAAAGGTCAAATTCAAATATAAATTTGAGTCAGAGGGTGAAGATACGGCTACAGTTGTATGGTTTTTTTATTTAGGATACTACCGTTTTCGGGCTCTTATACGTCCATCTCCAGGTGTCGTAAATTGGTACTGTGACTTCGAGCGCCTCTGTGGGTGAGTACAAGACGCGTTGTGCTGCAAGCGAGCGCAGAGCATGAAGTAGCTACTGGGCGTATTAGAGCCCGAAACTGGTTGTGTCCCAAATAAAAGAACCTTACAACTATACTAGTGTTTTCAACCTCTCGTATAATGCTCAGTTGTGGATGTTCCTCCGACAGAATTCTTTGTAATAAATTTGAGTGTTCGGAAGTCTTGTCTAAAGGTATATGTTTGGAAGGTAGCGTTTTACGAAAGTGAAATGTGGATGATCAACAGTTCAGACCAGAAGACCAAAGGAGCTTCTGAAATGCAGTGCCACAGGAAAACGCTGGAAATGGGATGAGTAGGTCAAAAAACTAATGAAAAGGCGCTGAATCGAAATCTGAAAGATAGAAATGTTTGGTACAACCTATCTAAAATAATGGATCGGTTGACAGGATGCATCTTGTGACATCAAGAAATAGTCAGTTTTCTAATGGAAGGAAGTATGGGGATTGAAGTTGTGTGGGGAGACCAGGCTTCAGTAGAGCAAGCAAGTTCAAATGGACGTAGGCTGCAGTAGTTATGCAGAGATGAAGTAGTTTTCACAGGGAAGACTGGCGTTGAGAGCTGCATCAAACCAGTCGTTGTGGTAAGACCATAGCAGAGTAAATGTAATGGTTTCATGGAGACTCTTGAGATGGTTTAGGAAGTGACCGAGCATCTAGCTACTCGTGAAGGTGCAACGTCGGAACAATCACTAAACCACCATCCCTAGATGAGTGCCTATTGTTCTGTTTTACTATGTCCAGCATACGAACGAAATAGTACACAGATACTGAATTCACGTAATCCTAGTTTCACATGATGCCAAATGTAAACTCGTGCTATCACCTACCCACTGAATCTCCAATGTTGCGGTGTTATCCGATATGACACGAGCAATGAGAACACTGCATGACTAGGACTAACTATGAATACTAGCGTGCATTACATCTGCGACGTCTCCCTATTTCACAGCGTCAGTGCCTCGCACACTGAATTAGGCTGGTTGCAGGCGGACAAGATATGTGACTGCCATACGTAATGTTTACTTCATAAGCTCCTCAGTAAACATGTACCACACTACCTCGCATCAGAGATGAAATTCGTGTCATCCCATCATAATCGCTATACAAGGTATCACTCATCTAGTGCCATAGCTGTGTCTCTCCATCACACAAAACATTCTAAAACTTATCCGCCGCTGCCGTCCACCTCTGGAACAAGCACCCATGTACACTGCGCACATTCAGATCCCCTGTCGCTTTTGAGAAGAAACTGAAGCAGTTTCTTCTGTCACCTTCATTATGTTCCCCAGAAACAAACGTATTTGGCCAGTTTTCCTACTGTCAAGCAGTACAGAAATGCTCCCATCCTCACATTTACACTTCTTTCTTTCTTTCTCTCTGTCTCCCTCACTTTTCGTTCAGTCATTTCAATTCCATTTCCCTGGTCAGCACTAATTGCGTTTTATCACACACCTCTTTATCTCTCTGTTGCTGTCTTCCCTCATGTCCGTTTGTACTAGCTCTCATCGTTTACATCTACTTTCCATTATCATTACTGTTGTACTTCTCATGAACGAATGAATTGTTTTTAATGTGTGTCTATTAGGTCCTTTTTCTTGTCTTTTTCTTCGGTACACATTTTGCAATTGATTTTAAACTAACTTCCAGATGAGCTAGAGACTTGAAACTATAAACATAGCTCAGAATTTGATGATAGTGCAATATTAACCCGCTTTTGTGTCCGGTATGTGGTACTAGGTTGTTCGTGTACCACTGCTACTTCTCCCTATCCCCGTTCCACTTGAGAATATTTCGTGGTAAGAACGGTTCTTGGTAAGACCCCATATGATCTCCAGTCTCTCTAATTTTTACCTTTGAGGTCTTTTCGTGAGATAACCGTAGAAGGAAGCAATGTATTGGTTGAGTCAGGTGAGGAAAAACGGGAATAATCCTGAAATTTACCACATGTCACTATTGTAGTCTCATCAATATGTCTGAAACCGATTGAAAAGTTTGACACACACAAGACTATAAAGCAGAAAATAATAGGTTAAATTAAATCTTTTTAATGTAATATATTTTTAAAACGGGCTAAAAAGCGTCAAATAACCTAGCGTGCAGATGCCTAAACGCATACAGATAATCCTGAAAATTTGTGCTCGAGACTTTTTAATAGCTATGAAGATACTTGTAGAATTTAAAACAAAAACGTGGTGTGCATGCAACGGAGGTGAACTATTCTTGCATAAATTGCGCCCCACGTTTTTTGTTTTATATCTTACAAGTATTTTCATAGCTATTAAAAATTCGCCAGCATGAATTTTCAGGACTATCTGTATGCGTTACGTATCTGTATGGCTGGGGGAAATTGTTGTATGCTTTACAGTAGGTTATTATTAAATGTTTTGTAATGTTTTATGTTACGTATGCCTTATAACATGCTTATCGGTATGAATGTAAAGCAAAATACCTGTAAATGCCCGGTTAGATGCATTACCAGGTTAAATATATAAATAAATAAATAAATAATCAGGTGCAGCAAAGGAGCATCAGCAAGGGAGCCGAGAGGTAAACAGAGAGAGAAAGACAGACAGACAGAGAGAGAGAGAGAGAGAGAGAGACAGTGAGAGAGAGAGAGAGGGAGAGAGAATCTGGATATTTGTGGTAAGGTCTTACCAGGTTAAATATATATTAAAATAAATAAATAATCAGGTGCAGCAAACGAGCATCAGCAAGGAGGTCGAGAGGTAAAGAGAGAGAGAAAGACAGACAAAGAGAGTGAGAGAGAGAGAGAGAGAGGGAGAGAGAATTTGGAAATTTGTGGTAAGGTCTTATGAGACCAAACTGCTGAGGTCATCGGTCCCTGAGCCTACGAAGCACGTGAGGTCATCTGCCCCTAAGCTTACGAAGTACGTAAGCTAGCTTAAACTAATTTACGCTAAGGACAACATACACACCCATGCCCGAGGGAGGACTCGAACCTCCGACGAGGGGAGCCGCGCTGACCGTGACAAGGCGCCCTGGGGAGAGGGAGAGAGAGAGAGAGAGAGAGAGAGAGAGAGAGGGAGAGAGAGAGATGCCCTAGGGAGAGGGAGAGAGAGAGAGAGGGAGAGAGAGAGATGCCCTAGGGAGAGGGAGAGGGAGAGGGAGAGCGAGAGAGAGAGAAAGAGAGAGAGAGAGAGAGAGACTGAGTGAGAGAGAGAAAAACTCCCGTAAAAGTACCGTGGCAGATAATCTCGGAGTGTCTGATGGTTTATGCGCCCTGGTTTCGACGGCAATTCGGCGTGATACACGCGACGAAATACCACGGGGGCAGCGGGGCCCAACTGAACTGCGCCCTCTCACGCGAGCCCTGCTTGGAGCAGGTCGGACGCGGACCTAGGCACAGCCATCGACCAGCACCAGCGGCTGGTACCGCAGGTCACGCCGTACTGCCACCTGCTAGCCCACCGTGACCTATGGGGAAAGGGGAAACAGTATAGAGGCAGACAATACATCTGCGAAGGGCGTTCTATAAGTAACGCAGCACATTTCAGTTGAAAAAAAGAGGAATGTCCTGTGGGACATCGCGGAATATTCCCGGCTTCAGCCCTTGTAGTTGCACGAAATTTCGATAGGTGGAGACACTATACATAGCCTTCAAAATGGCCTATTTAACGGAAATGCATCCCGAGCAGAGAGCTGTCATTGACTTCCTTTTGGCGGAAAAACAGAGGATGGCAAATATTCATAGGCGCTTGTAGAATATAGACGGAGACCTGGCAGTCAACAAAAGCACGTTGAGTCGTTGGGCGAGGCATCTATCTTCATCGCAACAATGTCGTGCATACCCGTCGGATCTCCCGCGCGCCCAGCGGCCATACTCAGCTGTGTCCTGCTGTGTCTGAACGTGCGGCCACTGTCGTTCCATGTGATCGACGGATCACAATCGAGCACCTCAGCTGGGCGTCTCCGTTGGTCATGCTGACACAATCGTCTAGCAGCTGGGGTACTCAGAAGTGTGTACCGAAAATGGTTCAAATGGCTCTGAGCAGCAGTCCTCTACAACTTAGAACTACTTAAACATAACTAACCTAAGGACTTCACAAAGCCGCGCGGGGTTAGCTGAGCGGCCTGAGGCGCTGCTGTCATGGACTATGCGGCTGGTTCCGACGGAGGTTCGAGTCCTCCCTTGGGCATGGGTGTGTGTGTTTGTCCTTAGGATAATTTAGGTTAAGTAGTGTGTAAGCTTAGGGACTGATGACCTTAGCAGTTAAGCCCCCTAGGATTTCACACACATTTGAACGTTTTTTGACATCACACACGTCCATTCCCGAGGCAGGATTCGAACCTGCGACCGCAGCGGTCGCGCGGTTGCAGGATGTAGCACCTAGAACCGCTCGGCCACCCCGGCCTGCAAGTGTTTACCCACTGGGTTCCTTGCCACCTATCAGAAGACCATAAACAGCAACGAAATGTGCGGAATTGCTTGCGCGTTGCGGGTCTGATAGTGAAAATTTTTTCTCGAACATTGTCACAGTCAATGATACCTGAGTTCACCACTTCGAACCGGAAACAAAATAGCAGTCCAGGGACTGGGGCCACACCTCTCCTTCGAAGGAAAAAGGTCAAAGCCGCGCCCTCAGCCGTTAAAGTCATGGCGGCGATCTTGCTGGACTCTGAAGGGGCTATTCTGTTTGCTGTCCTCCCTTACTGGGCCGGCCGTGGTGGCCGAGCGGTTCTAGGTGCTCTGTCCGGAACCGCGCAACTGCTACGGTCACAGGTTCGAATCCCGCCTCGGGCATGGATGTATATGATGTCCTTAGGTTAGTTAGGTTTAAGTAGTTCTATGTTCTAGGGGACTGCTGACCTAAGATGTTAAGTCCCATAGTGCTCAGAGCCTCCCTTACTGTGCAACGATAAAATCTGAAGTGTAGTGTGCTACTCTCAAGAAACTGAAGAAACGAATTCAACGTGTTCGTCGTCACGAAAATGCAAACGAGCTCCTTCTCCATGACAACACAAGGTTCCACAGAAGGCTGCGCACCAGAGAGGAGCTCACAAAATTTCATTGGACTCTTCTTCCTCATTTACCTTACCATCCGGATCTCACACCTTCCATCTGTTTGACCCATTGAAGGACGCACTCCGTAAGATGAAGTACCTGTATGATGGGGAGGTTACTGATGCTGCAAAACGTACCCTCCGATGCCGACCATTAGAGTGGTACTGTGGGGACATACAGGCCCTGCCAGTTAGGTGGCGTATAGCCGCCGCATTGTCCGGGGATAACGTTGAAAAATAGGGTTTCGTAGCTAGAGGATTGGAGAATAATACGGTGTCTTGGAATCCTGAGTAAAAGCAACCTGCTTTCAGAAAAAAATGTGTTGTATTACCTACTGAACGCGTCTCGTTCAATATCAACGAGGAGTAGTCATGATGTTTCAGTTGTTACTTTCAAATAAGCTGGCGATGGTCTAGTCAAATGTGTGTGTGTGAGTTCTTAAGAGATCAAGCTACAGAAGTCATCGGTCCCTACACTTACACACTACTTTAACTAAACTAACCTATGCTAAGAACAACACACACCCATGCCCTACGGGGGACTCGAACCTCCGGCGGGAGGGGCCGCACAGTAAGTGGCATGGTGCCTCTAACCGGGCGGCCACGCCGCGCGGCGATGGTCTAGTCCTTCTCTATGATGGATGACTTCGCGGAGATCTTGAATGTAGTCATCCACAGTTTAGCTGTTCAGGAAAAGTTTCTCTTCGAACGCCAGGTCTTCATCCTCGAAATGGCTGCTGCGCAATGATTTCCTCATCCGAGGAAAGAGGAAAAAGTCTCTGGGTGCCATGAGAGGAGAACATGCGAGGTGCAGCAAATTTGATACTCCAAAGCCGTTCCCACACAGGACGTGTTTCTGATCTCGAAGTGTTAAGTCCCATGGTGCTCAGAGCCATTTTCTGAAGCCCTCCAGACGCAGTTTTCACCGTAGTTTCTGCACGTTCTGACACGCCCTGCTATACTATACGTAATGTGCTCCTCGTCATGCTTTGGGATCGCAGCAATCTCCAGCGGCAGTTCCCGGCTGCATGCTGGGCGTAAATAACACAGTTTCCTTAGGAAAATGGACACGCGTAAAATAGCTGCTTTAACTCTGTTAGCGGTTGTCGAAGACGAATGGAGAAGATCGCGAAGATGGTTCTGGACGCGCCGACAATTTGTACAGCGGATTGCTGGCAGAGGAAGGCTGCGTAATGCTGTTCAGTGATATGAGAAACATACCAGTAGAAGTTATTCGTTAACTCAACTGAATCTCCATTTCATTTCCGGTTTTATATTGAATATAACTGAAATGATTCAAATGGCTCTGAGCACTATGGGACTTAACAGCTGAGGTCATCAGTCCCCCAGAACTTAGAACTACTTCAACCTAACTAACCTAAGGACATCACACACGTCCATGCCCGAGGCAGAATTCGAACCTGCGACAGTAGCGGCCGCACGGTTACAGACTGAAGCGCCTAGAGCCACTCGGCCACTCCGCCCGGCTGAATATAACTGAAGTATAGCATCCAGTGTCAGTTAGCGCATTATCCATGTTCTCGGTGTTGTATTGACCACCATGACTCTGAAGTGACTTACTTGATCAAAGATTTCATAATCGGAATTTGTTTCATCATTTCGTATGAATGGATGGAGGGATATTTTTCGAATCTGTTCATCGTCATTGAAAAAGATATTTAACGGCAAGATGGAAACGTGAGGGAGTCCATAAACTCAAGTGATACGTATGCTTAAAGGCCGCTCGGAAACATTCTGAAAAGCCTGTAAGGGTGTTGTCAAGAAAAACATTCTATACGTTGCGCCATTGCCGACTTATTTAGCACCGAAGTTAGCCAATCACATCGTCTCAGGCGCATATTCAAGCAGCCTGCCGGAGGCACTGTCGTCAAACTTTTTCTTCGTTTGGTTTCCTCAAACCGAACAAACGTACCTTTTGCTCACCCAGCAAAAATTTATCAGTTCCGAAAAAGGAACATTTTAACTGTTAATGAACAGTTGAACAAGAGGCAACTCACGGACCGACATCTGTCAGGACACTGCCTCTTTTTAGCGCGTGAAAGTCTTGAGTTTGAGCGCGCTACGTCATGACAGGTTCACTTCAACGTTAAGTAACTCGGAAAGAGGGCAACCTATCGAATTTTTTTTTCTTAACAATTATTTCTCAGCACAATCTCCGCTGCAACACCTTTACAAGTTTTTCAGACTGATTCTGACTATCCCGTATTTTAGACAAAGTTTCATAACAGCAAAAACTTCCTGTGTTTAACTTGTGTTTGCTATCTGACGTAGACTGGTAGTCAGGTTAAGATTTCTGTTCACATGTGGAAACATTCCAGTCGTTAGCGTCGATGGCGAGTGTTCATCAGAGACAAGTTCAAAAATGGTTCAAATGGCTCTAAGCACCTCAAGACTTAACATCTGAGGTCATCGGTCCTCTAGACCTAGAACTAATTAAACCTAACTAACCTAAGGAAATCACACACAACCATGCCCGAGGCAGGATTCGAACCTGCGACCGTAGCAGCAGCGCGGTTCCGGACTGAAGCACCTAGAACCGCTCGGCCACAGCGGCCGGCCAGAGACAAGTGTGTCTTCAGAATTGCTCCGGGGAAGTGTGATAGGACGGCTGTTGTTCTCTGCATACATAAATGGTTTGGCGGATAGGGTGGGTAGCAATCTCTGGTTGTTTGATGATGGTGTGGTGTGCGGTAAGGGGTTGAAGTCGAGTGACTGCAGGGAGATACAAGACGATTCAGACAAAATTTCTAGTTGGTGTGATGAATGGCAGCTAGCACTAAATGTGGAAAAATGTAAATTAATGCGGATGAGCGGGAAGATCAAATGGTAACGTTCGGATGTAGTATTGCTAGTGTCCCGCTTGACACAATCAAGTCGTTTAAATATATGGGCATAACGCTGTAAAAAACGATGTGAAATGGGACGAGCATGTGAGAACTGTGGTGTGGAAGGCGAATGGTCTACTTCGTTTTATTGGGAGAATTTTATGAAAAAGTAGTTCACCTGTAATGGAGATCGCATATAGGACTATGATGCGACCTATTCTTGTTAACTGCTCGAATGTTTGGCAGCCGCATCAGGCCGGATTGAAGGAAGATATTGAAGCAGTTCAGAGGCAGGCTGCTAACCTTGTTACCGGTAGGTTCGAGCAACACATAACTGTTACGGAGGTACTTCGGGAACTGAAATGGCAATCCCTGGAGGGAAGGCGACAAATTTTCGAGAAATACTACTGAGAAAATTTAGAGAACCGGCATTTGAAGCTGATTGCCTAACGATTCTAGTGCCGCCAACATTTATTGCGCGTAAGGACCACGAAGATAAAATACAAGAAACTGGCGCACGTATGGAGGTATGTAGACAGTCGGTTTCCTTGTGTTACAGGGTACCCTCCGCCGCACAGCGTACGGTGACTTGCGGACTGGCTACGTAGGTGTAGATGCAGAACAAGAATTGCAGCAAATACATAATATACAATAAATAACACCGACTGTTGCAGATACTACTTACTTGAATTAATGAGAAATATGCTGAATCTTAGAAAATAAGAGGTGAAGAAAATTGATAGAGGCTGGATGCGAATGTGCTGCCTTCCACTGCGTAGCTCATGACACTATCAATTATGCAACAGCTTCTACGTTGCAGTCGATCTGCCTTATACGTTATACACTGTGAAATGGTTGTATCTACAAATGTCATTATTTAACTATGACAAATTTTATCAAGACCTGACACTTTTAATAGATCGTAATTGTGCCGTTGCACTGAAACAGTATTGGGCTGCTCTCATAGCACAGAAATTAAAACGCTAAAAGCATCAAATATGGGAAGCGTTTAACTATCAGTACGTCGTTTCCTGTCATTTTATCATAACAAATCGTAGCTAAAACAAGGGAATTTCGAGATATCCTGAATCTGCTGACGCTTTGGATCAGCTAATATTCATATCACGTACTTGTAAATAAAATAAAAAAAACATCAAACATGGAGTTTAGCTTCATACAGTATGGTGGCATTTGAGGTCGACTGCAGAAAAATTCTACCGGCGCAATGTACGTTTTGCCTAATGGCTATGAAGACAAGTTGACATAAATCAGGGTTCTGTTTGCGAGGGAAACGGGAAAGAAAATGACCAACTGTGGTACCGTTCAACATGCAACGTACGATGACTTGCGGAGTATGTATGTAAATGTACGAGTATATGCAAAACTTTATCACATTTGTATATAGCCAACACCACAGAGCAACCCACAGCATTCAAAGTTATGTATAACACAATCATTTCGTATACGTAAAGTATATAAACCTACTAATATCTTACCTTCCTGTAGATGTTCCCTTGTATTTATTGGCCACCTCACTATTTTTCGTAACAGGAGAACCTACAAGCTAAATGTTAAAATATACATTGTTTGCTACTATATATGGGACGTTGAAAACTTCACAGCTAATCAATGAATGTTCGTAGTGAAAAAAATATATTAAAAAGTGTAGAACATGAAACTGAAAGAAGAAATGTAATTGCGGTTATTACAGTGCGGCTGTCCATTAGGTCTTTAGCAGCTACGGTACGTTCTGAGGCCAAAATCTTAAGTACTTTAAGTACTGCTTTCACGAGTACACTAACATGCTCTAACACACCCTGTAGATCCGTTTCTATTCCTTACAGCATCCAATTGTTATTGTGGCCTAGGTGCTTTCTTCTGATTAATGCAGAACTTCTGTTGTCCTCCTCTCTGTTTGTCTGAACTCCCAAATTTTACGCAAATAAATCCTTTCTGAATGTGTCGCGACGAGTTCTACACCTGTTAGAAGGGTAAATACACTGCTAGGCATCTGGGACGATCAGTTTTTAATTGCTGCAGCATGAATTAAATGCCTGAAAATAGATATCGTTTTTCTTGGTGTGTACGTCAATACTGTTATACTGTGTGTCCTACATGCATGAATAAACAAATGGAATGCATTTTCATGGTAATGAGTTCTTATATATGACCTGTGTTATGTAAGTAGTACATAGTGTGTTCCTGAGAATTTAAAAACAAAGAACATTAAAATTAAGAAAGTAATTCCATTGTTAAACGTAAAAGATAGAGTAGAAAGAAAGAAACAGTACGTTCAGAATAATGTGGAGAGAGAACTGTCTTCTAATGTGATAGAAAAGGAAAAGTGTTTTGGGGAGATGGAAGATCCACGATAAGTTAAACAGAGCTATCAAACACTCGTGATCAGAAATGGCGGAACTGGCAGATAATTCCTAAAATCGTTGTGGTAAGTGACAACCATACTGTTATTCAGTTTGTTGAGAATGATCTACAAGGTTGAAGACATACTGTAATACTTTCGGATGAATATCATTCACGTAAAACTGAAGAGAACAAGGTCATATAAATGCTAATACTAACGTACTATCAGACTGGCACCTCATGCATCCAAGCTGGCAACAAGAATAACATGCAAAAGAGTGGCAAGGAACACCGAGGATTTACTAGATGACGATGAATTTGGCTTTGAGACTTATAATGGCAGCACGGAGGCAGGTTACATATTACTCTTGATAATCGAAGCAAAACAAGAAAAATCAAGACACAGTCATAGGATCTGACGACCTACAAAAAGCCGTAGACAATGTAAAGTGGTGAAAGTCATGTGAAATCTTCACAAAAAAGTACGAAAATATGGGTCATATGCGATACCTACAAAAACCATGTTGTTGTTGTGGTCTTCAGTTCTGAGACTGGTTTGATGCAGCTCTCCATGCTACTCTATCCTGTGCACGCTTCTTCATCTCCCAGTACCTACTGCAGTCTACATCCTTCTGAATCTGCTTAGTGTATTCATCTCATGGTCTCCCTCTACGATTTTTACCCTCCACGCTGCCCTCCAGTACTAAATTGGTGATCCCTTGATGCCTCAGAACATGTCCTACCAATCGATCCCTTCTTCTTGTCAAGTTGTGCCACAAACTCCTCTTCTCCCCAATTCTAAAAAGCCCGTGAGAAGCGTTCGTGTTGAAAAGAGCGTTAAGTAGGGATGTAGACTTCCTCCTCTGCCGTTTAGCTTGTATATCGAAGAAAACAGATTCAAAACTGGGATCAAAATTCAAGGTGAAAGGATGTGAAAGATACAGTTCACCGGTAATATTACAATATTCTGCGAAAGTGAGGACGAATAACATACCGTGTTGCATGGAATTAACCGTATGGTGAGCACGGGATTAACTGCAAGGTAAAGAAATACGACATATTGAAAATGGTTCAAATGGCTCTAAACATTGAGACTTAAAATCTGAGGTCATCAGCCTCCTAGACGTAGAACTACTTAAACCTAACTAACCTAAGGACACCACACACATCCATGTCTGAGGCAGGATTCGAACCTGCGACACTAGCAGCCGCGCAGTTCCAAACTGAATCGCCTAGAACGGCTCGACCACAGCGGCCGGTGGCAAATTGAAGACGACTAGGAATGAAACTAGCGAAAAACTCAACGTCAAAGTTGCGGGTCACGTAGTAGTCGAAGTAAGGGAATTCTGTTAACTTGTAAGCAAAATAAACACGGAAGACTAAGCAAGAGGGTCACAAGAAGAAAGCTATTACAGCGAAACGGAACATCCCTCAGCAAAAAAGTTCTGCAAGTACCGAAAATAGAATTATATTTGAGAAAGAAAGAAAGAAACATCTGAGACTGTACACCAGGGGCCCAGTCAATAAAGGTCAGTAGGAAAACCAGATAAGAAGAGCATCAAAGCAGACTGAGATTAAAGTTCTCTACCGAACCAGTGAGGAAAGAAGTCTGTGAGAAAGACTAAACAAAAAACGAAAGCAGATGACAGGTGAATCATCTAAAACTTGCACAGCAAATATTACGGAAATGGAAAGTGCTGCTGATGTGTGGTTTTCACAGAATGAATTAGTAGTCAGGCGTTCGTGCTGTTAGCCAATCAACAGATTGTAATAATACTCACGAAGTGCATTTTTTTTAGATATCATACACTTTTTTAAAATGGAACAATGCCTATTGACATTAACAGACTGTTGCGCTAAATTAGAATGTCAGTGGTCGTCATTACAGGAGTCTAGTGCATATCGTATTCTGAGGAGTTCCCACACCGATACCTATTTGTACCATTCAGCCTGCGTAGTTGCTAGGTACGATGTTGTTATGTTTTCTTACAGTGTGCGTGTGTGTTGCTTGAGTTAATGGCGTCTTGCTAGTCAGTTAGTGTGTGACAGTCCAAGCACTAGGTCGTTAGTGGACGATGGGATTTACCAATGCAAAAAAGCCGACGTGCTCATGCTGTATGGAGAGTGTAGGAAGAATGGAGCTCGTTCTTGTACGGTATATGCGGCAAGATATCCCAACGGACGTCAGCCATCTCGGCAATTAATTGTCAGCCTCCTCAACCAGTTACTTGGAAGTGGTAGTGTAACACCAACACAAGGCAACAGAAGGAAGCAAGTGACGACAGAAGAGGGGGGAATTAATGTTCTTACTGCTGTTGCAGTTCAATCACACGTTAGCTCCTGCACAGTTGCACAAGAAAGTGGCACGAGTCAGGCAAGTGTTCGACGTATTATCCATCGACATAGGTTCCATCCCTATCCCATCTCTCTCCATCAAGAGCTGCATGGAACCGATTATGAGAATAGTGCTAACTTCTGTACATGGGTGTTAAGACAGGGTATTCCAGATGTATCGTGTATCTTGTTTGGTGATGAAGCCACATCTATCATCATGGCCAGGTAAACTGCTGAAACAGGCACTGTTGGTCTATTGACAGTCCCCGTTGGCTTCGTCAGCGTCCTTGGAGTGTAAAAGTGTCGTGTGGGATAGTGAACCATCAGTTCATAAACGCATTTCTCATAAACGGAACAATAAAAGCACACAAGTATCGCAGTCTCCTAACAGACCATTTTTCATGGCTGATAGAAGACGTTCCTTTGCAGACTATGAGTAACAACATGTTGACTGTCCAGCTCATAGTGCATGTATTCACGTATTGTTTCCAAATAGTTGGACTGGAAGCAGAGGACTTGAACCTTGGCCTGCTCTGTAGATTTTTTCTGTGGAGAAAGGTGAAAGACGCTGTTTACAGGGACATACCAACTACACCCGATAATATGCAACGACGTATTACTGCAGCCTGCTCGGACATCCCCGCTGGAATGTTCCATATCAGACCGCAAGCGTGTATTGCTGCTGCCAGTGGTCATTTTGAAAGCAACCTGTGATAGTCAGTTGCCTCATTGCTGATCAGAATCCACGTAACTACTGTATGCACTTGTGTTCTTCTTTAATGTGTTCTACCACAGGTATTGTACAAGTGTCGGTGTGGGAACTTTTCAAAGTACATCTCTTAATCGACTCTCACTAGAATCCTGCAACAAACACTACTGACATTCTAATTTACCCTACTTCTGATTTGATAATGTGAATAGGCATTATTCCATTTGAACAAGTGTATGTTTGCAAAACAATACACATTCTAAGTATTATTACAATCTGTTGATTGGTTAACAATGGGAGCCCCTGACCACCAACCTATCTGAGAAAACCGCACATCAATTGCGCTCTCCGTTTCCACAATACTCGCGGCGAAAGCAATAGGTGAATCACCTAAAACTTGCGATTGGGGAAGACCGATAATATTTGTTCCTATCTGCCTGATAATTTTCTCAGAAAAGATTTTCGCGCCATTATCTGACCGCAGCTTGTATCCTCTTTATTCCGGCCATCGTCAGTTATTTTGGTGCTCAAATAGCAAATCCAGTGTAATACGTTTAGTGTCCGATTTCCGAATCTGATTCCCTTTTCTTCGTATTAGTCTTATATGGTCTTTTCAAGCCACTATCCGTACCTTTAAATTAGTCTTCTAAGTCCTGTGCCGTCACTGATAGAATTAAAATGTCTTCGTCAAACCTTAAAGTTTTCCTTTCTTCTACACGAACTTTAGTTCCCTTTCTGAAATTCTCTCTGGTTTCTTCTGCTGCATCATTAATATACAGGTTACATAACGCTGGTGATAGGTTACAGTTTTTCGTCGCTCCTCTGCCAATTGCTTTATCCCTAACATGTCCTTCAAATCTTCTGGCGTTTATGAAAATTGTGAGTAATCCTTCGCTCCCTGTATTTTAACATTCTATTCCACTCAACAGAGTTCAAAGCCTTTCCTAAATCCCGAAATGGTATACATGCGCTTATGATTTTGTTCGATCAGTGTCAGTACTGGCTTGCGTTTTTATACGTTTCTCAAGAATCCACACCGATTTTCCCTCAGTTAGGCTTCTAGCAGTCGTTCCAGTCTTCTGTAGATGCTGTTATTAATGTGCAACAATGAACTGTTTAACGCATACTTGTCAATATCTATCTTCTTCGATATTGCTAGTAGTTTCTGTCAAATTGCCTGCCGTTGTGGCCGAGCGGCTCTAGGCGCTTCAGTCCGTAACCGCGCTGCTGCCTCGGGCATGGATATGTGTGATGTCCTTAGGTTGGTTAGGTTTAAGTAGTTCTAAGTCTAGGGACTGATGACCTCAGATGTTAAGTCCCATAGTGCTCAGAGCCATTTGAACCATCTGTTAATTTCTTCTTGAAGTCTGGGGGTGTTTCGCCTGTATCATATACACGTACAACGGGTGGGGTAGTTTGGTCATCATGGAATCTCCATATGTAGGATGGTAAAAGTCCATCATTATACATATGGTTGCGGGACCTCGGCTCTTCAGTATAAAATGTTTAATCAAAACACATTCAGCCGTGTAAATTTCCAGTTGTTATTTCATTTGAGCAATCATTTTCAGTGCTACACTATGTCTTCTTCAGGCCCCCTGACTGACATGTACTAAAAGTGCCACTTCTGGTCCATTCAAAACAGGAGCCACCACTCAGTAATAGTATCCGTAGATTTTTTTTAACACAGCGATCCCTTCGAACTTTCTGCATTGGATAGTTCTGGCGCAATGTCAACTACTCCAAGTGCTTTGTTTCGACCTCGATCTGTACGTGCTCTGTCAAATTCTTCCCGTAATACAGCCTCTCACATGTCGTATTCGTCCACTCATCGGCATAAAAATTTAAATTCGCTTTCCTACTTTTTTGTTTTTACTTTCTGCACATTGGTTTCACCTACTCCTGATTATTTATCTTCAGAATTTTCGTCCCGACTGTAGAAATGGTCCAGGTTCTGGACGCGTCCTCACCCAGCTCACAGCTCTCTGAAAGTTATTCCTAATTGCTAGAACCAAATAAAGATAAGCGGGAGAAAGGCAGCGCCTCAGCCGTTAGTGGCGGGCGTGATTCCGAGATAGAGAGGTGCCGGGAAAACACTGCCCTGAGTGCACTCCGCAAGCGATAAGGCAGCCTGGGCAAGCCACCGCCGGAACCTGTGTCGGTCTGTTTTATTGGCGGTGCCAGCGTCCTCAGCTCGGTCGGTAAACTTCCTGCCTGGCCTCTCCGCTCATAACCGCTGCCTGCATTATTTAGACTCCACTCCAATGCACAAACTCGCCACACTTAACTCAACTCACTACAGACTAATATTTGAGGCACTGAGAATGTATCATGCAGTCCTCTTTGAATGTACATCGACTGTCACTCACGTCCGAAAAAACTGTTGCGAGGGGTGGACAAAGAGGTGTATTGCTCGGGATCTCAGGCGCATACGGCACCACTGCCTTGGAAGCCCTTTTCGTTGTACTTGCACCATAAGACACAGAGCAGCAGCATATTGGCTCAAAATGGGAAGACTGGATAAGGCATATGAGATAACAGGGGAGCATATTACAGAAAAACGAAAATTAAATCTTCAGAAGGTTGAGACACTGGTGAGCCATGGTGCACCTTTTCTGGCACATCAGCTCTTTGGCATGAGTATCGATTTCCCGGGTGTACTACGATCGTTGCCCCTGTTGTGATCTGGCGACGGGTTTTAGCGGTCGGGAGTTGGTCGTCGGACCCGCTACGAGGTGCTAGGACGTGCTTGAGAGGACGAAGGAGCAAAACACGCGGGCCCGGCCAGCAGCGGCGCGGGCGGTCTACCCTGTAGGACGGTCGCGAGTTTGTGGTGGATCTGCCCGATATCAACTCCGGACGCTGCTCGTCGCATTGCTTTGGTGCCTGTTTTCTCGGAGAGACCCATCCCTCGAGACCATCTCGAACAACCTCCATCGAAGATGTAAGTGGTTTTGGTGCCTTCGTTTCGTGGAACCATTTGTGTTGCAGCGTCTGTCACTTGTTGTTTGGTTGCCCTAATGTATGTGTTGTTCAAGTAAGAGCAGCCGGCAAGGTGTGAGATCACTACTTCCTTTAAAGAAATCCGCATCCTTATAAGATGTAGTAACTGTAAGGTATTGAAGATATTAGGTCATAGTCTAGTTGTAATTTTCTACATACCAAGCTTACGCGATTGACAGTTACATTGCAGACCTATGCAACGAGATTAAAGTGCACAAAACCTAGTTTTGTTGTGAAGTTGTGCGTTTAGATAACGTCATATTATCTTAATAATATTTCCATTTCATCTTTGTACACATTGTCTGCCTTAATCATATGTGCAAATACTGTTGGGAAACTATGAGAGTGTAAAACTCTGATATTATTTTACAGCATTGGTTTTGTATACAAGTCTTAGTTTAAATATTTTACAGCATTTATATTGCTGCAAACCGCCCCCTCCCCCCACCCCCCCTTCCCTGCCATGAACCATGGGCCTTGCCGTTGGTGGGGAGGCTTGCGTGCCTCAGCGATACGGATGACCGTATTGTAGGTGCAACCACAACGGAGAGGTATCTGTTGAGAGGCCAGATAAACGTGTGGTTCCTGAAGAGGGGGAGCAGCCTTTTCAGTAGTTGCAGGGGTAACAGTCTGGATGATTGACTGATCTGACCCTGTAACACTAACCAAAACGGCCTTGCTGTTGTGGCACTGCGAACGGCTGAAAGCAAGGGGAAACTACAGCCGTAATTTTTCCCGAGGGCATGCAGCTTTACTGTATGGTTAAATGATGGTGGCGTCCTCTTGGGTAAAATATTCCGGAAGTCAAATAGTCCCCCATTCGGATCTCCGGGCGGGGACTACTAAAGAGGACGTCGTTAGCAGGAGAAAGAAAACTGGCGTTCTACCGATCGGAGCGTGGAATGTCACATCCCTTAATCGAGCAGGTAGGTTAGAAAATTTAAAAAGGGAAATTGATAGGTTAAAGTTGGATATAGTGGGAGTTAGTGAAGTTCGATGGCAGGAGGAACAAGACTTTTGGTCAGGTGAATACAGGCTTATAAACACAAAATCAAATAGGGGTAATGCCGGAGCAGGTTTAATAATGAATAAAAAAAATAGGAGTGCTCGTAAGCTACTACAAACAGCATGGTGAACGCATTATTGTGGCCAAGATAGACACAAAGCCCACGCCCACTACAGTAGTACAAGTTTATATGCCAACTAGCTCTGCAGATGATGCAGAAATTGATTAAATGTGTGAGGAGATAAAAGAAATTATTCAGGTGGTGAAGGGAGACGAAAATTTAATAGTCATGGGTGACTGGAATTCGAGAGTAGGAAAAGGGAGAGAAGTAAACATAGTAGGTGAATATCGATTGGGGGTAAGAAATGAAAGAGGAAGCCGTCTGGTACAATTTTGCACAGAGCATAACTTAATCATAGCTAACACTTGGTCAAGAATCATAAAAGAAGGTTGTATAAATGGAAGAATCCCGGAGATACTAAAAGGTATCAGATAGATTATATAATGGTAAGACAGAGATTTAGGAACCAGGTTTTAAATTGTAAGACATTTCCAGGGACAGATGCGGACTCTGACCACAATCTATTGGTTATGAACTGCAGATTAAAACTAAAGAAACTACAAAAAGGTGGGAATTTAAGGAGATGGGACCTGGATAAACTGAAAGAACCAGAGGTTGTACAGAGTTTCAGGGACAGCATAAGGGAACAATTGACAGCAATGGGGTAAAGAAGTACAGTAGAAGAAGAATGGGTAGCTCTGAGGGATGAAGTAGTGAAAGCAGCAGAGGATCAAGTAGGTAAAAAGACGAGGGCTAATAGAAATCATTGGGTAACAGAAGAAATATTGAATTTAACTGATGAAAGGAGAAAATATAAAAACGCAGTAAATGAAGTAGGCAAAAAGGAATACAAACGTCTCAAAAATTAGATCGGCAGGAAGTGAAAAATGGCTAAGCAGGGATGGCTAGAGGACAAATGTAAGGATGTAGAGGCATATCTCACTAGGGGTAAGATAGATACTGCCTACAGGAAAATTAAACAGACCTTTGGAGAAAAGAGAGCCACTTGTATGAATATCAAGAGCTCAGATGCAAACCCAGTTCTAACCAAAGAAGGGAAATCAGAAAGGTGGAAGGAGTATATAGAGGGTCTAAACAAGTGCGATGTACTTGAGGACAATATTATGGAAATGGAAGAGAATGTAGATGAAGATGAAATCTGAGATAGGATACTGCGTGAAGAGTTTGACAGAGCACTGAAAGACCTGAGCCGAAACAAGGACCCGGGAGTAGACAACATTCCATTAGAACTACTGACGGCCCTGGGAAAGCCAGTCCTCACAAAACCGATTTACAATTTGTACAGAAAGCAGATGGCAGTTATAAGAGTCGAGGGGTATGAAAGGGAAGCAGTGGGTGGGAAGGGAGTGAAACAGGGTTGTAGCCTATCCCAGATGTTATTCAATCTGTATATTGAGCAAGTAATAAAGGAACCAAAAGAAAAATTCGTAGTAGGAATTAAAATCCATGGAGAAGAAATAAAAACTTTGAGGTTCGCCGATGACATTGTAATTCTGTCAGAGACAGCAAAGGACTTGTAAGAGCAGTTGAACGGAATGGACAGTGTCTTGAAAGGAGGGTGTAAGGTGAACATCAACAAAAGCAAAACTAGGATAATGGAATGTAGTCGAATTAAGTCGGGTGATGCTGAGGGAATTAGATTAGGAAATGAGACACTTAAAGTAGTAAAGGAGTTTTGCTATTTGGAGAGCTAAATAACTGATGATGGTCGAAGTAGAGAGGATGTAAAATGTAGACTGGCAAAGGCAAGGAAAGCGTTTCTGAAGAAGAAAAATTTGTTAACATCGAGTGTAGATTTAAGTGTCAGGAAGTCGTTTCTGAAAGTATTTGTATGGAGTGTAGCCATGTATGGAAGTGATATGCTGACGATAAATAGTTTAGACAAGAAGAGAATAGAAGCTTTCGAAATGTGGTGCTACAGAAGAATGCTGAAGATTAGATGGGTAGAGCACATAACTAATGGAGAGGTATTGAATAGAATTGGGGAGAAGAGCAGCTTGTGGCACAACTTGACTAGAAGAAGGGATCGGTTGGTAGGACATGTTCTGAGACATCGAGGGATCACCAATTTAGCATTGGAGGGCAGCGTGGAGGGTAAAAATCGTAGGGGGAGACCGAGAGATGAATACATTAAGCAGATTGAGAAGGATGTAGAGTGCAGTAGGTACTGGGAGATGAAGAAGCGTGCACAGGATAGAGTAGCATGGAGAGTTGCATCAAACCAGTCTCAGGACTGAAGACCACAACAACAACACATTTTTTTAAAAATTACTTCAGATTGTAATTTATTGTTCATTAAGTATTTCCAATTTGCTTCTTGCTTGAGAAGGAAGCTATCTGTCATTTTGGATATTGCCTTTAGGACGGCCACGTGTTGAATGTATGTTAGCTGTTTTACAGATCTGCTCTTGAATAAATTGTTAATTTATTGATCTGCTAGTTGTTGCGTTTAAGGAGTGGCGTTATAGGGGCCTTGACCTTCCATGCTAATCCCGACTTCCTAAGTCATAACGGGAAAAAGAATGGAAAACATTTAGCAAGGGACGTCGGCTTTCTCCTTCTAGCCGGCCGGTGTGGCCGAGCGGTTCTAGGCGCTACAGTCTGGAACCGCGCGACTGCTACGGTCGCAGGTTCGAATCCTGCCTCGGGCATGGATGTGTGTGATGGCCTTAGGTTAGTTAGGTTTAAGTAGTTCTAAGTTCTAGGGGACTGACGACCTCAGAAGTTACGTCCCATAGTGCTCAGAGAGAGCTTTCTCCTTCTTACCGAACGGGATTGGTTGCGGCTCAGACATGCTGTCCCAAGTCGCCGTATGGCGCATTTCCTGACGGGCCATGACCCTTACCCTAAACACCTGCACCGCTTTGGGCTGAGCCAAAGTGATGCGTGTGAATGTGGGCAACATGGATCCCCCGAACACATAACACTAAAATGTGGCATACTCACACACGTAAGACCGAAGACACAGGGCAAGCTTAACGAGACCCAGATAACTGGAGCATACTTAACTGCATCACACACGAAATATCAAGAGCGCTACACAACACTTATAAGCAGCTACGACCATATACAAGATTACGACACGGAACACACCGTACACCACAGTATGATGCGTGGGTCAAAAGAGATTCAAACACTGATGTGGGAACAGACGAACATATAGACACAGTGATGACATGGACACTCCAATATCACCACGAGATAGATATACGGCATAGTAGTGGATCACATGAGTGTAACAATACTACAAGTAATACAAACATGGAATTTAGAAATAAGTTAGTAGTACAAATAAAACTACGAATTTTCGTGTTTGTACAAGTAAACAAGTATTTATTTAGTTATTTGGATGCGGTATAATAAGACGTAAATACACAAACATAAGAGCACAACGTGGATAAGAAGCGCACTTCAGGGAGATGAGACTGGGGGTCACCTTCCGAGGTTCCTCTCCAGCGTACGGCACAGTTAAGTAGAGGAAGCAATTGTAGTAACAAATAGTACTGTCATACCTTACACACATGTAGTAGTAGGTATAGTAGAATAGAATATGCTAATTCAGGTGAGACAGATGTTAACCGAAGCCCTCCCACTTGAAATAGTTAGGTAAAGGGACTCTTTTCCTATCTAAATCTTTCCTTTGGTTTATTATTTTCTTCTTAGGTATACAGCAATTTTTCTCAATTGTACGTTATGTATCCTGTGTTTCTTAATTATATAAAAACAAGAAAAATACTAAAAGTCTAATTTTTAGTAGCAAACTTGGCACTATAGTTACTAAGATGGTGGTTTAGTCTGTAATGTTAATAAATAAGTAAATAAAAATATTTAGACCCCACTGCCTCTTAGCGATTCACGGCTCAAGCCGGTGAGCCTCCCACCTACTTGCCACCTCTCTTCTAGCACTGGGGCGCCAACATCAGCGGAGAACCGATGAAGACTTCACTCGATGTCTGGAAACGCAGTGATGTTTAGGGATTAGCATAAGTTCCATCAGCCTCCTACCATCACACTTCATTGCAGCTGTGACCCACTAACACTGTCATCATTTATTTCTCCGTGATGGCCAGTCTCATTTGTACAAATTTTGAACTTTAATAGTGTCAACACGGCAGCAGAGGCGCGACGCAAGGGAAACAAATAATGTCGCTTAATATACCTATCTTAACTCAACGGAAATGCTCTCTTTCTTCCGGCATAGGGCGCATGCACATTTACGGGGGGAACTTTGTTTCGAACATCGGACGGTCTAATATAGTGCTGCGCGATCTTTTCGAAACACGAATAGTACAATTTGGTAAAAAATGAACGTCCAAGAAGACGTATATCACGACAGGGTCGTCGCAGTTTTTCAACAAAAACGTTTCTGGCAACTTGAGATGTGCTCATTCTGAAAACAGTAAAGGCAGAGTAAAGCGTTGGTTTAAGGTATTTGTGACAGACTGTAGCGTATTTCTTCTTTTACTTTATTTTTTTAAGGAAAGACACATATTCAACATGTGACATATTGTGTCTTCATTGGCATCTGAAGCAGAGCCCACCGCTTAAGGCACACGACTGTGAAGCTATGTGAGATCGTTATCGCAATTAAATGTATACATTACGCTGAAATGTCATGAGTAGCTATGACACTCACATTCAAAGACAATGCTTGTGTGTCTGTGGGTGGCGTATTTCGCTTTCTGTCTGCTTCATCTACACTCCTATTCCCCATGTCACCGTACGACGCTTGGTGGAGGCAAGATCAGTAAATAAGAGAATAAAAAGAGTAAGCACGGGCGCCAATTGAACCAGGACATGTCTGTGATTCTGAAGACAATTGTACCTGAGCTCTGCTGCTGACCCATTACCATAAAAAGTTCCGTCTTGATGACGGATTACCTTAAGTGTACGAAAGATCTTCCACAAGTCACTTTAATTCTGCCACTGTCTGGGTATTACTTACACGAAAATAGCCAAGAGGACAAATTTCGAGACGGATTGTTCGCGAATTGGACTCAGCGGATTATGCATGCAACTTTGTTTAAAACTTATATTGAAACTGTTATTTGCTTCAGGCAGCACTTACAATTATTGATAGTATGCAAAGGATCAGAGTACAGAAGGCAGAACAAATAGCTTCAGAGGAAACGGGTGGTGAAAATTAATGCAACAGCAGCCTATATAGCATTGGGTCAAGTCCGTAATGCCGTATCTTGCTCTTAAGGTGACTTCAGTTTATTGTTCTAGCACCAACCTTGATGTGTCTGATGACATCAGCTTCTCAGAAGTTGCGAGCGCTACCTCGCTTTTATCAAACAATACTCAAGCCTGATTATGCTTAATGTCTGTCGACGATCTCGTCCATATTTCATGATGTGTGTTGTCATTTCCTTAATCATAAACGAACGTAATGTGAACAGGGAGTGACCTACCTTCACAGTGACTTCACTACTTGCTTTTCATTATGATGTAGTTTTAGAATTATTCCATAGCTTACCTTCCTGATAATCCATTCCTTCACTCCACTGGAATAGTGTTATGAATATTTTATTTTCAGAATGCTGTGATACAAGCTTGACAGGAAAATTAAAGAATTGTCGGCAGGAAAATGAAACTTCCACCTGGTGCGACTAAATACCGTAGTTTTCGAACAGTTCAGCTATATAGTAGAATGGTGCTTTTCGAAGATAAATGAGGTATTAAAAATCCATATTCCCTGAGTTCGAGCCATGTTCAGGCCCATTATTTGTCTGACACTTGTCGTCGCTTCCAATACCTTTACTTCGGAAGAATACCAAAATATACCCTGATGTAGCTTCATGTTCGAGAAAGTAAGGCTACAGTTTAACATACGGTCGCCATTGTAATGACAAATGAAAAAATGTGAACGAGCGTTTGGCGTCATTGGCCGGGAGGCCCCTTACGGGGCAGGTCCGGCCGCCTTGGTGCAGGTCTTATTACATTAGACGCCACACTGGGCGACCTGCGCGCCGTATGGGGATGAAATGATGATGAAAACAACACAACACCCAGTCCCTGAGCGGAGAAGATCCCCGACCCAGCCGGGAATCGAACCCGGGCCCCTTATGACGGCAGTCCGTCACGCCTAACATTCAGCTATCGGGGCGGTTATTATGATGATGAGAGACGGAGTGCTACTGTACATTGGACGTAGAAAGTGATCAATCATCATCTTGTCAATGGCGCCAATCACCTGAAGTGCTTTGTGGCTGAAGTGCTTTGTGGGTGTGAAGGGATAGCTCAGTATGGCGAGCTGGAGGTGAATTTTAATCTCCCACCCCCTAAATACGAATCTAACATCTTCATCGCCGCGTCATATTTAAATGTAGGATATCAACAGAACCAAGCGTAGCGAATAATAATAATAAAAAAAAGGTCAAATGTGTGAAATCTTATGGGACTTAACTGCTAAGGTCATCAGTCCCTAAGCTTACACACTACTTAACCTAAATTATCCTAAGGACAAACACACACACCCATGCCCGAGGGAGGACTCGAACCTCCGCCGGGACCAGTCACACAGTCCATGACTGCAGCGCCTGAGACCGCTCGGCTTATCCCGCGTGGCCGTAGAGAATCATTTTGTTGTTTAACCCTTTGAGGATCTGTAGTTTCTACCTGAAACGACCATTTCATTGATATATTTTTGAAGTACTAGTGCCTTTCGCATGAAATCACCAATGATATTGCAAGAAATAGGCATCTGATTGTGTTCTGATGTACTTCTTCGAATGTAGTGCGTTGTAGCCACTTCTTTTACAGTGATCATATTGAGGAGATCATGACAGTGAAAGTACTGTATCTAAATCTATTGTAACGTAAACTTGGCTTTGTACTACTGCTTTTACGAGTGAATTCGAAATTAAATCATTGGACTATAAGTAGTTCTGATGTATGTTTATTAAATTTTAGCACCGCCTTTGCTTGCTATTTAGGTCTCCTTTGTTTTAGGCATTATTGAGTTCATGGAAGTCACGAGATGCGGGATTGTGACTCAGATAAATGCGGAATTGCTTTTGGATATGACACGTGAAATGACGGTTGATTGAAAACTGTATGTCTCAGTGCTACCAAACTGAAAACACCTCCTTAAGACAATTGATTATTTACTTTTTGGTAATTTCTTCTTTATTCGTTGCTTAGTATGATAACGAAGCTCAATTCTGTGAAAAATTTTTAAATTAACTTTTTTATATAGTGTTTGGATGCAGAGGGTGCCAGTCCTCCAGATGGGTTCCCACCACTTTTCTCTTGTTCCCTTTGTTTTATTTTATTCTCTTTTATGTACCGTTATGAACCACGGAGAATCTTGACACTAAATCAGTGATAGTGTAACATCCCCTTAGAAAAATTTATAATTACTGTGCTGGTAAATTTCTTATATTATTTAATATTCAAACAGCTGAGCAAAACTGTACTCAGACATTTCTCTCTTTACTTATTCTGATCAACATTAAACTGACACACAATATTTTTAGCGCAACGCAATCTGACTTTCAATAATCCCTACAAAAGAATAGCCCTGACTAACAATAACCTATACCTTTCATGAATTACTTACCTCACAAAAATCTTCGTTACTCGAACTACTGCAGTACAGCGAGCGCCAATACTGCCAGCTAAACAAAAGATTCTAACTACTGAAGGCACTAACTACTGATAGGCATAGTTAGCAAATGAAGGATTTTGGTAGAGAAGAGACACTTAATAGTGTTCAAAAGTCATAATATATATATCAGTTCATGACATCTAGTCTTACAAATTTCCTTTTTCTGATGGGCACACGTCCAGATCGTCCGCTCTCAGAATTCCGCCATCTCTCTCCCCGCATCCACCACCCCTGGCGGCTCACCTCCAACTGCGCAACGCTACGCGCTGTTCACCTCTAACTGCTCAACAATACAATAGCGAACATTACAACAATGCCAACCAGCCACAGACTGCACACAGCACAGTCAGTGATTTTCATACAGAGCGCTACGTGGCGTTACCAACATAAAAACCTAAACAAGCCTACTTACAATAGTTCTATTATAGCGATTGTTGGAGAATAGTACTAATTTCCATCTCTTGCTATATCAGTATTCCTAATAAATGCGTAAGTCAAGTAAGAGGCATTATTATTGAAGAACACTTGGTGGAGTATCATTTTGTCGGACTGTAGCTCTAGGAGTATGCTGAAGGAAGAATATTACTTATAAAGTAATTACTATCACCAGAATCAGCAATTTGTAGCAGCCGACAAGCCATTGCACCATAACATATCTGCTGATAATCCAGTGCTCCCTAAAACAAACTGGGACATGACCCCAGCGTCTCCTGGGTTAGGACCGAGCGAGGTGGCTTAGTGGTAAACACACTGGAATCGCATTCGGAAGGACGACGATTCAAATCCACGTTCGAGCATTCAGATTTTGTTTTTCTGTGATTTCCCTAAATCCCTCTAGGCTGAAGCTGGGATTGTTCCTTTTCTAGGCTGATAGGGAGAGTAGAGCCGTCTGAGGTAAAGGGAGCGACAGCCGAGGCCAACAACAATAGCATCTTCCCCCTACACCTTGCCCGACGATCACAGCTGTCAAAGCGCTGCCATATAGCGGAAATGAAGGCCTTCAACGCCAACTACTTCTAATGATACAAGGTAAGATGTGTAGCTTTCGGCCGGTGGTGGTGGTTATGCGAAATGTTTGGTCTTGCGCAGGATAAAGACATCGCGCAAAACCGTTAAAGCATGATTTTTATTCGAAACCTCGTAATTGCCTTTCATTGCAACGCAGTAGGTTCAAATATGACTCAAAGCAGCCTACAACCTTCCTCTGTAATAGTGCATAAATGTGACACCCTGTGACGGCACTCTCGGGCTCGACAATGCTTCAACCAGCGTGTGTCGAGACATGCGGAAGAAAGGCCACAGTTCAGAAGTTCACGTGCTGCGTAAGATCGGTTGATAATGTCACGTTGGCACCAAATTTCACTACAGTTCCGGCCAACGCCATAGTGTCTCATGATGGGAAGCTAGTCACATCCCCCATTGCCCACATCTCACCCCTTCTCTTGACGCCTCTGTAATGGAGGTCAGGACCGCGGCATCCAGAAATTGTTATTGTGAGCGGGCAAGGAAAACATTTGACACACACGAAAAGGCCACAGGGGGTAACATAAAGGATGTTAATGAAACCACCTCTTCTCTGGGGGCGTTGATTCCCACACATTTCGCTGGTCAGAAACGACAGTTCGCAGTGCAGTGAGCAACAGGACTACGTTCTTGGCAATTTTTGACACTGCTGACACCTCCCTGTCGCTTCAACCCTTCTATAAGGACATCGTTTGCTAGCAGCCACACTGAACGTGATCTTACTCCTTTGGAGTGCAGTGCAAATGTAATTTTTGTTCTCATGTCCATGCTGGAAAGACTAGAGCCTATTAAAACCATTTGAGGAAACTTGAGCGCGATGCGAAGCAGCGCAGGGTGCTCATGCTTTCTCAGTCCCGCTGATTCGGTCCCTTCTGTGGTGCTTATCACGTTGTTATGTGACATCGACTCATGTGTGTATAAGGTGTCAAAGGGTCCCTCTAAGAGCCCACCTCTCCCCCTCCCTCCCCCCCCCCCCACCCCCCCCAGTTTGGCAAAGCCCTCAGTGGCACAAACCCAGCTTCATTGAAAATTTTAAAAATGTATCTGTTAACTAAGCGCCTGCAGGCAGGTACCTGGAATTGGAGGGGAGTCACATAGTTGAGTGACCGCAGGCGCCTACTGCTGCATCACATGTTCTCTCTGCGCAGGTACATTTGTTTAATTCTCAATAATGGTCAGGTGGGTGCCAGTGACGCTGTTGCTGAAGTGGGTTATTTTAGATAAACACTTTTCTGTTTCAATAGCACATGTGTCAATCTCACACCATGACATGATAACCGCCAAAGGAGGGCAGAAACGAGGAGACCTGACAAAGCATAAGCCGCCGTTACTGCTTTGGGTCACGTTAAAATTTCGTTTAATGGTTTTGAAGAGTACCTAGTGTTTCCAGTCTGTGCAAAAGAGCAAAAATTGCTAAAAGCAATGCAATCACGTCAATGGTAATGCAGTTCCACAATGTCCTTAGAGAGAGACTGAGATATCCGAAGGTGGCAAAACGAAAATTGTTCAAATGGCTCTAAGCACTATGGGACTTAACTTCTGAGGTCATCAGTCCCATAGACTTAGAACTACTTAAACCTAACTAACCTAAGGACATCACAAACATTCATGCCCGAGGCAAGATTCGAACATTGTCCTTTAGCTCATCGCATTGCGAACTGCGGTATTCGGCAGCGAAATGTGCGAGAATCAACGCTCCAAGGAAAGCGGTGATTTCACTGACGACCTTTGCGCCACCCCATGAGGCTTTTTAGTATTCATTCTGAGCGGCGATGTGTCTCAAATGTTTTCCTCGGCCGCCGATATTAAAACTGCGTGATTTCAGTGCTAGGACACAGAGCGAGGTGGCGCAGTGATTAGCACACTGGACTCGCATTCGGGAGGACGACGGTTCAATTCCGCGTCCGCTCTTCTGATTTAAATTTTCCGTGATTTTCCTAAATCGCTTGAGGAAAATGCCGGGGTGGTTCCTTTGAAAGGGCACTGCCGACTTCCTTCCCCATCCTTCCCTAACCCGATGAGACCGGTGACTTCGCTGTTTGGTCTCCTCCACCAAATCAACCAAACAATCAGTGCTAGGTGCGCGGTTCTGACCTCCATTGTAGAGGTGTCAAGAGATGAGGTGAGATGTGGGGAAGGGAGGCTGCGACGACATTCCCATCGTGTGACACGGTGTCGCTGGGCAGCAGAGGAATTTGGTGCCAACGTGACATTATTAATCCGCCTTACATACCACATGAATTTCTCAGCACTGGCCTTTTTTTCGCATGTGTTGACACTCTGCTATTTGAAGAGCTGTCAAGGACGTTGATGACGTCACAGGGCGCCAAGCTTTCGCACCGATACAGAGGAAGGATGTACGCACACTTGAAGCAAATTTCAACCTTCTGCGTCATGATGGGAGACAATTGTAGTGCTTCGAAAAACTGGTCCTTTAATTGTGATTTACAATGTATACAGGGTGGTCCATTGATAGTGACAGGGCCAAATACCTCACGAAATAAGCATCAAACAAGAAAACTAAAAAGAACGAAACTAGTCTAGCTTGAAGGGGGAAACCAGATGGCGCTATGGTTGACCCGCTAGATGGTGCTACCATAGTTCAAACGGATATCAACTGCGTTTTTTAAAATAGAAACCTCCATTTCTTATTACATATTCGTGTAGTACATAAAGAAATATGAAGGTTTCAGTTGGACCACCTTTTTCGCTTTGTGACAGATGGCGCTGTTATAGTCACAAACGTATAAGTATGTGGTATCACGTAACATTCTGCCAGTGTGGACGGTATTTGCTTCGTGATACGTTACCCGTGTTAAAATGGTCCGTTTACCAATTGCGGAAAAGGTCGATATCGTGTTGATGTATGGCAATTGAGATCTAAATGCCCAACGGGCGTGTGCTGTGTATGCTTCTTGGTGTCCTGGACGACATCACCCAACTGTCCGGACCGTTCGCCGGATAGTTACGTTATTTAAGGAAACAGGAAGTGTTCAGCCACATGTGAAACGTCAACCACGACCTGCAACAAATGATGATGACCAAGTAGGTGTTTTATCTGCTGTCGCGGCTAATTCGCACATCAGTAGCAGACAAATTGAGTGAGGATCGGGAATCTCAAAAACGTCGGTGTTGAGAATGCTACACCAACAACGATTGCATCCGTACCATATTTCTATGCACCGGGAATTACATGGCGACGACTTTGAAAGTCGTGTACAGTTCTGCCACTGGGCACAAGAGAGATTACGGGACGATGACAGATTTTTTCCCCGCGCTCTATTTAGCAACGAAGTGCCATTCACCAACAGCGGTGACGTAAACCAGCATAATGTACGTTATTGGGCAACGGAAAATCCACGATGGCTGCGACAAGTCGAACATCAGCGACCTTGGCGGGGTAATGTATGGTGCGGCATTAGGGGAGGAAGGATAATTGGCCCCATTTTATGGATGGCCATCTAAATGGTGCAATGTATGCTGATTTCCTACGTAATGTTCTACCGATGTTACTACAAGATGGTTCACTGCTTGACAGAATGGCGATGTACTTCCAACATGATGGATGTCTGGCACATAGCTCGCGTGCGGTTGAAGCGGTATTGAATAGCATATTTCATGACAGGTGGATTGGTCGTCGAAGCACCTTACCATGGCCCGCACGTTTACCGGATCTGACGTCCGCATATTTCTTTCTGTGGGGAAAGTTGAAGGATTTTTGCTATCGTGATCCACCGGCAACGCCTGACAACATGGGTCAGCGCATTGTCAATGCATGTGAGAACATTACAGAAGGCGAACTACGCGCTGTTGAGAGGAATGTTGTTACACGTTGAAAGGTGGCTACACGGAGTCACAGCGCCAGAGATCGCGCCAAAGAGTATTATTCCGCCGCCTCCACTGGCAGTGCTTGTTGAGAAGTTGTGGTAGTTAGTGCTTTGCTGAGAGGATGTTGATAGCTGTATTATTTGAGGCCATGTCGTGTGCACTTGTTTTGATGGGTTAGTCAGCAGATGTTGTTCGAATGGAGATGTTGTAATGATCAGAGAGTATTTTTAGTCAATATATATGAAGGTAAAAAACATTTTTTATTATTTTTTTAAATTTCCTAACTAACAATGCCTCTTGGTCACAGGTTCAGTCAACAAAGCATCTGGCTTGTGTTCATGTATTAGACTGTAATTCGGGTTTCTATGTGCAATTATAGTATTTCAGTTTTATTTAATTAATTCAGTGTAAATGGTATTTAAAATATCTTGTCTTATTGAGGAAGAACCGTGCCAGATGTGTACATTGAATCACACTTCCACACACAGAACAGTTACACTTGTGCTTTGTTGTTCGTAGTTGTTGTTTCGTAGCTTTTATAGTTGCTAGGGACTTAATTTATTAATTGTGTTAACGGAAGTTTCCTTTCATTCTTTGTTGTTATTCTATGCAGTCAGATTGCGTACTAATACTAGTCAGGGCCAACCGGTTAGGAGACAGCGTAACCGAACAGACAGCTACTAAATCAAAAAATTAAAATTATTTGCATTATATTTAATTAAGCCCCCATGCACGTGGCGACCGCTGCTTCGGATCGTCCTTTGGAAATCTTCTGATATGAAAATAGCAGACAATAGTATTGTTTAAGTAATTTGTAGTTTAGTAATTGTAGTCTATATTGCATGTGTAGATTTGGTAATGAACATTTGTAGTTGTCTTGTCTTTCTTCTAATGGCATTTTTGCAGAATTTAGTTTTTGATGTCTTGTATACGCGTTTGAAAATTTTGTGCAATTATGAAGATTTCAATTATTCGCTAATCGTGTTTGAGGGAAGCATTTCGCGTGAATGGTATTGTGTGTAATTTTCGTATATTGACTAGTTTTGTATGTATTGTAAATGATTACGCGATCGATGAAAAAGGCAAAAATGATGGATAGGGAGAATGACGAAAATGTTAACATGCGAACTTGCCAACACAGGAGAACAGTATGATGAATAATGAAGTAGAAAACAATTTAGTAAGTCGGGAAAATTGTCCGGAACCAGTTCAAAATTTTTCTCAATCAAAAAATTCACAGAATACGAGATTAACGATAGAAGATTCTGAAATAGTATCGAACACAGATCGCTTTACGGCTATGACGAAGGAAGTTAGTTTTACGGGAAATGTTAGGGGCGAAAAGAATTTCGAACCAGTTAATATGGAGCAGTTGATGGGTGCTATATTAAATTTGGGATCACAGATGGGAACAATGGAAACACGGTTAGACTGACTGGGATCACAGTCAGGATCTGAATTAAAAACAGTGGCAACACGGTTAAAAACTGATATGGGAACAATGGAAACACGGTTAGACTCACTGGGATCACAGTTAGGATCTGAATTAAAAACAGTGGCAACTCGGCTAGACTCACAAATAGGAACAATTAAAACGGAGATGGGAACAATGGAAACACTGTTAGAATCACGAATAGGGACATGTTTCAAGAAGATGAAAGATGAATTAAAGAAAGAAATTAGAGAAGAAGTACAACTGATTTTGAATGCTCACAATAATAGATTAATTTCAATAGAAATTAGACAAAAGGAACAGGATAGAGAACAGGAAGAAAGAGATCGCCTGATAGAACAAAAATTTTCAGAGTTAAATTTACAACGTGCACACGATAAGGAAGAAATATTTGAGAGAATCGAGGAATCCGTACCAAATGACAGAATAAATAACCTAACACAACAATATGAACAGTTAACTACTAAATGTGTCAATACTGAAACCCGAGTCGCGACACTTACGGAAGACGTAAATAAACAGAACGAAAAAATAGGTGACTTATCGGAAAGAGTTGAGGAGATTTCAGATAAATTGACAAATCTTAGTTTACATGGGGACAGAGATTCAGATGATACAGCTCCATTGCCATTTGCATAAACAGAAGAGTACCAGAGCATAAATAAACATGTTGAAAATCAGGAAAAATTTAATGAACGCGTTAAAAGGGAATTTGAGGTATTACGAAAGCAAGTCAAACAAATTGAAGGCGAAATCGCAGGAAAAGACAGCAGAAGAAATTTAGAATCACAGATAGCAGAGGGCTTTGAAGAAAATAATTTATTTCATTTACGAGATGCAACAAGAGAGCGCCAGGCGCGCGAACTTGGCAATAATCGACATTCGGACTGGGACAGACGCGGTAGGTCTTTGTCGCCACGAGGCGAAAACTTTGACTGTAAACACTTTTTAACCGTTCGGAAATTTAAGATCTTTCGCAATTCTAAGAATGACATACATCCATGTTCATGGTTAGATCAATTTATGTACGCACTTCCACCAAATTGGCCACTAAGTCACAAACTGGAATTTATGTGTGGATATTTAGAAAACGAACCGGCGACGCGTATGCGCGCACTTATTAGAGATTGTAATAATTTAAATGATTTTTATCATGCATTTCTATCGGCATATTGGTCCGAAAACACGCAAGACAGAGTCAAACACAGTCTTATTATGTAGCGTAATTTTAAACAGTCTGAGTTCCGCACGCCAGCAGAATATTTTGAAGACATGTTTCGAAAGAATCAGTTCCTTTCCAACCCTTATAGCACGACTGAATTAATTCGCATTTGTTTAACTAAGCTGCCACAATCGATAAGACAAATTGCTTTAGCCGGAAGATGTAAAGACGATATTGAGACTTTTAAGACTTTGCTACAAGAACTTGAGTATGACAACGGCGACGGGACTTCTTGTAATTTTTTCAGTAACAGTAATCACAATAGATTTTCAGAGAGAAGGGATAATGATCGGAACGGACGTTATATGGCTAATTTTGAGAATGATAGACAGACAGGACAATAGATACCAGCCTTATGATAATAAAAGACGTTCTAACAGAAATTACACAGACAATTATAATAACGGTAATTCCTACCGGAATGATCAATCATACGGAAACAGTAATCGGTATCATCAAGACAGAAATTATTCATACAATTATAGAAATTCTTACTACAGAAATAACCAGGGTAGTAGATCTAACATTAATTTCAGAACTGACAGTCGAAATTACACAAGAAGTAGTCATGCAGATAGACAGGAAAACAGAAATTTTTATAACAGACACAACCAAGAATTTGCATCTAACAGAAAGGAGGGACCTAATTGGCATCCTCCGCGTGACAGAAATTCCGAGAGACAAGTGCAAATCGTAGAAATTGATCCGCCCAATGACGCGAATAATCAAAGACGTGACGCAAACAATCGACAATGACTTGTAGTTTCGGCTTCTGGCAGCCATATAGGGGGTTCAGAAAGTAATGACGCTACGACTTTACACTACGTACGCCTGGAAGACATGAGAGACATTTTGCTAGACGAAAAGGAAGATAATGTAGACGCATTTTTACGTCCTGTTATTGAAGTATGTGTGGGTAAGAATACGTTCACTGCGATTTTAGATTCTGGGAGCCCACTGAATGTTATTAGTGAATCAGTTTTTCGTATATGTGGAAGAACTATTGCTTGTCTGTCCTGTGTTACCTGTTTCTAAAACTACAATTCGAGGAGCTATTTCTGGAAAAAGTGTGGAGGTCATACAACAGACCAACTTAAATTTCATTTGTCAAGGATACGAATTTTCTGCTAATTTTATTATTGTTCCATTACTCAATACACAAATTATATTAGGTATGGAGTTTCTTAACACACATAAGGCAATTTTAAACTTTAAAGAAGGAAGTGTGAATTTGACTGTTGCCGGAATGCCGAAATGTTTGAAATTTTTCGAGTGTTTAACAAAATCTGAATCAGACACAAAATGTTTAAGGTTTCTTACTTCTGATGTTTTCGCTGAGTATTATGACGACAATGTGTTCATTCATGACAACGACAATAGATACAGAGACGGGATGGATGATATAATCAATAGCAAAGAATTAATTACTGAAAAGGTTAACAAAGCTGAAGTGCCAGATGACGTGGCAAGAGAAGAACTGCACCAAATTTTGACTTCACATGCTACAGTATTTAGTCATCACACAGGAACTATACAGGGCTTACAATATTTATTTAAAGCAAAAGAACACACACCATTTCGAGGAAAAACGTACGCTATTCCTTTGGCTTATAGAGAAAGGTTAAGAGTGAACTTCAATACATGTTAGATCAAGGCATTATTGAGCCAGCAGTCAGTCCTTATACCAGCCCATTACATGTTGTTCTTAAAAAGGATGGGTCAATTCGTTTGGTTCTGGATTCCAGACAGGTAAATAATATCATAATTCCTGAAACTGACAGTCCACAAAATTTAGATGAAGTTCTTCAACATTTCCATGGAATTAAAGTTTTATCCACGATTGATATGCCCGCAAGTTTTTGGCAAATAGAACTCCACCCTGATTGTAGAAAATACACTGCCTTTTTAGCCTTTGGTAACTGTTACCAATTTCGGAAATTACCGTTTGGACTTACTGTATCTTCAACAGCATTCATTCGTAGTTTAAACGAAATTTTACCTATTTATCTTCGTGACAATATTACTTCATATGTTGACGATATTCTTATTGCTAAACGTTCTTGGAGTGAGCATAACAAAATTTTGGATTCATTATTACGTATTTTTGCAAGAGTGAACTTGGAAAAATCTGAATTTGGTCGTTCTCAGTTGAAATTTCTTGGTCACATTATTTCTACAGACAGTATTCTTCCTGATCCAGAGAAACTAGACGCTATTCGTAATTATGCTGTTCCTACTACAAAACGTGATGTTCGTAGTTTCCTTGGTGTCTGTAATTTTCTTAGACGCTTTGTTAGATTGGACGATTTGGCCACACCTCGTTTATGCGAACTATCTGGAAAGAATTCTAATTGGTGTTGGGATGAGGAAGTTCAGTCAGAATTTGAACAACTTCGTGATGCTTTAGTTGCTGCTCCACTTCTTTCACATCCGGATTTATCTAAAGATTTTTGTTTGGCGACGGACTCATCATACAAAGGCCTAGGTGCACATTTATTTCAAGAGATAGAATAAAACGGCGTTGTAGTACAGAAAACTATTGCATTTGGAAGTCGTGCTCTCACTAAATCAGAAGAGAATTATTCGATTACGGAACTTGAAGCCTTGGCTGTTGTATGGCCTTTCACAAAATTTCGCATATTTTTGTATGGGAGACATACTAAGGTTTACACCGATCATCGGGCTCTGGAATTTCTTATGTCAACAAAATTAACTCATGGAAGATTGTCACGATGGGCGCTGTATCTACAGGAATTTGACTTTAGTATTGATTACATACAGGGTTCTTCAAATATTGTTGCTGATGCTTTATCACGTGCACCTATGGGTTTGAAACAAAGTGCTGAGGAGGACTGCAAAGAAAACAATTATTGTTTGATGTATATTCAAGGTATTGCGTTTGAAAATTTTATTTCGTCTTCGCTCCAGGACATCGCTAAGGAGCAAAATAAGGATCCAATCTGGAAGGACATTAAGGAGAAGTGGAGGAGAAAGGAAAGCGTAGTGAGTAGACAAAATTATTTAGTTCGCAGTGATATTCTTTTTAAACGAAAATCGGTCGACAGCTCTGTTTGGTTAGTTTGCATTCCTGATGAGTGGGTTAATAAATTGATTTGGTATACACATTTCAGTTATGCACACTTTGGCCCCAGAAAATGCTTTCATAAATTACGAGAAAATTGCTACTTCAGTAATATGGAAAAACGTATTCGATCTGTTCCTGCCAAATGCAAATTATGTCAAAAGGCTAAGCCGCCAACTATTTCTCACAGAGCACCGTTGTTTCCTAGCATTCCAGCGAAATTAAAGGAGATGGCTGCAGTCGATTTGTTCTGTCCAGTCGTTCGTTCTACTAATGGTTTTGCGTACATTTTGGTAGCAGTGGAATTGACATCAAAATATGTGTGTTTTACACCTTTACGCAAAGCAACAGCTCGTTCAGTATCTAATGCTTTCATCAAACATTTTCTTAAAGAAGTGGGTCATGTTGATAAGGTTATATCAGATAATGGATCACAGTTTCGCTCTAAAATTTGGCTTCGTACTCTATGGCGTCGTAAGATTAAACCAATTTTAATTTCACTTTTTCACCCTCAATCTAACGCTTCAGAGAGATTGATGAAGGAAATCAATAAATTGTGTCGACTTTATCGTCATCAGAATCACAGAACTTGGGATCAGTATCTTCATATTTTTCAAAACGTTCTGAATGAACTCTCTAATGATTCAACTTCTTTACCGCCTATATTGATATTAAAAAACAAAGCACCGACAAATCGCATTTCTGAAATAGTCCCTTTTCCGCCTACACGGAAACTGCGGCATTCTGAAGTTGTTAACCTGGCTCTACAAAATGTTGCATCTGCGGCTGCTAGAAGAGAGAAATCAGCTAAACGTCCTGGTCGTTTAAAAACCTTGTCAGTTGGTCAAAAGGTGTTAATAAGTCTCATCGTTTGTCTCACAAAGGAAAAGGCTTGTGTCGCAAATTTTTTCTGCTTTATAACGGTCCATATAGGATTCGCAAAATTATTCATGATAACACTGTCGAAGTAGAAACTTTTAAATCTCGGTGCTCTAAGGGAGTATATCATACAGGGTGTTTCAAAAATGACCGGTATATTTGAAACGGCAATAAAAACTAAACGAGCAGTGATAGAAATATACCGTTTGTTGCAATATGCTTGGGACAACAGTACATTTTCAGGCAGACAAACTTTCGAAATTACAGTAGTTACAATTTTCAACAACAGATGGCGCTGCAGTCTGGGAAACTCTATAGTACGATATTTTCCACATATCCACCATGCGTAGCAATAATATGGTGTAGTCTCTGAATGAAATTACCCGAAACCTTTGACAACGTGTCTGGCGGAATGGCTTCACATGCAGATGAGATGTACTGCTTCAGCTGTTCAATTGTTTCTGGATTCTGGCGGTACACCTGGTCTTTCAAGTGTCCCCACAGAAAGAAGTCACAGGGGTTCGTGTCTGGCGAATAGGGAGGCCAATCCACGCCGCCTCCTGTATGTTTCGGATAGCCCAAAGCAATCACACAATCATCGAAATATTCATTCAGGAAATTAAAGACGTCGGCCGTGCGATGTGGCCGGGCACCATCTTGCATAAACCACGAGGTGTTCGCTGTGTCGTCTAAAGCAGTTTGTACCGCCACAAATTCACGAAGAATGTCCAGATAGCGTGATGCAGTAATCGTTTCGGATCTGAAAAATGGGCCAATGATTCCTTTGGAAGGAATGGCGGCCCAGACCAGTACTTTTTGAGGATGCAGGGACGATGGGACTGCAACATGGGGATTTTCGGTTCCCCATATGCGCCAGTTCTGTTTACTGACGAAGCCGTCCAGGTAAAAATAAGCTTCGTCAGTAAACCAAATGCTGCCCACATGCATATCGCCGTCATCAATCCTGTGCACTATATCGTTAGCGAATGTCTCTTGTGCAGCAATGGTAGCGGCGCTGAGGGGTTGCCGCGTTTGAATTTTGTATGGATAGAGGTGTAAACTCTGGCGCATGAGACGATACGTGGACGTTGGCGTCATTTGGACCGCAGCTGCAACACGGCGAACAGAAACCCGAGGCCGCTGTTGGATCACCTGCTGCACTAGCTGCGCGTTGCCCTCTGTGGTTGCCATACGCGGTCGCCCTACCTTTCCAGCACGTTCATCCATCACGTTCCCAGTCCGTTGAAATTTTTCAAACAGATCCTTTATTGTATCGCTTTTCGGTCCTTTGGTTACATTAAACCTCCGTTGAAAACTTCGTCTTGTTGCAACAACACTGTGTTCTAGGCGGTGGAATTCCAACACCAGAAAAATCCTCTGTTCTAAGGAATAAACCATGTTGTCTACAGCACACTTGCACGTTGTGAACAGCACACGCTTACAGCAAAAAGACGACGTACAGAATGGCGCACCCACAGACTGCGTTGTCTTCTATATCTTTCACATCACTTGCAGCGCCATCTGTTGTTGAAAATTGTAACTACTGTAATTTAGAAAGTTTGTCCGCCTGAAAATGTACTGTTGTCCCAAGCATATTGCAACAAACGGTGTATTTCTATCGCTGCTCGTTTAGTTTTTATTGCCGTTTCAAATATACCGGTCATTTTTTAAACACCCTGTGTATCGAACGTTAAAATTTTTGTGGGATGACATACTTTTGAGAAACTAACAGTTATACGTAAACACACGGAGAGTACAAGGATAGCGCGCCGTGTTCCGGCGGCGGCACATACTCAAAGCAACAGTCAAGTCTGCGCCCCGCACAAGGCAGTCGTTGACCGCAAACAATTACTTTATACGTCACGTGTACTTACAGCTGATCGAGCGCTCAGTGCGAATGCGCTGACAGCCGTAAACAAATACACAGTCTAATTTCTCTGATTCAATTCAGTATAAAGCTATAGTGACTTGATAAATTATGTTATTAACGTTTAGTATTTTTCAGGATACGGTTGTATAAAATATTTAAGAACTTCAGCTAAATTCTGTGTGTGTCCGACGTTAAGAGGACTTGCTATCGAGAAATTTTCAGGAAGAATGTAATTTCGAAGAAGAAAGTAATAAACTAAAAAGGTAACTATTAATTGAGTTTATTTTTCAGGTAACATATTTCCACTTGGTACGTACTTTAGACGTAATTTGCAGCTCGCGATCACGTGATTCATACTTCGTGTTAACTGATATTGACAATGATTGATTAATGAACAGGGTTGTTACTTGTGTATATTATGCATCGCTTGGCTGCACTGCTTTTTCACTGATGTCATATTTTTCTATTATGTGCCTGCTGTGATTATTTATTTAAATTATAATTGTCACCTGATGAGTTGTGCTGATATGATTATGTATGTAGGTTATACTTTGTGATGTATCTGCTTGCGCCTTCATGTTTACTTATTAAGATGACATATGAACATTTATTTGCTTATGCTGATATGATGCTAATGACCTGTTTATTATGTAAGATATATACTTGCTGCTTTGAGTATGGATTGCATATTTACACATTTCTGTTTGTTGTCATTACTACTCTTTAATTTGGTATCTAGAAATGCTGATATACTGTGTACGAACATGGAGTTTAGGTCACACTATGGTATTAATTATAGATTGTTCGCTTGGCAGAGCCTCGTTGTAGGGATTGTGCTGCATCCACTTGTTGACATTCTGTTCTCTACTGGTATATTTACTCGCTATTGCATGTTTTGCTTACGCTCAGTGCCTTATATTTTAAGATAAGAAAATGAACTGCTATAATGCTACGAACGACGCTGGTACAAGAAACTTCACTGAAGTCACATGAGCTGGAGGTTTTATGGAAGCTGTATAAATTTATGCTAATAGGAGGGAAGCTAACGACATGACATACCAACACTAGGTTTAGACCATTGACAGTTATTACACTGCATTCTTCGTGAGAAATTGAAATAGCAAGAGACACTTGACACAAGAAATACTTCACATGTTTGCTTCTGTTTTGCTGTGATTCTTGAAGTGGTGTACACACTGTGAAAAATTATGATCATACACACTCCGTACTCGTACTTACTTACTGAAAGTTATTCGAACTAAAGGTTGTTAGGGGTCATGTATGCATTTCTTTTATTTAATGATGGACAAGGAAACCAAATTGTATTTTATGATTAATAATGAGTAGAAGATATGGGTCAAATGGATTACACAGAGGTTGTGTGTGGACATTGTGTCTTCGGATTGTATGGGATAATGAATTGAAGTTTGCACTAGAATTTTATCTGTACTTGTTCGGGGAGACTGACTAGAGGAAAGAGTTGTTATGGAAGTGAAATGATATTGGCGATAAGGTTTATATGTGTTGACGTATTGAAGAGGTATTATTGAGGTATTGAGATTTTATGAAGTTGATGATTATTGGAGTTTTGGTGGACACGAGGTAAGGTAAATGATATTGATGATAAGGTTTATATGTATCGACGTAAGAGGTATTATTGAAGTATTAAGTTTATGTGATGCTGATGATTATTGGAGTTTTGGTGGATAAGAGGTAAAGTAAGTGAGGAGCATATTTTTTTGTTGGTTTATATGGAACAAGGAGGATGAAGATGGCAGACTAGAACACTCAAGTAGAAGGAAGATTGTCTACACACACACTTCGTTAAATCAGTGAGCAGTATACACTTTTTTTTGGAGAGAGGAAGCATTTGCATATCTTGGCACATTGACAGTTGTTCAGCAACCGTACATTTGATTTGGCTTGGAAAACATTGGTCTTGACATGATGACCATGACATTGACTAATTATTATTGACTGTTATACATTGCTGCCACTACTACATGATACACATGTCGAACATCAAATCTTTGACAGAATTGCATTTACACAGTTAACACTATTCAATTACACAGTAGTACATAAGGTGGATGAAAGATGAGTGAGTGTGTTTTGTGTGTTTTCCGTCCCTAATCTCAAATAATTGGTACCGACCTATCTCCTAAATATTATTTTACTTGTTTTTTGTGGCTTGCACTGACACCCATAAATATTATAGGTTTACTGTTATTTGTGTATTGTAATAGTTAATATGACAATTATCTGATATCATTTGTGTGTTTATTATTATTTTTATGTTTAGTGTAAGAGCATTGAGAGTAATTTTGTAAAAGCAATTGTGTGTGCATTCAAACTGTTGTTCATGCCTGCACCTGTTCAACATTAATGGGTGCCACTTAGAAATGTTTAATTTCTGCTGATGAACTCTGATGAACTGTCTGATTAGTGATAGTGAATATTATGGACTGTTACCTGCACCTGTTAACATTACTGGGTGCCACTGATGGAACTGCTTCTACTGAAATGATGTCACTTGTTGGTGTCTGCACCTGCTCAACATTGCTGGGTGCCACTGATGGAACTGCTACTACTGATGAGGTCACTTGTTGCTGTCTGCACATGTTCAACATTGCTAGGTGCCACTGATGGAACTGTTTCCACTGAAATGATCTCACTTGTAGGTGTCTGCACCTGCTCAACATTGCTGGGTGCCATTGATGGAACTGCTTCTACTGAAATGATGTCACTTGTTGGTGTCTGCACCTGCTCAACATTGCTGGGTGCCCCAGATGGAACTGCTTCTACTGAAATGATGTCACTTGTTGGTGTCTGCACCTGCTCAACGTTGCTGGGTGCCATTGATGGAACTGCTTCTACCGACAAAATGTCACTTGTTGGTGCCTTACCTGCTCGACATTGCTGGGTGCCACTGATGGAACTGCTTCTACTGAAATGATGTCACTTGTTGGTGTCTGCACCTGTTCAACATTACTGGGTGCCACTGATGGAACTGCTTCTACTGAAATGATGTCACTTGTTGGTGTTGGCACCTGTTCAACATTGCCGGGTGCCACTGTTGGAGCTGTTTAAATACTGCTGATGAAATGTTATGAGACTGCTATTTGCAGCTGTTGACCATTGCTGGGTGCTACTGTTGGAACTGTCAACTACTCTGAGGAGTGCTACTTGTTTATTGAACTATTGAAAGGATTTTATGTGAATATTTGTATAAACTGATTTTTTGTATATTTACTGTTTGTGAAATGTTATGAGACTCTTACCTACACCTATTTGACATTGCTGGTGCCATTGATTGAATGATACTTGTGTAAACTATAATGTAAAATCACATGTATGCAAGCATTTGTATTCCTTACTGTATTTTATATATTAGGTTATTGAAGGGTCAGTGCAAAGCCAAAATTTATCTAGTTACGTGATATTTACTTATTAATATTATCTTTTATTTTTGTGTGTATTTTTTTTGACGAATTTGGTGGTATTTTCACTACCAATGCTGGCAAAAATAACATCAAATTCTAGCCCGTAGAGGAAGGGCATATGAAAGGTGGCTACACTGAGTCACAGTGCCAGAAATCGCGCCAAAGAGTATTATTCCGCCGCTTCCACTGGCAGTGCTTGTTCAGCAGTTGTGGTGGTTAGTGCTTTGCTGAGAGGATGTTGATAGCTGTATTATTTGAGGCCATGTCGTGTGCACTTGTTTTGATGGGTTAGACAGCAGATGTTGTTCGAATGGAGATGTTGTAATGACCAGAGTGTATTTTTAGCCAATATACACTCCTAGAAATTGAAATAAGAACACCATGAATTCATTGTCCCAGGAAGGGGAAACTTTATTGACACATTCCTGGGGTCAGATACATCACATGATCACACTGACAGAACCACAGGCACATAGACACAGGCAACAGAGCATGCACAATGTCGGCACTAGTACAGTGTATATCCACCTTTCTCAGCAATGCAGGCTGCTATTCTCCCATGGAGACGATCGTAGAGATGCTGGATGTAGTCCTGTGGAACGGCTTGCCATGCCATTTCCACCTGGCGCCTCAGTTGGACCAGCGTTCGTGCTGGACGTGCAGACCGCGTGAGACGACGCTTCATCCAGTCCCAAACATGCTCAATGGGGGACAGATCCGGAGATCTTGCTGGCCAGGGTAGTTGACTTACACCTTCTAGAGCACGTTGGGTGGCACGGGATACATGCGGACGTGCATTGTCCTGTTGGAACAGCAAGTTCCCTTGCCGGTCTAGGAATGGTAGAACGATGGGTTCGATGACGGTTTGGATGAACCGTGCACTATTCAGTGTCCCCTCGACGATCACCAGTGGTGTACGGCCAGTGTAGGAGATCGCTCCCCACACCATGATGCCGGGTGTTGGCCCTGTGTGCCTCGGTCGTATGCAGTCCTGATTGTGGCGCTCACCTGCACGGCGCCAAACACGCATACGACCATCATTGGCACCAAGGCAGAAGCGACTCTCATCGCTGAAGACGACACGTCTCCATTCGTCCCTCCATTCACGCCTGTCGCGACACCACTGGAGGCGGGCTGCACGATGTTGGGGCGTGAGTGGAAGACGGCCTAACGGTGTGCGGGACCGTAGCCCAGCTTCATGGAGACGGTTGCGAATGGTCCTCGCCGATACCCCAGGAGCAACAGTGTCCCTAATTTGCTGGGAAGTGGCGGTGCGGTCCCCTACGGCACTGCGTAGGATCCTACGGTCTTGACGTGCATCCGTGCGTCGCTGCGGTCCGGTCCCAGGTCGACGGGCACGTGCACCTTCCGCCGACCACTGGCGACAACATCGAAGTACTGTGGAGACCTCACGCCCCACGTGTTGAGCAATTCGGTGGTACGTCCACCCGGCCTCCCGCATGCCCACTATACGCCCTCGCTCAAAGTCCGTCAACTGCACATACGGTTCACGTCCACGCTGTCGCGGCATGCTACCAGTGTTAAAGACTGCGATGGAGCTCCGTATGCCACGGCAAACTGGCAGACACTGACGGCGGCGGTGCACAAATGCTGCGCGGCTAGCGCCATTCGACGGCCAACACCGCGGTTCCTGGTGTGTCCGCTGTGCCGTGCGTGTGATCATTGCTTGTACAGCCCTCTCGCAGTGTCCGGAGCAAGTATGGTGGGTCTGACACACCGGTGTCAATGTGTTCTTTTTTCCATTTCCAGGAGTGTATATGAAGGTAAAAAACATTTCTTTATTTTTTTTTAAATTTACTAACTAACAATGCCTCTTGGTCACAGGTTCAGTCAACAAAGCATCTGGCTTGTGTTCATGTATCAGACTGTAATTCGGGTTTCTATGTGCAATTATAGTTTTTCAGATTTATTTAATTAATTCAGTGTAAATGGTATTTAAAATATCTTGTCTTATTGAGGAAGAACCGTGCCAGATGTGTACGTTGAATCACACTTCCACACACAGAACAGTTACACTTGTGCTTTGTTGTTCGTAGTTGTTGTTACGGAGCTTTTATAGTTGCTGGGGACTTAATTCATTAATTGTGTTAACGGAAGTTTCCTTTCATTCTTTGTTGTTATTCTATGCAGTCAGATTGCGTACTAATACTAGTCAGGGCCAACCGGTTACGAGACAGCGTATCCGAACAGACAGCTACTAAATCAAAAAATTAAAATTATTTGCATTATATTTAATTAAGCCCCCATGCAACGTATTGCCAAATGCATTGAGGTTGACGGACATCATTTTGAACATTTATTGCATTAATGTGTATTCACAGGTAATCTCGCTGTAACAGCGTGCGTTCTTATAAATGATACGTTCACGAAGGTACATGTATCACAGTGGAACAACCGAAATAAAGTGTTCAAACGTACCTACGTTCTGTATTTTAATTTAAAAAACCTGCCTGTTACCAACTGCTCGTCTAAAATTGTGAGCCATATGTTTGTGACTATTACAGCGCCATCTATCACAAAGCGAAAAAAGTGGTCCAACTAAAATATTCATATTTCCTTACGTACTGCACAAATATGTAATATAAAATGGGGGTTCCTATTTAAAAAAAAAAAAACCAATTGATATCCGTTTCAACTATGGCAGCGCCATCTAGCGGGCCAACCATAGCGCCATCTGGTTTCCCCCTTCAAGCTAGACAAGTTTCGTTCTTTGTAGTTTTTTCGTTTGACGCTTATTTCGTGAGATATTTGGCCCGGTCACATCAAGGGACCACACTGTATATTCTCTTTACTTTGTAAGTAGGCTGTTTAGGTTTTTTTATTGGTAACGCCACCTCTGTATGAAAATCACTGGCTGTGCTGTGTGCAGTCTGTGGCTGCTTTGCATTGTTGTAATACTCGCCATTGTAGTGTTAGGCAGCTGGCTGTGAACAGCGCGTAGCGTTGCGCAGTTGAAGGTGAGCCGCCAGCAGTGGTGGATGTGGGGAGAGAGATGGCGGAGTTTTGAAATTTGTCATGAACTGCTATATTTATATATGATGATATCAAGGTAAATACATTGTTTGTTCTCTATTAATATCTTTCATTTGCTAACTATCCCTATCAGTAGTTAGTGCCTTCCATAGTTTGAATCTTTTATTTAGCTGGCAGTAGTGGCGCTCGCTGTATTGCAGTAGCTTGAGCAGCGAAGATTTTTGTGAGGTAAGTGATTTGTGAAAGGTATAGTTTAATGTTAGTCAGGACCATTCTTTTGTAGGGAATTTTGAAAGTCAGATTGCATTGCGCTAACAAAATATTGTGTGTCAGTTTAAGCACAGTCATGTATAATTGTTCAAAGGGGACGTTTCATATGTCGACCCTTAGCCTAGGATACCTCACTGGAATCTTCTGATTTTTTCTTGTAGTTTGTGCATTTAGTGTAGCTTTTGTTTATTGCTAGCGCGTAATTGTAGAGAGAATCTCCTTTGTAGTTGTAGCCTTTCACTGTTGTACAGTAAAACAGTTGTGGCCTGCATGTAGATTTGCACAAAGTATTTCGCAGCTACGCTTGCAATTAACTAGATATTATTTTCAGTGCTATGTTAATGTGTTCTCCTATTTTTGCACTTCAAATTGTGCTTTTCTGTGTTATCGTGTGAAATATTGTGACAATTATGGCGTGTGAAAACCGTAACACTAGGCTCCAAACTAAACTGAGAAATAATAGTGACGACGAGCGTAGCTTATCAGCGCCGCAGAGTAATGAATTTACTAATGTTCAAAGTTGTAATTTGGTAACTGTGCACAGGGAAATGGAGCGGGCGTGGACAGTGAAACAATTAGTGAAGAGGGAAGCATTATCGATCGATCGGTCGGCAATAGCTCGCCTCAGGAAGCCGAAATGACACGACACGATCTCGCAAATACTGTAGATTCAGGTTTTGGATCCTCACCGTTTTCTCAAATAAGTCAAGACACATTTTCTGCTTGTCAAAATGTGAATGTTTCCGGTGTAAATTCACTGCCGAAAAGCACTGAGGAACATGTTACAGACACCAATGCATTGTTATTACAATTAATACAACAAATGGGACAAACACAGCAAAAGCTTCAAAAGTTAGACACAGTGGAACAAAATCTTAAAAAGTTAGACACAATGGAACAACACCAGAGACAAACACAGCAACAGTTAAGACACAATGGAACAACACCAGAGACAAACACAGCAACAGTTAGACACAATGGAACAAAATCTTCAAAAGTTAGACACCACACTTGAACAAACACGTGAAGATTTAACTACTGAGTTACATAACATTGAATCGAAATGTCAAAAAGTCTGTAATGACGTAAAAACACAAATTTGTGAGCATTTTCAACCTATTTTTTCGCGGCATGAAAATGCATTACAGAATCATGAAGCAGCCATAAAAGAACTGCAAACCATTGTTCATGAAAATCATGAGACCTTGTGGGCTAAAATTGACTCAGTTGCATCTACCGATTTGGTTAAGCAACTTGCAAAAACTCAGGAAAACTTAAAGGACACAGTAGATTCGATTTCAACACAAATGGACACTCTGAAACTTGGTTCAGAAAAACACACTGAGGAAATGTGTTCACTATCGGAGGAAGTAGCCGAACTTTCGGATCAGGTTACTAACTTATCTACAAAGGTAGATGATGATCTGAATGACACAAGACCTGTAGCCTTCACTGACACAGAAGAGTATGAACAAATTAGAAAATTCAAACAGAATCAAAATCAAATCAATACACAGTACAAAAGAGAAATCCGGGAAGTACAAGATCAGCTGACACAGGTAATACAAGAATTACGTATTTCAGAGGATACTAGCGCCCCAATACGGGAAGAGGGACACAGAAATACGGAACAGCCACAAAATAATAACAGAGGGCATTTCGGAAGTAATGAAAGAAATTGGGAATGTGCACCGAATTTTGAGATGGAACGGCCGACACGACCTAACAATGACCGATATGCGACTCGCCGACATGATGATTTTGACTATAAGCTGTTCATTACTACACGTAAATTCAAAACATTTAAGAATTCTGGCAACGACACTCATCCACAAGCATGGCTCCATCAATTCTCGCATTTTTTCCTCCCAACTGGTCGTTAGAACACAGATTAGAATTTATGTGTGGCTACTTGGAGAATGAACCAGCTGTAAGAATGCGAACGGTAATTCACGATTGCCACAGTGAAGGAGAGTTTTACCATGCCTTCCTCTCAGCATATTGGTCTCAAGCCACACAAGACCGAGTAAAACATGGCATCATAATGATGAAACATTTCGAACAATCTGAATTCACCAGTCTTGTGAAATATTTTGAAGACATGTTGCACAAGAATCAGTACCTGTCAAACCCATACAGCCCCTCAGAACTCATCCGCATTTGCTTAATCAAATTGTAAGTAGGCTGTTTATGTTTTCTCAGGCTGTTTATGTTTTCTCTATGTAAGTAGGCTGTTTATGTTTTCTTATTGGCAACGTTACGTAGCGCTCAATATGAAAATCACTGGCTGTGCTGTGTGCAGTCTGTGGCTAGTTTGCATTGTTGTCTGCCATTGTAGTGTTGGGCAGCGGCAGCTGGATGTGAACAGCGCGTAGCGTTGCGCAGTTGGAGGTGAGCCGTCAGCAGTGGTGGATGTGGGGAGAGAGATGGCAGAGATTTGTAATTTGTCATGAACTGCTATATTTATATATGATGGATGATATCAAGGTAAATACATTGTTTGTTCTCTATTAATATCTTTCATTTGCTAACTATCCCTATCAGTAGTTAGTGCCTTCCATAGTTTGAATCTTTTATTTAGCTGGCAGTAGTGGCGCTCGCTGTATTGCAGTAGCTTGAGCAGCGAAGATTTTTGTGAGGTAAGTGATTTGTGAAAGGTATAGGTTAATGTTAGTCAGGGCACATTCTTTTGTACGAATTATTGAAAGTCAGATTGCGTTGCGCTAACAAAATATTGTGTGTCAGGTTAAGCACAGTCATGTAGAAATGTTCAAAGGGGAAGTTTCATATGTCGACCCTTAGCCGAGGATACCTCACTGGAATCTTCTGATTTTTTCTTGTAGTTTGTGTAATTGGTGTAGCTATTGTTTATTGGTAGCGCGTAATCATAGAGAGAATTTCCTTTGTAGTTGTAGTTTTTCATTGTTGTACAGTAAAACAGTTGTGGCATGCATGTAGATTTGCACCAAGTATTTCGCAGCTGCGCTTGCAATTAACTAGATATTATTTTCAGTGCTATGTTAATGTGTTCTCTTATTTTTGATCTTCAAATTGTGTTTTTCTGTGTTGTCGTGTGAAATACTGTGACAATAATGGCGTGTGAAAAACGTAATACTAGGCTCCAAAGTAAACTGAGAAATGACAGTGAAAATGAAAGCAGTGTGTTAGCGCCACCGAGTAATGAATTAGCTGATGTTCAAAGTAGTAATTTGGTAACTGTTCATAGGGAAATGGAGCAGGCGGCAAACAATGGCGTGGACAGTGAAACAATTAGTGAAGAGGGACGCATTATCGATCGATCGGTCGGCAACAGCTTGCCTCAGGAATCGGGAATGTCAGGACACAATTTTGCGAATACTGTAGACTCAGGTTTTGGGTTCTCGCCGTTTTCTCAAATAAGTCAAGACACATTTTCTGCATGTCAAACTGTCAATGTTGCCGGTGCAAATTCACTGCCGAAAAGCACTGAGGAACATGTTTCAGACACCAGTGCATTGTTATTACAGTTAATGCAACAAATGGGACAAAAGCTACAAAAGTTAGACACAACACTTGAACAAAATCAGAAACAAATGGGACAAAATCTTAAAAAGTTAGACACAGTGGAACAAAATCTTAAAAAGTTAGACACAATGGAACAACACCAGAGACAAACACAGCAACAGCTTCAAAAGTTAGACTCATTGGAACAAACTCTTGAACAAACGCGTGAAGATTTAACTACTGAGTTACATAACATTGAATCGAAATGTCAAAAAGTCTGTAATGACGTAAAAACACAAATTTGTGAGCATTTTCAACCTATTTTTTCGCGGCATGAAAATGCATTACAGAATCACGAAGCAGCCATAAAAGAACTGCAAACCATTGTTCATGAAAATCATGAGACCTTGTGGGCTAAATTTGACTCAGTTGCATCTACCGATTCGGTTACGCAACTTGCAAAAGCTCAGGAAAACTTAAAGGACAAAGTAGATACTCTGAAACTTGGTTCAGAAAAACACGCTGAGGAAATAAGTACACTATCGGAGAAAGTAGCCGAACTTTCGGATCAATTCACTAACTTATCTACAAAGGTAGATGATGATCTGAATGACACAAGACCCGTAGCCTTCACTGACACAGAAGAGTATGAACAAATAAGAAAATTCAAACAAAATCAGAATCAAATTAATACACAACACCAAAGAGAAATCCGGGAAGTACAAGATCAGCTGACACAGGTAATACAAGAATTACGTATTTCAGAGGACACTCGCGCTCCAACACGGGAAGAGGGACTTAGAAACACGGAAAAGCTGCAAAATAATAACACAGGGCATTTCGGAAGTAATGAAAGAAATTGGGAATGTGCACCGAATTTTGAGATGGAACGGCCGACACGACCTAACAATGACCGATATGCGACTCGCCGACATGATGATTTTGACTATAAGCTGTTCATTACTACACGTAAATTCAAAACATTTAAGAAGTCTGGCAACGACATTCATCCACAAGCATGGCTCCATCAATTCTCTCATTGTTTTCCTCCCAACTGGTCATTGGAGCACAGATTAGAATTTATGTGTGGCTACTTAGAGAATGAACCAGCTGTAAGAATGCGATCGGTCATTCACGATTGCCACAGTGAAGGAGAATTTTACCATGCCTTCCTCTCAGCATATTGGTCTCAAGCCACACAAGACCGCGTAAAACATGGCATCATAATGATGAAACATTTCGAACAATCTGAATTTTCCAGTCTTGTGAAATATTTTGAAGACATGTTGCACAAGAATCAGTTCCTGTCAAACCCATACAGCCCCTCAGAACTCATCCGCATTTGCTTAATCAAATTACCTGAACATTTACGACACATTATTTTGGCAGGGCGTTGCAAAGACGACATTGAAGCATTTCAGGGACTGTTACAAGAATTAGAAATTGACACTGACAATCGCGGAACGCGAAACCAGGAACACAACAATTACAGGTCACATCCGTCGCAATTCCGCGATGAAAGAAGTAATAACTTGACACGACAAGGCTATTCTCACAACACAAATCGTGACCAAACCAGACACCACCCGTATGATAACCGTTGGCAGAGTAAAAATAATTACAGAGAAAGATCGCATTTCCGTAGTAATGACTATCACAGAGACAATCAGAGAAACAGACAATATGGGAACCAAAACAAGTATTATCAAGGGAGGCAGAATAACTTCAGACGCAACAGTTCGGCGCGGAGTTACGATTCAGGGAGAAATTCTCCACCACATGACCGACAAACAAGAAACTATGTAAACTACCGACAAAACGACAGACGTGAATTTCATCAGAACTGGCGGGATTCTAACAGAGCTGGGCCCTCTCGGCAAGGCGAATTTGTTGAAGTTAGGTCTCCTAATCCCAATAACGGCGCGCGCCAACAAAGAGACAGACAATGACTCGCACAGCAGGCAGCCGCTTGCGCCCGCTGGCTCCGAGAAAAATAACATAAGACGCTAACCTTGAGAAAAATTCCAGTATTCTTTACCGACGTATACCGCCTGACAATTGCATTCAAGTTCAAACTCTGAGTACTATGAAGAGTAAAGGTTTACACCACATTTCTCATGTAAAACCATTTATTGACAGATAATCTGCCTTTTAACTTTGTCTTTGCCATAAAACGTTTCACTTCACGTTACTAGTATGCTTTAGAAACTGTTACCATGCAACAATGTTTGAAGTTAAATATCCAATCAAGAACCAAGAGAACTTATTTAAACAGAAATGACGAATGCATTGTTATAGTAAACAGACGTCACAGTGTTATTGTGTGTGTACATACTTGCTTGTTAGTTGCACGATTAAGTAACGACTATCAGGCTTACATACTTAGGACACATACTATATTGGTACTGCTAATGAGATTTTAATGCAACATTTTGGTTTACTTGAAAATACATTCTGGGTTTAAAGTACTTTCTGTGAGATACCAGACGACAGAGTGATTAGTTTATGTGACAGCTACACGATTTTTATCACGACGCTACTAATGAGTGACAATTTACAATGTTGATTTTGCGGTGTTTCTGTTTTATATCTGCACAGTTTTTCTGTATTATTCCGGAAAGTAAAACATGTTTTAGTAGTAACTTTTATGGTGTAGCTACAAGGAGACAGCCTTTTCTGTAGCACAACAATACGTTACAGCACAGTACTTTCTTCATCACAACAATAAGCGTAATAACTACGATATCTATACACAAAGCATTTTACTTTTGTTTATCATGAGGTAAGTACATTGACTTTAGCAGAACTTTGCTTACAGAGGACGATAACTACGACAGTTCCACAGAATTATCTTACAGCAAGACGCGCATTTAGCGCTACAGGACACGCATTTGAGTGATCAATTTTATACTTAAAACATTTATTTTTAAAGATTTTTGAATTACAAAGAAAGTTTTCCGTGATACATTTCATTCCATTGCTGTAATCTGTAACACCTGAGGGTATAATTACATTAATCCTCAGGGGGGTACACGCTTACTTTGTGTACCATGTGTGTGGCAACCACAAGGAACCCTAGCTAATATGGTATTTGCTTATACAACTTTACACATCGGTACCATATTTCTCTAACACACAAATTACACAGCTATCTGATTATTTAACTGAGAGAGACAAACATTTATTTTACTACATCAGTGACACATGTTTACGCAATTATACAGTTGGATAACTTCACACTTATGAAACTGTATTTTGTCTGTACTTTGTAAACTGTTCATATTTTTTCGGAATCATTGTGATACTATGAGAGCTTTGAATGATGTATTTGGTATGAGATCATGATTTTTAAAGTACGTTTGAGGCAGCTGACACTTTTGACATGAGCAGAGAATTTTTTTAGGCTTAGAAATTATTGGAGGAAGTTACGACGATTTTGAGATTTGACTGAGGTGTTATGATGTTATTATTACGACGACGATGTGTATTATGTTGTTGAGGAATGTTTATTATGCTACGTATTTCTCATGGTGAAATATTGAAGAAGTGTTGACGAATATGTATATGTATAATGAGGTAAGGAATAATGAGTAGTGTTTAGGGACTCTGATTTATGAAAAGGATGTTGGAAACCAAGAAACGTACTTTAAGAGTTATGAAATGTGTGTGTATATTCGTGAATGTATTACAATGCAGACGAAAATTTTTTTTGGACACTGTTATATCAATAGCATTTTGTTTCTACAGATTTGTAACGCAAATTCTTGACCTGTGAAATATTTTTATATGCGACTGTCTCTGTAGCGGAAACTGCTGTCGTAAATATTTCCGTAAGAAAGTTAACGGACGACCTACACATAATGCGTCGTGGGCACCCAGCTGTGTCAGACGCCTGGAGAAAAAGCCATTAGCGCGTGCCTTTCAGAGCACAGGAAAACACCTGGAGAACAAGCCATTAGGGTGTGCCTTTCATCGCTAATGCGACACCCTCGTTACTTGAAAACATATGATTACTCGCACTTTGTGCTAATTGCTGAAATGCTTATGAATTGATGGGAAATATTCGTACATCTGCACACCTGATTATGACAAGTGTCTTTCTATGAGAGTTGAGAGCTACTGACTTACGAAATGCCACATGACTATTGAATGATGTTTTTATGCTTTGGTTTGCGTAATTGCTTATTTCACTTGATATCTGGTTTCCAGCTGTGTTGCAGCATTGCTTTTATAAAATAAAATGCATTTGCTAATGTGAACACTTTCTGTCAACAGATCTATTAAATAATTATTTTATGATCCACATTCTTTAAAAAAAAGGAGCACTTGGAAAGGAAAGAACAATAAGAAGGAACTAGTAACTGCATACATAATATTCTTTTCAAGTACATGGTAATATTTCTTTTACAATAAGTTGTTGTGGTGCACCACTTTAATTACATAGATATTAAGATGTGAATATACATTTCCCTTATCTGCATTGTTGTTTTTACTGTATTATTTTTTCTGCTTGAGCTATGTCATGTTTAGATATAAGTTATTGCATTTGCTGTTGCTGTTTGCCAGGCATAGTGCTACTAAATTTCACATTACATTACTCTGTTAAGCCAGTTTTACAACTGATTTTTTTTGTTGCTGCTCATTGGCTCATATTAGTTGTAATTTTGCATTTTATCTGTTAATTTAGATTTACTGTAGCTTGCTTTGCAATTTTCCAATTTTTTGGTCATTGCTGTTTGTGTTACTTATTTTGTGCTGCTGCATTGCCTCGTCCCTTAGTTTAGCATCTGAGCTCAGTAGATTTAAGTTAGCTTAAGAGGGGGTAGCCTCTAAGAGAATGAGTTGCGATGAATTGGAAGAAATGCATTGAGAAAACAGGTTTAGGTAGGATTTTCTTGGAAATAAATGATGAGGTAAGATAATGGAAAATAAAAATGAGGTAAGAAACGTGTGAACATATAAACACAGAAAGCATGCTTAGTTAGAATTTTTTTTGGTGGAAACAAAGGATGAAATAAGAGGAAAGATATATGAAGTTTTGGGTTGGACTGCAGTACCAAATGTTACACTGAAAACGAACCCTGTCCTTTCCTATTGGTGTTATCCCACTATGAGTTTGTGTACCCTTGAGTATTTGTTTTCTTCCTGTCTCTGTGTAGTTTCATAGAATTTTTTCTTCTTTTAATATTAAGCTACATTCACTATGATGAGGAATACTGTTATCCTCAAATATAATTGGCATTAATAATATGTTATTTACTTTGTAAAGATATTAGACATTATTCATTCTGTTTAAATGCTCATGTGTGAAGTTGATGTTTCGCAAGTTATTCTGATCTTCTATGTATGTACTCATGTCATAATTCCACTGATGTATATGTTTATTTCTATTCTTTTGTAAAGCCCCTATTACTACAAATGTTATCTGTATTATTATGTTTTTAATGATGTATTTTGTACCTTTGTTATTGTATTCTTATGTTATAAAATTGTAATTGTCACCAGTTCATGATATTATTAACTTGTAAGTTACATTTCACTGCACACGTTTCTGTTGGTCATAGTATATGGACAATATGTGAGAAGTTGGGACTGTGAGTGTTTGCACGTGTGTTAATAACTCAGCAAGGGACTGGATAACAGCATTGCTGGATCTAAGGACAATTCCAGAAACTTTGTGAGTGCACAAGTGGTGGTTTATGGACTTGCTATATTCTCCGCAAGACTCTTCGATGGTGAATGTGCACCTGCACAATCGCAACAGATGGCTGCTGGCCATTTCTACAAGGACTGCAGTGGGTCTGCACCTCTGGTGGCCCACCAATACCACAATCTCTACCAGGACTACAGTGGGTCTGCTCTGTGATGACCTACCTACCAATATTCTTCCAAACTACGACTGACTCTGCTGTGGGTTTGCTCTGTTGTGGCCCATTACCTGCATGCATGTCGAGAGTCAGCACTGTCTTTCCATTGGAAGGACAACACTACTTCTTCAAGACTGCATGGAAATCCACTACTTCTGTGTGCATTTTCTTTTACTGCTCAGACTTTGAGAAAAACACTGCTATTCTCCTGTTATGTACGATTAGGACTGTCTTTATGGACTGTGAGACAATTTTAGCTTTTGACCAAGATTGTATCAATAAGTGTGTGCATTTGATTTCTTTGTTATTGCAATTATGAAAAGAAAAATTTTTGTCAAATCTGTATTGGCCAGTGCCCAACACCATTTGTAAAAATTTTTTGTGGGGAGCATGGGGGCTATGTAAGTAGGCTGTTTATGTTTTCTCAGGCTGTTTATGTTTTCTCTATGTAAGTAGGCTGTTTATGTTTTCTTATTGGCAACGTTAAGTAGCGCTCAATATGAAAATCACTGGCTGTGCTGTGTGCAGTCTGTGGCTAGTTTGCATTGTTGTCTGCCATTGTAGTGTTGGGCAGCGGCAGCTGGATGTGAACAGCGCGTAGCGTTGCGCAGTTGGAGGTGAGCCGCCAGCAGTGGTGGATGTGGGGAGAGAGATGGCAGAGATTTGTAATTTGTCATGAACTGCTATATTTATATATGATGGATGATATCAAGGTAAATACATTGTTTGTTCTCTATTAATATCTTTCATTTGCTAACTATCCCTATCAGTAGTTAGTGCCTTCCATAGTTTGAATCTTTTATTTAGCTGGCAGTAGTGGCGCTCGCTGTATTGCAGTAGCTTGAGCAGCGAAGATTTTTGTGAGGTAAGTGATTTGTGAAAGGTATAGGTTAATGTTAGTCAGGGCACATTCTTTTGTACGAATTATTGAAAGTCAGATTGCGTTGCGCTAACAAAATATTGTGTGTCAGGTTAAGCACAGTCATGTAGAAATGTTCAAAGGGGAAGTTTCATAAAATTACCTGAACATTTACGACATATTATTTTAGCAGGACGTTGCAAAGAAGACATTGAGGCATTTCAAGGACTCTTACAAGAACTGGAAATTGACACTGACAATCGCGAAACGCAGGAGCACAACAATTACAGATCACATCCGTCGCAATTCCGCGATGAAAGAAATAATAAGTGGACACGACAAGGCTATTCTTACAACGCAAATCGTGACCAAAACAGACACCACCCATATGACAACCACTGGCAGAGTAATAATAGTTACAGAGAAAGATCGCATTTCTGTAGTAATGAATATGACAGAGACAGTTATAGAAATAGACAATATGACAACCAGAACTATTATTATCAAGGGAGACAGAATAACTTCAGATGCAACAGTTCAGCGCGCAGTTACGACTCAGGGAGAAATTCTCCACCACATGACCGACAAACAAGAAACTATGTAAACTACCGACAAAACGACAGACGTGAATTTCATCAGAACTGGCGGGATTCTAACAGAGCTGGGCCCTCTCGGCAAGGCGAATTTGTAGAAGTTAGGTCTCCTAATCCCAATAACAACGCGCGCCAACAAAGAGACAGACAATGACTCGCGCCGCAGGCACCCACGTGCGCCGGCTGGCTCAGAAAAAAATAACATAGACGCTAACCTTGTGAAAAATTCCAGTATTCTTTACCGACGTATACTGCATGATAATTGCGTTCAAGCTGAAATTCTGAGTACCTTGAAGAGTAAAAGATTGTACCACATTTCACATGTAAAACCGATTATTGAAAGATAATCTGCTTTTTAACTTTGTCTTTGACATAAAACTTTCCACTTCACATTTCTAGTATGCTTTGTCAGATTTAGAATCTGTTAACATGTAACAATGTTTGAAGTGAAATATCCAGTCAAGAACCAAGAGAACTTATTTAAAAAGAAATTACGAATGCATTGTTATAATGAACAGACGACACAGTGTTGTTAGTTGTACATTCTTGCTTGTTAGTTGCACGATTACGTAACGACTATCAGGCTTACATACTTAGGACACATACTGGTACTGCTAATGAGATTTTAATGCAACATTTTGGTTTACTTGAAAATACATTCTGGGTTTAAAGTACTTTCTGTGAGATACCAGAGGACACAGTGGTTAGTTTATGTGACAGCTACACGATGTTATCACGACGCTACTAATGAGTGACAATTTACAATGTTGCTTTTGCAGTGTATCTGTTTTATATCTGCACAGTTTTCTGAATTCTTCTAGGAAGAAAAACATGTTTTAGTAGTAACTTTTGTGGTATAGCAACAATGAGACAGCCTTTTTCGTGGCATAACAATACGTTACTGTACAGTACTTTCTTCATCACGCCAATAAGCATAATAACTACGATATCTATACGCAAAGCATTTCACTTTTGTTTATCATGTGGTAAGTACATTGACTTCTGCAGAACTTAGCTTTCGGAGGACGATAACTACGACACTTCCACAGAGATTATGTTGCGACAAGATGCACCGTTTAGCGCTACAGTATCCTCAGGGGGGTACATGCTTACTTTGTGTACCATGTGTGTGGCAACCACAAGGAACCCTAGCTAATATGGTATTTGCTTATACAACTTTACACATCGGTACCATATTTCTCTAACACACAAATTACACAGCTATCTGATCATTTAACTGAGAGATAAACATGTTTTTTACTACATCAGTGACACATGTTTACGTAATTACACCGTTGGATAACTTCACACTTATGAAATTGTATTTTGTCTGTACTTCGTAAACTGTTCATATTTTTTTTTGGAACCATTGTGATACTATGAGAGCTTTGAATGATGTATTTGATATGGATTCATGATTTTTAAAGTACGTTTGAGGCAGATGACACTTTTGACATGAGCAGAGAATTTTTTTAATTATTGGAGGAAGCTACGACGATTTTGAGATTTGACTGAGGTGTTATGATGTTATTTTTACGACGACGATGTGTATTATGCTGCTGAGGTATGTTTATGATTAATAGGCTGAGGCTATATGAGTTATTTGATTATGCTTCATATTTATAATGACGAAATATTGACGAGTGTCGATGGATACGTATATGTGTAATAAGGTAAGGAGTAATGAATAGTGGGTAGGGACTCTTGACTTGTGAAACAGGATGTTGGAAACGAAGAATCGTACTTTAAGAGTTATGAAAGGTGTGTAAATGCGTGAATGTATCACAATGCCGGCGAAAATTTTTTTGGACACTTATATTTATAGGATTTTGTTTCTACAGATTTGCAACGCTAATTCTTGACCTGTGAAATATTTTTACGTGAGACGGTCACGGTAGCGGAAACTGCTGTCGTAAATATTTCCGTAAGAAAGTTAAGTGACCACCTGCACGTAATGCGTCGCGGGCACCCACCTGGGCGACAGCCGCCCGAAAAAAAAAAAAAAAAAAAAAAAGCCATTAGCCTTTCAGTGGCACAGGTAGAAAAAAAAGGGGAGGCCATTGTCCGCGCTACTGACATTTCCTTGTTGAAAGCATACTGTGGAGCTCATAATTTATGATATTTACTGAAATGCCTAATAAAATGACAAGAAATATTTTTACATCTGCACACCTGATTATGACAAGCGTCTTTCTATGAGAGTTGAGAGAATTTCTACTAACTTATGAAATGTCACATGACTACTGAATGATATTTTTATGCTTTGCTTTTCATAGTTGCTTATTTCATTTGATATCTGGTTTCCAGCTGTGTTGCAGCATTGCTTTTATAAAATGAAATGCATTTGCTAATGTGAACACTTTCTGTCAACAGATCTATTAAATAATTATTTTATGATCCACATTCTTTAAAAAAGGAGCACTTGGAAAGGAAAGAACAATAAGAAGGAACTAGTAACAGTAACACGTAATTTTCTTTTCAAGTACATGGTAATATTTCTTTTTACAATCAGTTGTTGTGGTGCACCACTTTAATTACATAGATATTAAGATGTGAATATACATTTCCCTTATCTGCATTGTTGTTTTTACTGTAATATTTTTTCTGCTTGAGCTATGTCATGTTTAGGTATAAGTTACTGCTGTTTGCCAGGCGTAGTGTTACTGAATTTGTCTTTGTGTTACTCTGCTAAGCCAATTTTACTACTCATTTATTTTTCTTGTTGCTGCACATTGGCTCATATTAGTTGTAATGTTGCATTGCTTGGTAATTTAGATTTACTGTAGCTTGCTTTGCAATTTTCCATTTTTTTGGTCATTGTTGTTTGTATTACTTATTTTGTGCTGCTGCATTGCCTCGTTCCTTAGTTTAGCATCTGAGCTCAGTAGATTTAAGTTAGCTTAAGAGGGGGTAGACTATATAAGAAACTGACTATGGAGAATAGGTAAAGAATGCATTGCGAAGTTATATAAAAAAGATTTGGGCCCAAATGAGTATTGTACAATCAGAAATAATTATTTTGAAAGAAATATGAACAGAATACAGGAAGCAGGCTTAGATAGGACTTTTTGGGAATAATGATGAACAAAGGGAGATCTCCATGCAAAATACTGCAGTAAAACAAACCCTGTCCTTTCCCTTTTGTGTTATCCCACTATATGTTTGTGTACCCTTGTGTATTTGTTTTCTTCCTGTCTCTGTGTACTGTTTCATAGAACTTTTTTCTCTTCTAATACTAAGTTACATTCACTATGATGAGGAATACTGTTATCCTCAATTACAATTGGCATTAATAATGTGTTATTTACTTTGTAAAGATGTTTAGACATTATTTATTCTGTTTTGTGTTAATGCTCATGTGTGAAGTTGATGTTTCGAAAGTTACTCTGATCTTTTATGTATGTACTTATGTCATAATTCCTGTAACACTGATGTATATGTTATTTCGATTCTTTTGTAAAGCCCATATTACTACAAATGTTATCTGTATTATTATGTTTTTAATGATGTATTTTGTACCTTTGTAATTGTATTCTTATGTTATAAAATTGTAATTGACACCAGTTCATCATATTATTAACTTGTAAGTTACATTTCACTGCACACGTTTCTGTTGGTCATAGTATATGGACAATATGTGAGAAGTAGGGACTGATAGTGTTTGCACGTGTGTTAATAATTCAGCAAGGGACTGGATAACAGCATTGCTGGTTCTAAGGACATTTCAAAAAAAATTTTTGTGAGTGCACAAGTGGTGGTTATGGACTTGCTATATTGTCCGCAAGACTCTTCGATGGTGATTGTGCACCTGCACAGTCGCAATAGATGGTTGCTGGCGTCTCTACAAGGACTGCAGTGGGTCTACATCTTTGATGATCCATCAATACCGTAATTTCTACAAGGACTACAGTGGGTCGCACCTCTGGTGGCCCACCAATACCATACTCTCTACTAGGACTACAGTGGGTCTACTCTGTGATGACCTACCTACCAATACTCTTCAAAATTACGACTGACTCTGCTGTGGGTTTGCTCTGTTGTGGCCCATTACCTGTATGCATGTCAAGAGTCAGCACTGTCGTTCCGTTGGAAGGGCAACACTACTTCTTCAAGATTGCATGGAAATCCACTACTTCTGTGTGCATTTTCCTTTACTGCTCAGACTTTGAGAAAAACACTGCAATTTTACTGTGACGAATGATGAGGACTGTCTTTATGGACTGTGAGAAATTTTTAGCTTTTGACCAACATTGTATCAATAAGTGTGTGCATTTGATTTCTTTGTTATTGTAATTATGAAAAATTTTATCAAATCATTATTGGCCACTGCCCAAAAAAAAAATTTGTAAAATTTTTTGTGGGGAGCATGGGGGCTATGTAAGTAGGCTGTTTAGGTTTTTTTATTGGTAACGCCACCTCTGTATGAAAATCACTGGCTGTGCTGTGTGCAGTCTGTGGCTGCTTTGCATTGTTGTAATACTCGCCATTGTAGTGTTAGGCAGCTGGCTGTGAACAGCGCGTAGCGTTGCGCAGTTGGAGGTGAGCCACCGGCAGTGGTGGATGTGGGGAGAGATGGCGGAGTTTTGAAATTTGTCATGAACTGCTATATTTATATATGATGATATCAAGGTAAATACATTGTTTGTTCTCTATTAATATCTTTCATTTGCTAACTATCCCTATCAGTAGTTAGTGCCTTCCATAGTTTGAATCTTTTATTGAGCTGGCAGTAGTGGCGCTCGCTGTATTGCAGTAGCTTGAGCAGCGAAGATTTTTGTGAGGTAAGTGATTTGTGAAAGGTATAGTTTAATGTTAGTCAGGGCCATTCTTTTGTAGGGAATTTTGAAAGTCAGATTGCGTTGCGCTAACAAAATATTGTGTGTCAGTTTAAGCACAGTCATGTATAATTGTTCAAAGGGGACGTTTCAACTTTCATATTAGTCCCAAACAGCTGTATTTCACGACTGATTTCGAATCCTTGATAGTTTCATCATCAAACTCGTGTAGTCACAATAAAATTGATGCACTCCTACAAAGTACATATCTACACAGATATCGAACGCTATCATGCTCAGCTTCACCTATATTGGCAACATCAAGCAAACTGCTATGTCGAATGCTGGTTATAAAGGGCGCTAATATACGTAAGTCAATATTTCATACATTATTTTCCTTGGTGATCAGTTGGTTTGCTGAATGTGGATGTAGATGTACACTAATACCGTGCTAGTCTACTTTTGTAATGAAATATAGCATTGATTTTGAGTGGTATGGATTCGACAAGTCATACGTGGGTTTCAGTAGGTGTGGGGCACCAGACGTCTTCTCACATCGAAACTCATCAAGTGAAACTTATTATATAAAACCTTCTTAATGTTTGCTATTCCTCTGCGTTAATAATAACTCATTCTGTAACATGTGACACTTCGGAAATGTGTTGCTATTCCTCAGCTTTAAGATGCGAAATATTGCATGCTGAAACTTGGTATGTTAATCCCTAGTCTTTAACAGTTAATCGCTCTACCTTGGAAGCGGTTCTAGGCGCTTCAGTCTAGAACCGTTCAACCGCTACGGTCGCAGGTTCGAATCGTGCTTCGGGCATGGATGTGTGTGATATCGTTAGGTTAGTTAGGTTTAAGTAGTTTTAAGTTCTAGGAGATTGATGACTTCAGACGTTAAGTCCCATAGTACTCAGAGCCATTTGAAGTTTTTGAACTTAAGAAGAAGAGACGGTTTGTTGCCATAAAATAATAAAAGAAAACTGCTCCCTGTGACCAAGAAATAAAAAGAAATGTTACCTGGGCGATAGCGAATCTATCTGCTCTGCAACAGCACCTGAAATACAATCGTCTGTATCTGCACCGGCAATAAGTAACGCTGCTGTGCAAAACGAGTGCGCTTATTTCTCCAGGATGGTTGTCAAGAGTAGACCTAAACGGGTAATGTGGTGCAGTGAGGTAATGTAAATCAAAAATCTATTTCAAAGCTACTTTTATATTGAAATTAAGTATGTAAAACCTTAGTTAATGTGCCCCATTTACATTTTTGCATTCAAGCGTAGAACACACAAACTATCTTAATACTTAATAAATATTTGTTGTAAGATGTATACATAAAATATGCCTAAATTCTCAGTACGGAGTGGATGATACGACGACATCCTGAACGCAGGCGTGGCGAGAAATCACTGGCCGCATGTTAACTCCAATTACGTTTAGTCCACAGCAGTGGGTGCTTAGAATGAAAATCTGACTCCATGAAATAATTATCATTATATTATTTGGTACGAAACCGAGCTACAGGCTGAAAGCACTTATCCAATTTAAAGCGAGGATCTACATTGCTACATTGAAACGACTACCAAGACAATGGTTTTGTAATCATGAATCTAGCATACAAAAATAACTCGCGATCTTATTAATCAAGCCTTATCATAGTATAAAGTATTTGATATGTCAAAGTACACAAAATTGTTATACTTTAACAAATTCCGTGTGTAGATGCAGGCAGCGCAGTGGCCGGAATCAGACTACTCAAAACGGCTTGGAAGAAGCAAGTGTCTCTGTGTCCAGTGCTCCATCTTGCTGACATATCAGCCTTTCCTTATCCGTCGGCACATGTTCAAAGACGGACTACCTTTTTGTTGTAAAAACACTCCTTGATGCACATCTAGGTAGCTAGGAAATTTACAGAAGTGACAGTATCGTTCAAAAAATAAGGCCTGATTAGCACACCCCTGAAAATCCCTGCACGTAAACACATGCCAGGACAGAATAACAGTCTCCACCGGCGTATGGGGATTCGTAGACTCTCAGTAGACGCAGCTGTGTCTACTTGCTCTGCCATTCACTTTAAAAGCAGCCTCGTCGGTGGACACAATGATATTGTAAAGTTTGGGACCGGGTTTTTGTCGAGTCGTATACAACTCGCAGAATTCCGTACGACCGTCCGGACCATCATTATTTACGCCTTGAAGTATGGTAGATCTATATGATATCTATTCTAGCTTTCTTTGAATCCTTCGTAGGGTATTCCGTACAACGTGAATGTTTCTTTTTGAGATGAAGTCGGTGACTGCCCAAAACGTTGTGCAGTAACAGATATTGGCCTAATTGAATGTGATAGCTCCACCACCATCCCATTCTCTTCAAATCGTTTAGAGATGGAGCCTGAATGTTTCGAAGTCATTTGACGAACAAATCACAAACATCGTAATTACGATGCCTCCAAAACAGATGCACGTTATTCTGTAACTAATTTTCTATTCATTGTTTCTTAGGTAACAAGAAACAAAGTAACATCAAACTACGCGCGTGAACTGAGTTATACACTGAGACTCACGCTAATGTGGCAACCTATTAACCACCTTTTTCAGCGAGGACCCTTGCGAGGCGTGCAGGAAGAGAGTAAATGACGTTCTGAAAGGTGTGCAGAGCCATTACCGACGCCACTGCTGTGCGTCTCGACTGAGAATCCGTGGCGAAAACAGCCTGATCGAGGTGGTCCCACAGATTCTCTATTGAGTTTTAATTCGGGGAATTGGGTGGCCGGGGGAGTGTGGTAAACTCATTCTGGTGCCCTTAGAACCGTGCACGTGAACTGCGAGCTGTGTGACACGTTGCATTGTCGTGCTGGTAGATGCTATCGTGCCGAGAAAAAGGTACTGCATATAGCGGTGGACACTGTCCACAGAGATAGATGCGTATTTGTGTTGATCCACTGTGAAATTCAGAATTATGAAATCAATCACCGAATCCCACGAAAACATTCCACATACCATAACGCTCGCTTCTCCGGCCTGGACCCTTCCGATGAATGCGTCATGGTGTACGCTTTCATACATTTCCCGCGGTACACGCATAAAACCAGTTGCGGTACTGGCGTACAAATTAAGGCCTCCGTCGCCGATGAACCGCAGTCAGCATGAGTTCACGAACCAGGCACCTGCTACGAAGGCGCTTAGGCAACAGTGGTCTTTGAGGAGACACTGTTGATAGCCCCTTGGTTCATCCGGATGGTCAGACGCTCAACGTCTATTCGGCGGTTCACGTCTACGCAATCTTCGCTCACCCCCGTCATCTATGGCCCGCTGTGAACCACAGTTGCCTCGGTGTCCATTTTGGATAGCGCCATGCACGGTATCTTTAACGACGGCGACACTCGAACAGTTTACAAACTTAGTCGTTTTGGAAGTGCTTCTCGATTGAGACTCCATGGCGAAAACAGCCTGATCAATGTGGTCCCACAGAATCTCGATTGGGTTTAAATTCGGGCAATTTGGTGGCCGGGAGGGTGTGATAAACTCATTCTGGTGGCCTTAGAACCTTGGTCCGAAGGACAATGATCATGTGATTTTCCGACGTCAGATAAATTATGATGACGATTATACTGCTTTCCATGTCCTCCCGACACATTTTATATACCCTCCACTGTCAGTGCAGCCACTTGCTGTCTTTGAGTGTTTATTGCTCGTTGACATCGAACACAGGTGGTGGTGACATTACATTGAGGTGAGAGAAGCTATGGGATAGCTATATGCACATATGTAGGCGGCGGCAGTATCACTTACACAAGGAATAAACGGGCAGTGCATTGGCCGAGCTGTGGTTTGTAGTCAGGTGATTCATATGGAGAGGTGTACTACTGATTATGGCAGTACGAAGGACATTAACAGACTTTTAACGCGGAATGATAGTTCGAGCTAGGGGCGTAGAACATTCCATTTCCGAAATCCGAATCGACACAGTGGCAAGAGTGTGTCGAGAGCACCGCATTTCAGGCATTTCCTTCCAACAAAGGCAACGCAGTGGCCGACAGTTTTCACTTAACTATCGAAAGCAGTGTAATTTGTGTAGAGTTCCCAGTGCTGATGGACGAGCAATACTGCGTGAAATAATCGTAGACATTAGTGCGGGACGGGCAACGAACGTATGCTTTAGGACAGTGCGGTGAAATCTAGCGTTAATGGAATATGGCAGCAGACGACATCGCCTGCAGTGCTCGTGACCATATCTGTTGGACCCTAGACAACTGGTTAGATGAGTCCCGATATCAGTTGGTAAAGCTGATGGTAGAGTTCGAATGTGGTGCAGACCTCTCGAAGCCTAGGATTAAGTTGTCAACAAGGCACTGTGCAAGCTGGTGGTGGCTTCACAATGGTGTCTACGTGGAATGGACTGGGTCCTATAGTCCAACTGAACGGACCATGAGTGGAAATGTTGGCTACTTGGAGACTATTTGCACCCGTCCATGGACTTCGACAAACAAAGATGGAATTTTTATGGATGACAATGCGCCTTATGACCGGGCCACAGTTGTTTGCGATTGGACTGAAGAACACTCTAGGCAATCGGAGCGAATGATTTGGTCGGTCAGGTCGCCCGATATGAATTCCATCGAACATTTATGAGACGAAATCAAGAGGTCAGTTCGTGCACAACATTCTGCACACACAACACTTTCGCATTTATGGACGGTATAGAGGCACCATGCCTCAGTATTTCTGCATGGGACTATCAACGGCGTGCTGACTTCGTGCCACGTCGAGTTGCAGCACAACGCTGGGCAAAAGCACATCCGACACGATATGAGACGGTATCCCACGACATTTGTCACCGCAGTGTAATTCGATTGAACCTTGTCGGTATCACACACTAATCAAGTTCACAACTGAGTTCCATGAGGCTAGGCGAAACAATGCGAAAGGATTGTTAGTGACAAGTGACTTATGGCTTGTTCCGTACCTCCGATACCGCGTCACGTTCCCGCAACTGCAGCAGGCGGTATTGAAGTAAGTGGCGGGCAGTGGCCATGTCGTAATGGTAATCAGCGCTAACAGTAACAGAGGTGAGTTGCGGTGGCGCTTTGGCTCAGCACTATAAACTACTGGCCATTAAAATTGGTACACCACGAAGATGACGTGCTACAGACGCAAAATTTATCCGACAGGAAGAAGCTGCTGTGATGCACAAATGATTAGCTTTTCAGAGCATTCACACAAAGTTGGCGCCGGTGGCGACACCTACAACGTGCTGACATGAGGAAAGTTTCAAACCGATTTCTCATACACAAACAGCAGTTGACCGGCGTTGCCTGGTGAAACGTTGTTGTGATGCCTCGTGTAAGGAGGAGAAATGCGTACCATCACGTTTCCGACTTTGATAAAGGTCGGATTGTAGCCTATCGCGATTGCGGTTTATCGTATCGCGACATTGGTGCTCGCGTAGGTCGACATCCAACGACTGTTAGCAGAACATGGAACCGTTGGGTTCAGGAGGGTAATACGGAGCGCCGTGTTGGATCCCAACGGCCTCGTATCACTAGCAGTCGATGTGACAGGCATCTTATTCGCATGGCTGTAACAGATTGTGCAGCCACGTCTCGACCCCTGAGTCAACAAATGGGGACGTTTCCAAGACAACAACGATCTGTACGAACAGTTCGACGGCGTTTGCAGCAGCATGGACTATCAGCTCGGAGAGCGTGGCTGCGGTTACCCTTGACGCTGCATCACAGACAGGAGCGCATGCGATGGTGTACTCAACGACGAATCTGGGTGCACGAATGGCAAAACGGCATGTTTTCGGATGAATCCAGGTTCAATTTACAGCATCATGATGGTCGCATCCGTGTTTGGCGACATCGCAGTGAACGCACATTGGAAGCATGTATTCGTCATCGCCATACTGTCGTATCACCCGGCGTGATGGTATGGGCTGGCATTGGTTACACGTCTCGGTCACCTTTTGTTCGCATTGACAGCACTTTGAACAGTGGACGTTACATTTCAGATGTGTTACGACCCGTGGTTCTACCCTTCATTCTATCCCTTCTAAACCCTACATTTCAGCAGGATAATGCACGATCGCATGTTGCAGGTCCTGTACGGGCTTTTCTGGATACAGAAAATGTTCGACTCCTGCCCTGCCCAGCACAGTCTCAAGATGACTCATCTGCTGAAAACGTCTGGTCAATGGTGCCCGAGCAACTGGCTCGTCACAATAAGCCAGTCACTACTCTTGAACTGTGGTATCGTGTTGAAACTGCATGGGCAGCTGTATCTGTACACGCCATCCAAGCTCTGTTTGACACAATGCCCAGGCCTATCAAGGCCGTTATTACGGCCAGAGGTGGTTGTTCTGGGTACTGATTTCTCAGGATCTATGCACCAAATTGCGTGAAAATGTAATCACATGTCAGTTCTAGTACAATATATTTGTCCAATGAATACCCGTTTATCATCTGCATTTCTTCTTGGTGTAGCAATTTTAATGGTCAGTGGTGTAGAAAGGCATCACGCTAACGGTTACAAGCTGCGACTGTGTAGCTTGCGACTACGCCTGCCTGAAGGAGCGGTGCTCAGCATTCGCAGGGCTCGGCACGCGTCGTGCGTCGGTGGGTGTGAGATGCGGTCCGGCGGGCGCTCTGCCGCGCTATCCTGCTCGTCCTTGGGCCGGTGTCCCGCGGCCCAGCTCATTGTATGCAAAGCGGCGCGGTGCGGCCGCTATCTCTCGCGCCGCGTCCACACGTGACGAGCACGCCCGCCCCTAATTATGGTAATGGCCGGGCCGCCGCGGCATCCATCTGTGCTGGCACTCACCTTCGCGCTTCGAATTTGTTTCTTTGAAATTCGGCCGACCACACCTTTGGCATTAAAGATGTCTTCGGGTCTCACCGCCATCTGTCTCTTCTATCGCGTCCTGGTACAGTTTCCCTACACTAGTTTTCTCCTTTTTTTTCTCTTGGCTTCGGTGTTATCTGTAGCGAAGAACCAAGAAATCAACGACAATATGGGTTTAGTTAGCTCGTTTATCAAACTCTACAGTGGAGATGAGAAGGAGGAACTCTCCTTGGTTGGGATCGAGGTTGGTATTTCTCAGAGAGTTGACACGATTCATCTGCTGAAGCAGCAAGCTATTACTTTTACCTGAATTGGTTTATTATTCTAACCAATATATTTGTTTATTGAGGTGTCAGACCAAAACCCGTTAATAGAATGTCAAATGCTATCAGTAATAACCTGGAAGGACCTACTAGGTCTGCCGGCCGGGATGGTTGAGCGGTTCTAGGCGCTACAGTCTGGAACCGCGCGACCGCTACGGTCGCAGGTTCGAATCCTGCCTCGGGCATGGATGTGTGCGATGTCCTTAGGTTAGTTAGGTTTAAGTAGTTCTAAGTCCTAGGGGACTGATGACTTCAGAAGTTAAGTCCCATAGTGCTCAGAGCCATTTGAACCATTTGAACCTACTAGGTCTACATCTACATAATTACCCTCTAATTCACAATTAAGTGCCTGGCGTTCTTCGAGCCACCCTCAAGCTACTTCTACACCGTTCCACTCTCGAACAGCGCATTGGAAAAGAAGAGCACTAAAATCTTTCTTTGCGAGGTCAGATTTCTCTTATTTTATTATGACGATCATTCATGTGTTTGTATCTGGACACCAAAAAAACAGTTTCACACTCTGAGAGGAAAGTTGGTGATTGAAATTTTGCGAGAAGATCCCGCCGAAACGAAAAACGCTTTTCTTTTAATGACTGCCACCCCAATTTACGTAACATATCCGTGGCGTTCTCTGCACTATTTCGCGACAGTACAAAACGACAAAACGAGCTGCCCTTCTTTGAACTTTTTCAATCTGCTTCGTCGATCCTGTCTGATGCACCGCATAGAAATACCCCAGAAGACGACTCAGAAGCGTTGTGTAGGCAGTATCTTTAGTAGACTTCTTTCATTTCCTCAGTGTTCTGCCAACACATCGTTGTCTTTGGTCTGCTTTACCCATAACTTTATATACTGCATCGTTCCATCTTAAGTTATTCGGAATTGCGATCCCTAAGTGTTTAGTGTAATTTACAGCTTTCAGATTGGTGTTATTTATCGTGTAACCGAAATTTAGAGGTTTTCTTTTGATACTTATGTCTATGACTTCAGACTTGTCATTATTAAGAATCAAATGCTACTTTTCGCATCACACAAGTATCTTATCTAAGTTTTCTTGCAATCTCTTTTGAGGATCATCTGTAAATAATCTATGAGTGCTACTCAGATTGTTTCTTAATTCGTTTATGTAAATTAGCAGCAGCAGATGGCCTAGAACTCTGTCTCGGCAAACGTCAAATATTACTTCTTGTAATCGATGACTTTCCATTAATTACTTCGAAATCACGAATCCAGTCGCACTCTATTGGCACGCAATTTGATTGGAAGTTGCTTGTAACATGCGGTGTCAGAAGCTTCCTTAAAATCTAGAAATGTGGAACCAATTTGACACCCCCGTCAGTAGCACTCTTTAGTCCTCGGGAATAAAGAAGTATCTGTGTGTCATAAGTGCGATATTTTCTGAATCCGTGTTGACTGTTTGTCAATAAATCTTGTCTTGGAGAAACTCACAATGTTGAAGCACAACACATGTTCCAAAATCCTACTGCTAATCGACGTTACCGATATGGCTCTATATCGAGGAAATCTGCTTGGTTCAAGTGGCTCTGATCACTATGGGAGTTAACATCTGAGGACATCAGTCCCCTAGAACTTAAAACTACTTAAACCTAACTAACCTAAGGACATCACACACACATCCATCCCGAGGCAGAATTCGAATCTGCGAACGTAGCAGTCGCGCCATTCCAGACTGAAGCGCCTAGAACCGTTCGGCCACCACGGCCGGCGAGGAAATCTACTTCTAAGTTATTCATGTTGGCAACTGTTCTTGGTTCGAATTCTGGCAGATTTACTTCTTCTTCTTTGTTGAAGGACGAGCAGTTCTAGGTGCTTCAGTCCGGAACCATGCGACTGCTACGGTCGCAGGTTCGAATCCTGTCTCGGACATGGATGTGTGTTATTTCCTTCGGTTGGTTAGGTTTAAGTAGTTCTAAGTCTAGGGGACTGGTTGACCTGAGATGTTAAGGCCCATAGTGCTCGGAGCTATTTGAATCATTTGTTGAAGGACTTTCTGAAAACAGTATTTAATAATTCTACAACCTTTATCAGCGACGAATGCTTTCACTACCACTCTGTCTGCTAACTACTGGCCACTTGGTCTAAATCATAAATCATCAACACTTTGAAATAATTCACTATCAATCAAGGATCACTCGACATGTGATTGTCTTAAGGTCGGAATGTCACCCCAACTACACGCATGTTCCGAAAGAAACAGAACACCTTGAACAACTGGAGACAGAACGTTCATATTCACAGGACATGTAAATTAGTAAGTTCTGCAGAATTGATTATCGTTTCAGGTACCTCGTTTCAGCACGTGTGCTGTTGCCTAGTAGGTACAGGATCCAACATGGGCCTTGACAACTTGTTCCATGAGTGATGGCATCGACGCATATCAGGCGCGAATGGCGTCCTGTGGTTTAGTCATCCATGCTGCATGCACCTGGTTCCAAAATTCATTTGTTGTGGTTGGAATTCTATCACAGCACTTCACCCGCCATTTCGCCACATAGCACACATTTTCGGTTGGTGGAAAGTCTGGTGATCTGACGGGCCAGGGCAAAAGGCTGGCATCCTATGACACCAATAAGCCACGTGTTCGAGCAGCAACATGTGGTCGTGCGCTGTCTTGCTGAAGAATGGTGTTTGGGTGCTGTGCCAAAGGGTATGGCTGCGGGTCGCAGGGGATGGCATTCACTGGGGTCGTATTAGTGACAGTGTCCTGAACACGCACGAACTATGATTTATGGTTGTGCCCAATAGCACCCTGCATCGTAAGGCCCTGAGTCAGAACTGTACGTCTCGTGCGAAAGCAGTCGCTGTGGTGCCACTCCCCTTGTCTAAGGCGGACCAAAACGGGGTAATCGTTTTCAAATAGAACCTGGATTCGTCCGAAAACACTATCTGACACCGTTCCTATTCCCAGTGGCGTCGTTCCACACATCATTGTCGTCTAGCAGAGCCGAGGAGGACGTAGATTTGTCCTGCAATGCCATTCGGAAGAGGTATCGATCTTCTTGGGTGTGGTCTCTGTGGTGCGACCCGCCCCATCTCGTCGTGTTTTGTGGCCTTCCATGAACCATTCTGCACACACCCGCTGCGCTGCCGGAACACTTCTTTCCACTTGAGCAGCAGATCACACTCTCCCATGCTAATAAAGCGCCCTCTTTCAAACGCACTGATTTGACCGTGCGTTTCGCGCATAATTCTGAGAGGCATCCTGCATGTTTACTCAAATCACACTGACCCATTACTTTCCGTTTATAGTGACAACGAGAGCCGCAGGCACATTTTACGGGTAGGTGGTGTTGCGCCGCGATATCGATGTTGTTCTTGAACCAGCTGGCCGACATGGTTCAAATGCTAATCGCTTCTGTAGAACATACTCGTGTACATGTCCTGTGAATATGAGCGTCCTATCTCTAGTCGTTCATGCGACATTCACTGGAAGTTTACCACTGACACCTGTGACCTCGACCTTCATCGCCTTGGCGAACCATCAAGAATAATCTTCCCTATCGTGTTTGGTCAGCCACTAAGAAGCAAACAGATTTCGGTTACCTCGGGCCTCATTATCCCATCCTGTTTATCACCCGTCTGTTCCACAGACCTGAAAGACTGCGTGCGCTTCTAGTTATGATGTAACATACAATCAAAATTATTCACATTTTCTGATCTGACATGTAATTAAAATTACATTAATTCTCCTGGAGAGAACACGGGAAGAGAATGCCACAGTCGACTATGCCATGCTGGGACGGGTATGGCGAGAATTTGATTACCGTATTGACGTTTGCCGGGTCACTCATGGTTCGCATATCGAATGTTTGTAAAAAAACTTGCAGAGTTTCTCTTCAAAATGCAATGTGTATCACATCTGCACAATGTTTATTTCTTGTGCAATAAATAATTGAAAGTTTTCCCAGACTTTATGTACATATATATATGTATTTCTTTGCCGGCCGAAGTGGCCGTGCGGTTAAAGGCGCTGCAGTCTGGAACCGCAAGACCGCTACGGTCGTAGGTTCGAATCCTGCCTCGGGCATGGATGTTTGTGATGTCCTTAGGTTAGTTACGTTTAACTAGTTCTAAGTTCTAGGGGACTAATGACCTCAGCAGTTGAGTCCCATAGTGCTCAGAGCCATTTGAAACATTTTTTTGTATTTCTTTATTGTTGTGTTTATTATTTCTCTCAATTGTTGGAAACCCGACGTTTTGACTGGCTTTTGCATTGCTGCTTGTGATTGGTGGAAATCGGTGGATAGAAAACCTGGCGACAGTTGTGAAGTGGTGTTGTTTTCCTGCTTTCTAGCGCCAGCTGAGTATTTTACTAACAGTTCATTCGTAGCTTACAACAAAATAGAAAGCGGCTTATCTGCTGTCTGTTTCTACACATCGTCCCTGATTTTAGACCTTGAAAAAGGACAAATTAACACGAAAAATATTCTTCAGACTCAGTTTCCAACATTTTGCATCGACTATTCGTAATGCACAAACAGTGGTGTTACCTCTCGTCACAGCATAATTTTTTAGGGTAGTTTCAAAAAATGAGAATCAGTAGGAAAGTACTCATCATATTTTGTGGTGTTCAACCAATCATCACTTCCTGGGTAAAGCAGTGAACAGTGGACGGTGTAAGTTTTATTTTACACTACTGACCATTAAAATTGCTACACCACGAAGATGATGTGCTACAGACGCGAAATTTAACCGACAAGAAGAAGATACTGTGATATGCAAATAATTAGCATTTCAGAGCATTCACACAAGGTTGGCGCCAGTGGCGACACCTACAACGTGCTTACATGAGGAAAGTTTCCAGCCGATTTCTCATACAAAAACAGCAGTTGACCGGCGTTGCCTGGTGAAACGTTGTTGTGATGCCTCGGGCAAGGAGGAGAAATGCGTACCATCGCGTTTCTGACTTTGATAAAGGTCGGATTGTAGCCTATCGCGATTGCGGTTTATCGTATCGCGACATTGCTGTTCACGTTGGTCGAGATCCAATGACTGTTAGCAGAATATGGAATCGGTAGGTTCAGGAGGTTAATACGGAACGCCGTGCTGGATCCCAACGGCCTCGTATCACTAGCAGTCGAGATGACAGGCATCTTATCCGCATGGCTGTAACGGATCGTGCAGCCACGTCTAGATCCATGAGTCAACAGATGGGGACGTTTGCAAGACAACAACCATCTGCATGGACTATCAGCTCGGAGACCTTGGCTGCGGTTATCCTTGACGCTGTCGCTGCATCACAGACAGGAGCGCCTGCGATGGTGTACTCAACGACGAACCTAGGTGCACGAATGGCAAAACGTCATTTTCTCAGATGAATCCTGGTTCTGTTTATAGCATCGTGATGGTTGCATCCGTGTTTCGCGACATTACGGTGAACGCAGATTGGAAGCGTGTATTCGTCATCGCCATACTAGCGTATCACCCGGCGTGATGGTATGTGCTGCCATTGGTTACATGTCTCGGTCACCTCTTGTTCGCATTGACGGCACTTGGAACAGTGGACATTACATTTTAGATGTGCTACGACCCGTGGCTCTACCCTTCATCGGATCCCTGCGAGACCCTACATTTCAGCAGGATAATGGACGACCGCATGTTGCAGGTCCCGTACGGGCCTTTCTGGATACAGAAAATGTTCCACTGCTGCCCTGGCCAGCACATTCTCCAGATATCTCACCGATTGAAAACGTCTGGTCAATGGTGGCCGAGCAACTGGTTCCTCACAATACGCCAGTCACTACTTTTGATGAACTGTGGTATGGTGTTGAAGCTGCATGGGCAGCTGTACCTGTACACGCCATCCAAGCTGTGTTTGATTCAATGCCCAGGCGTATCAAGGCGGTTATTACGGCCAGAGGTGGTTTTTCTGGGTGGTGATTTCTCATGATCTATGCCCCCAAATTGCGTGAAAATGTAATTACATGTTAGTTCTCGTTTAATATATTTGTCCAACGAATACCCGTTTATGATCTGCATTTCTTCTTGGTGTAGCAATTTTAATGACCTGTAGTGTATTTGTCTGATTTAAAATTTGGTTCTTTGAATCTTGAAGCGGAAAGAGTCAAAATTTTTTACCTTTGTTCTAATTCTACGTTAATAAACATAGTGCGTGTAAAAAACCAAAAGCTTGATTATTTCAGAACATGGATACTTTGAGCGGTTTTATCGGACGGGTTGAACTGGCGTGGAGAAGAGCTGGTATAGCCGAAAACCGGTTGTTTCAGCCATAATAGCCATCTCTAGGACCAAGGCGTCAGTAAGCAGGTGGTCATAATGTTTCTGGCTGGGACCCGTCAGAGAGCTATCTCTTGCGAAAGAAGCGCGGGCGTCCTGCACGAGCACACCTGTTCGTCCCACGGCCGGAGTAAGACACCGGCAGCCGCAGGTTGGGTTGGGCCTGCAAGGCGAGACGCTCGGCGGGCCGTCACGCCCGGTTATTGTGCGCCACCGGCGGTTTATGCCGCATTGTCCGCCCGCCGCACGCACGGCCGGGCGCGGCGCTCGCTGAATTAATCTGGCCGCCCGATCGCGCTCTGCATAAAAGCGCCATCCGTCAGCGGGCGCCACAAAGCCGGCCCGACAGCCGCCGCCGCCGCCGCCGCCGCTGATTGAAACGGTGCAGCCACGGCGCAAGCGCGGCAGGTCTATCGGCGCTGCGCGAACAAAAAATAAACCGGAAATGTCCCAAATAAAAAACTTCCGCCTACATCACCGGACGCGTGTTCGATGGGAGCTTCAGATTTCTGATCATCAGCTCTTCCTGATGGTGCTAATTCTGAGCATAATTCGATTTTGAAGAGTAACGCTTCTGGCTCTTGAAGCCAACATTATTTTTTAATTTATCGAAGCATCCTACATACTATAGCCAGCAGCTGACTTAATTAGCAAGTACTAACGGCGATCGCGGCTGGGGAACGCTACATGTCTCGTTTGCACGTGGCCCTGTAGTTTGGTCGGCGCCTCTGTTTAGCTGGTGTGGCATCTGAGGAGCGATTTAGCGCTCTGGTTGGTTGATGGTGCGCTACATCAGCGCCAAAACAGCTACCTATTTTTTTTCGAGTCACCAGTCTTCTGACTAGTTTGATGCTTCGTCTCATAGTAGCAATTTCAGCCTACGTCTTCGTTTATTTTCTGGGTGTATTCCGACGTCTGTTTTCCTCTATAGTTTTTCCCCTCTACGGCTCCCTCTAGTATCATGGAAGTCAGTCCCTAATGTCTTAACAGATAACCTATCATCGAGCCCCATCTCCTTGTCAGTGTTCTCCATATATATATCTTTCCTCTTCAATTCTCTGGAGAACCTTCTCAAAAAATGTGACAAATGGCTCTGAGCACTACTGGAGTTAACTTCTGAGGTCATCAGTCCCCTAGAACTTAGAACTACTTAAACCTAACTAAAGACATCACACACATCCATGCCCCAGGCAGGATTCGAACCTGCGACCGTAGCGGTCGCACGGTTCCAGACTGTAGCGCCTTGAACCGCTCGGCCACTCCAGCCTGCTAACACTCTCATTCCTTACTTTATCAGATCACCTAATTTTCAACGTATGTCTGCAGCACCACAATCTCAAATGCTTCGATTCTCTTTTCTTCCGTTTTTCCCACAGTCCATGTTTCACTACCCTATAATGCCGTGCCCCAGACGTACAGTCCCAAAAATTTCTTCCTCGTATTAAGGCCTATGTTTGATAGTAGCAGACTTCTCTTAGTGAGGAAGGCTCTTTTTGCCAGTGACGGTCTACTTTTGATGTCCTCCTTGTTCCGACCGTCATGGGTTATTCTGCTGCCTAGGTAGCAGGATTCCTTAACTTCATCTACTTCATGATCACCAATCCTGACGTAAGTTTCTCGGTGCTCTCATTTCCACTACTTCTCACTGCTTTCGCCTTTCTTCTATTTACTGTCAGTGTATATTCTTACTTACTTATTATTTGTAAAAAAAAAAAAAAATACGCCGGACAGAAATTTGTCACTCTCAGCAGTGTAATAATTACAAGGCTGTAAAGAAGTCTGATGGTAATATTTGGTTGCTTGGTTGTTTTGGGGAAGGAGGCCAGACAGCGAGGTCATCGGTCTCATCGAATTAGGGAAGGACGGGGAAGGAAGTCGGCCGTGCCCTTTGAAAGGGACCATCCCGGCATTTGCCTGGAGCGATTTAGGGAAATCACGGAAAACCTAAATCAGGATGGCCGGACGCGGGTTTGAACCGTCGTCCTCCCAAATGCGAGTCCAGTGTCTAACCACTGCGCCATCTCGCTCGGTTGATGGTAACACTTAAAACATAAGGAAAGTTATGAAAAGCCAGAATCCCTAAGTACATTGTCGTGTTGCTATGAACCTTAATCCACGGGAGTATTGACAGCAGTGAGTGAAGTTGAGTAATGACAGACTGGGCAGTTAGATGTCACTTTCGGTCGGCAGTATGCGAGCAATGCAGACAAATTGCACACTACGAATGTGTTTCCATGTTGTGCATTAGTATTTGGTAATCATATTTATTACCTCTATGCATTACTTTGTGCCTGGATTTGTAGATCACCTATCGATGTGACCACATAACTTTGCAACGAATGAGTTTTTCTTCCTCTTTCTGTTCTTTAACCAAAGTCAACTTCGTGAATTAAATAATTGGCGTATCTTTCGAAATTTCAGGTATGCCACTTGCGTGCAAAACGTATGCATGGAAGGAGGGTGAGGTCTTGGTGACGTCCACCAAGGGTGAACAGTGGACAATATTTCGTATTACAGAGTTGGTGGACAATGGATAATATTTCGTATTACAGCGCAATATCTGTCTCTGTTCCTGTCTGTATATGCTTCCCTCTCACCCTCACCCTTGATTCCTCTTTCTCACCCCTATGGCGAAGCAATACCGAGTCAAATAATCGAGAAGTAAAACAATATTATTTCTCTTCCACTCAAAAGATAGCGTACATAGTGGCACTCTGTTTGTTATCTACGGAAATGAAGAAATGGACGAACGAGACAACCCTGAACTTCATAAATGTGATGCGTGCATGTAGATGTTAAGTAATTTCGCCGAGCGTCGATACAGCTCATGGGATGGAGGAGTCATCCAACAGCCATCACGGGCTGTACAAATCTTGTGCCCTCTGGGTCACACCTTGTGTTTCCATAGCATATTTCTGAAGTTGAGTGTTAAAGATATCTAGCGAGGTCACGTTTACAGTATGGAGAGCCTGTAAAACATTGGAAAGTGTGTTCGGCGCGAGCGTGGAAGTCTACTTTGGCTCTTTCTTGTTTTTCTCAACTACTGTTGCGGATGAGTGAGCGTGCAAGGAAGCGGTGTCTTATACCTGGATGTTGAATGAAAATGCAGATTTATAAAAGATGATACTTATTTCGCTTAATCTGCATTCACGTGGAAAAACCTACAACAGGAGACAATGAATGTAAAGTTGAAGAAGCAGTGATGCAAAACTCTGACCTTGGTACCAATTTTGGAATCGTGCGAAGAATACTGCCAACGGTCAAGAGAAAATCGTATCAGAAAGTGATGATGAAAAGTGTGCCTTCGAGATCAAAGAGAACAAACGCCGTTTAAAGAAGCAAAGTGCATTCTGCAAATCAAGCAACTACTTGCGGTCATCAGTTACCGAAACGGCTAACTCTTCAAAGTTGACAGATATTGTGTTCCTTGAATTATAAGACGGAAAAGCATTGCTGCTCGAATCTGACAAAATAACTTCCAGTACTCATGACTGCATGCGTGCCAGCTCTGTGTCTGGAATCCATCTTCACATGCGCGGCCTGAGATGCTGTAACAAGACCGTCGTTCTTGCATTCAAAGGGCAGAGTGTGTCCTTCGTAATTTCTAACAAATGTTCAAATGTGTGTGAAACCTTATGGGACTTAACTGCTAAGGTCATCAGTCCCTAAGCTTACACACTACTTAACCTAAATTATCCTAAAGACAAACACACACACCCATGCCACAGGGAGGTCTCGAACCTCCGCCGGCACCGGCCGCACGAATTTTCTAACATCTCTCTAATTTTGGAGAAGCCATGTTTAATAGTATGAGAAAAGGAATGGATGAAGAAAGAGGAGAAGTTGGAAATGACAATGACGGTGAGTCTTAGCAAAGAAAATAATATAAATAGAGATCTCTGCCGACAAGGGATAAGAAAGGTTCTAGGAGAGGGGGACTGTCGAGAATGAGCTGAACAAAGTGTAGGATGATGGCTGTTATGACAGAAAGTGGACCATTAGCTGTTCTTTGAAATGGAAGATATTTAATTTCTCTGATATTTTGGGGAAGATTGTTCCAAGGAATATGATTTAGAGAACATGGCAATTTTACGGTACAGAGATAATTTTACTTTGTTGGGAGTGAATGTTTCTGCTGCGCTGTTCAGATAGTAATGTAAGAGTTGAAGACAGATAAGAGGGAGTGCAGGGATTGAAAACACGAAAGAGCAAACATAGAGTAAGTTAGCCTCTACGCTTATCGGCACGTAGCCCTGATAATAGGCTGGTGTGATATGGTTGAAAAAGCATACGTCACAAACATTCATCGTAAGTTCCAGCCTGTGTTAGCTCTCGTACGAAAGTTCTTGGAGAATAGCATCACCATAGGCAAGTACGGGGAGTATCAGTGTCTCCGCGAAATTTTCTTCCAGCTCTGGAGGAAATATTTTTTTTTTTATATTTCTTTAGTGAGTGACGTGACGGCGACACCTTTTTACGACTGCAGTTGTTTGTTCAGTCCAGTGTGAGTGACGCTCCAGAACCCTGCAGGAGCAGAATCCTTTATTCCTGCGTCGTTTAGGATTAATGGTGGAAGAGATTCTCTGAACTGAGGGTAATAATTATTTTGTGAGTGACTAAGATTTCTTGCTTTCTAGATGGATTATGTTTCAAACCTATGTTCTGCCTCCTCTCTAATAGGGCAAGTAAATCGGAATTTAAAACGCTGGGTGACTGTTCACAGGTTTGTTGGACTTGCACTTAAATACGTAGCTGAAGGTCGTTAGCGTAAAGGTGATACCTACAGCAGTGGAGGAGAACGTTGACACATCATTAACATAAAATGAGAAGAGTAATGGACCCAATACTGAACCTTGTGGGACCCCTGATACATCTCTCCATTCTAACGTTTCCGTCCCAACCATCACACACTGTTTGCGAGATGTAAGGTATGAGTGGAACCACAGAACAGGAATATTTTTGTTGTGCAGGAAAATTTTTACTTGTAAGTTTAGCAAGTAGAATGCCAAAGTCGACAATGTCGAAAGCTTTTGCTGTAATCCAAAAATTACGTGATGTTCCCCTACTGTTTGTCCTTTGCTTCATTCATTCCATCAGTAACTCTTATAAGAGTAGTCGTCGCGCTGCAATTTTGCCAGAAACAGGACTGGCATTCGTCTAAAAGATTATCTGATCTTAAATAATTAGTATCTGTTCGAGGACTATGTGATCTGAAGACCTGGATAATGATGGTGGAATACAAATGTCCCTGTAGTCGGAAGGTTGTTTGGCAGATTCCCTTTGGGTAATGGTTTTATGGGTCCCTCCTTTCAGGCTGTCGGGAAGATGCTTGAGTTCAAGGAATGGTTGAAAATGTCCGTTATTTTGCGCAACAATGGATCACCGAGAAAGTTGATCTTTTGCTCTGTACTATAATCTTACTCTGCAGCTGCCAAACGAATTCGCAGAGTTGTTATTCTGACCGTGTTAGGGATTAACGGCTGCAGAAAAAAAAATGATTAATTCGCTTTCGTAGTTGCTTGAAGGTGAGATGATTATCAGAGGTCGGGTGCCGTTTGTGTATCGTTTAGGCTTTCCTGTGTTGGATTAAAATGGGCATGATCGGTTTCGTTCCAAGTCCATGGCCAATCCACATGTGTGCAATGTCTGTAATGATCTAGGCGTCAACGGAGCACTAAGCACAAGAGCTTCCTTCCTTTCTCGCTGTAGTTCACAGAGATCTGCTTGTCTAGAAGCCATGTAATTACAGCGTATTCATCGACAGTCGCTCATGAGACGGCATCAGTGATTAGTCTGAGTTATGTATTAAATTTTTTTGTCGGTTGTTTTTACTTTCGTGCGGAAGCCGCCTGGGAGAGTGTGAACGCCGACACATTTGATTATGCATTCGGCCCGCCGGGGTCCGGCGCTCTCCGACCTTGGAGATAGCATCTCGGCGCGCTAATCTGCGGGCCCACGGCTGCCGTCACAAAAACATTAGTTAAGCGCCTTCCCGTATTCATTATCTCATTTAAATAAATTACGGTAATAAATACGACGCACCCTAACGAGACTTGGCGCCGGCTTGCGCTGCTGGCGACGGCGGGGGAGAAGTCAGCGGCACGTTTCACTTCTAAGTACTGCATTATTCTGTTGTCGTACGGAACTTCACTTCAGCGGTGACTAGGTCATTAGAGATGAGATACTCTTCCGGATCAAGATCTATATACTACGATTTCTGAGAAATGCAAGGTGTTTCGAAAAGATTCTCCCGATTTCAGAAGACTATGACTTCAACATGTCTGAAGACAGAAACTTAAGGTACGTTTACACAGTATTAGGTGGCTTCATTATTCACGTAGAGCCGTATTACATATTTTTATTCACTCTTTTATGTTCTCATAGTACTCCCAGGTCTATTAACGTAATGAATGGGCAACTGAGATTTTTTGTTCATAATTCGTATTACTTACCTGCAAAATGCATACATAACCCGGCACGTATTGCCTGTGGCCAGTCTAGGAATTCTATTGGCTGTTCACTTCTGTTTGTGAGAAGCTGCATTTTTCCGCCCAGCCCAGCAGAGAGAGCGACCTTCGCCATGGCCATTAAATGTGCACCTTAAAGTGGGCTTCAGGGCCGAAACGGCCTCAGCTCTCACTGTTTCTCTTGGCTTCGGGCTGATCATGTTAAAGCCATCGGAGATAGCTCTGTTGGTGGCTAGTAAGCGCTCATGCAAAGACATGATGGGTTCGTGAAGGTATGTCTCCTCTACTAAAACAACCGCGGTTGGAATCTTCCGTGGAAACTGAAAGACACAGCGTCTTAACGGCTGCTTCGGAACGTCGCTAGGAAGACGGTTAACGTCTGCCCTTGGTCACTTCTAAAAAATAAAACAAAAAGTCTCGCAGGTTCGAATACTGCCTCGGGCATGGATGTTTGTAATATCCTTAGGTTAGTAAGGCTTAAGTAGTAGTAAGTTTCGGAGACTGATGACCTCAGATGTTAAGTCCCATTGTGCTTAGAGCCACTTGAACCAATTGGACGGTGCTCGGAATCATTACCGTCATTCGTGGATGACTCCGAGCGTTATTATTATTATTAAAAAACTTCCTGGCAGATTAAAACTGCGTGCCCGACCGAGTCTCGGTCGGGCACACAGTTTTAATCTGCCAGGAAGTTTCATATCAGCGCACACTCCGCTGCAGAGTGAAAAACTCATTCTGGATTATTATTATTAGTTCAGTTATTGTTAATAATATTTTTATTGGGAATGTTATGCGCTTTTCCTCGCCAGATGTAAGAGAGAGCCATAAGGTCCTAATCCAGACATGTTAAATAAGCAATAAACTTAAACTTTGAGTTCTGCCTTACGGCAGGTGTTGTCATGGAGAAAGCCTCGTCAGAGAGGTCCACCGCATGAGCGTCTAGGGAAGTGATTCCAGTGGTGGTTTCCCGTTGCCATCCACTGATGGCATTGAAATGATAATGAGGACACCACAACACCCAGTCCCTGAGCGGAGAAAATCACCGACCCAGCAGGGAATCGACCCTGGGCCCCTTGGCCTGACAGACCGCCGCGCTGACCACTCAGCTATCGGGGCGGACATAAGCAATAAACGAACCGGGTTTCAAACTTTGTTGCTTTCGAACACGAGTCCTTTGTCTTACGTAGCGCGACGCTTCGCTAGATTATGAAGAAATGAAAGTTATTCGTTGTCTTAATTACTCATCTCCACTTCGTACATCCTCCTTAAGAGCTGTTGTTCCAAATGCACTGAGGTGATGTAAGTCATGACACAGCGATATGCACATGTACAGATGGCGGTAGCGTAGCGTCCAGAAGGTATAAAAGGGCAGTGCATTGGCGGAACTGTCATTTGTACTCAGGTCATTCATGTGAAAAAGTTTCCGACGTGATTATGCCCGCTCAGTTGGGATTAACAGACTTTTAATGCGGAATGGTAGTTGGAACTAGACCCTTCGAAGTTTCCATTTCCCGAAGTCGTTAGGAAATTCACTATTCCGAGATACATGGTGTCAAGACTGCACCGATCGTACAAAATTTCAGGTATTCCGTCTCACCGCGGACAATGCAGTGGCCAACGGCCTTCATTTAACGACTGAGAGCAGCAGCGTTTACGTAGAATTGTCAGTCTAACAGCCAAGCAACACTGCGTGAAATAACTGCAGAAATTTATACGGAACGTATGACGAAGTTAGGACAGTGCGGTGATATTTGGCATTAATGAACTATGGCAGCGGACGACCGATGCGAGCGCCTTTGCTAACAGCACAACGTCGCCTGTAGCACCACTCTTGGCTTCGTGTCCTTGTCAGTTGGATCTTAGACGAAATTCCCATTGGTAAGAGCTGACAGTAGGGTTCGAGTGTGGCACAGACCCAACGAAACCGTGGACCCAAAGCAAGCTGGTGGTGGTTTCATAATGATGTGGACTGTGTTGTCTACATGGAATGGACTGGGTCCTCTGGTCCAGCAGAACCGATCGCGGACTTGAAATGACTATTTTAGGTTACCTGAAGTCCAGTTGCAGCTGTTCATGGACTTCTGATTATCATCAACATCATCAACCATTTGACTTAAGCTTTTGGGTAGTGGCCCCTTTTAGATCATCGATATCTACATGGTGTGCACAGGAAACTGAATTCTAGTCTAGGCATGACATGTCCCATGCAGACACGCTTGCCGTGCTTCTGCCGTGTGGTCGACGGAGTGTTTGTGTGCTCCTATTCCATAATGTGCCTTGAACCTTAGGTCAGACGTTCAGGCTTCTGATATCGGCACAACTCAGTGAACATTTGTTGTCAAGACTGTTGGCAGTGTCACGTGGTGACTTTCTATGAATGAAACCGGTCGTAGGATAATAAGCGTACCTGAATATAGCTGAGTCGTTCTTCTTGAGATAATGAGGTATAGTTGTAAATAGAAACGTGGTTTTACTTTCTTTACAAGGAGTCGTCATTACATGAAACAGACTAGTCATGCGAGTACAGTTTGTTCAGACTTCCTGTTTACTACGAAAAACAGCTGATTTTATTTCGTTTATGTATGCAGAAAATTCTCTGTCTTGTAGTGAAAAATGAAACCATAGGTTTGTCGCTCGTTTCGGCCTTCAGTTGGTCCTTGCATATTTTCTCTGGTCGTGCCAGCAAGCATGACGTCGTCAGCTCACTGCACAGCCCATGTACTTACATGTAATATCTTTATATACTTCAAAACAAAAGTTTCAAGGTCACAATTATGTCAATTAAAAGTGAGTAAACTTTGAAAGGAATCATCTTTCCTCCATTCGTCATTGGTCGCATTCTTCATTATGCTCGAATTGTAGTTCGATAAATTTTCCCTCTCGAAGCTTGTGGCAACTAAATCGTTGGCGCACCAAGTTTTTTGATGCGATAATGCTGCACCGTTGTAAGGTTATCTTTGGCGATTGCTTCCGTCGCAAGCTCTACGTATTACGCTGTCAAAGTTCGATCACAGGTCTTTCATAAAAGTAAGGACCACTCTCAAAATTTTATAAAATACGGGATAAAAGTACCCCACCCCACTGTCAGACACTTCATAAAACATCTTTTACGAGAGACATTTGATAAAGATATTTTACAGTGTAATAAGGATGTAAGGGAAGGCGTGGCACATTATCATTTGTTTCTGGAGTTCACAAGAAGATCACACGGCAGTCGGATTTTTGTAACTAATTATATGTATTGTACATGAAATTCAGAACTAAAATATTGTCGGCACAAAGCAATTCTAAGAAATGCTCGAAGAAATCATCTATGAAGTTTTTCGAGTGGCTTTAATACCATAACATAAAAACAACTTTTCGTCAGGCAGTGTGATTCTGTGGCAGAATGCTTGCCTCCCACGTGGGCAGCCTGAGTTCGACTCCTGGCCGTGGTCAATTTTTAAATGAAGGTGCATGTTCTAAGTCATTTCCGTGAAGAGCGAAGTAGATAAATAGGAAGAAAGTTGTAATTTACTAATTTCCAGGACCCTGGAAGGAATGACGTCAGCAATTGTATAGTTTACCAAATCATGCAATAAATTGGGCAAAACCGTCCAAGTTGCAATGTTACTTTTCTCCGTTACTTGATGACCAGTTTCGAGCCTACGCTCATTATCAGATCACTCTTAAGCTGTGCAACAACATCAGCTACGACATGCCTATTATTAGTCTGCAAAGTTTACATTTCAATCTTTTTTATCAACAATCTTTTATAATATATCGGCCATTAAAAACTTATATTTGCGATGAGAACTGGATTTTTGTGGGCAATACGTAAAAAGGAATAGGAAGACAGGCATTTTCGTAAATATAACAATTAGATATGCGTTAGTTAGCATATATTTGATAAATTTTACGTTTAAAAGAGGTATGTAGTCGAACTGAATAGAAACAAATCAAAAAAATAGTGACAGAAACGGGACTCGAACCGACGATCCAGTGATTACTAGTCTCGAGTGCTACCGATAAATCAGTTTTTATGTGTTTTATGCCACACGGGAATGCTCGCAGAAAATACACCTTTCTTTAAAAAACCAAGGCCGCCCACTTCGCAGCCGAGTAATCTACCACAGGCCCAAGCTACCTTTCGCAGAGTAATAAACCTTACTCTAAAATACTAAAGACAGGGGGAAAATTTCAAATTTGATTTTGTCGAGAATTATTGAGAGTTGCTTCGAGGTGCTTTGTGGAATGATATTTTAATTCTGAACTTCACACAGTATAAATATAAAAAATTACAGAAATCCTATTGCTGTGTGATTTCCTTGTCAGAGGAGGCAAAATATCCCAGCATTGAGAGCAACAGAATCCTATGGAAATTACAAGTATTAAGTAGAGTACGTACTCTCTATGCCCATTTTTATTGTTTCCAGTCGGTGTAATTGTACCTAATCTCTATTCAGTCAGATTTCCTAAAATTTAAGTCAGGTTTATATGTACATTGATGAGGCAAGCCGTTCTCCTCACCCGCTTAAATAGGGTGTTGGTCCAACGATACAGCAGCGATTCTGCGTGGCATGGATTCGACAAGTACTTCGCAAGTTTCCAGACGTATGTGGCACCGGATGCTTCCACACAGATCACGCGGTATCCGTAAATCATGATGCGGTTTTCTGTGGGTGCGATGCTGGCGTGCTAGTTGTGTTCCATCGGGTTCAGATCAGGCGAATTTGGTACCGAGACATCGACATGGGTTCCATGTCACGGTCCTTTGCAGCTTTTTAAACATTAAAAATAAGCTCGCCGTTTTTGTTTATATTATTGAACTTGCTGACAGTGGGAAGAATCCTTTTGTGGCCTTTGCCATTACTTGTCGGAATGACTAACATCTTTAGCTGCTGCATTCAACGTTTTTATTCGCTGTATGTGGCCATCTTCAGATAAAAAAGATGAAATTCGTATCTGCGAGTTACTAGTATATGATGCTCGCATGTTGGTTACAGTTCATGAGTAAGAAACCATACATTCAATTCAACATTAATATTCCGATTATACTGCACACATTCAGAGATAATTACATTCGAGTCCCGGTCGGGGCACACATTTTCAGCTGTCCCCAAAGAGGTATATCAACAACACCTGTCGGCAGCTGAGGGTTTCACTTAATTATCATTTATTTTAGTGAAGCTGCACGGTCATCAATGGTATCTGTTCTTTCGAGAACAGTTATTATCTTCATATATCGTTGATTGGCTACCCGGCCATTGACCTTCGTCTGTGTGAATGCGCACAGGTTGCCCGAACTCTTACAGGAATCGTCACCTTAGTTGGCGCGAGTAATGAGTGCATGGGTAAATATCTATTAGGAACATTACGTATGTAGATTGTGGACAGTTGGGAATGTGGGTCTCACGGGAAGCGTGCAAGGGATAAGTCCCTGCAGTCGCGCTATTCGTCTGTATCCTGGGTGGCCCAGATGGATAGAGCGCCTGGCATGTAACCTTGAGATGCCAGGTTCGAGTCCCGGTCGGGGCACACATATTCAACTATCCCCATCGAGGTGTATCAACAACACCTGTTGGCAGCTGAGGGTTTCAATTAATTATCATTTATTCTAGAGAAGCTGCACGGTCATCAATGGTATCTGTTCTTTCGAAAACAGTTACTATCTTCATATAATTACGTTAATCGTCTTGTACTAGTGCTATTTTGTTTCACACTGCTTGTTTACCCTCGCTTAATCCACTAATTTCAGTTAGCTGGAAAGCCATGACTAGAATCAATGCACACCTCTTAAACGGTACGTCGTGAAAACTCGTCGTATGAAACTGATATGCCAAGGGTAAAATGTCGTAATGTATTAGGCAATCACTTTATTTGCACTCTCAATGTCGGAACAGATGTGTAATCATCTTGTGACACTCAAAAACCTCTAAATGACGTATAGCATTGTAGGTTTGGTTTCTCACGGGGTAGATTCAGCCTCTTTGGAAAGAGTGTTGTTCCTCAGTGCATACTCGTCATTTTCCTCGCGGGTACGCGAGGGTTCTGTCGAATTTCTACACTCTAAGACAAAAATAATTTAAATAAAAGAAACAAAAAAGAGAAGAAGGACGTACATGTACGTACAAACAAATGGCTATAATTTCAAAAAAAAATGGATGACTTATTCGAGAGAAACAGCTTAAATAATTGAGCAGGTCAATAACGCACTGGTCCACCTCTGGCCCTCATGCACGCAGTTATTCGGCTTGGTATTGACTGGCAGAATTGTTGGATACTCTCCTGAGGAATATCGTGGCAAATTGTGTCCAGGAATTTGAAGCCGTTTTGACTATTTTTCGACCGTGACTGTCTCAAGAAAAATGTAAAAGTATTTTTAAATTACCGCTACCAGTCACAAACTTTGTCAACTGTTGTATTACTTATTTACTGGGTGATCAAAAAGACAGTATAAATTTGAAAACTGGATAAGTCACGGAATAATGTAGATAGAGAGGTACAAATTGACACACATGCTTGGAATGACATGAGGTTTTATTAGAACCAAAAACATACAAAAGTTCAAAAAATGTCCGAAAGATGGCGGTTCATCTGATCAGAATAGCAATAATTAGCATAACATAGTAACACAAAGCAAAGATGGTGTTCTTTACAGGAAATGCTCAATGTCCACCATCATTCCTCAACAATAGCTGTAGTCGAGGAATAATGTTGTGAACAGTGCTGTAAAGCATGTCCGGAGTTATGGTGAGGCATTGGTGTCGGATGTTGTCTTTCAGCATCCGTAGAGATGTCGGTCGATCACGATACACTTGCGACTTCAGGTAACCCCAAAGCCAGTACTCGCACGGACTGAGGTCTGGGGACCTGGGAAGCTAAGCATGACGAAAGTGGCGGCTGAGCACACGATCATCACCAAACGACGCGCGCAAGAGATCTGTCGGACATTTTGTGAACTTTGGTTTTTTTTTGGTTCTAATAAAACCCCATATAATTTCAAGCACGTGTGTCAATTTTTACCTCTCTATCTACATTATTACGTGGTTTATTAAGTTTTCAAATTTTACTGACTTTTTGATCACCCGGTATTTAGCTTCATGTTTCGAGGGTTAAACCTCATCTTCAGGCTAAATGGCATTACAAAAACAACTTTACAATACGGTCATACTGATATTACATAGTCTATTCGTCCACAGGATGACCACAGCATTTAGGAATAGACTATGTAATATCAGTATGACCTTATCGTAAAGTTGTTTTTGTAATGCCATTTAGCCTGAAGACGAGGTTTAACCCTCGAAACATATTGCTAAATAAGTAAATAATAGAATAGTTGACAAAGTTTGAGAGTGGTAGCGGTAATTTAAAAAAACCTTTACAAATTATGTCCAGTTGGCGAGTTAGATCGTCAATATTCCTAGTTGGTTGCAGGGCCCTGCCCAAAATGATCCAAACATTCTCAAATGGGGAGAGATTCGGCGATCTTGCTGACCAAGGTGGGGTTTGGCAAGCACTGTCGCTGTCTACGGGCGGGCATTATCTTGTTGAAATGAGAGTCGAGGATGTCGTGCCATGAATGGCACTGCTGTGCTGTGCAATGGATGACAACTCCATCTCTCCTGTTCGTCGGAGCAGCAAGGTCATCAGATCTCTCCCCCATTTAGAAAGTTTGAAGCATTATGAGCAGGCACCTGCAACCAGCTCGGGATTTAGACAATCTAACGTGTCATTTGGACAGAATTTGGCACGATATGCCACCAGAGAACTGCCAGTCAGTGCCAAGCCGAATAACTGCTTGCATAATGACCAGAGGTGTACCGACGTGTTATTGACTTGCTCAATTTGTGACGCTCTGTCTCCTGGAGTAAATCATTCAGTTTTTATGGAATTGTAAACATTTGGTTTTCTGTACATGTACATCACGGCAAAGTATTTTCGTCCCACTGGATAATTCTTATGTGGTGAGATTTTTTTTCTTTTTGTTTTTTAGTGTATCACTGAAGCGTAGCAGAGTGCAACGGAAGCGTGTATAGTGTAGAATTAGGTTATGTTTGTGTTGTATCATGACGATAAGAGAAGGGAAAAGGTGAAGCCCGGTGCTGGCACATAGTCTACTGCGGTGATGTTTGGAGTTAAAACCAGGGCTTTTGGGTGGAACTTCACGCCACCATCTCGCCTACTACATTCTGACATTTATTTATTTATTTCTCATGTAAAGACCTACTGCTTGTTATTGTATAGCAGGCACATATTTTGCAATTTTACATGTTGCATGACACAAATTCAGTGTTATTGCTAGTAAATTTTTTGACAATTTTACAAAGGGATAAAACTAGAGAACAAGACACAAAAAAGTACAAATGTATATAAACAGTTTTGTTTACATTTGTTGTCGGCGTAGATAATGATATGATACACAGTAGGTTGTGGGTGTATTTTAAGTTAAAATTCTATTTAATGAAAGAAATAGGAGGTGACAATGAATTTGACTTACATATGATGTGACAATTCTTCCCTTTATACCTTTTATGCGTTTGGTGCACATCTGTTACCAAATACTGACAGGCAAAGGTTCATCTCCTACCTGGGCTCGAACCGGCGTATTTGCCAATGAAGCGCCACCGTACAGGCGTGCATTAGCGACGTCGGCTACGCTGGTGTGTACCTTTTGATAATGATACACTACTGACGCCAGATATTAATTTCAACTTTTGCACCTAAATCAGCAGTGAATAAAACAGGTTAATTCAGCAACTGAAGGTGTTAGTCAGAAAATCATTCCCGCAATGCATCGCAGCATGTGAGGTGCTGCTCATCAATGGTCTTCGATGTCACGTTCCTCTAGAAACCGCTGTAGTTTGGCCGCTTGAATGACGCGCATCAGAAAGAAGGCTCCAAACTGTAAATTCCGAGCACCAGTTTCTTTTTTATCCAGTGCAAATCTTCAAGATTCTTCTTTCCAGTGGCACTCGCCGGTGCAGGAGACACGGGACCCGGGTGAACGTTTGTGGCGACGCGGCCGTGAAAACAACAGAACCGGTTCCTGACGCCTGCGAGAGACAAGCAGCTCGCCCTTGAGATCTCTGATAGCAGCAGCGGCGAAGAATGGTGTCACCGACGGCCCAAACTGCTTTTGTTCGGGAATCGGCGCACTGCGGCACACGTTATCAACGACTGTCCATCAGCGCTCGGTTCCACGTGTGGGCAACCATTGGACTCAGCACCACTGCTTAAACGCGAGCGATATTTCAGCCGAATGGCCCACTTACTTTACGGTTAGTTTTAAATGTGTCGAGCCTAACACAAAACAGAACTTTCTTTCCACTTTTCCCTGTTTTTATCGTTGTTGCTAGACGGGAACACTGTTCTTCCTGTGCACATGTACCATAAATACAACGTTTAATCGTCAAGTTGTCGAAATGACAATGACGTGGGTATATTTTTAAATCTGCTACTCACTAAATATTTCTGGAGACACTCCATCAGAGAATCCGTAAATACAAGGGGCGTTAATGAATGATACAACACATTTTTTTCTCGGCTAGCTGCTTTTGAAAAAAGTGAGCGGAAATTGTTGTAGGACATCGTGGAATTTCTCCCTTCAGCCCCTATAGCCTCATGGAGTTTCGAGAGGTAGTGACGCGATACGTACCGTTTAAAATGATGTCTTTAACGGAGGTGTGTTCTAAGCAGAGAAGTATCACTGAATTTCTTTTGGTGGAAAAATCGAGCATGGCAGATGTTCATAGGTGCTTGCAGAATGTCTACGGAGACATGCGAGTGAACAAAAACATGACGAGTCATTGGGCGAGGCGTCTGTCATCTTCGCTACAAGGTCGCGAAAACTTATCCGATCTACCGCGTGCTGACCGGCGGTACACAGCTGTACTCTTGTTGTTCTAGATGTCAAGCGGATCACAGTGAAACACCACGCTCCAGAACTGGGCGTTTCTGATGGTACTTGTGACTCACCAGTTGTGGTACTCAAAGGTACTTGCCGGCTACGTTCCTCGACGCCTTACAGAAGGAACACCATAGGGAGCAACGAAGGACCATCTGTGCGGAATTGCTTGCGCATTACGAGGCTGACTGTGACAACATTTTGTGGTGCATCGTCACAGGCGATAAAGCATGGGTTAATCACTTCGAATCAGCAACAAAACGGCAATCCATGGTGTGGTGTCACACGACCTTTCGTCCGAGGAAAATTACAAGTGTATGGACATGTTTTTTTCTTAGTGGAGACTCTGTGTTGCTAGGATATGTACTGTACAGTGAGACGCAAAAAAACGTAGGATGATGGATGTTATGGTAATCGTCTCCTGAGACTATGAGGAGGCTGTTCTGAGTCCTTCCTCATTGTGCAACGATCAGCTCGGAAGTGTATTGTGCTGCCTTCAGAGTATGAAGAAACGATTTCAGCTTGTTCATCTCCACAACAATGCAAACGAAGTTCTCTACCACAACGCAAGGCCTCACAGAAGTCTGCCCAGAGGAGCTCGCAGAACTTCATTGCACTGTTCTTCCTCATCCATTCTGCAGCCTAGATCTCACACCTTGTAAGTGGCCTGTTCGTATGTTGGCAGTGCTATAGACTGTGTTAATATCGCTGACAGCGCTCTGCGCCCTCGGCAAGAGATTCTGTGGTTGGATGGACTGGCAGTTAGCGAGTGGGTAGAGAAGTGTGTGGACGTGTTTTTTTCTTAGTGGAGACTCTGTGTTGGTAGGACATGTATCGTTAAGTGAGACGCAAGGAAACGTAAGATGATGGATCTTGTTGATAGTATTTGAGTAGTGGAATTTTTGACAACTGTATAATTTTTAGAAAAAGTGTGTGTGAATTCTTATGGGACTTAACTGCTAAGGTCATCAGTCCCTAAGCTTACACACTACTTAACCTAAATTAACCTAAGGACAAACACACACATCCATGCCCAAGGGAGGACTCGAACCTCCGCGGGGACCAACCGCACAGTCCATGACTGCAGCGCCTTAGACCGCTCGGCTAATCCTGCGCGGCTAATTTTTAGAACTGGATGTCACATGAATTACCTAAAATTTTCTAAATACATTGTTAGCTCCTCAATAAAATCTTTCTTTTGCTAACCATATACCTCCTAGTAGTTAGAGTCTATAGTAGTTACATTCGTTTCTATGTAGCTGGGTGTAGTTGCTGCTTGCTGTAATTCGTATTATTAAGATTTTCTGTGAGGTCAGTGACTTATAAAAAAATGGGATTCATAATTGAAAACCACACAGAAAAAAGAGGTTAAGTCCATTTTATAGATTATTCAGGAGAGCAATTTTACAATTTAAAACGTTACAGTTTCATTGCTTATTGAAATAGGTTTATATAATTTATACTGTATATTCAACGAACTTTCCTTTACGATTCTTTAAAAGTGGAAAAAAAAATATTATTAAAAATAGGACCCTGTATGTCTTTTTATCTGAATGTCTATTCTTTAATTTCTTTGTATAATGCACTAATTAAATTGTAAAAGTCCGAATGTAATGTGATATTGGGATTATACTCCAGTATAACGCTTCCCTGTAACTCCCTTAACGAAGATCTATTCATCTTTGAGTCTAGTCATTATTGTGCAGGATGTTCATTACTATTCAGGTTTTAGGAACAATACTGTTTATTAATATTTTGTTTTATTTTCATTGAACTCATTTATGATCAAAATGATTAATAAGCCCATGTCTCAACTTTTGTATCTTTAAATCACCTTGTATACAACTACCAACAATTATTCAATAAATAGTTACAACACATACATTAAAAATATAGTTCATGGGACATAATTTCAGTTATCAGCATAAATCACAGTTTTTGTAACCCACAGTTTTCATTTCTCACTCTTTACTTACTACAAACAAATAACACAAAATGTGTTTGTAAATTCACTGCTGGAAACAGATATTTGTACACTACTCAGGGGCCCCTGTATCACAGAACACTTTCAGTTCTTGCAGATCACGGTACCTTTCCTTGGTGATAGGTAGCAGTCCTGAAACATTGGATATTAGCATGGTATATCAATAGGTTTGTTATAATAAAGCAGGACCAGCTATTTCACACATTGATATGATCTAGTTTCACTTAATTACTGTGACTAAAGTCTTTACCAGCCTACTTTCGCAACAGGGTGAGGGGAACAAAACCTCTCCTTCTGCAAGTTCTGGTTCCTCTTCCATTGGTCCAGCAGGAGTAGTAACAACTCATGTGATGCAAGATCTGTTGTAAGTGTCACCGTGTATGATAAGCCTTGGATGGCGACATTCTATCTTCATCTCTTTAATAATTCGCGATGGGAATGGACATTCTGGTCAGTATCTTGGTTGCAAGAAATCAGTCCAGTACGCATCATTAAGCCATCAACTTCAACAATCTGAAAATGAGTGGGTTTCGCACATGCATCTTTAATTATGCCTCTCCAGTCCTTTGGGAGCTCAGCTTTTGTTTTATGTCTGATGAGGCCCATGTCTCTGTCACTTTCCAGGTATGAATGCCCTCTTACTGGGAATGCCACACGAATTGATTCAAATCGCTTTGCATGGTGGACAAGATAATGGATGAACCTGAAAAGTTTTTGTTTTGACCACCACATGAATCACAGAATATTTCCAAATTTTCAGGATCCAGAAACGAAGTAACATAATGATGCAGGAAAGAAACTACTTCATTTGAACTTTTCTTCCCTATAGTTTCAGGATAAACGTAAAAACACTAAATTTCTGTCTGAGAGTCGATGTATGTTAAATAGGCATAGAGAAAACTGTCGCTTATAATAGACAGTGTTGGTGCTGATATTTGGACATGGAAGATTTCGTTGGAAATCCATACATATCGATTCTGTGTTTTTAAACCTTCTCCTTCTCTGTCGAGATGGTCTTTTCCGTGGATAGAATGCATCATCTTTATGGCGGTGCTGTTTATATTCAATCTTCTCTCTCTAAATATTACTTTGGACGCCTGATCTTTCCTTTCCATTTCTTCCATGAGTGAGTTGTGCCTCTAGAGCTTTGAAAGTTACAGAAAACTTATCACAAGTACTGCATGTATCACTTCGAGGGAAACCGCATGAGAGATGAAATTTTGTATTAAATATTTTAGGATATGTTTCATATGATACGGGAACAAGTAGAATGTGTCTTTCAAACACCTTGAACACATTCTTGATTGTAAGTTCTTCGGGCAAATACAGTTTCTGTGTTTTATTTATGCTGTAATGACTGGACCATCCTTTGATGACTTGATGTGAGGGCAGATGTTTTTCTCTATTTCTGTTGAAAGTTTATGAACTTGGTTTCTGTGGTCCCCATTCATCAACTGTCATCATGCCTTCATTTTTCAAGGAATTCCTAATACTTTCTAATCTTTCCTTTGAAATACCATGCAGTGATGTAAAAGCCTTTTGACAAAGAGACAATTCTGTCAAAGTATTTTCTCTCATTATTTTGACCTTATAATGAAATGTATAATCACGCAAAAGTAGCAGCTACTCATCTCTGCGTGGTCTTCGTCGTTGTACATTGTCAACAGAAATCAGTCCTGGCAAGTGACAATTTTGCTCATTCCAGTCCTTCAACAAACTGAAATTAGATATTAATGTAGACTTCTCTGCATCAGTTAGCAAATCAATACAATTCTTCTTGCAGTTACAATAGTCTCCCATTTGATGTGACATCGTTCTTAGCTTATTAGATACTCCAGATTGTCTACCATAGCTCTGTCTTTTTATAGACTTACCACTGCAGCTTCACTCTGGCTATTCCATCACCACTTGAAACACCAACCTCAGTTAGATTTTACACGAAATTCAATTCTTTCTACCACACAACAAATTGCTGAAGAGATTGTCAAGGCTTCTCTGTGTTAGCCTAAATCACGGCACGAAATTCAGTTCCACCACAGCACAAAGAAAGAAACTAATGTCAAATCTTGTCCATGTTAGCTTCAACAGTACATAAGAAAGATCAACAATGACATTGCATTTAACAATGTCAACAATTAGACTTCCATAAAAGCAGACAGCTCAGAAACCCGCACCTGCTGGACTTCACTCTTTCTGCCAGTGTACGAGGTGCATTCAAGTTCTAAGGTCTCCAATTTTTTTTCTCCAGACTGGAAAGAGATAGAAACATGCACATTGTTTTAAAATGAGGCCGTGTTCATTGTCAATACGTCCCAGAGATGGCAGCACCGTATGGCAGATGGAATTTTACTGCCAGCGGCGAGAATGAGAACTGTTTTAAATACTTAAAATGGCAACGTTTTCCTTACTTGAACAGCATGCAATCATTCGTTTTCTGAATTTGCGTGGTGTGAAACCAATTGAAATTCATTGACCGTTGAAGGAGAGATATGGTGAAGGAGTTTAGGGTTGTGTCAAAAGTGCGTTAGTGGGTGCGACAGTTTAATGAAGGCAGAACATCATGTGACAACAAACCGAAGCGACCTCGGGCTCGCACAAGCCGGTCTGATGACATGATTGAGAAAGTGGAGAGAATTGTTTTGGGGGATCGCCGAATGACTGTTGAACAGATCGCCTCCAGAGTTGGCATTTCTGTGGGTTCTGTGCACAAAATCCTGCATGACGACCTGAAAATGCGAAAAGTGTCATCCAGGTGGGTGCCACAAATGCTGACGGACAACCACATGGCTGCCCGTGTGGCATGTTGCCAAACAATGTTGACGCGCAACGACAGCATGAATGGGACTTTCTTTTCGTCGGTTGTGACAATGGATGAGACGTGGATGCCATTTTTCAATCCAGAAACAAAGCGCCAGTCAGCTCAATGGAAGCACACAGATTCACCGCCACCAAAAAAATTTCGGGTAACCGCCAGTGCTGAAAAAATGATGGTGTCCATGTTCTGGGACAGCGAGGGCGTAATCCTTACCCATTGCGTTCCAAAGGGCACTACGGTAACAGGTGCATCCTACGAAAATGTTTTGAAGAGCAAATTCCTTCCTGCACTGCAACAAAAACGTCTGAGAAGGGCTGCGCATGTGCTGTTTCACGAAGACAACGCACCCGCACATCGAGCTAACGTTACGCAACAGTTTCTTCGTGATAACAACTTTGAAGTGATTCCTCATGCTCCCTACTCACCTGACCTGGCTCCTAGTGACTTTTGGCTTTTTACAACAATTAAAGACACTCTCCATGGCCGCACATTCATCAGCCGTGCTGCTATTGCCTCAGCGATTTTCCAGTGGTCGAAACAGACTCCTAAAGAAGCCTTCGCCGCTGCCATGAAATCATGGCGTCAGCGTTGTGAAAAATGTGTACGTCTGTAGGGCGATTACGTCGAGAAGTAACGGCAGTTTCATCAATTTCGAGTGAGTAGTTAATCAGAAGAAAAATCGGAGGCCTTAGAACTTGAATGCACCTCGTATTGGACGGACTTGACCCAATTTCTTTCCCGCGTCCGGCCATCCTCATTTAGGTTTTCCGTGATTTCCCTAAATCGCTCCAGGCAAATGCCGGGATGGTTCCTTTCAAAGGGCACGGCCGACTTCCTTCCCTAATCCGATGAGACCGATGACCTCGCTGTCTGGTCTCCTTCCCCAAAACAACCAACCAACCAACCCAATTTCTTCGTGTATACCGTATTTCAATCAGGCTACAACTCTGTGACTATATCCATCACATTCATTTAAGTTCATCCAACTGAAAGTTCATCTGATGAGCTTCGTAATGACACCACTAACTCATTTTCGTGAGATTTGGACTTGACTCCTTCTTTTCGTGTAGTCTTCGACTGAAATGAGTTGAGGCAATTAACAGAGTTGGACGTAGTTTCATATTTCTTTAATTTCATATTTTTTGGACTTTTATTATTGTTAGGATTTCTTGCAATATAGGGCCATTCCTTTGTGTTAATTATTGGAAGTCATGTTGTCACTGTATAGCAGTCAGATTGCATTGGGATTGTATATTGTGGGTAATAAATGAATAGGTTAAGCTTGAGTTGTCATTGTCAGGGAAAGTTCTGCAGGTCAGTGTTTAAATGATAAAAATATGTAAAGACATAGTTTCACCTGTGCCAATTGATCTTGTATTTCCCGTATTTCTCTTTTGTGTTGCGTGTTATCTTGTTTCTGACTGTGTTTAAATTTCCTAATTTCCTCGCACTCCTCGGCGTCAGTAAAGGCTATCGGTCTTGTATCATTCACATCATCATCTATCTTCATAGATAAATTTGTTAACTGCTCCAAAAGTTCGGCTCCTTTTCCGATAATGTGCTGATTTCCTCCACGTGTTTTTCTGAGCTAAGTTTTAGAGTGTCCATTTGTGTCCTAATCGTAACTACTGTGTCCTTTAAGTTTACCTGATTTTTTACAAGTTGCGCGACCGTATCGGTAGATGTAACATAGTCAGTTTTAGCCTACAAGGTATGGTGATTTTCGTGTATAATGTTCTGCAGTCCTTTCATTACTGCTTCATGGTTCTGTAATGTGTCTTCATGTCGCGAAAATATAGGCTGAAAATGCTCACAAATTTGTGTTTTTATCTCTTCAGAAATGTTTTGGTATTTCGATTCCATTTTGTGTATCTCAGCGGTTAAATCATCACGTGTTTGTTTAATTTCGTCAGTTTTGTCCAACTTTTGAAGTTGTTGCTGTGTTTGTTTCTGATTTTGTTCCACTGCGTCTATTGTTTGAAGCTGTGGCTGTGTTCGTTTCTCAGTTTGATCAAATTTTTTAATTGACTGCAATAACAATGCTCATTTATGTTTTTCGTCAATGCGTTTGCACCGGCAATATTCGTATTTTGAAAAGCAGACAGTGTGTCTTGACTTAATTGAGAAAAGGATATCGATGCAAAACCTGAATCCACGGTATTTGCAGGATTTTGTTCTGTTATTTCACATTCCTGAGGCGAACTGTTACCGACCGATCGACAGTCAATAGTTTCCTGTACACTGATTGTTTGGATTTCTACCCCGTTATTTACTGTCTGGTGCATGTCCCTATTACAAAATTATTGCCTTGAAGATTTGTCAATTCGTCAGTATTGGTGCTATGTTAGTTACGCTCATCGTCACCGTCATTCCTCAGTTTGCTTTGCAGCCTAGTGTTACTCTTTTCACACGCCGCGATTATCACACTATCTTACACAATAAGACAAAAATAACGATTTGAAAAGCAAAAATAAGAAGAAACACTAAAATAGCACTGAAAATAATTAATATCTAATTAGTTGGAAAGGCTACTGCGAGATACTTAGTGCAAATCGACATGTATGCCACAACAACTTTGCTCGTGACAATACAGTACAATAACAAGAAACTACAACTACAAAGGAATTTCCATAAATACAATTACGCGCTACCAGTGAACAATAACCAATCATGCACTAATTATTCAAACTACAAGGAAATTAGAAGATTCCAGTGAAGTATCCTCGGCTAAGGGTCGAAGGTAAAACTATGTCTTTAGTTATTTTTATCATTTAAGCACTGACCTACAGATTTTCCCTGCAAAGACAACTTAAACTTAACCTATTCATTTATGACCCGCAGTATACAAGCCCAATGCAATCTGACTGCTATACAATTACAACATTACTTCCAATAATTAACACAAAAAAATGGCCCTGAATTGCAAGAAATCCTAACAATAATGAAAGTCCAAAAATATGAATTTAAAGCAATATGAAACTATGTCCAACTCTGTTAATTGCCTAAACTCATTTCAATTGCGAACCCCATTTCTTTTTATAAGATATTTACCTCACAGAAAATCTTTATAACTCGAGCTACAGCAATTACAGCAAGCAGCAACTACACCCAGCTAAATAATAAAGATTCTAACAATTATAGACTCTAGCTGCTAGGAGGCATATGGTTAGCAAAAGAAAGATTTTGTTGAAGAGAAAACAATGCTTTTAGAATATTTTACGTTATTCATGTGAATCCACTTCTCAAAATTATACAGTTGTCAACAATTCCACTACACAAATACTATCAACAACACCCATCATCCTACGTCACTTGCGTCGCACTTTAAAATGCATGTCCTACCACTAAGAAAAAATTATGTCCATACATTTCTCCACCCAATCGCGAACTGCTAGTCCGTCCAACCACAGAATCTCTTGCCGAGGGCGCAGAGCGCTGTCCGCGATAATAACACAGTCTGTAGAACTGCCAACATACAAACAGGCTACTTACAACCTTTCGACTTCCATCAGTTAGGTCGAATGAAGGATGCACTGTGCGGGAAGCGGTAGGCGGGTGATTGAGAGGTTATTGATTCAGCAAGACACTGGCTCCGACGTCGAGCAATAGAGTGGTATCATGCGTGCATACAGGCTCTCCCTATAAAGTGGCGTGAGGCTGCCGCACTGAACAGAGATTATGTTGAAAAACTGGCTTTTGTAGCCAACAGAATTGGAAATAATATAGTGTATTCATTGCAGAGTATGGTGTATTGACTGTCACTTTTTTCCCATTACAAGGAAGGTAGCCAATCGTTGCAGCAACGACTTTTCTAAGGATTTCTCAAGAATTATGCAACTGCTGCTTCAAGAAATGGAGATTTTTTTTAGTCTGCGTTGAGAAAGGACGTTGTAACCTTCCCGCGAAAATAAATGACAATGATAATGAGCTAAAAGTGTAATCTCCCTACAAAATTTTAAAGACAATAATTGAATAACAATGCAAATAGTGTCAAATGTTAGCTTCCCACAGTAATAAAATTCAATGATAATAAAAAGTGCAAAAATATTAAGTCCCCACAAAATAAACGTTAAGATGAACCTGATAAATTTTATAAGGCCAGCTGCACTGACCTTCGGCCCTGTGTAATAATTAAACCTGAACACAAAAAACCAAAATTCTTACCTCAGTAAACTGCATCTATATCTGCTCTTATTTTTACTGCATCTACATCTGCTCTTATTTTTCGGCACAGCTCCGTGCAATGCTGGCCCGTATTTAATTTTGATTTTTGGAAGGAATGCATAGGAAATATTATTTAACTTGAAATGAATCTTTTTCTTTAAAAAGGTTACTTTGTAGAAAAATTATTATTGGGGCAATTATTGAACAAATTAATTACAATTAACATATGTTATTAGCTGAGCGCAATGCTGCTTCATTACCTTCGTTAACAATATACCTCGTCCAGAACCGTGACCAGAGACCCATGTCGACGCCCGCCGACTCCTCACACACAACTACTGACTGAGTCCAACTCACAACTGCAACTGAACACTCGCACGGTCAAGCGCAGACTAGCAACGATAAATAACTCTCTGGTCAGAGATTCTGTCATGCCTCGCCATCGCTGGTACTGTTTCGTAACCCTCCACTGGGGGGGGGGGGGCAAAAATTTGGCAGCGATGGTGAGTCGTTTGGACTTGCCATGAGCAACAAATTTTTTCTTAACTAATTAACTTTACAAACAGACAATATACAGATATAGAACATGAAGTAAATATGGTGCACATGCACCGAGTACAAAACATATTAGGCAATAACAAAATGTGAGTACAAAACATATTAACAAATGACATAAGTGCAATGCACTGAAAAATTCTTCAAAGTTTGCACAACAAATAGACATAATGAGTACTAACCTAATTGACAAATGACATAAGTGCACATGTACTGTAGTTCAGAACATATCAGCAAGTGAAAAAATGTACATACAATGAGTAGAAATCATGTTAGAAAAATGACAAAAGTGCACACGCACTATAAGTCAGAGTATATCAGCAAATCAAAAAAAAAAAAACTATTGGTCATGAATATAAATCATATTAACAAAAAATGATTTTCACTATATTACAAGAATTAGGATAGGAAAGGGAAGGATTGCATCATGGTTGTAGCACTTTAGGTTGCACACAGCTGCACTGAAAGTCCATATCTTTCTACTGTAGCACAACACCAAGTGGAACAATCTGAAGTTCTTTTCCCAGAAGTATTTATCAGCGTAGCCAAGACACTGAAATGTCGTAGTAATCTTCCATGTTATCATTTTAGCGGTACATTAGGTACACCAAACAGTAGGACCATAATAACATCTCCATCGCTCAAGGTGGTGGACAGCATGTCGTGTCAACACCACGTTCTTGTAAGGTACACCAACGTAGAATTAGTGCAAAAACCAAATATAGTGCTCCATGATCAAGAGGATATGCAGGATAAACGGATATTGCAGTAATTCAGGGTAGTTAGGCCAGAAGGTGAAGGACATTAAGTCACATACTAGTCTTCACTGAGAATTACATTAGTAGTTTGCGGCATTCATTGCCCAGTTATTGAACATTTCTGTACCATGTATGTAATATTACAGAATAATGTTCATAAATTGGCGTTTTACACAAAAAATTGGCACTCATTGTCTAATTATAAATCACCAGAAGTCAAAATATTCATATGGTGTTTTATAGAGAACATTGGCACTCATTTCCTAATTACAAGTCATCAGAAGTCATTATATTCATGCGGAGTTTTACAGAGAACACTGGCACTCATTTCCTAATTACAAATCATCAGAAGTCATAATATTCACACGGTGTTTTACAGAGAACATTGGTACTCATTTCCTAATTACAAATCATCAGAAGTCATTATATTCATGTGGTGCTTTACAGAGAGCACTGGTACTCATTTCCTAATTACAAATCATCAGAAGACATTATATAATAATATTCATATAATGATTTACAGAGAACATAAGCACTCATTTCCTAATTTCAAAGTATTATTATATATTTTTATTATTATTTAGTATGCATTGTATGCATTGTATGTTGTCAATAAAGGAACAATCCAAAAATTTGAGTGAAAAGTATGACCTACAGTACAAAATGATAAATGCGTCTGTAATTTAACATCTACTCCTTTACTCGATACTGCTCCTTTTACTTTCGTTTTGCCTAATGGTAATGTAGGATAGGTATTCTCTTTGTTACACTCGTTGAAAGTTTCTTCATTTATAACTGACATAGGTGATCCAGATTCGATTACTGCTGAAAATTTCGATGAACCAATTTTAATTTCGATGACAGGATGTGAAATGGTTTTCTGAACAACTGGTCTTTCCTGCAAAAGAGTGTCTCCGATATCGTCAAAAGTAATAGCATTTTCGTGAACAACATTCTGCGTGTCTGAAGTAGTGCTTGTGTTACTGGAAGATGCGACCTGTACAAAATCTAGTCAGATTCTATCTGACGTGTTATTATTTTCAGGACTATTCTGTGGCATTTCTACTATTTGTACGGTTCTGTTATTCCTTCCTGACGTATTACGTTCGGGATGATATCTACTATCTGGTTCATTCATGAGAATATGTTCCTGTCGATGATTTTGCTGCTCGTAAGACCGACTGTTATTATACGTACGCTGATAATTGTGCTCATTGTTTTTATGTCCGTTGTGATAGTCATTCCTATACGGTGCATTGCGATAGGAATTGAAATATTGAGTTTTCTGTACATAGTTATTTCCTTGCTGGCGTGCGCTACTATTTGTTGTAGCTGGGACTCTACGTGCACGCGGCGAAACATTAAAGCCTGGTTGACCTTGTGCATTACATTGTTGGTTAGGTATGTTAACCGGCTGACTTTCATACTGTTGTGGTGAAAACGTCTATTGTTACCAAAATGTGGTTCCTGTTCCTGACAATTTTGACGATATTGATAATTAAAATTGTGCCTGTTATTAAAGTTCTGGTGGCTGTCGTTCCTAAAGCGTCTATTAGCTTTGCTATTGGAATTGCGTGCCTGATCGTAATTACTGTGAGTTTGTTGGCTTTGGTTATTATACGAAAAGTTTTTGTTTATAAAGGAATAATCCGATTGCTGTACTTCCAAAAGCTGTAACAGATCTCTGAATGCTGAAATGTTTTCCTTCTGCTGACCCATTAAAAGTGACACTCTTAATGATCATGGCAACTTAGAAATACATAATTGAATGAGTGCAGATTCACTATGTGGTTCACTTAGGTACTGGTTTTGTTGGACCATACGCTCAAAAAATTGTGTGACACTGGGAAAACTTGAGTTCTCATAATTTGGTAAACTAATTAGTTGATCTTTAATTCCGCGTTGTGTCGTCTTCGACCAATACGCTGATAGAAAAGCATTCTGAAACTCTTCTACCGAATGGCATTGTCTCGCGATCGGTCTCATACGAGTTGCTTGATCGCCTTCCAAAAAACTACAAATAAATTCATGTTTGTGTGTTACAGGCCAAGTCGGTGGTAAAGCAAAGCTGAATTGTTGTATCCAATCCAGGGGGTGAATCTGTGTTCTGTCATTTTTAAATACTTTAAATTTTCTCACTGATAGAAAATGTTTGTAATCAAAATTATCGTCTCTGTATGTCGGAACCGGTTCAGGATTGAATGAAAATCTATTTGTCTGGGACTGTTCAGAATCTAACTCACGTACTCTTTGTAGATTACCTAAATTATACTGGCTGTGTGAGTGCGAGAAATGTTCGGAATTCGCCGTATGCTGTGACGTGTTATTAACTGAAATATTTTTTATCTCTGTTACCTCTTGTTGTAAACTTGACAATTTTCTATGTAATGCATTATTAGACGAATCTATCTCACTGATTGTCTGCTGTAGATTTTGGAATTCAGGTGTTTGGTTAAACGAAATCAGTGCAGTATCGTCTGATTTGTTGTCATTATTACTTTCGATAACATCAATATGACTGGCCAATTCATCATATTTTTCAGTCAGTATTTTTACCTGATCATCGGTTTTAGTGTCAGAGGCATTAATCTGTTTTTGCATTTTACGTGTGGTTTCGTTCAGTTTTTTAACGTCAGCTTTGATGTCATCGGAATCCTGTTTTAGTTCTAATTGTTCGAGTCTGTCGGTCACTGTTTGAATATCTACTGTGTGTGTATCTGTTTTGATTTAAGATCAGAAATTTCATCACGTAATTCGGTGTTCAACTGTTCGATGGTATTAATTTTGTCCGATACTGTAGCAATATTGTTGTCTACGTATGTTTTTGCCTTCGCAAACATTTTACGTTTATCTTCTTGTCTCTGTGCAGTGATTGTTTCGATGACTTGTCGTTTTACTTTATTTTGATCCTGTATAAATTTGCGGAAACGCGTATCACTGTTTTGTAGGTGAAGATTAAAACGTTCGTCAATTTGAGTGTTCTGTTGGTCGAATTTCGCGTCTATCTTTGCATCCATTGTGCGCGAAAGTTCTGCTGTTATTAGTTTAAACTCGTCGCGTAATTGTGTAGCTTTTTCAGAGCATTGTTTACCGACTGTACCAGTTTCGTCTCTAAGTGTTTCTGTTGTGGCTGTTTGCATATCCCTTAATTCCTGAGCAACAGATCTAATTTCTTCGCTACTTTTCCTAGCACAAGCCTCAATTTCCTCGCGTAATTGTTCCTTAGTATCATGGCATTGTGCGGCAACGGCTCTAATCTGTTCACTAAACTGCCTATAATTGTTGTCTAATTTTTCATTGAGCTGTTGTTTGAGATCTTCGTTATTTTCATTAAGCTGTTGTTTGAGATCTTCTTTAAGTTGTTTGGAATTGTTATCTAATTTTTCATTAAGCTGTTTTTTGAGATCTTCTTTAAGGTCGTCTTGTTTTTTACCCTGTTGTAACAATATTGCCATAATTTGTCCCAAGGTAACATTATCTACTCTATTCTCTGTACTGTTTGATGGTGTATCTGCAATTGTCGCGTTTTGTGTGACCAATTGGTCATTCTGTAATTTACAAAAAGGTTTGCCAGTCGGATGTACACTGTCAGTCACTATTTCGGAATTAAATAAATCTGTCCTACTTTGTGTATCCTGTTCATTTTCATTAGAAAAATTCGTCTGTTCGTTACGTGAATTTTGCAAACCGGTTGTGTTAAGCTGGGCAGCGCTCAATGCAACAGAACGCCCAGCGTCATCAATTGTCGTCGAATTAACAGACGACGCAATTGAATTTATCTGTTCATCAATAAGATCAAAATCATTATTAGTGGTCGGTACACACCGATTGTCACTAAATGGAGGATTGTCATCATTACATTGCGTGTCACAATTACTATCGGTCAAGTTGTTTAATTCGGTTATTTCACTCATTAACCTCGCGATGCACTATTAATAGTCTCTCGCGGCATTTTTACACTAGTCACAATTATTCACAAATAAGACAAAGACAATGCAAAATCCAACAAATACAAATACAACAAAGAGCAACGAATTGCCGATGATCTAAGGAAAGAAAGTCACAAAATTAGTAAAAGCGTTGCGCCAAATGCTAATTATATTTTAGTAAATAAGAGCAGATATATGACTACTTTTCGAAAGATTCTCAAAGAAATACGATCCTGGTCCGGATGTCGCCAAGTGTAACCTCCCCGCGAAAATAAATGACAATGATAATGAGCTAAAAGTGTAATCTCCCCACAAAATTTTAAAGACAGTAATTGAATAATAATGCAAATAGTGCCAAATGTTAGCTTCCCACAGTAATAAAATTCAATGATAATAAAATGTGCAAAAATATTAAGTCCCCACAAAATAAACGTTAAGATGAACCTGATAAATTTTATAAGGCCAGCTGCGCTGACCTTCGGCCCTGTGTAATAATTAAACCTGAACACAAAAAACCAAAATTCTTACCTCAGTAAACTGCATCTATATCTGCTCTTATTTTTACTGCATCTACATCTGCTCTTATTTTTCGGCACAGCTCCGTGCAATGCTGGCCCGTATTTAATTTTGATTCTTGGAGGGAATGCATAGGAAATATTATTTAACTTCAAATGAATCTTTTTCTTTAAAAAGGTTACTTTGTAGAAAAATTATTATTGGGGCAATTCTTGAACAAATTAATTACAATTAACATATGTTATTATCTGAGCGCAATGCTGCTTCATTACCTTCGTTAACAATATACCTCGTCCAGAACCGTGACCAGAGACCCATGTCGACGCCCGCCGACTCCTCACACACAACCACTGACTGAGTCCAACTCACAACTGCAACTGAACACTCGCGCGGTCAAGCGCTCTCTAGCAACGATAAATAACTCTCAGGTCAGAGATTCTGTCATGCCTCGCCATCGCTGGTACCGTTTCAACGTGTAAAGTACGTCTGTTGAATAAAGCGTAATAAATAAATCTATTGTCGCCCTCCTCCTGTCGAGAAATTATTTTGCAGCTCTTCATACACTGAAGAGCCAAAGAAACCGGTACACCTAACTAATACCGTGTAGGGACCCCGTGAGCACGCAGAAGTGAGGCAACACGTCGTGACATGGACTCAACTAATGTCTCAAACAGTGCTGGAGGGAAATGACACCATGAATCCTGAATGGCTGTCTAAAAATCCGTAAGAGTACGAGATGGTGGAGATCTCCTCTGAACAGCACTTTGCAAGGCATCCCACACATGCTCATTAATGTTAATGTCTGGGCAGTTTGGTGACCAGCGTAAATGTTTATGCTGGAGCGTCGCACTGTCCTGCTGGAATTGCCCAAGTTTGACAGAATGCACAATGGACGTGAATGGATGCAGAAAATCAAACAAGATGCTTACGTACGTGTCACCTGTAACAGTCATATCTAGATGTAATAGGGGTCCCGTATCACTCCAAGTGCACACACCACACACCTTTACAGAGCCTCCACCAGCTTGAACAATCCCTTGCTGACATGCACGGTCCATGGATTCACGAATTTGTCTCCATACCGTACACGTTCATCGGTTCGATACAATTTGAAACGAGACTCGTTCGACCAGGCAACATGTTTCCATTCATCAACAGTCCAACGTCGGTGTTGACGGGCCTAGGCGAGGCTACAACTTTGTGTCGTGCAGTCATCAACAGTAATTAGGATCCGAAAGCCTAGATTGATGATGGTTCGTTGAATGGTTCCCAGGCTGACACTTGTTGATGGCCCAGAATTGAAATCTGTGGTAATTTGCGGAAGGGTTGCACTTCTGTACGGATGAACGTTTCTCTTCAGTCGTCGTTGGTCTCGTTCTTGCAGTATCTTTTTCCGGCCGCAGCGATGTCCTAGATTTGATACTTTGACGAATTCCTGATATTCCCGCTACACTCGTGAAATGGTAGAATGGGAAAATATCCACTTCATCACTACCGCAGAGATGCTGTGTCCCATCGCTCATACACCGACTATAACACCACGTTCAGCCTGTGGGCTGTGTTTGTGTCACATAACTACAATGTACAACAAATGTCATGCCACTCCAAATATAACACGGGGTAGCAACAAGGCGTCTAACAGTTCGTAAAGTATTTTATTAGCATCTGGCTCAGGTATAAAGAGAAACTTATGCCGTGATAATGTGTTACGGAATTACTTGCTACATGAAATTTGAAAAGTTCTTTATTTTATTGAATCCTGTGATTCTGTGGTGAGTCAACTGCGGAAATAGCACTATTCTCAGGTTTATTCTTCGTTAAGGTTCTTTATGTAGCCTTGAGTAATGCGTACGTAAAGTATGCTCTCCTGTAAAAAAGGGTATTTTGATTTTGCCCACTCCTTCCCTTAATTTTCAATGCAATCTGTTGCTTGAGAAAGTTTTTTCGCCTGAAAAAGAACTGTGCACCTCTGAGGTAAAGTGCTACGGATGGCCCAAAAACGGGCGCCATTAGCGGACGGTTAATCCACGTAGACTATCAGGAACGCTACTTTATAACATGATTATTTTTACCTAGGTCAGTGGGGGGACACAACCGCGTGTGAGGAATGGTTAGATGTAGCCACTCCACACCAGTCTAGCCTGTGCAGTCCTCATAATCTCTGCTTGGTGTTCCTCTAGAACTCCCCCCCCCCCTCCGCCTTCAGCGTCCCCCCCCTGCCCCCCCCCCCACACACACACATCACTAAACGGCTGATCCCTTAATGCCTCAGGATGTGTCCTCTTAACCGATCCCTTCTTTCAGTCAAGCTGTACCTTAAATTTCCCTTCTCCTCAACTCTATTTTATATCTATTTATTAATTATCCAATCCACTCATACTATCTTCAGCGGTTTTCTGTGGTACCATATTTCAAAACTTTCTATTCCATCCATGCCTGCATTATTTATAGGCCACGTTTATCTTCCATACGAGCAAGGTTATACACTATAAATATTATCTGAAAAGACTTCTTGCAGTATATCCGATGTTAACAAATTTCTTTTTTTTTCAGAAAGCTTCTCCTTCCGTTGCACGTCTGCATTTTGCTTTCTCTCTTCTTCGACCATAGTTCTACCCAAATGGCATAACTCGTCTTCTACTTTTACTATGTCATTCCTTAATCCAATCACTTTAACATGTTTTTATTTTAACTCGCATACGTTACATTAGTCGAATTAAAGCGGGTGATGCTGAGGGAATTATATTAGGAAACAAGACGCTTAAAGTAGTAAATGAGTGTTGCTATTTGGGGGGCAAACTAACTGATGGTGGTCGAAGTAGAGAGGATATAAAATGTAGACTGGCAAAGGCAAGGAAAGCGTTTCTGAAGAAGAGAAATTTGTTAACATCGAGTATAGATTTAAGTGTCAGGAAGTCGTTTCTGAAAGTATTTGTATGGAGTGTAGCCATGTATGGAAGTGAACGTGGACGATAAATAGTTTAGACAAGAAGAGAATAGAAGCTTTCGAAATGTGGTGCTATAGAAGAATGCTGAAGATTAGATGGGTAGATCACATAACTAATGCGGAGGTACTGAACAGAATTGGGGAGAAGAGAAATTTGTGGCACAACTTGACTAGAAGAAGGGATCGGTTGGTAGGACATATTCTGAGGCATCAAGGAATCACCAATTGAGTACTGGAGGGCAGCGTGGAGGGTAAAAATCGTGGAGGGAGACCAAGAGACGAATGAAACAGATTCAGAAGGATGTTGGCTGCAGTAGGTACTGGGAGATGAAGAACCTTGCACAGGATAGAGTAGCATCGAGAGCTGCATCAAAAAAGTCCCTGAACTGAAGACCACAACAACAACAACTTTCCATTACTATTAGTTTACTCATCTTGAATAGTAAGTGGCGATCTGTAACAATAACTTGAGGGAAGGTAGACGTCTTAGCCAACATCGCTTATAAACTACTTTCATTGTCGACTACCGGTTTCGGTAAGTATCGTTACCATCTTCAGATCTGTGAATGCATTCATAAAATATGAAAATATACAGAGATAAAATTAAGTATACAATAGCAAAACTGTTTTACAACATACCTCGATAAAAGGATGTTCCACTTTTGTATACCAGCTGCGCAAGTACTCTTTCTGAAATACTTCCAGGTATGTGAGGGACGAGATGAATGACGCATCGGCAAGTCAAGGCTAAAAACATAATGTACAGCGCAATTCTCCAAATTCTTGTGTCCCGTTACTGTGTACTTCATTGCAGCCATGACGCCGCTAGATTGACAGGTGGTGTCCGGTACTGGCCGGAAAGTTGACATTTGGCACCGACAAGAGTGACTTGCGTATTAATGTACTTCTTACTTAAAATATTTATGTATTTTAATTACACCATATTCGTATTAAGTTTCGATAAAAGTGTGTTATACACTTCTTTTAAACGTTACAGTAAAATAGTTGTGCAAACAGAAGTTAAAGATTACACGTATTATGTTCGCTTATGTAAGTGCTCCTATGTAGAAGCTCCTTTGTGGTGCAACTTCCACAAACTGATTTACAATAAAGTGCTGTATGACAATATTTTATAATTTATAAAAATCTGCAAGCGTAATTGTAAAGTTATTAAAATTATAGTAATATACAGAAGTAAAGTTACAACGACTGCTTCCGTTTCGTCAGTTGGATAGCAGTCTACGCTGCGGATGACAACCTAAGTTATCACCACGCATGCAAATAATAAAATAATTACAGTGTTACTGACTAACACAATTCACGTAGTAACAACAATCAGACGATATGACCGCCCATGTCAGTGTCACGATCTGTGGCTACATTGTGTTACAGAGGTCTACTACTCAAATAATATAAACTAACCACGATTATGTTGATGGATAGGCTGAAGTCAATGAGTTAACATGTTAAACACATATGAAAAACATAAAAATCTCTAGATAGTGAGCTAATTAAATTCACACATCAGACGTGTGACACCCCCCAAAATGCTCGTTTACTATGCTAGATTAAGAGAATCTTCCCGTTACCTGTATTTATCTTTATTGTGTGCAGTTGCTATCATCATTTATTGGTACAGGAGAAAACGCAATGTCCATAAAATGTTAATGTGCAATGATGTGTCGGCAGATGTCTACGTGTGTAAGGGGACCACCGCACCTTATTAGGACACGCTGTGTTCATAACCCGACAAATGACCTGAAATTAGTAGTAGAGGAAAAATTTACTATTGATTTACTTTTAAATGAAATTCATCTCCTAACTTCTTTTCAAGATGCTACCCATTCCGCTCAACATCTTCCAAGCCCACTGTCGTGTTTTGAGAGAATCACAGTGTCGCTGGCAAACCTACAAGTATTTGTTACTCCTCCCTGAGGTTGAAACACCCTTTCCGTATTTCACCACGGTTTCTTTTAGTGTTTGCTCAGGTTACCACAGACTGAAGAACGTAGGGGATATGTTACAAGCCTGTCTCACTCACATGCCGACTACTGCTTTCTTTTCAGTCTCGTAACAGGTCCTGTGAAAGCGAGAGAAGGCATCTGAACTAGTAGACTTCGTAGTGGATAGATTGACGGGACACATGTTGTGGCATCAAGGACTCGTCAATTTGCTAATGGAAGCAAGAGAGGCGCCTAAAAATTCTAAAGAAAAAGAAGGGCTTGACCAGAGTAAGCAGGTTGAGATGGATGTAGGTTGCAGTAGGTGTTCAGAGATGAAGAGGCTTGCACAGGTCTATGCGAGCGTGTGGAGCTGCACCCAGCGAGTCGGGGGCCTAAAGACCACAACAACCCAGCTATCTTCCCTTAATCGATGGAAATCAGCATGTGCTGTACTTATTTCGGATAAGAAAATGAGGAGATACGGGCATTAGGTAGTCGCCTGGGGGAATGAAAGGCTCTTATACGAAATCACTACCCTAAAGGCGGCCCACAAACATAGGTGCAGCCGGTCAGCCGGTTGCTGGTGCGGCCAGTGTTCGTTAGCCGCAGAGTGCAAGGAACGGTGCCACTGAAATGCCAGCAGCGGCCGCGATCAAGATGAAGTAGATTACACAGTGGACGCCCGTACTTCATAATGGCGCCGGCGCCAGCGCCAGCGAAAGGTCTCCCGTACACCAATTTATTTGTGCGCGCCTTCCGGAGAACAGCAGTTTCGTAAACCCCGATATTTCGGAGTGATATTCAACCGTTATTCTGCGGTGCTTCGAATTAGTGGAACACAAATTGCTTGACATTAACACTTATGGTCAGAAGGCACTCCCGTTGCTTATTTCACTTCGACAGTGACCCCCATCCGTCTTGCTGACCCGAACCACAGGCGCTGGAGGAACTCGAGTCCAAGTTGCGACAGCTGATAGTTATCTCACCAGTAGCCATTGTGTGGCTAATACAGCTGAAGCGAGCAAGCCTGCACTCTGACGAAGACAGGAAGCAGGGGAAATTAACTGCTTCTCAGCTTGTGCTACTTTATGGACGTGTCAGGTGCGGCAACTGCACGCTCATGTTGATTTCAGCTAATTGGTTGCGAACGTAACGTGCACGATTATGGCGCTCAGCCAAAAACACTGCTGGCACGAAATGTAGTGAGCGCACTGGGGGACAGGGCAAATTATCGTCATTTAGGCAGAGGAGAGTAGAGTTATGTTAGTTTATAGCACTATTTAACGTTGTTGGTATTTGACTTCTTGCTGGGCCGCTCCCACCAGCCACACACCAATGGCAATCGAGCGTTGTCGACTACCTCTGTGTTGACACGTCCGTTGCACAAGACTCTGTGCCTGCCGGTTCTTGTGTCATTTCTGCAGGAAATTCAGTTTCTCTTGTCTTACAATGTTTGATGAAAGTAGTCGACAGATGGGCATAGGGGAGACACTTTAGAGACGTCAACACTCCACGAAATTTTCTGACCTTCTAGGTGATTTTAAGGGCTCCATACATCTACCGCTAAAAATTGAACGCTTATAGGACCATTTCGTTGTCCGTTTGTCAGTCTATCTGACCGCTGTTAAAAACCGTTCTCTCAGAAATTTATTGACGTATCAAGATGAAATTTTTGCTACACCCTAATGTCAGGCAGTAGTAGCCGACCGAGATAGACGCAGCAACAGGGAAGTAACCGCTTTTGTGTCATTTAGGAGTTCCTAACCAGGAGCGAATTTCATTGTATCATCTGTGTGCTTTAATAGTTTAGTTTCTTGAGTGTCTGTGTGTAAATTTAACAAATAATAGCCACAGTTGTCGCCTTTTTGTTTGCTTCGGAAAGTAAACAGATTTTGTGACATACTACAAGTTCATAATCAGGGGCAAATTATTAAAAAAGGTGGTTCGATAAACCCTCTGCCAGGCACTTGAATGTGATTCGCAGAGTATCCATGTACATATAGATGTCTACGGTCCATTGGTGGCGTAAAAAATGGAAGCTTCTAAGTCAGTGCAATGAAAATATTCGACTATTTATGTCACATATTTTCATACCTGTAGAGTACCTCCAATTGATCTAGAACCATAAAATTTGGCAAGAAGCAATGTTTCACAATAAAATCACTAGAAAAAAATCCCAAAATTGTTAATTTGTAATTATATCACATGAACATTTTTATTTGTTTTCCGACTGTCTGTCTGTCCATCCGTTTTTTAAGTCCCCTTTTCCTCAGGAACACATAGAGATATCGATTTGAAATTATTGCCACATACTAAGATCCGTTTGTGGTGTAAAAAATTGAAGCTTGTAAGGTAATGATATCGAAAGATTCAGCGATTTATATGACATATTTTAATACTCGCAAACTCACTAAGAAAATCCTGTAAGGTACTTCCCGTTGACCTAGAGTTATGAAATTTGGGAAGGAGTAGGATTTCACAGCATAAGAAAATGTCCAAAAATTGTTACTTTGTAATTAAGTTGCACGAAAGAAAATTTTTGTCATTTGTTATCTTAATGTCTATCTGACCGTCCGTCTGTTAAGATACCTTTTCCTCGGGAACGAGTAGAGGTATCAAGCAGAAATTTATTTGATGTAATAGGACGTAATATTCCTTGGCGGTGTAATAAATGTAGCCTTCTAAGTCAATGCAGTCAAAAGTTTCGGCTATTTATTTCACATATTTTGATACTCGCAAACTCACTCATCAAAACTTTTACTTTCCTATTGACCTGGAGTCATGAAATTTGGCAATACGCAAGGTGTAACACTAACATTAAAGGAAAAAATATCCGAAAAGTGTTCATTCTTCATCATACCACACGAAAAGAAAAAAGATTTCTTATATCACTTTATGGCTGTCCATGTTATTGGATGGACGAGGGACTTCAACAGATGAGAAAAAGCAGGACTACAGTTGTATGTTGAGAATGTTTTATTCTGTCACACAACTAGTTTCAGCTGAAGTTACCACCACCCTCAGGCCCTACCACTGTCCAAAATGTATTTGATTTTCTTGGCGCATTTACTGTGGGATCCATGTTGTTAGCTTTCATCAGGAGTCTATACTCGACGCCGTGTTGTCCCCTGATGAAAGCTAGCCCACGTGTCCTAATAACAAGTATCCCACAGTAAATGCACCAAGGAAATCAAACACTCTTTTGGCAGTTGTGGGGCCTGACGATGGCGGAAACGTCCCGCCGAAACTAATCGCGTGATGGAATAAAGACAATGGCCAGATACAGCTGCGGTGGAATATTTTCTCAAATATTTCTTTTGTTATTTGTAGTCCGACTGTCTGTCTATCCGTCCGTCTATTAAGATGTCTTTTTCTCGGGAACAGGTAGACGTATCAAGTCGAAATTTATGTGACATATTATGGTCTCTTGGTGGTATGACGAAATTAAGTTTCTGAGGGAATGCAGTGAAAAGATACGGCTATATATGCAACATATTTCGATACTCGCAAGCTCATTCATTAAAACTTACAGGATATTTCCATTGATATGGAATCGCGAAATTCGGTAGGAAGCAAAAGGAAAGTCAGAAAATTGTGTATTTGTAGTTATATCACACAAAACAATATTTCTTTTGTCATTTGTTATCCGACTTTAAACTTAAAAGTAAAACATTCTCCAAAGTCTAGGTATTTCCGGGACCGACATCTTGGCAGCATCAATATTGACAACAGGCAAAAGTCGTGAAGGTTGTCGAACTGTCTATATACTGTAACCTCCCCACAAAATTTTAAAAGGAAATATTTAATAGAAAAGGAGCCAAGAAGCAATATCGTCCCCACAGAAATATTTAAATACAAAATATAATAATAAATGGGACCCAAGAAGAACCTCCCTGCAATCAAATGTACTGACAAAGGCAACAAAAATGTGAAATTCGCAATCTGACTCTGGTGTAAGCTCTTCACAAAAAAATTAAAGTCAATTCAGTGACAACAAAATCTCACCGATAATGTTAATTCAATTACACCGAAATATCGGTCTTTGGCCCTGTGCAAAAATCAGAATTAAATTCTTACCTCATTGTAACAGCTAGTCAAATTTCTGCTCTTATTCTTGCGCACGGCTCGGAGGAACTGCATTGCAAATAATAATATTCCTTTTTTTTATTATTTAACTGAAAACTGAAACTTTTCTTTAAGGGAAGTGGAACGAAATAGTTACTTCAATTAAATAAAAATTTTATGTAAAATTGCTTTTGAAATCAAAATTATTATTGGGGGCACTTGTTGAAAATTAATTACAATAAATAAACTTTACATTATCCGATGATTATCTTAATTAACAGTATACCTCATTCAGCATCTTGACCAGTGTTGCCGACAGACTACATCACACAACCGCACTGGGCTGCTACTACTGACCGACTGCTCTGCATGACGACTACTCACGTACCGCTCGCAACTGTACTGTACGACTACTACTAACAGACTGCTCGCAACACTCGCGCGGTCAAGCGCAGACTAACCACGATAATAGGCTCTCTGGTCAAAGATTTTAACGTGCCTCACCATCGCTGCTACGTTACATACGTGTTTCATAACCCTCCACTGGGGGGGCAAAAATTTGGCAGCGATGGTGAGTCATTTGGACTTGCCATCGCAAGACATTTTTACAATTCAAAGTTAGTACATAAATTAAATGTGGTGCACACGCACCGAGTACAAAATATATAAGACAAAGACAAAATGTGAGTACAAAACATAGTAGCAAATCAGAAAACTGTATATACAAATTATTTGACAGATAACAGAGTGCACACGCACTGAAAAAATTCTTTAGCATAAACGGAATGGCAAAAAAAAAAAAAAAAAAAAAAAAAAAATCATTCACACCGAAGTATTGAACATACAGAATGAGTACAAATCATATTGAAAAATGAGAAAAGTGCACAGGCACTGAAGTTCAGTAGAAAACATATTAACACCTAACATAAGTGCACATGCACTGTAGTTCAGAACATATCCTCAAAATAAAAAAAATGTATATACAATATAAAAGACAAGAGTGCACATATACTGTACTTCAGAACAAATCGAAAAAATGTCTTTGGCATTTTCGCAATAAATAAACATAATAGCAAAAAATCATGTCGACCAGTGACATAAGTGTACTCGCACTGGAGTTCAGCGAATTGAAAAAAAAAAAATGTATAGCCATGAACATAAATGATGTTAGCAAAAATGATTTTCACTATGTGACAAGAATTAGGATAGGAAAGGGAAGGATTGCATCATGGTTGTAGCACTTTAGATTGCACACAGCTGTTCTGAAAGTCCATATCTTTCCACAGAAGTACAACACCAAGTGACACAGTTTGAAGTTCTTTTCCCATCAGAATTTATCAGTGTAGCCAAGACACTGAACTGTCGTAGTAATGTTCCATGTTCTCATTTTGGCAGTACACTAGGTACACCAAACAGTGGGACCATAATAACGTCTTCATCGCTCATGGTGGTGGACAGCATGTCGTGTCAACACCACGCTCTTACAAGGCACACCAACGTAGAATTAGTGCAAAACCAAATATAGTGCTCCATGATCACTAGGATAAACAGGACAAATGGACATTGCAGTAATTCAGGGTAGTTAGCTCATGGGGTGAAGGACATTAAGTCACATAATATTGACAATTACAGTCTTCATTAGTAGTTTGCGGCATTCATAGCCCAGTTATTGAACATTTCTGTACCAAGTATGTAGTATTACAGAAAAATGTTCATTAATTGTTTTACATAGAATCAGTAGCCTTCTTTTCCTAGTTACAAAGCATTATTAAATAATCGCATTCTTTTCCAGTTACAAAGTATAGCATAGTTAATTAATCATTTGTCATTTCAATATAGTATAAATCATTAGCCTTTTCCTAATTACAAAGCATTATTAAACAGTCACATTCCTTTCCAGTTACAAAGTATGGTATCGTTAATTAACCATTTGTCATTTCAATATAGTAAGAATCATTAGCTTTCTCCTAATTACAAAGCATTATTAAACAATCACATTCTTTCCCAATTATAAAGCATATCATAATTAATTAATCATTTGTCTTCCAATAGTAATAATCATTAGCTTTTTCCTAATTACAAAGCATTATGAAACAATAGCATAGTTAATTAATTATGTGTCATTCCAATCTAGTAAGAATCATTAGCCTTCTTCTAATTACAAAGTATTATTAAACAGTCACATTCATTTCCAATTACAAAGTATGAACATTGAAAACAAGAGCTAATTAATGGCATAATTAATAACAATTCATCGAGTGACATTAATTATTGGCACTCAGTGGCCAGCAAGTATTGAATGGAATAAAACATAGTTCATCATTCAGTATTACTCAGGTCATTACGAAGTCATTATTAAAAATCAGTTAATTACAGTCATAGCATTAATAATCATGGGCATTATAAGTAGTCTCATTATAATAAACAGTGGCAGTTATTAGCTAGTGACAAAGCATTATTTTAATTATATACTTTTTTTTGTCTCATTAAGAGGTCATAACTCAAGTGACATACTATTCAGAGCTAATCAGTATTATTCAGAATTTTCTCAAACTGGTATCACTACTTGGGACTGGTAATACATTTTTTTGTTAGCAATGCATTGCGTTGGGATCGATAATTAATTGCTGAGGCATAACAATATTTGCTTTTGATCTATTGCTGCAAATGAGGATAGGTAACGTCATTCGTCATGAGTCAGCTGTAGCAAGGTTATGTAACAAGGCAGTATATGTGATCACATTTATAAATGGTAAACACAAATGGGAAAAAAATAAAAATGCAAGTACTAGAACAGGTATAATAAATAACAGGTTTAGTAAGTATCATGAAAAGCTTCTCCTGAAAAAAAAAATACAAAATGGATTATTGACCTGAAAGAAGAAACGCACACTATGCTGAAAAGTAGTGAACTTCGAATTAACAGGTAGTGAAATGTGTATAAAAATGTGTTCCATAGCTGTCCTTTCCAAAACTTTCCATCATCCTACTATGCAATATAACACCTGCTGTCAAAGCAAACTGCAACAAATACTTAAATAACTATGTAGCATAAATACATAACTTCATCATATCCTCATCTGTATAGAAAAAACTTCATTATCCATCACTTCATTATCCATATTATCATAACTTCATTATTATCATCACCTGTAAAGAAAAACTTCATTATTCATAACAGCATATTCTTCATCATTATTCATCAGCATTCATTATCATCTGCAAAAAAATCACTTCATTACTCATTATACTACTATTCCTTATCTCTAGCATATTTCATCACTAAAACTAAGATGTGTAGTTCTCTCTGACAGCCTGCATCAATCACCTTGTATTCTGAAAGAAAAAATTAGTTAAGACTGCTATTCTATGATAAGTATAGTATATTCTTGTTAATGCTTGTTAATCCTGATCCATTTACTCTTCCTCATAAAGTTATTGCATCTTCTTTTGTTTATTCCGTAGGTGAAATTCCCATTTCTGTTGAATTTATTTCTTACATGCATCATTTCTTTCTGAAATTGATGAACAGAGATTAATGTCTTGCATTTAAATCATATACCCACTAAATAATGACTGGTTTATGGTGACACAATTAACCATACAGCATAACATGACAGAAAACGTAATATGTCAAAGACATTGACAGTGTTCAAAGCCAAAATGTACAGAGAATATCACAATGCAGCAGCAACAGAAAAATGTAAAACAGTCACGATGTTGAGATGTCATAAGGCAAAAAAAAAATGTCAAAGTCAACTGGTGTGTGTTATATCTTAATTATTTCACAGTGCATACAAACAAAACTGGAATACAATCATACACAAAAAAAATGGAAAATGTGCACGGTCTGATGTGTAACGACAAGAAAAGCGACCTGCTAACCTTACCTTGCCGGGCACTTGCCAAGAAAAAATACGATAATCGTCAGTAATTAGTCAGGTGAAATAATTGCATTAGTGAATAGCATCATAGTGTGTTGAATCATAAAGTGTCTTCATTCAATAAACGGTTTAATGTTTGAGATATGGTGATTGCCTTTCGATTTTCTGGTTCTCAAAGTTTCGACGTGTACAACATTGGGGTGAGGGATGCTGCGAATCCGATATGGACCTGCGTATAGAAGTTCAAATTTACTGCACTTACCTTTTAATTTACTGGATAAATAGTGTGTACGTACTAATATTTTCTGTCCAATGTGAAAGTCTCGGCGTCTACAAACCTGTTTTTGCTGTCTTCTCCGGCGCTCTGCGGCACGTTTGATGTTGTTCAGCGCAATGTCAATTATTTCGTGGTGTGTTAGTCGACGACATTTAGGGAAGTTTACTACTTCTTTAATTTTGTTTGGTGGTTCAACGTTTTTCAATATAACAGACGGAGATAGCATAGTGGATTCATTTGGAATGGAATTAATTACATCTTGGAATGAGAGTATGTGTGTATCCCAATCAATATGTCTTTTGTGGCAGTATATTCGGCACAGCTTACCAATTTCTTTCATTAAACTTTCACAGGGGTTCGAAGAAGCATGGTACTTGGATATATAAATCGGAGAAATGTTTCTAGCTCGTAACATACGTGTCCATACGCCACATCGAAATTGTGATCCATTATCAGAAATTACTTTCATCACATGCCCTACATGAATTAGAAAATGTTTTACAAATGCTTTCGAAACAGTTTTAGCAGTAGCTTTGCGTAATGGAGTGAAAGTAACAAATTTTGAAGTGAGCTCAACAGCGACAAAGATGTAGCAAAAACCTCTGTTAGTTCTCGGAATCGGACCAAAAATATCTACTGCGGCCATGTGTCTTAATTTAACAGGTACAATGGGATATAAAGGAGGAATATGTGAAGTGGTGTCTGATTTAGCTTTCTGGCAAATTTTACAAGACGCTAAAACTCGTCGTATACGTTTCTCCATGTTGGTAAAATAACAGTTCTGTCTCAGTATAAGAAAACATTTTCGTGCTCCGTAATGTGCGTAACTTAAATGAGTGTACCAGATTAATTTGTTGACCAGTTCGTCAGGAATGCATAATAACCAATTGTTGCTGTGAGGATGAGAGCGGCGAAACAGAATGTCATTGCGTACAGTGTAATGGTTTCTAATCGTAACATTATTCTTATCTTGCCAAAGGTGTTTAATTTCTTTCCACACGTTGTCTTTATTTTGTTCTTGTGCTATGTCCTGTAATGACGATGAAATAAAATTTTCAAATGCTACTTGCTGAATGTACATGACACTGAAATTTGCTTTGCAGAAGTTGGTTGCTACGTCTTGCTGATTGTTGCCGAGAGAACGCGATAGTGCGTCTGCTATAACATTTTGTGTGCCGGGAATGTGAACTATTGTAAAATTAAATTCTTGTAAATAAAGTTTCCATCTGCTTAATCTGTCGTGAGTGAATTTAGCCGAAAGTAAAAATTGTATTGCTCTGTGGTCTGTGTAAACGGTGGTATGTCTGCCATAAAGAAAGTGCCGAAATCTCGTGAAAGCCCATACAACACATAATGTTTCAAGTTCTGTAACGGAGTAATTTCGTTCAGCTGGTGACAAAATGCGGCTTGCAAATGCGATGTTTTTGATTACTGTTGAACCATCTTCTTCAATTTCCTGGAAAATGTGTACGCCTAAAGCGGTATTAGAACTGTCGGTGGCAATGGAAAAATTTCTAGTAAGATCTGGGTGGGATAAAAGTGGAGCATTCAACAAAGCGTGTTTCAGGTTCACAAATTCAGAATGTGCTTGCTTATCCCAAGACCAAATACTGTTTTTACCTGTTAATTGGCATAATCTGGGTGTGTCTAAAGCAGAGTGATGAATAAATTTACGAAAAAAGTTAATTAAGCCCAAAAAACTGCGTAATTGCTTCTTTGTCGTAGGAACAGTAATGTCACGTAGAGCTTGAAGTTTCTCCGGATCAGGTGCAATGCCTTCTGCTGAAATTACGTGTCCAAGAAATTTTATAGAAGTTTTGCCAAAGTGCGATTTACTAAGATTAACTGTAAGTCCTTGTGCATGAAAAGTTTGTAACAGTTGTTCAAGAATCATATTGTGTTCCGACCAGTTAGCTTCTGCAATAAGAATATCGTCTACGTACGTCGTAATTCTGTCTTTAAGTTCTGTCGGAAGTATAGTGTTCAAACCGCGAATAAAAGCTGCAGAAGAAATAGTTAAGCCGAACGGTAATTTCCGAAATTGATAACAGTCGCCAAAACAGAGAAAAGCTGTATATTTTCTGCAATTCGGATGAAGTTGAATTTGCCAAAATCCCGATTTCAAATCTAGTGTAGAATAAATAGCTGTACCATGAAATTTCTGTAAAAGCTCATCTAGTGTCTGTGGTCGATCTGTTTCATTAATAATAATGTCATTAATGTGACGTGAATCAAGTACAAGGCGAAGTGAGCCATCTTTTTTCTTAACAATATGTAGCGGGTTGATGTACGGACTAACTGCTGGTTCTATAATTCCTTGGTCGAGCATATCCTGCAATTATTTTTTAACTTGTTCTCTATGAATATACGGAATAGGATAATGCTTAGCTTTAAATGTATCGTGCTGTTTGACTTGAAATTCATACATAAATCCGGACATAGTACCAGGAATGTTGTCAAAAACTGGAGCTTGCTGTAAAAGAATTTTGTGTAATTGCGTTCGTTCGTCGTCTGTAGTTACACTGCTCTCTTTAACCTTATCACAGATCAATTGCATTACGTCGTAGTCAGCTTCGTCTGCAGTATTATAGTTGTGTACGTACGTATCCGTGAACAATGTGGGATTACAGTCTATGTTACGTGACGTGGAAATGACCTCCGTGCGATTAATTGTTTGCTCTTCCGCAGATAGTGAGTGCTGAAATTCTATAGCAAATTGTATATTTTCATCCTTTAGCATTAAATAAGAATTTTGAAAATCAATAACTGCGTCGTGTTGTACCAGAAAATTCGTACCTAAAATTACGTCTGTTATTAATAAAGGAACAATCCAAAAATTTGAGTGGAAAGTATGACCTCCAATACAAATTGATAAATGCGTCTGTAATTTAACGTCTACACCTTTACTCGATACTGCTCCCTTCACTTTGGTTTTGCCTAAAGGTAATGTCGGATAAGTATTCTCTTTGTTACACTCGTTAAAAGTCTCCTCATTTATTACTGATATAGGTGAGCCGGAATCGATTACTGCTGAGAATATCGAAGAACCAATTTTAATTTCAATAATAGGATGAGAAATGGTTTTCTGAATAACTGGTCTTTCCTGCAAGAGAGTGTCTCTGATATCGTCAAAAGTAATTACATTTTCGTGAACAACATTTTGCTTGTCAAAGGTAGTGCTTGTGTTATTGGAAGATGCGTCCTGTTCAGTATTTAGTCAGATTCTATCTGACGTGTTATTATTATTAGGAGGATTCTGTGGCATTTCTACTATTTGAACTGTCCTATTACTTCTTCCAGACGTGTTACGCTCTGGATGGTACCTACTGTCGGGTTCATTCATGAGAATAGGTTCTCGTGCATAATTTTGCTGTTGGTATGACCGACTGTTGTTAGATGTACGCTGAAAATTGTCCTCATTATTTTTACGTCTGTCGTAATAGTCATTCCTATACGGTGCATTACGATAGGAATTGAAATACTGCCTTCTTTGTACGTAGTTGTTTCCTTGCTGCCGTACGTTACTATTTCTTGCATCAGGGACTATACGTGCACGCGGCGGAACATTAAAGCCTGGTTGACCTTCTGCATTCCATTGTTGGTTAGGTATGCTAACCGGCTGGTTTTGATGTTGTTGTTGTGAAATACCTCTATTGTTACTAAAGTGTGGTTCCTGTTGCTGAAAATTTTGACGATATTGATAATTAAAATTTTGGCTGTTATTAGAATTTTGGTAGTTGCCGTTCCTAAAGCGTCTGTTATCTTTCCTATTGAAATTACGTGTCTGATCATAATTGCTGTACTTTTGTTGACCTTGGTTATTATAAGAAAAGTTTTTGTTTACAAAAGAATAATCAGATTGCTGTACTTCCAAGAGCTGTAAAAGATCTCTGAACGATGAAATATTTTCTTTTTGCTGATCTGTTAGAAGTGACACTCGTAATGACCGTGGTAATTTGGAAATGCATAATTGTATAAGTGCGGATTCACTGTACGGCTCACTTAGGTACTGGTTTTGTTGGACCATATGCTCAAAAAATTGCGTCACACTGGGAAAATTTGAGTTCTCGTAATTCGGCAAACTAATTAACTGATCTTTAATTCCGCGCTGTGTCGTCTTCGACCAGTACGCTGACAGAAAAGCATTCTGAAACTCTTCTACTGAATAGCATTGCCTCGCGATCGGTCTCATACGAGTTGCCGGTTCGCCTTCCAAAAAACTGCAAATAAATTCAAGTTTATGTGTTACAGGCCAAGTCGGTGGAAGAGCAAAGCTAAATTGTTGAATCCAATCCAGTGGGTGAATCTGCGTTCTATTGTTTTTGAAAACCTTAAACTTTCTCACTGACAGAAAATGTTTGTAGTCGAAATTATCATCTCTGTGTGATGGAAAAGGTTCAGGATCGTAAGAGAATCTATTGAACTGTGGTTGATCGGAATCTAAGTCCCGTACTCTCTGTAGATTACCCAAATTATACGCGCTGCGTGAGTCTGACACATGTTCATAAAGTGGCGTCTGTTGCGGCATGTTATTAACTGAAATGTTTTTCATCTCTGTTACTTCTTGTTGTAAATTTGATAACTTCCTACGTAACGTGTTGTTAGATGAATCGATCTCATTAATTGTCTGCTGTAAATTTTGAAATTCAGGTGTTTGGATAAATGAAACCGGTGCAGTATCGTCTGATTTATTGTCATTAGTATTTTCGATAACATCAATACGACTGGCCAATTCATCACATTTTTCAGTCAGTATTTTAACCTGATCATCGGTTTTAGAATCAGACGCATTAATCTGTTTTTGCAACTTACGCGTAGTTTCATTCAGTTTTTTAACGTCAGTTTTGATGACATCTGAATCATGTGCTAGTTCTAATTGTTCGAATCTGTCTGTCACTGTTTGAATATTTACTGTGTGTGTATCTGTTTTTGATTTAAGATCAGAAATTTCATCACGTAATTCCGCGTTCAACTGTTCTATGGCATTAATTTTGTCGGACACTGTAGTAATATTATTGTCTACATACGTCTTCGCTTTCGCAAACATTTTACGTTTGTCTTCTTGTCTCTGAGCAGTGATTGTTTCCATTACTTGTCGTTTTACTTTGTTTTGATCCTGAATAAATTTACGGAAACGCGTATCACTGTTTTGTACGTGTAGATTAAAGCGTTCGTCAATTTGAGAGTTCTGTTGGTCGAATTTCGCGTCTATCTTTTCATCCATTGCGCGCGAAAGTTCTGCAGTCATTGTTCTAAACTCGTCACGTAATTGTGTAGCCTTTTCAGAGCATTGTTTAGCGACTCCGCTAATTTCGTCTCTGAGTGTTTCTGTTGCAGCTGTTTGCAATTCCCTCAATTCCTGAGCAACAGACTTAATTTCTTCGCTACTTTTTTTTGAACAAGCCTCAATTTCCACGCGCAACTGTTCCTTAGTGTCGTGACACTGCGCGGCAACGGCTCTAATTTGTTCACTAAGCTGTTTGGAATTGTCGTCTAATTTTTCATTTAAGTATTGTTTGAGTTTTTCGTTATCTTGTTTGTTATCTTCCCTAAGTTGTCTAAAATCTTCACTTTGTTTGTCTAATTTTTCGTTCTGTTGTTTGAAATTGTTGTCTATTTTCTCACTTTTCCTTTCATTCTGTTCTATCAATATTGCCATAAATTGCTCCAAGGTGACATTACCTACTCTATTCTCAGTACTGTTTGATGGTGTATCTACAATTGTCGCGTTTTGTGTGACCATTTGGTCATTCTGTAATTTACAAAAAGGTTTATCAGTCAGATGTACACTATCAGACATTATTTCGGAATTAAATGGATCCGTCATACTCTCACTACACTGACCATTTTCATTCGAAAAATTTGTCTGCACATTACTTAGATTTTCTAAATCGGGTGTGTTAAGCTCGGCAGCGCTCATTACTATAGACCGCTTCGCGTCATCAATTGTCGTCAAGTTAACAGACGAGACAATTGAGTTCGTTTGTTCATCATTAAGGTAAAAGTCATCATTAGTGGTTGGAATGCACTGATTGTTAGTGAACGCAGGATTGTCGTCATTACGCTGCGTATCACAATTACTATCGGTCACGTTGTTTAAGTCGGTAATTTCATTCACAATACCTCGCGATACACTATTCACAGTCTTTCGCGGCATTTTTGTAATAGTCACAATTATTCACAAAACAAATAAGCACAATGCAAAGGCAACACACAAATACAACAGAGCAACGAATTGCCGTTGACCTGTAGAAAGAAAGTCATAAGATTAGTAAAAGCGTTGCGCCAAATCCTAATTATATCTAAGCAAATAAGAGCAGATATCTGACTGTTGCTCAAAAGACTCTCAACGAAATTCGATCCTGGACTGGGTGTCGCCAAGTGTAACCTCCCCACAAAATTTTAAAAGGAAATATTTAATAGAAAAAGAGCCAAAAAGCAATATCGTCCCCACAGAAATATTTAAATACAAAATATAATAATAAATGGGACCCAAGAAGAACCTCCCTGCAATCAAATGTACTGACAAAGGCAACAAAAATGTGAAATTCGCAATCTGACTCTGGTGTAAGCTCTTCACAAAAAAATTAAAGTCAATTCAGTGACAACAAAATCTCACCGATAATGTTAATTCAATTACACCGAAATATCGGTCTTTGGCCCTGTGCAAAAATCAGAATTAAATTCTTACCTCATTGTAACAGCTAGTCAAATTTCTGCTCTTATTCTTGCGCACGGCTCGGAGGAACTGCATTGCAAATAATAATATTCCTTTTTTTTTATTATTTAACTGAAAACTGAAACTTTTCTTTAAGGGAAGTGGAACGAAATAGTTACTTCAATTAAATAAAAATTTTATGTAAAATTGCTTTGAAATCAAAATTATTATTGGGGGCACTTGTTGAAAATTAATTACAATAAATAAACTTTACATTATCTGATGATTATCTTAATTAACAGTATACCTAATTCAGCATCTTGACCAGTGTTGCCGACAGACTACATCACACAACCGCACTGGGCTGCTACTACTGACCGACTGCTCTGCATGACGACTACTCACGTACCGCTCGCAACTGTACTGTACGACTACTACTAACAGACTGCTCGCAACACTCGCGCGGTCAAGCGCAGACTAACCACGATAATAGGCTCTCTGGTCAAAGATTTTAACGTGCCTCACCATCGCTGCTACGTTATATACGTGTTTCAATACATAGTTGAAGTTTGTACGGAACCTTCATAGCGCGACTCCTACTTTCACCTGCCCAGTTTTTTACTTCACACTTGCTATGCATATTGAAAAAAGTGCAAAAAATACAGTGCAAAAGTTTGGAAAACTCCAACATCGAGTGGAATATTTCGGTAATCGACAAAAGAAAAATTATGTTATTATTATTAAACAGATCTGCAGATACGACTTGATAAAAAAAAGTTAACATAGCAGTGGCTCTAATTAAATTTAAGAACCAATTTTTGACATGTTTAGTGACACCATGGAAATCTATAAACTAAGCGATTTTCAGACCTTTTTACTTGGTTTTTGTAGGAGACTGAGTCCTAAGTGTTTTTGTGTAGCCGCTGACAAGGGACTCCTGAGGCGGCTGCCTGCTGACAGTACTTGCCCTGCAGACGTCGTAACTTTGGACCTAAATCGTCAAATACCAACTAATTTACTCAGACCGTAGTTTACAGTGTAAGCTGGACAAAATAAAACTGGCCTGGAAAGTACCTAGCAGACACTGGTCTTAGAATGATCCGACTGTTGGTCAAAGTACTCTCGAAATTATTTTTATATGTAGTGACACGTGCTCTGCGAGTTTACGTACACGTGCAGTGTGAGCCAAAAAAGAAAAACCGAGGATCCAGACGTCCCGACGCCAATTTATCCACAAACAATCGGAAGAATTGAACACACGCAAGGCTGGTTTGGAAGCTTTCAAGTAAAAAAAGAAAGAGAAAAAAATGAGCATGACATTTCTGTTTATGTTCTAATGTGACTGTCGTTTAATTCACATCTTCTTTCATAATCAGCGTAAAACGACGATAATAATGAAAAAAATTACTACCGTTTTATCAAATAAGTAGAAAGAGTTGTTCGATCTCTGTACTATCTTAATCTTGTCTTCACTGAATCTGTTTCGACGTGCTATTTACAGTGCCTGATGCTGATATAGTAACCAACCACCACCACACAGTATTTTAACTAAACTTCACTGGGCTGTTGCTTCCCTAGAACTCATTTTAAAGCCTATAAAACATCGTTACTACTTTTCTCACGTTCATCTACTCGGTAGCCGTGTACATTGATTAACAAACTTCTCTGACACTGCACTGACTCTCACTTTCTACATAAACACAGATATGAACGCCCGTACTCCCACTCTTATCCAATGCATACAAAACGTAAATTTAGAATAATAATAATATTAATGCACTAACGTATGCAGTTTATGCGCGTGCTTATCGAAATTCAGTTCATTAATGTCACGCAAGAATTTCAATGACATATACAGGGTTTTTCCGTAAGAGCTTGCATAAATGTGACATCATATAGAGACTGCTCCACTGAACAGATTGAGGTAACGAACCTGGAGTCGGAGAAGCAAGCTAAAGGAGACATGGAAGTAAAGTTGTCTACCGCTTTGTCTATCATTACAGTTTTCCAGCTAATTTACAACTAACATGCGTACATGTTTACACGTACTGTGCTGTTTATTTACATGTATATTCTTATTTCCTGCAAGGAGAGAAGGAGGACCAGCCTGATTACTAGGAAGTCATGATGCAGTAGGCCGTCTCAATGGCCACCTATGCTTGACGTTCGTGCAAAGAGTTCTACGTGAGTTGTTGGAGAACGTACCCTTGACTGTCCGTGAGAGGATGTGGATACAATATGAAGGGCCAACGCCTCACTTCAGTGTGGATGTCAGCAACCATCTCAGTGACGCATTTCTTGGTCGCTGGATTGGAAAAAAGCAGAACTCCGTCTCCAGGTCACAAGTGGCCCATCTGGACCATCCGACCGCCGTGTCATCCTCAGCTGAGGATGTTGATAGGAAGGGCGTGTGGTCAGCACACCACTCTCCCGGTCGTTACGATGCTTTTCTATGACCGGAGCCGCTACTATTCGGTCGAGTAGCTCCTCAATTGGCATGAGGCTGAGTGCACCCCGAAAACGGCAACAACGCATGGCGGCCCGGATGGTCACCCATCCAAGTGCCGGCCACTCCCGACAGCGCTTGACTTGGGTGATCTGGAGAGAACCGGTGTATCCACTGCGGCAAGGCCGTTGCCGCTCAATTGGGTGGGGAGGTCTTATTCCATGGGCTTCGAGGCGACTTGACATGAATCCCCTTGCTTATTTCCTATGGGGATACCTGAAGTTTCTTGTGTGCGAGATGCCAGTGGATACGGAGGAGGGATTGGTTGCCAGAATTGTAGCTGTCTGTGATGCAGTTCGAAACACACCAGTGATATTTGTCAGGCTGCGTGTGACTCTTGTTGTGCTTGCATTGAGGTTGGTGGCCGTCAGTTTCAGCGCATTTTGTAAGACACAATGCAAATGGTACGTTCATTGTATCAGTGATGCTATTTGCAACTAACTGTAACTAATATAAATAAAAAGTACTCAGTACTGTGTTTTTATACCTATTATCCTTTTAAGCTGGCTTTTCCGACCCTGGTTTCCCTATCTCAATTTGTTCTGCGGAGCATCCTCTACGCCATGTTAAATTTTTGCACCCTCTTACGGAAACGCTCTGTAGATTTGTTATTATTTCGTACTCTCTGTAGCCAGTTACTGCGACTTCAAAGTTAAACCATGGAACAGCAGAGTACAAGTGCCCTCTAACGTAAGTCGATAACGGAAAATGTTAAAACTATCTTCAAAATCTCTCACAATGTATTTGAATTTAATTGAATATTCGAATACATATATAGAAGTCCCATGGTACTAGATTCCAAGAGAAACTACAGAGCTGCGTATTTTATTAAAGTTGGATTGTCTATCGTCAGCTTGCTTCTGTTTTCAAAGTTTGACACTGCAGTATTACTTTCTTATAATTATTCCATTTCCTACCGCAAAAAAATGTTTCGAGCTTCAATTATTTAATTTGTTTAAACTGAATTAATAATGATCGTGACGTTGGGAGACATGGTGCATATTCTTTTCTTGCTGTTTCCCATTCGCTGTCAGAGATGTATTCTAAGAAATTCTTACCGCTGGCTGAAGATTGTTGGTGGTAGTAGGAAGTTGTGCGAAACTCACTGGACCGCATTGCCGTCGCTGATATAAGGTGGCTGGGAAAATAGCTGCAAAAATAGCGACGGTTTCAATTTAATAAAATTTATATGACAATTAACACTGCGAAAAATCGACTCCAAAAAATTGCTCGACGTGCATTAAACGCCTCGAAGAACACCTGGGGAGATCCAGAATTGGTTTCAAAATGATATTTTTTAGAAACATTTACATTAGTACGAAGAATGAACACCCGCATTATTATGTGTATTTGATATGCAAGAACACACTTGTTCAAAACATCACTTTTCACAAAGACTCTATTGTATCGTCTCAAATGATTCATCACTTCTAAATTGTCCATCGCGTACGAAAATGCTAGTAATCGTCACTGATTCAAACAAACAGTTTGTTCATTTGCTACAGTCAACGTACCACTTTATCTTCACTGGCGAATGAAAAAGCTCATAAAGGCCTTAGCAGTTACTCTCTTCTTCCAATTCTTCCATCCACACGCCTTCAATAAGAGACCAAACAGATTCAACTCCTGCCTGCCAACCCTCCCGTCTTCCTTGATTCGTCTCGAAAGTCTCTGAATATTTTGTATCGTAATGCTCCGACAAACAAATCCACCAGCACGCTCTACCCTGACGCCATTACACAATCTCCGACAACACTCTTAGTTACACTAAAAAATTCTGCAAAACTGCATCATTTCATCGTCTTCCCGTTGCAATATTCCTTCAGCACTCTTCTCAACACTTCGCAGGGTCGCTATAACTTCGAAATCTTCCTTCCTTCCTCATTACATAAACCGTTTCCGCACTAACGTACATTTACGTATCTCTCCAGCCTCCTACTAATGCCGCGCAGGGTGGCCGCGCTGTTTGAGGCGTCTTCTCGCGGTTCGAGCGATCCCCCCCCGTCGGAAGTTCGAGTCCTCTCTCGGGCTTGTGTGTGTGTGTTGTCCTTAGCGAGAGCTAGTTTAAGTTAGATTAAGTAGTGTGTAAGCCTAGGGATCCGATGACCTCAGCAATTTGGTCCCATAAGACCTTACCACAAATTTTTGTACCTCCTACTATTAACTGTCTTCCTTCTCCCTACCTTGATTACAAAATACAGATATTAACGTTGACCTAAAGAGGATATTATTTGATTTCAAATATCATGAAATTAACGTCAACATCACAAAAAAGTACAATGAAAGGAATACATTTACCAGTACCAATGAAGCTTCATGCATTCGGAAAGAATCATTCTATTTTATATTTGTATTAACGAAAACCGACAAATACATACGCAATAATTCTATATAGGACCGAAATGCAATAACTGTCAAATTAATGCACATAAATTATGTAAGAGAAAAATATACGTCACAAGCGTAGCACTGTTGTCAGACTTTACTCCAAACCATCTACCACTTGATCATTGTTTTCTTGACTTCGAACAGATTTAGAATATAAGTTCGTAGGCCTCAGAACAGGTTTCTAATGATTGCTTTGCTCTTAACATCAGGCTGTCAAGAAGCGTCGTAAATATTTTTGGACCCGTTCAATTCTGGTCATTCTCCACAACGATGAAACCGTGCGATGATAAATAATGGAGACATGCTTTGCTCTGAGTTTCCGCAGGATTGTTGAGAAGTAATTAGCTTAAGTTATGGGGTATATTATCCCCTTCATAAGCTTTCGTATGTTCACCAATTCCGTGAGTGATTCGCTATATTTGGATATTTGTGCATTTGTGTGAATTCCTAAGGGACCAAACTGCTGAGGTCATCGGTCCCTAGACTTACACACTACTTAAAATAACTTAAACTACCTTATGCTAAGAACAACACAGACATTCATGCTCGAGTGATGACTCGAACCTCCGGCGTGAGGGGCCGCGCAATCCGTGACATGGTGCCTCAAACCGCGCGGCCATTCCGAGCGGCTGAGTATTTCCGTAGGTACGACCTCCCTTACTGGTAATTGCTTTGCAAGTATTTTAATTTTTGCCCTGGAAGTTTAGACAACCCATATCTAATCGATTATGAATATTAAAGTAATTACTGGCGTAATCAAAATCGTTTTACAGCTCGAAAAAGTGGTAAACATTGTTCTGAATGTGATGGTGCGATATTTTGACTGAGTAATCGTAAAGCAGATGCAAGAAGTGATCTTCGACATAAAGGCTATGAAACGGCCATGAGAAAGCTTAACTTGCCTTTACTTTTGACAGATAAAAATATCCGAATGACTTATTATTACAGTCTCACAGAAGTTTTTCTTCACTTTCTATATGACGCGACTTGCAGTCGACATCTACGCGCATATCTACTGCTACATACATACTCCATCTTTATGGTGCGTGGCGTAGTGTACCTTGTACCACTAGTAGCCATATCCTTTCCTGTCCAACTTGCAAACAGTGCGAGGGAAAAACGACTCTCTATATGCCTCTGCAAGAGTCTGAATTTCTCTTATTTTATCCTATCTTTGTGATCCTTACACGAAATGTACGTTGACGGCAATAGAATCGTTCTGCAATCAGCTTCAAATGCTGGTTCTCTAAATTTTCTCAACAGTGGTTCTCGAAATGACTGTCGCCTTCCCTCCAGGGATTCCCACTTGACTTCCGGGAGCATCACCGTAATACTCTACACGTTGATCGGACCTACCGGTAACAAATCCAACAGTCAGTTTCTCAACTGCTTCGAGGTCTTCGTTTTCGTTTAATTCTGCCTGATGGGAATCCCAGACACTCGTGCAGTTCTCAAGAATGGATCACACTAGTGTTCTATACGCAGTCTCCTTTACAGATGAACTAAACTCTCCTAAAATTCTCCCCAGTAATCCGAGGGCGACCATTCGCCTTCCTCACTACAGTCCTTACATGCAAATTCCATTTGACATTACACTGCAACGTTAAATCCACATATTTAATCGAAGTTACTGTGTCAAGCAGCACATTACTAATATTGTATTCTTCTTCTTTCGTTTCACCCTCTTTGGGGTACTCTGGATCAATCATTTCTTTATGCGTTGTTCTTTTCTTAGGACCTAGTATTTTTTCATTCTTTCTGCTCTTCTTTTCCTCTCTTCTTCCGAGATGAAGGGTTTGGACTTTTGTGTAGATTTGTCTTGGAACCTTATGTTTTCATCTTTGGTAATTAATTTGGCTGTTCGATCAATAAGTCTACTTTCTGAAATCTTTAATTCTAGTAGGTCTTTCTCAGTTTCTTTAAACCAGTTGGGTTACGGAAAAGGTCAAAGATTTGTTTAGTTAATCTGTTAGAATTCATTCTGAGAAGATGAACATAAAAATTTATCCTCCTTTTTCTCGTAGTATCTGAAAGTTTTTCAATTTTCTTGTAGAGAGTTTCATTTTTGATGTATATAATCTTATTGTCTTGAAATTTTGGTCCTATAATTTTTCTTAAAATATTTCTTTCCTTTAGCTCAAGTTTCTCCATTTGGACATTGAAATTCATGTTTAGTGTTTCTGCTGCATACAGTGCTTCTGGCTTAATCACTGTCTTGTAATGCGTAATTTAGGACCCCCATGAAAGGGATTTTTTGTTGTATGTATTTTGTGTTGGAAGGCCAATTCCAGTTTATTTTTTCTGGATTCCATTGATTTGCTTTCCCCAGCATTCCGACTAATCCATTCTCCGAGATATTTGAATTCTTTTACTATTTCAATCTTTTGTTCTTGAACTTTGAGGTATTTACATGAGTGCTTGATGTTTGTCAATATCTTGGTTTTATAAAGGAGACGTGAAGACCTATTTTAGCTGCTTGTTTCTTTGGATCAAGGATTTTCTCCAGCGCTTCTTCGATTGTTTCAGCAAACAGGGCCATATCATCTGCAAAACCAGTGCAATATACTTTAAGGTTCTTCTTTGTGCAACCCAGTCTTATACCACTCTTAATATTTGTGTTCCATTCTCTGACTACTTTCTCAAGTGCACAATTGAACAGCAATGGTGAGAGTCCATGCCCTGTCGCACTCCCGTTTTTATTTCAAAGGGTTCCTGTAATTCGCCCATAAATTTAACTTTCGAAAATATTTGTAAGGGTTGCTTTTATAATACTAGTTGTTTTCTTATGCAAACCTATTTCTTCCAGGACTGATAATGGAGATTCTCTATCAATTGAATCATATGCTTTTTTGAAATCAATGAAGGTATGTGTTTGCCCTTGATTTTTGGTATGCCGTGATGTTTTTGAGGTTTAGTATTTGTTCCGAACATGATCTGCCCTTTCTAAAACCTCCCTGGTATTCACCGATTTGCGGATCCAATTGCGGCTCTGCCCTGTTCAAAAGGACTTTAGAACGAATCTTGTATGTTATATCCACCAGAGATATTCCTCTGTAATTTCTTGGGTCTGTCTTCAAACCTTTCTTGTGGATAGGGTGGATGAAAGCTGTTCTCCATTCTGTGGGAATCTCTTCTTCTTTCCAGATTTGACGGAAAACACATTGAAGGGATCAATTGTATTTTTGTCAGCCTTTTTTCATACTTCGGCCACTATTATGTTTTCTCCAGACGCTTTGTTGTTTTTAAGTTCTGAAATGACATTCTGCAGTTCTTCAGTCGTTGGTGGTTCTGAATCCGGCTTCCCACGGTTATTTTGGATGGATTAAAATTTTTCAGGGATGGGTTCACAATTCAAGAGTTTCTCAAAGTAGCCTACTATTATTTTGCAATTTTCCGCGTTATTGTAACCGATGGTCCCATTTAAATCTCGAAATTGGAGGGGTGGGGGTGCTTTGTATCTTTGATAACCTTTGTTTGAAAGTTCTGTAAAAGCTTCTTGTGTTGTTTTTAGTAAATTCTTCATCGATTTGGAGGAGAGTTTTATTTTCATGTGTGTAATGAAATTCAATCTGCTTTCTTCTGTTTTTCTGTGATTGCCATGCCTGTTTTCGTGTTTCAATGAGGGCATCACATTCCAGCGACCACCAGGCATGTTTTTTACTTTTTATGTTGGATGCTGTCCGTTCGGCTGTAGTAATGAGGTTTTACTTGATATCCTCCCAGCTTTGTGGCTGAATGGTTTCTGTTGCTTTTGTGAATTCATCTGATTTTAATATCTTTTCCTTGCTGTACTTCCGACCCTTAATTTGTTTCATGCTGCGTTTCCTGTTTGGGATGACTTTCAACTTAATTTTAGAAAGGTAGTGGTCTAAATCCAAGTTTGAACCCCAGAGTACCCTAAAATTCACCATTTCTTTGCGAGGAGTCTTCTTGATTGCCACATGATCAAGTTGAAATTCCCCAAGCCTAGGATTTGGGGATATCCATGTCTTTTGTCTTCGTGGTAGTTTCTTGAAAGCTTTGGATTTAAGAATTAAATTGTGTGCTTGGCAAATTTCTATTATTGTATTCGAATATTATGGGATTGTTTTTCCATTCATCTACATTAACTTACATTTTTCTGTGTTTAGAACTAGCTCCCATTAATTACACCAAATAGAAATTTTGTCAAAGTCACCTTATATGCTCCTACAGTGCGCAAGGACGACGCCTTCCCGTACACCACAGCATCATCAGCAAACAGCCGCACATTGCTGCTCACCCTGTGCATCAGATCATTTTCGTATACAGAGAATAATAACGGTCTTAATAGACTTCCCTGAGCCACTCCGGACGGTACCCTGTCTCTGATGAATACTTGTCGTCTAGGACAGCATACTGCGTTCCACTAGTTCAGAAGCCTTCGGGTCACTCACAGGTCTGCGAACCTACTCCGTACGGTCGTACAACAGTTAGCAGTTTGTAGTGGGGCACTGTGTCAAACCCTTTTAGGAAATCTAGGAGTATGGAATCTACCTGCTCCTCCTGATCAATGTTTCACAGGATATAATGTGAGAAAAGGGCGATCTGAGTTTCACATGAGCATTGGGTTATAAATCCGTACTGATCTGTCGGTGAAAGCTTTTCAATCTCAAGTAAATTTATTACATTCGAATTGAGACTATGTTCAGGATTTATGGAGCAAATCGGTGTAAAGGATATCGGTTTGTAATTTTAAGAGGTAGTTCGTTTACACCCCTTATATACAAGAGTCACTGCGCTTTCTTCCGGTCGCCTGGGACTTTGCACTAGGAGAGAGATTTGCAATAAATGCAAGATAAGTAAGGAGCAGGTGCCGTAGAATACTGTTTGTGAAACCGAATTAGGATTTCATCCGAACCTGGTGACTTATCTGGTTTCAACTAGTCTTTCTGTTGTTTCTCTAAGCCGGAGACGCCTATTATTACGTGCCCCATACGGGAAACCGTGGAGTGGTCAAACAACGGTATGTTAGTACGATCTTCCTGTTTGAACGATTTGTTAAACGCGAAAGTCCCTTTTGCTGTCTGCCGTTTCGACACCACTCTGGTCAACGAGTGATAGGATATAAGCTGTTAATCTGCTTACCTATTTTGCGTAGGACCAGAACTTCTCGGGATCTTGGAAAGATCTTTTGCTAAGGTATGACGGTGGTAGCTGCTGCATGTTTCGCATATGGATATTTTTTCAGACGCTCGAATCTCTACTAGTTTTTGCCTGTTGTCGTTGGTAAGCTGTCCTCTGGACCGAGAATGCTTCCTCAGCATTTTTAGAATTTTGTTATTAAGCCACGGTGGGTTCGCCCTTAATCCACTTACTCGGCACATACTTCCCCAGAACACCGTTTACAATCTCTTTAAACGTTCTCGCTCCTTATTCTACGCCTATCATACTGGAACTACACGATTTTCATTCATAGTGGAATTGGGATGCTAACAATAGCTTATCTGCACTTTATAGCAAAAATACCCTTCTGGCCTTCTTTACTGATTTATTGAGTTTAGTAATCATAGACGTCTTGTCAACCAATCCCTGTCTCTTTACTGACACCGTCGGTAAGATCAGCTACAAGGTCCAAATATTCCCACTACTTGCTTTTTGTCTAACCACTTGTTCAAAACCATTTCCGAAAAATATGTTGAAAAGTACTTCACAGACTGCCTGCTCGAACCTTTGCAGTGAATCCAAAGACGTCCTAGTCATAGTAGGGAGGTTACAGATGCCTCAACCTAGTAACTGCATGGTCTGTGTAGTTTCACACTACTGAGAGTAAACTTCCTTTGAACGATTCTGAAACTGTGACGGCGGATTCGGGTGGCTGGTAAAAACTTCTAACAATTTGCTTGATGTCATCTAGACCTCTTATATACTTCCAGACAACAATACCTGCAATGTATCTTGAAGGCGCTGGTCCAGATCGCTTCGGAGACACACTCAAATTCGACCGCAGTGGACACAATATTTTTGTCTGCTGGAATGAACAGTCCTCCTCAGATGGCGCCTAATTGGTCTTTCAGAATTAGTTTCCATGACTCGCTAAGTATTTAAGGGATTTATACTTCGAGTTTCAGTTAGCTATTGGTCCCGAGCATAATCTGAGAGCAACAAATTTCCTGGAGGGCAGTGAAATGGGTCAAATGGATCTAAGCACTATGGGACTTAACATCTGAGGTCATCAGTCCCCTACACTTAGAACCACTTAAACTAAAGGACATCACACACATCCATGCCCGACAGCAGCGCGGTTCCGGACTGAAGCGCCTAGAACCGCTCGGCCACAGCGGCCGGCAAGAGGGCAGTATATACGGGAAGTCCGTTGGGAATACTTTGACAACTTACTGAATAAATTATGGCAGTCGAAGTGTCGTTCTGATTTCGCAATCTGTGAGTAAACTGGCGAGTGTTCATCAGAGTGCCTCAAGCTATAGTATAACTTAAAAAAGGCCCATGTGCACTCCACATGTGCTCTGCTACCCAAATAGCTGCGTCTTCTGTGTACTCCCGTGACCTACCAAGGGATGTGCTGCAATTCTCCATTCGATAACACTGACCCAGAAATCTGCAACAGCGACCGTCACAGAGCGGACGAAGTTTTTGTCTGAGACCCTCCAGTCGGAAGAACCCCGATCAGCTCTTGGAACAACGCTGCGGATCGCTATCTCTGCTTGCACCCGATGCGCGAGAGCAAGTAGCCTTCAGTTAGATACAGGACCATCCTTATTTAGATCTACGGAAACTCCTTTTTCCCTCAAAAATGGTTCAAATGGCTCTGAGCACTATGGGACTTAGCATATATGGTCATCAGTCCCCTAGAACTTAGAACTACTTAAACCTAACTAACCTAGGGACATGACATAACACGCAGTCATCACGAGGCAGAGAAAATACCTGACCTCGGCGGGAATCGAACCCGGGAACCCGGGCGCGGGAAGCGAGAACGCTACCGCACGACCACGAGCTGCGGACCCGTTTTCCCTTTTCCTTTGAAATTTTTTCGATATATTGAAAGACGTGTCTCATACTTTTGTTGCTTCTGTCGATCTACACATATTAGAAACCTCATCTGAAATTTATCACGTCGTACAACGTTTGGATATAATGTATGGAAAGTCCTACTCCATTATGATCCTCTAGAACGATTCCTTTCACGATGTTTACTTCAGATAAATACCTCCTTTTTAATTACTGTAATACTAAGGTCGACATACCTCATACCAGGTTATGTACCCACGTGATTTTTCAGAGAGTGAACGTCATGTCATTTCTATACATTTCTTAATATAAACTTTGGCTATACCAAAGAACATGTGTAACTATGTAGGTATTCACAATCTGTACTTGTTTCAAATGATCTCCTTGTCGCTCACATAATATTTGTACCTCTGAAAGTTATAACATGCCAATTATTAAGTGTGAAGTTTTCACCAAGTACATATTACTGTAATTGTGCCGAACTGCTAATGCACAGACTGTCTATGCAGATTATGTCCAGACACTTTCGTGAGGCCGCGCGGGATTAGCCGAGCGGTCTGGGGCGCTGCAGTCATGGTCTGTGCGGCTGGTCCCGGCGGAGGTTCGAGTCCTCCCTCGGGCATGGGCGTGTGTGTTTGTCCTTAGGATAATTTAGATTAAGTAGTGTGGAAGCTTAGGGACTGATGACCTTAGCAGTTAAGTCCCATAAGATTTCACACACATTTTTTTTAACTTTCGTGAGTTATGTACGTGCTAGGATTAGTTGCGTCTTATTTGACGAAAATGTATTTTTGATCCCTTGATGTATTCTGTGTAAAAACTACTGTTTTAAAAACCTTTTTGTCCGCCGGTCTTTACGTCGCCAGCATACATTTCATATTTGTCTGTCTTTCGTACCTTACGTCATGTGAAGATGGATGTTATAGCTGAAACTGGTAGAGAATGTATGTGTACTGTTACGCCCCAACATAGTTTCTCCGACAGATGCTAAAAAGTTGTACCTTTACAACTCCCGGAAGCCGAACCGCGTGTGTCAATAACACATAGACTGCCAACCAGGGGGAAACGCTGGGAGCGAGTTACGGCAGACACGGAAGATATTGCAGCGCCGTGGACCGACCGAACGCCCAAGCCTGCAAGCGATACATAATGACATCACAGAAGCCGAGAGGTACCGTCACATTCACTGCAGATCAATGCGATCCATCTGCACATGCACGAGTGCACCTTCAACCTAAATGGTAAACGGTCTCGTAAACAGCTCGAAAACAGATTACGACTGGGGGTGTCCTCAAAGCGTTTAGAAACTATCCTTATAATTTATTGAAGGTCACAATGAATTCTTCAAAACTCGTATTTTATTTAACGTCAATGTGCTTAGGGAAGTGAACAGAGATTTTTTTCAGGCGATTTTTTTTAATGCTTCCACAACAAATTAAAAATAAGTTGTGTCTCACCTTGCAAGGTTTTACTGTGGGCAGTGTTCAGTCAAGTCGACTTAAAATATGAGTTCTATGTTCTAATTGTCTTTCCTGCTTGGCTTTTCCCCTCATGAAATCAAAAACAGCGGGTTTTAAATAAAAATCGTTCCAGGATTGCCCACTGACTTAACTCAAAAATGGTTCAAATGGCTCTGAGCACTATGGGACTCAACTGCTGTGGTCATCAGTCCCCTAGAACTTAGAACTAATTAAACATAACTAACCTAAGGACATCACACACATCCATGCCCGAGGCAGGATTCGAGCCTGCGACCGTAGCAGCAGCGCGGCTCCGGACTGGAGCGCCTAGAACCGCACGACCACCGCGGCCGGCCCACTGACTTAACTAACTCACTTTGCAGTAATATATAAACTTTCTAGACTATTCATTCATTTTCATCGGAAGCTGTTCCAACTGGCAGTCTAATAATGGATGCGACTTCCGAAAATTTACTGTTTATAACACCAATTTGATCACATCTGTATGCTGAAAATTTAGCAGAGAGTACTTGTACAGAATAACGAATGCCGTCTGCTGATCATTGTAATTTTTTGCCCTTTCATTGTCAACTAAATCTTCAAATTCTCTCTGCAAGGTGATGTAATGTCGTTCCATAGCAAATTTTCGGTAATCGTCGGTTATGTGAGTGCATAGTAAGAGGGTGAGTCAAATGAAAACCTTAAATTTCTAATAACAAATTGAAATTTCGCGCCGTTATCCTGTAAGTTGGTAAGCGTGCTACAAACAGCGTGCAGAATGGCCTGTAGGTGGCAGCATAGTGCAGATGCACACATACCGTCGCAGTATCAGTATAAAGAAGGCCGTCCCACTTGCAATTTCCACCAGGGAAGAACAGCGTTCTGTTATTCGGTTTTTGCCTAGTGAAGGTGTGAAACCTATTGAAATTCATCGACGAACGAAGGTTCAGTACGGTGATGCATGTTTGTCACAGCAGCAAGTCTACGAATGGAGCAGGAAGTTCGCAAATGGTGTGACTTCAGTGGAAGATGCTCCTCGTCCAGACCAGGCACAACGAGTTGTGACTCCACAGTACATTGCAGCAGTTGAAGCCATAGTGAAGGAAAACCGCCGAGTGACACTGAATGACATCGCAGCATGTTTACAGATTAGTCATGGGTCAGCACACCACATTGTGCATGATGTGCTCCAGTTTCACAAAGTGTCTGCAAGATGGGTGCCACGGCAGCTGACTCCAGAAATGCTTGTCAAGAACTTCTTCGGCGCTTTGAACGAGGTGATGGCTTCCTTGCAAGAATCGTTACTGGGGACGAAACCTGGGTTCACTTCTACCAACCGGAAACGAAGAGAGAGAGCAAGGAATGGCGCCATTCCTCATAACCAAAACCAAAGAAGTTTCGAACAGAACCATCAGCAGGGAAGGTTATGCTGACTGTCTTTTGGGACGAAAAAGGCGTCATTTTGGAGCGCTACATGCCCAGAGGGACCACTGCCACCAGTGCATCATACACAGATCTCCTAAAAAATCATCAGCGGCCTGCAGTCAAATGAAACCGACGTGGATTGCTGTCAGCAGGTGTTCTTTTGCAACAAGACAATGCAAGATCCCACACTGCCTGTACAACAGTTGCAACAATCACAGATCTGCATTTTGAGTCTCTTCCTCATCCACCATACTCACCAGACCTTGCCCCAAGTGATTTCCATATGTCTGGACCACTCAAAGACGCAATGGGAGGAAAGAAGTTCCGTTCTGATGAAGAGGTACGCCACGCGGTGCGTGAGTGGTTGCGCGGACTACCAAAAGAATTTTTTTCTAAAGGAATTTATGCACTTTGTAAGCGCTGGACGACTTACATTGAGCGTTGGGGGGGATTATGTTGAAAAGTGATACAGCTTTGTACCACTTCTACACAATAAATAATATTTAAAATATATTTAAGGTTTTCATTTGACTCACCCTCGTATATATCGAGAATTCTCATCCTTATCTACTATCATTCGCTTTCATTTTTAAAGGCTAGCGACGACAGATTGCTGGATTGGCTCATTTTGAACGAACAGGCACTCGACCTGCGAACTTTCTTTATGACACTAACAAGTAGTGTAGGATGAACAGCGCTGACACCACGATTCTGTCGAAATGAAGGATGTAGTGCAGACCGAAAAATGCCGCACTGAAATGCTGAATAAAATGTCGCGCTGTACCGATTACTCTGAGAAGGACCGAGCAATTTCAAGACAAGCCAAGCCTCGGTTCGTGCGCAGCGCGCGTGTCGGGCTCGCGTGGAAAAATGGTTCAAATGGCTCTGAGCACTATGGGATTTAACATCTGAGGTCATCAGTCCCCTAGAACTTAGAACTATGTGAACCTAACTAACCTATGGACATCACACACATCCATGCCCGAGGCAGGATTCGAACCTGCGACCGTAGCGGTCGTGCAGCTCCAGACCGAAGCGCCTAGAACCTCTCGGTCACACCGGCCGGCTGGGCTCTCGTGGAGTTTGACCCTATGACCACCGCTCAGCACGAGACTAATGCCACGGGGTGGTGTCGCTGGGACGTGACACAGTAAGGAAAGTAGGTAAGCGGAGCAGAGGCGAAAGGGGAATCATTCTAGTGACACAGAGGCCGTGGAAAGAGAAATCCACTGGCATAAGCGAATCTGACGAAGGGCCGATTGTCATGACCCAGCACCTGAACACCAGCTTCCCGGAGTGGCGAGGCTGATCGGGTGTTCACATGAACATTCATGAAAAGTGGTTGAAAGGCGATGAAATCAGGATTAGGCGACAAAGTGTTGCACGTTCATGTCAAATCACTCAACGCGGACGTCAGAGGCTCTCCCACTCTGTAAAAAGAGGACAGACGGCAGTCATTGGCAGATCTGGCGACTGAGTGCAGTGCTGCTGCAGGAACAAGTGTTTCAGAACGCACCGTTCAGGGCGCATTGTTGAACATAGGGCTCTGTAGCAGCCGGCCTCTAGGTGTGCCTGTATTGACAAAACGACGACGGAGGCTATGGGAGTGCTATTTTGTATATGAAGTACCACTAGGCTGTGCCCGTGTAACTTCAGAATGTGCTAGATTGGGGGTTGCGTGCATGTTTTCAGCGTGTAAGCTAGTGCTTGGTGTTTTGTGTGTTTGTTACTGGTCCCTAAAGTGGCACGTAATGATTGATTTTGGGCGTTTGGAAGAAGTTTCTAGCAATTCTTGTTCTATATTTTGAATGGGAATGTGAGGCGAAGTTCGTGTTCTTTCGCAAAATTTTGTAGATTTATCGCGAATAAGTGTGTAGATGGTCGTTCAGCCTAAAAGAGCTCTTACTTGTATGTTGGGGCGTATCTGCCAGCGCCAGAGATGACGCGGAAAACTTTTTTTGGAGACATTGCAGTGTTTATAGTTCCGTATCTGACGCAGTAGACCACACGTTCGAAACATACTGGACGACCGGAAATATGAGCTGGCGCCAGAGGAGTTTGATCTGAACTGTTAGTCTGTACCTTTCAGGAGGGGATACAACATTCAGAAAAGAGTGCAACCTTTGTTTGCTGCAGTGGTAACATATTTGTTCCACATTAGGCGTCGAACAATCTCAAGGGTCAGGTATGTGACGGAGTTTCTCCAAATCAATTCCCTGTCATCGGTGGAGCGTTGACGATCAGGGAGATTGATTTTGGGGGTAAAATAGATCGTCTGGTACTTTGTGGGGTTGATCTTGACCTTCCATAGGTTACACCACTGCGTAATCTTGTCCAAGTGTCGTAGAAGGCTGCGATGTATTTGGAGGAGATGCGACTGTTTTTGTAAATGGTGGTGTCATCAGCATGGAGGGCAATCTCCCCGCCGATATTCTTAGACTGCAGTACTGCAGTTGGAACCGAATCATCGAGACTGGAACACGATCAATGAAAACATGTCTTCTGCTCGGGTGAATCACGTTTATTCTTACCTCCGGTCGATGATCGTGTTCGGATACGCTGTGATCCAAGCGAACGGCTGCTGGATACATGCACTGCGCCAAGACACAGGCCGCTGGCGGCAGCATTATGCTGTGAGGAAATTCACCTTCTCTTCCATGGGGTGGAAGTCGGAGGCACCATAAAAGGTGTATACTACGTGATTCTTATTTCACAACACCTGCGCCCCTTCACGAGACCACCTCACGAGGCCAGAATCGTCTCACGTTGTTTGAGGAGCATGATATTTAACAAACTCTGACCGCCTGACCATAATATTAGCCTGATCTAAAAGTGACTGAACACTCTACTGGGCGGCACCTCAGCGTCCACAAACCAATGGCCTGCAGTATTCAGGAATTGCGTAAACTGTTCGTAGTCATCTGATGCCTTATGGCTCCGGACACATAAAAAGGACTTGTATCCGTGACATGCGTGTGCTCAAAAAGTTTTAGCTCTTCACTGTACAGTGTTTAAAAACAAGTATATCATGGTATGACAAGGTAAAGGTACCAGAGAGGCAATTCTGACGTTTCGGTTGATAATGGAAGCAAGACTAAAGAAAAATCAAGACACGTTCATAGGATTTGTCGACCTGGAAAAAGCGTTCGACAATGTATAATGGTGTAGGATGTTCGAAATTCTGAGAAAAATGGGGGTAAGCTGTAGGGAGAGGCGGGTAATATACAATATGTACAAGAGCCAAGAGGGAATAATAAGAGTGGACGACGAAGAAGGAAGCGCTCTGATTAAAAATGGTGTAATACAGAGATGAAGTCTTTTCCCCCTAGTGTTCCGTCTGTACATCGAAGAAGCAATGATGGAAATAAAAGAAAGGTTCAGGAGTGGAATTAATATTCAAGGTGAAAGCATATCTATGATACGATTCGCTGATGACATTGCTAACCTGGGTGAAAGTGAAGAAGAATTACGTGATTTGCTGAACATAATGAACACAGAATATGGACTGAGAATAAGTCGAAGAAAGTCGAAAGTAATGAGAAGTAGCAGAAACGAGAACAGCGAAAAACTTAACATCAGGATTGATGGTCACGAAGTAGGATGAAGTTAAGGAATGCTACAACCTAGGATACACGGACGGAGTAAGGAGGACATGAAACAGATTAGCAATGGCAAAAAGGGGATTCCTGGTCAAGAAAAGTCTTGTAGTATCAAACACGGGAAGAAATTTCTGAAACTGTATTCGGGCACAGCATTGTATGGTAGTGAAACTAAGACTCCAGGAAAACTGGGAAAGAAGAGATGTGTTTGTATAGTAGACTGTGGAAAATTAGGTGTACTACTACGGTAAGGAATGAGAAAGTTCTGCGAAGAATCGGAGAGGAAAGAAATATGTGGAAAATCGCTAACAAGGAGAAGGGACAGAATGATAGGACATCGTTTAGGACGTCATCGAATGACTTCCATGGTAACAGAGGGATCTGTAGAGGGAAGAAACTGTAGAGGAGGACAGAGACTGGAATACAGCCGGCCGCGGTGGTCTAGCGGTTCAGGCGCTCAGTCCGGAACCGCGGGACTGCTACGGTCGCAGGTTCGAATCCTGCCTCGGGCATGGATGTGTGTGATGTCCTTAGGTTAGTTAGGTTTAAGTAGTTCTAAGTTCTAGGGGACTGATGACCACAGATGTTAAGTCCCATAGTGCTCAGAGCCATTTGAACCATTTTTAGACTGGAATACATCCAGCAAATAACTGAGGACGTAGGTTGCAAGTGCTGCTCTGAGATGAAGAGGTTGGCACAGGAGAGGCATTCGTGGTAGCCTTTGCATGTCCTATTCGTTGCAACATTACGACATTCATATTTTTCGTGCGAATCGTGCAAGAGCTACCGCGATCGTTTGTTTTATCCGTGTCTACAAAGCAATTGAGTTAACTTGCTGAAAACGTTTTCAGATCAGGTGTGGTATAGAAGACATCTTCAGTTTGTATAGTCCTGTCTTCCTCAGTTGCGTGTAATATTACGGTATACTGATAATTTTTACTTTATGGACCGTCTGACTACAACTGAATGAGACACAATTTTCGTGCGAAACGCGAAAAGCGTATGGCTGGAAAATTGTGTTTCATTCAGTTGTAGTTAGACGGCCCATAAAGTAAAAATTATCAGTATACCGTAAAGTGGCGTGAAAGTTGTCGGTCGGCGTACATGACACGCCTTTGCCGACAGTAGACTACAGTATCTGCCGTTTCTCGCGTGGAATAATAGGATTCAGCTTCACTGCTCGCTCTTCACATTCTACCGAATCATTAATTTTGTGCTGAAGCCAGGACAACCTCACAATTACACGTACGGAACGGTTGATGTAGAATCTGTGTTATGTTGGACAAAAACATCACTGTCAAAGGAGACAAATACACACAATAATAAGCGAATAATGCAAATCAACAACAAGACTCGCAGCTCAATACTGAAACCTCCTGCCAGATTAAAAGTGTGTCCTGAAGAGGAATTCCAGCCTAGAACGTAGGCAAAGGCCCCGGTTTCGAGACCCGGACGAGCACACAGGTTTAATCTGCCAGTAAGTTCCCTATCAGCGCACACTATGCTGTAGAGTGAAAATTTCATTCTGTGTACACTGTGTTGGCCATTCTCAAAACAAGAAATTGGCTCATATCTCAAAAACTATTTGTTTTTGGACATATGTTTATAGGACTCCTTTGTTTTCTAACTAACACTTTATTCAAACAATCTGCACAAATTTATCAGCACGCACTGTGGAAAATTATGTTTAGTTCGAAATGAGCAAACTCAGTTTTCATTTTCCCTCTTTTAAATGAAATTAAAGACAGTGCCAAAACGTTATTTTCTTTTTTAAAAAATTTGTATTGAACACCTACTATACAATTTCATATACAGTAGCTTTTATGTCTGAATCACCTAATATCTCTGTCTGCTGCAACGTATTTAATCTGCTGTTGCGACCATCAGTTGTTAACACAAGACCACCTGAAAAGCTTAAAATCGGTAAGTAAGTAAATAAATGTTGTTACGAAACACGAGGAAAGTGTTTATTGTTCTGTGAAGCATCACCGGAGAATTCAGTTCCGATTAGTTTTTCTTGGAATAGGACCTTTGGCTCTGAACGTAAATGTCTTTTAATCCTGGACAGGTGTTTTTAAATTATTTTCCCCTACATATATACTGTTCAGTTTAGCCACATAAATACTTTACATTATTATGATCGTATGCTAAACTTCATTCCAGTCAAGCAAGTTATAGCTGAGCTCGAGAAACAAAGTATCATGTGGTGTGCAAAGGGCCCTCTTCACATACGTGACTTGTTACTATCTTCGTAAAAGAAACACTTCATTTACCTTACGAAATGAGTGATTTGATTTCGACGCAAAGATGGTGTTCCACTAAAACATCGGAACAGCTGGCAGTCTCGCACAGCTGTCATGTAAGCGTGTGTGTGTGTGTGTGTGTGCGTGTGTGTGTGTATTCAACTGGTTCAAATGGCTCTAAGCACTATGGGACTTAACATGTGAGGTCATCAGTCCCCTAGACTTCGAACCACTTAAACCTATCTAACCTAAGGCCATCACGCACGTCCATGCCCGAGGTAGGATACGAACCTCCGACCGTAGCAGCAGCGCGGTTCCAGACTGAAGCGCCTAGAACCACTCGGCCACAGCGGCAGGTCTGTATCTGTGTGTGCGTGTGCGTGTGTGTGTGTGTGTGTGTGTGTGTGTGTGTGTGTCTGTGAGAGAGAGAGAGAGAGAGAGAGAGAGAGAGAGAGAGAGAGAGAGAAGAGAGTGAATGTTTGAGGGAGAAAGGCAGCCAGTGTGGGCAACTGAATGAGAAACTGTTGACTGTCACATACCACTGGTATCAGACATGAGGTTCAAAACATCTGTCGTCAATAGCTGCTGCATACCTTTCTACCAGATACGCAGGCGTAGTCGATGCTGCTTTCTAGCTAATCTGGATGTCTGCACAGAAACTGGACACCGACACGCTGGAGAAGGGTTGCCCTCCGCGATAGTTTCCAGTCTCTGGCTTATGGAGGGAAAAGGGCGCTGGTGTGTCAGCCGGAAGCGGCAGTAGAACAAACAGTTTTGAATCTGTCTGCCGAGTGCAACCTGAGAATCACATCGTGTTGGCCTGGGAAATGTTTTAGCACCGTTTTCTCGAACTTCTTATTCTTTCCAAAGGAAACCTCATCCCGTCTCTATATATAAAAGTGAGTGTCCCGACTGACCCACCCACTCACTGACTCATCATCGGCCCGCCCAATACCGAAGAGGATGTGGATCTTATACCTCGTAGTTCGTTTGAGGATGAATTGTTCGAAATACCACTCTTAAGGGGATGAAACGGTTTTTGAAATAATGTTGTTATTTAGACAATTTAGAAACTAGAACTACGAAAACTGGTATTTAGTTTCTCAGTCATCAGTAGAAAAATGTGTTTCAACAGTTTTGGAAATTAAATACTAAAAGGGTAAAACAATGGGTGAAATTTTTTTGAAAATAAGCAGTTATTAAAGAAGTAATAAAGCATTTTTAAAGTTACAGCTATGAAAAGTGGTATTTTGTTTTGCGGCTGGATACAAAAATAAAAGTGCATCACTGTTTTTGAATTTCAACACCTATGCGGGTGGAATAGGGGATGAAAATTTTTAAGAAAGTATTTCTTTATATCAAAAGAATATTTAAAGCTAAATCTATGAAACTTGGCATTTCACTTCTTGGTTTGATATAAAGAAATGTGTGTTATTGGATGCAAGTTCCCATGGAAATATCACCACAAAAACGAAAAAGGCAAGATTAACAAAAAGGTACCAGAATCGCTCTTTGGTCAGAAGTTCTTTCGGAAAAGACCATACTTCTAAGCCCTTGAATAGCGTGAAACGTTAAAAAGCTGTTTCTGTTTGTGAATAACATAAAAATTCGATTAAAGAAATACAAAATAAAACAGTGTGAACAAGACAGACTATGCGAGCGAGGAAACGGGCGCTAAGTTAGTCTGGTTGTAAATTCGTCCCTGCAAACCATATACTGACTGTCAGTGTTGTGACGGGCGGAATTTTCGCCTTAAATGTACAAAATGTCAAACTGGTAGAGCGATCCAATAGAGTTTAGTGATGCAGAATCACGACATCCGTTAATTATTTGGGTCCCTTTATTGTTATCGTAATGTTTCCTTTAATACTATGGGCATCGTGTCGGTAAATGGAACTTTCGACTAGCGTTACAGAGCAGATACCGAAACGATAACTGTTCACTATTCTTTCTGATATTTGTTGGAATAAGCTTTTCAGGGCATATGTACCACCTTAAGTTACTGCATGGGATTGCCTTCTCTTCTCTCAGAAACTTGATGCAACTGGAAACCAGCACAATGTACGTCTTTGAAGTTGTGCCCAACATCCAAAAAATTTCTTCGAGTAATAAAAGCTAATTCATGTGCCCTAAGGCAGTCACAGACAAATAATGAAAACCAATCCTTAGCTTTACCTGAAGAAGAGACATGATTCTAAACGCTAGGCCTGTTATTGTCGTTATCGAACGTAGTTTTCAGCCCGAAGACTGGTTGGAAGAAATTCTCCACGCCAGTTCATCAAGTACAATTTGTTTCATACCAAACCCCCTTCCAGGTTTTTACAAAAACTGTGAAAGAGAAACATATTTTGGTATACAGAGTCCCAAAATTCTCATCTGAAAGTTTATGCTCTAATGCATGCGTCCCAACCAGTTCTTGAAATTTCGTTCCCTATTCTTGATGTTGGTACCTGAGGTACCCGATTTTGAATGATTCAACAGCTTTTCGGGTGATAAAAATCGTCTTCGACGCATTTCTTGTTTGACAGAAAGATATAAAAATAAATCTTTGGACTGTAAGTCAGATGAGTGAGAGAAGTGAGGCATTAATTCCTTGTTTTTCTTCGTCAGATAATCATTGTTCGACGGGTGATGCATAGCATGACGATTGTGATGAATGATGAGAAGTTTTCGGTTGTTTTCTTATTATTTCATCGACGGCTTGCTGCAAAAGAATTGTTATTAGGAAAGATAGGAACACAGCAATTAGTCACAGTCACATTTTTTTTTTGTTTCCGTATGGAATCTAAGTTGGTGAAAAGAATTGTTGTACACCGCTCAGCGTTAACTGTTATTCGATCCCCCAAAGCAACGTTCGAGACTAATTTCGATGTGCGTTGTGCTTCTGTACCCAGTATGGATGATGGACTGGCATCGTCACTACCTGAGGTTGGTAAAGAAATATGTGCATCTTTACACATATTTCCGTGCCATACAATATTAGATGAAGATAAAAAGAGTGTTCATCTGTCTGTGTTTCATTTCAACTATAATCATATGTAGACCATACACAGGAGGTAAATTTATGTATTTGTTGAAGCCAACTCAGTAAGGTATTTGGACTAAAATAGAATGACCCATCACTATGCTATGACGACTGGGTATTTTTATATGAAAGAAAAACATATATAAGTGAGCTGGAAAAGAATATTTTATTTATTCTCTTTTACTGCTTTCAAAGTGTAGTTTAAAGGCAGGAGGTCTATGAAGTAGGCATTCTCCAACCAACTGAAAATTCCTATCACAATAATCATATTTTGAAATACTTTTTATTTAATCGACTTGGTCATAACGCTTCTTGAATGAAATTACTGGTTTTGGCTAAGCCATGGCTATCTTCAGACTCGACAACAAAAGTAAAGGAAAGTACATTACTACTACACGAAGAGATTAAAAACAAGTGACAGTAATTATAACAAATGACAATAATTATAATACTCCTCTCATTCAGTCAAAACTTCCATGCATACTTCCCCCGGTTATATTCCTTGAGCTCAATGACTCCTGTATAGCATACAAATTTTATATAATTAGGGTCAGGACAGCCAGTTACCTCTTCAGTGCAGATGAACGCCAGGCTCGAACTCTTACTGGAACTGATCAAATGCCGCGAGTAATGAGAGTAGTCGGCACTCGGCAATTCAGTAGCGCATGGACAAGTTGAGAATTTGGATCTGACAGAAGGTGTGCTACGGTAGGCAGTGCAACTGCAATGACGTCTGTGTCCAGATGGCTCAGTGGTCGGGGCATCTGCCTAGTAAGTAAGAGACCTGGTCCAGCACAAATTTGCAGCTTTCCCCACTGATTTAAGTCAATGCCTACTCGCGGCCACTGCACAGGAAATGATGGAATCATGTTAACCCTTCAGACATACGTTTCCGCATCAACGGTGGACCTGACTGGTTTATAAAATACAGAATGGTTCATAGTAGCTTTATAAGTGAACAGTATAGCTCTACTGAAAGTATACTGCTCAATATGCTTATGGAATACTTCAAAGAGAAGATAAGCATCCTCATAAATGTGAAACAAGAACTAATTCTGATAGGAAGTGTGACAGATAATAACTCATACATTCAGGGATGGGTGGATGAGACTGAAGAGATTAAAACTGTGTTGGAGAAATAACTGTGGAAAATGTCGCTTGTTTCTGTAACAGACGAGGAGTACAAAATTGTTAAGGCTTTCGTTGCCACTTGTTGACAAACTGCCTATTGGCTTCTGTCTCGGGTTCTTCACCACCGGCAATGGAGGGTGAAGCTTTGACAATGCCAGCCACTCGTGCTGGCGAAACGTCAGAAAAATCATTAGATGAACGTCGGCCGAAGATCCCGAGACAGAAGCCAATAGGCAGTTCGTCAGACGAGGAGTACTTGAAAGTATTATAGGTACTGATGTCTGGGTATTCAGCTGCCACTAACTTTTCATTCATGGGAACTATTTGAATATGCAATTGTTGTTGTTTTTGTGGTCTTCAGTCCTGAGACTGGTTTGATGCAGCTCTCCATGCCACTCTATCCTGTGCAAGCTTCTTCATCTCCCAGTACCTACTGCAACCTACATCCTTCTGAATCTGCTTAGTGTATTCATCTCTTAGTCTCCCTCTACGATTTTTACCCTCCACGCTGCCCTCCAATGCTAAATTTGTGATCCCTTGATGCCTCAAAACATGTCCTACCAACCGATCCCTTCTTCTAGTTAAGTTGTGCCACAAACTTCTCTTCTCCCCAATCCTATTCAATACCTCCTCATTAGTTACGTGATCTACCCACCTTATCTTCAGCATTCTTCTGTAGCACCACATTTCGAAAGCTTCTATGCTCTTCTTGTCCAAACTAGTTATCGTCCATGTTTCACTTCCCTACATGGCTACACTCCATACAAATACTTTCATAAACGACTTCCTGACACTTAAATCTATACTCGATGTTAACAAATTTCTCTTCTTCAGAAACGATTTCCTTGCCATCGCCAGTCTACATTTTATATCCTCTCTACTTGACCATCATCAGTTATTTTACTCCCTAAATAGCAAAACTCCTTTACTACTTTAAGTGTCTCATTTCCTAATCTAATCCCCTCAGCATCACCCGATTTAATTTGACTACATTCCATTATCCTCGTTTTGCTTTTGTTGATGTTCATCTTATATCCTCCTTTCAAGACACTGTCCATTCCGTTCAACTGCTCTTCCAAGTCCTTTGCTGTCTCTGACAGAATTACAATGTCATCGGCGAACCTCAAATTTTTTACTTCTTCTCCATGAATTTTAATACCTACTCCGAATTTTTCTTTTGTTTCCTTTACTGCTTGCTCAATATACAGATTGAATAACATCGGGGAGAGGCTACAACCCTGTCTCACTCGTTTCCCAACCACTGCTTCCCTTTCATGCCCCTAGACTCTTATAACTGCCATCTGGTTTCTGTACAAATTGTAAATAGCCTTTCGCTCCCTGTATTTTACCCCTGCCACCTTTAGAATTTGAAAGAGAGTATTCCAGTTAACGTTGTCAAAAGCTTTCTCTAAGTCTACAAATGCTAGAAACGTAGGTTTGCCTTTTCTTAATCTTTCTTCTAAGATAAGTCGTAAGGTTAGTATTGCCTCACGTGTTCCAACATTTCTACGGAATCCAAACTGATCTCCCCGAGGTCCGCTTCTACCAGTTTTTCCATTCGTCTATAAAGAATTCGCGTTAGTATTTTGCAGCCGTGAGTTATTAAACTGATAGTTCGGTAATTTTCACATCTGTCAACACCTGCTTTCTTTGGTATTGGAATTATTATATTCTTCTTGAAGTCTGTGGGTATTTCGCTTGTCTCATGCAATTATACTGACTACTTCCAGATAGGTCTGAGCTATTAAAACAGCTATCAAATTACAAACAGATCATTTTTATATAATGAAGCTGCTGACAGACGGGAAGAGGAACCTAAGAAAGGATTCAAGAATATTCGACAATTGTCAGCCACTTGATAATTATGGCTGAACTGGGATAAAAGTATAGACACACATCAAAAAAAGTTTCGCATCACCTCGGTTCCGAGAGTTCCGGAACCTGTACAGAAAATTGGAATAGAGATCAACACAAAAATCATTTCCGCCCTTTTTATCGCTCATGAAAACCACACATTGCATATAGTGCCACCATAAAGCGAGACCTTCAGAGGTGGTGGTCCAGATTGCTGTACACACCGGTACCTCTGATACCCAGTAGAACGTCCTCTTGCATTGATGCATGCGTGTATTCGTCGTGGCATACTATCCACAAGTTCATCAAGCACTGTTGGTCCAAAGTGTCGCACTCCTCAACGGCGATTTGGAGTTGATCCCTCAGAGCGGTTGGTGGGTCAAGTCGTCCATAAACAGCCCTTTTCAATACATCCCAGGAATGTTTGATAGGGTTGATGTCTGGAGAACATCCTGGCCACTCTAGAGGGATATCGTTATCCTGAAGGGACTGCACTATCAGTCGGAGTATGGCATTCACGTATCGTACAGCCGTTACGGCGCCTTCCAAGACCACCAACGGCTTACGTCGGCCTCACATAATGCCACCCCAAAACAGCAGGGAACCTGCACCTTGCTGCACTCGCTGGACAGTGTGTCTAAGGCGTTCAGCCTGACCGGGTTGCCTCGAAACACGTCTCCGACGATTGTCTGGTTGAAGGCATATGCGACACGCATCGGTGAACAGAACGTGATGCCAATCCTGAGCGATCCATTCGGCATATTGTTGGGTCCATATGTACCACGCTGCATGGTGTGGCTGCAAAGATGGACCTCCCCATTGACGTCGGTAGTGAAGTTGTGCATCATGCAGCCTACTGCGCACAGTTTGAGTCGTAACACGACGTCCTGTGGACGCACGAAAAGCATTATACAACATTGTGGCGTTGTCGTCAAGGTTCCTCCGAGCCATAATCCGTAGGTAGTGGTCATCCACTGCAGTAGTAGCCCTTGGGCGGCCAGAGCGAGGCGTATCATCGACAGTTCCACTCACAAATGGTGGTTGGGAAGAACGACTGTCAGTAAGCTTACGTATTAGATCCAATTTCTCGATTTTTTTCGTTGTAATCATTTCAAGAGCGATATCGGAGAGGAAATAATATGTTGTTCCACAAGTGCATGAATGGAACATACACACATTCACACACACACACACACACACATACACACAAAGAGAGAGATAGAGAGAGGGAGAGAGAAATATATATAAATGAATCCAGGCAGTACCTGCACTGTAAAACAGTTGTACTTGCACTGTAAAACAGTTGCACCAGAATCCTCTTTTCTGAGTGGTCAGAAAAGTGGTGGAAAGTGGTTGGATGTATTTGACTTCCATCAACACACCGAAGTAACTAGTGTGTCTGGCTTTTCCCACTGTAAAACTAATAATAAGAATTGCTTTATAGCTGTAATCCACTGATTATTAAGGATGTTTTACAAAGAAATGTTGAGTGGCTCTCTGAAAATGGATTATCCCTAACTTTTGAGAAAGCACACTACTTTGAATTCTGTACAGGAAATAGTCACACCAATAACTGATGTAAGAAGACAGCTTCTTCTGTCCCATGGACGAATTTCTATTTAAAAACTGGTAGGCTGAAAAAAGGGAACTAGCTTTTAAGTGTAGTGGCATGAGTAGAACTTAAAAATAATGTGCTGATTATGGTCGAGCCCAGCGCTCTTTATGCTCCAGGAACATTGCACACCTATCCAGAATGCAGGCTCTGAGTGAGGTTAGCACATGGGACGTACCCACAACCCCAACCCTTGATGGTGACAGTCAGCGTGAGAAATAATATGGTTTTGTCTTCTCTCTCTCTCCAACTGCATCCACAAACTAAGAATTGAAAGCAAATAATCTGCTTGAACCAGATTAAATCCTAATTCGATTTACGAAGAGTACTCTACGGCACATTACTCTTACCCATATTCTGTAAAGTACCAAGTGACTGAAAAAAGTGCAAGTATATAAGAAAGGTAAAAGAATGGACCCACAAAATTATAGACCAATATCCTTAACATCGTTTTGCGGCACAATTCTTGAACCTATTGACAGATAGAATATAATAAATTTCCTTGAGACAGGAAATCGTCTGTCCACAAACCAGCATGGATTTAGAAAGTATCGCTCGAGACAAACTCAGCTTGCCCTTTTCTCACATGCAATCCATAAGTGTTGGACAACAGGTACGTTCCCAATTCCTAGAATTCCGAAAAGCACTGGACGTGGTGTCCTACTAGAGAGTGGATGTGCATTAAGAATAAATTCCCAGAAATATGGATGGCTCAGAAAAGTATTAAGTAATACAACCAGTACATCGTTTTTCGATGGCGAGTGCACATCAGAGACAAGGATACAATCAGGAGTGCCCAAGAGAAATGTGACAAGATAGCTATTATTCTCTGTAAATATAAAAGATATGGCAGGCAGTATGAGCAGCAATCTGCGGTCGTTTGCTGATGATGCTGTGGTGTTTGACAAGGTGCCATCATTGAGTGACGTTGGAGGATACAAAATAACTTAGGCAAAATTTCTATTTTGTGTGATGAACTGCCGCTGGCTCTAAATGCAGAAAAATGTAAGTTAATAAAAGTGAGTTAGAAAAGCAATCCTTTAAAGTTCGAATAGAGCATTAGTTGTGTGATGCCTGAAAGTCTCATCATTAAACATCTTGCCATGACGTTAGAAAATGATATGAAATGGAATGAGAAAATTAGGATTGTAGCAGGGAAGGCAAATGGTCTACTTCAGTTTATTGGGAAAATTTTCGGAAGGTGTGGTTCATCTGTAAAGGACACAGTGTGTAGAACAAAAAGGAATCTTATGGTTTAACGTCCTGTCAACATCGAGGTCATTAGAGACGGACCACAAGATCGGATGATGATGTATGGATGATGATATAGCTAAGGGGTAAGTACGTTACCATTCCAAATTTGACGACATTTTAAGAACAATAACACTACTTGATGATGAGAGAGTGAAAATCGTATTTAGCAATACAGATACTGATCAATTACTACTAAGTACCAAAAGAATTATTGACACTCAAATATGATTCTTGTTTCAGAATTGTCACACAAGAGTCTCATGTCACTGTTTTTCTCCTTCCGGAAATTTAAGCCATCCTAAGGCAGGCTTGCAACCCTGTGGTCTGGACAATTGATGTTGCCTAGGCCAGTTCAATCACGATCACGTCACCTCCGCCGATGCATCATCACCATCATCATCACCTCCACACTCGCCATATCTGGGATTGTTGATCACAAGTTTGTCAAGGCTGTCAAGATTGTCATAACTGGCTGCATATAGTTACCAAGTGGCTAGCGTCAGTTTCCTTGCTTGTCATACTGCTTTAGCCACCACTGCATTAATCGCATACCAGATTTGGCCTGCTCAATGCTTATAGGCGCATTTTGTACACGATCTCGTATGCCCACATGGATAACTCTACTGCTGACTAATGAGATCCAATGCATTTCCTAAATGCGTATCTACCCATTTTCAAAAGGGAGATATCTAAATGATCCAAGGTGTGTCAATAGGAAGTCTAGAGCAGTCCTTTGCTGAGAACTCAAATACCTCATGAAACTAGATGCTAATGGTGTTGAAGTGAACTCTATTGTCTATATTTGGGGAAGAAAATGGTGTGATATCGTGGGGTGCCGCAAATGCTGAGTGGTTCCATGGCATTACCTTGAGTGTCATTCTGGGCCATTATTCCAAAATGCAGCAAAGAGGATCTGGTAGAGCACTCAGCTGTATATTCCACCCTGACATTCCCTCACATGTTTTTGACAAATTTAACAGAGTATTTATGTATTCCACGTTCAGAAGATATAGTATTAAAAGAGCTGTAGTAATGCCAGAGTAAAGCGACATATTTTGCTTTGCTTGGTAAATCTTGGCTTGTGAGAGAAATTTCGACAATCATCCTGAGCATCTGAATAGATATGACACTGATGACGTTTGTGGATTTTATAACTTTGAGGACATGGATTTCCCCAGCAGATTCGAGGACGTGCCTAAATTTCAGTGGCAAAAATCCCTATACATAAGTTCACATCTGCTGCCTGAAGGAAGAAAAAGAAAGAAAGCAGAAGAAGATCATGGTGCGGAGAGGAGTGACATAAGGCATAAAATTGTCAGACCCCTCTACGTTACCAAACTAATCAGTCCACATTAGAAACATCTAGTTTTGTTGTTATTCCTCAAGAGGGAGAAACAACACAAAGTGTTGGTCAAACAAAAAAAAAAAAAAAAAAATGGCACACTGCATATTTGCCCTTGGTGCTTAAATCCATTTAATAAAAGTATGCAATTACCAAAGCATCTGCTGAATTGCTCTACATAGGAACCGGTACATGTGAAAATGCCTAGAAAATGCCTACCAAGGCAAATAAGTTCTTGAAGTTTAAACACACACACCATCAGGAGCATTGCCCCTTTGTAGTATATGCTGACCTTGAGTGCCTCCTAGTTCCTATGGCATGTTGTGAAGGTGATCCCACTGCCTCCCATACTACCTATACTGAACGTCATATACCATATGCAGCAGTGTACCAAGTTGTACACACATAATAGTCGAGTCGTAGTTCTTGTGAGTCAAATGCCAAGGAAAATACCAAATCTCAGATAAATGACGATTTACACAAGAAAGCTGTTAACTCTCATATTTCTGCCAGCCATTAGATAAAACAGTGGAAATTCCATGTGGGGATCATTGTCATCTAATGGGGGAAGCTCCACAGTACAGCGAAAAATGCATTGAATGTCAACTATCATGACATTCATGTGTTCTCTTCCACAGTTTGAACGGATATGATGCTCATTTCATTGCTGACCACTTGGCGGATGGTGGCTTGCACAGTACTCACGTTAGTGTTCAGCCTGAGGGCACAGAAAAATAAATGATGCCGACAATTATGCTATACTTTGTGGATTCGCTCTAATTAACGCATGCACCATTTCAGAAACTTTCTGAACAATGAGTGTGGAGGACATGCACATCACTCGAGGTTACAACCTGATCATGTCAAGTTTCACCTTGTGATGAAGAAGGAGTTGTTGCTATATAAATATACAGTATGAATTCGATTGAGTGGCCCAGCAAATCCATACTGCGTAACATAACCACATTCAACAGTAAAATCACAGGCAGTGCCATAACAGGTGTGGAGTATGGGCATGTGTCAAATGTTTGGCAAAAATTCAACATCTATAATTTAGGGGAGTATGCACGACTTCATGTGGACACCGATGTAGGCTTATTTGCGGATATTTTCATGGAATTCTGAAGTGTAAGTCATAGCTGCTAAATACTAACGCGAATTCTTTACAGACGAATGGAAAAACTGGTAGAAGCGGACCTCGGGGAACATCAGTTTGGATTCCGTTTAAATATTGGAACACGTGAGGCAATACTAACCTTACGACTTATTTTGGAAGAAAGATTAAGAAAAGGCAAACCTACGTTTCCAGCATTTGTAGACTTAGAGAAAGCTTTTGACAATGTTAACTGGAATACCCTCTTTCAAATTCTGAAGGTGGCAGGGGTAAAATGCAGGGAGCGAAAGGCTATTTACAATTTGTACAGAAACCAGATGGCAGTTATAAGAGTCGAGGGGCATGAAAGGGAAGCAGTGGTTTGGAAAGGAGTGAGACAGGGTTGTAGCCTCTCCCCGATGTTATTCAATCTGTATATTGAGCAAGCAGTAAAGGAAACAAAAGAAAAATTCGGAGTAGGTATTAAAATTCATGGAGAAGAAGTAAAAACTTTGAGGTTCGCCGATGACATTGTAATTCTGTCAGAGACAGCAAAGGACTTGGAAGAGCAGTTGAACGGAATGGACAGTGTCTTGAAAGGAGGATATAAGATGAACATCAACAAAAGCAAAACGAGGATAATGGAATGTAGTCAAATTAAATCGGGTGATCCTGAGGGAATTAGATTAGGAAATGAGATACTTAAAGTAGTAAAGGAGTTTTGCTATTTAGGGAGTAAAATAACTGATGATGGTCGAAGTAGAGAGGATATAAAATGTAGACTGGCAATGGCAAGGAAATCGTTTCTGAAGAAGAGAAATTTGTTAACATCGAGTATAGATTTAAGTGTCAGAAAGTCGTTTCTGAAAGTATTTGTATGGAGTGTAGCCATGTATGGAAGTGAAACGTGGACGATAACTAGTTTGGACAAGAAGAGAATAGAAGCTTTCGAAATGTGGTGCTACAGAAGAATGCTGAAAATAAGGTGGGTAGATCACGTAACTAATGAGGAGGTATTGAATAGGATTGGGGAGAAGAGAAGTTTGTGGCACAACTTGACTATAAGAAGGGATCGGTTGGTAGGACATGTTTTGAGGCATCAAGGGATCACAAATTTAGTATTGGAGGGCAGCGTGGAGGGTAAAAATCGTAGAGGGAGACCAAGAGATGAATAAACTAAGCAGATTCAGAAGGATGTAGGTTGCAGTAAGTACTGGGAGATGAAGAAGCTTGCACAGGACAGAGTAGCATGGAGAGCTGCATCAAACCAGTCTCAGGACTGAAGACCACAACAACATGTATGGCATCATACATGCTGGATCTGGATCATACCTTCTATTACAACGTGCCAAGATTTTCAAGGGGCGCAATGCTCAGGAAGACAAGTGTCAACTTCGAATTTTTGTCTGGTGTCGACTTGTTGCTATTTTTCGATTGTGGGATTCGTGGGGGGGGGGGGGGGGCGGAGGAGGGTGGGTTACCACGTGTCCACATGCACACCAAGGTATACAACCCACGAATGGGTGATGAGTTCAGTGGATCTGACAATTCGTGTTACATCCTGTACCTGGATGTAAGCAACTGATACAGGCATGTCCTGCAATGATCTATGCCAGTTGCTGGGTTTTGTGGCTGTCTCATGAAGAGAGTGTCAGATTAGGTGATTTCAGAGATGTGCCAATAGGTTGTTATGTAGGACATGTCATAGAGGCAGACGTGGTACATCCTGATAGTCTGCATGACAACACAGGAATTTGTTGCTTTGTCCACATCTCCTAGATCCACAAAATGGCTCCCTTCCCGAGCTGATGACACTACTTGGGGATCAACTGTGACACGTAATGCACTATAGATAGCTCCAGCAGTGTCACACTTTCGGAATGGAACTGACTAGAGTCACCCAAACTAAGTTCATTATGCACTCCTGCTGACTGAATGAATAAATTGATACCAACACCGCCAAGAGGGCTTCTGCAACATGTGACTTTGAAAAAGGTTTTTTAAAACAAATGTATCATTCAGTATATGACAAAACAGTAGAGAATGTTAGAGACCACAACGAAATCTACTTAGTTACATGCTGGAAGGGGTCTTGTGATGTAATAGATTATACCACCAGGCCAAATTTTAAACAAGCAGCTAATCACGAATTTGTTGCTTTGGATATTGTTAAAGTTTTTTTAGAATTCATGAAACCCATTTATGCTGCTATGTGTATGCTGGACCTATCCAAACTCTCTATGTAACAGTTTCCTTACAGGTTTGCAAAAGCTCATTTTGCAGGCAGGGACAGGTTCATCTGTGTGGTGAAGTGTTGCAATCGAAACGAAGTAATAAGGTGTCATCTTGACTCATTCAACACACCTGGATATGTGGTCAATAATATTTATTGCACAATTCCTGCAAACAACAAGATTATTAGCCTAATGAAAGACGAGACAAATGGATCACATATTGTGGAGTTTTTGGATCTTAGGTCGAACATGTGCACATATCTTAAAGACGCAGATGTCATCCAAAGGCAGGCAAAAGATGCTGCACCATGGTGATAAACAGTTCATTTGTGAGAACAGAATCAAAACCCTGACAGTCTCAAATTTGCACAAGTGTGAGAGGGAGAGAGTGGACATATTTATTTGATGTGCATGTAGTGAAAATGCATGTATTTATATAGAATACACATTTCTCATGGTGTAAATACGTCTGAGTTGACTGCACACTGTGAATGTGAGTGCAAAGTGTACCTTATTTGACTCCCCACAGGAGTCACACAAAAGATCCATTATTAGAATCAGAATGTAAAAGAGTCTTGGAAGACTTACGACCAAATAAGGCAGAAGGGACAGATAATATCCCATCGGAATTTCTTGGGGGAAGTGGCAAAAAATCAACTGTTCTTGTTGGCATTTAGAATGAGACTGGCGATATACCATCAGACTTTCAGAGAAACATCATCCACACAATTCCGAAGATAGCAAGAGCCGACGAGTGCAAGAATTATGACACAGTCACCTTAAAAGCACATGCATCATAATCGTTGACAAGAATAAAACAGAGAACAATGGAAAACAAAACTGAAGATCTGTTAGATGACATCAGTTTGGCTCTAGGAGAGGTAAAGGCACCAGAGACGCAGTTCTGACGTTGTGGTTGATAAAGGAAGCAAGCCTGGAAAAAAAGGCCGGGGCTCTTTCATAGGATTTGTCAACGTTTAAAACGCGTTAGACAATGTAGAATGGTACAAGATTTTCGATATTTAGAGAAAAATACGGCTAAGTATATAAAAAAGCGTCTAATTTACAGTAAGAACCAGGAGGGAACAACAAGACTGGACGAACAAGAACGAACTGCTAGGTTTAAAAAGTGTATAAGGCAGGGATGGCAGGGATGTAGTCTTTGCCCCCTACAGTTCAGTCGATACATCGAAAGAAGCAGTGAGGGAAACAAAAGAAATATTGAAAATAGGGATTAAAATTCGGGGTGAAAGGACATCAGTCATAAGATTCGCTGATGACATTAGTGTCCTCAGTGAAAGTGAGGAAGAATTAGGGAATTTGTTCAGTGGAATGTACAGTCTAATGAACACAGAATAGGGACAGAGAATAAATTTAAGAAAGACGAGAGAAATGAGAAGCAGTACAAAGGAGAACAGTGAAAAATAACATCAAGATTGGTGATCACGAAGCAGAAGAAGGTAAAGAATCCTGCTACCTAGGCAGCAAATAACCTGTGACGGACGGAGCAAGGAAGCCATGAAAAGCAGATTAGCACTGGCAGAAAGGGCATTCCTGGCCAAGAAAAGTCTGGTAGTATAAAACATAGGCCTTAATTTTAGGAAGAAATTTCTAGGAATGTACGTTTGGAACACAGCATTGTATGGTGGAAAAGAAACATGGACTCTGGAAAAAGCGGAAAAGAAGAAAATCAAAGCATTTGAGGTGTGGTTTTACAGAAGACTGTTGAAATTATATGGGCTGGTAATATAATGAGTGAGGAGGTTCTCCGCAGAATGGTCGAGGGAAGGAATATATGGAAATTCCAGTAATTTATTTACAGGGGTAATGAAGCAGAAACTCTTAAGTCACTCTGAAGTAACTTCTTGGTGATTAAAATAGGCGTCGGACCGGAACCGAAATCTCACTATAGCTTTGATTGGTATATCTGCGCAAAAAAAAAGGAAGGCGATTATCATCGGGGCGGTTTCAATAAAGAGGGGATGGAATTATCTATGGTGAACACAGACGTCAGCTGAAGCTTTTTTCTCCGGTAAATCCCTGTGCCAAACCCATCGTCTTTGCGTTGAACTGACAATCAGTTCCGAGCATGTACTTTGAAACAATGTGCTTTCGTTGAGGAATATTCATCATCAGACAGTTGAATACTTTATTTTTTGACCCCAATTTTCACTCGTCGGGCATGGTGTATATCGCGGCAAAGCAGCCGAACATCTCATGCCTCAGCAGTATGGAAGAGGCAGGCTTCAGTCGCGCGGAGTGGCCGCGCGGTTAGAGGCGCCATGCCACGGATTGCGCGGCCCCTCCCGCCAGAGGTTCGAGTCCCCTCTAGGGCAAGGGTGAGGGTGTTGTTTTTAGCATAAGCTAGTTTAAGTACTGTGTAAGTCTAGGGACCGATGACTTCAGCAGTTAGGTCCCTTAGGAATTCACATACACATTTCAGAGGCAGGCTTCACTTTTTCGGCGCAAGGGAGTCTTCCTGTGCATGATACCAGGCCAAACACCTTTACAAATTTGTCAGTTCTACGTTGTTGAGTGATATTTGCGAGGCAAATTGAGCTTTATTGTTACGCTCCTCTTCTCAAAGGCTGTTGCATGCCGTAAAATACAACATATTCAGGTATCCAGCCAGAAGGTGGGGGTTGCGAAACCTTCTATGCTAGTCTGTCCTGAAAAAAACCTCTTCATGTGTTCATAACTACTGTAACTCACATCGATTTGAACCGCTTACTGTAGTAAAACCTTGGTCTCTCTCTACAATTTGTAGCCCCCCCCCCCCCCCCCCCCCCCGAGCCCCTCACACACAGACATGCATACAAAAGCACATCACCTTACATTGACTATTCCTTAATGCCTCACATCGTGTAGCGTCAACCCTTCCCTTCTTATAGCCAAATTGTGCCACAGTTCACAATTTCTTTCTCCCCCTTTCCTGCCATTTCGATTTAGTAGCTCTTGGTTAGTTACCTGATTCGCGTATCTTGTCTTCGGAGTTTTTCTGCCACACAAAATGCCGTTCTCTTCGTGTCTCACTGTTTATTGCTAATGTTCAACTTAAATCTCTATCGCACGTTAAATAAATCACTCATTTTCAAAAACATTTCTCTTACTATTGCCAGTTTGCATTTTGTATTCTCTCTACTTTGGCCACCGACAAGTTATTCTGCTGCTCAAACAGCAAACTTACTACTTTTACGGTCTGATTTCCCAATTCATTTGCTTCAGCTTTCCTGATTTGACACGACTAGGTTTGTTCTACTTTTGGTGATATTCATCTTGTAACCTCTTTTCTGTCCAAGTCGTTCAACTGACAACACATACTGTTCTGCACATCTAGAAGTACTAAATCAACAAGTGTAACACACGACCGAGCGAGGTGGCGCAGTGGTTAGAACACTGGACTCGCATTCGGGAGGACGACGGTTCAATCTCGTCTCCAGCCATCCTGATTTAGGTTTTCCGTGATTTCCCTAAATCGTTTCAGGCAAATGCCGAGATGGTTCCTTTGAAAGGGAACGGCCGATTTCCTTCCCCATCCTTCCCTAATCCGAGCTAGCGCTCCGTCTCTAATGACCTCGTTGTCGACGGGACGTTAAAAAACACTGTCCTAACCTAACCTGTAACACATGGTGAGGGAATCATCAATGGTGTGGAAGTTTCAACATTCTTAGGTGTCCATATTGATGAGTATTTAAACTGGAAAATGTAGATTTTGAACGAAGAAAAATGCCGTATTAGCCACGTTTGCAGTAAGAATCATTGCAAATCTTGGGGAGATACGAAACAGTAAGTTGACATATTTGGCATATTTTCAGTGAATAATGTCATATGGAGTTATGTTCTGCGGTAACTCATCTTTACAAAAGAAAGTCTTCGTTGCTCAAAAGCGTGCTGTAAGAGTAATATACGAGGCACACCTACGATTATCATGTAGACATATGTTTAAGTAACTGGACATTCGACTATTGCTTCACAGTATATTTATACCCTCATGAAGGTTACTGTTAATAATCCTCTATTGTTCATAAGGAGCAATGAAGCCAATAACTACAACAGGAGGAAAAACGACATTTATTACTCCACATTAAGGTTGTCTTGAGCACGGAAAGAGATGCATAATGTTGCAACAAAAATATTTGCTCAGATACTATTGATATAAAATGTCCGACAGACAGGAAGGTAAAATTAAAAAAAAAACTGAAAAAATTTCTCCTTGACAACTCCTTTTATTCCGTGGAAGAATTTATATGATGGTAGTGTGAAAAAGGTGGTGGGCAGGAATTACTAACTCACATCCGTATACACGTTAAAAAACTTAGAAATGTTTAGTATATAACCACATTTACAAATTAATTTGCGATGTGGATGTAAAATGACTTGTTCCGTATCATCACGATTTATCGTGATAAATGATCAGTGGACGATGAAACTTACAAATCTTCCACGCCGTTTGCCGTCTCTGACAGAATCACAGTCTAGCCGACTAAAGCTCATTTTTCATTTCTTCTCCAGAACCGTAGCAAATGTTAACTTTGATGGCTCAGTTGGTGGAAAAGTTAAGAGCGCTGTGCGTATATCAATAAATTCACCCTTTCGCTTACTGTCGCTTTCCGAAAACACTGCTCCGATATCTTTAAAGGCTACGGAAATATCTGCAGCTGGCAGTTGGGGTCACTACCCTGAAGTAACGCGAGACGTGGCTGAAGCCCCAGTTGTTTGCTTCCCCTTGGGGATGTGTCAGGTGGCGGAAATCTGTTCCCGACGTGCGGAAGATGTAAAGGAGCAACTCGCGGCGGCCCAGCGGTTAAACAGGCGAGCGGCAGGAACTGTGGGCAGCCACCGAGCGACAAACTACTGCGGCCGCTGCGGCCACGGTGGCTGCTGCGAAAAGTCGGAGACGAGGAGGAGGAGGAGGAAAGAGAGAGAGCGTAGAGGAGAGAGGCCGACGTAGAGGGAGAGAGAGAGAGAGAGAGAGAGAGAGAGAGAGAGAGAGAGGGAGAGAGAGAGAGAGAGAGAGAGAGAGTGAGTGAGCGGTTGGGAGTGTGGGGCAGTGGAAGTAAGGTGAGCAAAGGAGAAAGAAGTGAGTGAGAGAGAGAGGTAGGCAAAGAAAGATAAAGCAGCAGCGAATGACGGGAAGAGGCGAGGTGGAAATGTCAGGCGGCGAGGTTATCGGCCCGGCCAGGAAGCGCCCGCGGCGCTTACGTAACCGGTGCTCGATCAGAGAACCGGCTGCGGAGCGTGCTGCTCGCGCGCCGCTGCTCGCCTTGACTGTGAACCGCCGCCGCGGGGAAAGTTCACAGCCAGCCACGATCTCTCGCCGCACTCGGGAGTGTGTGTGCTGCACGCCAGCGCCTCGGCTGACTGCTCCGTGGTATCCTGCCGACGATGCACTCGGTCCCAGACATCGCCTACAGCGGCAGCTAAACTATGAATTACGAGTAACAGTTCTAAATAAGTAATGGGTTCCAGATGCCTATCACGTAATACGAGGGTCATTTCAAAAGAAATGCACACAATTTTTTTTTTAAAAATCCCACTTTTATTCTACATGTTTTAAAGTTTTACTGTGTGTAGATACATCCTTTAGGAACAATATTTACATTTTTCCACATAATTTCCATGCCTCTCAACTGCCTTACACCATCTTGGAACCAGCGCCTGTATACCCGCACGGTAAAATTCTGGGCCAACCTGCTGGAGCCACTGTTTGGCAGCGTGCACAAGGGAGTCATCATCTTCAAACCTTGATCCACGAACAGAGTCTTTCAGTTTCCCAAAGAGATGATAGTCACATGGAGCCAGGTCAGGACTGTAAGACGGGTGTTTCAGTGTTGTCCATCCGAGTTTTGTGATCGCTTCCATGGTTTTTTGACTGACATGTGGCCGTGCATTGTCGTGCAACAGGAAAAAATCCTGCTTTTGCCGATGTGGTCGAACACGACTGAGTCGAGCTCGAAGTTTCTTCAGTGTCGTTACATATGCATCAGAATGTATGGTGGCTCCACTTGCTATGACGTCCACAAGCAAGAGTCCTTCGGAATCGAAAAACACCGTAGCAATGACTTTTCCAGCAGAAGGTGTGGTTTCGATTTTTTTTTTTTTTTTCTTGGGTGAATTTGCATGATGCCGCTCCATCCATTCCCTCTTCGTCGGCCGGCCGGAGTGGCCGTGCGGTTATAGGCGCTACAGTCTGGAACCGCGTGACCGCTACGGTCGCAGGTTCGAATCCTGCCTCGGGCATGGGTGTGTGTGATGTCCTTAGGTTAGTTAGGTTTAAGTAGTTCTAAGTTCTAGGGGACTGATGACCACAGCCATTTGAACCACCAGCCCTCTTCGTCTCTGGTGAAAGATAATGGAGCCATGTTTCATCACCTGTCACAATTCTTCCAATAAATTCATCTCCACCATTTTCGTACTGTTCAAAAAGTTCGCAGCATACCGTTTTTCTTGTTTCTTTGTGAGCCACTGTCAACATCCTGGGAACCCACCTGGCACAAACCCTTTTTAACGCCAACAATTTCAGTGTTCTGCAAACACTTCCTTCCCCTATCCCAACGTAGCGTGACAATTCGTTCACTGTGGTGCGTTTGTCAGCAGTCACCAATTCGTTAATTCTCTGCACATTTTCTGGAGTACGTGCAGTACGAGGCCTGCCGCTGCGAGGACAATCCTCAATATTGCCGTGCCCGCTTTCATCACGTAACCTGCTTGCCCACCGACTAACTGTACTGCGATCGGACGCAGCATCTCCATACACCTTTTTCAACGTCTTGTCGATGTTTCCCGCTGTCTCCTTTTCACAGCACAAGAATTCTATTACAGCACTTTGCTTCTGACGAACGTCAAGTGTAGCAGCCACCTTGAAGACATGCTGTGACGGCGCCACTCACGGGAACAGGTTGAACTAAGTTTGGAAACAAGCGGGAAGGATGTATCTACACACAGCAAAACTTTCACACATGCAGAATGAAAACTGTATTTTTACAAAAATAGTGTGCATTTCTTTTGGAGTGATCCAGGCCGTGAATTGCACTGAAACCGTCGAAATAAATTCTGTTATCTCAGAATAAAAACAGTTTTTGAGCAAAGTTGTTTAACATCAATACCGCGTTTCGCCCTTTTGTGGCATCATCAGATTGTCTATTAAACAAGAAAACAATCTTCACTGAGATGACAAAAACCATGGGAGACCTTCTAATGCCACGTCGGACCACCTTTCCCCGGCGTAACGCAGCAACCGGATGTGGCATGACTCAAGTCGTTGGAAGCCCCCTGCAGAAATATTGAGCCATCCTGCCTCTATACTGTCCAAAATTAAGAAATTGTTGCCGGTGGAGCAAGGCTCCCTATAACGGTGACAGGGCACCAACAGGCAGCGCATGCAAAAGTACTGTGACGTAATCGTCGATGAGGTAAAAGTTCAGCAGAGCGTCGTGGTTCTGCTCTTCTATTGCATATAGAAGCTGCATATCGGCCAACTGTCTAATAGTAAACGCATCCATCGTGATGTGTTTGACTGACATGCGATTAACACTGTTGGAAAAAGCAAACCGAAGACAGAATCGAAAGACATCGATTGCAAGTTTCAAAGATTGCCGGCCGAGGTGGCCGAACGGTTCTAGTCGCTACAGTCTGGAACCGCGCGACCGCTACGTCGAAGATTCGAATCCTGTCTCGGGCATGGATCTGTGTCATGTCCTTAGGTTAGTTATGTTTAAGTAGTTCTAAGTTCTAGGGGACTGATGACCTCAGAAGCTAAGTCCCATAGTGCTCAGAGCCATTTGAACCATTTTAAGAGAAGATTGGGCGTTAGTGTTGTTAACAACATGTACCTACAACGAATGAAACAACTTTGTTTCCAAACGAGTCAGACGGCGCATGTCGTGGAATTTGCAGATTTTTTGCAATAATTTTATTGCAATGCAGGTATGAAGGTTAGTGGGGATATGAAATGAAACGATATGCAGTTAACTCTGTGACCAATAGGACGGGTCCCTTATATCAGAATGTTCAGAAAATATCCCTGAATTACTTCCGAAAATTTGGGGTTAACTCTGTATACAAGAAAAACAAAACAACGAAATATAACGATCAGGGCTCCTTCGGACCTACCCACTTACAGGGGAAACTCCCCATCGCTACCCCCTCAGACTTAGTGCTAAGATAGTCTAGTGGATACTGCGTCAAAAACTGAAGGCAGATCGAGTATAAAAACAGGAAGAAGATGTACTGAACTATGAAAAAGAAGCAAACTGGAGACAATGAACGGTCCAATTAAAGATGTATAATAGCGAATGAATATCACTAGTAACGGCGCAGTAGTTACGTGGTTACGTTGTAGGAAGGGGGGATGTCCGGGTTCAGATCCCCCTAGCGTACATTTTTTTTTTTTAAACAAACTTATAGCATGTCCGTCCGGTCATTGAAGTGTCTGTTCGCCGTATTCAAATTTGCGTCTGTGTCGTGGTGTAACGTCCGTTTGCAACAGCGAGGTGTAAGGAAGGGATCTCCAGATGTACGTATGTCCTATTTGTTCTACACAAGTATCACATGTTACGACTCTTGCTTTCCGTTTTGGAAATTTTGACTCTTGAATTCCTTTTTTGTCACATAGTTCACGCCCGTTTATTTGTCTTTTTTTTCATTTCTGTGAGTGGTGTATGCGGCATCTCGTTTGCTCTCAGTTTTCATAACCTTTACTTGCGATGGTAATATATTCTTACCACATGACTCATATTCTGTAAGCTATGTACATTATTACAATTACCAAGACTACGGAAGGAGAACAAACACATCAATAATCGGCCGGACAGTTGATAATCTTGTGAGAAAGAAAAAAATGATGGGTCACGATGGAGTCTTGAACACGGATCTCCGAGTTCACAGTCCGACGCCGCGACCACACAGACATGACGCCACTGTTTTTATGCTTCGCTCGATCTTGCTCATCGGGAGTTTGAACCGTTCACTGTTTCTATTTTCCTTCTTTTCTCACAGTTCAGTGCACATTCTTCTTGTTTTCATGCTTGATCTGTGTTCAGTTTTCGACGGGCTATCCGCTGGACCATTTTGCAACTAAATCCAGGAGGGTTTGCGATGGAGATTTACCCTAGTTGGCAGTGCATCTCGGCAGTGCTCAAATGTGTGTGAATTCCTAAGGGACCAAAGTGCTAAGGTCATCGATCCCTACACTTACACACTACTGAATCTAACTTAAAATAACTCGCGCTAAGAACAACACACACGCCCATGCCCGAGGGAGGGGCCGCGCAATCCGTGGCATGGCGCCTCAAACCCCGCGGCCACTCCGCGCGGCGTAGCAGTGCCATCGATGGCGAAAGCTGCGGGCGTGTGAGGGGTTTCACACGCAGCCACGGCCGCTGCTGCCAGCCTCCGTGCCCTGCTTCGCCTCGAGTGGCGACCACAGAAAGTGGCTCCTCTCGTGACTGCGAGGAACGTAATGGCGGCGTTGCGATTGCCGCACAGCCGCACCACCGTTTCAGAGGCGCGAGTATAGCGCTGCTCACACCCGCGTCTTGGGCCGTTTAGTCCCTAGCGCTGTAGCTGCGGCAAAGAGGAACTGGGTGACGAGCACTGTCGTAGGCAATGGTGTTGGATGACGGGAATACACGAACCGAGAACTGCAGAAGATTTTGTCACTGGGACTGAAAAGTGGCTCACCTTGCAGGATTTGAAACAAGACAACTACAGCAACTAGATCGCAAAGAATGATACGTGTTCTTCAACTATTGTAATCCCGTCTTCCCCAGTTGCGTGTAATATTACAGTATATGGTTAACTTTTACTTGTTGACCGTCTAACTACATCTGAATGAACCACAATTTTCGTGCCATATAAATTTCGCTTTTATTCTCTGCAAGGTATCTTCAGTGGCCTGGAATATGTACCTATTTTTACTATTTGGTTTACATTTTGGGACATTGTATATATAGGTTATAAACAATTCTGGTGGCTGATTTTCCTGTGGGGTAGTAATACTTTAAATCCTACTCACAGATTCTGTGGATGATTTTCTACATGTTGTGTTTTAGTTCCGTTTGTGGCGTTGTTCTTCTTATAACTGCCATTCCGATTTTCGTTTTCCACACTTCACGGCACTAGGAACTGAACACTTGTTTGGGTACTTTGTTTTGGTTTGTGATGCCGACTGTCGGCTGTTACTGTCAAAGATCGAATGTTATTGCCAACTTGCGAGTGTTATTATTTTTAAAAATAGATAATTGTCACCTGGGTATGCATGTGTGTGTATATGTGTGTGTGAAATGTATTTGTTTCAGTATGCTTTTTTGTGTGTGTGTGTGTGTGAAATGGTATTTGTTTTGATGTGTATTCTTTCTTTTCTTTTACCCTTGTGTGTGTGTGCGTCACCAGAAAGCGGGAGGAAGGGAGGGGGATGAGAGAGAGAGAGAGAGAGAGAGAGAGAGAGAGGGGGGGGGGGAGGTGTGTAATTGTTTTAATGTGGCTGCATGTGCAAGAGGGACATTTTTATCTTATCATTTCTTGTATTGAGAGTAATGGGGAGGCTGTACTGATGTATGTTTGCTGATATATCACATGCTTGTTTTCAGCAATGGCTTTCTGGATGTGGAAGTTTTCTTGCATTTGTGTAAGGCGTTTGTCATGGTTGTTTATTCTCATTATTTTCATGTCCTATTCAATGTTTGTACGAATATTTTTATGGTCCTTCAAGTGTTCTGTAAATGTTTAATGGTTTCTTTCGTACTTCCAACAGCTGATGTGTTCTTTCTATCATGATTAAACATACCAGTTCTGACAATGGTTTCATTGGATGCAGTATGGAGGCGCGCGTGGGCAACGACACAGCCCTCCGAGCCGTTGTCGAGTTTCTTGACCTTGGAACCGCTACTAAACGGTCAAGCAGCTCCTCAGTTGTCCACACGGGCTCAGTACACTCTGTACCAGTCCTTCCACCTGCGGAAAATCCGTGGTGGTTCCCAGAATCGAAACTGGATGCCCCGTGTGCCAGTTAGTTTCTCTGACCACTGAGCAATATAGGCGGACTTCGGAAATGAATCATTTACATATTAAACAGGTTTCAAGATGGCATTACTTTCAGTTCACCCTCTTCACAGAACGGTACGTAACGGTAGATCTGAGCAATGCATGTATCGGGAACCACTTCAGTCCATCACACACCATTTTCGTCCGAATACAAGAACGGCCGCGAGAAACTGGTATGTTCAAATCCGGGAGGGTTGGCCTTGGTGCCCTATTGACGCGCACCAGGATCTGTGGACCGCGTTTATGAAAGCATATGTCATAGATAATGAATCTTGTGCGAGGAACATCTGGGTCGCACTTGTAGGGCCTCTGTAGAGCGCAAATCGAACCTCATTATGGCCACTGTGCGTGTACCGTGACACGGGATATTTGAAAGTGTTCCGTTCTTAAAATTTATTTTACCTCCAAACGGTACGTTTCCGAACATGGACTCCTTATAAAAACTTTATCTGCTAAATTCCCTCTAGAATCCCTAAACACTTGTAGTAAGAATTGTGATGCCCTGTGTAGATGATCCAATGCATGGCGTCAGAAGATCCATGAGGCTGTTCGGAGATGATAAGTTGTTTATAAGAAGGTAGCAACGCTAGTCGCTTTGTGTACAACTTGGTACACAAGGAGGTGTGGGCTGCAGAGTAGCGTGACAACAGTCATCACAGGAAAGCTGGGCAGGAGTAAAAATGAATAAAGAACAAGTTAACACAACAAACAGAATATTTACTTAACCTGTATTTCTCCACGTGTATGTGGATTCATTACAAATAATGCAGCAAGAATTAGAGTCCAACTAATTAATAGCAACTAGAACGAGACTCACCATGCCAAGCACGGACGACGGCGTCGTAGCGATGAGGCTCCAAGTGTAAACAGGATGAGCGGTTGCCACCGGCCATCCTATCACGGAGGTACAGGGCGCTCGTCGACTGGAGCCGCCGGATGCGTGGCTCAGTGGGTGCGCACCATTGGGTCTGCCAGATCCCGCGCGACTGCTGATGGCTTCAGACGGATATTTGCCAATCCATTAACAACATCGCGAAGCCCGTGGGTTGGTATCGATACTTGATACCACAAGAAGACTCCACGAAATGCATTAAGACCTGGAAAGGGACAGTGATTCGTGCGGGGACTGCCTGAATTCTCTGAATTTAAAGAAGCGTTTTTTCTGCTAAATGGAAGAGGTAGGCTCCCAAATCAAAGCTCTTAAAAAAGGCAAAGCTCCTGGCCCAGACGGCATCACTGCGGAAGTGATACAATACCTCGCCCCCCAGCTGGTGACACCTCTCACTCGGCTGTACAATGAGTGTTTACGGCTTCAGACATTCCCCTCAATATGGAAGAAGGCGAATGTAGTTATAATCAAAAAAGGCCCAGACAAAGACCCCAAAGAAGCCAAGTCGTACATACCTATATGTCTACTGGGCTTGTTGGGCAAGCTTTTTGAGAGGTTGCTAGCAGACAGACTGGCTGCACACCGATTCCTGTGCGGGATGAGTGACAGACAATTCGGTTTTCGGACAGGACGATCGGCGTCTGACGCAATCGCCCTGGCTGCGGATGTCTGCGACTCTGCCCCGCACAAGTACATTGTCGGCATCATGGTAGACATCAGTGGCGCCTTTGACAACCTGTGGTGGCCTTCGCTCTTCTCCTGCTTGCGGGAGAAGGAATGCCCAGGGCCGCTGTATGGCTGTCTCAGGAGCTATTGTGAAGAAAGGGAGGTCTGGCTATCGACCCCTAGCGGCAAAGTCAGCAAGAAAATTACCAAGGGGTGTCCTCAGGGATCTGTCCTGGGGCCACTCTTTTAGGACATAAATATGGAGCTACTTTTAGAAGAACTAAAGAGCAGTGAAGATGTGCTAGAGGTCATAGCCTACGCAGATGACCTCCTCCTGCTGTTCGGCGGCCGTAGCCGCGAAGAGTTAGAACCAAAAGTAGAGAGAGCTATAGCAATATTGACCACATGGTGTCACAAAACAAAAATGACCATCGCACCTACCAAGTCAACCTACCTATTACTCGAAGGTCAACTACTAAGAAATCCCACAGTCAGAATAAACGGCCTACCGGTCCTCAGGCGCCGAGAAGCCCGGTATCTTGGTGTCATCGTCGACGAGAGGTGGAACTACGCATCACACATTGACACGGTAACACAGAGATCACTAACAGTATTAAACAATTTAATCGGAATAGGACACAAAAGATTCCATCTCCCACCTGATCTAATCAAATTGTATCACAGCAGCATCCTTACATCCATAGTAGGCTACGGGTCAGCGGTCTGGGCACACAGGCTCACGAGGGCCTTGCCTGCCATGGCCGTAAGAATAGTACGGCGAAGTAGGCTCCTACGTTCAGTAGGCGCATATAGAACAACTCCGGGAGGGGCACTTTTAGTACTGATGGGGTTATGTCCATTAGACATAAAAAAGTTAGGGAATAGGCCACCTGTTATTGGATAAAGAAGAATAGAAGAGAAAAAATTGAAGAAATCGTGGGGGTATATGTAGGGGATAAACAAAGTATTAAAAGAAGGGGAACTGAATTATGGCAGGAACTTTGGAATAATAACGAGACAGGGCGAAGAACACATGAGCTACTTCCAAACATACAGGAACGCTTAAAACGCACATACATCAAACCCACTAGAGGCTTGCTGCACTTTCTTAACCTAACCTAACCTAACCTAACCTAACCTAACCTAACCTAACCCCTGCTGGGCATGGACCCTACCCGACATATTTGTGTCGGTTCGGGAAAAGGGCAACGTCAGCGCGTGACTGTGGAGCAGTGCGGGGCACCCCAGACCATGTGCTGTACGAGTGTCCCCTCTTCGACGACGTTGCACAGCAATTTAGGGAACAACTGCCGAATAACGATACGCACCACTTGCTCAGGCATGAAAAAACTTTTAACGTCCTGAATCACCTAGCAGATGCAATCTCAGGTAAAGTCCTCAAAGAGTACCTAAGAAACAGCCAATGAAAAAAACACCAGACTTGGCACGTACACCCTCCCTGTTCCGCTGGGACATGGACTTGGCCAGCTGCCTCACGGCTGGAACCCGCCAGGTTTTCGGATAAGGTTGGGGAGGTGGGGGCAGTACATCACCACCGGATTTGACAACGCACCTATTGCGACATTAGATATAAGACTAGTTATAGCTTTAAATTAGGATAATAAAATTAGTATAGGACTGCAGCGACCATGTCATCGGCCAGCCCAGTGCCAGGGGTACTCCCACCGGTATTAGCTCAGCGGGAAGGGCCAATAATTAGGTTTGCATCTTCTTCTGGCACACCTGTAACGCTGCAGTTAGAGTAGTCATAGTAACTCGTTACAAGTAGCATCCAAATCTAACAGCTGAAAATTACAATAACACCAAAACAACAGCGTAGTAAATAATAGTAGAATAATCCCCATAGTGGTGAAGGATCACAGTAGTAACCTGTAGTGTTAAAAATAATAATAGCTGCAGATTGTACATTGTAATACTTAAAAATAGGAACTACTAATGTATTTAGGTAGTAGGTTAAATTGTATCATAATAATGATTGAATAAATAATTCCTCTTTTTTTTTTAAATGATTTGCACAGTTTTTATAAATTGTTGAAGTGACATTATGTAACATATCAAGCTGCTCTTCGGTTATTCTTTATAAAGTTATTCCACCAAGAATAACACCGAAAGTATGGTAGGAGCTGAAAAGTTTGTGGGACAAAAGTTGCATGGTACAATGGGGGCCAAAATATGACACTGGTTTTTGTGATGGCGGTTTTTAGGTGTGGTCGCGTCTGAGATATGAAGGTCAACTTTTTTTTAATGGGCTGCTACAGTTTGGTACTTATTTTCTGATAGCGGCTATCGAGACGAATCCAATATGTGTAACATTAGCGTCTTTTTTAAGGTCAACGAAGGTCCAAAAGTGGCGTGGTATGTTCTGACATTTCTCTCCCACACGTGTTCAGGTGAAGTTGGAATGTCTTTATGAACAATGTCTTTTACGAATCCCCACAAGAAAAAATCCAGAGACCTCAAGTCTGGCGAACGATCCGACCACAACTTATCTCCTCCGCGTATATTCTAACGATCTGGAAATTGTCTCTGCAACTCATTTCTAGCCATCAGCGAAAAATGTGCAGGACACCTGTCGTGTTGATACCACATTCTGTCCTTGTTCCTAGAGATATTTCTTCCAATAATAGACCTAATATTTCTTGCAGGAATGTGGCGTACTTCCTACCATTAAGATCTCCTTAGATGAATTAGGGGCCTATAATTCTGTCATTCAGAATCCCACACCATACAGTCACCGAGCACGGTTTTCGGAGTGCAACTTGCCACAGCCAACATGGATTTTCAGTAGTCCAAGAATGAATATTGTGCAAATTGACATTCCCATGGTATGTGAATCTAGCCTTGTCAGTGAATAAAATCAGCTTAATAAATGTGTCATCCCTATGAATCAGAAGTTGAGCCCATCGGCAGAATTCAATACAATCCATACAATGCGTACCAGTTAATTCTTGACGGAGACGGATATAGTAGGGATAATACGGCGATGCAGAACACGAACAACACTACTCTGGCTCATGCCAGTTGTCCTTGCGATTTGACGCTAACAAACACATGGATCTCGAACCATAGTGGCAACAGTACCAATTTCCGTTTCCTCGTTAGTAACTATCCTTCGCCGGATATGTTTCCGATGCGTTAAATATCTAGTTATTCTCAATTTATCACACACATATTTAAATGTACGCGGTGTAGGGTGAGTACTTTGAGGATATCTTTCAGTTTATAAGTCTCCAGCTCTCACTGAATTTCGTTGGCGTTCTCCGTAAATGAGAAGCATATCGACCTGTTTTTCGAAGGAACACATCATTCACATTTACTGATTCGACAATACCAGTCTTACCGCTCCTATTAGTGTTGTATTGCGAAACCGTCCAATGGTTTTTACATACCAATGGCACGTTAGATGGATACGACGTTTTCGGCGAATATTTACTATTTGCACGGTATACGAGGGACAATTGTCAGAGCACGTGCCGAAGTTATAAGGAATACCACTCAATCCGGAATATGCACAGCATTGATACCAATGGTCATCACTTCGAACATCTTCTGTAAATGGACATTCATGCCGCCTTTTTCAACTTCGTTGAACTTTAAAGACTTTAATGTTACACATCATTGGATTCGTCTCGATAGCCGCTATCAGAAAATAAGTACCAAACTATAACATCCCATTTAAAAAAAAAGAAAGATAGACCTTCATATCTCTGACGCGACCCCACCTAAAAACAAAAATCCAACGTCATATTATGGGCCCCGTTGTTCCATGCAGCACACAAACTTTTCAGCTTCTATCATACTTTCGGAGTTATTCTAGGTGACAATAGTTAGTGACTAACTCTATATATCTCTGCATGAATAAACCTTATTTGTAAATATTACATGTCTGACATTTTGTGTTTCTGATGCTTGTATGCAACGCTTGGTGTTAACAGAAAGCTGTGATGAATAATGGTCACTGACCGAAACTGTGCACAATTACACTGTTGTCGACAAATGACTGTAAATAGAGTGAAACAGTTGGGAGTAACCATCCGGAGTAATCTACAGTGGAATGACTACATACGGCCTAAAAAGCAGACGCTTCGACCGATTACTGCGTTGTGTTCATCAATCTGGGGCACTTACCAGTTGGGACTAATAAAAGAGACAGAGAAGGTCCAACGGAGAGCGGCGCGTTTCCTGACGGGACTGTTTAGTTGACTCGAGAGCATTACAGAACTGTTCAACAAACGCCAACGGCAGCAGCTACGAGAGAGGCGTTGTGCATCATGGATAAATTTCGAGAGAATACTTTCCGGGAAGAGTCGGACAACATATTACATCCTCCAACATACATCTTGCGAAACGACCTCGATGAAAAAATTCGAGTAATTATAGGAAATACACAGGTTTGCCGAGAATCATTCATCCCAGGCGCAGTTCGCGAGAGGAACATAGAAATGGGATGAGTTAGTAGTACGAGAAATACCCTCCTCCACACATCATCAGGTTGCTTGCGCGGTATTGATGTAGATACATATGTATACCTAAAAATTTGTAAAAATCGTCATTCACTTCTTTCGCTTATGAGCTTCATTTCCTTAAGATTCGTCCTACGAATATCAGTGTGGCTTTTCCTATTTTTTTTAATGAGGTCACTTATCTTAATGTCGCTCTAGATAGTTACTCTTAGATATTTTATGGTGCATACTGTTTTTCATCAATAGTGTAGTTGTGCAGTACTGGATTTCTTTTCCTACGCAAGCGCAGTATGTTACATTTGTTTACATTCAGGGTCGACTGCCATAGATTACATCATTCACCAATCTTGAGTGGACTATTTTGGAAATCGATACTACCTCGTGGGGTTGCTCCTTTCTTATAGATAACCGAATCATCTGTAAACAATATTAAAGAGCTTCTGACACTTTCTACTGGGTCATTTACACTGAAGCGCCAAAGAAACTAGTATAGGTATGCGTATTCAAATACAGAGATATGTAAACAGACAGAATACGGCACTGCGGTCGGCAACGCCTACGTAAGACAAAAAGTGTCTGGCGCAGTTGCTAGATCGGTTACTGCTGCCGCAATGGCAGGTTATCAAGATTTAAGTGAGTTTGAACGTGGTGTTGCAGCTGGCGCACAAGCGATGGGACACAGCACCTCTTAGGTAGCGTGAATATTAGGAATCCGGTAAAACATCAAATTTCCGACATCGTTGCGGCCGGAAAAAGATCCTGCAAGAACGGGACCAACGACGACTGAAGAGAATCGTGCAAGGTGACGGAAGTGCAGCCCTTCCGCAAACTGCTGCAGATTTCAGTGCTGGGCCACCAACCGCTTTACGCCTCGCCTGGACCCGTGAACACCGGCGTTGAACTGTTGATGACTGGAAACATGTGGCCTGGTCGGACGAATCTCTTTTAAAATTGTATCGAGCGGATGGACGTGTATTCGTATGGAGACAACGTCATGAATCTATGGACCCTATTTGTCACTGGTCACCAAACTCCCCAGACATGAGCATTGCTTAGCTTATCAGGGATGCCTTAGAACCTGCTGTTCAAAAGAGGTCTCCAGCCCCTCGTACTCTTGCAGGTTTATGGACAGCCCGGCAGAATTAATGGCGTCAGTTCCCTCCAGCACTACTTCAGACATTAATCGAGTTCATGCCACGTCATTCTGCGGCATTTCTGCGTGCTCGCGGGGCCCTACACAATATTAGGCAGCTGTACCAGTTTCTTTGGGTCTTCAGTGTATACATACTGTAAACAGTAACGGTCATATAACACTTCCTTGGCCGGCTGGGGTGGCCGAGCGGTTCTAGGCGCTACAGTCTGGAACCGCGCGACAACTGCGGTCGCACGCTAGAATCCTGACTCGGGCATGGATGTGTGTGCTGTCCTTAGGTTAGTTAGGTTTAAGTAGCTGTAAGTTCTAGGGGACTGATGACCGCAGAAGTTAAGTCCAATAGTGCTCAGAGCCATTTCAACCATTTTGAATAACACTTCCTTGAAGCACACCGTAAATTACCTATAGATCTGTCGAGTTTGCTCCGTTAAGAACGAAGTGTTGAGCTCTATTTGCAAGGAAGTCTTGAATCCAGCCACAAATCTGGTCCAGTACTCGGTAAGCTCGTATTTTTTCAGTAGACGACAGTACGAGTGGGTGTCAAATGGCCCCCTGAAGTGACGGAATGCGGTGTCAAACAGAGCACCGTTATCTACAGTGCTTAGGATCTCATGGAGAAAAAGATCTTTTTTGCATAGTGCATACTGGTTTTTATAGAGGATGCTTCGTGTGGTGTCACCGCCAGAAACCGCACTTGCTAGGTGGTAGCCTTTAAATCGGCCGCGGTCCGTTAGTATACGTCGGACCCGCGTGTCGCTACTATCAGTGATTGCAGACCGAGCGCCGCCACACGGCAGGTCTAGTCTAGAGAGACTCCCTAGCACTCACCCCAGTTGTACAGCCGACTTTGCTAGCTATGGTTCACTGACTACATACGCTCTCATTTGCCGAGACGACAGTTTAGCATAGCCTTCAGCTACGTCATTTTCTACGACCTAGCAAGGCGCTATATTCAGTTACTATGTCTTCTGAACAGATAAAATTGTGACTCATGTACCGTCAAGAGCGACGTTCATCATTAATGGATTAAAGTTATCAAACTAATTACGTTCTCTTTCTGAATTCTAATTCCTTGTCATGTTCCAGACCTCACGTCAGTATAGTTCTTCCCTCCTCACTCCAGCCTGCGTGAGCTAAAACGCGTGCATTTCGGCCTCCTCTAGTAGGACGGTTTTGGCTCTTCCGCCAACACAACACTTTGTTTCTCGAAAAAGTCAGGATTCTTGAGCATAAAACATATTCCATGATTCTTCAATTCACTGACGTTACCGAATGTAGGTCTATAACTATGTACATACGTCCTGCGGCCCTTCTAGAAACAGGCATGACCTGCGCGTCTTTCTAGTTGCTAGATACCTTTCGTTGGTCCAGCGAACAGTGATAAACTGCTGCTACAACAGGTGCAAGTCCTTTCGCCTAACCTTTGTAGAATCTTGCAGATATGTCATCTGGCCCTGATGTCTTTCCACTGTTAAGCGATTGGATTACATCCATTCCACGAGACAACAAGTACTACCGTTACACGCTGTGTTCAGATGGTGAAGCAGACGGGAAGAGCGAGTTATTTAGCTGCTTACTAGCCTCCCTAGGGTTTTGTTTGACGCTGTACAGTAGCCTTTTGGCTTCCCCCGCGCTCTTGTTTGCCCCTCGTCAACAGCGAGCGGGTCGCCAATTTGCGCTCCTGTGGAGTATCGCTTCGGCCAGCGCGCGGGATCAGGAATTTCCCCGTGCGTCTATCGCCGTCGGAGCGTTTATTTTCGCTGCGGCAGATAGCCGGTCCCCAGCACGCTCTCCACACACACGCGGGCGCTCGGAAGCCGGATAAATCCGGAGCGGACCGCGGCGCCTGCTCAGGCGCTGTTTGTTGCTTCTGCTCCGCCGGCCCGGCCCGTCTGTTTGTAAGCACCTGACTCTAACCAGGAGGCCGTCCAGCCGCTCACCAGTCAACACATGTGGTCCGCCCGCTGCTTCAGCAGCTGCAACACTGCGAAACATCGTCCTCGCCTTTCGGAGACACCTCTCACTCCCGTTACTGCTAGGCATTTGCCACGTTATAAAAAAATGGTTCAACTGGCTCTGAGCACTATGGGACTTATCATCTGAGGTCATCAGTCCCCTAGAACTTAGAACTACTTAAACCTAACTAACCTAAGGACATCACACACATCCATGCCCGAGGCAGGATTCGAACCTGCGACCGTTGCGGTCGCGCGGTTCCAGACTGAAGCGCCTAGAACCGCACGGCCACTCCGGCTGGCGGCACGTTAGACTGCTGCAGATAAGAAGTCTGCTGTTGCGTGCAACGCAAGCTAATTCGCTCATCTCCCTGCTAGCCTGTGTGTTCCGATCGCGTTTCTCTGGAACCACCCACACTGTGTCCTAAACACGGGGCAGCAGGTTGCAAGTTGCTCGACGTAGTATTTGCAGGCATAGCAACTGGCTCTGCTTGTTCGAGCTGAAATTGAGCAGGGTGCGGAGAATTTATCCGCCATCTAATTCGGCGTAAACCATGCAAGCAACCAATATTGCTTCTAATAAAGGGGGAACCCAATTACATGGGAGACTGAGGAAGATGGACAGGCAATTCAACATCAATAAAACAGGTTAAAGTGTAACTGATTCTGACCATCGTAAGTGTGTTTTTTTCTCTTTTTTTTTTTTTAAAAAAAAAGGAAAAGCCCGAGTCTGTGAAAACAACAGATTTCTTTATAAATAAATTTCTGCTACATGTAACGATTTTCTTATATTTATGTTTTACACGACGCGTTTCGGGAAATGATTCCCATTTTCAGTTGTGTATTTCTATGTACTATGCCATTTTATAGTAATGTTTTCGATGTGTGAGATTCTGCTTTGTTTTGTTGACTTTACTGCGATGTATTAAAAAAATTCGCAGTTTTTAGTTACTTATCGATTTTTATACGTAGTTGGTGGCGAAATTTGGAAGAACTTGTAATTACAGCATTTATGGTCCATAAGAAAACTGTAAGTACAAGTTCTTCCAAATTTTGCCACTAACTACGTATAAAAGTCGTGAAACAACTAAAAATTTTGCGTTTTTTATACACTGCTGTAAAGTCAACAAGAATAAGCAGAACCTCACACATCTCTGCGAAGAAATGGCATAGTAGAAAGAAATATACCCGTGAAAATGGGGATCGTTTCCCGAAACGCGTTATGTAAAACATACATAAAAGAAAATCGTGACTGGTAGCAGAAAATTGTTAATAAGCTGTGGGGTACTGCCTGCAAGTCTCTTATAGGGCGCCTAAGGACGCTGCTTTCTGGGATAAACGGTGGGGTATTGCCCGCTAGTCTCTTATAGGGTGCCTAACGACGCTGATTTCTGGGACAGCTATAGAACAATTCAAGCAAACCACATTAATGGTTTCTATTACAATAAAGTAGACTGACAATACTTAACTTTGGGTCACAACCAGTTGTCGCGGGCCACGGGCGACGTGCAAATAATCAGTGTCCTCCGCTACAAACAATGTCCATACAAGCAATTAATATAAGGCACTTGTCTCAGTATAACAGTTGAGATGACGGCTCTTCGTGTCCGGGTCTCCTAGTGTGCATCTTCTACGTCCGGCCGAGGCTGGCAGGACTGGTGTTTACATTCTCTTCGAGTAGATGTCGCTCCTGTCATATGAGGTCCTAGACAGTGTGCTGTTGGCTGCTGTTGTCTCACAGCCCTCTCTGCTTTTGCGTTCTTTATCTTTGTGCTGCCGCTTTTCGATATGCTGGAACTTAAACAACCCATTAAAGGCTCAAAAATGGTTCAAATGGCTCTGAGCACTATGGGACTTAACTGCTGAGGTCATCAGTCCCCTAGAACGTAGAACTACTTAAACCTAACTAACCTAAGGACATTACACACATCCATGCGCGAGACAGGATTCGAACCCACGACCGTAGCGGTCGCGCGGTTCCAGACTGTAGCGCCTAGAACCGCTCGGCCTCTCCGGCATTGAAGTTTAAAAATGAGATTTATTCTACTGGAAGTGACAAACGAGCAGCTGAAGCCTTCACTGATGAGATAATAACACTTATGTACAAAGACAGCAATCGATGTATGCAGGAATTGAAATAAAATGATATGAAAGTGCTAAAGGACATAAAAGGCAGGTGGTTGTTGAGAAGATAGTGAGTTAGGATTGCAGCATTACCCCGAAGATAGATCTAGGAAAGGAATTAAAGTTCGGCCAGATGAAATGAAAACTGTGATTTACCAACGTCACTGCAATTCTATCACAGAAAGCAGAGGATGTGGAAGATCAGTCGGACGGATATTTTAGGACAAAGATTCAGTTAATAGAGTGGAGTGTAACAACAACTGGTGGTGGTGGGAGGATTGGATTAAAATGTGAGACACTTAGATCTTGCAGATGTGTTTTGCTACTCTGTCAGCAAGTTAAGTGACTGATTGTTATACATGTTATTGTCAAATATAAAGTCAAATGTTAGGATGAGAGATTGCGGAGCACTCTCACTTTTGATACAGTGTCATGCTGCTTTATGATCATAGGCATCTCTGTCTCTGTAGCGTAGAGGTAGTGTTACCACCTACCAAGGAGGGTACCCGGGTTCGATTCCCGGCAGGGGACTGGGTGTTGTGTGTCCTTGATCATCATTTCATCATCATTGACTCGCAAGTCGCCGAAATGGCATCAACAAAAAATACTTGCAATAGGGCGACAAACTTCCCTGAATGGGGCGTCCCGGCCAACAATGCCATACGATCATTTCATTTCATTTCGTAGGCATGTGAGGGGTTACTGAGCACTCTCACTTTTGATATGGTCTCATGCTGCTTAATGTTCATAGGGAAGATGCTCTTTATTACTTGGTTGCTATATTCGATATGATCTGACTTCGTTCATATGATGAAATGGTTGCCAATAGTTAACACTCTTGCCTGTGTGCTCTAGTGAAGGCATAGTGGTAGGTTTTACCTGCATTTGAAGGAAGAGGGTGCCGAGTTAATTGACTGCAGTAAGAGTATACGGCAGCTAAGGGCGGAGGGGAGCTTTTCTTTCTGCGGAACCTGGTGAAATCGTTTTCTGACAGCCTAGACTCCCGGTCTCATTCTGCAGACACATTGGGTGGCGCCGGTCAGTCGGCGGCCACGTCCAGGTAGGCTGACTAGCGCCAAGGAGTCGCTGCAGCTAAGAGCGGAGCATTGTCAGGCCTGATGAACGGCAATAAAGCAGAGGACGGGCCCTCGTTGGGCGGGAAGCGGATGAGACGGCTCAGAGTTTCTGCGAACTCCACGGGACAGGGCAGTGACGCCCAGGCGTCAAGACTCTGCTGCAAAACATATTTCTGGAGGCACGAGGCTTTTAGCGACTTTATGGCCATTCTTTGGAAAGGCCGCGTGGGATTAGCCGAGCGGTCTCAGGCGATGCAGTCATGGACTGTGTGGCTGGTCCCGGCGGAGATTCGAGTCCTCCCTTGGGCATGGGTGTGTGTGTTTGTCCTTAGGATAATTTAGGTTAAATAGTGTGTAAGCTTAGGGACTGATGACCTTAGCAGTTAAGTCCCATAGGATTTCACACACATTTGAACTTCTATTTTTTCTTTGGAAAGTTCGAAATTGATTCAACAAAGGAGATAACGATCTTTTTATGGAGGGCTGTGGTTCCATCCAAGTCATGCTTTTAGCAAAGACAGGCGTAAAAGCGTGGGAAAGAGGAAGAGATCTTGCCAGTTCTGAAGTAAAACGGGGAAAACGAAAGGAACAGCGAAAAACCAAAACAAGCAGAGAACGTGAAGCACTTTTAAGTTCCCAACGAACGACAATGATCACCACAAGAAGCAGAGAGACCGAAGAAAAAGGAAATGAATGGACTGATGAATCAAGAACTGCGACACAATCTTATAACAAAATACTATGAACTCAAACCAGCCATGAAAATATCATCCTACAAGAAGCGCGGACGAGGACAAGTAAACAGTACACCCTGACAAATGAAGCATTCCATTACGACCCGAAGAAAGAATGTAACATGCACAAACACGCTCTAATCGAAGAAATGGATAACATCCGCCATTCTTGCAACGCGAAAAAATTCAGTAGAGAAACACCACGATTCTGTTGAATGAATGGAAAAATTCGATTACCACCATTGGAAGCACATCCACCGGAATTTTTACATTACATGACCGAGGAATCTCCAGACTCAAAACACTTTCTTCAAAATATAAAAGCGTACGATGCCTGCTTCAAAAAGACTTCTTTCAGTGTCACTTCTGTCAACGCTAGGCCAGATGAAATCGGTTACGTTTTTTCCATCAAAGGACAAATCCATCTCAACATGTGACAATTACTGCCACTACCCAAAGAAGAACATAAATTCCTGCAAGTTTATTTCTTCGGAAATGAAAAAACTGAAATTGATCAACGATCCACAAATATTAGACGAGAGGTAGTCCAAAATATACCGGCACAGAGAATCTTACACAAATACAATCAACTGATTCAGATATTCAAGACAAGTCTAAACCAAATGATTTCTGGTGACTAATACACCTTCGAGATGGAATCATAAGTAACGAAAACATTAACGACATTGGAACAATGATAATCTTACCCTCATCATACATAGGAAGTCTGGGACACTCGCACGAATACACCAAGATGCCACGACCTACGTAAGAAAATATGGACGACCTGACCTCTTCATAACATCCATATTCAACTCGTCGTGGCCAGAAATCAAAGAACAAACAAGATACAAACAAGCCCCATACATCGACACGACAATATCAAATGAGATTTATTGAGGTCATCACAAAATATCACATCTCTTGAACCATTAGATGCTGGATGCACACAATCGAATGACAAAAACGAGGACTGCCTCACTCACACGATCTCATATGGCTACACGACAGAATTCATCCCACGGGTATCGACAAAGTCATCCAAGCTGAATTTCCCAATCCACAAGAAGATCCAGAAATGTATGACGTAGTAGTGAAAAATATAACTCACGGACCATGCGGGCCACTAAACTCGAATTCACCATGTATGAGTGATGGAAAATGTTCAAAAGAATACCCAAAACCATACTTCAACGACACAAAAACCGGAGGTGATAGCTGTCCCAAATGCAGAAGACGGTCACCCAAAAGCGGCAGCTTCACAGCAATCATATGAATACGAGGCAGCGATGAACTGGAAATAGATGATCAATGGGTAGTACCATATAACACACTACTTTCCAAAATGGTCCAAGCACACATAAAAGTAGAATACTGCAATTCAGTGAAGTATGTTTGTAAGTATGTGAACAGAGGCAATGACATGGTAGTTTTTCAAATAGTCAAAGACAGCGAACAATAAAGCAGAAACGAAGAGATCCTCATTTACCAAATGGGAAAATACATCAACAGTAACGAAGCAGGGTGGCGGATTTTCGGTTTTTCCATACACGAACGCGAACCAACAGTGCAACAACTAGCAGTACGTTTGGAGAATGGACGGAGAGCTTACTTCACACCTCCAGAAAAATTGAAGCGAACCACCTCACAACATAACATTCACAACTTTTTACCAACTATGCCAAACGGATCCATTCACGAAAACATTATGTCGACGTCGCTACCTATTATACATGGTACACAACAACAAGAAAAATATTTCATCGACGAAAACAACGAATTCCATTAGAAGATAATCAGGGACTGTGAAAGGCCGAGTATGCACCGTTCATCAGAACAATGCCGGATATTTCTATCTCCGGATGTTGCTATATGAAATACGGAGACCAATAAGTTTCACAGATTTCAAGACTGTTGACGGTTACCTATGCCAGACGCACAGAGAAGCGTGCCAACGCTTAGGCCTACTGGAAAACGACATTCACTGGGAATTGACACTACGAGAAGCCACGCTCACAGCCTCAGCTGAACAAATGAAAGACTTATTCGCCATAATTCTTGTGGTGTCACTGCCAGACACCACACTTGCTAGGTGGTAGCCTTTAAATCGGCCGCGGTCCGCTAGTATACGTCGGACCCGCGTGTCGCCACTGTCAGTGATTGCAGACCGAGCGCCGCCACACGGCAGGTCTAGTCTAGAGAGACTTCCTAGCACTCGTCCCAGTTGTACAGACGACTTTGCTAGAGATGGAACTGACAAATAGCGGTCTCATTTGCCGAGACGATAGTTAGCATAGCCTTCAGCTACGTCATTTGCTACGACCTAGCAAGGCGCCATTACCAGTTTATATTGAGATTATAAAGCCTGTACCGTCAGACCGATGTTCTCCAATTGTAGATTAAAGTTAAGTATTCCAGGAGCTTCGTACTTTATTTATCAGACTCAACTCCTTTAACTGTTCCAGACCTCACGCCAGCCTGCGTGAGCTAAGCGCGTGCATTTCGGCCTCCTTTAGCAACACGGTGTTGGCTCTTCTGCCAGCACACCAATTCTAATAACAGGTAACCCATCGAATCCAAAACAGGTGGGACTCCTTCAAAGAGAGTACGAGTGATGACATACTGTAGAAAATCCGAAAAGCTCATCCTGAGCTAATCATAGAATTCAACGATGACATATTCACTGAAGCACTCATTCGCCTAGAAGATAAATGTTTAGCAATAAACAACCAGGTCTTAATTCAACTTGGGATGCAAGCACCGCGAAAAGATGCTATCAGTATGCTAAACTGCGAAATTAAAAAGGTCAAAAACTACAGCAACAAAGAACTACTTCGATACATTGCTCACAACAAACCACTCCTCAAAGACAACCAAAAGGAAGTTTGCAACGTTATCCTGAACAGGATCCACAACAAAACATCTACAACAAAACTGGTGGAATTATATACTTGGACGTACCTTGCGGCACCGGGAAAACGTTTCTAATAAATCTATTGCTATCTTAAATAAGTTCTAAACAATACATCGCACTCGCAATCATATTATCCGGCATTTGTAGCCACAGTTACGGAAGGAGAACGAACTGCCCATCCCGTCCTACAACTACAGTTGAATATAGTCAAAGAACAATTCCCGCTATGTAAAACCTAAGGATCGTCTGGACGGGATGAACTGCTAAGGCAAGCAAAAATTATCTTCTGGGACTAATGCACACTGGTACATAAAAAGACTAAGCTATCGACACAACATTACGAGACTTGCGAGGAAATTCTGAAGTGATGGGAGGAGCTCTACGTATACTGTCAGGAGATTTTCGACTAACAGTTGTCCCCAAGTCAACACCAGCAGACGAGATAGCTCCATGGTTTTAAAAAATCACATTTCTGTCCACATATACAAATACTGTGACTAACAAAAAATATGGGAGTTAAACTGTCGAAACAACAGCACTTGTTGCTCAACAACTTTTACAAATAGGCGAAGGCACGTATCCTACGGACCAGACGACCGGCGTCATTAAACTCGTGGTTTCTGCAACATAGCCACTGCTGAAAACGAAATCATGGACGAAATTTAACCAAACATTGTTCACAACTGTGCCCATCCGGACTGGTTATCTGAAAGGGAAATTTTGGCAACTAAAACTAATACTGTCGATGATAACAACTTTCAAATTCAAAAGAAAATTCCCGGTGAGGAGAGAACATATATATCGATCGACACGATGGTGAACGATGAAGAATGTGTGAACTTCCCTACAGAATTTCTTAACTCTTTGCAAGTAGCAAGAACGCCATTACACCACCTTTGACTTAAAATTGGACCTCCTATCATACTACTCCGAAATCTCAGCTCACCAAAACTACGTAATGGAACATTGATGATCGTGAAACAGCTATAGAATAACATCATCGCAGCCGACCTTATTACTGGAAAGTACAAAGGACACTATTTATCCCCAGAATACCACTGATCTATACTGAACTGCCATTGCAGTTTAAAAGACTGCAATTTCTAATCAAATTAGTCAACAGTTTTACAATTAACAAAGCGCACAAAATATTGCGGCATCAACCAAAAGACTCCTGCGTATCTCACGGTCAACTGTACGTAACTGGGTCTCGAGTATGAAATTCGAAGAATTTGTACACATATACTGCGGATTACAAAATGAAAACTTTTATTTATAAAGAAGTATTTGAAATAGCAAGAATATGTTTCCAATAATGTTTTACCTCTTATACTTTAACAAATGTGGTAAATAGTTGTATGTTTTCAATAATTTTTTTTACCTCTTATACTTTCCTTTTATCCCAACTACTACACAATCTCATATCAATTCCCCGAGCGAAGCCAGGTACTTGAGCTAGTCTGCAATAAAAAATGGAGGTTGATATTCATGATTTCAAAGTTGCCCTCGCCACCCACGCAGATGGTGGAGTGGCGTGTGGAGTGTGCTTTCGTTGGATGTTCCCCTCCGAGACAAACAAATTGGAATTCTAACTTTTTTGGAATGGATGTGTGGTCTTTCGAGATATTTCAATATCTTCAGTTAAAAGTGATCACCCTATATATTCACAAAATTAATCTGATTTCGTGTCGGTTGTCGCACGTAGGAGTTGTCAGGTTATGTCTGTGCGATCAGCAAACCCCTGTGGATGTCATACTGACCTGTATCGAGTGAGCTAACCAATAAACAGGTTGCTCCCCACAGGATCACGTAAATTTAGTTACAGTTGTCACACAGTGGATAGCTTAATAAACTGAATTAGTGAAACTGGCGTGGCTCTACCGCATATGAAACATGGGTGCTGCAACACACGATGACAGTGAAGATAGGGATTTCATGAAACTATTCAATGGTCACTATAAAACTCTGTTTATAACAAATCCCTGTAGACTTCAAGATAAACACAAGGTCACACAGATGGGGAACCGATACATACATTAATTATTAAAATGTCAACACTTTGGTAAAGATTTGGGGAAACAATCAGGTTCACGGAAGTTTCACAATGAATGGCAAATGTCAATCAAGGAGGAAAGGGAGAACTACAGAAAAAAATCTCACATGCGCTACCGTCTTGATTGAAAGCATGTTAAACTTGCGATTGCCAATAAAAGTATTTGAACTAAAAATGTGAAAGTCCTAACATACAGCCTGTAACACGGTTTGTGAACGCTGCGAATGCTTTCTTCACGTTTGCACTAGAGTGTGCTGTTCTCCCACTCTAGAATCTATTTTATTAGCCAGTGTTAACTAGCCAATAAAAATTCACATAACCTTTCCAGCCTGTCTGCTGCGGATGCCACTCTCGCAAACACGAAAGAGCCGAAAGGTGTCTTTTCGCTACACCTTGTGGGTCTTACCTCTTAACCATCCAATATCCGGTGCTTCCCAGAATAGCGGCTTTCTGCAGGGTGCTGTTAGCTCACGAAACGCCGTCCTGGTGCCGGTGGACACGCTGTCTTTCGTTTCGCAACAGCTTTCTGTCATCTAGGACGCAAATACAAACGTCATCTGTCCGGCGGTCCTCGGCCTACATCGAATACACCGAGCGCAGTGCCTCCTACCTGGTTTCTCCTTCTCCCCTCGCAGTGTCTTTTGATAAGGACTGCGGCCCCCTAAGGCCCCAAGCTGACACCACACTCTGTTCTTGTGGCCTCCTCTCAACACGCATTGAATAGGGTTCCCAGCCACTCATTTAAACAATCCTGCAGATTAAGAAAGTAACGTGAAATGTTAGCAGCTACGTATGGCAGTCATTGACGCAAACTATACTCAAGGTCGCTTCTACCATCAGGTCGTCCGCCTACGGTGGCAAAATTTTAGGGGCGTCAAAGGTCGGAAAAAAGTAATTTCAAATCAAACAGCGAAATCGTTGAGCAAATGAAAAGGGAAAAAAAAGAAGAATAATTGAAACACGGAATTGTTTTAGAAGCATATGGAGCAGTTGGTTAATAAGTCTTTTCTTACCTTCACAAAAGTAAACACATTACCTCTACCTACAGGGTGTCCAGAAAACAACTCCCGGATTTCAAAATTAAATGTCTCGAAAACAAAGATCGATAGAGGAACGCAGTAAACGGTATGTTTATTGTGAAAGCTGTAAGAAGTTTATACAGCAGTTTGAAATAATAGTTACAAAAGCTGCTAACAGATGGCGCTGTAATCGCCATACGTAATGCCTAGTATAAATAGTGATCCGAAGCCCAGAGCGATCAGTTCCACTATTGAAACGTGAAAGGAGGTTAGCGTACCGAAGAAAGAGATTATAACCATGTACTCCATTGAACAACGCGTTTTTCTGGTGCTAGAGTACCACAGGTTAGAAGAGAGTCCTACGGCAACAAGGCGAAGTTTTCAAGCACGATTTAATGTTCCAAAAGGACCCGATGCGAAAACCATTCGTACGCTCTTCGCAAAATTTCAACGAACAGGCAGCGTAACTGATGATCTAGTGGGGCATGTTGGCCGCAAGCAAACCGCAGTTACGCCTGAAAATATCGCCAGAGTTTCTGGAATTATTCAGTGAAATTCAATGTCATCCGTCCGTAGAATTGCATCTGAGACTGGTTTGAAGCGTTCCAGCACGCAGAAAATACTGAGGAAGAGCCTACACGTGTTTACATTCAAAATTCAAACGCACCAGGCCATACCCGTAAGAGCTGTGCAACAAAGGGTTGCCTTTGCTAATCAGATGCTCACAATGATTGACAGTGAAGGATTTGATGTTGGCTGCATCTGGTTTACAGATGAAGCACAATTCCACCTGAATGGATACGTGAATAAGCAGAACTGGTGATTTTGGGGTTCCGAAAAGCCATATTGGTGTGAAGCGAAACCCCTGTATTCTCCTAAAGTTACTGTGTGGGCTGCAGTATGCAGCAGAGGCGTTATTGGCCCTTTTTTCATTCGAGAAACGGTCACTGGTGCACGTTACGTTGCAATTTTGCAACAATTTGCCGCCACACAGCAAGCGTTAGAGGATCGACCAGGTACTGAATGGTTTATGCAAGATGGAGCCCGACCACATCGGACCGAACAAGTGTTTCGCTTTCTTGAGGAATACTTCGGGAATCGAGTCATTGCTTTGGAATATCCCAAATTTACTGTCGCAAGCATGGATTGGCCTCCATATTCGCCGGATTTGACTCCCTGAGACTTCTTTTTGTGGGGCACAGTGAAAGACATGGTATACCCGAAGCATCCCGCCACGCTGGACGAGCTTGAATCGGCGATCTCTGTGGCATGTGAATCCATTTCGGTTGAGACACTATGAAATGTGATGGCGAATTTCATTCTTCGTTTGCGCCACCTCTGTAGTGCCAATGGTGAACATTTTGAAAACATTGTGATGTGATTGTTTGCGAAGATTGTTTGCAAAGATTGTTTTCATACGATTATTTCACTTATGTATGCTGATATGAGCTGTACAGCGTACAGCGCCATCTGTTAAAAGTTTTTGTAACTATTATTTCAAACTGCTGTATAAACTTCTTACATCTTTCACAATAAACATACCGTTTACTGCATTCCTCTATTGATCTTTGTTTTCGAGATATTTAATTTTGAAATCAGGGAGCCCTTTTCTGGACACCCTGTACCTCAAAACTGAAGCAGCCGCTAATGGGTAGGAAACAGAAACAAATATGACCTTCATTCATCTGCGAGACACGTGTGCTGGCTTGCCGAAGATTAACAAAGAATATTTATGAGCTGTATCATCGTTGTCCAGTACACGTACAATGAATGTGAGTGGTTATTCTCATGTGAAATAAGTACAAAATAAGAATAAAGTACTATCATTCAAAGTATTACTCCTGATAAATTTCAAATGTTACTCATAGGGGGCAGCACATAGAAACAAAGCTATATTTCGAATTCGTACTGAAATTTCATCGTGTTACCGTACAAGAAAAAAATCTAAAGCCATAAATTTACTGTATAGCAAAAGGAATATTCAAAGTCCAGCAACTTCGCTTGAAGAAAGAGTTTAATGAAAAGAACGTACTTAATATTTTTTAACTGAAGTTTTGATGACCATCTCGAGTAACTCAGTGGGCTATAATTAGTCACCCGTCCCTAATTTAGGGACACTGACTCCAGGGAACGGAAAGAGTCAGTGCCTTTGGAAAAAAAAACAAAAAAAACATCCGTTTCTCACCAGGATTCGAGGATGGTCTCATCTCGGACCAGTGACTAGAAGCCAGCCGCTTGGACCACTGCGCCACCGGGGCAGATAAAAAATTGTAGAACTCCCAACACAAAATATAAATAAGGTGTCATTTATTTATGTAATCGCAAGAAAGAGGATGCTGAAAAATATGATATTTATTCCTCATTCTAAAACTGTTTCAGCTAATATAGAAACGAAACAACACCCTTATTATGCAGATGACGTAGCCTGATGCTTCGGCATGTCTTCCTTCAGCATAATTTCTAAATTCAAGAAAGCAAGGAAGAATTCGTTCACACCAGAAAACAGTTCCACGCCTTTATTATTCCATCTGCCTGCAATTATATGAAACAACTAGTTGATGCCAAATTTGGATTCACCGATATATTCGGTTAAGTTCCAATTTAAAATGTTCTGCACACTCTTCCTATTTCAATTTTTTTCGGTAATTCCGAAAACTGAAGACAAGAAATAAGAAACTGAGGACTGTTGTGTTTAAACAGTTTTAAAGAAACTGAGGACGAAGCATGGAAGCAGAGGACTTTTCCCAGAAAATGACTTCTGGTGAAGTTAGTTTAATGTTTAAGAGTAAAACAGGAGGTTTGCGTTGTTGTTCCGTAGGACGTTGGTGGTGGTGGAGGGCGGGGGATGTCGGGGAGACCTACGGTAGCAAGAAAGAAAGGGCGTCATTTTTGACTTCTCGCCTAGGGCGACAAAACATCTTTTACTGTCACTTCCAGCCAGAAATTAATTTAGATTGAATAGGTTTATCAATTTTGTGGAAGTTGGTTATGGTACGTGGCAGTTCTGACAAAAACGGTCGCTTACCAGCGAACAGCGCCAATGTATTTTTTTTTTACATCGGGTCGATGTGTCTCATCTCCACAGGAAGAATTTAGCACATCCACAACGCCTTTTCGGAACTAAAAAGTTTCTTGTAGCTCGAAATTTGAACTACCACCCCGATGGAGGACGCTGTTGCTTTTCAGAGGCGGAAAAGTGTACAAACTAATACATAAGCATTTTCATTTAAATACGCTGTCATTGAAATACGGTGGGACACATTCTGTGTTATATGTGCTATAAAGTTGTAAAACTGAGCCGCGTTGCAACAGACTACAACAAAATACGAGTGCGTGCTGAAAAGCTATGCCTCCGATTTCTTAAAGCTTTTTCCATAAATCAAAGATTATTAACATTCTACACCTTTATTCTCCATATCAACAAATTTACAGCCCTCTGCCACTAGAGGGCTCAGAATTAGATATAGAATGTCAATAACGTTTGATTTATTTAAAACGTTCGAAGAGTTTCCACATAAAAAATTCGGGTGCATTACTCCTCAGCATGTCCTTGTATCTTTACGGTAGTTTTGCGTTCATCGCCAGGGTGACTATAATGAAAGATAAATTTGTAGACATGAAAAATATAGATGTAGAATGTTAATAACGTTTGCTTTATTTAAGAAGCTTGAAGAATTTCCACATAAAAAATCCGGAGGAATTGCTCCTCAGCACGTCCTCATATATAAACTAGTCATAATTTCGTTTCTCGGTGGCAATGTCTTCCGTTTTCAGACATTTAGAAGCTGTGAGGCACAACCTGCACAAAATATTTTATGTAATATAACGTATCAGAATATAGTAACATTTTCCTGTTGTTGATGCGTTCTTCAGTCTAAATAATGATTTGATGCGTCTTTTCATGTCCATCTATACTGTGCAAGCTCCATCTTTCTAACTGTCCACGGTTATTATCCCGCACACTTCCTTCTATACGAAAATTAATGATTCTTTCAGGTCTCAGAATTTTTTATATCAACCAACGCTTTTTTTTAGTCAATTTATTTCATAATTTCTTCCCCGGTGTCGATTCTTCTTCATTAATTATCCGACGTAAGTATCTAATCTTCAGCATTCTTCCGTAGCAGAATCGTTTATCATCCACATTTCACTTCCGTATTAAGCTACAATTCATGCAAATATTTTCAGGAAAGCCTTCCTAACAATTACATTTATATGCAGTGTTAGCAAATTTTCTATTTTCAGAAGGTTTTCTTGATTTTGCAGTCTGTATTTTATATCCTCCCTACTTTGGCCATAGTCTGTGATCTTGTTATCCAAATACGAAGACTCATCTACTGCTTTGACTTATTTCCGAATCTGCCAGACAGATCATAAAATCTGCTACATGTGTAATTCACAAACCAATATTAATTTGATGAACATAGCAACACCAAGCAATAGATGAAGTCAACTCGAGAGCATCCACATCTAACGGCTTCAAATACTATTTCTGTTTGATTATTATCGACTAAGACGTACTCAAATTGCAAAATTTCTTCAGTTGGGTGTTCACTCTGTAAGCGAAAACATGAGGTACAATACAGTATTGCCTGGACCACATCCTCCGTATTTTGTTTACATTTTTGCTCACACTCAACGGCTTGACGTTGACTTTGCACACGTAATTAAAAGCACCTGTCGATTTTTAACTGTATAACCTGTATTCTAAGTAAACGTTCACTATTGACATTTGCTGGCAAACCATTCATGCTTTTAAAGTCACCTTCAACGTATGAAATTAATGTGATACTTTCTAGTTGTTCGACAAGGCCAATTACGTAAATATCACATCCAAGGACATCACATTCAATGTTGCTGGTACCGCCCTGGTTTTCAACAACTTCTTTTTCATTGCTGACGCTATTCCACAGGCTATTTCGAAGCTTGGCGATTTAAATGAGTTCTGACGGGAATGTGTTTTTCTTGACCGTAATATTTATATGCCTGTTACTTCGATCGTTATCTGTTGTCCGTAAAGCAACACCGCGTGAGACCCATCAGTGCCAAAAACAATCTCCGACTACCTTGAAATTTAATGAAAACTTTGGCCATGGTGCATTCTAATTTGAACCTACCGAAGATATTGACAAAGGAAGTTGTTTTGGCTATGCTTCGGAATATGGCTCAACAATTTTCACACAGGCTCTAAAGTGACATGATAACTCGTAATATACTCTCAGACATGTCTCTTGAAGAGATTGTTATTGTGAATTGATTATCTACTTGACCAATTTACTTTTCACGAGAGATCCGCTTTATATATGACCTAAAGAACCTACATTATACTGCTTTATTTGGAATTGCAATTAATGTAATAATATTTTCTAAAACATTTTATTTATTCTATTAATAAAGAAGCTGTAATGGTGCTACGTCTAATATAAGCATCAAATAGCCACTGGTGTTTTTCCACTGATGCTTACGACGGCCATTACTCGTACCTATCAAGAGAATTTACTCACGGGGAAAAATCACATTCAGCGTTGCTTCTAACTGACTTATAGGTAAATATGAAGAACAAATTGTGGTTACAGTAGTGGAAACTCCATATGTAAAAGGTGTACAACTTTGCTTCCGCCGTTTTTTCCCCAACATTTGAGGCTTTAATGAAACAAATTGGTTACACATGTATCATTCAAAGTATTTTCCATCGTTGGCCACTACTTCCTCTCATCTTTCGGGCAGTGTACGAATAACGCGTCTAAAAAATTGTTCAACTTTTGAAGCGATCCACGAATCGATCCAATTTGTGACTTGTTCATGAGATCGGAAGTGTTGGTCAGCCAGGCCATGCGCCATTGATCTAAACAGATGATAGTCAGAGAGATCAATGTCTGGAGAATACGGTGGGTGGGGTAGGACTTCCCATTTTAACGTTTCCAAGTGCGTTTTGACCTCTTTTACAATTTGGGGTCGAGCGTTGTCGTCCTGCAAAATCACTTTATTGTGCCTCTCGCTGTACTGCGGCCGTTTGTCTTTTAATGCTCTGCTCAAGCGCATTAATTGCGTTCGATACCGATCACCTGTGATTGTTTCACTTGGTTTTATCTCCTCATAGTACACGACGCCGAGCTGGTCCCACCAAATGCAGAACACGATCTTGGAGCCATGTATATTCGGTTTGGCCATCGATGCGGAAGCATGGCCGGGATATCCCCATGATTTTTTTTCATGTGGGATTATCGTAGTGAACCCATTTTTCGTCCCCGGTCACAATGCGAAGCAGAAATTCCTTCCGTTTTTGCCTCTGAAGCAACTGTTCACAAACACACAAACGCCGTTCAGCGTCTCTTGGTTTCAGCTTACACGAGACCCAAGTTCCTCCTTTCTGAATCATGTCCGTAGCCTTGAGACGTTTTGGAATGGCTTACTGTGTCACTCCCATTAATCTTGCCAATTATTCTTGAGTTTGACGCGAGTCTTTACTCAGCAATGTCACCAATTCGTCATTTTCGAAAACATTCTCTCCTACACCACTATGCCGGTCTACGATGTTAAAATCACCGTTCTTGAAGCGTTGAAACCACTCACGACACGTTCTGTCACTAATAGCATCCTTACCATACGTACTTAAGAGCATTCGATGAGACTCAGCCGCTGTTTTCTTCGTACTGAAACAAAACAGTAACACCTCCCGGAAATGACGAGAATTAGGCTCGTAAACTGACATTTTCAATCAAGAACAACTTTATGATGCAGACACAAATCGACTAATGTTTGAATGAGGTTATGTTGACCGAGGTCCAAGCTATCGGCAAACGGCGGAAGTAAAGTAGTACACCTTGTAGTATGACACAAAGTGATGAAATGTGAACCGGTAGATGGGATAGAACAGCTGGAAAAAATCATAGGTTGACAAATTAATAAGCCGGCCGCTGTGACTGAGCGGTTCTATGCGCTTCAGTCTGGAACCGTACGACCGCTACGGTCGCAGGATGTGTGTGATGTACTTAGGTTAGTTATTAGGAAATGAGACACTTAAAGTAGTAAGGGAGTTTTGGTATTGGGGGAGCAGAATAACTGATGATGGTCGAAGTAGAAGGGATATAAAATGTAGACTGGCAATGGCAAGGAAAGCGTTTCTGAAGAAGAGGAATTTGTTAACATCGAGTATAGATGTAAGTGTCAGAAAGTCGTTTCTGAAAGTATTTGTACGGAGTGTAGCCATGTATGGAAGTGAAACATGGATGATAAATAGTTTGGACAAGAAGAGAATAGAAGCTTTCTAAATGTGGTGCTACAGAAGAATGCTGAAGATTAGATGGGTAGATCACATAACTAATGAGGAGGTATTGAATAGGATTGGGTAGAAGAGGAGTTTGTGGCACAACGTGACTAGAAGAAGGGATTGGTTGGTATGACATGTTCTGAGGTATCAAGGGATCACCAATTTAGTATTGGAGGGCAGCATGGAGGGTAAAAATCGTAGAGGGAGACCAAGAGATTAATACACTAAGAAGATTCAGAGGGATGTAGGTTGCAGTACGTACTGGGAGATGAAGAAGCTTGCACAGGATAGAGTAGCAGGACTCTCAGGACTGAAGACCACAACAACAACAACAACAACAAGTAGTTCTAAGTTCTAGGGGACTGATGACCTCCGATGTTAAGTTCCATAGTGCTGAGAGCCATTTGAACCATTTGAACAGATTAATAGATACTTTTATTATGTGGCTTTTGAATGAAACCAAATTATTCCATGGGACTGGGAGACTGACACCGGAGAACGACCTACTCTGAATTCGTGACCTCACATCGCAAATCACTGTGATTGCACGCACAGTGTTTACACACCGCCAGAAAAAAAAAATTCCGGGACGCCCTGTTAGAGAATGCCAATTCACTCAAGATCTACTGTTGAAACAGTGCATACGGAGTGCATGAAATTATTACAATTACAAATCAATAACACAAGCGGGTTATGAGGTAGCAGATATCGACACATGCTGAAACACGCCTATTAGGACGTGGTGCAGCATCCAATGGCGTGGCTGTGGAAGCACTGAATCTGGCATCCAGCCAATCGTACAGATGGCAAGTACTGTCCTGGGATACGATGCGCCGCGCTTGCTCGACCTTTTCACGTAGTCCTGTAAGAGTCGTTGGCGGACGCGTCGCAGGAGTCATTTCGCGCCTCATCATATCTCACACGTTCTCGACTGTAAACAGGTCCTGAAATGATGCTGGGCACGGAAGTTGCTGCACTTCTTGGAAAGCATGTTGAATTTCACAGACAATGTGTAGGCTAGCATTATCCCGTTGGAACAGCACATCACCTTCCTGTTGTAAGAATGGCAAAAGAAGGGGTTCTGATAATATTCTGCACGTACCGAGCTCTGATTAGCTTCTCCTTCAGATCCACTAAAGAGAGCTGTAGCTTGTCGCACCATAGACTATAAGTGTAAGTAGGCTGTTTAGGTTCTTATACTGGTAACGCCACGTATCGCTCTGAAAATCACTGGCTGTGCTGTGTGCAGTCTGTGGCTGGTTTGCATTGTTGTTGGCCATTGTAGTGTTGGGCAGCTGGATGTTAACAGCGCGTAGCGTTGCGCAGTTGGAGGTGAGCCGCCAGTAGTGGTGGATGTGGGGAGAGAAATGGCGGAGTTTTGAAATTTGTAAGACTGGATGTCATGAACTGCTATATATATTATGACTTTTGAACACTATTAAGGTAAATACATCGTTTGTTCTCTATCGAAACCTTTCATTTGTTGCATTAATTGCAATAATAATGTATTTGTGTCTGGAATCTGTTCCTCTATGCTTTTCGGCAGTGCATTTGCACTGCCAACATTCACATTTTGACCAGCAGAAAATGTGTCTTGACTTATTTGAGAAAACTGTGAGGACCCAAAACCTGAATCTACAGTATTTGCAAGATTGTGTCCTGTCATTTCGGAATCCTGAGGCGAGCTGTTGCCGACCGATCGATTGATAATGCTTCCCTGTTCTCTAATTGTTTCACTGCCTACACCATTATTTTCAGCCCGCACCATTTCCCTATGCACAATTACCAAATTACTATTTTGAACATTAGTTAATTCATTACATGGTGGCGCTAACACACTGCTTTCGTCTTCACTGTCATTTCTCAGTTTACTTTGGAGCCTAGTATTACGTTTTTCACACGCCATTATTGTCACAATATTTCACACAACACAGAAAAGCACAATTTGAAGAGCAAAATAAGAAAATACATTAACATAGCACTGAAAATAATACATAGTTAATTGCAAGCGCAGCTGCGAAATACTTTGTGCAAATCTACATGCATGCCACAACTGTTTTACTGTACAACAATGAAAGACTGCAACTACGAAGGAGATTCTCTTTACAATTACGCGCTAGCAATTAACAAAAGCTACACTAATTACACAAACTACAAGAAAAAATCATAAGATTCCAGTGAGGTATCCTCAGCTAAGGGTCGACATATGAAACGTCCCTGTAGAACAATTATACAAGACTGTGCTTAAACTGACACACAATATTTTTTTTAGCGCAACGCAATCTGACTTTCAATAATCCCTACAAAAGAATGGTGCTGACTAACATTAACCTATACCTTTCACAAATCACTTACCTCACAAAAATCTTCGTTACTCGAACTACTGCAATACAGCGAGCGCCACTACTGCCAGCTAAATAAAAGATTCAAACTACTGAAGGCACTAACTACTGATAGGCATAGTTAGCAAATGAAAGATTTTGATAGAGAACAAACAATGTATTTACCTTAATAGTGTTCAAATTCATAGTATATATAGCAGTTCATGACATCCAGTCTTACAAATTTCAAAACTCCGCCATTTCTCTCCCCACATCCACCACTGTTGGTGGCTCACCTCCAACTGCGCAACGCTACGCGCTGTTAACATCCAGCTGCCCAACACTACAATGGCCAACAACAGTGCAAACCAGCCACAGACTGCACACAGCACAGCCAGTGATTTTCAGAGCGCTACGTGGCGTTACCAATATAAGAACCCAAACAGCCTACTTACATAAGGACTGACATGGGGCCAGTCGGATGAATGCACTTCGTGAGACAGCGCTCACCTTGTCTACGTCGCACACACAAACGACCATCACTTGAGGAGGCAGGCAGAATCTGCTTTCATAGCGGAAGACCACGGTCAGCCACACTATCTTCCAAGTGAGACTTCAACGGCGCTGGTCGAGCCACGCACGTCGACACTGCGGCACGAGTGGAAGACAGGCTAGAGCTGCTAATAACTGGTTCGCAACAGGTCGTGTTGACACATTTAGGGTCACAAGTCCTCTTATCGGAGCTGTGGCACAGGGGTTCTAGTATATTCACATGACCACTGACACCAGCATCGTTGCGCAACTGGCGCAGCAGGTCCAAGTTGTGTGGCAGTTCTCCGAAAGAACCATCCCGCCACTGGGAAAGGCCCTTTCAAACTCTCTCAGTTGGCTGTAGGAGGCATGAATCCGTCTCCTAGCCATGACTGCCCGTTTGCTTCACACGTTTGCAACACACTGAGCCTTCTGGTTGCGAACAGTCCCTATTAAAGAGTAGATATAAACGGGTAGTACAAGTTTATATGCCAACTAACTCTGCAGATGACGAAGTAATTGAAGAAACGTATGATGAAATAAAAGAAATTATTCAGATAGTGAAGAGAGACGAAAATTTAATAGTCATGGGTCATTGGAATTCAGTAGTAGGAAAAGGGAGAGAAGGAAACGTAGTAGGTGAATATGGATTGGGGCTAAGAAATGAAAGAGGAAGCCGCCTGATAGAATTTTGCACAGAGCACAAATTAATCATAGCTAACACTTGGTTCAAGAATCATAAAAGAAGACTGTATACATGGAAGAAGCCTGGAGATACTGATAGGTTTCAGATAGATTACATAATGGTAAGACAGAGATTTAGGAACCAGATTTTAAATTGTAAGACATTTCCAGGGGCAGATGTGGACTCTGATCACAATCTATTGGTTATGAACTGTAGATTAAAACTGAAGAAACTGCAAAAAGGTGTGAATATAAGGAGATGGGACCTGGATAAACTGAAAGGACCAGAGATTGTACAGAGTTTCAGGGAGAGCATAAGGGAACAATTGACAGGAATGGGGGAAAGAAATACAGTAGAAGAAGAATGAGTAGCTTTGAGAAATGAAGTAGTGAAGGCAGCAGAGGACCTAGTGGCTAAAAAGACTAGGGCTAGTAGAAATCCTTGGGTAACAGAAGAAATACTGAATTTAACTGATGAAAGGAGAAAATATAAAAATGCAGTAAATGAAGCAGGCAAGAAGGAATACAAACGTCTCAAAAATGAGATCGACAGGAAGTGCAAAATGGCTAAGCAGGGTTGGCTAGAGGACAAATGTAAGGATGTAGAGGGTTATCTCACTAGGGGTAAGATAGATACTTCCTACAGGAAAATTAAAGAGACCTTTGGAGAAAAGAGAAACACTTGTATGAATATCAAGAGCTCAGATGGAAACCCAGTTCTAAGCAAAGAAGGGAAAGCAGAAAGGTGGAAGGAGTATATAGAGGGCCTATACAAGGGCAATATACTTGAGGACAATATTATGGAAATGGAAGAGGATGTAGATGAAGATGAAATGGGAGATAAGATATTGCGTGAAGAGTTTGACAGAGCACTGAAAGAACTGAGTCGAATCAAGGCCCCGGGAGTAGACAACATTCCATTAGAACTACTGACGGCCTTGGGAGAGCCAGTCCTGACAAAACTCTACCATCTGGTAAGCAAAATGTATGAGACAGGCGAAATACCCTCAGACTTCAAGAAGAATATAATAATTCCGATCCCAAACAAAGCAGGTGCTGACAGATGTGAAAATTACCGAACAATCAGTTTAATAAGTCACGGATGCAAAATACTAACGCGTATTCTCTACAGACGAATGGAAAAACTGGTAGACGCTGACCTCGAGGAAGATCAGTTTGGATTCCGTAGAAATGTTGGAACACGTGAGGCAATATTGACCCTACGACTTATCTTAGAAGCTAGATTAAGGAAAGGCAAACCTACGTTTCTAGCATTTGTAGACTTAGGGAAAGCTTTTGGCAATGTTGACTGGAATACTCTCTTTCAAATTCTGAAGGTGGCAGCGGTAAAATACAGGGAGCGAAAGGCTATTTACAATTTGTACAGAAACCAGATGGCAGTTGTAAGAGTCGAGGGGCACGAAAGGGAAGCAGTGGTTGGGAAGGGAGTGAGACAGGGTTGTAGCCTATCCCCGATGTTATTCAATCTGTATATTGAGCAAGCAGTGAAGGAAACAAAAGAAAAATTCGGAGTAGGTATTGAAATCCATGGAGAAGAAATGAAATCTTTGAGGTTCGCCGATGACTTTGTAATTCTGTCTGAGACAGCAAAGGACTTGGAAGAGCAGTTGAACGGAATGGACAGTGTCATGAAAGGAGGGTATAAGATGAACATCAACAAAAGCAAAACGAGGATAATGGAATGTAGTCGTATTAAGTCTAGTGATGCTGAGGGAATTAGATTAGGAAATGAGACACTTAAAGTAGTAAAGGAGTTTTGCTATTTGGGGAGCAAAATAACTGATGATGGTCGAAGTAGAGAGGATATAAAATGTACACTGGCAATGGCAAGGAAAGAGTTTCTGAAGAAGAGAAATTTGTTAACATCGAGTATAGATTTAAGTGTCAGGAAGTCGTTCCTGAAAGTTTTTGTATGGAGCATAGCCATGTATGGAAGTGAAACATGGACGATAACTAGCTTGGACAAGAAGAGAATAGAAGCTTTCGAAATGTGGTGCTACAGAAGAATGCTGAACATTAGATGGGTAGATCATATAACTAATGAGGAGGTATTGAATAGGATTGGGGAGAAGAGAAGTTTGTGGCACAACTTAACTAGAAGAAGGGATCGGTTGGTAGGACATGTTCTGAGGCAACAAGGGATCATCAATTTAGTATTGGAGGGCAGCGTGGAGGGTAAAAATCGTAGAGGGAGACCAAGAGATGAATACACTAAGCAGATTCAGAAGGATGTAGGTTGCAGTAGGTACTGGGAGATGAAGAAGCTTGCACAGGATAGAGTAGCATGGAGAGCTGCATCAAACCAGTCTCAGGACTGAAGACCACAGCAACAACAACATAAACGGCGCTCTGGTAGTTACGCTACTATCTGCTGGTGGACGAAGTTGAAACCATTATCAGTAATCTAGCACTCTCCAGTGGCATATGCCGTCTTCGGATCAAAATCGCCATTATCTTTCCACGTGTACTAATTTTTTTTCTTTGTAGTGTGTATAGGACACAGGAGACTGAAAGCGAACGTAGTAAACTAGTTTTCTTGTTCGAGACTTAGTAAAAGTTCAGATCATCTTCATACTTGGAACTGTACCATTGATTTGTTTTTTAAATAAAAGCTGCTAAATATGATAGGTTGGGTTACTTGGGAGAGGAGACCACACAGCGAGGTCATCGGTCTCATCGGATTAGGGAAGGACGGGGAAGGAAGTCGGCCGTAGCCTTTCAAAGGAACCATCCTTGCATTTGCCTGGAGGGATTTAGGGAAATCACGGAAAACCTAAATCATCATGGCTGCAAGCGGGATTGAACCGTCGTCCTCCCGAGGGCGAGTCCAGTGTGCTAAATATGCTGTTTGCAAGAAAACACCCCATCTGTCGTCACCCGTAATTAAATCAATGATTATAAAAAAAAGTAAGTTTTGCGGGATACATCTACATCCACACCAAAATCTGTACTCCGCAAGCAAACTTATAGGGACTAGTGGAGGGTACTTTGTGGACCACTGCACTGCTAAACCCCCTCCCCCTTTTCCTGTTCCCGTTGATACGCGACTGTTATTCAGCAAAAAGTCACATAACATACGTAAATCCATAATGAAAGACCAGTTTGATCGGAATATTTTGTTGACACTGACGAATATCGAAACCACAGTACTGATGCTTGTCAGGATTTCAATACGTAACCTTACTCTTCATTTACTCTTGATTCAGATTTGCACGCCTTATACAAACAATAGCGTCTCGGAAGGTTTCTGGGCAGTGCGGGCGTACATGATGGGCTGCCAGTGAGTAAAACGAGGCCAGCATGCTCGGAACCAATTGATAGAATGACACCCAAGAGAGGGATAGGTCGACAGCCCATGGGCCGGACAGTTCTTTGTATTGCCGCTTTGGGGCATTCAGAGCATTGTGGATGAACACAGGCAGGATCTCCTGCGGCGCAAGCCCTCTTACGCAAAACAGCGGAAATAGGAGGAGCATTTTTATCAGAAGGCATTACTGTGCAGAAAGAAGGAAAGTTTTGTTTTTATCCACAAAGCACTGGCTGCCACCGATGAACATCTCGAAACCAGAATGAAGATCCACAGTGTTTGGGTCTTTGAAGTTGTCAGATGCCGCTGGCTGTCATGACTTCACAAAAACTAAATGTTTATCTGAGATGAGATTTTGAGGGATTGGCTAACATAAATAAACAAAAGTTGGACATAGATGCTCTGCTGTGCACACGAGGGCCTTCTCATTGGCCATAGAGAGAGACTTTTTTCTGTGTAAAATGGGAGAGCACGCGTTATAGATTAACACAATGGAGGATAGCGCTGGGAAAGGGACTACACTACCGGCCATTAAAATTACTACACCACGAAGATGACATGCTACAGACGCGAAATTTAACCAACAGGAAGAAGATACTGTGATATGCAAATGATTAGCTTTTCAGAGCATTCACACAAGGTTGGCGCCGGTGGTCACACCTACAACGTGCTGACATGAGGAAAGTTTCCAGCCGATTTCTCATACACAAACAGCAGTTGACCTTCGTTACCTGGTGAAACGTTGTTGTGATGCCCCTTATAAGGAGGATAAATGCGTACCATCACGTTTCCGATTTTGATAAAGGTCCGATTATAGCCTATCGCGATTGCGGTTTATCGTATCGCGACATTGCTGCTCGCGTTGGTCGAGATCCAATGACCATTAGCAGAATATGGAATCGGTGGATTCAGGACGGTAATACGGAACGCCGTGCTGGATCCCAACGGCCTCATATCACTAGCAGTCGAGATGTCAGGCATCTTATCCGCATGGCTGTAACGGATCGTGCAGCCGCGTCTCGATCCCTGAGTCAACAGATGGGGACGTCTGCAAGGCAACAACCATCTGCACGAACAGTTCGACGGCGGTTGCAGCATGGACAATCAGCTCGGAGACCAAGTCTGCGGTTACCCTAGACGCTGCACCACAGACAGGAGCGCCTGCGATGGTGTACTCAACGACGAATCTGGGTTCACAAATGGCAAAACGTCATTTTTTCGGATGAATCCAGGTACCGTTTACAGCATCATGATGGTCGCATCCGTGTTTGGCGACATCGCGGTGAACGCACATTGGAAGCGTGTATACGTCATCGCCATACTTGCGCATCACCCGGCGTGATGGTATGGGGTTCCATTTGTTACACGTTTCGGTCACCTCTTATTCACATTGACGGCACTTTGGACAGTGGACGTTACATTTCAGATGTGGATCTACCTTCATTCGATCCCTGCGAAACCCTACATTTCAGCAGGATAATGCACGAGCGCATGTTGCAGGTCCTGTACGGGCCTTTCTGGGTACAGAAAATGTTCGACTGCTGCCTGGCCAGCACATTCTCCAGATCGCTCACCAATTGAAAACGTCTGGTCAATGGTGCCCGAGCAACTAGTTCGTCGCAATACGCCAGTCACTACTCTTGATGAACTGTGGCATCGTGTTGAAGCTGCATGGGCAGCTGTACCTATACACGTCAGCCAAGCTCTGTTTGACTCAATGCCCAGGCGTATCAAGGCCGTTATTACGACCAGAGGGGGTTGTTCTGGGTACTGATTTCTCAGGATCTATGCAAAATTGCGTGAAAATGTAATCACATGTCAGTTCTAGTATAATATATTTGTCGAATGAATACCCGTGTAAGGAGTATGCTTCGCCGGCGATGGGCGAAGCATGACAGAATCTCTGACCAGAGAGTAGTTTATTGTTAGTTGTTGCTTGTCGCGAGTCTGCACTAGTCTGCGCGAGTCTGCGCGAGTCGACAGTAGTAGTCAGTCGGATACAGTAGTAGTCGGTCAGCTTTAGTAGCGAGTGGACAGTAGTAGTGTGCGGGAGTCGGCATGCGTCGGCTGTGTGCTCTGCTCGCGACAAGCAACAACTAACAATAAACTACTCTCTGGTCAGAGATTCTGTCATGCTTCGCCCATCGCCGGCGAAGCATACTCTTTACACCCGTTTATCATCTACATTTCTTCTTGGTGTAGGAATTTTAATGGCCAGTAGTGTACTTCATTTACTTTTCTACCGATGATCACTTATTTCGATTCTGTCACTTTGTCGCTTGTGCGAGAATTTAAAGGAGGCGCTATAGTGCGATCTTCCTCTGTGAAGTAGTTTTGGAAAAGGAAGTTTAGCATGTAGGTCTTTTTTTTGTATCGTTCTCCATTTCAGTGCCATTATAGTGAAAGTGTTTCTGGACTGATGACGTCGATTCTTTTACTGATTTAAGATTAGGATTTGGTGTCAAGTCGGTAGACAGAATTATGTTATATAATGGTTGAACGCTTCAAGCATGGCTCTCCTTGCGCTAATCGCTGGTTCGTTTAATTTTTGTTTGTGTGTGAGGCTTTGACTACGTTTAAATTTGCAGTGAAGCCTTTTTTGCTTTCGTGACAGCTTTGTAACATGCCTGTCGAACCACGGCAGCTCTTTCGCAGTCCTCACAACTTTGCTCGGAAGCTATCTGTCTGAAGCGTATTGTACAATGCCCTTGAACTCTGCCCATTGATACTCAACACTGTTAGCGCTGGAGATGAAAGATTTATGCTGACGTCTCAGGTAATTTTAAATGTTTCTTGCCGCTCTTGCAAGCACAAATGTCTTCCTATCTTTCCTTGTATTTCCATTTACAGCCGTTTTCAGTGATGCCGTAACGGTTTTGTATCTGTATGATCTTGCTTATATACGAATATATATCAGAAACAGAATGCAATGTATTTTATTACAATTAAACATCAATCCACTCTTTGCAAACCTCAAGCTGATGTAACCTACTGTCTCGTTTAAAAAATTCCTTGCCCCCCCACAATGGAACTTTCGCCCTCTTCAAAAGGAAGAAGAAAGAATCGTATGTCATATCCAGTAGCAGTTCACCTTTCCTTGCGTTTTGACACTACATGACAACATCCAGTTTTGATATTTTCCCAAGTTATACGAAGGCATATCATGCCCATAGAATTAGATTATTTATTAAATCAAAGGAGATATCTACCTCAGTTACTATTGATCACTAGAAGACAGAAGACAGAAAGTGTAACTTGCGTTTTCTGTTAATTCACTTTACTTACATTCAAAAATCCTGACACTGAATTACGTGTTGATATGTGTTACTGTTATCTTCTCCAGGACCTTCTCAACAACGTTTGTAGAGTTGATAGCAAAGTAAATGGCATGTGGTTGTCTGCATCGTCACTATTTTACCTGTATGGAAATTAAGTCTAGTCGTTAAATATTGATCACTCGCTTGGAAGTAAATTACTGATGCATTATGACAATTATTGTAGTCAGGCGTAAGTGCCTCTCACGTAGCTTACTAGCATTACTTTGGTTAGTACATGAGGTAGTGTGCCAAGTCACTGCATCTGAATACCACATGTTCAGCTGTCCCACCCAGCCGTATGTCTTACCGTCACCTTTCTCAGAACAGTTATGCAATTCAAATGTTCATTATGAAGTCTCTGTGTCGTTATTTCATTCATCTCGAGAAAAGAATTTTCAAGACACCTGCTGAGCGAAAGAACTTTGCGGCATTCAAAGCGGCGAAGAGAGACAATTATATGCATCCCACTTGAACAGTCGAAGTCTGCTGGAGATCTTCCAGGCGGACCGCTGGGTTCCCATCTGTGTCAATGACGTTCCCGCCCAGCTTTCACAATTCTCGGGTACACGCGACACACTTACATGTGTTAGAAATGCACATGTCCTCCGAGGTTTTATAGCAGTGACCACGTAAGATTTTCACCTGGGAACAAACACCTTTTCCTCAAACGCATATAATGTTGGTAATGCCCACAGAGTAACGTGCAATCAGCTGTTTTTGGACCAAGTTCTCGAATAGATTAGCACGATAAGGTTGTAGCGTCGACATTGTTTTAGACATAACCAGCAACACTAGACAAGAAACTGCAGCTGGCCTTTCAACGTTGTTCCAGAGGACCAACGAAGAGTTCGGAGACGAGGAGCTGTTTATTTCAACGATTCTCATATAAAGCAAATTTGCATTCTAAAAGTATGATCTGTCCTTGCAACTTTACTTATCTTTACTCATTAGATTCTTTGTTGTACGCTCCCAATAATGATAGGCACATTTTTTCAGTTGTCGAGTCTGCAGTGTAACAAACTACGGACAGTTGCTAAAATGAAACTGCGTGAGAAACAAATAGTCAATTACAGGCGGAGTCTCGAAAGCCGTACCCCATTTATCACTATCAGTATTCTACTATATGATTTCTCGAACAGTACTTACTTGCGGACTTTGATTCGTCAGTCCCATACCTTTCCAAAATCCACAAAAGCTGTCGATCGAACCTGGGAAGACTGACCACTATCGAGACTAAGGGCAAACCTTATTCACTCCTTAAGGACTTGATCAGATAGAATGCGTTACTTTCCAGCATCGGGCAACCTCCCGACAAAAATTCTGGGCCAGGGAGAGGCTATGAACTCTATCGCTGCTGCTACGGTCGCACGTTCGAATCCTACCTCGGGCATGGACGTGTGTGACGTCCTTAGGTTAGTAAGGTTCAAATAGTTCTAAGTCTAGGCGACTGCTGATCTCAGATGTTAAGTCCCATAGTGCTTAGAGCCATTTTTGAAACTGTATCGTGGCTCTTAACAACTCAGCTACACATGATCACTTGCGCTTACTAAGCTCTTTAGTGGCTCTAGTTTGTTTTATCACTGACGATATAGGAAGACAGCAGTTGTAACCTTTATGTGGTTTAGTTAGAATCTTTCAGAAATATTTATTTATGTGAACAATGCCGTGACTAGAGCAAGTACGATGATGCAGGTATACTTCAGAATGCTGATACGCAATTCCCTGAAGGGCCTTCCTTTTTTTCAGTTTATGAAAAGAGCTGTGAAATATGGGAGGTTCTAATGTAAAAATTGCCCGATTTAAGTTTAAATTTGTGAGATACACTTGAAACCAAATATCACGTTACTGTAACGGACCAAGAAAAGTTAAAGGGCTGAATTAGAATCGCGTGTAGTATAGACTCGTTGTTTTTCAGCATTACCAGATTTTTTGCATTCAGAAAGCAGTCCGAAAAAGAGGATATACAGTGTATGATCAAAAGTATCCGGACACCCCCCAAAAAAGACGTTTTTCATATTAGCTGTATTGTGCTGCCACCTACTGCCAGGTACTTCATATCAGCGGGCTCAGAGGTCATTGGACATCTTGAGAGAGCAGAATGGGACACTCCGCGGAACTCAACGGAGTTCGAACGTGGTCAGGTGATTGGGTGTCACTTGTATCATATGTCAGTACGCGAGATTTACACACTCCTAAACATCCCTAGGTCCACTGTTTCCGATGTGATAGTGAAGTGGAAAAGATAAGGGACGTGTATAGCACAACAGCGTACAGACCGAACTCGTCTGTTGACTGACAGGGACCTCCAATCGTTGAAGAGGGTCGTAATACGTCATAGGCAGACATCTGTTCAGACCATCACACAGGAATTCCAAACTGCTTCTGGATCCACTGCAAGCACTATGACAGTTAGGCGAGAGGTGTGAATATTTGGATTTTACAGTCGAGCGGCTGCTCAACAGCCACACATCACGCCGGTAAATGCCAAACGACGCCTCGCTTGGTGTAAGGAGCGTAAACATTGGACGATTGAACAGTGGAAAAACGTTGTGTGGGGTGACGAATAACGGTACACAATGTGGCGATGCGGTGGCAAGGTGTGGGTATGGCGAATGCCGGGTGAACGTCATCTGCCAGCTTGTGTAGAGCCAACCGTAAGATTCGGAGGCGATGGTGTTATGGTGTGGACGTGTTTTTGATGGAGGGCGCTTGCACCCCTTGTTCTTTTGCGTGGTACTATCACAGCAAAGACCTACATTGATGTTTTAAGCACCTTCCTTCTTCCCACCGTTGAAGAGCAATTCGGGGATGGCGATTGCATCTTTCAGCACAATAGAGTACCTATTCATAATGCACGGCATGTGGCGGAATGGTTACACAACAATAACATCCCTATAATGGACTGACCTGCACAGAGTCTTGACCAGAATCTTACAGAACACCTTTGGGATGTTTCGAAACGCCGACTTCTGCCAGGCCCCACCGACCGATATTGAAACCTTTCCTCAGTGCAGCACTCCGTGAAGGATGGGCTGCCATTTCCCAAGATACCTTCCAGCACCTGACTGAACGTATGCCTGCGAGAGTGGAAGCTGTCATCAAGGCTAAGGGTGGGCCATCACCAAGCTGAATTGCAGCATTACCGATGGAGGGCACCACGAACTTCTAAGTCATTTTCAGCCAGGTGGCAGGATACTTTCCATCACATAGTGTACACAAGAATGAGAATTGCTTCAACAAGAAAGAAGAAAAGCCTCAAGGTGAACGTATCCTGGACTATCGTGCTGCAGTGAACGACCGTTTCAGCAGGTAGCAAGTGGAGGATCGCACCGGAAGTGACCAGGAAAAAGCCCATGGTCGTTGGTGCGCTTGATACATATAATCTGCGGTCGCGGGAGTGGAGGGTGGAGCTTCGACAATGCCAGTCACTCGTGCTGGCGAAACAGAAAAATCATCAGTCGAAGCCGATACACAAGCCAACAAGTAGTCTGACAACAACCGGCCACGATAGTCTTAACCATTTTGTAGAAGGAAAAAAGTCAGTGGAATAAAAGAAAGGAACTCGCGGCACAGAAAAGGGACGGGAGGGCAGTAGGATCTGTATGAATTCACTTGGTTGTGATAGACTTTTGGGCCGATCAACGCTGTAAAGATTTCCATCTTTTTTTGAATGTAAAGTTACCATCTATATGATTCAATAAATGATCACAGGAAAAAGAGCGAGATGAAATAGTGCTTCCGAAAACGCATCTGAAATATAAGATCAGAAATAATGTCCTGACTTTCAGGGGTGTAAGGATTCCATTTGGACATGCTTCGGTGACGGTAACCAAGAAAGTTAGAATATAGTGGGCCAGGAGGTCGCGATAAGCCGATGAACTAAAGAAAGATCTCAGAGCATACTCGAACTTTAAATTTCGAAAACATTCATCCTCGTGGTTTCCATTCTTCTACACACATTATTACAGCCGCGCCGCTGCCTTCTCAACAGCTAACTTCACTCCAATTCGATACTTTGCGCCGTTTCCGAGTTAATTAACACTGAAGACACAAAATCAGACCCTTGCGCGAGCAGATTCGAGTGGCCCGCCAGATACAGTTAGCGTCAATTGTTCACTCAGGGTTAATTCTTATCACCTTTCCATGTCCAATTCTTGCGTCGCTTTGATGTCCAGTTTTAGTAAACCAAACGAAGAATGCGTTCGGCAACACTGTATTTGGCTGGCCGCTTGAGTTGGCACGCGCAGCTGACTGGTTGGCTCATTTGAATGCTAATTAACTCGGAAACGGTCCAACGTATCGGATTTTTTTCGTAACAATTATTTCTGAGCGCAGTCCATCCTGAAACACCTTCACAAGCTTTTCAGACGGTTTCTGACCACCCTGTATATAAGCCGGATCAGCGCAGTAGCTACGATGGCAGCTTGCACTAACAACGTACATAGCAACTGTCCATCCGATCGAGCAGTTGTAAACAGGCAGTGTTTCGCAGCGGACGTACGAGTGTAGTGCGTCAATGTTGTTGCGTCGTAAATAGTAATGGAACAACATCTGTAAATCTAGTGTTCTACATATCCTCCAGAATGTTTTGTAGAAGAGTAAAGGGTGTAGAAAGTTTGTCCAATACAGCTTGACTCCCGAATAGAAAGAATGACGCGTGGACGGATGCCGCAACTTGATTGAAGTGCAAAACTTGGACTGTCCTGTAAAGATCTTCACATATGACAAGCTTTGGTGTTATCAGTACGATCCTACCACAAAACAACAAAGTGCAGAAGTTCAAGTGAAGAGTCTACGCTCTGACGACATAATGACACTCAAGGTAGTGTGATGCGTGAGCTGAACATTGCAAAGAAGGATTTTTATGGAAGTTTCAAATGATTTCATAAGCCTTGTGTGCATTGTACTCAAGTCCGGGAGATTAGGTAGAATACCTGAAGCATTAAAACCACCGTCTTAACGTTACCCTGTTTTTTGTTAACCTTGTTTCAAAACATTTTGAGCTGATAGGTTATAATTCAAAGTCATCGGCTATCTAACAGTCGATAATTCAAATTGTTCCTTTAGTTGTTCGGATTATCGTTTTGACATCCAATCTATAGCGATACAGTTTCGCTTTTTCAACTACCCATAACGCACCACAAACAGTACATACTGTCCACTGGCATTAATGTGATCACCTGTCAAAATCCCGAATAACCACCTTTTGCATCGTGGACCGCCGGAAGAGACTCAGTGAGATTCTGAAAGAAACAGATAGGGATGTGGAAAAAACGCCGAGTTCAGCGTCATGGTCAGCTGCTATAGGTTTCTCGGTTGAGGATCCGTGGTGCGAACAACCTAATATAGGTGGCCCCACAGATTCTCGACTGGGTTCAATTCGGAGAGTTCGATGGTCAGGGGAGTATGGTAAACTCACTCTTGTGCTCTTAAAACCACGCACGTGCGCTGCGACCTGTTTGACACGTTGCATTATCCTGCTGGTAGATGCCGTTGCGCCGAGGAAAAACAAACTTCATCTAGTGGTGGACATGATCCACAAGAGTAGATGCGTACTTGCGTTGACCCATTGTCGCTCCCAGAATGACGAGATCAAGCGGGGAATCCCACGGAAACACTGCCGAGACCATAATACTGCCTTCTCCGCTCTGGAGCCTTCCGTCGATTCTTGCACGGTGTTTGCTTTCAGACGACTCACGCCATACACGCCATACACGCCATCTGTCCGAAGGAAGAGAAAACGTGGTTAGTCTAGAGAGGCTACTTGTCGCTCCACAGTGGACGTCCAGCTGCGGTGTTAGCGTGCAGATTGCAGCCTTCTTCGCTGATGAAAATCAGGTGGCAGGGGCGCATGAACCAAGCGCCTGCTTACGAGGTCCATACGCTATAACTTTCCCTGAACGGTCGTTGAGGAGACAATGTTGGTAGCCACTTGTCGCCCCTCAGTGGCTCAACAGTCGCACGTCTCTTCGCCCGTACACAGCTCCGTAACCGTCGTTCGGCCCTGTCATCAGTGACCCGTGCTGCACCGCATTTGCCTCGCCACCGGGATTGGATGTCACTGTTTTGCCACGCACACTGTACTTTTACCAAGGCGGCAAGCGAACAGTTTGCAAACTTAACCTTTTCGGAAATGCTTCCCCCCTTAGCCTGAAAGCCAACGATCGTGTCGTTTTGAACTTCAGATAATTCGCTCCGTTTCCGCATTACGACAATGACTGCAGTGTTTTCCGCATCCCCCCCCCCCCCCCCCCATCCGACACGCTTCATGTATCCTCCAATACAACTGCTGCGACTTGTGTTCTGAGTGGAAATTGCACGTTAACTCCGAACATTAACTTGACTTGCAAAAAATTACTTCGAATAAGTACGAGTAATCAACTTTAAAAAACCGCCAGAGTCGTAAGTCGAGCCACTGAAGAGTTCGCCGTAAGTAAGGAGTGGCTCAAAAACCTCCCCCCCCTGCCCCCCCCCCCCCCCGCCCCCCCCCCCCGAAAAGCAAAAGAAAGTGAGAGAGAGAGAGAGAGACTTCAATTTTAAGAAGAATGTAAAAAGAATATAAGCGTGGCTCAATAACTTCACAAAAAAATAGAAGAGAGAGAGAGAGAGAGAGAGAGAGATATACTTCCACTTTAAGAAGAATGTGAAAAGAATATTAGCGTTGATGGCACAGTTTATTCAGCATGGAAAAACGAATTAAAGTCAAGTTTTCGTATGTACTCTCGGAAATTCGTATGTGTTTGAAATATTAAGTTAAATGAAAATAAATAAATTTTATTTGTATCTCTAGTAACTACAGTAGCATTTATTAATGTTTACTTCGACTTTTTCCTGATTTCAACTTGATCAGTCACAAGGGCATCCATAGGTGAGGCAACGGGGTGGGGGTTGGGCGGCCTGGGCCTCGTCCCTCTAGCTCTCAGAGAAAGGAAAAAAATTGTAGTGTAGACAGGCGTTCTTCTTTCAAGGAAATGAATTAAAAGCCGGTATTACGCAGATTTTTAACAAGTTTGGAACTGGAACATTTTTATGGCTACTTCCAAGTTGCCATTCGCCTTCCAAAATATTGACATTACACCCATCCTCCTCTTCAAACTATCGTATGGACGCCACTCGTAAGTCACATTCGAGTTAAATGGAAGTCGCTGTCGTTCTAACTTTTTCTTAAGCGCTTGACTTGGAATAACGGGGTGGGAACTGTATGTTTCGATAATACACTGCTGGCCATTAAAATTGCTACACCAAGAAGAAATGCAGATGATAGACGGCTATTCATTGGACAGATATGTTATACTAGAACTGACATGTGATTACATTTTCACGCAATTTGGGTACATAGATCCTGAGAAATCAGTACCCAGAACAACCTCCTCTGGCCGTAATAACGTCCTTGATACGCCTGGGCATTGAGTCAAACAGAGCTTGGATGGCGTGTACAGGTACAGCTGCCCATGCAACTTCAACACGATACCACAGTTCATCAAGAGAAGTGACCGGCGTATTGAGACGAGCCAGTTACTCGGCCACCATTAACCAGACGTTTTCAGTTGGTGAGAGATCTGGAGAATGTGCTGGCCAGGGCAGCAGTCGAACATTTTCTGTATCCAGAAAGGCCCGTACAGGTCCTGCAACATGCGCTCGTGCATTATCCTGCTGAAATGTAGGGTTTCGCAGGGATCGAATGAAGGGTAGAGCCACGGGTCGTAACACATCTGAAATGTAACGCCCACTGATCAAAGTGCCGTCAATACGAACAAGAGTGACAGAGACGTGTAACCAATGGCACCCCATACCATCACGCCGGGTGATAAGCCAGTATGGGGATGACGAATACACGCTTCCAATGTGCGTTCACCGCGATGTCGCCAAACACGGATGCCCCTACCGTGGTGCTTTAAACAGAACCTGGATTCATCCGAAGAAATGACGTTTTGCCATTCGTGCACCCAGGTTCGTCGTTGAGTACACCATCGCAGGTGTTCCTGTCTGTGATGCAGCGTCAAGGGTAACCGCAGACTTGGTCTCCGAGCTGATTGTCCATGCTGGAAACGCCGTCGAACTGTTCGTGCAGATGGTTGTTGCCTTGCAAAGGTCCACATCTGTTGACTCAGGGGTCGAGACGTGGCTGCACGATCCGTTACAGCCATGCGGATAAGCTGCCTGTCATCTCGACTGCTAGTGATACGAGGCCGTTGGGATCCAGCACGGCGTTCCGTATTACCCTCCCGAACCCACCGATTCCATATTCTGCTAAGAGTCATTGGATCTCGACCAACGCGAGCAGCAATGTCGCGATACGATAAACCGCAATCGCGATAGGCTATAATCGGACCATTATCAAAATCGGAAATGTAATGGTACATATTTTATCCTCCTTACACGAGGCATCACAACAACGTTTCACCAGGCAACGCCGGTCAACTGCTGTTTGTGTTGATAAATCGGTTGGAAACTTTCCTCACGTCAGCACGTTGTAGGTGTCACCACTGGCGCCAGCCTTGTGCGAATGCTCTGAAAAGCTAATATTTTTCATATCACAGCATCTTCTTCGTGTCGGTTACATTTCGCGTCTGCAGCACATCTTCGTGGTGTAGCAGTTTTAATGGCCAGTGGTGTAGCTCAAACTGCAAGGCGCGGAGAGCTTCGTGCGGCTGTCTGCAGCTAAGGGCACGTTTTTGCCACGTAATGTACATTCTACAACAAGCCGAGCTCGTACACGTACTCGGACACCGTCTCTAATAACGCTCTCAGCGGCTCGAAATACAATTAGCGGCAAAGTTACGAGCGCTCGCTGGCCGCCTGGGAGAGAGATCAAACGCGGTGTAAATATAGGCAGCCGGCGGAAGAGCGCTTTGTTAATAAGCCGGGCACACGGCGGGAGATAAATAACGACATCTGGGCGGAGCCCCTGCCGCTGGGCGGCGGGCAAAGGCGCGACACGAAAATACTGTGCAGAGGGATCCGCCCATGCCGTAGGGCGACAGCGGCAGCCTCATCGAGAGCCACAAAAACTACAGAGCCTTTCATATTCGTGAAACGTATTCGCAGCTGTAAAATGGAATGACGACACTGAAAATTTGTGTTGGACCGGGACTCGAACCCGCATTTCCCACCGAGCGAGGTGGCGCAGTGGTTAGCACACTGGACTCGCTTTCGGGAGGACGACGGTTCAATCCCGTCTCCAACCATCCTGATTTAGGTTTTCCGTGATTTCCCTACATCGTTTCAGGCAAATGCCGGGATGGTTCCTTTGAAAGGGCACGGCCGATTTCCTTCCCTAACCCGAGCTTGCGCTCCGTCTCTAATGACCTCGTTGTCAACGGGACGTTAAACAATAACCACCGCATTTCCCGCTTATTGCGGACGGTCGTCTTAATATTTGACATCCGAGCTCGACTCACGGCCAGAGCCAAACTTCCATATGTCGTCATCCACGTGTCCACAAACGATACTTGTACGTCCATTACGTATATTCCCTTACAGGGGAGACATTTTACTTGAAAGTCGCTTGGCCGGTATTGGCGGATAAATACGATAACGCAGTGCCTGTATTATTCCGAATTACGATGCGTGTATTGTCGTCATTCCATTATACAGTTGATGTCCACATTCGGAACTGCGAATACATTTCATGCATTACATAACGGCTGTAGTCGCCGCAGTACATTGCATCGCAGTTCGGAATAACACAGGCACTACAGTACTGTATGCCTTTCATGCTGTGTCAACAGCAATGCAGCAAGAGCTATAGAATGTAGTCCAATCAAAAAAGGAGATGCTGAGGGTGTTAGGTTAGAAAACACGACTAATAACTGATAGATGAGTTTATCTACACTCCTGGAAATGGAAACAAGAACACATTGACACCGGTGTGTCAGACCCACCATACTTGCTCCGGACACTGCGAGAGGGCTGTACAAGCAATGATCACACGCACGGCAAAGCGGACACACCAGGAACCGCGGTGTTGGCCGTCGAATGGCGCTAGCTGCGCAGCATTTGTGCACCGCCGCCGTCAGTGTCAGCCAGTTTGCCGTGGCATACGGAGCTCCATCGCAGTCTTTAACACTGGTAGCATGCCGCGACAGCGTGGACGTGAACCGTATGTGCAGTTGATGGACTTTGAGCGAGGGCGTATAGTGGGCATGCGGGAGGCCGGGTGGACGTACCGCCGAATTGCTCAACACGTGGGGCGTGAGGTCTCCACAGTACATCGATGTTGTCGCCAGTGGTCGGCGGAAGGTGCACGTGCCCGTCGACCTGGGACCGGACCGCAGCGACGCAAGGATGCACGCCAAGACCGTAGGATCCTACGCAGTGCCGTAGGGGACCGCACCGCCACTTCCCAGCAAATTAGGGACACTGTTGCTCCTGGGGTATCGGCGAGGACCATTCGCAACCGTCTCCATGAAGCTGGGCTACGGTCCCGCACACCGTTAGGCCGTCTTCCGCTCACGCCCCAACATCGTGCAGCCCGCCTCCAGTGGTGTCGCGACAGGCGTGAATGGAGGGACGAATGGAGACGTGTCGTCTTCAGCGATGAGAGTCGCTTCTGCCTTGGTGCCAATGATGGTCGTATGCGTGTTTGGCGCCGTGCAGGTGAGCGCCACAATCAGGACTGCATACGACCGAGGCACACAGGGCCAACACCCGGCATCATGGTGTGGGGAGCGATCTCCTACACTGGCCGTACACCACTGGTGATCGTCGAGGGGACACTGAATAGTGCACGGTACATCCAAACCGTCATCGAACCCATCGTTCTACCATTCCTAGACCGGCAAGGGAACTTGCTGTTCCAACAGGACAATGCACGTCCGCATGTATCCCGTGCCACCCAACGTGCTCTAGAAGGTGTAAGTCAACTACCCTGGCCAGCAAGATCTCCGGATCTGTCCTCCATTGAGCATGTTTGGGACTGGATGAAGCGTCGTCTCACGCGGTCTGCACGTCCAGCACGAACGCTGGTCCAACTGAGGCGCCAGGTGGAAATGGCATGGCAAGCCGTTCCACAGGACTACATCCAGCATCTCTACGATCGTCTCCATGGGAGAATAGCAGCCTGCATTGCTGCGAAAGGTGGATATACACTGCACTAGTGCCGACATTGTGCATGCTCTGTTGCCTGTGTCTATGTGCCTGTGGTTCTGTCAGTGTGATCATGTGATGTATCTGACCCCAGGAATGTGTCAATAAAGTTTCCCCTTCCTGGGACAATGAATTCACGGTGTTCTTATTTCAGTTTCCAGGAGTGTATTTGGGTAGCGCTTAGGACCAGGCAGGTAGTGGCAAACTACGATATCTGTAGAGTTCGCTCGGAATTCGCTTGCAAGACGGACATAGCATTTTCTATGATCGGCCATTCATGGTGGCAATAGAAAATAGCGTCTACCCTTGCCATATGTTGTGTGTGTTCTAAACTGTTAAGCTGACTCAGAAAAATAATTAGGAGGCAGACACAACTTCACAAAGAGGAAAAACATAGTATCCTATGACCATAGTATCTGTGAGCCACTGTTGGAATCGGCCTACTGATGCAAATACCAGAGTGTAACACTTCACAAAGCTATGAAATGTAATGATTACATAGGCCCAGTCGTGAGTGAAGTAGGTGGAGGACTTCGGTTTATTCGTAGAACACTGAGGAAGTGCAATCTACACAGGTGATTGCTTCCAAATCACTCGGACGATCGGGTCTAGAATAGTGCTCAAGTGTGTGGGACCCATACCAGATAGGTCTAACAGGGGATATTGAACGTATACAGAGAAGGCCACGGGTTCGTTTGATCCTTGGGAGAGCGTCACAGAGATACTAAAGGAAGTGAACTGGCTCACTGTTGAAGATAAACATAAAATATCCCTAGAAACTCTACTAACAAGTTTCAAGAACCGGATTTAAATGATGACTCTAGAACTATACTACAGCCCCGTACATATCGCTCAAATAGGGGTCGTGAGTATTAGATTAGAAAAATTACAGCGCGCACAGAGGCATTCAAACGATCATTCTTCCCCCTCTCCATACGTGAGTAGAATGGGAAGAAGCCCTATTTATCATTACAATGGGGTATACCCCTGCCATGCACTTCACAGTGGTTTGCAGAGTATAGACGTAGACATAAACGAAGAGCTTTAAGGCCCAAGCTGAATTACTGTGCACAAATGGATTAACTAATGCAATAAAATGTTAGGGCCCTAGCTGTGAATCCTGAAGTGGAGAATTGCATAATGTTGAAAATTTAAGTTGAGTGAAGGTGTCAACAGAAATAGGTTTTAAATGAACAAATGGTTCAAATGGCTCTCAGCACTATGGGACTTAACTTCTGAGGTCATCCGTCCCCTAGAACTTAGAACGACTTAAGCCTAACTAACCTAAGGACATCACACACATCCATGCCCGAGGCAGGATTCGAACCTGCGACCGTAGCAGTCGCGCGTTTAAATGAACACATTGATTTTACGTAAATAAACCAACAAAATGAAATGCATCTGACTGTCTGACAATGTTGTTGTTGTTGTCGTCTTCAGTCCTGAGACTGGTCTGATGCAGCTCTCCATGCTACTCTATCCTGTGCAAGCTTCTTCGTCTCCCAGTACCTACTGCAACCTACATCCTTCTGAATCTGTTTAGTGTATTCATCTCTTGGTCTCCCTCTTCGATTTTTACCCTCCGCGCTGCCCTCCAATGCTAAATTGGTGATCCCTTGATGCCTCAGAACATGTCCTACCAACCGATCCCTTCTTGTAGTTAAAGTGTGCCACAAATTTCTCTTCTCCCCAATTCTGTTCAATACCTCCTCATTAGTTACGTGATCTACGCATCTAATCTTCAGCATTCTTCTGTAGCACCATATTTCGAAAGCTTCTATTCTCTTCTTGTCCAAACTATTTATCGTCCACGTTTCACTTCCATACATCGCTACACTCCACACAAATACTTTCAGAAACGACTTCCTGACACTTAAATCTATACTCGATGTTAACAAATTTCTCTTCTTCAGAAACCCTTTCCTTGCCGTTGCCAGTCTATATTTTATATCCTCTCTACTTCGACCATCATCAGTTATTTTGCTCCCCAAATAGCAAAACTCATTTACTACTTTAAGCGTCTCATTTCCTAACCTAATACCCTCAGCATCACCAGATTTAATTCGGCTACATTCCATTATCCTCGTTTTGCTTTTGTTGATGGTCATCTTATATCATCCTTTCAAGACACTGTCTATTCCGTTCAGTTGCTCTTCCAGGTCCTTTGCTGTCTCTGACAGAATTACAATGTCACCGGCGAACCTCAAAGATTTTATTTCTTCTCCATGGATTTTAATTCCTACTCCGAATTTTTCTTTTGTTTACTTTACTGCTTGCTCAGTATAAAGATTGAATAACATCAGGGATAGGCTACAACCCTGTCTCACTCTCTTCCCAACCACTGCTTTCCTTTCATGCCCTTCGACTCTTATAACCGCCGTTTGGTTTCTGTACAAATTGTAAGTAGACTTTCGCTCCCAGTATTTTACCCCGTCTGACAATATTAAGTTAATATTGCAAAACTGCAAACCTGCTGGTTCCCAGAGTTACTTGAAATCTTTTTGAAAGGTTTGTGAACGTAGCCTATGAACTCAATATTCTGAAGTGACATAAGAGTTTCTAACTGCCTGCCTAACTGTTATACTGAGAAATGCAATAACGTACCAAGGCACTGGTGGACGTTGGACAGATAACTTCAATGATCTGACTTCATTCTGAATAAGTGGCTCTAAGCACTGTGGGACTTAACATCTGACAATCGTCAGTCTCCTAGACTTAGAACTACTTAAACCTAACTAACCTAAGGATGACACGCACATCCCTGCCCGAGGCAGGATTGGAAACAGCGACCGTAGCAGCAGTGCGGATCCGGACTGAAGTGCGTAGAACCGCTCGGCCACAACGGCCGACTCCGAATAAGAATTGTCCTAAGATGATGGTGCTGCTAATGACACTCCCCATAAACGAGCAGGATGAGACGTGTAGAGTGGCACTGCCACGACCGCCTCTCTGAAGTACAGAGCGAGGGTGGCTGGCGCTCATGCCGACACGAACTCTGGACCAACGGCCGGCTGCTCAAGTGGAGACCGAAGCCCACAGAGACCCGTTCAGCGCCAAGCTCCACGTCGAACGCTCAATTTTCTGTCTGAATCGTTCAGCCCGCTGTTTCCTTCCCGCCGGACAAGATATGACAGCCAACCGTTGTTTAAGCGTCCTCCTTGAATGCGAGATCGAAAGTTCAATCATTAGCAAGACTCATTTAAAAGTGTTGCAAGCAGTTTTTGATTTTGCTAAGCAACAGTCATACAATAATTTTCAAACGAGCACTCCGACATTTGAATGTATTGTTGTTTATTTAATTACGACCCATGTTTCGGCCTTTTTTGCCATTTGCAAGTGACTGTCATAAACTCAGTCGCTTGAAAATGACATGAAAGGCCGAAACATGGGTCGAAACTACATAAATAACAATACAGCCGAATGTTGGTACGTTCATTTAAAAATTGAAATTGTTACGTTAGCAATTATGACAGAGAAAATATTACTGCTAATGACTCATCACGTACACAAGGAGGGCGAGAGAAAGAAGTGTCCAGGAAGTTAAAATTAAAATTTAAAACAGTCTTGATCGCAATCTTGTTAAAATATTTTTTATTGGAGCGAGTGACCAGTTTCGACTCTATGAAAGAGTCATCTTCAGACTGCAGTTACACGAGCGTCGAGGGTCGATGGAACTCGTCTAGCAGTGTCCATCCACCGCTCTGGAGTCTGAAGATTACTCTTCCATATAGTCGAAACCGGTCACTCACTCCAATAAAAAATATTTTATCAAGATTGCGATCCGTTGCACGCTCCCCGTGAGATCCATACTCCCGGGGATTATTCGTAAAATAAGATAATTTACTAATGAATAAGCCCTTACGATTGACATATCCTTTAATTAAAATTGTTGACAACTCTTTAGTTGACTTACCTGCACCAACAAACATTTCATTTTGATGACATTTTTGGTCCCTACTACGGCTGTGCTTGGTAATTCAAATCGTAACTGGACTATTTTCAGCTATACACAACTTAATGTTCACACACTACATTCGTAGTGCCCCTGCCCATTATACTCATTACTCGAGGCAGACAATCTTACCGAGTCCCGTAAGAGTTCGGGTAATGCGTGTGCATCCAGCACAGTAAAAGAAAGTGAATGGCAGGTTAGCCTTAACTATATGAAGATGGTGTCTGTTCCTTCGGACATGTCTGAAAGAACAGATACCATCGGTGACCATGCAGCTCTCTATGTCACGTGAAATTTGATGTGCGTAACGTAACAGATCAGTGCCATGCACATAGGGTAAATTGTATCGAGCATCCCTGAAACGCGCAAACACGTTTTTGTAACAAGTGTGCCTTGTCCTCCATTGAATATCCGTAGTTTTTCTTATCCGCTACATGGTCATATTGCTGCATACTCATTCGAAATCTGTTCATAAATGTTTTTTTTTCTTTTTTCCTATGCTGCGGATGATCTCCTCATGTATGCAATTATCTTGAGTACCCGCTCGTTGGACAACGACTGCCCTTTACTACGTTATACTGGTTAGGTATTGGCGGCTACCTGTCCGACAAGGATGATGAAGTACACGGCTCGACACCTGTTACAGTATCACTTTCACTTGTTAAGCACGTATCGTTGTCATTGTGCTCCTCAAACATAGTCCATACAGTCGAGCATATACGACGCCACTCCTTCCACTGATTCATCTTGCACACACGGTAACATTTGATCTGCCGCCGGCCAGAGTGGCCGTGCGGTTCTAGGCGCTACAGTCTGGAACCGAGCGACCGCTACGGTCGCAGGTTCGAATCCTGCCTCGGGCATGGATGTGTGTGATGTCCTTAGGTTAGTTAGGTTTAAGTAGTTCTAAGTTCTAGGCGGCTAATGACCTCAGAAGTTAAGTCGCATAGTGCTCAGAGCCATTTGAACCATTTTTTTTTTATCTGCCACTTCTTTCTCCTTCTGCGAAATTTCTTGTGTTCCTTTCTGAGGAAATGTCAACTTCGGCAACTGTTCTTGTAGATGTAATGCAATTTGCTTTGTTTATCATTGCCGTTGCTCTGGGTTGTGCGGCGTCGAATGCCGAGACGTCTTTTGGCCTTTTGCGACCTTGCACTCCATGGGTTCCTTGTTAGTAAATAAATGGTGACTCAAGAAGAAAAGATAGAATACAGTTATTTATTACAGAACAACTGTGAAAGATAGCAACACGTTGTTTGGGTCACTGGATAGAGGAAGATTCAAAATTTTGTATTCGCATAGACACTAACACCATCCACTTAATATGAGCACCATGCGTAGTTCGAGAATCATCGACACGATAGTCCACTTCATTCCACACACGAATCAAGAGCTCCCTGTTTATAGAATCGATAGCCTCAACAATTCGATTTCTCAGATCTTCAAGAGTAGCTGCTGTAGGAGGGACAAAGACTCTGTCAACGGAAGGTGTAAGGTCTGGAGATCTGGATGGCCAAAAACAATGAACAAGATCTTGTTGTCCACCTTTTCCAAATCAACGTTGTGGGATGGTGGTGTTAAGATAATGCTGTGCTCACCATTGGATACTCCCAGTCCCGCCCCTGTTGCTATTAGCGTTGTCTTGTTCATTCACCAATCGTGTAACTGGAAAACTCCCGCCCGCGTCGCGTAAAATCTCCAATGACTTTTCGATCTACCGTCCTTTTTCCTAAAAACTTCACCCTATCATTCATCCTCCCGATGTTTTTTAGAAATTGCGCGGTTGCACATCCAGCAGCTAGCCTCGCCTCACAGGTCCTAACAAAGTAAGAAACAGTGCACAACGCTACGCTCTTATTTTGCTGCATCTTATGTTTCTTTTGGAAATTAAAAGACTGTTATCTGCTGAGTCACTATTCTGAACATGGCAGAGCACCGGTCTCGCACTCATAAAAGTTCTTTCCCTCGGCACTGCTTGACCTCTAGGCTGAAGACGTGTCGTAAATGAGCAGTAGAACCGGTCGCCCCGGGGACTCGCTCCGCGACACAACTTTCACGATGACAACACCTCACACTACCCGTACCGTTTCCCACAAGTGCCAGAGTCCCTGCCGGCTATTCGGGCTCGCTTTTCTCTTTTTTAAGTTGGACACTGCGCCGTCTGTCTCAAAAGCAGTGTGTGCCCTGTTCCCAAGCACTCTCTGAAAGTAACGGAAATGATGACCTGCACCATATTAAAACGTAATTAAGACATGAAGTTAGTTAGAGGTATCTACATACAGTACCTGCAATGCAGTTTGCTTTTACAAGCTATTGTCGTAATATTCCGCCTCCTCATTATCCTGTTCGTTGACGGTTATTCACACATCAAATGAAAAGGGAAACGTCAAATGGCTTCCCACTTTGCACCCTCACAGTCTACTGTTTTCTTGCTGGGAAAAAGTAGTTACGACATAAAGTTGGTTAGAAGTCTCTACATACAGTAACAGCAATGCAGTTTGCTTTTATAAGCTATTATTGTAATGTTCCACTTCCTCATTATTCTTTTGGTCGATAGTAATACCCACACTAAATGAAAAGAGAGACGTCGAATGGCTTGCCACTTCCCACCCATTGCGTCTGCTGTTTTCTTAGGGGGCAGCGAGTTTTTAACCGGACCCGGCAGCGTCACTCAGCGTCACCATTTCCGGGTGTCCGGGAAGTCAGGACGAATTTTAATTTTGCGTAGTTTTGTCATAAGTCGGTTGGCAGCCGTGGTTTTTTCACGTATGTTATCTCCGATACTTCCCATTAGTAGCCTGGTAGCTTTTGTGTGGTGAGCATTATTGTTTCATGTTTACTTTCGTCTTGGAGCAGATGACAACCGAACAACGTATCCAAGTGATAAAAAGTTACTATAAAAACTGTGAAAGCCCCACGGCAACCGTTCGTGAATTACGTGTGACACTCGCACGCGATGCTGCTCCAACCGAATCATCAGTTCGGAAGTTGATCCGGAAGTTTGAGACCGCGGATTCTCTTTCAAACGTTAAAAAAACAGGGTTACCTCGATCTCTTCGAACACAAGAAACCTTGCTGTCGTGCTTGACCGTAAGTCCCCCAAAATCTGTTGGCCGATGAGCTCAACAACTGAATTTATTACCAAGTTCACAGCGTGAAATCCTATCAAAAGATCTGAAAATACATGCGTATAAGAATCAGCTTACACATGAGCTGAAGCCCGCTGATCATTGAAAGAGTCATCGAGTTGCTCAGTGGGTCTTTATTCGACAAGCGGAGAACTAGAACTTTACAAAAAGAATAATTTTCTCAATGAGGCGCCCTTCCATCTCAGTGAGTACGTCAATAGACAAAACTACAGAATTTGGCGTAAAGGAAATCCACGAAAGACTGTGGAAGATGAAATGCATCCACACTGCTCGACTGTGTGGTGTGGGTTCTGGACAGGAGGAGTGATTTCGGCTCGTACCTTTTAGAAAATAATGAGGGAGCTGCCGTCACTGTGAACAAGGACGGTTACCGAAACATGCTTTCTGATTGGTTTTTCCCTCTCATTGATGAAAATGACGATTTTTTGTTTCGACAAAATAGGGCGACATGTCACCCATCCCGTGAAGCGATTGCTCTGCTGAATGGAAAGTTCCCTCAAAAAGTTATCTCTTTGCGCACCAACCAGGAATGGCCTGCCAGATCATGCGATCTGACGCCTTGTGAACATTTTTGTGGGGATTTGTGAAATCAAAAGAGTGGATGAACAAAACGTAAGCAGTACATTGATTGAAGGATGAAATTAAAAGGGTTATTAACGGCATTCCACCAGATGTTTGTAAACGCGTCATCGAGTATTTCAAGCCGGCCGTTGCGACCGAGCGGTTCTAGGCGCTTCAGACAGGAATCGCGCTGCTGCTGCGGTCGCAGGTTCGAATCCTGCCTCGAGTATGGATGTGTGTGTGATGTCCTTAGGTTAGTTATGTTTAAAGTAGTTTTAAGTCTTTGGGACTGATGACCTCAGATGTTAAGTCCCATAGTGCTCAGAGCCATTTGAACCATTTGAGAATTTCAATGAGCGCATTGGTCGTTGCCGCGCGGCCTTGCATGATAATCTGGATGACATAATATTTCATATGTAAGAGGGATAAGTTAATTAATGTGTTTGTAAAAATAAAAGTAAAAAACATTACAATTTCAATAAATTGTGTATGTTCTATAGCACTTTAATATTCGTCCCAACTTCCTAGACATCCTTTATAAGTCACCTGGAGCAGTCAAAACGTAGCGTCTTCGTAGTCAGTGGTACCACAGCGGACCTCGAGATAGGCGTCATGTTGGCAACAGCTGTGAGAACCTTTGAAAATGGAGAATGACGTTCACTATTCATGAGGCGTAAATGGTTTACGTGATTCACATGATCGAAAGACAACCACTGGCATCGGTCTGCGTAACAAAGCGATATTCTACGATCAACAGCCTATGTAACAAGCCATCATACACCACTGCTGCTTGCCTTTGGTAATGTGTATCTCTCTCGCTCGACTGAAACCTGTCGTGCGTTCCCTGATATAATTTTGTAGTTTTATTTCTAAATAATGCTTGATTGCACATGAAACCTGATGCTGAATACAAGTGCACTCTTTCCTACTGATGTCAAGGCTTAGTATTCGTTTTCCTGTTTGTTTATAACTCTTCAATGCAGAATACATTTCAGTTGTTGAGTCAAATTTGGGATACTACCGTTGTTGTGTTTGCGGTACAGGGGTTAGTGTTTATCTACATCCTCATGATAATCTTTGTTTAATCGATGTTCAGATCGACTGCTCGATTCACGCCTCTAAGTGGATCGGGATCGACTCAGAAGCTTGCAAGATCACACGATATGGCATCACCATCTTTGGATTCCACTAGTTAAAGGAAGCGGTGGGATGCAAGTTGCGTCACCACGCAATATAAGGATAGTGCTATATAATCGTCAAATGTTCACCACTAAGGTCTTCTGCCATACAGAAATAGTATTTGAGCTCCTCAATTGTGGCGATACACTCGAGTTTCCTTCATCCAGTACTTGGTTTCGCAATTCCCATCAAATTAATATTGTTTTGTACGTTATAGGTATAGCACATTTTGTGAACCTGTAACCTCCCCCTCACTTATCGACCTTAATGACAGTGAAAAATTAAACCGCGTGTACCTAATGGAAATTTGGAAAAAGCAATCGTCACCGAAGTTAATCTGTCGGTAAAGAGGGAGGAAAGGGTTACATCTAAATGAAAGGAAAAATGCAAGTGAAACAAGTGGAAATTAATTTTGAAAAGGGGTAAAGTTAATAAAGAAAGTAAATGTGCGGCCGTTACGTTAACAATTAACTAACGGTAATTAGATATTTGAGATTTGGGGAAAATTACGGTCGCCAGTCCTAAGGACAATTACTATAGTAACTGAAAAAGAAAGGTTATTACGCATATAATTAGCACTAGAAGCGTGGCAACTGAAGGTTGACACGCGCAGTGTGAAAAGTGAAAGTTTGTCAGAAGTAATAAATTTCGATACACTCTGACTTAATTTAGCAAAAGAATTAATAAAACAAAAAAATCGAAAGTTAATTTAGTGACTGAAGTTAATAGTGAGCTTTCTTTCTGAAGCACATCGAAATTCAGTAAAATACGGTTAGTCTTGGACTACCTCAACAATCATTTCAAAAGCTACTTGAATCTACGCAATTTAGAAATAAGGGATTTAACTTTGAACTTGAATTAAATGATTCTGAACAATTAACAGTAGTAAAATTTAGTACGTACCAAGCTGAGCTGCAGTCACAGGTAAGCTAAAATACGGTAACAAAACTCGCACTCTTAATTTGTGCTTGTGTAATCTGAATATTGTAGCCAGCTATGAGTACCTTAACTGAACTTTGAAATTAAAGCAGTGAAATCGAATGATGCTGGCGTTTGAATTTCAACGACACTCGGGTTCATTCCGGAAAAGGAAGGGACCCTGCTTGGTAATGCAATTGGGACAATGAGCAACAAACGTTCATGCTAAGTTGCTGTAATTTTGTGATGCAACAATTCGAAAAGTTTGAAAAGCTGAGGTCTGCCATACAGTTCTAAAACTTTACGTGCTTCCAGTCTTCCTTGTTGGCGGATTGAAGGTTTGAAGCCGTCGATCGAGGAGGTGGCGACAGTCACTCATTGTCGGCCGTCGCTGTTACTGAAGCTGGATGTTGGCGCGCCTTCTTCTCGACACGGTCACCAGACGAAACGGGCTCTTGATGTGCGCCTGCTAATGCTTCCCGTCCGCGACACCATGTCAGAAACTATCATCGCAAGTCGAGCGCAATTACATTCTGCCAAACCCCGAAAACGCGGCAACTCGCGGGAGCTTCACACAACACACCTGCTCCACTGCACCACCCCAGCCAGACTCCTCCTCTGCTCGCGCTCCACGCGGCCGAGTTCACACTACCAAAGATCCTAAACACTTTGGTTCTCCACACGACCTATCGATGTAATCGTTCGATAGCATAGTTTTCCCAAGGCCAGACCCAGCGTAAAAATACAAATAGTATGTACAAAACAAACCAATTATACATCGACATAAATACATATATATACAAATAGTAAAACAATTACAATATACAAAGACACAGAAATGTTATATCTTCCGGTAACAAAATAAGGAAAAAAATTTGCAGTGCAATAGATGGAAATAGGAGGATATGCATTTCCGGCGTTACAAACCCCCCCGCTCGATAGTAAAGACACTAACTTCAATTCAAAGATGTGGCTAACGTTCATAATAATATACTGCCGGAATCTAAGGAGGCATCGCATTCTGCATCGCCACTTTTGTATCATCTGTCTGTTAGTTTAGGAAATGAGGCACTAAAAGAACTAACAACGCAAGTGAGGATGACTGAAGTGGAGAGCATATAAAATGTAGATAGCAAAAGAGAGAAAATCATTTCTGGAAATCAGAAATCTATTAAGGCTAAATATAATTTTAGATCTTAAGAAGTCATTTCTGAAAGAATTTATCAAGAGTGTAGCCTTACATATTAGTGAAACATTTTGTTCGTTTCTTTCTTTGTGTGTGTGTGTGTGTGTGTGTGTGTGTGTGTTCTGTTAAACATTATTCGATACTCTAAGCGAACCTTCAAACAACACACACACACACACACACACACACACACACACACACACACAACAAATAAGAACACGGGAACATAACTGAAAAAATCAGATTATGCGACGACCAATCGAAAACAGTGCAGTGAAACAAATTACTGTCAACGGCGCACCTGAAAATTAGATGTGCAGTGATACGTGCGTGAAAGCCGTACCAACGTAGTAACATCCGATGTTCGCCAATGAATTCTAGAAAACGTAAGTAAACGCTGTTATAAATAGCAAACCAGACCAAATAGTTTTCAAAATCGACCCCTCAAAAAATTTTGTCGATGCCCTCAGATCAGTTTAAACAAAAAAAAAAAAGTAGTAACAACAGATTTAGCAGGCAAATAATATGTAGAGCTCAGGACAAGTGGACTATAGCAGTGGCAAGCGCCAAAACGGGAGCGTATACCACTATTCTTAAGGAATACGTAGCTTAGAGATTTCAGTCTAAGCAAATTCAGTACAGACGTGTGACCAAATCTCGATGTGTTGCAAATGACATGCTGTGTTAATATTAACTTGTGGATTATTTCTGTTAGAGACCACAGGGGCATAATGTAAACATTTGTTATGTGAACATGAAAAAAATCTGGTGACAACGTATTTCTAATCTCTACGAAATTTATTCGATGATTGATCTGCGGGAGGGGTCGAAACAGCGAGGGCGTCGGTCCCATCGGATTAAGGAAGGATTGGGAAGGAAATCGGCCGTGCCCCTTCAAAGGAACCATCCCGGCATTTGCCTCAAGTGATTTAGGCAAATCAAGGAAAACCTAAATCAGGGTGGCGAGGTGCGGGTTTGAACCGTCGTCGAAACAGAGCGACCGATAAGGTCGCGGGTTCGAATCCTGCCTCGGGCGTGGAAGTGTGTGATGTCCTTAGGTTGGTTAGGTTTAATTAGTTCTAAGTTCTAGGCGACTGATGACCTCAGAAGTTACGTCGCATAGTGCTCAGAGCCATTTTTTTTGAACCGTCGTCCTCCCGAACGCAAGCCCACTGTGCTCTGACCACTGCGCCACGTCGCTCGATATGTGAAATTTGTGTGTGTCTATTTCAGAAACATATACTTCAGAAACAATAAAGGAAACGAAAGTACTGAAGATACTGCAGCTATGGTCCAACATGTTTGGAAATTAATAAAAAAAACTTGTGTTCCTGTAGGAATGTGGACCATCTTTAATTCATTATTATTCAATTTCAAGAGGTACACTAGGTGACAGATACGAGAAAACAAAGAGGTGGCCATGAAATCTGTTTGAGGAAATAATATTTTTCTGTGAACATTCAGTGACGAACAATAAACAGGATTATAATTGAAATTTCCTGGCAGATTAAAACTGTGTGCCGGACCGAGACTCGAACTCGGGACCTTTGCCTTTTACGGGCAAGTACTCCATCAACTTTTTTCTTTCGTTGATCTCATTTTGTTCTATATTGTTCGTTGAATTTGTTCGGGGCGGACGTCCGATGACATCCGTTTAGATTTTTCGTTGGTTCGTTCACTCATTTTTTTTTTTTTTTATTAGAGAGAGTAGCTAACCCTCTGACCGAACACGCTGAGCTACCGTGCCGGCAATCAACTGAGCTACCCAAGCACGACTCACAACCCCTCGTCACAGCTGTACTCCTACCTTTACAGAAGCTCTCCTGCGAACCTAGCAGAACTAGCACTCCTGCAAGAAAGGACATTGCGGAGACATGGGTTAGCCACAGCCTGGGGGATGTTTCCAGAATAATTATAATTTACATAGTAGGATTACGCCTTTGAGTAAAGAAGGTTGTTAAATCTAGTGTACAAACATGCACATCACCTGACAAGAAAGCATCAGTTCAATAACACAAAAAACTTTGAAGATAAAAACTTTTACTATTATTTTACAAAAAGACATAAAGTCTTAAGGTAGATGACAGCTGAATTCACGAGATTCCAATGAGCAGCAGGTTTCAACGAGGAAGAAGTATATATACCAGGCGAGATAACAGACAAGTTCAAGTAGATAAGCATTTACGGCTCAGTTGAAGCTTTTTGCAATAAAATTCATGTTTTCACACATTGAAATTTCACTTCCAGTCCAACTGTGAAAAAATTTAAACTAGTATAATGCTAAAGATGAAAAAATGTATTAAACAATCAATGAGCTTGGACGATTATAACACGGAGTTTTATACTTCTATTAAAACGCTTAGTATCGCTTGGTGTGAAGAAGGTTCCAATATAGACTTCTAAAAATTTCGAAAAACCTTACGTCTCCGATACTAGCCGACCTTCCACTAAAAAACCCTGAATTTTGAGACCTGGTTTTTCGAGGACAATTCAGGAATGAATACCTTGCGGCCCTATAACCATGTTGCTGCACTTACTTTTATATGAAAAAGATGTCCATAAGGAGACGGGTGAGTAATAATTTTTGTGATGACCCACCTCATAATCTAATGGGAAGGTACTAAAAAATATCCCATAACAGACAACACCTTCTGCCATGAATCCGTACAGTATTAATAGAGAAGCGAAATAATTAGGGATTTTCTAGCTTCCAAAATTCTGAGATGGCAGGTCGAACGAAGGACCGCGTGTTTGTGAGACCGCCGTCTGACACATGCAGTGGCCGCCATCCTTAGCAGAGGAGCGTCCACAGCCAGAGTCAACAGAAAGCACTCCGTTTATTCAAACACGGAGCCATCCAGATGTGGGACACGCCGCATAAAACGCACAGAATACGCGCGCACTTGGCGCACCGCATTGCGCCAAAGTGGCCGCCTGTACCCAGCGAAGAGCAAATTTGCGCACCACCAGTGCATTAGCGACGGCCTTGTAGAGATCTGTGCGTGCGAACTCATTTTCCCTAGTATCTGTATGAAGGAACAGAGTGCGTCGTGAAAGAATGGATGTGTGATATATTCGATAGCAGCCCGAAACAGTAACAGCCGTGGCATCGCAAACAATGGCGTTTCATTGCTGCCGCCGAGACGTAGCTATATTAGCAGCAACGTTTACAAATTGTAAACAACTGTATAGTTTGTCTACAAGTCGAAGAGTGAGGAGCAAAGCCCTCACTTTTTATATACCACTACCTCGCGAGGACCAACTACAATGTTTCGCACAGTTATACAGACTCTTCCGCAGCGTACCTTTGAAATCAGCGGCAACGCAATGCTCAGATGCATATATGCGGCGTTTGTTTTTAACTGATCGGTTTAGTGCTGTACCGAATACACATATTAGTACACGATATGACTAACACATGGACTAACACATGGACACCACACATTGCTCTAGAACATGATTTTTACGTGTTAGTGTAGGACAGCTGTAATGTTTTTCCGATAAAGGCTACATCCCCCAAAACAATTACTGCTCGCTCTTCAGTGTAGAGACGGACTAAAACTTCAACGCTACACTGAAATACATCACGTCTATTTTATTAAATGGTTAAAACAGTGGCCAAGTCCCAGTTTCAGGCTGCCTTTCTAACAGCTTCCAGTGGCAACAAATAACTTATTTTATATAAGGCTCACCGGCAATTTGACCATCTTCTTCTGTGCGGACGCACTAACAGTGCCCGAACTTTTGACAATGTTGACTGGAATACTCTCTTTCAAATTCTGAAGGTGGCACGGGTAAAATACAGGGAGCGGAAGGCTATTTACAATTTGTACAGAAACCAGATGGCAGTTATAAGAGTCGAGGGGCATGAAAGGGAAGCAGTGGTTTGGGAAAGGAGTGAGACAGGGTTGTAGCCTCTCCCCGATGTTATTCAATCTGTATATTGAGCAAGCTGTAAAGGAAACAAAAGAAAAATTCGGAGTAGGTATTAAAATTCATGGAGAAGAAGTAAAAACTTTGAGGTTCGCCGATGACATTGTAATTCTGTCAGAGACAGCAAAGGACTTGGAAGAGCAGTTGAACGGAATGGACAATGTCTTGAAAGGACGATATAAGATGAACATCAACAAAAGCAAAACGATGATAATGGAATGTAGTCAAATTAAATCTGGTGATGCTAAGGGAATTAGATTAGGAAATGAGACAATTAAAGTAGTAACGGAGTTTTACTATTTGGGGAGAAAAACAATTGATGATGGTCGAAGTAGAGAGGATATAAAGTGCAAACTGGCAATGGCAAGGAAAGCGTTTCTGAAGAAGAGAAATTTGTTAACATCGAGTATAGATTTAAGTGTCAGGAAGTCGTTTCTGAAAGTATTTGTATGGTGTGTAGCCATGTATGGAAGTGAAACATGGACGATAAATAGTTTAGACAAGAAGAGAATAGAAGCTTTCGAAATGTGGTGCTACAGAAGAATGCTGAAGATTAGATGGGTAGATCACATAACTAATGAGGAGGTATTGAATAGAATTGGGGAGAAGAGGAGGTTGTGGCACAACTTGACTAGAAGAAGGAAATCGGTTGGTAGGACATGTTGTGAGGCATCAAGGGATCACCAATTTAGTATTGGAGGGCAGCGTGGAGGGTAAAAATCGTAGAGGGAGACCAAGAGATGAATACACTAAACAGATTCAGAAGGATGTAGGTTGCAGTTGGTACTGGGAGATGAAGAAGCTTGCACATGATAGAGTAGCATGGAGAGCTGCATCAAGCCAGTCTCAGGACTGAAGACCACAACAACAACAACAAACTTCTCTTTACACGGAGGTGATAAAAGTCATGGGACAGCAACATGCATCTATACATATGGCGGTAGTATCGCGTATAAAGTATAAGAGGCACTTGCGGAGCTATCATTTGCACTGAGGTGATACATGTGAAAAGATTTCCGACTTGATTATGGCCATACGACGGGAATCAACAGAATCTGAACGCGGAATAGTAGTTGGAACTAGACGCATGGGACATTTCGTTTCGGAATTCAATATTCCACAAACCACAGCGTCAAGACTGTGCTGCGAATATCAAATTTCAGGCATTACGTTTCACCACGAACAACTCAGTGGCCGACTTCACTTAACGCTTCACTTAACGACCGAGAACAACGGCGTTTGAGTAGAGTTGTCAGTGCTAACAGATAAGCAACACTGCGTCAAATAACCGCGAAAATCAGTGAAGGACGTATGACGAGAGGTTCCTTTAGGACAGTGTGGCGAAATCTGGCGTTAATGCGCTATGGCAGCAGACGACCGACTTGAGTGCCCTTGCCAACAGCACTACATCGCCTGCAACGTCTCTTCTGGGCTCGTGACCATCTTGATTGAACCCCAGACTACAGACTACTGGAAATCCGTGGCCTGGTCAGATGAGTCCCGATTTCAGTTGGTAAGAGCTGATGGTAGTGTTCAAGTGTGGCGCAGATCCCACGAAGCCATGGATCCAAGTTGTCAACAAGGCACTGTTCAAGCTACTGGTGGTCCATAAAGATTTGGGCTGTATTTATATGGAATAGACTGAGTACTCTGGATCGTCGGCTACTTGCAGACCATTTTCAGAGTCAAGTTCCCAGTAACGATTGAAATTTTATGGATGACAATGCGCCATGTCACTGGGTCACAACTGTTCGCAATTGGTTTGAAGAACCAAAGAATTTGGCGACCCTGATGGCCCAACATCAGTTCCATGAAACATTTTTGGAACAGAATCGAGAGGTCACTTTGTGCATAAAATCCTGCACTAGCAACTCTTTCGCAATTACGGACGGCTATAGAGGCAACATGGCTCAATATTTCTGCATGAGATTTCCAAAGGCTTGTTGAGTCCATGCCATGTCGAGTTGCTGCACTACGCAGAGCAAAAGGAGGCCCGACATGATGTTATGAGGTGTCCTATGTCTTTTATCGACTTAGTGTATAGCATGTATAGATTTAAGGAACTCTTGGCAAATGTTCCCTGCAACACTTTATTTGAAATTCTGAAGGCAACAGGGGTAAAACATACGGATCTAGGTTTGTACGGAAACCAGACTACAGTTATTAGAGTCGAAAGCCGGATTCAATACTGGGGAAGGGAGTGAGACAAGGCTATTAAGTCTGTGCAGTGAGCAAACCCAGGAGAAGATTGGAAACAGAATTAAAGTTCACAGAGAAGAAATAAAAACTATGAGATCAGCCGATGACATTGTGATTCTGTCAGGAACAACAAATTCTTGAAGAATACTTGAAGGGACTGGACTGTGTACTGAAAAGAGGTTACAAGATGAACATTAACAAAAGTAAAACAAGGGTAATGGAATGCAGGTGAATAAACTCAGCCGTCCGGTTTGGCCGAGCGGTTCTAGGCGCTTCTGTCTGGAACCGCGCACCCGCTATGGTCGCAGGTTAGAATCCTGCCTTGGGCATGGATGTGTGTGATATCTTTACGTTAGTTAGGTTTAAGCAGCTCTAAGTTCTAGGGGACTGATGACCTCAGATGTTAAGTCCCATAGTGCTCAGAGCCATTTAAATAAAATCAGATGATGCAGATGCTGGAAGGAGTAGACGAGGTTTCGTATTTGGGCAGCAAAATAACTGATGATGAACGAAGCAGAGAGGATATAAAATGTAGATTGGCAAAAGCAAGAAAAGTGTTTCTGAAAAAGAGAAATTTCTTTTTACACAAAATAATTTAAGTGTGAAGAAGACTTTTCTGAAGGTATTTCCTGCTGTGTAGATTACACGGAAGTGAAAAATGGGTGATAAGTAATTCAGACAATGTAAGAGAATGGGAGCTTTTGATATGTGGTGCTACAGAAATGCTGATGTTGGGATGGCGACATGGAATAAAAATTAGGTACTGAATTGACTGGGAAAAAAAAATTAATGGTGCAACTTAACTAAGAGAGGGGCTATTGATGGATACATCTTCGGGTATGAAGGAATTTGGTAATGGAGCGAAGGGTTTGTTGGGACGGGGAGAGTAAAATTATAGAGGGAGACCAAATCTTCACTACAGTAAGAAGATTCGAATGGCTGTAGGCAGTAGTAATTGGTTGGAGATATGGACTCTCACACAGGGTAGTAGAGAGTGGAGATCAGCACCAAACCACTTGTCAAAGAACAGAATGAGAATAAAATCTTTTCGATGTTGCACCCTCAGTACAGTCCGACATGCCTGTTGTTCTTGTTGTGGTCTTTAGTCCTAAGACTGGTTTGATGCAGCTCTCCATGCTACCCTATCCTGTGCAAGCTTCTTCATCTCCCAGTACTTACTGGACCTACATCCTTCTCAATCTGCTTAGTGCATTCATCTCTCGGTCTCCCCCTACGATTTTTACCCTCCACGCTGCCCTCCAATGCTAAATTTGTGATCCCTTGATGCCTCAGAACATGTCCTACCAACCGGCCCCTTCTTCTTGTCAAGTTGTGCCACAAACTCCTCTTCTCCCCAATTCTATTCACTACCTCCTCATTGGTTATGTGATCTACCCATCTAATCTTCAGCATTCTTCTGTAGCACCACATTTCGAAAGCTTCTAGCCGAAACTATTTATCGTCCATGTTTCACTTCCACACATGGCTACACTCCATACAAATACTTTCAGAAACGACTTCCTGACACTTAAATCTATACTCGATGTTAACAAATTTCTCTTCTTCAGAAACCCTTTCCTTGCCGTTGCCAGTCTATATTTTATATCCTCTCTACTTCGACCATCATCAGGTATTTTGCTCCCCAAATAGCAAAACTCATTTACTACTTTAAGCGTCTCATTTCCTAATCTAATACCCTCAGCATCACCAGATTTAATTCGGCTACATTCCATTATCCTCGTTTTGCTTTTGTTGATGGTCATCTTATATCATCCTTTCAAGACACTGTCCATTCCGTTCAGTTGCTCTTCCAGGTCCTTTGCTGTCTCTGACAGAATTACAATGTCACCGGCGAACCTCAAAGATTTTATTTCTTCTCCATGGATTTTAATTCCTACTCCGAATTTTTCTTTTGTTTACTTTACTGCTTGCTCAGTATAAAGATTGAATAACATCAGGGATAGGCTACAACCCTGTCTCACTCTCTTCCCAACCACTGCTTTCCTTTCATGCCCTTCGACTCTTATAACCGCCATTTGGTTTCTGTACAAATTGTAAGTAGACTTTCGCTCCCAGTATTTTACCCCGTCTGACAATATTAAGTTAATATTGCAAAACTGCAAACCTGCTGGTTCCCAGAGTTACTTGAAATCTTTTTGAAAGGTTTGTGAACGTAGCCTATGAACTCAATATTCTGAAGTGACATAAGAGTTTTTAACTGCCTGCCTAACTGTTATACTGAGAAATGCAATAACGTACCAAGGCACTGGTGGACGTTGGACAGATAACTTCAATGATCTGACTTCATTCTGAATAAGTGGCTCTAAGCACTGTGGGACTTAACATCTGACGATCGTCAGTCTCCTAGACTTAGAACTACTTAAACCTAACTAACCTAAGGATGACACGCACATCCCTGCCCGAGGCAGGATTGGAAACAGCGACCGTAGCAGCAGTGCGGATCCGGACTGAAGTGCCTAGAACCGCTCGGCCACAACGGCCGACTCCGAATAAGTATTGTCCTAAGATGATGGTGGTGCTAATAACACTCCCCATAAACGAGCAGGATGAGACGTGTAGAGTGGCACTGCCACGACCGCCTCTCTGAAGTACAGAGCGAGGGTGGCTGGCGCTCATGCCGACACGAACTCTGGACCAACGGCCGGCTGCTCAAGTGGAGACCGAAGCCCACAGAGATCCGTTCAGCGCCAAGCTCCACGTCGAACGCTCAATTTTCTGTCTGAATCGTTCAGCCCGCTGTTTCCTTCCCGCCAGACAAGATATGACAGCCAACCGTTGTTTAAGCGCCCTCCTTGAATGCGAGATCGAAAGTTCAATCATTAGCAAGACTCATTTAAAAGTGTTGCAAGCAGTTTTTGATATTGCTAAGCAACAGTCATACAATAATTTTCAAACGAGCAGTCCGACATTTGAATGTATTGTTGTTTATTTAATTACGACCCATGTTTCGGCCTTTTTTGCCATTTGCAAGTGACTGTCATGAACTCTGTCGCTTGAAAATGACATGAAAGGCCGAAACATGGGTCGAAACTAAAGAAATAACAATACAGCCAAATGTTGGTACGTTCATTTAAAAATTGAAATTGTTATGTTAGCAATTATGACAGAGAAAATATTACTGCTAATGACTTATCACGTGCATAAGGAGGGCGACAGAAAGAAGTGTCCAGGAAGTTAAAATTAAAATTTAAAACAGTCTTGATCGCAATCTTGTTAAAATATTTTTTATTGGAGCGAGTGACCAGTTTCGACTCTATGAAAGAGTCATCTTCAGACTGCAGTTACCCGAGCGTCGAGGGTCGATGGAACTCGTCTAGCAGTGTCCATCCACCGCTCTGGAGTCTGAAGATTACTCTTCCATAGAGTCGAAACCGGTCACTCACTCCAATAAAAAATATATTATCAAGATTGCGATCCCTTGCACGCTCTCCGTCAGACCCATACTCCCGGGGATTATTCGTAAAATAAGATAATTTACTAATGAATAAGCCCTTACAATTGACATATCCTTTAATTAAAATTATTAACAACTCTTTAGTTGACTTACCTGCACCAACAAACATTTCATTTTGATGAAATTTTGGGTCCCTACTAGGGCTGTGCTTGGTAATTCAAATCGTAACTGGACTATTTTTAGCTATACACAACTTAATGTTCACACACTACATTCGTAGTGCCCCTGCCCATTATACTCATTACTCACGGCAGACAATCTTACCGAGTCCCGAAAGAGTTCGGGCAATGCGTCTGCATCCAGCACAGTAAAAGGAAGTGAATGGCAGGTTAGCCTTAACTATATGAAGATGTTGTCTGTTCCTATGGACATGTCTGAAAGGACAGATACCATTGGTGACCATGCAGCTCTCTGTGTCACGTGAAATTTGATGCGCATAACGTAGCAGATCAGTGCCATGCACATCGGGTAAATTTTATCGAGCTTCCCTGAAACGCGCAAACACGTTTTTGTAAGAAGTGTGCCTTGTCCTCCATTGAATATCCGTAGTTTTTCTTATCTGCTACGTGGCCATATTGAGAGGTGGCATGAGCCCCCTCTCATATTTCTATCTTACGATTTTCCTCTCTAATTGCATGCGGTGAAAAGTTGCTATTCCTTCACACGCGGACTTCCCACGCAGCGTCTCTCGTCACCCAAGTGGTCCGGTGACAGGCGGGCATTGCTGATATTGAAAGGGTAAGCCGACGGGTGTGAGGGAGTCGAGTGAATGCATTCCAGACGCCGACATTGTCAAAAGACACGCCCGGAGGGGCCTGAAGTAGCGGCTGCGCTAGAGGTTCCGTTACTTCACAGAAACTTAGCGAAAACACTTTCTGGCAGGCTACCAGCAAGGCGTGGGAATGACTTGTGTTCCCAAGCAACCTTGGCGCGCAAATTCCCGCGTTTTCTGCCGTATAGTAACTGTGATTGGCTTGCTCAGGGCATAGCTCCGTGACGTAGCAAAATCGGTGCAGAAATTGGCGCCAAGAATCTCCATTGGTGGAATGGTAGTGCTCCGGCAATAGAGTGAAATTTTCCGCCGGTTTTCGAGTTGCTGATTGAAATGGTTAACCACGGCCACTGTTGTGGTGGTGGGAATGTTCTGTGTTCGTTTTGTACGGGTGCTCTTGTGAGTAGTCGGCTCTCGCCTTTTGGTCGGAGTAGGTTACAAGACTGAGCTCTCGCTGCTCTGGACAGCCTGCTTTCCATTGGCTGTCTAATATACTTTTATTTAATTGTAACTGTTTCTGAAGTTGCTGAAGTTTCGACTTCAACGTAACTTTCCGAGTACAGTTGGCAATTGAGCGTTCTGCGTACAAGCGGCCTATGTTGTCTGTCTTGAGCAGTTTTGGCTAAAGTCGACTGTATCGGAGTTACAGTGTGACTTCCCTTGTTAAAATCAATCACTGTACCGTCAATGATTGTGTGGCGAGCCTTCTTCGTCTCCCTCAGAGGCGCATTTGTATTGCTAGGAAGTCTTTAGTCTGGAACAACCAGACCAGGATAATTAGTTTCGGGCTATACTCGCGACATTATCATCACCACGACGGGACGTCGAAGCAACCAGCCATCGCCTCCGGTACACCAGATCGTGTTCTTTCAGTTAAGAAGACAGTTTGGTAATGTATGTCCGCAGCACCGGCAGACAGGGATTTTCCTAGGTGATAATCAGACCTCAGCAGAGCGCGCCTGTTCGTCTTTTTCTAACTTTGTTCTGTCTTCCGTAGCAGCAATTAATGTTGGGTTAGCTGTGTGTCTCTCTTAAGATTTGAGTGGCAAGGAATTGGCTCCACATACAACTTCGTCATAATCCTCACAATCTAGTTTAGGGACAACTTCACCTTCACAGCGTTTGTTTGAGTATCCAATTTGAGCCAATTTGATGTATTGTAAATGTTTCATGTGTTTTTGTTTATTATTTTGTGTTTAGTCTTAATAAATCATATTGTTATTTTGGACAGAACTTTCATTCTGTTAATCGGTAGAGCAACCCTATCATTTCTCACTACGTTAATGAAACCTTCGTTTATTTAACTTATTTATCAAATTAAATTATTGCAGGTGCCAAACTCTTTTCTACTCCACTGGCCGGGTTGATTAGAGTCAGTTCGCGTATTTTTTTAATCCATGTGCAACAGCAAAAGTCGAAGTTAGAATAGGGGGGGCTTAGAGCATCATTTATATATGAAGATTCTCGAAGAATTTAGTGTTAAATACACTACTAGCCCCGGCACCTCGCAATATTGCTGCGTACTCATTCGAAATCTGTTCATAAATGTTTTTTTTCTTTTTTCCTATGCTGCGGATGATCTCCTCATGTACGCAATTATCTTTAGCACCCGCTCGTTGGACAACGACTGCCCTTTACTACGTTATACTGGTACGGTATTGGCGGCTACCTGTCCGACAAGGATGATGAAGTACACGGCTCGACACCTGTTACAGTACCACTTTCACTTGTTAAGCACGTATCGTCGTCATTGTGCTCCTCAAACATAGTCCATACAGTCGAGCATATACGACGCCACTCCTTCCACTGATCCATCTTGCACACACGGTAACATTCGATCTGCCGCCGGCCAGAGTGGCCGTGCAGTTCTAGGCGCTACAGTCTGGAACCGAGCGACCGCTACGGTCGCAGGTTCGAATCCTGCCTCGGGCATGGATGTGTGTGATGTCCTTAGGTTAGTTAGGTTTAAGTAGTTCTAACAAGGGAATCTCCCCATCGCACCCCCCTCAGATTTAGTTATAAGTTGGTACAGCGGATAGGCCTTGAAAAACTGAAAACAGATCAATTGAGAAAACAGGAAGAAGTTGTGTGGAACTGTGAAAAAAGAAGCAAAATATACAAACTGAGTAGTTCATGGGAAGATAGGCAACGTCAAGGACACTGGGAACGCAGGAGCGCCGTGGTCTCGTGGTAACGTGAGCAGCTGCGGAACGAAAGGTCCTTGCTTCAAATCTTCCATCGAGTGAAAAGTTTAATTTTTTATTTTCAGTTTATGTGAAAAAATCTTATTTTTTCATCACTTTTTTGGGAGTGATTATCATATCCACAAGAAAACCTAAGTCGGCCAAGGTAGAGGAATCTTTTTACCCCTTCGCCAAGTGTACAAGTTGGGTGGCTCGACAACATATTCCTGTCATGTGACGCACATGCCGTCACCAGTGTTGTATAGAATATATCAGATATGTTTTCTGTGGAGGAATCGGTTGACCTATGACCTTGCGATTAAATGTTTTCGGTTCCCATTGGAGAGGCACGTCCTTTCGTCTACTAATCGCAAGGTTTTGCGAAGCGGTCGCTAAACACAGACACTAAATTTTGTTAAAGTGAACAAAGACGTCAATGAACGAACGGACAGATAATAACTATGCAAAAATAAAGAAAATAAAATTTTCACTCGAGGGAAGACTTGAACCAAGGACCTCTTCTTCAGCAGCTGCTCACGCTACCACAGGACCATGACACTCCTTAGCTCGTTTCGACCATGATGTTGCCTATAGGACCCGTGGACTACTAAGTTTGTATATTTTGCTTATTTTTTCACAGTTCCACACAACTTCTTCCTGTTTTCTCAATTGATCTGTGTTCAGTTTATCAAGACCTATCCACTGTGCCAACTTATAACTAAATCTGAGGGGAGTGCGATGGGGAGGTTCCCTTGAAAGTTCTAGGCGACTAATGACCACAGAAGTTAAGTCCCATAGTGCTCAGAGCCATTTAAATAAAATCAGATGATGCAGATGCTGGAAGGAGTAGACGAGGTTTCGTATTTGGGCAGCAAAATAACTGATGATGAACGAAGCAGAGAGGATATAAAATGTAGATTGGCAAAAGCAAGAAAAGTGTTTCTGAAAAAGAGAAATTTCTTTTTACACAAAATAATTTAAGTGTGAAGAAGACTTTTCTGAAGGTATTTCCTGCTGTGTAGATTACACGGAAGTGAAAAATGGGTGATAAGTAATTCAGACAATGTAAGAGAATGGGAGCTTTTGATATGTGGTGCTACAGAAATGCTGATGTTGGGATGGCGACATGGAATAAAAATTAGGTACTGAATTGACTGGGAAAAAAAAATTAATGGTGCAACTTAACTAAGAGAGGGGCTATTGATGGATACATCTTCGGGTATGAAGGAATTTGGTAATGGAGCGAAGGGTTTGTTGGGACGGGGAGAGTAAAATTATAGAGGGAGACCAAATCTTCACTACAGTAAGAAGATTCGAATGGCTGTAGGCAGTAGTAATTGGTTGGAGATATGGACTCTCACACAGGGTAGTAGAGAGTGGAGATCAGCACCAAACCACTTGTCAAAGAACAGAATGAGAATAAAATCTTTTCGATGTTGCACCCTCAGTACAGTCCGACATGCCTGTTGTTCTTGTTGTGGTCTTTAGTCCTAAGACTGGTTTGATGGCTCATTGTCAGTTTATCAAGACCTATCCACTGTGCCAACTTATAACTAAATCTGAGGGGAGTGCGATGGGGAGGTTCCCTTGAAAGTTCTAGGCGACTAATGACCACAGAAGTTAAGTCCCATAGTGCTCAGAGCCATTTGAACCATTTTTTTTTTTTTTTTTTGATCTGCCACTTCTTTCTCCTTCTGCGAAATTTCTTGTGTTCCTTTCTGAGGAAATGTCAACTTCGGCAACTGTTCTTGTAGATGTAATGCAATTTGCTTTGTTTATCGTTGCTGTTGCTCTGGGTTGTGCGGCGTCGAATGCCGAGACTTCTTTTGGCCTTTTGCGACCTTGCACTCCATGGGTGATTCAAGAAGAAAAGATAGAATACAGTTATTTATTACAGAACAACTGTGAAAGATAGTAACACGTTGTTTGGGTCACTGGATAGAGGAAGATTCAAAATTTTGTATTCGCACAGACACTAATACCATCCACTTAATATGAGCACCATGCGTAGTTCGAGAATCATCGACACGATAGTCCACTTCATTCCACACACGAATCAAGAGCTCGCTGTTTATAGAATCGATAGCCTCAACAGTTCGATTTCTCAGATCTTCAAGAGTAGCTGCTGTAGGAGGGACAAAGACTCTGTCAACGGAAGGTGTTAGGTCTGGCCAAAAACAATGGACAAGATCTTGTTGTCCACCTCTTCCAAATCAACGTTGTGGGATGGTGGTGTTAAGATAATTCTGTGCTCACCATTGGATACTCCCAGTCCCGCCCCTGTTGCTACTAGCGTTGTCTTGTTAATTCACCAATCGTGTAACTGGAAAACTCCCGCCCGCGTCGCGTAAAATCTCCAATGACTTTTCGATCTACCGTTCTTTTCCCTAAAAACTTCTCCCTATCATTCATCCTCCCGATGTTTTTTAGAAACTGCGCGGTTGCACATCCAGCAGCTAGCCTCGCCTCACAGGTCCTAACAAAGTAAGAAACAGTGCACAACGCTACGCTCTTATTTTGCTGCATCTTATGTTTCTTTTGGAAATTAAAAGACTGTTATCTGCTGAGCCACTATTCTGAACATGGCAGAGCACCGGTCTCGCACTCATAAAAGTTCTTTCCCTCGGCACTGCTTGATCTCTAGGCTGAAGACGTGTCGTAAATGAGCAGTAGAACCGGTCGCCCCGGGGACTCGCTCCGCGACACAACTTTCACGATGACAACACCTCACACTACCCGTACCGTTTCCCACAAGTGCCAGAGTCCCTGCCGGCTATTCGGGCTCGCTTTTCTCTTTTTTTAAGTTGGACACTGCGCCGTCTGTCTCAAAAGCAGTGTGTGCCCTGTTCCCAAGCACTCTCTGAAAGTAACGGAAATGAAGACCTGCACCATATTAAACGTAATTAAGACATGAAGTTAGTTAGAGGTCTCTACATACAGTACCTGCAATGCAGTTTGCTTTTACAAGCTATTGTCGTAATATTCCGCCTCCTCATTATCCTGTTCGTTGACGGTTATTCACACATCAAATGAAAAGAGAAACGTCAAATGGCTTCCCACTTTGCACCCTCACAGTCTACTGTTTTCTTGCTGGGAAAAAGTAGTTACGACATAAAGTTGGTTAGAAGTCTCTACATACAGTAACAGCAATGCAGTTTGCTTTTGTAAGCTATTATTGTAATGTTCCACTTCCTCATTATTCTTTTAGTCGATAGTAATACCCACACTAAATGAAAAGAGAGACGTCGAATGGCTTGCCACTTCCCACCCATTGCGTCTGCTGTTTTCTTAGGGGGCAGCGAGTTTTTAACCGGACCCGGCAGCGTCACTCAGCGTCACCATTTCCGGGTGTCCGGGAAGTCAGGACGAATTTTAATTTTGCGTAGTTTTGTCATAAGTCGGTTGGCAGCCGTGGTTTTTTCACGTATGTTATCTCCGATACTTCCCATTAGTAGCCTGGTAGTTTCTGTGTGGTGAGCATTATTGTTTCATGTTTACTTTCGTCTTGGCGCAGATGACAACCGAAAAACGTATCCAAGTGATAAAAAGTTACTATAAAAACGGTGAAAGCCCCACGGCAACCGTTCGTGAATCACGTGTGACACTCGCACGCGATGCTGCTCCAACCGAATCATCAGTTCGGAAGTTGATCCGGAAGTTTGAGACCGCGGATTCTGTTTCAAACGTTAAAAAAACAGGGTTACCTCGATCTCTTCGAACACAAGAAACCTTGCTGTCGTGCTTGACCGTAAGCCCCCCAAAATCTGTTGGCCGATGAGCTCAACAACTAAATTTATTACCAAGTTCACAGAGTGAAATCCTTTCAAAAGATCTGAAAATGCATGCGTACAAGAATCAGCTTACACATGAGTTGAAGCCCGCTGATCATTGAAAGAGTCATCGAGTTGCTCAGTGGGTCTTTATTCGACAAGCTGAGAACTAGAACTTTATAAAAAGAATAATTTTCTCAATGAGGCGCACTTCCATCTCAGTGAGTACGTCAATAGGCAAAACTGCAGAATTTGGCGTAAAGGAAATCCTCGAATGACTGTGGAAGATGAAATGCATCCACAATGCTCTACTGTGTGGTGTGGGTTCTGGACAGGAGGAGTGATTTCGGCTCGTACCTTTTAGAAAATAATGAGGGAGCTGCCGTCACTGTGAACAAGGACGGTTACCGAAACATGCTTTCTGATTGGTTTTTCCCTCTCATTGATGAAAATGACGATTTTTTGTTTCGACAAAATAGGGCGACATGTCACCCATCCCGTGAAGCGATTGCTCTGCTGAATGGAAAGTTCCCTCAAAAAGTTATCTCTTTGCGCACCAACCAGGAATGGCCTGCCAGATCATGCGATCTGACGCCTTGTGAACATTTTTGTGGGGATTTGTGAAATCAAAAGAGTGGGTGAACAAAACGTAAGCAGTACACTGATTGAAGGATGAAATTAAAAGGGTTATTAACGGCATTCCATCAGATGTTTGTAAACGCGTCATCGAGTATTTCAAGCCGGCCGCTGTGGACGAGCGGTTCTAGGCGCTTCAGACAGGAATCGCGCTGCTGCTGCGGTCGCAGGTTCGAATCCTCCCTCGAGTATGGATGTGTGTGATGTCCTCAGGTTAGTTACGTTTAAAGTAGTTTTAAGTCTATGGGACTGATGACCTCAGATGTTAAGTCCCATAGTGCTCAGAGCCATTTGAACCATTTGAGAATTTCAATGAGCGCATTGGTCGTTGCCGCGCGGCCTTGCATGATAATCTGGATGACATAGTATTTCATATGTAAGAGGGAGAAGTTAATTAATGTGTTTGTAAAAATAAAAGTAAAAAACATTACATTTTCAATAAATTGTGTATGTTCTATAGCACTTTAATATTCGTCCCAACTTCCTAGACATCCTTTATAAGTCACCTGGAGCAGTCAAAACGTAGCGTCTTCGTAGTCAGTGGTACCACAGCGGACCTCGAGATAGGCGTCATGTTGGCAACAGCTGTGAGAACCTTTGAAAATGGAGAATGACGTTTACTATTCATGAGGCGTAAATGATTTACGTGATTCACATGATCGAAAGACAACCACTGGCATCGGTCTGCGTAACAAAGCGATATTCTACGATCAACAGCCTATGTAACAAGCCATCATACACCACTGCTGCTTGCCTTTGGTAATGTGTATCTCCCTCGCTCGACTGAAACCTGTCGTGCGTTTCCTGATATAATTTTGTAGTTTTATTTTTAAATAATGCTTGATCGCGCATGAAACCTGATGCTGAATACAAGTGCACTCTTTGCTACTGATGTCAAGGCTTAGTATTCGTTTTCCTGTTTGGTTATAACTCTTCAATGCAGAATACATTTCAGTTGTTGAGTCATATTTGGGATACTACCGTTGTTGTGTTTGCGGTACAGGGGTTAGTGTTTATCTACATCCTCATGATAATCTTTGTTTAATCGATGTTCAGATCGACTGCTCGATTCACGCCTCTAAGTGGATCGACTCAGAAGCTTGCAAGATCACACGATATGGCATCACCATCTTTGGATTCCACAAGTTAAAGGAAGCGGTGGGATGCAAGTTGCGTCACCACGCAATAAAAGGAGAGTACTGTATAATCGTCAAATGTTCACCACTAAGGTCTTCTGCCATACAGAAATAGTATTTGAGCTCCTCAATTGTGGCGATACACTCGAGTTCCTTCATCCAGTACTTGGTTCCGCTAATCTCATCAAATTAATATTGTTTTGTACGTTATAGGTATAGCACATTTTGTGAACCCCCCCGCTCGATAGTAAAGACACTAACTTCAATTAAAAGATGTGGCTAATGTTCATAATAATATATTGCCGGAATCTAAGGAGGCATCGCATTCTGCGTCGCCACTTTTGTATCATCTATCTGTTAGTTTAGGAAATGAGGCACTAAAAGAACTAACAACGCAAGTGAGGATGACTGGAGATGCATATAAAATGTAGATAGCAAAAGAGAGAAAATCGTTTCTGGAAATCAGAAATCTATTAAGGCTAAATATAATTTTAGATGTTAAGAAGTCATTTCTGAAAGAATTTATCAAGAATGTAGCCTTACATATTAATGAAACATTTTGTTCGTTTATTTCTTTGTGTGTGTGTGTGTGTGTGTGTGTGTCTGTGTGTGTGTGTGTTCTGTTAAGCATTATTCGATACTCTAGGCGAACCTTCAAACAACACACACACACACACACACACACACACACACACACACACACACACAACATAAGAACACGGGAACATAACTGAAAAAATCAGATTATGCGACGACCAATCGAAAACAATGCAGTGAAACAAATTACTGTCAACGGCGCACCTGAAAATTAGATGTGCAGTGATACGTGCGTGAAAGCCGTACCAACGTAGTAACATCCGATGTTCGCCAATGAATTCTAGAAAACGTAAGTAAACGCTGTTATAAATTCGCAACACACTCTATAAATAGCAAACCAGACCAAATAGTTTTCAAAACCGACCCCTCAAAAAATTTTGTCGATGCCCTCAGATCAGTTTAAACAAAAAAAAGTAGTAACAACAGATTTAGCAGGCAAATAATGTGTAGAGCTCAGGACAAGTGGACTATAGCAGTGGCAAGCGCCAAAACTGGAGCGTATACCACTATTCTTAAGGAATACGTAGCTTAGAGATTTTAGTCTAAGCAAATTCAGTACAGACGTGTGACCAATCTCCAAGTGTTGCAAATGACATGCTGTGTTAATATTAACTTGTGGATTATTTCTGTTAGAAACCACAGGGGCATAATGTAAACATTTGTTATGTGAACATGAAAAAAATCTGGTGACAACGTATTTCTAATCTGTACGAAATTTATTCGATGATTGATCTGCGGGAGGTGTCGAAACAGCGAGAGCGTCGGTCCCATCGGATTAAGGAAGGATGGGGAAGGAAATCGGCCGTGCCCTTTCAAAGCAACCATCCCGGCATTTGCCTCAAGCGATTTAGGCAAATCAAGAAAAACCTAAATCAGGGTGGCGAGGTGCGGGTTTGAACCGTCGTCCAAACCGAGCGACCGCTAAGGTCGCAGGTTCGAATCCTGCCTCGGGCGTGGAAGTGTGTGATGTCCTTAGGTTGGTTAGGTTTAATTAGTTCTAAGTTCTAGGCGACTGATGACCTCAGAAGTTAAGTCGCATAGTGCTCAGAGCCAGTTTTTTGAACCGTCGTCCTCCCGAACGCAAGTCCACTGTGCTCTGACCACTGCGCCACGTCGCTCGGTATATGAAATTTGTGTGTGTCTATTTCAGAAACATATATTTCAGAAACAATAAAGGAAAAAAAAGTACTGAAGATGCTGCAGCTATAGTCCAACATGTTTGGAGATTAATAAAAAAAACTTGTGTTCCTGTAGGAATGTGGACCATCTTTAATTCATTATTATTCAATTTCAAGAGGTACACTAGGTGACAGATACGAGAAAACAAAGAGGTGGCCATGAAACCTGTTTGAGGAAATAATATTTTTCTGTGAACATTCAGTGATGAACAATAAACAAGATTATAATTGAAATTTCCTGGCAGATTAAAACTGTGTGCCGGACCGAGACTCGAACTCGGGACCTTTGCCTTTTACGGGCAAGTACTCCATCAACTTTTTTCTTTCGTTGATCTCATTTTGTTCTATATTGTTCGTTGAATTTGTTCGGGGCGGACGTCCGATGACATCCGTTTAGATTTTTCGTTGGTTCGTTCACTCATTTTTTTTTTTTTTTATTAGAGAGAGTAGCTAACCCTCTGACCGAACACGCTGAGCTACCGTGCCGGCAATCAACTGAGCTACCCAAGCACGACTCACAACCCCTCGTCACAGCTGTACTCCTACCTTTACAGAAGCTCTCCTGCGAACCTAGCAGAACTAGCACTCCTGCAAGAAAGGATATTGCGGAGACATGGCTTAGCCACAGCCTGGGGGATGTTTCCAGAATGATTATAATTTACATAGTAGGATTACGCCTTTGAGTAAAGAAGGGTTGTTAAATCTAGTGTACAAACATGCACATCAACTGACAAGAAAGCATCAGTTCAATAACACAAAAAACTTTGAAGATAAAAACTTTTACTATTATTTTATAAAAAGACATAAAGACTTAAGGTAGATGACAGCTGAATTCACGAGATTCCAATGAGCAGCAGGTTTCAACAAGGAAGAAGTATTTATACCAGGCGAGATGACAGACAAGTTCAAGTAGATAAGCATTTACGGCTCAGTTGAAGCTTTTTGCAATAAAATTCATGTTTTTACACATTGAAATTTCATTTCCAGTCCAACCCTGAAAAAATTTAAACTAGTATAATGCTAAAGATGGAAAAATGTATTAAAAAATCAATGAGCTTGGACTATTTTGACACGGAGTTTTATACTTCTATTAAATCGCTTAGTATCGCTTGGTGTGAAGAAGGTTCCAATATAAACTTCTAAAAATTTCGAAAAACCTTACGTCTCCGATACTAGCCGACCTTCCACTAAAAAACCTTGAATTTTGAGACCTGGTTTTTCGAGGACAATTCAGGAATGAATACCTTGCGGCCCTATAACCATGTTGCTGCAGTTACTTTTATATGAAAAAGATGTCCATAAGGAGACGGGTGAGTAATAATTTTTGTGATGACCCACCTCATAATCTAATGGGAAGGTACTAAAAAATATCCCATAACAAACAACACCTTCTGCCATGAATCCGTACAGTATTAATAGAGAAGCGAAATAATTAGGGATTTTCTAGCTTCCAAAATTCTGAGATGGCAGCTCAAACGAAGGACCGCGTGTTTGTGAGACCGCCGTCTGACACATGCAGTGGCCGCCATCCTTAGCAGAGGAGCGTCCACAGCCAGTCAACAGAAAGCACTCCGTTTATTCAAACACGGAGCCATCCAGATGTGGGACACGCCGCATAAAACGCACAGCATACGCGCGCACTTGGCGCACCGCATTGCGCCAAAGTGGCCGCCTGTACCCAGCGAAGAGCAAATTTGCGCACCACCAGTGCATTAGCGACGGCCTTGTAGAGATCTGTGCGTGCGAACTCATTTTCCCTAGTATCTTTATGAAGGAACAGAGTGCGTCGTGAAAGAATGGATGTGTGATATTTTCGATAGCAGCCCGAAACAGTAACAGCCGTGGCATCGCAGACAATGGCGTTTCATTGCTGCCGCCGAGACGTAGCTACACTCCTGGAAATGGAAAAAAAGAACACATTGACACCGGTGTGTCAGACCCACCATACTTGCTCCGGACACTGCGAGAGGGCTGTACAAGCAATGATCACACGCACGGCACAGCGGACACACCAGGAACCGCGGTGTTGGCTGTCGAATGGCGCTAGCTGCGCAGCATTTGTGCACCGCCGCCGTCAGTGTCAGCCAGTTTGCCGTGGCATACGGAGCTCCATCGCAGTCTTTAACACTGGTAGCATGCCGCGACAGCGTGGACGTGAACCGTATGTGCAGTTGACGGACTTTGAGCGAGGGCGTATAGTGGGCATGCGGGAGGCCGGGTGGACGTACCGCCGAATTGCTCAACACGTGGGGCGTGAGGTCTCCACAGTACATCGATGTTGTCGCCAGTGGTCGGCGGAAGGTGCACGTGCCCGTCGACCTGGGACCGGACCGCAGCGACGCACGGATGCACGCCAAGACCGTAGGATCCTACGCAGTGCCGTAGGGGACCGCACCGCCACTTCCCAGCAAATTAGGGACACTGTTGCTCCTGGGGTATCGGCGAGGACCATTCGCAACCGTCTCCATGAAGCTGGGCTACGGTCCCGCACACCGTTAGGCCGTCTTCCGCTCACGTCCCAACATCGTGCAGCCCGCCTCCAGTGGTGTCGCGACAGGCGTGAATGGAGGGACGAATGGAGACGTGTCGTCTTCAGCGATGAGAGTCGCTTCTGCCTTGGTGCCAATGATGGTCGTATGCGTGTTTGGCGCCGTGCAGGTGAGCGCCACAATCAGGACTGCATACGACCGAGGCACACAGGGCCAACACCCGGCATCATGGTGTGGGGAGCGATCTCCTACACTGGCCGTACACCACTGGTGATCGTCAAGGGGACACTGAATAGTGCACGGTACATCCAAACCGTTATCGAACCCATCGTTCTACCATTCCTAGACCGGCAAGGGAACTTGCTGTTCCAACAGGACAATGCACGTCCGCATGTATCCCGTGCCACCCAACGTGCTCTAGAAGGTGTAAGTCAACTACCCTGGCCAGCAAGATCTCCGGATCTGTCCCCCATTGAGCATGTTTGGGACTGGATGAAGCGTCGTCTCACGCGGTCTGCACGTCCAGCACGAACGCTGGTCCAACTGAGGCGCCAGGTGGAAATAGCATGGCAAGCCGTTCCACAGGACTACATCCAGCATCTCTACGATCGTCTCCATGGGAGAATAGCAGCCTGCATTGCTGCGAAAGGTGGATATACACTGTACTAGTGCCGACATTGTGCATGCTCTGTTGCCTGTGTCTATGTGCCTGTGGTTCTGTCAGTGTGATCATGTGATGTATCTGACCCCAGGAATGTGTCAATAAAGTTTCCCCTTCCTGGGACAATGAATTCACGGTGTTCTTATTTCAATTTCCAGGAGTGTATATTAGCAGCAACGTTTACAAATTGTGAACAACTGTGTAGTTTGTCTACAAGTCGAAGAGTGAGGAGCAGAGCCCCCACTTTTTATATACCACTACCTCGCGAGGACCAACTAGAATGTTTCACACAGTTATACAGACTCTTCCGCAGCGTACCTTTGAAATCAGCGGCAACGCAATGCTCAGATGCATATATGCGGCGTTTATTTTTAACTGATCGGTTTAGTGCTGTACCGAATACACATATTAGTACACGATATGACTAACACATGGACTAACACATGGACACCACACATTGCTCTAGAACATGATTTTTACGTGTTAGTGTAGGACAGCTGTAATGTTTTTCCGATAAAGGCTACATCCCCCAAAACAATTACTGCTCGCTCTTCAGTGTAGAGACGGACTAAAACTTCAACGCTACACTGAAATACGTCACGTCTATTTTATTAAATGGTTAAAACAGTGGCCAAGTCCCAGTTTCAGGCTGCCTTTCTAACAGCTTCCAGTGGCAACAAATAACTTATTTTATATAAGGCTCACCGGCAATTTGACCATCTTCTTCTGTGCGGAAGCACTAACAGTGCCCGAACTCTTACGCGAGTCGGCAAAAAGCCGCGAGTAACGAGTATATAGAGAAGGGGCACTATGAATATAGTGCGGGACAATAAGTTGGGAATGTGGGTCTCACGGGAGGCGTGCCACAGGTAAGTCCCTGCAGTAGCACAGATGAAAAAAAAAAAAAAAAAGGAAAGAATAGATGGATAGAGCGTCTGCCATATAAGCAGGAGATCCCTGGTTCGAGTGGTGATCGAGGCACACATTTTTCAACAGTCCCCGTTGACTTATATCAACGGCTGTATGCAGCGCGATGAAGGGTATTCATTTCATTGTAAATAACCCATTTTCATTATTTGATTGTAGTATTGATTGAACTTAAAAATGTGAACTACGTTCACAAATTACTCTTTAAGAGGTGTAATCTTACTTAAAATTTACGTTAGATTGAACAGTCGAGATCACAAAATTATTTTTCATTGACCGCTTTCGGCTTACTCTATGATTTCTTCAAGAGAAAGAGCTTCATAAATTGAGCAACTCAATAACGCGTTGCCCCACCTCTGACCCTTACGCAAGCAGCACTCCAGCTTGGCATTGTTTGACAGAGTCGTTGGATGTCGTCCTGAGAAATATCGTGCCAAATTCTGTCCAATTGGTGCGTTAGATCGTCAAAATCTCTAACTGGTTGGTTGAGTCAATTCATAATGCTTCAACAGGTTCAATGTGCTCGACACCACTGCAAATGGGCTTGCTGGTGTGAGGAGATCAATAGTGAGCTGCCTATTAATGGTCCTTGTGTTCACTAAAGTTCCGAGTGGCTCTATGACAGGTTTCCGGTCCTCAGAATTGGGAAGAGATCCAGCTACCTTGCTGGCAAAGCTGGGGTAGACAAGCAGTAGAAACTGTCTCCGTGTGCCGGAGGGCATTATCTTGCTGAAAGGTAAGCCCTGGATGATTCGCTATGAAGGGCAACAAAACGGGGCGTAGAACACCGTCGACGTACCGCTCTGCTGTAAGGGCGCATGACTAACAGCCAAAGAGGATCTGCTATGAAATGAAATGAATGACACCGCAGACGGTCACTCCTGGTTATAGGGCCGTATGGCGGACGACAATCGGGTTGGTGCTCCACCGCCGTCCGGGATGTCTGAAAGCACTCCGCTGGTCGTCGGGACTCAGTTTGAAGCGGGACTCGTCACTGAACACAGTTCCACTCCAGTAAATGAGATTCCAGGTTGAATTTGCTCGACACCACTGCAAATGGGCTTGCTGGCGTGAGTAGATCAATGGTAGTCGGCGGAAGTACCCCCATTGCGTGCACCGCTTATTAATTGTCCTTGTGGTCACTGAAGTTCCGAGTGGCTCTCTGACTGGTTTCCGGTCCTCGGGTTTTGCCGTCTCTCTAGGTCGACCGCTTCCTTCTTGACACACTGGTCGGCCATAGGGGCATCGATGCCATTCAAACGTCGAGCGATTCGGCTATTACTGGAACCGTCTCTCAAACGCTGACGCCTGATTTCACGCGCCTGTTTGTGAGATACAGTACTGACAACTGAGTACACGTAATGACATTAGCAAAGACTTCGTGCGCTGATATCGACGTGTCCTCGTCAGCTGCGAGGTGAAATCACACTGCAGCGTCACACACTCATCCATCGGCAGCAACGTTTACAGTTTTTAATTTTCCATCAATACCTGTGTGATAACCAGTTTGTGGCCAATTTGCAGAATTCCTTCATAGTACTTTGCCTTTTTTGTCTTAGAGTATGTTAAAGTTTAAAAACTGTGCGTATGCTTAGAGACAGTGTAGGTCATGGCGCGAAAATTACTCATTTTATATTCGTCCATTATTTGCGAATGAGACCACTTCGCAACTCCCAACTAATTTTGCATATAATTTCAAACGTTTTCGAAACTTTTTCTTGCTTCCGAAGTGTTGGAAGGGAAAAAGGTTATTAGTTCCCCCATTTTGGCTTATCATGTTGTAACCTCCCCACAAAAATTGTTAAATGCAAAATGAAGATAGAGCCAAATGTAAAGCCTCCACAAATTTTTCTTAATATTACAACATCTGAACAAAATTGATTTTAATGTAACCTTTGAACAAAATTGGCTCCCATTTATAGTCTGTGCGCAGAAATGCATTCCCACTTAATATTCCCACAAAATTCTTTTCTCTTTTAATGTCAAGTTCGAAATAGAAAATTTCCTAAACACCAAAAATAATAAAAAAGTTTTGTAACCTGATGAATTTATAAGGACAGCGGCACTGACCTTCGGCCCTGTATTCTGAATAACAAAAGCAAAAATTCTTACCTCAATAAAACTGCAATTATATCTGCTCTTGATTAGTCATTTATCGACACAGCTTCGTGCAATGCTGGCATATATTTTTTTTTATTCTTGGAAGCAATGATAATGCATTGGAAATTCTTTAAATTGAAATGAATGCTTTTCTTTAAAAGAGTTACTTTATATTATATAATTATTATTGGGGCATTTCTTTTGAACAAATTAAATTACAATTAACATACATTATTAAATATGCGCAAGGCTGCTTCTTTACCTTCTACAACAATACTCATCCTCCAGAGTCCTGACCAGAGCACACAGCCGACGCATGCTGACTCCCGCCGACTCCCGCAGACTACTCCCGACTACTACCGACTCGCTACTAAAGCCGACCGACTACTCGCGCAGACAAGCGCAGACAAGCGACAAGCAACAACTAACGATAAACTACTCGCTAGTCAGAGATTCTGTCATGCCTCGCCCATCGCCGGCAAAGCATACGTCTTACAATGTAGTAAACATCAGATCCGGGCATGACGTTTTAATTCATTACGTCTTTACTACCTACCATATTCGCAACATTTTGCAGACAGCATCGACATACACAACTAAATGTGACTGCAAAATTATTGTGCCACGAGTAGATCAGAAGATATTACGTCATCAACACTGAGATACGTGAAAAACTAGCTTTTTTTGCGCCTGGGAGTTCGATTGTTTAAACACTCGGGACTGCGCGGTTATTGTATACATCCTAATATGGCTGTTCGGACAAAAAATGCTTATCCGGAGCACGAGTTATACTTCGCTAATTCTAAAAGCTTTCATGCCTTTTTTGAGGATATCCTGTACTGTTCGCCTCATCCACATGTTTCCTTCGTGATACTTCCCAGTCCCAAAAAATGACATGTAAGTAGGCTGTTTAGGTTTTTTTTATTGGTAACGCCACCTCTGTATGAAAATCACTGGCTGTGCTGTGTGCAGTCTGTGGCTGCTTTGCATTGTTGTAATACTCGCCATTGTAGTGTTAGGCAGCTGGCTGTGAACAGCGCATAGCGTTGCGCAGTTGGAGGTGAGCCGCCAGCAGTGGTGGATGTGGAGAGAGAGATGGCGGAGATTTGTAATTTGTCATGAACTGCTATATTTATATATGATGATATCAAGGTAAATACATTGTTTGTTCTCTACTAATATCTTTCATTTGCTAACTATCTCTATCAGTAGTTAGTGCCTTCCATAGTTTGAATCTTTTATTTAGCTGGCAGTAGTGACGCTCGCTGTATTGCAGTAGCTTGAGCAGCGAAGATTTTTGTGAGGTAAGTGATTTGTGAAAGGTATAGTTTAATGTTAGTCAGGGCCATTCTTTAGTAGGGAATTTTGAAAGTCAGATTGCGTTGCGCTAAAAACATTGTGTGTCAGTATAAGCACAGTCTTGTATAAATTGTTCAAAGGGGACGTTTCAGACAGACAGAAGTCAGCGAACTGACTGCTGGAGCTTTTTTTTCCTTGAGGAACAAGTTATTTGCAAACACCTTGATTTCACTATAATGACGAAAAGCGTGTTTTTTTGTGGTTCGCTAAGATAGTCACCAAAATTGTCAATACACCTTCCTATTGGTGGGCTCGTTGTTATACAGTAATTTTCAAGAAGATACATCCAATTTCAGAAGGAAACAATCTATAACGCTTGTAAGGGTGTTGCAGGATAAATTGTGCCGAAAAATAATTGTTAAGAAAAAAATTCGATACATTACACCATTTCCGAATTAATTAGCACTAAAGTTAGCCAATGAAGCCGGCCCGCTAGAGACGGTGTCACCAAACGTATTCTTCCTTTAGCTCCCCCAAGAGAGCGATACAAAAACTGGACATGGGACGGTATTAAGGATCGAACCCGAACCAAAGACTGAACAGTGTTGTGCGCTATCATCTACGCTATTAGGCCTACAACAAACTGCCACTAATTTTATCTGGCGGGCCGTTTGAATTTGTGGTCGCAACGGCGTTACGGGCTAACTTCAATGCTAATCAAGACGCAAACGGCTCATATCGAATTTTTTTCGTAACAGTTATTTCTCAGCACAGCTTAACCTTCAACAACCTTACAGGCTTTTCAGATAGTTTCTGAGCACCGTGTGTATTCTACGTGAACGCAGGTAGAAACTTGGGGTGGATTTCAACTTAACCATCGGCGCCAGTTGTCAGATACCGGGGCATGCGGTTAGCAGTAGGGGTCTCCCTTTTACGATTAGCTTGCTCGTTCGTTCATTACGATCGAGATGACGGTATCTTAGTATTTTGCGGTCTCTGATTTAACGGGTGCAGTTCAGTTACAACTGTGCATCTCCTCGGACCTTCGACGATGGATCGCCCGTAAGGGAACTCGCAGTTTACCACTGGCCTCCAGGGTCGTCTGATCTCACGCTACGTGACTTTTTAAGTGAAACACTTCGGCTAAGTGCTTCCTCTTCAAACACCTTTGAGAAGACTGAGATGCCGAATAGTAATTGCACTAAACAGTAACTTTAGACAGGCTCGCTAGAGTATGCGACGAATTGGTCCATAGTATGGATATTTCTAATACGGCTCGTAAAGGGTACATTGAACGTTTGCAAATTGTAAATGAAAATTTTATTCTAAACGTAATTTAAAAAAAATTCACCAATATTGAGCGTGCGTGCTTGTAAACTAAATACCCTTTTAATGCGATACGCTTGTATTGACAATAAAAGGTCTGTATTTCTATGCTTTAGTTAAAATTCACTCCAAGTTTCTGTTTGCATTGATGTAGAAGATACAATATCGTGAAATCGCTTGAAGTTCGCTATACCCTGTACTCCCCCAAATGAGATAGCACTGTACTAGGAAAGTGGGATTGCATTCGGTACAACAGCTGTTCGAATCCGCTGCGGTCTTTTTACTTTTCGTTTTCCTTGGTTTCCCTTAACCCTTGAGGCAAATGGCGCATTAATCCTTTGGAGGGGCATGGTCGAATCCTTCCCCGATACAAGGTTGTGCTCCGACACTATTGACCTCATCTTCGACGAGACGTTGAAACCCAATCTTCTACATACATTACACTGTTCCGAGTTATCTACCCGCATCCAAGTCTACGCTATTGCCTGTACACATAATAGGAGGCACATATTATACTACCATGGGGTCATACATCACTATTCGAAAGTTTCACTAAAATAATACAGGACAATGACATTATATACTACTTTGATTACTGCTCTATGATTATGCACACTTGTAGAATAAATACAAATTTCAACATGTAATTATGATGTGGTCCGCAGCTCGTGGTCTTGCTGCAGCGTTCTCGCTTCTAGCGCACGGGGTCCCGGGTTCGATTCCCGGCGAGGTCAGGGATTTTTCCTGCCTCAAGATGACTGGGTGTTGTGTCGTCTTCATCATCATCATTCATTCCCACTGCTGTCGGAGGAAGGCAATGGCAAACCACCTCCGATAGGACCTTGCCTAACACAGCGGTGCGGGCCTCCCGCATCGTCCTCTACGCTCCTCGGAGTATGTGACTTCATCATCATCATCATCATCATCATCATCATCATCAATGCGAATTTCTGAATTGTTCACTACAGCTGCTATACAATATAATCTAATCCCATTAATCACATTGGAGAGCTGCACAATGCTGACAAAAGTCGTGGGACACTTCCCAATATCAAATCGGACTCCGTTTTGACTCGCGTACTGCAGCAACTCGACGTGGTACGAGCTCAACGAGTCTCTGGAAGTCCCCTGCAGAAATATTGAGCCATGCTGCCTCTATAATCGTCCATAGCTACGAAAGTGTTTGCAGGCGCAGGATCTTGTGCTATAACCTCCCCACAGAAATAAAAGACAATGATAATGAGGTAAAAAATCTAAACTCCACACAAAATATCGTTAAATAGGAAAATGGAGCCAAGTGTAACCTCCCCGTGAAAATATGTCAATAAAAAATGTAAATGGGAATGAAGCCATATATCGTTAAATTGAAATGAAGCTAAGCGTAAACTCCCCACAAAATTAAAGAATGAAGATTGCTCATTAAACCCACAATAACGTTAATTAAATAATGAAGCATGAACTGAATGTAACATCTGAACAGAAATAATTAAACCTGATAAATTTTATAAGGGCAGCAGCGCTGACCTTCGGCCCTGTGAAATAATTAAACCTGAAAAATTCTTACCTCAGTAAAACTGTACCTATATCTGCTCTTATTTTCCGGCACAGCTCCGTGCAATGCTGGCCCATTTTTAATTCTGATTCTTGGAGGAAATGCATAGGAAATATTCTTTAAATTGAAATGAATGCTTTTTCTTCAAAAGAGTGGAAAAATTCTTTAAATTGAAATGATTACTTTTCTTTAAAAGATTTACTTTATAAAAAAATTATTATTGGGGCATTTCTTGAACAAATTAATTACAATTACCATACATTATCAGCTGAGCGCAATGCTGCTTCATTACCTTCTACAATAATATACATATCGTCCACCACATTCCCGACCAGACTCGTGGGCAGAGCACACCGCGGACGCATGCCGACTCGCTACACACTAGCACTGACTGAGTACAACTATCCAACTGTCTACTCCCTCCGTCGACTCGCCACACACTACTGCCGACAGACTACTACTGCAGACAGAGTGCAACTCGCAACTGAACACTCGCGCGGTCAAGCGCAGACTAGCAACGATAAATAATTCTCTGGTCAGAGATTCTGTCATGCCTCGCACATCGCTGGTAATGAATGCATACGTGTTTCAGTGCACGAACTGACCTCTCAATTATGTGCCGTAAGTGTTCGACGGTTGGCCAAATTATTCATCCGAATTGTCCACAACGTTCTTCAAACCAATCGCGAACAATTGTGGCCCGGTGAAATAACGCAGTGCCATCCATAATAGTTCTATCGCTGTTCTGGAACATGAAGTCCATGAACGGCGGCAAATGCCGTGTACCGCAAGTCTCTAGAGGAACGGAAGGTTCCAAATGGTTGGAAAAGAGCACAGGTAGTCCCAGTCTTCAAGAAGGGTCGTCGAGCAGATGCGCAAAACTATAGACCTATATCTCTGACGTCGATCTGTTGTAGAATTTTAGAACATGTTTTTTGCTCTAGTATTATGTCGTTTTTGGAAACCCAGAATCTACTATGTAGGAATCAACATGGATTCCGGAAACAGCGATCGTGTGAGACCCAACTCGCTTTATTTGTTCATGAGACCCAGAAAATATTAGATAAGGCTCCCAGGTAGATGCTATTTTTCTTGACTTCCGGAAGGCGTTCGATACAGTTCCGCATTGTCGCCTGATAAACAAAGTAAGAGCCTACGGAATATCAGACCAGCTGTGTGGCTGGATTAAAGAGTTTTTAGTAAACAGAACACAGCATGTTGTTGTCAATGGAGAGACGTCTACAGACGTTAAAGTAACCTCTGGCGTGCCACAGGGGAGTGTTATGGGACCATTGCTTTTCACAATATATATAAATGACCTAGTAGATAGTGTCGGAAGTCCCATGCGGCTTTTCGCGGATGATGCTGTAGTATACAGAGAAGTTGCAGCGAAATGCAGGAAGATCTGCAGCGGATAGGCACTTGGTGCAGGGAGTGGCAACTGACCCTTAACATAGACAAATTTAACGTATTGCGAATACATAGAAAGAAGGATCCTTTATTGCATGATTATATGATAGCGGAACAAACACTGGTAGCAGTAACTTCTGTAAAATATCTGGGAGTATGCGTGCGGAACGATTTGAAGTGGAATGATCATATAAAATTAATTGTTGGTAAGGCGGGTACCAGGTTGAGATTCATTGGGAGAGTCCTTAGAAAATGTAGTCCATCAACAAAGGAGGTGGCTTACAAAACACTCGTTCGACTTATACTTGAGTATTGCTCATCAGTGTGGGATCCGTACCAGGTCGGGTTGACGGAGGAGATAGAGAAGATCCAAAGAAGAGCGGCGCGTTTCGTCACAGGGTTATTTGGTAACCGTGATAGCGTTACGGGGATGTTTAACAAACTCAATTGGCAGACTCTGCAAGAGAGGCGCTCTGCATCGCGGTGTAGCTTGCTCGCCAGGTTTCGAGAGGGTGCGTTTCTGGATGAGGTATCGAATATATTGCTTCCCCCTACTTATACCTCCCGAGGAGATCACGAATGTAAAATTAGAGACATTCGAGCGCGCACGGAGGCTTTCAGACAGTCGTTCTTCCCTCGAACCATACGCGACTGGAACAGGAAAGGGAGGTAATGACAGTGGCACGTAAAGTGCCCTCCGTCACACACCGTTGGGTGGCTTGCGGAGAATAAATGTAGATGTAGATGTAGATGTAGCCGAACATAACCGTTTGCCAGTTAATGATCGATTCAGTTGAGTGAGGGGACCCAGTCCATTCCACATCAATATCGATCAACCACCAGGTTGGACAGTGACTTCTTGACAACCTGGGCCCATGGCTTCGTGGGACCTGTGCCACACTCGAACCCTACCATGAGCTCTTGCCAACTGCAATCGCGACTCATCTAATCAGGCTACGGTTTTCCAGACGTCTAGCATCCAACCGATATGGTCACGACCCGAGGAGAGGCGCTACTGGTAACGTCGTGGTCTTAGCAAAGGCACTCGCGTCGGCCGCCTGCTGCCACAGCCCATTAACGCCAGATTTCGCAGCACTGTCCAGGCGAATACGCTCGTCATAGTCTGATACTGATTATTGTTGCTTGCCTATTAACACTGACAACTCTACATAAACAACGCTGTTCTCGGTCGTTAGCGGAGGCCGTCGGTGACTGCTTTGTCGTGGAAAGAGGCAATGCCTGAAGTTTGCTATTCTCGGCACACTCTTGTCACTGTGGATCTCGGAATATCGAATTCCCTAACGATTTCCGAAACGGAATGTCTCTTGCATCTACACTGCTAACCACCGTAAATGCAACACCAAGAAAGACAAGAGGTAGCACAACAAAATTTATTTTGTAGATAACATGTTGACCAAGTATCAAATGATTACGTTTACAGACGTCTGTGACATGTGGTTCCTGCCAGAATCAGTAGCCAGAGTAGCCCCCATTGTTGGAGATCACCGCTGCCACACGTCTCGGCATTGAGTCAAAGAGACGTTGGATGTGTTCCTGGGGTACAGCAGCCCAAGCAGCTTCCACACGTTGCCAAAGATCATCTGGTGCGGCAGCTAGGGATGTAATCTGGGTCACTCGTTGAGCAACCATGGACCACATGTTTTCTATCGGCGAAAGATCCGGAGAGCGAGCCGGCCAGGGAAGCACTTCAATCTGGTTATTGACGAAGAACCTTTGGACAATGCGTGCCACGTGTGGTCGCACGTTATCCTGTTGAAATATGGCTGTGGCCGAGCCCTGAAAGTAAGGAAGGACAACTGGCTCCAGCACCTCGGATATGTAGCGCCGGCTATTTAAAGTACCGGCAATGCGTACTAGAGGCGTGCGAGAGTAATATCCAATACCGCCCCATACCATAATACCCGGTGCAAGACCAGTGTGGCGGTGCATAATGCAGCGGTCCAGCATACTCTCTCCACGGTGTCTCCACACTCGAATCCGACCATCGTGGTGCTGCAGACAGAAGCGTGCCTCGTCAGTAAAGACAACGTCATTCCATTCTGCCGTCCACATCCGTCTGTCATCACACCATTGGCGACGGAGACGTCTGTGGTTCTGCGTCAATGGTAGACGAAGCAATGGACGTCTTGCGGACAGACCACTCTACTGTAAACGGCGTCGAATGGTACGCGCAGACACTGGATTATGCGTTACAGACGCAATGTGCTGTGCTATGGCTCGGAATGTCACTGAGCGATCCGTCACTGCCATGCGCACAATTTGCCTATCAGCACGTGCAGTGGTGCACCGAGGTGAATGCGATCGACCACGTCGGTCCGTCGTACCCTCCTGCATCCAACGGTCACATATCCGCATTACAGTTGTTTGGTTTCGTCCAACACGACTAGCGATTTCTCTGTATGACAATCCACAATCTCGGTAAGCCACTATCCTTCCTCTGTCGAACTCGGATAGTTGATCAAACGATGTTCGCTGTTGTCTACGAGGCATAACTGATCGTCTTGTGAAACAACCACAAGGTAAACACACATGCCGAACGTACACTCGTCGAAATCGCCAAGCCTTAAATGGCGCTATGAGGTGGCGCCACAGGCGCGCGTGATGTGCGTCTGCGCTGAAATTCTAATCAGTTGCATATCTCATCGCTGTAAACCCATGGTGTAAATTTCACTTGATTCGGATGCTTCCTTCAGGGTGTTGCATTTACGGTGGCCAGCAGTGTAGCTTCAACTACAATTTCGCGTTCAGAGTTCGTTAATTCCCATAATAACGTCGGAAACCTCTTCACAAATGACATGTCCCCCGATTCAGTACCCTTTTATACGTGTGTCCAGGATACAACTGCCAACTGTATGCATGTTGCTATCCCACGACTTTTGTCACGTCTGTGTGTATGTGAATTCCTAAGGGACCAAACTTCTAAGGTCATCAGCCCCTAGACTTACACACTGCTTAAACTAACTTATGATAACAACATCACACACACACAGCCACGCTCGAGGGAGGACTCGAACCTCCGGCGGGAAGGGCCACGCAGTCCGTGACATGGGGCCTCAAACCGCTCGGCGACTCTGCGCGGCCACCTGTACGTAATGGCATCGTGGTCGCTGGCGACTCGTTGCAGAGTAATAATGTAACTATGATTTGTTGGGTTAGTTTACAAATTTACCTTTTTCCTGTAAAAATACCTCCAGAACATTTAAAATACTTGTAATATGCAGTCACCAATTACAGTACAGAACATAGGGTGAGCCCTGTCGGGTACCTTTCCTTTTACGATTTGACCGCCTCGTCTGCTTGAGTTAGCTGCCGCGATACAGAGTGGGCTGTTTGCCTAGGGGGTCTGGTGGTGGTGTCGAGATGGGGGAATCAAGGCGTGGTTGCTATGGGGAGTAGTGAGATGCGAACGGCGGTGCTTGGGCGGCGAGGTCCTCCTCTCCCTGTGTCACGTGGGTATAAATTTTGACGAGACATACTCATTTTGGACATTGGGAAATTTCACAGTTAATAAAATATTCCGGGCTATTATGATGTGGTCGAAGGGATTTCACTGCAAAACCCGACGTTTCGTCCCAATCTGCGGAGGACATTTGCAAGTGGATCGTAGCTTTGTTCAGTGTCCGATTCACACCCTGGCCTCTGCTGACTACAGCGAAATTCCGCTTCGGCGAGCTTCCGCGCTGTGGCGTGACGTCACATGGTTTGAATACCCGAGCGCAATTGGGCGTTGTGTCGACTGCCGTCGTCCGCTTTTGCTATCATCGCACGGTGGAAGACTCCTACACATCTTCTTCAGCACCGGAATCTAAATTTCAATTTTACGCCCTCTTCCTTCGTACTGAAATTCCTGGTGCGTTTCACAACCTCTATGGCCTCTCTGTATAGTCTTTCGTGGTATCTGCTTGTGTCTGCCAGTAGTTGAGTCCTATCAAAATGAATGTGGTGGTCTTTTGGCTATAAAGCGTGTTCCGCGAAATTCTTTATGGAAAAATTCGAGGAGCAGGCATTGGAAACAAGAAACCAAGTATTTGGTTCCGTTACGTGGATGATACGGTTCGTTTGTGGCGGCATGGCAGGGAGGAACAGTATCGTATTTACAAACATCTGAACGGGATCAATCTGAAGGTTCAGTTTACCAAGAAGGAGGAGGCAGACGGAAGATTAAATATCCTTGATCTGCTAGTTTTCAAGAAAGAAGATGGTAGCTTGGGCCACACGGCTTACCGAAAACCCATGCACAAGTTACCCACGTTACCTACACTGGGATTCGAACCACCAGCAGCAACAAAAGCGAGGCATAATAACAACGTTGGCGGATAGAGCAAGGAAAATCTGTGAACCGGAACTGCTTGGCACAGAACTAAAACATCTCACCAACGCTTTGCTCAAGAATGGTTACTCGTTCGCTGAGGCGAAAAGAGCGTTAGGACCACAGTGTAGAAATCATAGTAATGCTCAAGCGCCGGTGAAGTCGAAAGTTTTCCTGCCATTGATTAAGGACGTGGCTGACCGCATAGGAAAAATCTTGAAAAAGAGGGATATCACCGTAATTTACACAACCACGCCGAAGATACGAGATCACCTAAAGTCGGCAAAGGATGCTCGCCAACCGCTGGAAAAAGCTGGAATTTATACGATTCCGTGTAGTTGTGAGGAGGTGTACGTGGGTATTAACTGTCAAAAAAGGACTTGAAGAGCACGTAGGTAGGCTGTTTAGGTTTTTATGCTGGTAACGCCACGTAGCGCTCTGTATGAAAATCGCTGACTGTGCTGTGTGCAGTCTGTGGCTGGTTTGCGTTGTTGTAATATTCGCTATTGTAGTGTTGGGCAGTTGGATGTGAACAGCGCGTAGCGTTGCGGTGAGCCGCCAGCAGTGGTGGATGTGGGGAGAGAGATGGCAGAATTTTGAGAGCGTACGATCTGGACGTGTGTCCATCAGAAAGAGTAAATTTGTAATACTGGATATCATGAACTGACTTTTGAACATTATTGAGGTAAATACATTGTTTGTTCTCTATCGAAATCTTTCATTTGCTGACTATGCCTATCAGTAGTTAATGCCTTCAGTAGTTAGAATCTTTTATTTAGCTGGCAGTAGTGGCGCTCGCTGTATTGCAGTAGTTCGAGTAACGAAGATTTTTGTGAGGTAAGTGATTCATGAAAGGTATTGTTAGTCAGGGCCATTCTTTTGTAGGGATTATTGAAAGTCAGATTGCGTTGCGCTAAAAATATTGTGTGTCAGTTTAGTAAAAAAAAAAAAAAAAAAGTCAAATGTTGTGAAATTTTGTGGGACTTAACTGCTAAGGTCATCAGTCCTTAAGCTTACACACTACTTAACGAAAAATTATCCTAAGGGCAAACACACACACACATGCCCGACGGAGGATTCGAATCTCCCCCAGTACCAACCGCACAGTCCATAACTGCAGCGCCCTATACGGCTCGGCGAATCCCGCGCGGCGTCAGTTTAGTGATGATCAGAATAAGTAAAGAGAGAAATTCTGAGTGCGTTCAGTCTTGCTCAGCTGTTTGATAATCAAATAACGTAAGGGGTTTACCAGCACAGTAATTCATAAATTTTTCTAACGGGAGGTTTCATATTGACAGATTAGTTGTTGTGGAAAGTGCTTTACAGCCAGGAGATCATCATATTCCACATCCATTTTGATAGGATTCAAGTACTGGCAGCCACAAGCGGATACCACGGAAGGATATACAGAGAGGCCATAGTGATTGTGAAACCCCCCAGGAATTTCAGTACGAAGGTGGAGGGCGTGAAATTGAATGACATTTGGATTCCGGTGTTGAAGAAGATGTGTACGAGTCTTCCACCATGGGATGATAGCGACAGCGGACGATGGCAGTCGACAACGCCCAATTGCAGTCGGGTACTCAAACCATGTTACGTCACGCCACTGCGCGGAATCTCGCGGATACGGAGTTTTAATGTAGTCAGTAGAGAGTCAGGGTGTAAATCGGACATTCAACAAAGCCATGATCCCCCTTGAAAATGTCCTCTACATATGAGGTCGAAACATCGGGTTTTAAAGTGAAATCCCTTCGATCACGGCATAATAGCCGGGAATATTTTATGCATTGTGACAATTCGGGCAGTGAAAGTTTACATTTTACATGGGAAGTTTGTGTGTGTACTACGCCTTTCTTAGTGTAGACGTCACTCAAATATCTCAGATCTCAGAACTTGTAACGCCGGAAATGCATATCCTCCTATTTCCATCTATTGTACTATTATTGTTTTCCTTGTTTTGTTACCTCAAGATATGACATTTCTGTCTCTTTATATATTGTAATTGTTTTACTGTTTGTATATATATATATTTATGCACTTATGTCGATGTATAATTGGTTTGTTTCGTAAATATTATTTGTATTTTAACGCTGGGTCTTGCCTAGGGAAAACTGCTATCGAACGATTACATCGATAGGTCGTGTGAAGACTCAAAGTGTGTAGGATCTTTGGGTAGTGTTAACTCTGCGCGTGGGGCGCGGGCTGGGGGAGTCTGGCTGGAGTAGCGAGTGGAGCAGGTGTGTTGTGTGACGCTCCCGCGAGTTGCCGCGCTTTCAGGGTTTGGCAGCATGTAATTGCGCTCGACTCGCGATGATAGTTTCTGACATGGTGTCGCGGACGGGAAGCATTAGCTAGCGCACATCAAGAGCCCGTTTCGCCTGGTGACCGTGTCGAGAAGAAGGCGCGCCAACATCCAGCTTCTGCAACAGCGACGGCCGACAATGAGTGACTGTCGCCACCTCCTCCATCGACGGCTTCAAACCTTCAATCAACCAACAAGGAAGACTAAAAGCACGTAAAGTTTCAGAACTGTATGGCAGACCTCAGCTTTTCAAATTGTTCCATTTGCCTCGCAAAATTACAGCAGCTTAGCATGAACCTTTGTTGCTCATTGTCCCAATTGCATTGCCAAGCAGGGTCCCTTCCTTTTCCGAAATGAACCCGAGTGTCGTTGAAATTCAAACGCCAGCATAATTCCATTTCACTGCTTTAATTTCAAAGTTCAATTTAAGTATTCATAGCTGGCTACAATAGTTAGATTACACAAGCACAAATTAAGAGTGCGAGTTTTGTTACCATATTTTAGCTTACCTGTGACTGCAGCTCAGCTTGGTACGTGATAAATTTTACTATTGTTAATTGTTCAGAATCGTTTAATTCAAGTTCAAAGTTAAATCTCTTCTTTCTAAATTGCGTAGATTCAAGTAGCTTTAGAAATGATCGTTGAGGTAGTCCAAGACTAACTGTATTTCGATGTGCTTCAGAAAGAAAGCTCACTATTAACTTCAGTCACTAAATTAACTTTCGATTTTCCGGTTTCATTAATTCTTTTGCTAAATTAAGTGTAGCGAAATTTATTACTTCTGACAAACTTTCAGTTTTCACACTACACGTGTCAACTTTCAGTTGCCACATTTCTAGTGCTAATTATATGTGTAACAACCTTTCTTTTTCAGTTATTATAGTAATTGTCCATAGGACTGGCGACCGTAATTTCCCCAAATCTCAAATATCTAATTACCGCTAGTTGATTGTTAACGTAACGGCCGCACATTTACTTTCTTTATTAACTTTATCCCTATTTCAAAATTAATTTCCACCAGTTTCACTTGCATTTTTCCTTTCATTTAGATGTAACCCTTTCCTCCCTCTTTACCGACAGGTTAACTTCGGTGACGATTGCTTTTCCAAAATTCCCATTAGGTACATGCGGTTTCATTTTTCACTGTCATTAAGGTCGATAAGTGAGGGGGAGGTTACAAACTGATTAATCTGCCTCTTGGTATTCCAGTTGCGCGTGGTAGCTGCGAAATTAAGCCCCTTGTTGCATGGCCGCCTTGTGTCAATTTTGGCTTTAAGAAACTTCTTGTTGTCCGAAAGGGTTGGTCGAACTTTTACAAGTGAGCATGATTATTCCGGCCCTGTAAGAGTCCCATTGCCCCGCCGGTATCGTTCCTGGTGCCTCTGTAAATCGGAGAGGAGCCAAGTTGAGTTGCGAAATTCTGGCTGTTTAGATTTCTTAGTCCACGCTCGGCAATACTTCCGGAATTATTTTTCTGTTCCAACATCTTTTGCGTGGCAGTATTGAGGCACGCAGTGGTGGCCTGGACTTAGACGCGCCTTTAGTCTGTTCCATCGTCACGAACAATGTGGTTTGCCGCCCTGAGGACTCTTAGCCCCTAGTGGGTATGCTGCTGTGCTTCTACACGTCACGCCAGCCTATACCATCTTCGTCGAGGAGGTAACCGTTCGCCAAGTTACGTAATTGTAATCTTTCACCTGTTTCTTGCAACTGCTGTTTTCCTCATTCTAAAGGCATACGCTGTCAGTGGATGTCGCCACTCGCTAACCTGCGTGATTGTAATCTATTTAGTCTTTTATATAACTGCTGTTTCTCTCATTTGGAAGGCTAAGTGGCCAATTATTCCATGCCAGTTTAGTCCTCCTTGTTTTGACAGAGTAATGCGTTTTTAAACTAGGCCTTTTTTGTTTTAAAATTGCTGTAGGAAGCTACTCCTGTTGTAAACTGCTCATTCTTTTGGCTTAGTAGTTTATTTAGCGTGGCAGCCCCCTTCCCCGCCCCCCTCCCCCCCACCGACCTTTTCTGACAGTGTCAGGAGCCCTAACAGCACTGGCTTTGGGGCCTCACCCTTGGTTTGACCACAGTTGTCTGAACTTGGTGGGCGCGGTGTCTAGGTGCCAACAGATTGTTTTTAGTCATACCAAACTGTGTTAGGACATCGCCCGGATGGGTTCTATTTACTCCTTTTGTGTAGGAAACGCCAGTAATCTGCATTGTGTGGCTTAAACCTCGTGCTTAAGGGATTTACCTCCGCTGAACATTTTGGACGCGCATTGTTAACTGTGGCCGGTCTTTTTAGTTTTACCTTAAAAAAAGCGGATGGGAAAACAAAGGCCACAGCGCCAAATATTAAATTTGTTTCTGCCTTCATTGAATTCGAAGTTTAGCTATGGCATCGGAGATAAAAATGCAGCGCCTAGTCCTGAAATTTCATACTTTTTTATTTGATTTTAAAATTCGCCGGCCGGGGTGTCCGAGCGGCTCTAGGCACTTCAGTCTGGAATCGTGCGACCGCTACGGTCGCAGGTTCGAATCCTGCCTCGGGCATGGATGTGTGTGATGTCCTTAGGTTAGTTAGGTTTAAGTAGTTCTAAGTTCTAGGGGACTGATGACCTCTGATGTTAAGTCCCATAGTGCTCAGAGCCATTTGAACCATTTTTAAAATTCAGGTCAGTACGCCTTAGTTTCATGGTTCTTCAAATCTTGAGTCAGCCAAAGGTAATGCAAAATTGTATTAAACTTATTTGTGTCTGTTGCTGTTCTCCTAAGCTGTGCTCTTTGTTAAAATATATACGGTCTGTGGTGTAAATGATGATAACGGTCGTGATTTGACATTAATGATTTCCAGTTAATGAACTTGTCTATAACAATTATAATTTGACTAAAGGATCTGTTTCATTTTAAAACTGATGTTGATATCCAAACTGTTGTTCCCTTTTTAATTGCTGTTTAACGTGAACACTGCTGACCACAGGAATTGTTTCTCTTAGTATATATTTCTTAATGGTAATGAAGTTTGTCAAATGGTGACTGATTTTTCTGTATTCCGACACAATTGTCGTAAAGGAGTGTGACGATAACGTAAGTTAAATGTTTATTTTATAGTAAAATATGTAAGCCATAGTCACAATACATAAAATTTTTCTTGAAAAAAAGGGCTTACATTACCAGTTTCAACGAACTACGTCGTCATTTTCAAATGTAAAACATTAGTTGGAGAATATGTAATGGGAATTGTGACCTTACATCTAACAACAATTACGAAAAATAATGAGACCAGGCAACCGAGAAATGGTGGCACGACCAAGTCACTACAAGTTATGCCCATGCTTGCTCAACTGTTTATTCCATGTCCTAAAGTAGAATAAACAAAAACTACACCAGAGTAAAAATTTGCAAAGATTCTTGGAATGTGTCCTACTGTGACACATCGATCACATGGCTGATATAAATTCACAAGACGAAAGTGTATTAAGCACGGCGAGCTTCCATATGCAATGTAGCACATAATTTGACTATGTTCCGAAAAAAGAATCTCAAAACACGCTGTACTCTCATGTAGGACTGGCACACTACAAACTTGCTAACGTAACATTGCTTCATTTGCCTGGTAACCCATTCTGACTGATGTGTACGTAAAACCCTGACTAAGTTGATTTTGGTTGAGCCGCACTCTGAAAGGTGGCATTTCGAAGGGTGCCGCAATAACATTCAGATGTAAATTTAGTCTGATGCGGTTGTTGCCGCTGCGGGAATAGCTCAACATTGCGCGGTGGTGTCGCTATCCCATTGCATTCAATGAACCCGCACACGAGGTGCATTTCGGTCACCTTTTCAGCTGAATCTCTACATCACGCATTGCACGAGGAACAAAACCCGAGACACAACCGAGCAGTTCTGAAAGGAAGTTTTAAGACGAAGTGTAAGATACGGGAGTGAATAGAAAAAGTTTTATGTCAAAAATAAAGACATGCAGTGCATTCCATCGTCATTGGTTTATCGTGTAGATATTTTCAACGCAATGCAAATACGCAGATAAATGGACGGATATGAAATCAATCGACAAGATAGTACTCTGTAATGAGCCACCACCGGATACATCCCTGAACCACCTCCGGAATTTTATCGTTGGAGTACTGTATCACCATCTATATTGTTGAAATACATCACAGCTAATGTAGTACCCTGTAAGCAATATGTAGAGCATATTTCATTGCATTCTGATGTGAATGATTTACTATGGCAACACATTTACTGGGGATTGAATTTAACAGTGACGGTCCAATGATAAAATTTCTCTGCGTAATATATTTTAATATTTTAATTTTACGACACTAAGTAAAAGATGAAAGTCTAAATTAACAAGCATGTTGCAGCTAATATTTCAATTTTTTTTGCTCACTGCTATGCATTTAAAGAACATATTTATACAATTTAGATAACACATAATGTTTTCTAACAACCATGTATAAAAAAGTCAATGACAGTTATTGTAGGTATCATGCCTGTTAATAAGCTCATCAGCGACTCATATACGCAGATAACAATTTGCGGTTGCCCACAGAGCCATGTGGTACCTTTTGTTCGTGGGTCTGCTTCTGCGATTTGCAAAATAGGCCGAGTGAAGGAAGCGAGTAGGAGCAGGTGAGGTTCGAGGTACATTCAAGTTCTAAGGCCTCCGATTTTTTTTAATTAACTACTCCCCCGAAATCGATGAAACTGGCGTTACTTCTCGACGTAATCGCCCTGCAGACGTACACGTTTTTCACAACGCTGACGCCATGATTCCATGGCAGCGGCGAAGGCTTCTTTAGAAGTCTGTTTTGACCACTGGAAAATCGCTGAGGCAATAGCAGCACGGCTGGTGAATGTGCGGCCACGGAGAGTGTCTTTCATTGTTGGAAAAAGCCAAAAGTCACTATTAGCCAGGTCAGGCGAGTAGGGAGCATGAGGAATCACTTCAAAGTTGTTATCACGAAGAAACTGTTGCATAACGTTAGCTCGATGTGCGGGTGCGTTGTCTTGGTGAAACAGCACATGCGCAGCCCTTCCCGGACGTTTTTGTTGCAGTGCAGGAAGGAATTTGTTCTTAAAAACATTTTTGTAGGATGCACCTGTTACCGTAGTGCCCTTTGGAACGCAAAGGTTAAGGATTACGCCCTCGCTGTCCCAGAACATGGACACCATCATTTTTTCAGCACTGGCGGTTGCCCGAAATTTTTTTAGTGGCAGTGAATCTGTGTGCTTCCATTGAGCTGACTGGCGCTTTGTTTCTGGATTTAAAAATTGCATCCACGTCTCATCCATTGTCACAACCGACGTAAAGAAAGTCCCATTCATGCTGTTGTTGCGCGTCAACACTGCTTGGCAACATGCCACACGGGCAACCATGTGATCGTCCGTCTGCATTCTTGGCACCCACCTGGATGACACTTTTCGCATTTTCAGGTCGTCATGCAGGATTGTGTACGCAGAACCCACAGAAATGCCAACTCTGGAGGCGATCTGTTCAACAATCATTCGGCGATCCCCCAAAACAATTCTCTCCACTTTCCCGATTATGTCGTCAGACCGGCTTGTGCGAGCCCGAGGTTGTTTCGGTTTGTTGTCACAAGATTTTCTGCCTTCATTAAACTGTCGCACCCATGAACGCACTTTCGACACATCCATAACTCCATCACCACATGTCTCCTTCAACCGTTGATGAATTTCAGTTGGTTTCACACCACATAAATTCAGAAAACGAATGATTGCACGCTGTTCAAGTAAGGAAAACGTCGCCATTTTAAGTATTTAAAACAGTTCTCATTCTCGCCGCTGGCGGTAAAATTCCATCTGCCGTATAGTGCTGCCATCTCTGGGACGTATTGACAATGAACGCGGCCTCATTTTAAAACAATGCGCATGTTTGTATCTCTTTCCAGTCCGGAGAAAAAAAATCGGAGGCCTTAGAACTTGAATGCACCTCGTAAACCACTTCGGTACTGCATGTTAAGTAAAAGCACATAAACTACAGGCAAAAACGAGTTATTAAGTGGTTACATAACTTTGCGATGATGAGCACGGAGGTGCGAAGCCGTATTCCCGCCGTGAGTAGTACAAAGTCTCAATACTGAGCCAACACATTCTGAAGTCGAAGCGATGTATCCAGGACGACTGCTCCTGATGAAATGGGCAGAAAGTAGAGCGGCGCTCGTTGAGCTCCACAGCGTCAACTGGAGGGCGCTGTGGTCGGCGTAGTTGGTCCGCTCTCGTAGTGCCAACCTACGCTGTGGCATCGGAACTATCGATACCACACCACCCACGAGTGCAGCTGTTCGTCCGAAACACATCGACGACCATTAATGTAAAGACACTCTGCAGCGTAGTCGGTATAACCTTGGCTGCTAGTCGGCCTGCCCAGAAGTTTCGCTGGCAAGCCCTTACACATCCTCGATAAAGCCCCAATCTCTTCCCATGCGATTTTCGCATTTTTAGATCACCGAAGAAAGATATCCGCGGCCGTCGATTTCCTTCGGAGGAAGAGGTGCACAACAGGGTACAATCATGGATCTGCAGGCAACCGCACAGACGTTTCCATGAAAACACTGACCACCTTGTCTCACACTAGGCTAAATGTTTTAACCGCTCTAGTGATTACTTTTGAAATAATAAACAGTTTACATTCTTTTTTCCATCTGTTCCTTTCTCATTCGAAGGATGAGTCACAAGGTTTTTCCCCGGTTGATGGAGGCTATTCCTTGGGTTATCTGGAACAGAAAATGTAAATACAGTAATCAGATCAGATCCATAATTAAGGAACTACAACAGAGTTCCGAAACATGCCACGGCGTATGGAGCGCTATTCTTGTGTTCACAGGACACACGATCAGTCTCAGGCAGACAAGTGCAGCGAGTGGTGCGTTTGCATAACAGGCACGTTGTTGATACTGCAGTCAATATTTACTGTTATTGTCTCCTGTGTACAGAGCCCTTTGCGAAGCCATACAAGTTTTCATCGCAGAGTACGGAGAGATGGTGTACAGAGAGGGCCTCTGTGATGTTAATGCGAAAGCAGCTGTTGCCAAATATCACTACCGGTATCCAAATCATAGGATTCCGAGTGCCAGAAACATTTAGTGGAACATATCGAACTCTTCCCAGTATTCGTATTTACTACGAAAGATTTCGTGACGTTCGAGAAGAGGAAAACGTTCTTCATTCAGTAGAGCGCAGTCCTCGTTCAAGTACCAAGATGCCAGGCTACCCAATTGAATGTTTCACAGTCTAAGGTAAGTCGTATTCTACATGACAATGGACTGTTCGCTTTTCGTGTGCAGAAAGTTAACCATTTCCACATGATTGTGTAAATTGTTTGCGCTTTTGTAATTGCTTAAATGAAAGTCGGCAGTTCTATCGATTCATAATGTTCAGTGATGAGGCAACTTTTACAAGAGATGGCATCAACAACATGCATAACATGCATGTCTGGGCAGACGAAAATCCCCATGCCACTGTAGTATCTCAATTTCAACGCAGATTCAGTTCAAAAAATGGTTCAAATGGCTCTGAGCACTACGGGACTCAACTGCTGTGGTCATAAGTCCCCTAGAACTTAGAACTACTTAAACCTAACTAACCTAAGGACATCACACACATCCATGCCCGAGGTAGGATTCGAACCTGCGACCGTAGCGGTCGTGCGGTTCCAGACTGTAGCGCCTTTAACCGCTCGGCCACTACGGCCGGCGCAGATTCAGTATCAGTATCTGGTGTGGTGTTGTGTGTGACCAGTTACCAGGGCCGTTTATTCATCCGGGAAATTTAAATGATCAGATGTACGGTAACTTTTTACGAGAAGACTTACTTCAGCTTCTTGAATATTTTGTAAGTAGGCTGTTTAGGTTTTTTTATTGGTAACGCCACCTCTGTATAAAAATCACTGGCTGTGCTGTGTGCAGTCTGTGTCTAGTTTGCATTATTGTCTGCCATTGTAGTGTTGGGCAGCGGCAGCTGGATGTGAACAGCGCGTAGCGTTGCGCAGTTGGAGGTGAGCCGCCAGCAGTGGTGGATGTGGGGAGAGAGATGGCGGAGTTTTGTAATTTGTCATGAACTGCTATATATATTATGATGATATTAAGGTAAATACATTGTTTGTTCTCTATTAATATCTTTCATTTGCTAACTATCCCTATCAGTAGTTAGTGCCTTCCATAGTTTGAATCTTTTATTTAGCTGGCAGTAGTGGCGCTCGCTGTATTGCAGTAGTGGGAGTAACCAAGATTTTTGTGAGGTATGCGATTTGTGAAACGCATAGGTTAATGTTAGTCAGGGCCATTCTTTTGTAGGGATTTTTGAAAGTCAGATTGCGTTGCGCTAAAAATATTGTGTGTCAGTTTAAGCACAGTCGTGTACAATTGTTCGAAAGGGGACGTTTCATATTTCGACCCTTAGCCGATGATACCTCACTGGAATCTTCTGATTTTTTCTTGTAGTTTGTGTAATTAGTGTAGTTCTTGTTTATTGCCAGCGCGTAATTATAGAGAGAATTTTCTTTGTAGTTTCAGTCTTTCATTGTTGTACAGTAAAACAGTTGTGGCATGCATGTAGATTTGCAGCAAGTATTTCGCAGCTGCGCTTGCAATTAACTAGATATTATTTTCAGTGCTATGTTAATGTGTTCTCTCATTTTTGCTCTTCAAATTGTGCTTTTCTGTGTTATCGTGTGAAATATTGTGACAATAATGGCGTGTGAAAAACGTAACACTAGGCTCCAAAGTAAACTGAGAAATAGTAGTGACGACGAGCGTAGCTTATCAGCACCACTGTGTAATGAAGTAACAGACATTCAAAGTAGTAATTTGGTAATAGTGCATAGGGAAATGGAGCGGGCGGCAAACAATGGCGTAGACAGTGAAACAAATAGTGAACAGGGAAGCATTATCGATCGATCGGTCGGCAACAGCTCGCCTCAGGAATCGGGAATGACAGGACACAATCTTGCAAATACTGCAGATTCAGGTTTTGGGTCCTCACCGTTTTCTCAAATAAGTCAAGACACATTTTCTGCTTGTCGAAATGTCAATGTTGCCGGTGCAAATTCACTGCCGAAAAGCACTGAGGAACATGTTTCAGACACCAGTGCATTGTTATTACAGTTAATGCAACAAGTGGGACAAAAGCTACAAAAGTTAGACACAACACTTGAACAAAATCAGAAACAAATAGGACAAAATCTTCAAAAGTTAGACACGATGGAACAAAATCAGAGACAAACACAGCAACAGCTTCAAAAGTTAGACTCATTGGAACAAACTCTTGAACAAACACGTGAAGACTTAACTACTGAGTTACATAACATCGAATCGAAATGTCAAAAAGTCTGTAATGACGTAAAAACACAAATTTGTGAGCATTTCCAACCTATTTTTTCGCGGCGCGAAAATGCATTATAGAATCACGAAGCAGCCATAAAAGAACTGCAAACTATTGTTCATGAAAATCATGAGACCTTGCAAGCTAAATTTGACTCAGTTGCATCTACCGATTCGGTTACACAACTTGCAAAAACTCAAGAAATCTTAAAGGACACAGTAGATACTCTGAAAATTGGTTCAGAAAGACACATGGAGGAAATTAGTTCATTATCAGAGAAAGTAGTTGAACTTTCGGATCAGCTAAATAATTTATCTACGAAGGTAGATGATAATCTGAATGACGCAAAACCGGTAGTCTTTAATGACACAGAAGAGAGCCAACAAATTAGGAAACTGAAACAAAATCTGAATCAAATTAATACGCAACACCAAAGAGAAATCCGGGAAGTACAAGATCAGCTGACACAGGTAATACAAGAATTACGTATTTCAGAGGACACTCGCGCTCCAACACGGGAAGAGGGACTTAGAAATACGGAAAAGCCGCAAAATAATAACACAGGGCATTTCGGAAGTTATGAAAGAAATTGGCAATGTGCACCGAATTTTGAGATGGAACGGCCGACACGACCTAACAGTGACCGATATGCGACTCGCCGACATGATGATTTTGACTATAAGCTGTTCATTACTACATGTAAATTCAAAACATTTAAGAATTCTGGCAACGACATTCATCCACAAGCATGGCTCCATCAATTCTCTCATTGTTTTCCTCCCAACTGGTCGTTAGAACACAGATTAGAATTTATGTGTGGCTACTTAGAGAATGAACCAGCTGTGAGAATGCGATCGGTCATTCACGATTGCCACAGTGAAGGAGAATTTTACCATGCCTTCCCCTCAGCATATTGGTCTCAAGGCACACAAGACCGAGTAAAACATGGCATCATAATGATGAATCATTTCGAACAATCTGAATTTTCCAGTCTTGTGAAATATTTTGAAGACATGTTGCACAAGAATCAGTACATGTCAAACCCATACAGCCCCTCAGAACTCATCCGCATTTGCTTAATCAAATAGCTTGAACATTTACGACATATTATTCTGGCAGGACGTTGCAAATACGACATTGAAGCTTTTCAGGGACTCTTACAAGAATTAGAAATTGACACTGACAATCGCGGAAGGCGAAAACAGGGACACAACAATTACAGGTCACATCCGTCACAATTCCGTGACGACAGAAACAATAACTGGACACGACAAGGCTAGTCTCACAACACATATCGTGACCAAAACAGACACCACCCGTATGACAATCGTTGGCAGAGTAGTAATAATTACAGGGAAAGATCACCTCTCCGCGGTAATGACTATCACAGATACAATCAGAGAAGCAGACAATATGGGAACCAAAACAATTATTATTACGGGAGACAGAATAACTTTAGACGCAACAGTCCAGCGCGCAGTTACGATTCAGGGAGAAATTCTCCACCACGTGACCGACAAGAAAGAAACTATGGAATCTACCGACATGACGACAGACGATATGATCGTAACGACAGACCTGAATTGCATCAGAACTGGCGAGATTCAAACAGAGCAGGGCCCTCTCGCGGAGGTGAATTTGTAGAAGTTAGGTCTCCAAATCCCAATAACGACGCGCGCCAACAAAGAGACAATAGGCAATGACTCATACCGCTGGCAGCCACGAAACGTACGTATGAAACTGACGATGCAGCTGCCGTAGCTAGTAATTACGTAAAAATGGAAGACATTAGGGACATCTTACTCCAGGAACACGACATAAAAAATAACAACATTGCATATCCTGTGATTCACATTACTGTAAATGACGTAAAATTTACGGCAGTACTTGACTCTGGCAGTCCCATTTCAGTAATTAGTGAAACAGCTTTTAGCAAATGCAACAAATCGAACGATTGCCCCACACTTCCGTTACGTAAGATTAAATTACAAGGTGCAATCTTTGAAAAAAGTGTAGATGTACGCCAACAAACCAACTTAGTATTCTTTTGTCAAAGCCACAGCTTCTCTATGAGCTTTCTTATTGTTCCATTATTGTCGACGGAAATTATATTGGGAGTAGACTTTTTGAATGAATACAAAGCAATCTTAAACTTTCACGATGCTGAAATAAGTTTAGAGAAAGAAGGTAAGTCAATAGCTTTGAAATTTGAAGATTGACTCTCAAACCATGACGAGGAAATTAATCGGCTTTACCTTCTGTTAGACGACAGTTCGGATTTTTCTACGGAACTATACACTAACAATCACTCTGCAAGTACTGACAGGGATGATATCGACGACATATTTGATACTAATGAGTTAATTCAGAATAAAATTCGAACAATTGAGAATTGTAATGACACTGATAGACAAGATCTTTTTGAGATTTTACAAGCACATTCCACAGTTTTTACTCACAAAACAGGAACAATCCAGGGATTTCAATACCAATTTCGTGTTCGTGAGCATACTAAATTTTGTGTTAGACCATACGCAATTCCGGCGCATTATAGGGACCGTGTTAGAACAGAAATACAATCTATGCTTGACGAGGGCATTATTGAGCCTGCAGTAAGCTCATACAACAATCCATTACATGTTGTCGAGAAGAAAAATGGATCTATCAGGCTTGTCTTAGATTCGAGACAAATCAATACTATCATCATTCCTGAAACAGACAGGCCGCAAACGTTGGAAGAACTTCTTCAAAATTTTAATGGTGTAAAAGTGTTGTCTTCTATTGATCTCAGATCCAGCTTTAATCAGATTGAACTTCATCCAGCTTTCCTTTGTTTCGGCGTTTGTTATTAGTTTCGGAAACTTCCTTTTGGTTTGAACATTTCTTCGGCAGCATTCATTCGCGGGCTAAATTCCATATTACCTGAGTTCTTAAAACGTCACATCACCTTATATGTGGACGATATTCTAATAGCAGAAGCTTCATGAGAACAACATAATTGCATCCTCAACAGTTTGTTACGTACTTTTGCAGAATCTGGAATTACAGTTAACTTGGAAAAGTCTGAATTCGGTAGGACAAAGGTGAAGTTTTTGGGACATATTATTTCTTCTGAAGGCATTCAGCCGGATCCTGAAAAGTTAGAAGCAATCAGAGCCATTCCAGTTCCACCCACAAAAAAACAATTCCGCAGTTTTTTAGGTCTCGTAAATTTTTACTGTCGTTTTCTGAATATGCAAATTCTAGTTACACCAAAACTTTGTTCTCTCACTGGAAAAAATACTATTTGGAACTGGGACAAACAAGCAAAGTTGGAATTCAATTCTTTGAAAGAATCGCTACTTAACGCGCCAATACTAGCTCATCCAGATCTGTCACAAGATTTCTGCCTTAGCACGGATTCTTCTAAAGTCGGTCTTGGTGCCCATTTATTTCAAGAAGCCATAGAAAATGACACTACCATACAGAAAACCATTGCTTTTGCTAGCCGAGTACTAACAAAATCTGAAAAAAATTATTCCGTTACTGAATTAGAAGCTTTAGCTATCGTTTGGGCATTTAACAAATTCCGTTTCTTTCTTTCTGGTAAGCACGTAAGAGTATACAGTGATCATCGTGCATTACAATTTCTTATGTCTTCAAAATTAAATCATGACAGGTTAAAACGTTGGGCATTGTTTCTGCAAGAATTCCACTTCACAATAGTCTACATTCCCGGCAAGGAGAACATTGTTGCGGATGCACCGTCACGCGCACCGGCTGGGCTTGAGAAAAGTAACACAGAACGCAACCCCGAGAAAAATTTCAGTATTCTTTACATTCAGAAAGTCGCCTTTGAAAACTTCATCACCACATCTTTAGACATTGCTCATGAACAAGATAAAGATCCGATTTGGAAAGACCTCAAGAGCAAATGGCATGAAAAGACACACACACAGACTTGGCATTATTATCTGGTTAGAAACAACATACTGTTCAAATGCTGTACTGTTGATGACTAGCTATGGGTACTTTGCATTCAGACGATTTTGTTAATAAGCTCATTTGGTACATTCATTTCAGCTACGCACATTTTGGTCCACGAAAATGTTATCATATTCTTCGAACGACTTGTTATTTTAACAATATGGAAAAGAGAATTCGAAGAGTCTTGTCTATTTGTAAACTTCGTCAAAAGGCGAAACCATCTACTGTCTCACATCGTGCTCCGCTGTTTCCTATCATTCCTTCTAAATTAAAAGAATTTGCTGCTGTTGATCTCTTGGGACCCCTTGTCAGAACATCTAATGGATTTTCGTACGTTCTAGTCGCTGTTGAACTTACTTCAAAATTTGTTTCTTTCACTCCGTTACGTAAAGCCACTGGACGGTCTGTATCCAACGCCTTTGTTAAAAATTTCTTACGTGAAGTTGGACACGTTAGTAAAGTCATTTCAGATAACGGACCGCAATTCAGATCTGCTGTTTGGTCACGCATGCTTCGGAATCATAAAATCAAACCTGTTTTTATTTCATTGTACTCACCACATTGTAACCCGTCTGAACGGATTATGAAAGAAATCAATAAGCTTTGCAGACTTTATTGTCACAGAAAGCATCAGCATTGGGACAGATATTTACACTTATTTCAAAACGTGCTGAATGAAATGCCTCACGACTCCACTGCTTTACCACCTACTCTTGTACTAAAGAATGAAGAACCACCGAACAGAATCAGAGAGCTTGTACCTTTCCCGAGTACACGTAAACTTCGACACAAAGACATAGTTGATTTGGCTCTTAAAAATATAAAATCTGCAGCAGACAAAAGGAGAAAACTACACGGTAAAGCAAATGCAAAGAAATTATATATTGGTCAGAAAGTTCTCATTAAAGCTCATTCATTGTCACATAAGAAGAAACACTTGAGTCACAAATTCTTTCTAGTTTACAATGGACCTTACAGAATCCGACGTATACCACATGATAATTGCGTTGAAGTTGAAACTCTGCGTACTAGGATGAGTAAAAGTTTACACCACATTTCACATGTAAAACCGTTTATTGAAAGATAATCCGTTTTTTTTTTTACTTAGTCTTTGCCATAAAACTTTTCACTTCACGCTACTAGTACAATTTGTCACACTGAGAAACTGTTAACATGCAACAATGTTTTGAAGTTAACTATCCACCCTAGAACCTAGGGAACATTTTTAAACAGAAATTACGAATGCATTGTTATTGTGAACAGACGACACAGTGTTATTGTGTGTGTACATTCTTGCTTGTTAGTTGCACTATTACGTAACGACTATAAGGCTCACATACTTAGAACATTTACCAGTACTGCTAATGAGATTTTAATGCAACATTTTGGTTTACTTGAAATTTGGTGTATCATGAGGTAAGTACATTGGCTTCTGCAGAACTTAGCTTTCGGAGGACGATAACTACGACACTTGCACAGAGATTATCTTACAGCAAGACGCACATTTAGCGCTACAGGACACGTATTTGAGTGATTAATATCGCACTTAAAACATGCATTTTTTAAGATATTTGAAGTACAATGATACAAGGGTTTTCCGTGATATATTTCATTCCATTGCTGTAATCTGTAACACCTGAGGGTATAATTACATTAATCCTCAGGGGGTACACGCCTACTTTGTGTACCATGTGTTTGGCAAGCACAAGGAGCCCTAGCTAATATGGTATTTGCTTATACAACTTTACACATCGGTACCATATTTCTGTAACACATAAATTACACAGCTATCTGATCATTTAACTGAGAGATAAACATTTTTTTTACTACATCAGTGACACATGTTTACGCAGTTTCACAGTTGGGTAACTTCACACTTATGAAATTGTATTTTATCTGTACTTTGTGAAATGTTCATATTTTTTTGGAACCATTGTGATACTATGAGAGCTTTGAATGATGTATTTGGTATGGGATCACGATTTTTAAAGTACGTTTGAGGCAGATGACACTTTTGACATGAGCAGAGGATTTTTTTTAATTATTGGAGGAAGCTACGACGATTTTGAGAGTTGACTGAGGTGCTATGATGTTATTATTACGATGACTATGTGTATTATGCTGTTGCGGTATGTTTATGATCAATAAGCTGCTGCTATATAGTTATTTGAGTATGCTACATATCTGTTATGATGAAATATTGAAGAAGTGCCGACGAATAAGGTAAGGAATAATGAGTAGTGGTTAGGGACTCTGGTTTGTGAAAAAGGTTGTTGTAAACCAAGAATCGTACTTTAAGAGTTATGAAATGTGTGTATATGCGTGAATGTATCACAGTGCTGGCGAAAATTTTTTGGACTCTGTTATATTTACAGGATTTTGTTTCTACACATTTGTAACGCAAATTCTTGACCTGTGAAATATTTTTATATGAGACTGTCACTGTAGCGGAAACTGGTGTCGTAAATATTTCGGTAAGAAAGTTAAGTGACCACCTGCACGTAATGCGTCGTGGGCACCCAGCTGGGCGACAGTCGCCTGAAAAAAAAAAAGGGCCATTAGCGTGTGCCTTTCAGAGGTACAGGTGGAGAAAAAAAAGGGAGGCCATTATCCTCGCCATTGTCATTCCTTTAGAGAAAGCATCGCAAATACGACACGCTAATTACTTGGAAACATATCGTACTTTCTGATATTTACTGAAATGCCTAATGAAATGGCAAGAAATAGTTTGTCTACACACCTGACTAAGACTACTGTCTTTCTAGATGAGAGATTTTTGTACTACTTGTGAAATGCCACATGACTATTGAACGATGTTCTTATGCTTTGCTTTGTACATAGTTGCTTATTTCATTTGATATCTACACTCCTGGAAATGGAAAAAAGAACACATTGACACCGGTGTGTCAGACCCACCATACTTGCTCCGGACACTGCGAGAGGGCTGTACAAGCAATGATCACACGCACGGCACAGCGGACACACCAGGAACCGCGGTGTTGGCCGTCGAATGGCGCTAGCTGCGCAGCATTTGTGCACCGCCGCCGTCAGTGTCAGCCAGTTTGCCGTGGCATACGGAGCTCCATCGCAGTCTTTAACACTGGTAGCATGCCGCGACAGAGTGGACTTGAACCGTATGTGCAGTTGACGGACTTTGAGCAAGGGCGTATAGTCGGCATGCGGGAGGCCGGGTGGACGTACCGCCGAATTGCTCAACACGTGGGGCGTGAGGTCTCCACAGTACATCGATGTTGTCGCCAGTGGTCGGCGGAAGGTGCACGTGCCCGTCGACCTGGGACCGGACCGCAGCGACGCACGGATGCACGCCAAGACCATAGGATCCTACGCAGTGCCATAGGGGACCGCACCGCCACTTCCCAGCAAATTAGGGACACTGTTGCTCCTTGGGTATCGGCGAGGACCATTCGCAACCGTCTCCATGAAGCTGGGCTACGGTCCCGCACACCGTTAGGCCGTCTTCCGCTCACGCCCCAACATCGTGCAGCCCGCCACCAGCGGTGTCGCGACAGGCGTGAATGGAGGGACGAATAGAGACGTGTCGTCTTCAGCGATGAGAGTCGCTTCTGCCTTGGTGCCAATGATGGTCGTATGCGTGTTTGGCGCCGTGCAGGTGAGCGCCACAATCAGGACTGCATACGACCGAGGCACACAGGGCCAACACCCGGCATCATGGTGTGGGGAGCGATCTCCTACACTGGCCGTACACCACTGGTGATCGTCGAGGGGACACTGAATAGTGCACGGTACATCCAAACCGTCATCGAACCCATCGTTCTACCATTCCTAGACCGGCAAGGGAACTTGCTGTTCCAACAGGACAATGCACGTCCGCATGTATCCCGTGCCACCCAACGTGCTCTGGAAGGTGTAAGTCAACTACCCTGGCCAGCAAGGTCTCCAGATCTGTCCCCCATTGAGCATGTTTGGGACTGGATGAAGCGTCGTCTCACGCGATCTGCACGTCCAGCACGAACGCTGGTCCAACTGAGGCGCCAGGTGGAAATGGCATGGCAAGCAGTTCCACAGGACTACATCCAGCATCTCTACGATCGTCTCCATGGGAGAATAGCAGCCTGCATTGCTGCGAAAGGTGGATATACACTGTACTAGTGCCGACATTGTGCATGCTCTGTTGCCTGTGTCTATGTGCCTGTGGTTCTGTCAGTGTGATCATGTGATGTATCTGACCCCAGGAATGTGTCAATAAAGTTTCCCCTTTCTGGGACAATGAATTCACGGTGTTCTTATTTCAATTTCCAGTAGTGTAGTTTCTAGCTGCACTGCAGCATTGGTTAAAACAAAATTTTATGGATGTACTAATATAAATATTTTCTGTCTACAGATCGAGTAAATAATAATTTTTTCAAAAAAATTAGGGAGCACAAAACGACATTTACCTTCACAGGAACTGCATTCATAATTTTCTTTTCAAGTACTTGGTAATTTCTTTTCTAGAATAAATTGTGATGCATCACTCTAGTATTAAGATGTGACATAGGTATTAGACATGGCCATTTTTAGTGTACTGTTTTTTCTGCTTGAGCTTTGTCATGTTTAGGTATAAGTTATTTCATTTTCTGTTGTTGGTTGCCAGGCATAGTGCTACTGAATTTCAATATGTGTTACTCTGCTAAGCCAGATTTATTTTTCTTATTTGCTGCGCATTGCCTCATATTAGTTGTAATGTTGAATTGCTTGGTAATTTAGATTTACTGTAGCTTGCTTTGCAAATTTCCATTTTTTTCATTGCTGTTTGTGTTAATTGTTTTGTGCTGCTGCATTACCTCGTCCCTTAGTTTAGTATCTGAGCTCAGTAGATTTAAGTTAGCTTAAGAGGAGTAGACTATATAAGAAACTGACTATGGAGAATAGGTAAAGAATGCGTTGCGAAGTTATATGAAAAAGATTTGGTCCGAAATGAGTATTGTACACTGAGAAATAATTATATTGAAAGAAATATGAATAGAATACAGAAAGCAGGTATAGATAGGACTTTTTGGGAATAATGATGAATGAAGGGAGATCTCCAAGAAGTAAAGGAAGTTTTGTTTGCAAAATACTGCAGTAAAACAAACCCTGTCCTTTCCTTTTGTATTATTCCGCTATATGTGTGTGTACTCTTGTGTATTTGTGTTTTTCCTGTCTTTATGTGTTTAGCTAATACGATTTATGTTGTAGAATTTTTCTAGTACTAAGCTATATTCACTATGAGGAGGAATACTGTTATCCTCAAATATAAGTTGCATTAATAATATGTTATTTTCTTTGTAAAGTTGTTTACAATTCTGTTCTGTTTTAATGTTCATGTGTGAAATTAATGTTTCGAAAACTATTCTCATTATTTTATATATTTACTTACGTCATAATTCCCGTAACACTGATGTATATGTTATTTCGATTCTTTTGTAAAGCCCGTATTACTACAAATGTTATCTGTATTCTTATGTTCTTTAATGATGTATTTTGTACCTTTGTAATTGTATTCTCATGTTATAAAATTGTAACTGTCACCAGTTCATCATATTATTAACTTGTAAGTTACATTTCACTGTACACATTTTTGTTGGTCGTAGTATATGCACAATATGTGAGAAAAGGGACTGTTAGTGTTTGCACGTGTGTTAATAATTCAGCAAGGGACTGGATAACAGCATTGCTGGTTCTGAGGACAATTCCAAAATCTTTGTGAGTGCACAAGAGGTGGTTATGGACTTGCTACATTATCCGCAAGACTCTTCAATGGTGATTGTGCACCTGCACAGTCACAACAGATGGCTGCTGGCCATCTCTACAAGGACTACAGTGGGTCTGCATCTTTGATGGCCCACCAATATCATTAATTCTACAAGGACTGCAGTGGGTCTGCACCCCTGGTGGCCCACCAATACCGTAGTCTCTACCAGGACTACAGTGGGTCTACTCTGTGATGACCTACCTACCAATATTCTTCAAAACTTCGACTGACTCTGCTGTGGTTTGCTCTGTTGTGGCGCATTACCTGTCTGCATGTCGAGAGTCAGCACTGTCTTTCCGTTGGAAGGTCAACACTACTTCTTCAAGACTGCATGGAAATCCACTACTTCTGTGTGCATTTTCTTTTACTGCTCAGACTTTGAGAAAAACACTGCAATTTTACTGTGACGAATGATGAGGACTGTCTTTATGGACTGTGAGAAAATTTTAGCTTTTGACCAACAGTGTATCAATAAGTGTGTGCATTTGATATCTTTGTTATTGTAATTATAAAAATTTTTTTATCAAATCATTATTGGCCACTGTCCAAAACAATTTGTAAAATTTTTTGTGCGGAGCATGAGGGCTATGTAAGTAGGCTGTTTAGGTTTTTTTATTGGTAACGCCACCTCTGTATAAAAATCACTGGCTGTGCTGTGTGCAGTCTGTGTCTAGTTTGCATTATTGTCTGCCATTGTAGTGTTGGGCAGCGGCAGCTGGATGTGAACAGCGCGTAGCGTTGCGCAGTTGGAGGTGAGCCGCCAGCAGTGGTGGATGTGGGGAGAGAGATGGCGGAGTTTTGTAATTTGTCATGAACTGCTATATATATTATGATGATATTAAGGTAAATACATTGTTTGTTCTCTATTAATATCTTTCATTTGCTAACTATCCCTATCAGTAGTTAGTGCCTTCCATAGTTTGAATCTTTTATTTAGCTGGCAGTAGTGGCGCTCGCTGTATTGCAGTAGTGGGAGTAACCAAGATTTTTGTGAGGTACGCGATTTGTGAAACGCATAGGTTAATGTTAGTCAGGGCCATTCTTTTGTAGGGATTTTTGAAAGTCAGATTGCGTTGCGCTAAAAATATTGTGTGTCAGGTTAAGCACAGTCGTGTACAATTGTTCAAAAGGGGACGTTTCAATTTTCCTCAAAAAATTGGCTCTGAGCACTATGGGACTCAACTGCTGTGGTCATAAGTCCCCTAGAACTTAGAACTACTTAAACCTAACTAACCTAAGGACATCACTCACATCCATGCCTGAGGCAGGATTCGAACCTGCGACCATAGCGGTTGTGCGGTTCCAGACTGTAGCGCCTTTAACCGCTTGGCCACTCCGGCCGGCGAATATTTTCCTCTGGGAACAAGACTCCACATGTACGTCCAACATGACGGGGCAACAGCACACTTTCACCATGTGGTAACAGCTTATCTTAATCAGCAATTCCCACATCGATGGATGGGTCGCGGGGGCCCTATCAACTGGTCTGCCAGATACCCAGATTTAACACCCCTAGAATACTGCATCTGGGGGTGGATTAAAGACATCGTGTACGAAGTTAAGGTGAAAACACGAGAAGAATTGATGCAGCGCATTGTCGATGCTGCAACGTCAATAAGGAATGAGCGTGTGAAATATACGAAATGCTACTCACGCGGTTCTCTCCCGTGCAAATATTTGCCTTCAGATGCAGGGAGGAAATGTTGAACACTTGGTTTAAATCCACTCTGAATGCAAGAGACTGCTTCAAAATTAATTAATATGTGCATTTTTTTTATAGTGAAATACTACAATAAAAGTTTTTTTTCTGCCATTCTCCTGAGTTTATCAATTACTGTAGCTCCTTAATTATGGATCTGACCCCATTATTTTATTTACATTTTTTGTTTAAATAACCTAAGGAACCGGAGGAAAACCTCATACCCTGTACAAGCTTTATTCTGAAATGGTAGCACTATATGGAAATTCATTGTTGTATGATAATGTTAAACCCGTCAGTACACATGTACTGAATCATTGACCCTATTCTAGATATAATTTTTAACTTGTATGCTTTTGTTGTGTACTGTACTCCGGCTCGGCCATGTGATGTCCTCAAGGTGGAAACTAATTCCAAAATAAAATAAGTACTCTTGGCAGCTTGTGGTGATTACTCATAAGAAAATGTTTTTAAAAACGTCGTGAAACATGATTTTAAGAACAATTTGTAATCTTCTTTTCTTCCTTCGTCGTAATATACCTGGGAACTGGGGCGCTCCTACCAGTGTGTGTGCGACGCCGATTCTAGAAACGGCCGTTCGCCATGTTTAGCCGGACGTTTGCCTTTAGTGCAGTCCGCCATTGCCGCAATTTTTACTCAATTAGCACTGCCTCGCCAATTAATTGAGCTGTAAGCGTACTCGTTAATACGAGCGCGGCCCACTTTTAGAACTTGGGCGCTAAGCGGGCGCCGCAGTGTGGGCATTAGCAACGGCTAAGGAGGAAGAGCGAGGCGCGGACAGGCGACGCCTGCGCCCGCACGTACAGCGGCTTAGCGCGGCCGCTCTAACCAGGGGCCAGCTGGTCGCCAGCCTCTGTCCAACCTTGGTGCCACCGCGGCTGCCACCGTCTCTGCCGAGGCTGGATTTTATGATGCCGACGTGGTACCGCTCGACAGCTACGACGTATTCAGGGTCGCTTCGATTAGGAGTCTGGTGTGTGAGAGACGTTCAGTAAGTAATGCAATATATTTATTCTCGGCCAATTTCGGTTGAAAAAAAGGCACAATTTGTTGCGGGACATCGTGGAATATTCTCGCTTCAGCCCCTATGGCTTCATGAAGTACCGATAGGTGGTGACGCTCTACGTAGTCTTCAAAATGACTTCTGTAACGGAGGTGCTATTGAAGCAGAGAGCTGTTACTGAGTTTCTTTTAGTGGGAAACCAGAGCATCCCAGATGTTCATAGACGCTTGCAGAACATCTACGGAGACCTGGCAGTGAACAAAAGCACGGTGAGTCGTTGGGTGACGCGTCTGTCATCATCGCAACAAGGTCGCGCAAAACCTGTCCGATCTCTTACGTGCCGGCCGGCCACACGCAGCCGTGACTCCTGCAATGTTGGAACGTGCGGACACTCTCATTCGAGGTGATCGACGGGTCGCAATCAAACACTACGCTGCAAAACTGGACGTCTCTGTTGGTAGAGCTGACACTCTCGTCCACCAGTTGGGATACTCAAAGGTGTGTGGCCGCTGGGTTACTCACTGCCCAACAGAAGAGCAGCGTAAGACTATCTGTGAATAATTGCTTCCGCATTACGAAGTTGATCGTGGCGATTTTTTGTCACGGGCAATGAAACATGAGCTCGTCACTTCGAACCGGCCACAAAACGGCAGTCCGTGAGGGGCCTACTCCATTTCTCCTCCAAAGAAAAAGTTCAAAGCCACACTTTCATCTGGTAAAGTCATGGCGACGGTATTCTGGAACTCTGAAGGGGCTATTTTGTTTGATGGAGGGAGGACTCATGGTTCAACCATCAGCTCGGAATTGTATTGTTACCTTCTGAAAACTGGAAAAACGATTTCAGCGCGTCCGACGCTACAAAAATGCAAACAATCTTCTCCTTCTCCACGACAACACAAGGCCTCAGATAAACCTCCGCATCAGAGAGGAGCTCACAAAACTTCATTGGACAATTATTCCTTATCCATCCGTCAGCCTGATTCTCGCATCTTCCGACTGCCATCTGTTTGGCCCAATGATGGATGCACTCCGCGCGAATCAGTGCGTGGGTGATGGGGAGGTTACTGAAGCAGCGAGGCATCGGCCCCGACGTCGACCAGTAGGGCGGTACTGTGTGAACACGCGGGCTCTCCCAATAAGATGGCGTAACGACGTCGCACTGGACGAAGATTACATACAAAAATAGGGTTTTGTAGTCTAAAGAGTGGGGAATAATATGGTGCATTGTAATGCTTACAAAAATCAACCTGTTTTCAGAAAGAAAAATATGTTGCATTACTTACAAGGGAACCTCCCCATCGCACCCCCCTCAGGTTTATTTATAAGTTGGCACAGTGAATAGGGCTTGAAAAACTGAACACAGATCAATCGAGAAAACAGGAAGAAGTTGCGTGTAACTATGAAAAAATAAGCAAAATATACAAACTGAGTAGTCCATGTCTACCATAGGCAACATCAAGGAGAATGTGAGTTCAGGAGTGACGTGGTCCCGTGGTTAGCGTGAGTAGCTGCGGAACGAGAGGTCTTTGGTTCAAGTCTTCCCTCGACTGAAAATTTTATTTTCGCAAAGTTATGATCTGTCCGTTCGTTCATTGACGTCTCTGTTCACTGTAATAAGTTTAGTGTCTCTGTTTTGCGACCGCATCGCAAAACCGTGCGGTTAGTAGACGAAAGGACGTGCCTCTCCAATCTGAACCGAAAACATTTGATCGCAAGGTCATAGGTCAACCGATTCCTCCACAGGAAAACACGTCTGATATATTCTATACGACACTGGTGACGGCATGTGCCTCACATGCCAGGAATATGTCGTCGACCCACCTAACTTGTACACTTGGCGAATGGGTAAAAAGATTCTTCTACCTTGCCCGATTTAGGTTTTGTTGTGGATGTGATAATCACTCCCAAAAAAGTGATGAAAACATGAGAGTTTGTCGCATAAACTGAAAATAAAAAATTAAACTTTTCAGTCGAGGGAGGGCTTGATCCTAGGACCTCTCGTTCGGTAGCGCCTCTCGCTAACCACGGGACCACGGCGCTCCTTAGCTCCCACTTCCCTTGATGTTGCCTATGTTGGCATGGACTACGCAGTTTGTATATTTTACTTATTTTTTTCATAGTTCCACACAACTTCTTCCTGTTTTCTCAATTGATCTGTGTTCAGTTTTTCAAGGCCTATCCACTGTGCCAACTTATAACTAAATCTGAGGAGGGTGCGATGGGGAGGTTTCCTTGTTAGTGAAAGCCCCTCGTGCAACTGAAAGATACTGTCAACCAGTTATCGGATTCCGACAGTCGTGTTAGGTATGCCCAGAACGAATGCTCCTGGATCTCTTGTGAAAAACGGCATCTTTTGCAGATTGAATGTTTTACTCTCCAGTTCGCTAAAGGCAATTTGCCACGTTCGATTCCCAGCCCGGCTCAAAGTTTTAATCAGCCAGCAGGTTTCAAAACAACGCACACTCCGCTGCACAGTGAAATATTCGTTCTGGAAACAATGCCGTAGGCTGTGAATAAGTCGTTTCTCCGCAGTCTCCTTTCATCCGCAAGGTATACAGGAGAGCTTCTCTCAAGTTCGGAAGGTAGGAGAGAAGTACTGTCAGAATTGTAGCCATGAGGTTTGGCTAGCTACTTCATTTATGTTTATCATGCGGATAAGAACAAATCTGCTAAATCTTCCAACCCTCAGCGGCCCTGCAGCAAGTGACTGTGGATACAGGACACGGTATGGGTAGTGAAATGCGTAAGTGTGACATATTATTGACTCAAAACATGTTCCATGCGTGTCTAATGCCTGCAGAAGAACCAACAGAGCCATGAAAAGCAGAGAAAAATGAGTTGCACTGACGATGCCTAGTAGGAATAAGATCCTTAACTCGGTGTTTTGTTTTATCCATGGTTGACTTGCCAGCCAGAACGCTGTAAAGAGCTGGGACGGTCTTATTTGAGGTATAGTAGCGAGCTGTTAGGTTTTTCAGAAAATGAGAGCTGTTTTCCGTAATCTGGAAGAAGCGATTTGGAATACTTTGTTATCGAGATGAGAACTCATTTATAATACTTTCTTGTTCGTTTTATTGATGGAGAAGATTTATAATACTTTCTTGTTCTTTCAATTGATGGAGAAGGTTTTAGAGAAATTTTAAAGATATAGCTGTAGTTTCTTTGTAATGAGAGAATTCTGTGATTGTTAGAGTCTTCTTATGTTGTGCAGTCTTTTTGTCAGTAATCAGAACCAGATTTCTTAAAATGCGATTTTCCTTAAAGCGACACCCACCTCCGTGATTCATAGTAAACCTTTAAAGTTTTCTCGTGTGTGCATTGCTCCTTATACCACACAAGGTCACATTATTTCTCTTATACAAATTTAGATTGTTCATCTTTTGCTGCTGCAACTGTTAATTGTATTGTTTCCGAGAAGGTCAGTAGTTTCGACACAAAAAACAGGATGCTGAGCAAGAGGTAAGTCAGTTTTATTTGAGGGCAGATCTCACCTTGCATTCTTGCGCAAACTGTGTGTAGTTAGGATTGCCAGGTGTCGTGCTAGCAAACAAGTTAATTTTCTGTGAACAGTGTTGGTATTATCAAATAAATATTAAAGTTTTTATTTTACGACACTGTTCACATGAGCAACACAGGGCCAGCGAACAGTCGGTTTTGCTCATCAATAGAGTACAATACGTAAGCAGACGTTACATGAGGTGAAAGTTTTTGAAATCAATGTTTTCAGTTTTATCACATACAAACAATTGTCTTCATTGAAAGCTTATATACGCTTCACATAAGCTCTCCCTGATGAAACCTTGCGTCAGAAAAACTCCTATTGAATTTCTGGTCGTCTCGTGAGTTGCTTACACCCTGTTAACAACGAGGAAATTAGAACTTGATTATGAACGTTAGCATCTCGAACTGGCTTAACGATATGTATGCTTTGCATCAGCTGATGATAGGGGTACACGAATAATCGCTCAGTTTTGCATCAGAAAATGGTTGAATCGGATGCCTGTTTAGTTGTCAATGCTGTATCTAATTTTTTTAGGTAAAGTAGCAGATACGTGAAATTTAAAAAAATTACCGTAACAGAAAAAAAATCTAATTTGTTGTCACCTGACCCAAGTCATTGAAATAGCACTGCGCACAGCGTTCATAGTAGTTTCTTACTTCTGGAACTGATCTCCTTATCGCTGTTCTACGCTCCGCCATACATACACTCCTGGAAATGGAAAAAAGAACACATTGACACCGGTGTGTCAGACCCACCATACTTGCTCCGGACACTGCGAGAGGGCTGTACAAGCAATGATCACACGCACGGCACAGCGGACACACCAGGAACCGCGGTGTTGGCCGTCGAATGGCGCTAGCTGCGCAGCATTTGTGCACCGCCGCCGTCAGTGTCAGCCAGTTTGCCGTGGCATACGGAGCTCCATCGCAGTCTTTAACACTGGTTGCATGCCGCGACAGCGTGGACGTGAACCGTATGTGCAGTTGACGGACTTTGAGCGAGGGCGTATAGTGGGCATGCGGGAGGCCGGGTGGACGTACCGCCGAATTGCTCAACACGTGGGGCGTGAGGTCTCCACAGTACATCGATGTTGTCGCCAGTGGTCGGCGGAAGGTGCACGTGCCCGTCGACCTGGGACCGGACCGCAGCGACGCACGGATGCACGCCAAGACCGTAGGATCCTACGCAGTGCCGTAGGGGACCGCACCGCCACTTCCCAGCAAATTAGGGACACTGTTGCTCCTGGGGTATCGGCGAGGACCATTCGCAACCGTCTCCATGAAGCTGGGCTACGGTCCCGCACACTGTTAGGCCATCTTCCGCTCACGCCCCAACATCGTGCAGCGCGCCTCCAGTGGTGTCGCGACAGGCGTGAATGGAGGGACGAATGGAGACGTGTCGTCTTCAGCGATGAGAGTCGCTTCTGCCTTGGTGCCAATGATGGTCGTATGCGTGTTTGGCGCCGTGCAGGTGAGCGCCACAATCAGGACTGCATACGACCGAGGCACACAGGCCCAACACCCGGCATCATGGTGTGGGGAGCGATCTCCTGCACTGGCCGTACACCACTGGTGATCGTCGGGGGGACACTGAATAGTGCACGGTACATCCAAACCGTCATCGAACCCATCGTTCTACCATTCCTAGACCGGCAAGGGAACTTACTGTTCCAACAGGACAATGCACGTCCGCATGTATCCCGTGCCACCCAGCGTGCTCTAGAAGGTGTAAGTCAACTACCCTGGCCAGCAAGATCTCCGGATCTGTCCCCTTTTGAGCATGTTTGGGACTGGATGAAGCGTCGTCTCACGCGGTCTGCACGTCCAGCACGAACGCTGGTCCAACTGAGGCGCCAGGTGGAAATGGCATGGGAAGCCGTTCCACAGGACTACATCCAGCATCTCTACGATCGTCTCCATGGGAGAATAGCAGCCTGCATTGCTGCGAAAGGTGGATATACACTGTACTAGTGTCGACATTGTGCATGCTCTGTTGCCTGTGTCTATGTGCCTGTGGTTCTGTCAGTGTGATCATGTGATGTATCTGACCCCAGGAATGTGTCAATAAAGTTTCCCCTTCCTGGGACAATGAATTCACGGTGTTCTTATTTCAATTTCCAGGAGTGTAGTTACCGCCCGAGGTTAAAAATATGCGCGAACGTTGTTAAAAGGGACAGGTTCCAAATGTCACAACATAAATGAAAAGAATATTAGCGTCCTCAAAGGTGTCCTCGATCTTACAAATTCAAGAAGCATGGCGGTGTGAGACATAGAGAGAAAGAGAGTGTGCTCCATCTGCCAGTCTCGATTATCAACGCAGTGAACTCGTATTCGGGGGAAACCAGCTTTCAATATCTGTCCAGTTATTCAGATTTATTACTTGCGTGATTTCACTCAAATCGATTAAATCGAGTGCCGCGACTGTCACACTGAAATGCTCACATCCGCACAATACGACGTCGTCTCCAACGTATCTTTAAACTTTAATCACACGTCCTTCTTTTTGAAATCGTGCAGATCAGCTCAAGAAATAGACATTTTTATTCGAGTGCTGACGCGGATCGTGTTGGAAATGAAACTGTTTCAGCTGCACCATAAGAGTTCTCTTCAGTACATGCATTCACACAGGCCGACAACGGAACAGAACGCGACGTCAAAACCAAATTTTTCTCGGCAAGATGGTTTTGACGTTCGCGTTGTTGTCGTCATTTGTTAACATCGAAAGTTAACCTTTTTTTATGAAATTTAGCAGAACATTGGCGCTATCTTCTGGGCTGAACTTGTTATCTACGGACGCCGTTGCCATGGACACGGCGTAGTAAGATGGCCAGCAAGTATCAAAGATGTATATCCTGGACGTCATGTGTTACCACAACGACTGGGGTCGATCGCAGCTGTCAGAGGTAATAAGGATGGTGTCTTCTGAAGTGGTACAATTTTTACTTCAAATTACCAGAAAAAGATAATCAGACTCGTAATACAGATCTGCTTTACAAGGAACAATAGTACTTGGAAGCCAATAAACTGCTATTTGTCGTGAAATCAAATAAGCTTTTAAAATCTGATTATAAAATAGCGTCTGATCATATAATAAAACTGGAATGCTAGTCATATTGTTTAATACAGCATTTTTTTCACAGAAAACCATTTACTTGCAAACCCTAAAAACCGTTATTTGTCGAGGAATTACGTCAGCGTATAAAATCTGATGATAAGAGAGCTTATGGTCAATATAAAACACGAAATGTGGGATTAGATTTTTCTGATTTCATTTCTATCATGTAGATTTGGAGACCCTAATTCTCTCAGGTCTTTTTCCGTCTGTTTGTACCAGTTCGTTCTTGTAGTTTTGTTCTTTAAAAATGTATGTATTTTGTGCGTTAACCTGTTTGACTCCATTCTTTCTAAGTGCCCCGTGAATTGGATTCCTCTCATGCGCATTGTGTCTGTTATTTTGGAGATATTTTTATATATTTCTGCATTGGGTTTTGGATAATGTACCCCATCTTTAGTTCTTGGTCCTAGGATTTTCCTCATTATCTTACGTTCTTTCACTTCTAATTCATCTTTTAGTGTTCTGTGTTGAAGGTTTAGTGTCTCAGATGCGTAGAGAGCTTCGGGTCTAATTACTGTTGTGTAGTGCCGTATTTTGCATTTCCACGAGAGACTCTTTTTGTTGTAAATGTTTTTTGTTAACTGAAACGCCGTCTCCATTTTCTGGACTCTTGATCTGACAGATTTCTTTTCATTACAATTTTCTGCAATCTATTCACCTAAATATTTAAATTCTTTTACTCGAGAGATGTAGTTATTACCAATTTTGAGATCAGAAGGTGCATCTTTGGCGTCAGTCATAAATTTTGTTTTTTCAAATGAAATTTGTAATCCTATATTAGCTGCCTGTTCTTGTAATAATTCTAGCTGTTTCTGTGCATCGGTAATGCCTTGTGCGATCAGTGCCATGTCAGCAGCAAATGCTAAACAGTGTAATTCTATGCCCTTATGTCTTGGTCCCAGTCTGTGTGCTGGTGCACCTGCTTTTTTCCATTCTCTAACACTTCTTTCAAGAGCACAATTGAAGAGCACTGGGGACAGTACATCCCCTTGTCGTACTCCCGTGTCTATTTCAAATTCTGTGCGCAATTCTCCCATAAATTTTACTTTGGATTTGGTCTCCGTGGGTGTTTCTTTTATGATGTTTGTTGTCTTTTGATCTAGTCCAAATTCTGCTAATACTCCAAAAAGGGATTCTCGGTCTATACTGTCATACGCTTTTTTAAAGTCGACGAACGTGATGATATAACTTTTGTTTGAAGTACTATGTAAATATTTCATTGAGTTTTTCAAGTTAAGAATTTGTTCTACGCAAGATCGACCTTTTCTGAACCCACCTTGGTATTCGCCTAGTTTTGAATCCAGCTGAGGTTCTGCGCGGTTTAGTAGGGCTTTAGACAGAATTTTGTATGTTATTGACAATAAAGAGATTCCACGATAGTTGTTGGGGTCTGTTTTACTTGCTTTTTTGTACAGAGGATGTACGATTGCAGTCTTCCAATCTGTGGGGATTTTTTCAGTTTCCCAGATTTCATGTATAATTTCCTTGAGTTTTGCAATAAGATTTTCTCCTGCATTTTTCCATAATTCTGCGATGATTCCAGTTCTATTATATGATCAGGCGCTATTTTATAATCAGCTTTTACACGTTGACGTACCACATATAACAATTTATTGGCTTCCAAGTACAATTGTTCTTTTGTAAAACGGGTCTGTATTACGAGTTGGACTAGCTTTTTGCTGGCAACTTATAGTGAAAATTGTACTGGCGCCATTTCAGAAGGCACTATCGCGAATATCTTTGACAACGACGATCGACCTCAGTCGTTATGGTAACACACGGCGTTCATGATATACATCTTTGATGCTTGCTGACCATCTTACTGCGACGTCTCCATGGCAACGACATCCGTAGATAAAAAGTTCAGGCCCAGGGGGGCGCAGAAAGCTATGCGCAGAAAGCAACGTGTTTTCTCAGTTGTGCGCATGACGTCACGGTGGAAGCAGCTGTGCCGAACGGTACACAGTTCGAATTTGTGTGATTGTGTTGTTTTGTGTTTGAAGGAGTATTTTGATTGAGTTCTTTCTTCTGAGGTACTCAGTCAACAGCGGAAACATTCGGAATTCGGGAGTGTTAACGGTTTTTGCTGTAATTGATATTTGATTCGGAACTGAAATAGTTAGCGATAGTGGACAGCGGAATCAACATTGTGTTCGCCACCTCTATAGTTTATGGTTCGTCCTGTGAAATTCTTATTGGAGAATCTACAAGTGAGTGAGAAAATTAATTTTTACAATGCCAGGCTGTGCTGTAACGGGCTGTTTTTCCTACAACTGGAGCACAAAGGGAACTGACGTAATGTATCACAGTTTCCCGCGTAATGAAACATTACAAAAACTATGGTTGTCGAAATGTTGAGGGAAAGACAGTGTAAATGTTGCGCATGCAAGAATATGTTCTCGCCATTTCGCAGAAACAGATTACTTAAGGGATTTACAGTCTGAATTGCTTAATTTGCCCCGAAAAAGAATGCTCAAGCCAGATGCAGTTCCTTCGCGCAATTTGCCGTGCAGTAGTACGACTGTCAATGTGTCACTCGCAACAGAAGACAGAACCAAACGGTATAAGAAACGAGAAATACATAAGAAATCTCTGGAAACTCTGGAAAAGCTGTCACCAAATAAGAAACATCATAATAAGAGCACATGTACAGATGACAGTTTTTTTTTCTTTTTTTTTCTTTTTTTTTTTTTTTTTGAGATACAGATAAAGTTACTTCGATGAATACTATAGCGGCTTTAGAAAGAAGGAATGCTGTTCTTACAAACAAGTGTGTGCAACTTCGAGCTCTTAAGTAAATTCATTTCAATGCGATTAAATGAATAGTTTCTGATTTATTTGAGCCGAGGTTTCGAATTTCAAGTGTGTGTCAGTGTGGTTGTGATCTGACATTTTACCGATGTGTGAGGCATAAGCTGCGAAAGAATATAACTCATCAGTTTTAACTGTAATATTTTAGCAGCAGAAAAGCAGTTTAGACATCTCATTTCTGGTATAAACAAAATCTTCCGCCAAAAACTTGACGTAAACGCGCATGCCGTGTCGTCTGCTTGTGAGCGCTTGCTTCCACGCTGACGTCACTAGGCCAGCCAATGGCAGAGCAGAGCGCTTACTGCCCAACCTTATTATTTAGTAACCCTGTTCAGGCCAGTAGAGTCCGCCAATGATCTACTAAATTTCCTACTATTCAGAGCACAGTGTAATTACTGCATAATTATCACAGATGATAATTATTATTACATTCATCCACTTCTTTATTCTATACACAAATTATACTGATCAAATAACCGATGCTGCGGATATTTTATAGTAGTCAAATAAATTATTTCCGCCATATGGTATTACAAGAAATAACAGAGAAAATTTTTAAATAATCTTATTACATTACTCACTATTTTTAACATTCTGTTCTGTCTATAGGCGCTACTTTTTATAATTATTCGCTTTTAGATAAACTGTACCTTCAAGTGATACATAATTTATGTAAATCTTCCTCATTGGCTGACTCTGACGTCATACAGCACAAACCGAGGCCCACGCAAAAGACAGGCGTCGGCGCTTCGTCGAGACGTCAGCGCCTCGGACCTCATTGTCGACTGACTGTGTGCCTCGTGTTAGCTGCTAAGGGTGTTTATTTGTGAGTTTTATGTGAGCGGAGTCTACAGTGCAAGTCATTTTCACCCAAGTTTGTTCTAATGTGTGTACTGAAATCATTCAACGCATCTATAATTTTTTAATAATGATATAGGCTTATGTGACAGTAGAATAATCTTAGTGTGTACAACCTCAGTCAAGTGGATTTCACTTAACTTCTAATTTCTTTCAGTGCGAGTTTTAAAATAAGTACATCACATTGTGCAAGCCACTAATGTAGTGACTGTCCAAGAATTCAAATGGCTCTGACCACTATGGGACTTAACTGCTGAGGTCATCAGTCCCCTAGAACTTAGAACTACTTAAACCTAACTAGCCTAACGACATCACACACATCCATGTCCGAGGCAGGATTCGAACATGCGACCGTAGCGGTCGCGCGGTTCCAAACTGTAGCGCCTAGAACCGCTCAGCCACCCCGGCCGGCTGTCCAAGAGTGCACATGGCTCAACAGCTTTTCGTAATTTTATACCGAAGTGTTTGGAAGTAAATACTTATATCAAGAAGGAATGTAACATCAAAATTTAGTGTAAAATGCTCCAGTTACAAAACACGTTATTATTAGTAAACTGTAGTATTACAGATTAATTGTGGCAGGTAATTCGAAATTAAATTTTGTTTAAAGAGTTTGTGAAATACCGAAATGCCACACAAGTGCGGATGCAGACCGAATTACAAATCATAAACTGAGAAACAACAATATTTCTCACTGCCATCCGATGAAACTAGCCGTAATGTGTGGCTTCGTCACATCCCAACGGATTCCTCTAATGTAAGACAACCAGGTGTATGTGTGAAACATTTTGACGAATCGTACGTAATTCAAGTAAACGGAATTATGGACAAAGTTGAGCTAAAAGTGTTTCCACGAATAACTAACAGAAGATGTTGTGCCAACTATATTTCCAACCACGTCATACTATTGTTCTGAAACCTGTCTTCTACATCCTGGAGGATCTCCTCGCTACGGATCTGCTGGAACGAAAAATGTGTCTGAACTTATCTGTTACTGTATACTTAGTTAATTAGACTTGCTGATACAGAAGAAGACAACTTTTGAAAAGCCATTCAGGCTAATATCGAATCGAATAAGAAGTACCTTGCACAGGATGCATTAAAAAACTTAAATGACATACGTTTACTTTCAGGGACCAGAAAGTTAAAAGTAATAAGTGGTCAGTGATTAATGATAGTAATAAAGTGCATCTTTGTCTGTTGGGAGTTGATAGGCGAGAGTTTTGTGTCACTTACTTCACCACTAATAATTGTGATTAGAATTACAGTTTAAACGTCAATACAGCCAGTAATATCTTTGTTGATGTTTCTTCAAGTAACTCCAAGAGACTCAAATTCTGTAAACACTTTAGACAGCGTTATGTTGCAAATGGAAGAAAAGGAGATAATGCCCGATGTCAGAAGTAAGTTAGACTGTGCCATCCAGTGTCTGCAAACCATACCCAGCTATGATGAAAATTAATGTATAAAATTTTTTTTAAACAACTTGAACTGTCACAGATAACCGAAGACAGTAGGCAATATGGTAACAAAAAAAAAAAAAATGGCTCTGAGCACTATGGGACTTAACATCTATGGTCATCAGTCCCCTACAACTTAGAACTACTTAAACCTAACTAACCTAAGGACATCACACAACACCCAGTCATCACGAGGCAGAGAAAATCCCTGACCCCCCCGGGAATCGAACCCGGGAACCCGGGCGTGGAAGCGAGAACTCTACCGCACGACCACGAGCTGCGGACTATATGGTAACAAAACAATGATATTAGCATGTTGTTTGCATGTGCATTCAATCTCTGCTTACAGTGTTCTGAGAAAATGGGATTTTATGTTTCTTCCAAACCTTCGTACCTCACAGAAGCATATTTGTAATTATCAGCTACTCAGTTCTTCACTTGAAAGTAGCCAATATTTGAAAAACAGAATTCAGTATTTAAAACAACATGAATTGTTAGTGTTCCTTTTAATGGATGAGATTTATGTGCAGCTATAGGTTTCATTTAAGTATGATGAAATATACGGAAGTAGTACTTTTGATGCTGAGACATGTGCAAAGACAGCCCAGGTTTTTATGATTTCTTCTACCTAAACATGTTGATGTAGTAGCTAATATGCCTGCTGCAAGTATGACAGGTGAACAGATAAAGTCTTTAACCAGCAACATTCTGCATATGATAGGAGAAATACGATTCGAAATTATCAGCCTCATTGCTGATGATAATTGTATGAACAGAAAGACTTTTGAACTCTTTCACTGCAAACAAGATCCTACAGTCCGGCATTGCACACCTCCTGGATTCTTCTAGAGAGTTATTTTTTGTGCTTGATGCAGTCCATATATTAAAATATCTGAGGAATAACTGGGAATCAAAGAGAAATGTGAATAAGACACTGCATTTTGCTGACATGAATAACCATTCAGTCATTTTGTCAGCACAATATAGTCTTCTAGAACTACTTTTTGAAAAAGGAAAAAACCCATTAGTTAAGTATCGTCACGCACTTTCATCCAAAGTTTTGTATCAACAACAAAAGATTTGCCCGACACTTCTACAGACATAAATAAAACAGCTATTTTCCTTTAGACTGTAGTGCACTGGTGGAAAACTGTTAATGTTAAAAGTGTGTTTGAAGGCCAAAGGATCCACTCAGAGAAGCTGTTAAAGCTTGGAACTACCTCTGGTAATAAGATTCAATTTTTAAATGACATACTTCATTGGCTAAATATTTGGAGACTGCCTATCCCATCAAATGTTGCTCTTTCACCACAGACATTTCAATCTTTGATTTTAACGGCGAAATCCATTCTTGGGGTAATTCCATATTTATTTGACAAACATGGATTGAATTACATAACGCTAGGGAAATTTCAATCTTGTAATTTGGAGAGTCGATTTGCATCATACCGTCACCTCAGTGGTGTCAATTATTACGTAAGTTACATTCAGGTACTAGAAAATGAATGAAAGCTTACATTTAAGAATGTTGATATACCTATGTTTGCAGATACATTAAGTGAGAGTTTCAAAATAGATGACATTCTTCATGATACGTTACCTATACTGACCTACGTAGGAGCTTATGCAGTTAGGAAAGTCTTACGGAAGTCAAAATGTGAATTAGGCACTGCACAGTTGCAGTTGGATGAAGAAACTGAAGTGAACTCTTCGTATGACTTTAACAAAGTCTTTAACAAAGTCTTAAACAGAGGCACTCTTGTCTTGCCCTCTGAGGAAGCAGTAGTTACTGTGGCTCTGGCATGGCACACAGCAACTTCGCTTCTGAAAAATCATCTCCAGCGGTTCATGACATGTGGGAAACCGCTTTCAGTTGCACATAATACAAGTTAGAGAAGATTAATGGTCTCTAAGGTCATTGATGCTAGTTGCAAATGTGTGTCACGGAACGCCCTGTTAAACAAATTAGTTTTTTTTTGTTTGTTTGTAAAATTGAGATTGAGTTCCAGGTGTGCAACAAATACAGTCATTTGGGATGTCTTGAATACTTCTGCGCCTGTGCCTTACAGAGAATGTAGAACATCTCCTAAAACCCTATGAACTCCTTTGGTGGTGAATAAATTCGTTATAAATATAGTATACTGAAATAATCTGTGATACAAGTTATTACTTTAAGAAAGTTGAGAACTGTATGATTTAAAAATTTGCCATTTCCTGCAAGGTAATACTTAGACAACAGGTTAATGTCCTTGTTGTTAGTTTTGAAAGTGTTTGTTCTTTAATTACAGTTTCACCTTCATTCAGGTCTACTTGATTAGACATAATTACACTTCAAGTGTCTTGTCTTTTTTTTACTGTAATTAATTCAAAATAGACGTGCAAGGCTCGTGATCTTACCTGGAAGGCTAGAATATTATAGTCGTTTTTCAGACTAGTTTTTATTTTGCTGATATATGAACCTGATACACGTATCATATATAAGCGATCAGATTATTCAAAGTAAAGTGTACGACAATTGTAACTGTTTTCAAATTCTGATTGCCACCATAAGACGAAGATTGTTGCCACACTGAATGCTAGCACTAGAGAAAGGAGCTGAGTTTTTGCTATTCCCGTGATAGTCGAAATATTATATTAGTGCCTGCCAAGCGCTATTGTAACATGTTTATCATTTACATTGTTTTTTTACCAGCAGACTACGGTCATTCTTTCGCTCTCTTACACACCCACTCACCCACCCACCCACCTAGCCACACGCACACGCACACACATACACACACACACACACACACACACACACACATACACACATCATACGACTACTCATTCAGAAACTCTTCTCTTCTGTAGAAGAAGTTGTCAAGCAGATAAGATTTCAGTTTTTTTGTTTGACGTTACTTTTGTCACCCATTGAACCCAATATCAATGACAAGACCCGCTGATGACATTGCTAATCCTCAGTGCAACAGAGGAAGAATTACGGTACAAGCGACTTAAAAAATGGCTCTGAGCACTATGGGACTTAACATCTAAGGTCATCAGTCCCCTAGAACTTAGAACTAATTAAACTTAACTAACCTAAGGACAGCACACAACACCCAGCCACAAGCGACTCAGAAATGGGACTGACAGTAAACCAAATGAGAATGAATGTGATGAGGAATAGTAGAAATCATATTATTGATAATGCATGACGAAAGAAGCAAGGAGGATGTAAGCAGAAAAATAGCACACGCAAAGAGGGTATTACTTACGAAAACAGTGTACTCAAATAGGCCTCAACATGAGGAGAAAATCTGAGAGAATACATTTTACACTACATCATTGTATGGTAATGAATCATGGACTGTTGGGAAACCGGAAAAGAAGCGAACAGAAGAGTCTGAGATGTGGTGTTAGAGAAAGCTGAACATTAAAGATCAATAAGGAGACCGTCCGTAGAGTCAGCAACGAAACTAATGTGTTGAACACACTAGCCAGGTGAAGGGACAGGATGATATAATATGTGTTAAGGCGTCAGGAAACACACCCCATGTTACTAGGCACTGTTAAGGAAGAAAAGATATTGGAATGAAACCAACAAATAGCAGAGAATGTTTGGTGTAAGTGTTGCTCTGTGATTAAGAGGTTGGTACAGAAGTGGGACGCATCAAACCAGACAGAATATAACAACAAATGTACTATTTTCATAAGTAGCACAGCCTCGGCAACAGTCTGCAGCTGGCATAAGTTTGTGTGTAAATGCGGAGATATTCCAATACATGGAAGTGTTAGGGGGATCGGAAAATTTCGTCGTTTCTGCGCAGGTTACCTGCGTTTGTCATTTATCAGCTCGCTGCGTACTTCAAATTCGTGTCAAAGACATGTTAAGATTAGAGGGACTTGTTAATTCGTAGATAATTAAAGTTTATTTGTCACGCAATTTATGTTGAAATGGCCAGCCGAATACCAGAAGAGGCACATATCCGGTACCGTAGGCTTCTTGAATTGCGTAACGGTACTCGTACTAATGCAACAATTGCTACCAAAAACATTTGCCATGTTTATCCAAGTCCATCAGAGGTTAGTAAATGCCAAAAATAGTTACCTAAATTCAGAATCGGGAATTTTAATGTTTCCTGCTTGCATCGATGAGGAAGACCAACAACTTCAGACAAAGACACGTTAAGGGCGGAAGTGGAAGCAAGTCCGTGTCAGGCAGTCGAGGAACTGTCACTCCTAACCGGCTGTCCAAGAACATTTGTGACAGATTGTTTAACACGAAAAAACTAACCGATCCACCATATTCTCCTTTTATCTTTAGTGGCACAATACAGAAGCGTTTTATGATCGCTTGACCAATGGAGATGAGAAATGGGTCCTCTTCGATATCGAAAACTCAAAAGGCAGTGACTTCTCTGAATGAATCTCCAGAAAGTACAGCTAAGCCAAGTTTACACCTGAAAAGGGTGCTAATGTGTGTCTGATGGAGTATTCGAGGCTTGTTTATTCTGAGGTGCTGACACCTGGACAAACTTTACAGTGAACAACTGGATCGACGAAATCAGTCTGTAATTGAAAAGTTATCAGCCATTGTGAACAGAATAGGCGTTATTGTTCAACATTCTAATGTAAGACCACTCTGCGCAAGACAAGCACTAGAAAAAATTAGTGCCTTCGCCTCACTCACCACACTCACCCGATATTGCGCCGTCGGGCTTCCATTTATTTCGATCGCTACAGCGTTTTCTATGTGGCAAAAAACGTGAAAATGTGGAAGATGTCCAACATGCCATCTCCAGTTTTTTTTCTCAAAAGCTAGTTGATTTCTATGCATCCAGCATTGAAAATTCCACACTATATGGTTCAAATGGCTCTGAGCACTATGGGACTTAACTTCTGAGGTCATCAGTCCCGTAGAACTTAGAACTAATTAAACCTAACTAACCTATGGACATCACACACATCCATGCCCGAGGCAGACTGTAGTGCCTGGAACCGCTCGGCCATCACGGCCGGCGCACACTGTAGGGAAAAAGTTGTTGATAACGAGATTGGTTACGTCATCGATTAAAAATAAAACTTATTAACAATAAATCTGTTTACAATACATATACATGATAAAGTAGAAAGCATCAGATGCTCTCTAAGGCTGTTCGCAGATGTTGCGGTTGTCTCCTACAAAGTAGCAACGCCAGGAGATAGTAACCATTTGCCGAATGACCTCCAGAGAATTGATTAATGGTGCTGACTCTGGCAGCTGACCCTGAACGCAAATAAACGTAACATATTGCGCATACATAGGAAAAGAAATCCACTGCTGTATAGCTACACTATGTTACGTCGGTGCCATTTGTTACGTTATATATAAAAAATATATATATTTTTATTATTAATTTGTCAGCATGAATTTTTCTTTTGTTAGAGCATGATTCTTTCTCTCAAGGATATTATCTTTTCTTATCACTTTTACTTACGTGCATAAGTAAATATGAGACGGGTTCTTGAAGGGCTGCTGTTATTCATGTACCAACTATAGACATTGAACGTGATGAGTAAAATATAGTTCCCGTTAACTGAATTGAATGTAATTTTGGTAATTTCTATTTATTGATTGCAAAGCAAGGCTCAAGAGAATTTCGATTGTTGCCGTGGAGTGGACAAGATAAAAGTTACTGAACTCATGGAATCTGTATAGTTTTAAAAATATTGAGCTTTAACGTAAATTAATTATCTGTTGCAATTTAAAAAGGTTCTTACAACGAAATCTCTCGCATTGACAGTTAATGTTAACACTCAAAAAAATAAATTAATACTTCGGCGCTTAATGGCCGACCAGAGGCTGCATCGGAAGATGAGCTTCTCGCAGCGCAAATTACTGAAAAAATGCTTATTAAAAATAAGTAGCCACTGCGAGCATTTGAGGTGACAACTATTACAAAGAAATTCATTCTATGATAACAATAATTAGTTTATTTTAGCAGACTACCGAATAAATTACATAAAATATGTGTAGCCGGTCAATGGCTGCCTTCCGTATCGCGAAACAAAACAGTGTGTGTACCACAAAATACGTCCTTCCTCCTCGGCCGTACAATCGCGTCTCTTTTCGATCCTTTTTTTTTCACAGGCATATATTAAATAAAGATACCAATTTTAAATTATCGCTGCAAATCAGAACATTAACTGTATCTTTTACAGTAATTATATTCATAAAATACTTTAACTACGGTTTACAACTACTGATGAGAAACCGCTGTAAACATTACCTGCCGTAAAATATCTAGCAGTAACTTTCCGGAGCGAAGTTAAATGGAAGGACCATAAAAAACAAGTAGTGGAAAAAGCAGATTCCAGACTTAGATTCATAGGAAGAATGTTAAGGAAATGTAAGCCATCCACAAAGGAAGTGGCTTATAAAACGCTTGTTCGACCCATTCTTCGGTGTTGTTCACCTACCTGGGAGCCCACTAGACAGACTGATAGAAAAGGTAGAGAAAATCCAACGAAGAGCGGTGCGTTTCGTCACGGGATCGTTTAGTCGGCTCGAGAGCGTTACGGAGATGCTCAACAAACTCCATTGGCAGACGTTACAAGAGAGGCGTTGTGCATCCCGGAGGGATTTACCATTCAAATTTCGAAAGAGAACCTTCCAGGAAGAGTCAGACAACATATTACTTCCCCCTACATATGTCCCGTGTAATGACCATAAGGATAAAATTCGAGAAATGAGAGCGAATACAGAAGCTTACCGACAATCATTCTTCCCAAGAGCTATACGCGACTGGAACCATGCTGGAGGGCTCAGCCGGCGGGGGTGGCCGAGCGGCTCTATGCGCTACAGTCTGGAACCGCGCGACCGCTACGGTCGCAGGTTCGAATCCTGCCTTGGGCATGGATGTGCGTGATGTCCTTAGGTTGGTTAGGTTTAAGTAGTTCTAAGTTCGAGGGGACTGATGACCTAAGATGTTAAGTCCCATAGTGCTCAGAGCCATTTGAACCATTTTTTGGAGGACTCAGTGGTACAAAAAGTATCCTCTGCCACACACCATTAGGTGGCTTGCAGGGTATGTTATAAATGAATTTAATGTAAAATGCTATAACAGATCCCGTACCCGCGCTCCCTAATACCTGTAAAACAAGTGCGGACGAGTACAAAAAGTATCGTCTGCCACACACCATTAAGCGGCTTGTAGGGTACGATATACACGAATTTAATGTTAAATGCTATATTACATTCCGTACCCGCTCTCGCTAATACCTGTAAAACAAGTGCGGACGAGTACAAAAAGTATCCTCTGCCACACACCATTAGGTGGCTTGCAGGGTATGATATACACGAATTTAATGTAAAATGCTATAACAGATTCCGTACCCGCTCTCCCTAATACCTGTAAAACAAGTGCGGACGAGTACAAAAAGTATCCTCTGCCACACACCATTAGGTGGCTTGCAGGGTATGATATATACGAATTTAATGTAAAATGCTATAACAGATTCCGTACCCGCTCTCCCTAATGCCTGTAAAACAAGTGCGGACGAGTACAAAAAGTATCCTCTGCCACACACCATTAGGTGGCTTTTAGGGTACGATATACATGAATTTAATGTAAAATGCTATATTAGTTTCCGTACCCGCTCTCCCTAATACCTGTAAAACAAGTGCGGACGAGTACAAAAAGTATCCTCTGCCACACACCATTAGGTGGCTTTTAGGGTACGATATACATGAATTTAATGTAAAATGCTATATTAGATTCCGTACCCGGTATCCCTAATACCTGTAAAACAAGTGCGGAAGGGTACAAAAGTACCCTCTGCCACACACCATTAGGTGGCTTGCAGGGTATGATATACATGAATTTAATGTAAAATGCTATATTAGTTTCCGTACCCGGTGTTCCTAATACCTGTAAAACAAGTGCGGGAGAGTACAAAAGTACCCTCTGCCACACACCATTAGGTGGCTTGGAGGGTATGATATACATGAATTTAATGTAAAATGCTATATTAGTTTACGACCCGGTATCCCTAACACCTGTAAAACAAGTGCGGAAGAGTACAAAAGTACCCTCTGCCACACACCATTAGGTGGCTTGGAGGGTATGATATACATGAATTTAATGTAAAATGCTATATTAGTTTCCGTACCCGGTCTCCATAATACCTGTAAAACAAGTGCGGAAGAGATTTGTGGAGCTGTTGAAGAACAGAATGAGGGCTACCGGTTTCGCGGAGAGAAAGACCGGAAGGAATCGCGTATCTGATAGCGCGGCGTGTAACATACGGGCGATGCGGGAGAAAGGCAAGAAAGCGTGCGAGACGGAAGCCAGCGTGTGGGCGCCGCCGGCCGGAGCGGAAACGTACCGAGCAGGCGTCACGTTCTTCCGCTGCAGCCGGAGAAACTGCGACGAAATTTTGATGTCCGCCGCTAGGCGCCCGCACACGCCCGTTCCGCTTTCAGCTGGCAAGAAAGTATGAATAATAGCCTTTTGTTTCGCTAAAATACTCTCGGACTTGCTGGTCACAGAAATGTCTATCTGCGATCTGTGGTGGGGAAGCACTGAACAGGCCGAAATGATCTAGGCGAAGACTTCTCTCCCACAAGGTAGCCGGCCGGGCTGGCCGAGCGGTTCTAGGCACTACAGTCTGGAATCACGCGACCGCTGCGGTTGCAGGTTCGATCCTGCCTCGGGTGTGGATGTGTGTGACGTCCTTAGGTTAGTTAGGTTTAAGTAGTTCTAAGTTCTAGGGGACTGATGACCTCAGAGGTCAAGTCCCATAGTGCTCAGAGCCATTTGAACCCACAAGGTAGCTATACCAGTTATATATTTGTCGTATGGCCATACATATGCAAAGATTACACATTATTACACATCAACATTTAAGCACAGCTCTCCTGTATAAAATACCACAAATAACAACTATACACGGATGTCAAGGTCTTTTACGTATCTTATAACAACACTCGCTGCTGTGAGGAAATCTTCCAAAGGACCCTTGTAGACACGTGAGGGTCATATCGACACAACACGAGCAATGTCTGTCGTTCCACATCACAGTCACAGGATGGTGACGAAGACTTGCCCCACTTGTACAGAGTGTCTGCACATCATGCATGGCCTGTTCGGATGCGGTTGAAGATAGCTCAAACTGCCCGAGACTGGTCGAATCCAGGGGATTTCTTCTGCGTACAGGGCAACTTCAGACATTGTGGGGAACAGTTTTGTTGCCAGCAGCGTTTCCATCCGTATAATGGATGGAATTCAGTTTCCGTGAGAGTCCATGTCTTGATCTTGGTCTTTTACGCTCGGCAGGGATTACGTCGTCCACTATTGTTATTAGCAGTCTTCTGGTATTTACGCAGTAGCGCGCGTTTCCGTCTGAGATCAGGAGGTGGAATGTGGCTCAAGATAGGTAGCCAGTAAGTGAGAGTCGAGGGTATTGACGCACTAAGAAAACGCATGGCCACAATAAGTTGTACGACTATATTTTTACGTGTTGACTATTAAGCCAGACAGGCGTCAGTACTCTGCTGCTGAGTACACCAAACCGAGTGGTGGTGTTCTCACTCTAATTTCTTCCTCTGTCTTTCGAGGTTGTTTTCGATAAAGGTTTTTGTCTCATTCGGGCATTTCCTTCGATTTGTCGGGGAGTTTGGGTATGTGCTTTTCTTTTGTTTCTTCTGTTCTTGTGGAGTGCTGTGATTTCCTTTCTGTTACTTGGAGAGTAACGGTTGTTGTGTGTTCTTTTGTTTTATTCGAAGAGTAATGATTTGGGTCTTTTGTACCTGGCTGGTACGTTGTTGTATTGGCCTAGTGTGATTATTAGCTCATTTGGCGATCTTTCCGCGTTGGCGTAGAACTGCTCCGCCAGGGTGCGGAATCGCGTGCGTAATTTTTCGATGTCTGACGCTATGTGTAGGTCTTCCGTCGGGAAAAGCGGTGGTGTGTGTAGAGCTCTTCGGAGCGCCCTGTTCTGGATCTTTTGTGGCCGTTCTATCGTCTATCTAGCTGCGTAACCCCATACAGGGCACGCATACTCCAGTATCGGTCTAATTAGACTTTGATAGGCGGCTACTCCTGTGCTCGGGTCGAGGGAACTTGTACTGTTGAGAACTGGATAGAGAATCTGCATCCTGCCTAGGGCCGTTTTGCGAATTTCCTCGATGTGGCATTTCCAAGTCAGGCGCTTGTCTAGTGTCACACCGAGGAACCTCGCAGTCTTTCTCCAGGGGAGGTTTTGGCCCTGCAGATGCAGCATTTGGTCTTCTCGGGTGGCGGCGTTTGCCGAGACGTCTAGTTATTAGCATGGCTTGCGTCTTCTCGGAATTCAATGAGATTCGCCATTGTTTGGCCCAGTCGTCTGTCTTGTTTAGGGCGGTTTGTAGACGTCTCGTGACCAGGTTCCTGTTTGTTGAGCAGGAGAAGAATGCAGTGTCATCAGCATACTGCGCTGTTTGGACATGTTGAGTGGTAGGGATATCGGCGATGTAGAGGCTGTACGTGGTCGGTCCAAGAACCGAACCTTGTGGCACCCCTGCATGTATTCTTCTCCTGCTCGACAGTGATGTACCTATAACCTGAGAGTGTCTGCTGACGATCCCCAACGAGAGCCGCAGAGTTTATGGAGAATGTTGCTTCTGGTTTTGAGCTTCGCAGATGTTTGTGTCTTCTATCTAATGATCCCATGGTATTTTGGATAGATATTATTATGAAGTGTGTCTCCTTCAAAACAGATATCGAGGGCTATGTGTACCAGTCTATTGGACAGAGGAAAACATGAAACATCTGTTTTATTTGAGTTTAGTTGTAACCTCCATTTGCGGAAATAGTGGCTCAAGACATATAGATCAGAAACTAGGATTTCTTCAGTTCTTTCAAAAGTTTTGTGTTGGGTACGTATTGCCCAGTCGTCTCCATAGCCAAACTTTCTGGACTGTGTTGGTGGGATATCAGATTTATATAGATTAAACAAGAGAGGAGCTAGGACGAATTCCTGTGGCAAACCATTATTCAGTACTTTTGGGCAGCTAGTGTCTTTTACTGTAGTGACAGTAAATGTCCTTCCAGTTAACATGTTCTCTATTAGTTTTGTTGTCCGTTTGTGTGGGGCAAGTTGCAACAATTTATGCCTCCAAACTGTATCATATGCTACACTTAGATCGACGAAAGGAACTGATGTTTCTTGCGTAATTTGGTGTTTGGCTTCAATAAATGTTGTTGAAGATAATACTTGATCAGTGCAGCTTCATCCTGGACGGAATCCAGCTTGCTCAAGAGGAAGGCTCTGAAAGATTACAGGACTAATATCTAAAGCCAAGAAGCACAGGCAGCCAGATAATCTCAAGATCTCCTGGCCAAAATAAATCTGTCACAAGACATGGAGCTATACCAAAATAGATTAAATGAATAAGTGGCTATAGTAACAACCAGCATGCATATTGATGAACAGTATAACTACATTTTTTTTAAAAAAAAGGCCTCTGCAGCAATAGCAGCTGAAGAAGCAGTGCGGAAAATAAGGAAAAATATAAAACAGAAGAAAACTAAGAATGCGAAATGAAGAATTACGCGTTGCAAACCGTTATACTTCGCGAAAAAGAGAAGTCACATATTGATTCATAACGAACACGAACTCATAAAATATCGCTGTTGTGAAATATAACTGACTCTTTATTCACACGAAGTAATGAGTGTTACCGACAGGAAATCTGAAGCTGATTCCAAATTTCTTGATTTCCGTTCCGCACAAGCGACTGCCAATCACATTGCGCACCTATGGAGTATCGTCTCAGTTGTGCGACTGGATTCGAGATTTGTTGACAGAAAGGTCACAGTTCGTAGTAGTTGGTGTAAAGTCATCGAGTAAAACAGAAGAGATACCTGGCTTTCCGCGAGGAAATGTTACAGCCCCTCTGTTCCTGATCTATCACACATACACGTTTCAGGAGACAATATGAGCGCCCCTCAGATTATTTGCAGAAGATTCTGTAGTTTACAATCTAGTATAAACGTCAGAAGAGCAAAACCAATTGCAAAATGATTTAGACAAGGTATCGGCATTGTGCATAAAGTTGTAGTTGACCCTAAACAATAAAAATTGTCAGGTCTTCCATATGTGCTCTAATAAATTCTATGAAATTATGGTTACATCACATACATTTGAAGGTGTCGATTCAGTTGAATACCTATGGATTACAATTACGAACAATTTAAACTGGAACCGTAAGATACAAAATGTGGGGAAGGCAAACCAAAGATTGCGTTTTATTATCAGAACACTTAGAAGACGCCTGCTAAAGAAGATGCCTAAATACGTGTGTCCATCTACTTCTGCTCCGTTGCCACTCGATATGATATCCTTACCAGATAGCATCGACGGAGAACATCGAAAAATATTCAAAGATGAGCAATTCGTTTTGTATTATTGTGGAACAAAGGTGAGAGTGTCACGCGTATGTTACGCGACTTGGGGTGACAGTGGTTCAACAAACGAGTTTTTTGTTGCACTGAGATGTTTTCATGAAATTTTAATCAGAAATCTTCGCATCCGAATGCCAAAATGTATTTCGTTAACTCCGACGTATATAGTAGACATGGCCATTGTCATAAAATAAGAGAAATCATAGCTGCTCGGGAAAAAAATAGGTGTTCACTTTTCCCACGTTCTACTGGAGAGTGAGCCGGTTAAGAAATAATTTGCTAAACACTTACGATAGAATTACAGAGCACTCATGTATATGATGATGTTGATTTAAGTGCTGGACAACATACAGAACAATAACATCAAGAATCTTGGGACAGATATATTTCAGACGTCGACCAGGATATATAGGAGAGAAAACCACTATCGCATATTATAAAGAGACATATAAACAAGCCAAAAAGCTATATGTAATACAAGCCAAAAAGCTATATGTAATTTAAACTGAACCATATGCCGGAAAGTCCAACGACCGACCGACCGCCGTGTCATCCTCAACAATAGGCGTCGCTGGATGCGAATATGGAGGGGCATGTGGTCAGCACACCGCGCTCCCGGCCGTTCTGAGCCGTCATTTCTCAATCGAATAGTTCCCCAATTGGTCTCACAAGTGCTGAGTGCACCCCACTTGCTAACAGTTCTCGGTAGACCCGGACGCTCACCAGGCCTGAATATTAAACTAGTTTTGTGGGGAAGTTTAGGAGCTCACGAAATTCGGGAGTCGACCGATGGCTCTTGTCGGTGTAAGAGTTGTAGTAATATCAATATTTTGATTCGCTACCACAATTCTGGCCAGTTGACACTGAGGCAATGAAGTCTTTATACATATATTAACTGAATAGCTGGCGTTGCTGGGTATGTATTTATTCTGATCTTCTATTAGGCCATCTCGTCCTCCCCCGCCCCCCCCCCCCCCACGTTCTCTCTGTCCATCTCCTCCTCGCCCCCTCTCTTTTTCAATCTCCTCCTCCTTCTCCCTGTTCATCACCTCCCCTTTTCTTTCTGTGTACATCTGCTCCTCAATCCGCTCTCTGTCCATTTTCTCCTCTCCCTCTGTATGTTCTCCTTATCCGCCACCTCTCTGCGTATCTCTTTCTTCCCTTGTCTCTGTCCACCTCCTCAGCTCCTTCCTTTCTCTGTCCATCTGCTCCTCTGCCCTCTCTCTGTCCTTTTCGCCTCCCCTACCTCTTTCCATCTCTTCCTCCTCCTGTCCATGCCTATTCCCCCTCGCTGTCTGCACATCTTCTCTTCCTCTCTTCTGTACGTTTTTACACTCATCGCAATAGGATTTCTTTCCAAATTGTGGCCTGTGTACCAGTTTTGAAGTCCCTTTGCTCCCATATGCACATGTCAAATATATTCCACAAATATTTAACATATTTCACATTTTGTGTACACATATTTCATCTATATGTCTAGCGAATTTCGCCCTGTAGTAGTCATTTTCACGCAACTCCATGTTTATTATGTTCTGTCTCCTGACGTATATGGTGTGCAAAGACATAATTTTGCAGGTATATCAGCCTTCTGTCTGCGAAATGTTTTGCGAATTGAGCCAGTTGTTTCGAATAGACTTAGTATTAAAGAAGTAATAAATTAAAAGTTATGAATGATGCGATGATTTCTCACGTATCTCACTGCTTGACATCGTATCTCCTGGAGCATGCGTCGTATAAGTGTATATTTTTGTAGCTACATTCAACGGAAAATGTGGATATTGTCTGCGAAAAGTGTCGCGAATAGGACTAGTAGCAACGAAGTAATAAATTTAAACTTTTTGCACGATGAGGTTGTTTCTCACGAACCTCAGTGTTTATGACGTCATATCTCCTGAACTAAGCGTCGTACAGTGACGTAATTTTTCTGGTAAACTCAGTGTCCACAAAATTTCTCGCTAGTACTTTTAGTAGCAAATAAATATAAATTAAAACGTAATGCTTCATGCAGTAGTTCTAACGGATGACCATCGAAAATGTTGAAAGCGATAAACTTTTTTCATTTCATCTTTTGTAGGAGTCGTCAGCGAGGAAAAGTTTCGTAAAGGTGTGGAATTATGTGTAAAGATTTGAGTACTCTCGTGTCGTTAGTGGATAGTGCCATTTTTCCATGCGTGGTATATTTCAAACACGGCGGCACGCAAGCTGTTTACAAACTTAGCCGTTTCAGAAATGCTTCAACTTTTGGCCAGAAAGCCAATGATCATGCCCTTCTGGGTATCACATAAATGGCTCCGTTTCCGCGTTATGACGACTGCACTGTTTTCCACGTCTCCACGATAGGTTTTATGTGTTCTCCACTGGTTTAGCTGCCACCTGTCGTCTGTGAGTGGTTACTGTACGTTGACGTCGATCATAAGGCTGTGGTCGCATAACTACACTCCTGGAAATGGAAAAAAGAACACATTGACACCGGTGTGTCAGACCCACCATACTTGCTCCGGACACTCCGAGAGGGCTGTACAAGCAATGATCACACGCACGGCACAGCGGACACACCAGGAACCGCGGTGTTGGCCGTCGAATGGCGCTAGCTGCGCAGCATTTGTGCACCGCCGCCGTCAGTGTCAGCCAGTTTGCCGTGGCATACGGAGCTCCATCGCAGTCTTTAACACTGGTAGCATGCCGCGACAGCGTGGACGTGAACCGTATGTGCAGATGACGGACTTTGAGCGAGGGCGTATAGTGGGCATGCGGGAGGCCGGATGGACGTACCGCCGAATTGCTCAACACGTGGGGCGTGAGGTCTCCACAGTACATCGATGTTGTCGCCAGTGGTCGGCGGAAGGTGCACGTGCCCGTCGACCTGGGACCGGACCGCAGCGACGCACGGATGCACGCCAAGACCGTAGTATCCTACGCAGTGCCGTAGGGGACCGCACCGCCACTTCCCAGCAAATTAGGGACACTGTTGCTCCTGGGGTATCGGCGAGGACCATTCGCAACCGTCTCCATGAAGCTGGGCTACGGTCCTGCACACCGTTAGGCCGTCTTCCGCTCACGCCCCAACATCGTGCAGCCCGCCTCCAGTGGTGTCGCGACAGGCGTGAATGGAGGGACGAATGGAGAGGTGTCGTCTTCAGCGATGAGAGTCGCTTCTGCCTTGGTGCCAATGACGGTCGTATGCGTGTTTGGCGCCGTGCAGGTGAGCGCCACAATCAGGACTGCATACGACCGAGGCACACAGGGCCAACACCCGGCATCATGGTGTGGGAAGCGATCTCCTACACTGGCCGTACACCACTGGTGATCGTCGAGGGGACACTGAATAGTGCACGGTACATGCAAACCGTCATCGAACCCATCGTTCTACCATTCCTAGACCGGCAAGGGAACTTGCTGTTCCAACAGGACAATGCACGTCCGCATGTATCCCGTGCCACCCAACGTGCTCTAGAAGGTGTAAGTCAACTACCCTGGCCAGCAAGATCTCCGGATCTGTCCCCCATTGAGCATGTTTGGGACTGGATGAAGCGTCGTCTCACGCGGTCTGCACGTCCAGCACGAACGCTGGTCCAACTGAGGCGCCAGGTGGAAATGGCATGGGAAGCCGTTCCACAGGACTACATCCAGCATCTCTACGATCGTCTCCATGGGAGAATAGCAGCCTGCATTGCTGCGAAAGGTGGATATACACTGTACTAGTGCCGACATTGTGCATGCTCTGTTGCCTGTGTCTATGTGCCTGTGGTTCTGTCAGTGTGATCATGTGATGTATCTGACCCCAGGAATGTGTCAATAAAGTTTCCCCTTCCTGGGACAATGAATTCACGGTGTTCTTATTTCAATTTCCAGGAGTGTATGACTGTACCGTGTAATACGATATGCCCTGCCTTGCAGCTCTGAATCGATCAAATATCACAATGTTGCTGTTTAATCGCGTAAGTAAGATCGAGCCGATGCCCTATCATCCAGATCATTTCTGTCTTGCAGTTACTGTCTCAAGGAATCGTTGAATAACCTACTGACCATAGTTAATTTATCTCTGGAGGATTCAGAAAGGGGTACTACCACAGACCTCCGAGGTGGAGATTGTGTTTTAAAGTGGCAATCGTTTCGGAACTCATTAGGGTTGTCCTTCACGATCAACAAGATTACTCTTCGAATAGGAAAGCCTACAAGCTTTCGAAAGCATGTTTCCGAGCGGGGACAAGGGCAGAGTTCTCATATGAGATCGCAGAATCAGTAGCTATCTGGATAAAAGTAACGCACTTGGTTTAAACTAAAGCCAATAAATTACGTTTGTCGTATTTTAGTGTGACTGTTCTCTCCATTGACTTTAAAGTTATCTTATTCCATGTTTATCATGATTACACGTGAAATCTTTTAGGAGTAACTTGGTAGTGTTGTATAGACTGTTAGCAGTGTACATATTCCAGTTCAGTACTCGGATCTCGGAATCCTCCAGCACGTTGTTGGATAGCTACTGAGCTTTGATTGTCGACTGGAGTGGTAAAAAGTTTAACGCTGTTTCTGGGGGTAAAGCAAGGCTAGTGACTCTTAGACTGAATTAACTGTGTATCGGCACAGACTATTAAGGGGCGTTCGCCATTCAGCATGTCCGATTATATACAGAGGCTGGACAAAAATGTGTAAACAGGCGACAAATGCATGCTTGTACGTAAAGGCAGCTGCTGGCCGAGGTTTCAGATTACGTTGTTGTGGTTCACCGCGAACGACACCTGTGCAGTGTCTTCAACAGGTTGCAAGTGTCAGTGGTCGTTAGAGCAGAGGTCTGTGTAGTTGTGACTGCGTTATGTCGGACCTAAGCGAGTCGAACGTGGCCACATTGTTGGTGCTCGTATGGTGAATGCACCCATAACCAATGGAGCCGAAGAGTTTGGTGTTCCTAGAGGCACCGAACTGAAGAATTATATCAATACGCACGGGGAAAGGAGAGAAGACATCATCCACTAAGTCATAACGGGGACGAAGTGAGTGTTGAGTGTTCGTGACGGACGTCAATTAAAGTGGGTTGTGATGAAACGTATGACGACGACAGCTGCAAATGTCACTGAAGAACTGAATGCCGCATACACGAACCCTGTCAGCACGAAAAATAACACGAAGCGATTTCCAGGAGCAAGCTATTGCAGAGCGAGCTAATATTCCAAAACCACAAATCAGTGATACAGACAACCGCAACAGGAAATCGAGGTGCTAAAGCCGTAAGTCCTGCATTACGGAAGAGTGGAGAAAGTCATTTGGTAGGATGGGTCTTGTTGCACACATTTTCCAACTTCTGGCCGTGGTCCGGTGATGATTTGGGCACATATATCGTGGTATTCCTTGGTTACCATGGGTATTCTGCAAGATCACATTACTGCCAAGGACTATGTGACTATTTCGGCTGATCCAATCCATCCTGCCGTACAATGTTGTTCGCCAATGGTGATGCTACGTTCCAAGACGACAGGGCTCTGTTTACACTGCTCGCATGGTTAGGACTGTTTTTATGAGCGTGTGGATGAAATGTCACATCTTCCCTGGTTATCAGGGTTACCAAATCTCAATATTACCGCGCCTCTGTAGTCTACTTTGGAGAGAAGGGTGCAAGAACACTATCCATCTCAATGACAGTTACATGAAACCGCCACTATTTTGCAGGAAGAATACTACAAGTTTCCCTTAAGACTAATACAGGTCCTGCATTTATGCATTCCGAGACGACTTGAAACTGTTTTGAATGACAACGGTTTTCCTACATCACATTAGGCATGGAATATGTTGTGTTTTTGGTGTTTCCACATTTTTGTCCCCTCCTCCCCCTCTTTATCTCTCTTACGTCTAAACTGTCCTACATAAACCTGTTGCCGTCCAAAATATATTTTCTAGTGTCTGAAAGAAGTTATTTGAGTTTCCCTAAGAGAAAAGGCTTATGTTCGTTCATCCCAATAAAATAGTCATTATCAAAATAATAGCCCAAGATTTAGCTGTTGACCACCAATCACTTGGTGTGCTAGTTCTCTGCAAGGACAGCATAGCACCAGGAGCAACGAGATTCAGCGACAAAGTCTGTCGAAGGCCGCGATGCCGTCATAATGAATAGACAACAGGTGACCTCCGACATTTGGTTGATATTTCTGGATGCATTAACGCAAGCTGATTATAGCAGTAATAACTCCGCATCGCTGGGAACGAGATTTTATTTTGACCACGTTGTCTCGTTTAAATCTTTTAAGTAATTTTAATCTTCTGATTAATGCCTGTAGCCTGAAGCAACATTTCAGTGCAGAGAGAGAGAGATGGAGGGAGAGGGAGAGAAAGAGAAAGAGAGAGAGAGAGAGAGAGAGAGAGAGAGAGAGAGAGAGACTGCCATATTACGAATGTTGCACAGAATTACCCTCACCTTCAGTAACTATCACATGTAAATTCTATTATGTGTTAAGAAGATTTTTTTGTACAATGAGCTTCCTGTATTGAAACACGCAACGTTTGCTGCAAGATTTTAACGACTCGCTGTTAAAACCATTATATTTATTACATAATGAGGTCAAAAATTAAAAGCAACTTTTCATTTTTGCTGTTAGTGAGAAAGATTGAAAGTCAGTTCCACATCGCAACTTGCATAATATCAGTGAGTGGGGCTTATTAATAGAGTCCTGTAATAGGCACTGTAGACTTTTTGTAGACTCGAATACAATGCACGTGTGTGGAGAGCACCCATGAGCAAAGCCAGCACCTATTTTATTTCTTGCCTCTACTTTCAAAGGCTATCATTAAGTTTATTGGATCTTCACAAGAAACTGATAGTTTCGTATCATATATCATGTACCTAAACGAAAGAAAATTCCAGTATACGATACGCCAGGACTAACAATTTTATACCTATGTTCGTCGGTTCGGAATATTGATTGTGTTGCTGTATGTGTGACTTCGACCTTCGATAAATGTGGCGGACTATTAATTCGGACGCTCAATGGGTCCTAAGGTGAATCAAACGTTTCTCTTCGTGTAAAGACTTGTGTATGAAAAGTATCGAATTCGACGGTGATTCAGATTTCGATGTTGAACTGTAGCTCGTTGCACAACTAAGCTGTTTCCCCGAATACGGAATGACGAGCCGGCAGCCAGTTCGAGGGCCATGCTTACTACAGCACAGCGGTGCTGTTCTGCCCAGCGCTTTGGTCAGGTATGCGTCACTCAAGGGCTGGCAATCCTTTTTAGTTTTCCTATGATTTTAACTGTCTGCGATTGGGTTCATCAGACCGGAAAATTGTGGTAGAATATCGTATTTTACGGTTATCTCACATTTACAGACAAGTTCGAAATTCGGATGGTTTATGGAAAATAGGGAAAAGTTGAGAGAACTGTGCTGATACTACATATGCAGCATTACACTAACTTCCTTTCTGCAGCATTCTGAATATTAACTACTAACAAAGTTTTCAACATGGCTGCTTGGTTCAGTGACCGTTTATAAATTAAAGTCCTATAGGACTGCAGGACTAACCTGATTCTGGTTTGGCAGTTGCTTGTGTGGTATTATGTATCATTACTGATCCACACGCGTTGTTACGTTGGTATCGGAACTGCAAGTTTCCGTTTGACGCCAACATCGGTCGTGTGGGACCCTGGGGAGCCAATGGTGCATGCCCGATGAGGCACGCCTCCAGCAGCTCTGTACCACGGGCGCCCCCTGCCGCCACGATATGGGACGGCCCGCGGCAGCGACAGCCCACTCGCACTTGGAAACACTTCTCTATGGGCCACCACGCAGACGCCACCTCGTCATGGCTACAACATCATCATTGTTGCTACTGTATGAGCTGGGTTCTGGTTCTTGCTGCACTGCTTGTATTGAGTCTTCGTTTTTTTGGAGAAATACAGGTTAAGCAAGTTTTCTGTTTACTGTGTTAATATGCTTGCTAATTATTTCTGCTCCTGTCCAGATTTTTTACAATGACAGTTGCCAAACCACTCTCTACCCCATCTCTCCCTACCGAAGTGTAAGAAGCCGTACACACAACTTAAGGATAGATGCTAACCGTCCTACAAAACGTTTCTTACAAAGTTTCAACAAACAGAATTAAGTAAAGAATCTAAGATCATACAATGGTCCCTTCCCACTGGGACCGTGAAGACACGATTAGATACTGCGCCCTTGCAGAGATATTTAAACACTTGTTATTCCCGCACTCCATGCGATATTTGGACAGGAATGAGCCCTATGTGTAGTACAACGTGAAATATCCTCTGCCACGCAGTTCATACAGGTTTTCGGATTATGGGCGTAGATGGCCAAATAAATTAACCGGATATTCTTTTAGCAAACAATTTTTCCCATTTATTCGGTGAATTACCATTTCTAGCTACACTGCGCAGCATCCAGTCACCTTTCACGCAGGTTTGGGAGACTTTATGCCTGTTTGGAAGGATCCATTTCATTTTCAGACGATACTAAAAAAAAAGAAAAGAAAAATACTAGTACATTTTCTTTGTGTTTCTTAGAAGAGATATCCATTTTCGTCCATTATGTCTCGTTTTATGCAAAGTAATCGTTTACATTTAAAGACTGTTCTTAAATCCAATAGAGATAGTGAACATAATAGAGAAAAGATGATAATTAAGGTAACAGCTGTTGCTTCAAAATCTTTGTGATACAACGGGACCTGACGATCAGTCTAAACCACAGCTCGCTGCACTGATTATCAACCAAAGTAACAAATTTTTGCCACTAACATCTACAAAAATGTATTCCACATAGGTACAGGTAACACGTTTTGTTTCGTTCACTGAAATAATGGTTTTTTGTTTTTCGATTAGGCGCTAATGCTGAGCAAAGCAAATATTGGTGTCACATCATGATTTTTTTTCCTTAGTGGGAGAGAACATTCAACTAGAACATTTTAAAACAAATTTCCGTCATTTGACTGTAGATTTGTAATTTTTGTGTACAGTAAAATGGAGGGAATTTCTTTCAACAAGTACTACATATTTGTGGTCCTCCACTAAAGAAAAATCATTATGTGCTTGCCAAGGTAAGCATTTGGTATGTTCTTCGTTTCAAACGGTTAGAGATAAAATAACGAATCTACAATTAAATACATTTTTACTAAATAGGACGCTACTTCATATTGATTTCAGTGGCAGTTAGTCTCACACAATCATGAAAGTTTTGCAAATGTCTCGCTTACGGATCAACAATTACTGGTACGCCTTTGCTTCTATTATCATATGATTTCGCCTCTGTCAGTTACCTCTGTTAATTACATTGGTTGACAATGAAATTTTTTTTCTAGAAGGCAAAGAGGTTTTTCTGATGTATTTTTGGGCGCTGATTTCAAGTAATTTACTTAGAATGTTCGATCGCATGCAGTATCGACACAAAGAATTTCCTTCGGATACGCAGAATTCACTTATTTAATCGTTGCAGTAACGCCAGCATTATTTTGTGAAAGTTTGCAGTGTATCATTCTACAAAAAAGATGTTTAATTTTATAACCTATTATACAGATACCTACATAATGGATGCTTATAATTAAAAGTGCAGCTACTCACAGAGGTCTAGTGTAGGCTGTAATTACTATATGGGATCGAAACTTGGCTGATATTCTAATGCGTTAATGTGGAAACGATCTAAACTGGAAAAAAATCGGTTGAAATTTTGGCTACCAGATGCAATTCTAGCGCAATGAATGGAAGCAAGACGCGTGGAAATGTTTCCATATGTAATGGATTAGGAACGGGATGGACAGAAAATGTCAGACATGTGAGAAAGGCGTAATGTTGATGTTATTATAAATCACCACTGCAATATCACCACCGGAGACGTCAACGCGATACTGTGCAGCGCCAGTTTAGCACCTGGGGGCCAAAATTTGAACTATTATTTTGCAGTGTTATTCGGTTCCGCATTAACGTGTAACAAGTGCCGTTGCGGTACGATAATTACAGCCCTCGCTGGATCTCTGTGAGTAGCTGCACTTTTATTATAACCACCGGGTATTTCGGGGACACTAATTTTGAGGGTTGTATGTTCGTTCTACATATCGTTTTTTATGTAAACTTCAGCAACGAGTAATAAATCGACTGCTTCCTGATTTTGCGAATTTCGTAGCTGCAGGAGGTTAAATTAATTCTCTTGAGCACTTCTGATACATCTGTGACAAACTTATAGTGAAAATGCAGCAACGGACAATTCAAACTTTGTCAGTGAAGTGTATTTTGCGCATTTTGGCGCGAAGGCTGCGGTCAAGGCAAGTCATAGACCCCACGTCGGCTGCCTCTGAGCATTATGGGACTTAACTTCTAAGGTCATGAGTCCCCTAGAACTTAGAACTAATTAAACCTAACTAACCTAAGGACATCACACACATCCATGCCCGAGGCAGGATTCGGACCTGCGACCGTAGCGGGGTTCCAGACTGTAGCGCCTAGAACCGCTCGGCCACCCCGGCCGGCTCCCCACGTCGAGTCTGTTCAAGTTGTGAGACGGACCCCTGGTTCCAGTACAAATGGACAGTCATGCAAAAGGCAAGCACAGGTCTCAAAAGATCTAGCTAAATAGAATGCAAAAAAGTTGGAGGGGAAAACGGACTATTTGATTCAAACGTGCAAAAAATTAAGCCTTCTGGCTCCACTTCACATAAAACGTGGCATTTGAAACAATTTATTAACCCTTACCAGACAAATAGGCAAGTTAGTTACGGCGGCTATCAGAAGCTAAGACAACAGAAGGCAATTTTGGTCAGCCACGACACTTGGAAACTAGTGAAAGACGAAACATTCGAAGACAGAATGAGTGAAATTTGTAGATCATCTTGGATATCCTTTACACAAGTTGTCAACAATCTTTCTGGCAACAGCAAAGACGTTAATTAGGAGGAATAGTAAGAAACGTTGAAATAGGTACATATAATGAAAATTGTAAACTTTAACGTATTGTCCAAGAGCATAAGCGATATATCGATTACAAAGACGAATGTGTGAAAGAGCGCTGCAAGGTAGCTATCGCTGAGATAGAGTATGTGTAACGAAGAACTTATGTTAGGTCGCGCAGTTGTAGGCAGTTGTTGCTCGGGGATAGCAGGGGTAGCGCGACAGGGGCTCGCAGCGTCTGTTGCGATGCTCCGGAGTGGGCAGTCGCTTAGTATCCAATACTCAGTGTCAAAATTTCAGTGTTGTGTGTAAATGATTATTGGAAGAAATAAGATTTGAAGTAAATTTAATTTCAGCGTTGTGTATTAATGATTTAAGGAAGAAATAATATTTGAAGGAAATTCAATTAAGAAAATGCTACAAATATTATTACGCAGTTTTGATGAAGAACCTTTCTAAATATTGTTACGTCGATCTACAATAAGCTAATCATTATTCAGGTATGGTATTTGTTCAAATGAAACCTGGTCAGCGCGTCTACCTTTGCCTTACACGTAAGGTGGCATCACCTAACTGCGGCTATGGTGGCGCCATCTATTGCTAGAGAGACTGACGCGTACGCATCGTTTGATGTTGCACAGCGCCAGCGTGGCTTCACGCCGAAGAGAAGTGTGTCACACAAGTTATCGTCCAATACCCAACATGCAGGTGAGTAAGCAGGTACAATGAGGAGTGATTCGATTTTTGGCGGCGGAGAGAGTTGGAGGCCGTGAAATGTATCTACGGATTAAGGCTGTGTACGGTGAGTACAGTCTGAGTCGTTCAAGTGTTGTGGAATGGCGCAAACGATTCCTTGAGGGGTGCGAGTCACTGGAAGACGATGCTCGTCCTGGACAGGCTCATCGTGTCGTCACACCGGAAATGGTTGCGGAAGTGAATGCTGAAGTCTCGGACAACCGCATAATCACCGTGGACGAAATTCATGGGTTACTTGGTATTAGCGGGGTCACCGCCCACGATGAAATGTGTGACTGGTTCCAGACCTGGATCCGACAGCAGCCTACTAGCTTCTTCAAGAATGGAATAGACCGGCTAGTGTCGCAATCGGATAAATGTGACAACAGTTTTGGCGACTATTTTTCAGTACGTGTACTGTGTATAACTACAATTTTGAGTTAATAAAGTCGTTACAGTCACTTTACTCGTACAATAGTGATGGGGTTTCATTTGAATGCCCCTTATACACTCCTGGAAATGGAAAAAAGAACACATTGACACCGGTGTGTCAGACCCACCATACTTGCTCCGGACACTGCGAGAGGGCTGTACAAGCAATGATCACACGCACGGCACAGCGGACATACCAGGAACCGCGGTGTTGGCCGTCGAATGGCGCTAGCTGCGCAGCATTTGTGCACCGCCGCCGTCAGTGTCAGCCAGTTTGCCGTGGCATACGGAGCTCCATCGCAGTCTTTAACACTGGTAGCATGCCACGACAGCGTGGACGTGAACCGTATGTGCAGTTGATGGACTTTGAGCGAGGGCGTATAGTGGGCATGCGGGAGGCCGGGTGGACGTACCGCCGAATTGCTCAACACGTGGGGCGTGAGGTCTCCACAGTACATCGATGTTGTCGCCAGTGGTCGGCGGAAGATGCACGTGCCCGTCGACCTGGGACCGGACCGCAGCGACGCACGGATGCACGCCAAGACCGTAGGATCCTACGCAGTGCCGTAGGGGACCGCACCGCCACTTCCCAGCAAATTAGGGACACTGTTGCTCCTGGGGTATCGGCGAGGACCATTTGCAACCGTCTCCATGAAGCTGGGCTACGGTCCCGCACACCGTTAGGCCGTCTTCCGCTCACGCCCCAACATCGTGCAGCCCGCCTCCAGTGGTGTCGCGACAGGCGTGAATGGAGGGACGAATGGAGAGGTGTCGTCTTCAGCGATGAGAGTCGCTTCTGCCTTGGTGCCAATGATGGTCGTATGCGTGTTTGGCGCCGTGCAGGTGAGCGCCACAATCAGGACTGCATACGACCGAGGCACACAGGGCCAACACCCGGCATCATGGTGTGGGGAGCGATCTCCTACACTGGCCGTACACCACTGGTGATCGTCGAGGGGACACTGAATAGTGCACGGTACATCCAAACCGTCATCGAACCCATCGTTCTACCATTCCTAGACCGGCAAGGGAACTTGCTGTTCCAACAGGACAATGGACGTCCGCATGTATCCCGTGCCACCCAACGTGCTCTAGAAGGTGTAAGTCAACTACCCTGGCCAGCAAGATCTCCGGATCTGTCCCCCATTGAGCATGTTTGGGACTGGATGAAGCGTCGTCTCACGCGGTCTGCACGTCCAGCACGAGCGCTGGTCCAACTGAGGCGCCAGGTGGAAATGGCATGACAAGCCGTTCCACAGGACTACATCCAGCATCTCTACGATCGTCTCCATGGGAGAATAGCAGCCTGCATTGCTGCGAAAGGTGGATATACACTGTACTAGTGCCGACATTGTGCATGCTCTGTTGCCTGTGTCTATGTGCCTGTGGTTCTGTCAGTGTGATCATGTGATGTATCTGACCCCAGGAATGTGTCAATAAAGTGTCCCCTTCCTGGGACAATGAATTCACGGTGTTCTTATTTCAATTTCCAGGAATGTATTTAAGCACTTTTGCTGAATTGGAATGAGACCAACTTTGTATATAACCCCAAGTTTCTTACTGTATTTTTTTGTAAAGATCATTTGTTTAGGTAAATGTAATTTTTATTATATGGCTTAGCAACTGCAAGTCAGTTTCACAATATAGTAAGATTTTCAAGTAAGGTATTACACCCATTCTCCCCAGTCAAGTTCCGGCTCCAAATTCCAAGTAGTTTTTGTTTAAACAAATTGTAAAAGTGTCTCAGTCAAATATCTTGCATTCTGGTTTTTGCAACTGCGGTTTGTTTAGTAGCGCTGAGAGTAGAACAACGTGTTATCCAAGGCGGCGCCAGTTCGAGGCTAGAAATTTATTTCACATGGATTCTGGATTTTCGCACAGGGACACATTTTGTATTTGTTCTGATTTACAGGGCCATAGTAAGATAGAGTAGTTTTGAATGCACTTAACTCTAATTTGTCATTATCGCACACAGGTTTTAATTAGTCTGGGTTTAATGTATAGCAGACAATTTATTTAAAAACGGGTCAGGTAAATATGCAGATACACGTTATCAGATACAGTCAGCACACCACTTGGTATAGCCGGCCGCTGTGGCCGAGCGGTTCTAGGCGCTTCAGTCCGGAACCGTGCTGCTGCTACGGTCGCAGGTTCGAGTCCTGCCTCAGGCATGGATTTGTGTGATGTCCTTAGGTTAGTTAGGTTTCATTAGTTCTAAGTCTAAGGGACTGATGACCTGAGACGTTAAGTCCCATAGTGCTTAGAGCCATTTGAACCATTTGAACTTGGTATAATTCTTCTTCGTTAGACATAAACATCATGCCTTACTTTAGCCACAAGCGTTACAACATGTTGGATAGCTTGAAAGTACTGGATGCTTGAGTCAGCTTGAAGCTGACTGAAATCCAGTGTCAGCTATTTTCTAAAAAATTTAGGTTCTCTGAATGAGCAACAGGGAGAAAGGGTTCATAAAGACATTAAACAAATAGAACTGGGTTACCAGGACCGATAGGATGTCGTCCTCAAATCTGACTCCTGCTGGATGCCGCACACTGAATTTCCTCAGTCAGAGCACAGAAGAAAACGCAATACAGATTTGAGGTGAAGAAACGAGACTAACATTTATGCCTTTGTATTAGTCCTGTAGAAAGTAATAATTCATTAAAATGTTACAAGAGTGCGTTATTTTGTCGTTTTTTAAATAATTTTTTAAACCGCACGTGTTTTGTGTGAATTTTCTCAAACTCCATAATTAGTTTGCCAAAAAAGTTACGTGTTACACCGAAACCCTTGACATTTCTGAACATAGCATGTCCAAAGATGTTAGCATCATCTAAACTGATTAATAAAGCGACCTGAAAAGTGTGCTCTTAAACAAAAGAAAATAAAAAAAGACGACGCCCCACGAAAGAATTATCCGAATGGGACTGAAATCGGTAGATGAGATGTACGTGTACAGACAAACAAATGATTTCAATTTCACAAAATTTGGATGAATAACTCAAGAGAAACAGCTCCTCAAATTGCGCAAGACAGTAACGCATTGGCCCACCTCTGGCCCTTACGCACGCTATTATTTGTCTTCGTATTGATTGATTGAGTTATTGGATATCTTCCTGAGGGATATCGTGCCAAAAGCTTTCCAACTGGTCGCCGGATTTCTCCCCAATTGGAGTGCTGTGGACAGGGCCCTCCAATCAGCTCGGGATTTTGTCGATCTATGGACTGAATGGCACGATGTACCTCAGGGGAACATCCAACAATTTTGTCCATCAATGCGAAGCCCAATAACCGCTTGCATGAGGGCCAGAGGTAGACCAGTACGTTATTGATTTGCTCAATTGGTGAAGCTCCTTCTCTTGAGTAAATCATCAATTATTTCCGAAATTGTAATTATTTGTTTGTCTGCTGATGTACACCGCATCTAACAGTTTTCGTCCGATTTGGAATTTTTCTAACTGTGTATAAGTTTGTTCAGCTACATTATTATACACCCTGTATAAATACCTTTGTCAATAAATTCGTGTATTTTTTACGCTGATTAATGTTAAGTAGAAGACCATTCATATATGCTTAATAACGATATCCCTCCTTAACTTCAGCCTATAATGTACTGTATACGAGCAAAATTTTTGTATTATGAATAAAATGTTACCTTCGGTATGAAATATTACATTCTTGTACATACTTCTCCCTCTAATCAAGTGCTGCACACGACTTCATCGTTATACTCAACAAATATTGACTGAAAACATTACAACAAAGACAAAAACGTAGCGTTTATTAAATACACGGTAAGCAGTCGGTATCCACCTGTCAGCTGATAGAGAAGTTGGTATCCGTAGACATAATACGCCGTCTGTCTCAACTTCCGTCTAATGTGATGGTCACCCTCCGCTGCGGGTGACTCAGGATGACTCTGATGGTCTGCCGTTCTGGTCCGCTGCTCTTTACTGGCGCATTGTTAATCTGTGACGTTCATTCTGCAGCGGACGCACGTTATACAGTATAAAGAGTCATTGTTCGCAGCACAGTGTGATCAACGTGGAACATTCCATGCAACAAGAGTGTTAAAACGCGTAGCTTTGCAGTTCTTTTCCTCTCGCTGTTTTGAAACTAATCAGTACTTTCCCTTCCTCGTTCTTGTAACAAAGACTGACAAAGCCGTGGAACTAAGTCAACAGACATTAATCACTTGAGCGAATTACTCATATCTTCTGTTTCTCCCTTCCTTTTGTTCCAGTGAAAAATGGTCTTAATTTAGCAGTCTCCCCATTAGGGAGAAAGTAAGAAAGGGGAAGCGCACAAAACTTGTGACAAAGTTTGCAGTCTGGGTTCAGGAGCGGTATCGTTAAACACTGTGTGATTCAAAATTCTTGCTACAAATTAACAGAGCTTTCACTGGGCATTGAATAAAAATCGCGGCGGATACAGACACATAACAGCCCCACATGAAATGCCTAAAATAACATCTAGAGTTCTCCAAACGCTACTTTCATCAGTTTTACGTTAATATTCCAATAGTATCTTGCAGTCGAATTTTCTGTCATTTTCTCAGCTTATACCACTCTTAGTACGGTTGCCCTCCCTCTTCATCGGAATTGACCACACTGGCGCATGCACTTGATTTACTTCAGCTCAGCATATTTTATTTGTTTTTCAAACGAATCGTGCTATTCTTTCTGAGATTCCTCGAACATCTTTATTTACATATGTAATAGCCATTTTTTCTACTTTTTAAGAGTCGTTGCATGATCAAATAGCTTTGGTTTATATGCTCTCTCGGAATGTGAGAAAAAATGATACGGAAGGTACATGGTAGGTGAATTCATTGTTGCTCGTGATTTATTTAACATCATCATCGTCATCTTCTCTGGTTTCCAGTTTCAGGCTGGGTCTGTTGAGAACATAAGTCCATCCAGCTGTTCGTCTCTTCCTCCCACGGTTCTGGCCGACCTCAGTGGCCGAGCGGTTCTAGGCGCTACAGTCTGGCACCGCGCGACCATTACGGTCGCAGGTTCGAATCCTGCCTCGGGCATGGATGTGTGTGATGTCCTTAGGTTAGTTAGATTTAGGTAGATCTAAGTTCTAGGGAACTGATGACCTCAGAAGCTAAGCGTGGTGTCACCGCCAGACACCACACTTGCTAGGTGGTAGCTTTAAATCGGCCGCGGTCCATTAGTACATGTCGGACCAGCGTGTCGCCACTGTCAGTGATCGCAGACCGAGCGCCACCACAGGGCAGGTCTAGAGACACTTACTAGCACTCGCCCCAGTTGTACGGACGACGTAGCTAGCGATGCACACTGACGAAGCCTCGTTCATTTGCAGAGCAGATAGTTAGAATAGCCTTCAGCTAAGTCAATGGCTACGACCTAGCAAGGCGCCATAGCAATTGATAGTTATCGTATGAAGCATGTCTCATCAAGAACGATGTATACAAATGATGGATTAAAGTTAAGTATTCCAGAAGCTACGTACTTTTCTTTATAGCATTCATTACGTATCCTGTTTCAGAGCTCACGCTAATCTGCGTGAGCTTAACGCGTGCCTTTCGGCTACTTCCGAGTGGCGTGGCTGTCTTGCTACGCCACAACACTAAGTCCCATAGTGCTCAGAGCCATTTGAACCATTTTTGAACCACGTTTCTGACCCAGTGTTCTCCTCTCTTCTTCACACATTCCTTCACTCCCACGATCCATCTCAGTCTTTCTCTACGTCTCTTACCTCCTACTATTATTTCATGATCCTGTCTTAGAATCGAGCGAATTCTTGTTGTTTTAAAAATTGTGTACCAGCTTAATCTTGTATTTTCTATGATCTTTTGCACGGGGTTTTCTGTCGCCAGTTCTCTCGCCGCCTTATTGCTTATTCTATCCATTCTAGTTATTTCTATTTCATGTCACTGAAATTTCGTCTGACATTCCTGTGTCCTGCTCATCAGCCTTATCTACATTATGAACGTTTCCGATACATACATGAGTACTGTAGCAAAATATGCTCGGTATAGGATTTGTTTGCTTTTTGGTGGTACATCCCTGCCCCGACTAGGCTTCTTACACTCTGCAAGAATCCATTTGGTTGCCTTCACCTTGCACTACTGCCCTTATCATTGCTCCTATTGTCTTCAGTCACACTCCTCAGCTACTTGAAACTTAGAAATCTTTAGCACGTGCCCTTCACTACTCGTGTCCGTTCTGCTCTCATTTTATTCTTCCTTGGCATCACAATTTCACACTCCTTCGCAGTTAAATTTCAATTTGTACTATCGGATACGCCTTGACAAATACTTTGGTTTTCTTATACCATTTGGTCATCTGCAAACACCATTGTTTTCATATTTTCATCTCCAGTTTGTACTACTATTCCTGCCATTATCTCATCCACAATGGTGATAGAAAGTAATAAATCCTTGCTTCAGCCCATTTTTCTGTTCTAACCAGTCTGTATTCTCAAATTTTTACTCGAATCAGACTTCCCTGACAAATTTTATTTATTCTTCTGGTAGGCAGCCTTCCAGTTCCTCTTTGTTGAATGGTTTCTCCGTTCTTGCTCCTTTTCACATAGCCATACAGCTTCTCAGTGTCCTTTAATGTACACGCTCAGAATATAGAATTGCTTTGCAGGGATCTTCCGCTAAAGATGACAACGGAATAACGGAATTATAGGTTTCTGTCAGTTACCGATAGCAGACGTGTGGTATCCGGCGGACCCAATGGTGCACGGCTGCTGAGCCACACCACCTGCAGCTCCGAACCACGAACACCCTCTGCCACGGAAATACAGGATGGTCGGTAGCAGCCACAAACATCACTGGAGCTTGGAGTCTGCTACGCAGACACCGCCTAATCGCAGCGCCGTCTCTATCTTTCATGCTTTAGTTTGGAGAGTCTCATCCTTGTCGCTATTGTCTAAGCTAGACTCTATTACTTGCTCTAATATTTGTAATGAGTCTTCATACACTTGCAGATATACAGAGTAAGTAAATTTTCTGTTTGCTGTGTTAAGTTGTTCGCTAGTTATTTCTGCTCCTGTCCAGCTTTCCTACGTCGATAGCTGCGCACCTCTCCTTACCATTGTGCATAGTCATACACAACAGATTGCATGTCACAATGGACATTGTACTGAACGGCAGCAGTTAGGTGATTAGATAAACATCATCCCACGTCTCTGAGTAATTCTGAGCTTCTCTGTAGAGCTCGTGTGTCTCTTGAATACAAGATCTGGAGCTTCTTGAAGGCATACATGCCCACGAATCTCTGCAAGAGATTGCTAAGAACACATTTGGTTGAAGTGGACATACAGCTCTGGCCAGAGGATGCAGGACACACCGTCCTCCCGGAGCGTGCCGGAAGGATGCGTCCCGCGTGCAGAAGGACCTTCCTTCTAGAGGGCCTGCACCAAGGCCGACCACAGCCCGCACTGTCGCACGCGAGGCGCTCACGCTCCTGCTGTCGTCACGCGTCCTGCGGCACGCCCTCACGCGTCCCTCTCAGTAGGTCACACACCGGCCTAATTCTAACTGTTCAGAAACTAAGAGTGCTGCCGCGCTACTGGACAGGTAAATCACAGCGAAGAATCAAACTGTGACTAAGAACACTATCACCAGGTTTTCTTCAAATGGTTCAAATGGCTCTGAGCACTATGGGACTTAACATCAATGGTCATCAGTCCCCTAGAACTTAGAACTACTTAAACCTAACTAACCTAAGGACATCACACAACACCCAGTCATCACGAGGCAGAGAAAATCCTTGACCCCGCCGGGAATCGAACCCGGGAACCTGGGCGTGGGAAGCGAGAACGCTACCGCACGACCACGAGCTGCGGACCCAGGTTTTCTCCGTGTGATATATTTCATAATTAATTTTACTAGCCTCTCGCTTCACAATACAGCCGGTTCATACTTTCGTAAAATATTCGGATGTTACAAACACAAAAGTGTTATAGAACACTCTTGTGTAGTCTGCAGTCAGCGAGACGGTAGTCGTGGATGCAGATAACTGCGTCAACAATGAATTTGTACATCGAGTGGAAATGTCTATGATCTTCTGTGGCTAAAAAGGCCGAGATCCAGGTTGCTAACAGGCGTCCATACTAACACGAATTCTTTACAGACGAATGGAAAAACTAGTAGAAGCCGACCTCGGGGAAGATCAGTTTGGATTCCGTAGAAATTCTGGAACACGTGAGGCAATACTGACCCTACGACTTATCTTAGAAGAAAGATTAAGGAAAGGCAAACCTACGTTTCTAGCATTTGTAGACTTAGAGAAAGCTTTTGAGAATGTTAACTGGAATACTCTCTTTCAAATTCTGAAGGTGGCAGGGGTAAAATACAGGGAGCGAAAGGCTATTTACAATTTTTACAGACACTAGATGGCAGTTATAAGAGTCGAGTATCAGCGAGACGGTAGTCGTGGATGCAGATAACTGCGTCAACAATGAATTTGTACATCGAGTGGAAATGTCTATGATCTTCTGTGGCTAAAAAGGCCGAGATGCAGGTTGCTAACAGGCGTCCATACTAACACAAATTCTTTACAGACGAATGGAAAAACTAGTAGAAGCCGACCTCGGGGAAGATCAGTTTGGATTCCGTAGAAATTCTGGAACACGTGAGGCAATACTGACCCTACGACTTATCTTAGAAGAAAGATTAAGGAAAGGCAAACCTACGTTTCTAGCATTAGTAGACTTAGAGAAAGCTTTTGACAATGTTAACTGGAATACTCTCTTTCAAATTCTGAAGGTGGCAGGGGTAAAATACAGGGAGCGAAAGGCTATTTACAATTTTTACAGAAACTAGATGGCAGTTATAAGAGTCGAGGGGCATGAAAGGGAAGCAGTGGTTAGGAAAGGAGTGAGACAGGGTTGTAGCCTCTCCCCCAAGTTATTCAATCTGTATATTGAGCAAGCAGTAAAGGAAACAAAAGAAAAATTCGGAGTAGGTATTAAAATTCATCGAGAAGAAGTAAAAACATTGAGGTTCGCCGATGACATTGTAATTCTCTCAGAGACAGCAAAGGACTTGGAAGAGCAGTTGAACGGAATGGACAGTGTCTTGAAAGGAGGATATAAGATGAACATCAACAAAAGTAAAACGAGGATAATGGAATGTAGTCAAATTAAATCGGGTGATCCTGAGGGAATTAGGTTAGGAAATGAGACACTTAAAGTAGTAAAGGAGTTTTGCTATTTAGGGAGTAAAATAACTGATGATGGCCGAAGTAGAGAGGATATAAAATGTAGACTGGCAATGGCAAGGAAATCGTTTCTGAAGAAGAGAAATTTGTTAACATCGAGTATAGATTTAAGTGTCAGGAAGTCGTTTCTGAAAGTATTTGTATGGAGTGTAGCCATGTATGGAAGTGAAACATGGACGATAACTAGTTTGGACAAGAAGAGAATAGAAGCAAAAAAAAAAAATGGTTCAAATGGCTCTGAGCACTATGGGACTTAACATCTATGGTCATCAGTCCCCTAGAACTACTTAAACCTAACTAACCTAATGACAGCACACAACACCCAGCCATCACGAGGCAGAGAAAATCCCTGACCCCGCCGGGAATCGAACCCGGGAACCCGGGCGTGGGAAGCGAGAACGCTACCGCACGACCACGAGATGCGGGCAATAGAAGCTTTCGAAATGTGGTGCTACAGAAGAATGCTGAAAATAAGAGGGTAGATCACGTAACTAATGAGGAGGTATTGAATAGGATTGGGGAGAAGTGAAGTTTGTGGCACAACTTGACTTGAAGAAGGGATCGGTTGGTAGGTCATGTTTTGAGGCATCAAGGGATCACAAATTCAGTATTGGAGGGCAGCGTGGAGGGTAAAAATCGTAGAGGGAGACCAAGAGATGAATACACTAAGCAGATTCAGAAGGATGTAGGTCGCAGTAAGTACTGGGAGATGAAGAAGCTTGCACAGAACAGAGTAGCATGGAGAGCTGCATCAATCCAGTCTCAGGACTGAAGACCACAACAACAACAGGCTTCCAAGCATCAAACGTTCTTGGAATGTGATTTTAGTACTTCCATCTAGTCTTTGGGCACCCAATAAAAAGGTAGTCTGCGTCCTCTTCCCGTTGCTCAGGAACAGAAAGATGTTCCAACGATGTGCAACGTGTGACGATGTTTATGGAAACATTCGTGGTTAGATTTTGGTGTGGCTATTAGAAAGATGAGGTATTTAGGCACTGAAACCGTACGAGAATTCGTGGGATAGGGTACTGACGAGTGAATCGTTGCATACTTTTTGCCTTCGTGTCTTGTCGGTACTTCCCATTCCCTCGGCAATTTTCTGCCATGCTTCTATGTGGAAGATATCGGCAATTCGTATATGGACTTTCAGTGCACATGATATTCCCTGTCACAGCAGACTCTTCAGCCTGGAATGTCACTGACTGGAGCAGAACTGTCTTCAGTGAAGAGTCCCTTTCGATCTGAGCCCCGAAGACCAGTAAAGATTTGTCTTGAAACGCCGTGGGCACTAGTGGGATACCAGCATGACTGTCGCCGGCCATGCGGCACAACAACGTGGTGTGATGGCCTGGGGTGAGATTTGACTTTATAGCAGCACCCTGTTGCTTGTCATCCACAGCACCATTACAGCACAGCGCGACATTGACGATATTTCACATCTCCTTTCGTTGCCCTTCCTGGCAAGCCATCGTGGACCTAGACTTCAACTAGCTAACACCCTTCCTCTCATGGCGACAGTTTCTACTGCTTGTCTTTGTGTTTGCCGAACCCTACCTTGGCCAGAACGGTCGTCGGGTCTCTCCCGAACTGAGACCATCTCAGGATTTTGAAGGCCTGACGCGCCCATTGGACACAAGTTGGCACGACATCCTTCAGGAGGACATCCAACAATTCTGTCAATCAACGCCAAGACGAATAACTCCTGGCATAAGGGGCAGAGGGTGGATCAACGCATTATTGGCTCAAATGGCTCTGAGCACTATGGGACTTAACATCTGAGGTCATCAGTCTCCTAGAACTTAGAACTACTTAAACCTAACTAACCTAAGGACATCACACACGCCCGCATCTCGTGGTTGTGCGGTAGCGTTCTCGCTTCCCACGCCCGGGTTCCCGGGTTCGATTCCCGGCGGGGTCAGGGATTTTCTCTGCCTCGTGATGGCTGGGTGTTGTGTGCTGTCCTTGGGTTGGTTGGGTTTAGGTAGTTCTAAGTTCTAGGGGACTGATGACCATCGCTGTTAAGTCCCATAGTGCTCAGAGCCATTTGACATCACACACATCCATGCCCGAGGCAGGACTCGAACCTGGGACCGAAGCGGTCGCGCGGTTCCAGATTGAAGCGCCTAGAACCGCTCGGCCACGCCGGCCGGCAACGCATTATTGACTCGCTCAATTTGTGAAGCACTTTTTCTTGAATAAATCACCTAATATGTCTGAAATTGTAATCATTTGTTTGTCTGTACACGTACATCACATCTACCAATTTCCATCCCATTCGGAAAATTTCTTCGTGAGGCTTTTTTTTTCAGTAGAGAAACAGGCTGTGCGTCGGACCTTCATAGAAGCTCCATCTGTTAAGTGTCTTCCATAGATTTATTTCCTCGTCAAATTTTTTAGTACATCTTCACCTCCAACTTCATACGTTAACTTAATTATTATCAGTCTTCAATACAACACTTCTCTACGTCATTATGGCAATTGAAAAGGGTGAAAGTGCAATTAACAACAAAGCGAGAATCCAACGCACCAAACAAAAGATTCGTTCTGGAAGCAAGGTCTAGGCCATGAAACTTGGAGGACGATTGCGAGATCTGTGTGGATAGCTCACCTGATAAGATCGTTGCACCCCGAAAGGTAAAGTTAGAGATAAGTGTTCCTGTATGGGTCGTAGCTTTAATCTGTCAAGACGTAAATTCCGCCGCAGGATGGAAGATGCAATCTCGGAATAACAACTTAATTACCAACTAACAGAAACCAGAGACGTGTGTGAAGCAACTCATAAATCTGCATTGTTGTTGCTGTTTTTAATGCAGATCTCCAGGCTAGTCTATACCGTACAAGTCTCTTCATCTCTACCGCAATTGCTGCAACCTACATCCATTGAAATCTGCTTATTGTATTCATTCATAGGTCTTGCTCTACAATTTTTACCCCCCCCCCCCTCCCCCCACTTCCATCCATTACCAAACTGACGTTTTCTGATGCGTCAGATGTATCCTCTCAACCGAGCTCTTCTTTTAGTTAAGTTGTACCATAAATTTCGTTTTTCTCCATTTATATTGAGTCCCTCCTCATTAGTCATTCGATCAGCCCATCAGAGTGTGTGTGACTTCTTATGGGACTTAACTGCTAAGGGCATCAGTCCCTAAGCTTATACACTACTTAATCTAAATTATCCTAAGGACAAACACACACACCCATGCCTGAGGGAGGACTCGAACCTCCGCCGGGATCAGCCGCACAGTCCATGACTGCAGCGCCTGAGACCGCTCGGCTAACCCCGCGCGGCCCAGCCCATCAGATACAGTTAACATTCGTAGCCGGTTTCGCCAAAGAAAGCGGCTGTTGAAAGATGTGAAAATTACCGAACTATCAGTTTAATGAGTCGCGGCTGCAAAATACCAACACGAATTCTTTACAGACGAATGGAAAAACTGGTAGAAACCGACTGCGCGGAAGGTCAGTTCGGATTTACAATTTGTACAGAAACCAGATGGCATTTATAAGAGTTGATGGGCATGAAAGGAAGTAGTGCTTCAGAAGGGAGTGAGACACGGTTGTAGCCTATCTGCGATCTTATTCAATCTGTATATTGAGCAAGCAGTAAAAGAAACAAAAGAAAAATTGGAAGTAGGAATTAAAACCTATGTAAAGGGAATACAAACTTCGAGGTTTGCCGATGACATTGTAGTTCTGTCAGAGACAGCATAAGAGTTGGAAGAGCAGTTGAACGGAATGAACAGTGTCTTGGAAGTAAGATGTAAGATGAAAATCCTCAAAAGCAAAACGAGGATAATGGAATGTAGTCGAATTAAATCAGGTGATGCTGAGCGAATTAGATTCGGAAATTAGACATTTAACGAAGTAGATGCTTTGCTATTTGCGGAGCAAAATAACTAATAAGGAGGTACTGGACGAAATTGGAGAGAAGAGGAATTTGTGGCACAACTTGGCTTGAAGAAGGGATCCATTGGTAGGACACGTTCTGAGGCATCAAGGGATTGCCGGTTTAGTAGTCAGTAGGGAAGCAGGGAGGGTACAATCGTAAAGGTAGACCAAGAGATGAATACACTAAGCAGTTTCAGAAGGATGTAGGGTGCAGTAGGTACTGGGAGATGAAGAGGCTTGCACAGGATAGAGTAGCATGGAGAGCTGCTTCAAACCAGTCTTTGGACTGAAGACCACAACAACAACAACAACAAAGGTGTTTATCTTATAATCTCTTTTAAGGGCGCTATCCGTTTTGTGCACTTGCTCTTCCAAGTCCTTTACCTTCTTTGACAGAATTACAACGTCATCGGCAAGCCTCAACGTTCTTACTTCTTCTCCGTAAGTTTAATTTCCTGTCCTCATTTTTCCCTGGTTTCCTTCATAGCTTGATCTGTGTACAGACTCAATAAAATACCTGAAAGAAATACCTATTTTATTCTCCGCGCCTTCTCTATTTATTTTCTTAAACCTATTAATTCGTCTTCGCTTGTATTACTTTCTCCCGTTTCAGTCAATCGTTTTTTGAATGAGGCATCATAATGCGACTGGTAAGAAATCACTGCCGGCCTGTTACAACGCTCGATATTGGTTTCGCCCAATCAGTGAAGATGTAGAAATAATGTAGTCGATAAGTGACAGCACGCAGCGGAGAGGATATTTCCCTGTGATTGTGATCATCTGCTGAGCTATTAAAATATATTATCCTTTAAATACGTATGATGTACTACTCTATTTAACCGCGTGCGTTCAAATTAGTACTACAGTGATAAAACGCGTGCGTGGAAAGCCTCTCATAATGTAATGACATCCTGTAATCGGGCAAAATCTGTGTTCTGTTGACCAGAAGAACTTGAAGTAAAGAAATTACATACTTTGAGATAGCAACTTCCAGTTTTAACAACAGGATTGCCGCAGGTCTAAAGGAAGAATCGTTTGAAGAACGCTTTAGTGCGGCACATTCTGAAATGTTACTTTAGTTTACGAGATCCAGGCGAAGCTGAGCTAACAGAGGACATTGAACAAACAAGTGAACCGCGCATATTCACTCGTATGTTCAACCCTCCGGGTATAGTTAAAGATTTTTCACAGCAACGGTTGACGGAGGGTTATACGAAGATAAAGTCGCAGACCATGACTAAAGATCTAGTTCTCAGTGAGGACTCTAAGAACGTTCTGTATTCTCCTGAACATAAATGAAGCGTTACTTTTGTCATTCTGATTGTTGTATTTCGCTGCAACAGAGTAGGAATCCGTCTGTTTTATCAGTACACCACCTCCGCAGCAAGTGAAAAGTCCCAATTGTCACATTCGTTTGCGGAATGTATTTGTGTTCAGTGGAATATTCCCTCTGAAATTGGAAGGTAGCATTGGTAACATAAGCGGAGCGAAAAGGCATTTACAGCTTGTACGGAAACTAGACGACAGTTATAAGACGCGGAGGACTTAAAAGAAAAGTAGTACTTGATAAAGGAATGAGATGAGGCTGTAGCCTATCCCTGACATTATTCTGTCTGTGCCTCGAACAAGCTGTAAAGGAAATAAAGGAGAAATTTGGAAGAGGAATTAAAAATCAATGCGACATAATTGGTAGGTATCTTAAAAAGAGTTTATACGATAAGCATCAACAAAAATAAGATAAAGTTAGTAGAAGTATCATTTCAGGTGGTGCTGAGGAACTTAGAATAGAAAATGTGATCTGAAAGTTGTAGATGAATTTTACTACCTGGGCAGAAAAATAACTGGCAAAGGCTCGTATAGTGTGGGTATAAAATGCTGACTGACAATAGTAGTTTAAACATTTCTGAAAAAGTGTTTCGTTAACACTTTATAAAAATTTAAATGTTAGCAAGCCTTTGCAACGAGAGAATAAAATGTTTTGGTAGAGAACTAGTGACTATTTTAACCTCCTTATTCTGGGACAAAAAGACGCTGACTACCCTTATCAGGACAGTTTTAGAAGCGTAACTGTTCCGAGCACACATTCACGACCGCCTATACGCGTCTCCGTAACTAAAAAGTTACATAATACGTCGCATAATATGGCTCTAGCGCCGCTCATACCGTGAATTCTCTGCACTGACGCTCGCAAATGTTTGCGGGTGCGTGATCGAGAAATGCCACAACGGTAGAAAATAGTGGCGAAATACAGGAAGACCTGCGGAGGATCAACACTTGGTGCAGGAACTGGCGGTTGATCCTCGACATAAATAAATGTAACTTGTTGCGCGTAAATAGGGGGAAAGGTCCATTGTTGTCTAAGAAACACTGCAAGGAGTCACATCCGTTAAATATCTGTGAGTATGCGTAAGGAGCTATTTAGAGTGGAACGCCATGTAACGCAGACGCCAGGGTGAGATTCACTGGAAGAATCCTCGGCAGCTTATAAAACCCTCATTCGACCAATACTTGAATGTTGCTTGCCAACTTGGGACACGTGTGAGAAAGAATTTATAGAGGCGACATACGTTCGTTTAGTAACCTAAGAGCACAATGGAGATGCTAGTCCACGTTCAGTGGCAGATGGTCCAAGAGCGAGGTTATGCATCACGGTGTGGTTTACTGCTAAAATTTCCCTCGACGACTCAACCAATATATCTGCTTTCCCCTATGTACATCTTTTGTAAAATCTGTGAAGGGTAAAAACTGAAAGATTCGAGCTCACACAGAGGTTTACCAACCATCCTCTCGTGTCACCCGCGACTGGAACAGCCGGTAGGAAGGGAGTGGGAGGGGGGAGATTAGGGAGGGGGGCAGTGATGAAGAGTGACAGTAATAAACCGCCCGCAACAGGCCGCGTCCTACGTAAGTGACAGAAGCGACCGACGGAGCACAACAGCGTCAAACGAAAAAGCACAACCGCAGGTATAGTTACGGATGTGTCCTACGAGAGCAACGTCTGTGGCGCTGCCTATTCTCTGCTACATCTTATAACGTTTGAATTCAAACGCGTTTGAATCTTGTGGTTGCAGCCCGCGCAACAGTGAGAGCGGCAGCTACGAGTCTTCTCGGCAAAGCACTGTGACAGTCGTGCCCGGCTGCTACGAAATACTCATCATCCGTTTTTAAGGGAACTGTTCGGTGAAAATAATTTTATTCTTTCGCATCTTACAGCTTGACACCTTCGCTCGATGAAGGCCTGAATTTATTTTCGTCATTCGTCATATTTACTGTGCTGCACGAAGCTAAATGCCCGCATCTCGTGGTCGTGCGGTAGCGTTCTCGCTTCCCACGCCCGGGTTCCCGTGTTCGATTCCCGGCGGGGTCAGGGATTTTCTCTGCCTCGTGATGGCTGGGTGTTGTGTGATGTCCTTAGGTTAGTTAGGTTTAAGTAGTTCTAAGTTCTAGGGGACTGATGACCATAGATGTTAAGTCCCAAAGTGCTCAGAGCCATTTGAACCATTTTTTGCACGAAACTAAACAAATGACTGCACGAAGTTTTTAAGAGTTTGCAGAGATGAAATCGCATTGTGTAGTCTATACATTATTGAATATGAAATGTATATTTATCGAAATTATATTTGAAGTTGAGTGCGGAATGATCTCCTTTCATTCTCGGACATACTGGTTGTTATATCAGGGGACTGGTCGCTCGCGGTACGTCCGAATCCTTTCTAACGCATCGGCAATCAAGTGGTAGTAAAAATTGTCGTACCTCATAAACGGTTCAAGATATCGGAACGAGGTTTTCTAGAAATGACGCCGAGCAAAAACGATGTGTTTTCTCGTACGATTAACACTCTAAACGTTTTGGTCGAATGTTTGAGCGGAGCGAAAAAAGAGAGTCGCTATAAATTATACATCCTAGTTTTCATAGCCAAACAAAGAGTGAGAAATGGACAACTTGGGTATCAAATGGACCAGCGTAAGGTCCAGTGTTGCAACGACGTATTTAATTACTTGAAAGTTATCAGGGTAATTAAGAAAAACTTGATTTGAGGGAAACTGAAATATTTTACGAACAGCTGCTGCTAGCTAAGGAAACGAAGAGTCAAAAAATTCATCTCTTCAAGGCCTAGCTATCTTGCTCATAAACAGATACACTGATGTGACATTTAACTGTCAAAAAGGATTGCTTCAAATCAAGTATTAAATTTAGGAAATTCGAGAGCAGAAGAAGCTAGGAAGGCAAATAAGATATAAATAAGATCAAGCTTCCTCAACATAATTTGAAAATAAAGAAATGAAAGAAATTGATCAAACATTTTGTAAAAAAAATTGTCCAAAAGAAATAAAATAGATCAGAGAAACATTTGATGTGCCATCGAATGATGCTCGAATTCGTGTATAGAAAATGTGATGCATCAAATGTTTCTCTAATATATTTTGTTTCTTACTTCTAGACATACCATTTCACAAAACTTTTGACTTTAGTTTCAAAAATCTTGTATGCTGTACTCATGCAGACTATTTAGATTAATTGAAACGCTTGGCCTTAACCTTAATTTCAAATGAATTACGTTCCCAAAAAGAAATATCAGTAAAATTCATGACTGTTCGATGTGTTTTATTTGGAATTTAATGTGCGTGGTATTCTGGAATAAGTGTGCATGCACTTAAAAGATCACGCAGTTTGGTAATACCTTAAAAACATACTTTCAGTTGCAGTGTGAAAAGTATAGGTAAAACAGTGCACAGAATTGGTAGCAGGACTGTAACCGAGCCAGTTAAAGCATAGGAAGTACCGAACAGCAACAGGCATTATTAAGAGCCTAGAACGCTACCGTTACAGCACAGACATCATTTACTGATTATCACCTATTTTTCCTGATTAACAGTAGTCAGTCATTCTTCCACACTTATTGGCCCTTAAAAGCTCTCGTCAATGTAAGAAACGTATGTCTTTAATTTGTTGATGAGACAATGGAAAGTCTCTCTGATCATCCACGTATATTTGATGAATTTTTTTGGTGATCTTCGTAGCTGGTGATGTAAGCTACAGAACTCTTCATGTGGATTCCTCCTTTCGTAAATTTCATACACAGTGCTCTTTTATTGCCTTGTTTTCCAATGTAAAACTAGTTTTGTTGCCTTACTCTCCAGCTGTAATATTCAACGGTTTAGGGGCGCCGTTTTATAGGAACAGCTGTTCGGCTCTAGTAGCCATCTTGTAGCGGGAGGTCGTCGCTCGCACACAGGGCACCGGAGGATATCGCTTTATGCTGCCAGAGTGTCGCATATCCAGACGTCGCTCGCTGTCGGTCACTTCTGACTCGTACGTAGGACGCGGCCTTAGCGGGGTTGCTGAGTATGATTGTGGGTGTAGATGTAGATCATGAAGGCAGGGAGATGCGGCATTCACTGCCCACAGTAGATTCCACTGATATCTTGGGGCACACTCTGACTCTTACAAACATCCAGAAACTTCTGGGAAACTGTACAGGATTCACTCAGAACTTTACTGAAAATCAACTAATTTTGGTAAATATTCCTTCAGATATGGTACTACCACCACCAGAAACAGCTCGTTAGCATTCCTCCGTACCATGATTGCCTTTGGTGTCGACAACACAGTTTGTGGTCTCTGCAGAGAAAGTCTAACACGGTGGTTCACTGAATATAAAATTCCACCACGACACAAAATCTGGATCAATTTACTACCGAGACTCATTTGTGCAAGGCGCTTCTGGTGTAGTTAAACTAATTACGTTTTCTTCCCCACCTTTCTCCTAATAAATTTGTGGTTTGTTCTGTGGGTGTAAACGTCGACGAGGCGCTAAACTCGAGAAATACCTTTCCTTGAAAGCTGTAGCGAGGACGTGTGGTACTCCTGCAACACAGAAATTGCCAGAATAATGGATGTAGTGTCATTGCCTACGACGAGAAGATATTAGGGAGCCTCAAGGCCGGCAGCAATGGTCCTGAGGGCAGACCCCGCCTTGACCTCCGGCAATCGGCAGTGTATGCGGCCGGATGACGCAGCGGTAGCGGCCGTTACGGACAACCACTTGGGGAGGGTCAGGCCCCTCGAATACCAGCAGATCGGCTGAATTGGCGCACTGACGGCGACGAGCCGTAGCTTATCATTGCGACCTGGGCCCGCGGTCCTCCGGAAGACCAGTGGTCCGGGCTGAATGCTAATCGGCGGGCCTGTTCTGGGAATCTGGACGGACCGGGAGCCTGTGCTATTACCTGGAGGGTCCCTCTTTACAGGATCATTGGTTGCATCATTCAGTAACGATTTCACACACCAATTTCGGTTTCACTTTGGGGATCAACTTGGCGTCGACAACAAGGACATTACAGACGGTGGCATAGGTGGGGGAACAGCCGCGAAATTTTCACTTTATCTAATACTGTGGGAAATGAGATGTAGATTTGCCCACGATTTTAAACTGAAGTCATAAGCTGGTTTGTTACCTGTAAAAAGTCCAAATTTCAGCTCTATCTGATTACTTATTACAGAGAATCTACAATTTAGCTAAAACTAAAAGTTAAAGTCCCACAATGCGAGTTTATGCCTCATTTGAGATAAACTTGGACAAAAATGGATGACTGTGTAGTAATAACAGTTGAAATAACAACAAAATTATCCAACACAATTTTCAAGAGAAATGTCGCGTAAATTTGAGGATAATAGTTAAAAGTACATGTAAAAAATAGTACATTCTTCTCCATGAAATGATGCTTACAAGGGTAACGTGAAAGAGTTCAGTTACTAAGGCTAAGCTATTTAGGTACCTAGTAAATAGTGCACTTCATTATGTCCTCTGATTTTGCCTTGAAATCACAGGCTCTTCGTCTTCTTCTTCGGAAACTCAGCAAGACCATGTTAATATCTAAGCTACTGTCACGATGTATGAAATCTGAATCTGACTCCGAAGAACAATCAACTGACCGTTTGATCTCTTTTCTTTCTTTGTTCTGGGATTCTGTGATAAAATCTAACTTCCGTCGTCTTGTTTCTATAGCACGCTCATTTGTTTCTTTGGGTGATCTATCCTTCCCAATAGCAAGCTCTCTTTTCCCATGTAGTCTTCTTCCATGCTTTCTTCATTGGATGTCAACGTTACAAGCACAGATTTCTACGCTTTGCCAGAAAGTTCCCCCTTAATCTTTATTTTAGGCGGCGGAATTATATCTTCAGTTGAGATAACCTCACACAGTGCGTATTGAATGTCACCTTTTCTGGGGATTATCAATGAAAAATTGTCGTCTCACTGCTGGAGCTGCGGAGATCTGCACCAAAATCATCTGCCGAGATTTGCCTCATTTCGCCATTTTATGACAAATGCACCATTGTTAATATTTGGGACCAGCTGGAACAATTATTTCCATGCGAAAGTGAAGCTCAAATGCGGTAGCGTCAACGAGTAATTCATTGATTCTTTTTGTCAAACCATACATTGTACAATATTCAAGCAAAAAACCAGAAATATTACACTGAGTGATAAAAAAGAGAACTCATTTTCTCACTCCTGGAACGACGTCCCGGGACGAAATTCCATGGAACAATAAGTTGCAATAAGACGAACCTGCCCCCAAGTTGTCAGCTTCTGAATCGATGATTCAAAAATTCGGTGCAGGTTTTTGGCCCATGTGGGGTTTTACTCCTCTCGGAGCGTTTCAAGGGAACCATCCTGGTTTTTTTGGAAAGCATAGAAAGCCCGTATCTGTCATCCATACGCCACCTCGCTCCGTGTCATCTACGAAAGTCGGAAAATTTTTCCTATGCGGAAAAAATAGGAAAGAAAGTAATTCCATGCAGCACGCAGTACTAGTAAAGAATTGTCCAGCCACTAAAATAAATTCCTCTTTTCTTTTCACCATTAAAGAATGAAGTTAATGCTAATGAATATCTATCATTTAATATAGACAGCTAGGTCATAGCGTTGGAAGCGGAAGCAGAAGCATACGAACCTCATAGTCAAGCTCCTACATCACTTGAAGATGAAATATAGACTGCGAAAAACATAATGTAACATAAAAATTAAAAAAGAATGATTGATTATGATTATACACTTTGCTGAAGTCTGTTCCTAAGTACAGATCACTAAAATTATGTTATCGAAGACGTAGATTGAAGAAACACTGCACAAACTCTACGACAAATTATATATGGTGCCCGGGCTAGAGGTATACAGAAACAAATCCTTATAACGAAAGAACTCGACATTTTATGTTGTTGGGTAAGTACACAATCGATGGAGACTCTCTCCAGTGATATGATCTTCACCAGTTCGTGAATACAGTTGAGTCGCAAGGAGCATTGGCTCCACTGTCAGGGCGTACCTACCTCGACATATAGGAGAAATATGCAGTTCTAAAGACGCCTCTAGACGTTCTTTTCCAGCAGGATAGTGCCCCACCATACTGTCATGAGGATGATACACAGTTCTCCACGAGATGTCCCTTGACCTTTGGATCGGAAGGGGCGGTCCTGTTGCCAGGCCTCCCTCGGTCTTCCGGTCTGACCCCACTGGGGGTTATCAAGGACATGGTTTACAGAACAAACCGTACAGATCTGAAAGATCCGAGACAAAGGATATACGCCACAGTAGAGGCAATAAAACCTGTCATTCTCATGAAAAGGAGGCGAGAAGTGGAGTACCGTTTCGAAATCTGCCGAGCTACTGACGTTGTCCACATCGAATCGCATCAGCATGCATAAAAATGCTTGAGCTCCTGTGTACAGCGCTGGAGAAATAATGTACTAAACCTTAATAGGTACTGAGATGTATAAAAAATGTTTTTTTGTACCTCTAGACCGGACGCCATCTACAGAGCTTGAAATGGTGATGTCATCGTCAGTGGGATGTAGCGATCACAACATTGTCGTAATGTAAAAATATTTGTTTACTACCCAAATTATTTGTATTAATGTCTGACCAGTTTTGATGCCTTACGCATCATTCTCAAATACAAAGTGCTTGATTACAAAAGGTACCTTAACATAAACTGCGGTGTCATAAACGGTAGACTGTCTGCTGATTGTGATGCGGAAGGTCACATTAATGTGCTAACCACAGCCAAGCATTTTATGGTGCACAATGCATCGAAAACGGTCATATGTTAATAGACACTTTTGAATCGAGGCAGAAAATTTTTGTGTTTCTGAACTGAAGACCTCGGTCGGAAACAGCGGTAAGAGAAAAATTGGTTATTTTGAGAAACTCTGCAGCAAGGTATTTAAAGTACATTCGCTGTGATTTATATGTTTCGCAAAGTTACTATTTTCAAATATTAATAGAATAAAAAGGTATTTTTAAATCCAAAATTTTATTGTTATAAATACTGCAGTGGGTACTTAACATTGTCTAGCTTTAAACTGAGTGCACTTAACACGTCTTAGGATTGATGAACGACTGTTTACGACTTTACGGTTTGAGAGAGATAACGAGACATTAATGTGAAAAGTCTCAAAAATATTATGATACTAAAATTCCCATTACCAGTCTTTGTAACAGTAAAGTATAAAAACATCAAAAATTAATCTATGATTCAATACAGTGTAAAATTAATTATGATGTCGCCTTACGAAATCACGTAAGGTATTTTAAATGTGGACCTTAACATGTCTGTGATCACATCGTCACGAAATTTCACGTAAACAATGGTAAGGGAGACAACACTGTTTATTTGCTTAAATAATTATTCAAATTAACCTGATTACCAACAACTTTTGAGTAATTTGCATTCACGAGCATGGGCGAGATTTATACAAACCACTCCTGAAAAAGCCGGCCGCGGTGGTCTCGCGGTACTAGGCGCGCAGTCCAGAACCGTGCGACCGCTGCGGTCGCAGGTTCGAATCCTGCCTCGGGCATGGATGTGTCTGATGTCCTTAGGTTAGTTAGGTTTAAGTAGTTCTAAGTTCTAGGGGACTGATGACCACAGCAGTTGAGTCCCATAGTGCTCAGAGCCATTTGAACCATTTGAACCACTCCTGAAAAAACCTTCCTGGCACAAACAACATAGATGTTACTGCTAGTGGGCGCCATGTTTTTGGCGCTTGATAATATGTTCGTGCACACTTCGTGACAGAGTGGCCATTTTTGACAATCTGAAATTAAGGACATAACAACCATTTTTCGGTTTTACGTGGAACTGTCAACTCATATTTATAAAACACGCCGTGTACCACGTTTTACGTGTAATAACTCTCTTTCTCATCGGCTGTCCATTACCACTGTTTACAGCCAAGGTCGTTAGCTCCACGTGGTCCACTCACATTAATGTGACCTTTACCTATGTTCGACGTCGAGCTACAATAACCACTCATACACGGGAGATGGCACCACTAGCAGAGGAAGGTAAACATAGCGTTTCCGGGGGACGTGGAAAACAGTGCAGACGTTGTCGTGATGGAGAAACAGAGCAATTTATTTGACGTCCAGAAGGGCACGATTATTGGCTTTCGGGCCAAGGATGGAAGCACTTCCTAAACGTCTAAGTTTGCAAACTGTTCTCGTGTCACTGTGTTTAAAGTATACCGCGCGAGGGAAAATGGCGCTGTCCAAAACTGGCCCTGAGGCAACTGTGCTCTATCAGGGACCCATAGATGACAGAGGTGAATGACGGTTGCGGGAATGTGTACGTGCGAATAGATGTGGAACTGCTGAGCAACCGACCGCATAGACGAACCAAGGAGCTAAAAACAGTGTCTACTCAACGACCGTTCAGGTAACGTTGCTGCGTATGAGCCTCCGCAGTAGGCTCCTGGTTCATGCACTTACGCCGACTCTGTTAACTGGCGACGAAGGCTGGAATTTGCACGCCAGTACCGCACTGGGCCTCCACTGACTGGCGACAAGCTGCCTTTTCAAATGAATCACGTTTTATGTTCCATCGGACAGAGGCCCGTTGGCGTGTCCGGTATGCAATGTTTGAAAGCAAAAATTCTACAACGGTCCTGGGATGGATGCCGGTCGGAGGAGAGAGCGTTATGGTCGGGGGAATGTTTTTCTGGCATTCGCTGGGTGATCTCATCATACTGGAAGTCACAATGGATCAACAAAAGTTTGTGGCTATCCTTCGGGACGACATTGAAGCTTTAGAGAATTGGTCACATTAGTGTGGCTGGACAGTGTAGTTATTGATTAAAAGCAGGAAATTGTGGATGTCAAACAGTGCTCATTTAATTCGTCACCCCTAATTTCCGTCTTATAAGTCTGTCATCAGACTTTGACTATCGTCGTCAAATAGGATACAATATAGGTTAACAACATTGCAAAAGTACACCTTAAAATCATCTTTGAAAATGCGATGGTAACGTAATTAAAAATGTTAAAGCTAAACAATAAATAAATATAAAGGGAATAATGTAGAAAAATTCCAAACGTCGATAAAACAGTGTGTATGTGTGTGTGTGTGTGTGTGTGTGTGTGTGTGTGTGTGTGTGTGTTTGTGTGTGTGTGTGCTTTTGGGCATCACTGATACAGCCAGCCTAAGACCATTAAAGACAACAATTATCTGCTATTCAGTAAACGATCTAAGTACATTAACACATTTAATACATTCTAATGTAAAAAATTCTCTCTGCCTGTATTCTTGTTTGACCTCCTGTTATAAAATGCTTGGGAGCTAGTACACTATTTCGAAAAGGGTTTTAATGTTTGTAGGTAATGCATTTCCAGAAGTCATCAGAGGCTTTAACTGTTTCGTAGTTTCTTGAAACCTTCTGTGGCAGCCGAAGAAAATATGATTAACATCTTCCTCACTGCCACATTCACGTGAAGAAGATGAGATCATGTTGAGGCGGTAAAGATGATGTCGGAATCTGCTACGATTTGAAGTGACGTCGTCCCATTGTCACCACTGAGTTTGGTACCAAGGACTTGACGGGAGATAACGTACAACTGCGGCATAGTGCCTCTCTCTAATTTCGCAAGATTGATAGAGATTTTCATTCCACCGGACCCTGACTATCATCTGTATGGCACGAAGAATACCGCCGGGTGGAACTTCCTCACATTTCACTGAATTAATGTACACTGATCAGACAGAGCATTACGGCCACCTACCTAGTATGCAGTATCTCCACCTACGGCACGATACCAGCGGTGACGTGTCACGACATGGAAGCATTAAGGCCTTGATAGGTACCTGGAGGGAGCTGGCACCACATCTTCACCCACAAGTCAGGTTATTCCCGTAAATTTCGGGGAAGGGGGCTCTGACGCCATGTTCAGTCACATTCCGGATGAGTTCGATCGGGTTCGGATCTGGCGAGATGGGTGGGTGGTGATGGAGGGGGAGGGGACAGCACAGCAATTGGAATCCGTCACTGTATTCCTGGAATCACTCCATCACACACCTGGTCTTGTGACATGTCACATTATCTTGTTGGAAAATGCCACTGCCGTCGAGAAACATAATCTCCATTAAGGGGTGTACGTGGTATACTGCCAGTGTACGATACTCCCTGATCATCGTGGCACCTTGCAAGAGCTCCACTAGATCCATGGATGTCCATGTGAATGTTCCCCGGAGCGTAATGGAGCCGCCGCCGGCTTGTCTCCGTCCCGCAGTACAGACATCAAGTAGCAGTTCCCCTGGAACACGACACATTCACGCCCTGTCTTCGGCATGATGAAGAAGGTATCGGCATGCATCAGACCATGCAACGCTCTGCCACTGCGTCAACGTCCAGTGCCAATGGTCTCGTGCCCATTTCAGTCGTGGTTGCCGATGTCGTGGTGTTAACATTGGCACATACGTGGGCCGTCAGTTGCGAAGGAGCATCGTTAGGGGTATTCGGTGCACTGTGTGTTCAGATAAACTGGTACTCCGCCCACCACTGAAGTCTGGTGTTGGCTCCGCCACAGTTCGCCTCCTGCCCTGCTTCATCAATGCGCCCGTGCTACGACGCCCGACATTTGTAATGGGGGTGGCAGCCCAACCCCACGACATCTGGACGTGGTTTCACCCTGGTTTCGCCACGTGTTGAAGACACTCACCACAGTACTCCTCGAATATCCGACAAGCCGTGCGGTTTCCGAAATGCTCGTGCTCAGGCGCCATGTCATCACAATCTGCTCTGTGTCGAACTCAGATAGATCGCGAGTCGCGCGGAGCGGCCGCGCGGTTAGAGGCGCCTTGTCACGAATTGTGCGGCCCCTCCCGCCGGAGGTTCGAGTCCACCCTCGGGCATGGATGTATGTGTTGTCCATAGCGTAAGTTAGTTTAAGTAGTGTGTAAGTCTAGGGCCGATGAGCTCAGCATTTTGGCCCCTTAGGAATTTACACACACACACACACTTATACTGATAAACACGGACAGCACTGAGCGTGTATCTGACTGGCTGTTATTCCTCGCCAGGTAACACTGGAAGTGTTAATATCGATAGTAGGTCGGTGGTCGTAGTGTTCTCGCTGATCAGTTTATACAGCATCTTTGGCCAGAGTACCTACTCTCTCATTTCGCTTTATTCCGCTGTACGCTTTCACCCATAAAATGATTTAATTACGCGGGTTAACTTCTGCACTGCTTCCATAATCCAATGTACAAGATAATTTTTTGTATAATATTCATCAGAAGAGTAGATACACATGTGGTAAAAAAAATCCTTATATATAAAATTCTCGTGTCACAATGTTACTTGTCACACTCCTCCGAAACGGCTCGATCGATTCTGATGAAATTTTCCTTGTGTATTCGGTAGGTTTAAAAATCGGTCGTAATCTGTTTTTCATACCTCTAAGTGCTTAGGGTGGTTCACCCCAAAAATTCTTTTCTTATTTTTTCGACAGAAATTTTTATTTTTATTTTTTATCATGTGGCATTAAAAATACACACAACCCTAAATTTTCACGCTGTTACCACCAAGCTCTATTTTTAATAGCGATTTTAGTAATTTAATAATTTTCAACCCTAGTCGATAACTGATTAGTTATCACTTCATCAACGGCTCGATCGGTTCTGATGACATTTTACGTGTATATTCGGTACGTCTGAGAATCGGTCGTAATCTATTTTTCATACCCCTAAGTGATAAGGGTGGTCCACCCGAAAATATTTTTTTTTTTTTTTTGGGCAGAACTTTTTATTTTTACTTTTTTAAGAAGTGGCATTACAAAATACGCGCAACTCTAAATTATCACCGTTCTACCACCAACCCCTATTTTTTAATAGCGACTTTAGTAACTTAATAATTTTCAACTCTGGTCGATAAGGATCAATTATCACTTGATCAGTTATCCCCGCCAGCTGTCTACCGGTGATAGTCTTTCACTTTTCGATACATAGGTAATTGAAGAAAACGCACCAAAAGCAACGACTCCAATATCCCTCTTTGAACTGACGTAACTAGACAGAAGTTTAACTAGGTAGCACGCGTCATTCGTCAAACCAACATTTAGGCCTAGCGCACACGCATCGATTTTTATCGTACGGAAATATATCGTACGATCAAATTCTTTTAGTGGAACAAAGAAGTTATGCTCTCCTTTGTTCCTCTAAAAGAATTTAATCGTACAATATTTTTACGTACGATAAAAATCGATGCGTGTGCGCTTGGCCCTATTCATAATGCTGGGGAACACGTTTCGACACGAAATTGAACCTATGTTTGTATGCTCATGGACGAGCCGTGTATCGGCTGCAATTGTTAAATCCGCGCGATCTACCGTAGAAACGCTAGAACTAATAGTGCCCGATACTGCCGGACTTCTACTTAAGTCTTTTCTCACTCCGTACACAGTTTTCGGCCATTATTATTGTTAGTGTCAGGAGCTCCCGCCAACAACGGCTATTGTGTTACACGTATACATTGTGTTACACGTATACATTATTCTTATAGACTAGATAATTTATATGGCAAAACAACGTTGGCCAGGTCAGCTATAACATATAAAGATTTTCAGAGGCGGAACGAAGTTCGCTGGGTATAGCTAGTAATAGCCTACAAAAATTTCAAATTAAATTAACAGTCACAACAAAATAGAATAAATACAAGAGTACTGAAGAATAGCAGGTATAGCATAAAAGATAATGCTGAAACAGAATAAAAGATTGAACTGACTGCTAGAGTAGGAAATACATAAACTAAATTACGTATCAGTGACCAGTGCTTCGAGAATTTCTCTCACTGTAAGAAAGATGCACATATAATAAAACAACAGAATATGTACAGTACACAGACAGTCACAAAGACACAAAGATGTAAATACAGAAAATGGGAGGAACAGAATGGGACAGACCATTGTTGCTGCTTCGATGGACGCTGCAGCAGAGTGTGTCTGTGGTGCGCCCCACGAACGGCATTGGACACAAGTGCGGCACCGCATCGTCTTTCCAGACACTGCGATTCCGCGTACAGTACAAAGGCTAAAGCCCCGCCTACTCGCGCTGTTGGGCCATTCAGTACCGACCGGCTGCCGTGTCATACTCTGCCAGTGGCGCTATTCAGATGTGGTAAGTTATGGCATCGGGTCAAACTCTGCTCTCCTGGCAGTGATCAGCTTCCCAGACCTTGGAGCCGCTACTTCTCGCTCAAGTACCTTCTCAGTTGCTTTCACGAGGCTTAGTGCATGCCGTTGCAGTTCTCTCACCATGAAAAAAAACCGCCTGTAATGGGAATCGAAGCCGGTTCTTCCGCATAGCAGCCACACACGCTGACCACTTAGCTCCGCACTGCTCACAGTATATGGCGGTCCAGACAGTGAGTGGAAGATCCTGGTAGAACGAACGTTGTCATACTGCATGTGCCATCGTCATAGTGGGCCAAGTAGCTGACGTGACGATATGAGGTGGCATTTGGTACACAGCACGATCACCTACATTAATAGTTCAGAATCTTCAAAACCGTTTATTTACCGAAAAGGGTCTCATGAACTGTTGGGATTCGCGGTGAATGTAGCCGCTTTAGCTGTTGTGTAGCCCTTTGTTGGGAACACCACGGGTTTCGTACCGCTACAGTTTCTTAGAATAGGATTTTACCCCAGTCGTTTACTAAAATTGGCTTCCACTACACTTACACTGTGTCATTATGCATTGTTACCACCACATTGTAATACGATGCCCGTACTTCAGCTGTTGACGAATTGCATGTGTGCAGGGCCCTACTGTCTAACATTTCGTGCATGCGTGGTTCTTCATTGCCATAACGCAAACCCCATTCTGGGTTAGTTGCTCGAGATCAGGTCTACCGCACAACAGGTGTGTCCGGATATTTCCCGTACTGGTTCCACGCTCACCGGAGCAAACACATGCAACAGTGGAACGTGTTCGGCACAAAAGACCATAGGAGGTACTGCAAGAGGTTCCTTGCCATAGGTTCTTCCATTTTCATAATTTTCCATCGCCGGGGATCGCATGATTTATGAGATACAACCCGGGATGAAAATTTGTCAATATGAATGTCTAGTACAATAGCACCAGTTACTGGTAGGTAGCACTGGCATAATATACAGTCGCTTTTTTCACATTTGCTTAATGGTGAGCGATCATTAACTCGATTTTTGGCAGGTTGCTGTTATTTACTTTTCGTAGAGCCCGCAGACGCTGCATACCACGAACATTGTTAAACAGTTTTACACGCTTTAGCTACAACTTTTAGAAGCTATAACTACACTCCTGGAAATGGAAAAAAGAACACATTGACACCGGTGTGTCAGACCCACCATACTTGCTCCGGACACTGCGAGAGGGCTGTACAAGCAATGATCACACGCACGGCACAGCGGACACACCAGGAACCGCGGTGTTGGCCGTCGAATGGCGCTAGCTGAGCAGCATTTGTGCACCGCCGCCGTCAGTGTCAGCCAGTTTGCCGTGGCATACGGAGCTCCATCGCAGTCTTTAACACTGGTAGCATGCCGCAACAGCGTGGACGTGAACCGTATGTGCAGTTGACGGACTTTGAGCGAGGGCGTATAGTGGGCATGCGGGAGGCCGGGTGGACGTACCGCCGAATTGCTCAACACGTGGGGCGTGAGGTCTCCACAGTACATCGATGTTGTCGCCAGTGGTCGGCGGAAGGTGCACGTGCCCGTCGACCTGGGACCGGACCGCAGCGACGCACGGATGCACGCCAAGACCGTAGGATCCTACGCAGTGCCGTAGGGGACCGCACCGCCACTTCCCAGCAAATTAGGGACACTGTTGCTCCTGGGGTATCGGCGAGGACCATTCGCAACCGTCTCCATGAAGCTGGGCTACGGTCCCACACACCGTTAGGCCGTCTTCCGCTCACGCCCCAACATCGTGCAGCCCGCCTCCAGTGGTGTCGCGACAGGCGTGAATGGAGGGACGAATGGAGACGTGTCGTCTTCAGCGATGAGAGTCGCTTCTGCCTTGGTGCCAATGATGGTCGTATGCGTGTTTGGCGCCGTGCAGGTGAGCGCCACAATCAGGACTGCATACGACCGAGGCACACAGGGCCAACACCCGGCTTCATGGTGTGGGGAGCGATCTCCTACACTGGTGATCGTCGAGGGGACACTGAATAGTGCACGGTACATCCAAACCGTCATCGAACCCATCGTTCTACCATTCCTAGACCGGCAAGGGAACTTGCTGTTCCAACAGGACAATGCACGTCCGCATGTATCCCGTGCCACCCAACGTGCTCTAGAAGGTGTAAGTCAACTACCCTGGCCAGCAAGATCTCCGGATCTGTCCCCCATTGAGCATGTTTGGGACTGGATGAAGCGTCGTCTCACGCGGTCTGCACGTCCAGCACGAACGCTGGTCCAACTGAGGCGCCAGGTGGAAATGGCATGGCAAGCCGTTCCACAGGACTACATCCAGCATCTCTACGATCGTCTCCATGGGAGAATAGCAGCCTGCATTGCTGCGAAAGGTGGATATACACTGTACTAGTGTCGACATTGTGCATGCTCTGTTGCCTATGTCTATGTGCCTGTGGTTCTGTCAGTGTGATCATGTGATGTATCTGACCCCAGGAATGTGTCAATAAAGTTTCCCCTTCCTGGGACAATGAATTCACGGTGTTCTTATTTCAATTTCCAGGAGTGTATTTTTTATGCCAGATGTTATCACCCCATGTGTCCATTCTGACATTTACCTACTGACGCTTAATGCCAATTTCACTATTGAAAACAGCCTGTAATACGTTAACATTTTCGATTTACAATTGAACAATGGAAAATCGTAGCTTCCCGACTGTCTGAGGGCTAATCATGCCAGTAGTGGGGTTTTTTATTCAAAAACCACAATTTTTAAGGAAATGCACTTTGACAAATATTTTAAGAATTCTTATAAAATTTCTCCCCTTTCGTTTTATAAAATTCTGTTCTAAAAAGCAACTTTTTATTACATATTCGTGTAGTACGCAAAGAAATATGAATGTTTTGGACCACTTTTTTCGCTTTGTGATAGATGACGTTGTAATAGTCACAAACATATGGCTCACAATTTTAGACAAACAGTTGGTAACAGGTAGGTTTTTAAAATTAAAATACAGAACGTACGTACGTTTGAACATTTTATTTCGGTTGTTACAATGTGATACATGTACCTTTGTGAACTTATCATTTCTGAGAACGCATGCTGTTACAGCGTGATTACCTGTAAATACCACATTAATGCAATAAATGCTCAAAATGACGTCCGTCAACCTCAATGCATTTGGCAATAAGTGTAACGCCATTCCTCTCAACAGCGAGTAGTTCGCATTCCGTAATGTTCGCACATGCATTGAAAATGCGCTGACGCATGTTGTCAGGCGTTGTCGGTGGATCACGATGGCTTATATCCTTCAACTTTCCTCACAGAAAGAAATCCGGGGACGTCATATCGGGTGGTGTGCGGGCCATGGTATGGTGCTTCGACGACCAATCCACCTGTCACGAAATATGCTATTCAATACCGCTTCAACCGCACGCGAGCTATGTGCCGGACATCCATCATGTTGGAAGTACTTCGCCAATTTGTCGTGAAGTGAAACATCTTTTAGTAGCATTGTTAGAACATTACGTAGGAAATCAGCATACATTGCACCATTTAGATTGTCATCGATAAAATGGGGACCAATTGTCCTTCTTCCCATAATGCCGCACCATATATTAACCCATCAAGGTCGCTGATGTTCCACTTTTCGCAGCCATCGTGGATTTTCCGTTGCCCAATAGTGCATTTTATGCTGAATTACGTTACCGCTGTTGGTGAATGACGCTTCGTTGCTAAATAGAACGCGTGCAAAAAAATCTGTCATCGTCCCGTAATTTCTCTTTTGCCCAATGGCAGAACTGTACACGACGTTCACAGTCGTCGTCATGCAATTCCTGGTGCATAGAAATATGGTACGGGTGCAGTCGATGTTGATGTATCATTCTCAACACCGACGTTTTTGAGAATCCCGATTCTCTCGCAATTTGTCTGCTACTGATGTGCGGATTAGCCGTGACAGCAGCTAAAACACCTACTTGGGCATCATCATTTGTTTCAGGTCGTGGTTGACGTTTCACATGTGGCTGAACACTTCCTGTTTCCTTAAATAACGTAACTATCCGGCGAACGGTCCGGGCACTTGGATGATGTCGTCCAGGGTACCGAGCAGCATACATAGCACACAGCCGTTGGGCATTTTGAACACAATAGCCATACATCAACACGATATCGACTTTTTCAGCAATTGGTAAACGGTCCATTTTAACACGGGTAATGTATCACGAAGCAAATATCGTCTGCACTAGCGGAATGTTACGTGATACCATGAACACGATTCTGGCTATTACAGCGCCATCTATCACTAAGCGAATAAAGTGGTCCAACTAAAACATTCATATTTCTTTACATACTAGATGAATATGTAGTAAAAATGGGGGTTCCTATGTAAAAGAAAAGCAGTTGATATCCGTTTGACCTATGGCAGCGCCATCTAGCGGGCCAACCATAACGCCATCTGGATTCCCCCTTCAAGCTAGACGAGTTTCGTTCTGTGTAGTTTTCTCATTTGACGCGTATTTCGTGAGATATTTGGCCCGGTCACTATCAATCGACCACCCTGTATAATCTCAAATTATCTACAAATTCAAACAAGTTTTCTTCCTGTTACACTGTTGTTGCTGTTGTGGTGATGGTGGTCTTCAATCGTAAGATTGGTTTGATACAGCTCTCCATTCTGCTCTATTCTGTGCAACCCTCTTCATCTACGAATAACTACTGCAACCAACAGGTAATAAGCAAAGTAATGTGAACACCTGTACTTACTTGGGAATAATATTTTAATAAGGGGTTGGATCCCCATTTGCTCATGATAAAGCTGCGATTCTTCTTGGAATATTGGCATGTAATGACTGTACAGTCTCCAATGGAATGTTATGCCACTCTCCGATCAGAACCTCTTCTAACTCCTGTAGTCTGCGCTCCAATACCGTCCACAAAGGTTCGGTATGCTGAACTCCGGGGACTATGCTGGTCAGGGAAGACGCTGCAGTTCAGTTGCATGCTCCTCTTACCACGACTGTATTGCTCTGGCTGTGTGAATAGGTGCATTATCGTCCTCAAATATTTGATCATTGTTGGGGAACAACATTTGAATTGCGGGATGCACGTAATTACCTAAAATGTTCACATAATCGTTAGCTATAATACGGTCTTTGAGAGTAATGATGGGACCAGCAGAATACCATTATGTGGCTCCCAGCCCTTACACTTCCACCTCCATGTTTAACCGTTGGAATCAAGCAATCAGGATTGTGGGCTTCTTTTGGCGTTCTCCAGATGCAAAACTCAGCGCAGTGTTGGAAATAACAAAAACGTTGAATCCATGAAGCGTTTCCACTGATTAACCGTCCAGAATTTATGCTCCACCATTTTTTGTTCTCTTTTCTGCATTTGTTGTCGTCAATAAAGTTTTCAGTATAGCAGCTCGTGCCTCAACATTCACTTTACTGCATTTGTTGTCGTCAATAAAGTTTTCAGTATAGCAGCTCGTGCCTCAACATTCACTTTACTGCATTTGTTGTCGTCAATAAAGTTTTCAGTATAGCAGCTCGTGCCTGAACATTCGCTTTACTGAGTTCGCGACGGCAGTGTCGATAGACACGAGGTCTCGAAGATGCTTATTGAGCTCTGCAGTAACTTTAACCGCCGTAGTTTTGTGTTGTTTTGACACAATTCGCGTTATCGTACGACGATCTATGTCACTTATTTTCGATCTACGCCCACTATTACGTTTACACGATGATGTCTTTCCATGTTTTGTTATGACTGTTGAAACAGTTGCTCTAGAAACATTCAGTTAAGTTGTTTGTCTTGGTTACTGGTGCTCCAGCTAATCGGGCCTCCACAATCTGCGCTCTCTGGAACTCTGTTAGGTCTTTCACTGCACGTCGATCTCGGCCTCTGAACGCAAAAACGAAGTGTTCACTACTCGTAAACAAACTGCATTGATACCTTGTCCGTACTGAACACGTGCAGTCCAGAGTGACACGTGCCTTACCTGTGTCGTTGACCACCAAACACAACCATCACACTACTACCACTGTTCATTATTTTGCCTATCCCCTGTACGTTCTTCTGAATCCGTTTACTATATTCATCTCTTGGATTCCTTCTACGATTTTTACCTCCCATACTTCCCTCCAACACTAAAGTGGTGATCCCTTCACGTGTCAGAATGCGTCCTATCCACAGATCTCTTCTCTTAGTAAGATTGCACCACAAATTTCTTTTCCTCCCAATTCTATGCAGTACTTCCTCATTAATTACGCGATCTACCTAATTAATCTTCATCATTGTTGTGTAGCATCATATTTCAAATGCTTCTATTCTGTTCTTGTCTAAACTGTTTATCGCTCATGTTCCATTTCCATACTTGTCTACGCTCCAGACAACTATCTTCATAAATTCTTCCTAAAATTTAAATCTATATTCGATTTTAGCAAATTTCTTTTCTTCAGAAACGCTTTTCTTGCCACTGGCAGTCTACATTTTATATCTCTTATTTGGCCATGGTAAGTTATTCTGCTGCTCAAATAACGAAACTTATCTACTGCTTTAAGCGTCTTGTTTCCTAATCCAATCCGTTCAGCATCACCTGGTTTAATTCGACTACGTTCCATTATCTTTATTTTGCTTTTGTTGATACTCATCTTATGTCTTCCTTTCAAGACGCTGTCCGTTGCGGTCAACTGCTCTTCAAAGTCCTTTGCTGTCTCTGACGTAATTACGGTGTCGTGGGCAAACCTCAGAATTTTTATTTCTCCTTCCTGAACTGTAATTCCTACTTCAATTTTTTTTTCATTTCCCTTATGTCTTACTCAATGCGCAGATTGAATAATATCGTGTGTAGGCTACAACCCCGTCTCGCTGCCTTCTCAACCACTGTTTCCCTTTCATGCCTCTCAAAATTTATACTATGTGCCCACAATACGTAAAGTTTCATTACTTGTTAATCTTCGAAGTGTTGTAGGTTCAACAGTTGCGAAATCGCATGCCACTGATGTCGCTGAGGTGCATATCAGCAACTTTATTCCTCTTCTCTCATCTGACCAGTGTTGCTGTCTTATCGTCTCAAATCTTATCATTTTTGTAATTTGCCTTTGTATGATCTCGCAGTTTTGTAAGCGCACTTGTTTATAAACATTCTAAGTCGCAGTCATCATCGCAACACTCCTTATCTCTGGCGGTCCCGTATCTACATGATGAGTCTTTTACTGTATTGAGTCTAGACGGTTCCTCCCAGGTTTTGCACTGGGCGGACAACAAAGACTGTGCGGGGTGACGGCGCTGCACGTTATCTGGTGGCGGGCCGCCGACCGGTTACCGCGGCGGACTGTGGAAGTAGAGACGAAAAAGGCGGTGGCCGGGAGGAGGATGCTCGCACCGCAGGGAGGCGACATATTCTGTTACTGTGCGTGCGGACAAAGGAGCTACGCACCGAGGGCGAGGAGCTGCTCTCGCGTCGGCGCCCACGCCACAGGAAGCGGCGGGAAACTCGAGCAAACAAACGGGCCGCGCCTCACCTCAGCTACCCCAGGACACGCCTGCCGCCTTTGTCCACGGGAATCAGCCGGCCGTCAACAAGTGTGTGGCTTTGCGATACGAAGCGCTCTCTGCTGCTTGTTCAGCAAAATCCAGTGGCCCAAAAGGAGAACGTAACATCCTATAAGGTGAAATAGATAAAATGAAACCAAAGATCAGCTTAAGAAGAACGCAACATCCTATAAATGAAATAGATAAAATGCAACCAAAGATCAGCTTCACGGATGAACATCAGACAACAGAAGGACTTAAATTTCTCCATATGACTATTTCCAATCGCAATAAGAAGCGTACATTCCAGATACTCGTTCAATAGGTAATGTTCCATATTTCTTTCTCAGAACATATTTATTGTTGTGAATCTTCAGGTAATAAACTCGCAAAGACGTCGTCACAGTGCAGCTCACAATGATATATCGATATGCCAACACATATCAGCTGTGGAGTCATAGATACAACTCGCGCATTATGCACGTCTCTGCCGCCGACCAACGTCTCTGGCGCATTTGCATCTGTGGCCGCATGCGCAGTCGCGCGGTGCAACAGTATAAAGGGACGAAGCGAGCACTGGAGCGGCAGTATTGCGGCTCACTCTGAAGTTGGCTGAACGTTATACAGCCGAAATATTAGAAAGAGATTTCTTGCGGCTGCACACCCGAAACTTAATGGAACAATATTTATTATTAAGAGTCAGAATTTGGTGACAATGTACATGAAAATTGTCAAAGTAGAGAAGATATAAAATGTAGACTAGAATGGAAAGGAAAGCCTTTCTGAAGAAGAGAAATTTGTTAACATTGAGTATAGATTTGTCAGGAAGTCGTTTATGACAGTATTTGTGTGGAATGTAGCCATGTATGGAAGTGAAACATGGACGATAAATAGTTCGGAAAAGAAGAGAATTGAAGGTTTCGAACTGTGGTGCTACAGAAGAATGAGGGAGATTAGATGGGTAGATCACATAACTAATGAGAAGCTATTGAATAGAATTGGGGAGAAGAGGAGTTTGTGGCACAACTTGACTAGAAGAAGGGGTCGGTTGGTAGGACATGTTCTGAGGCATCGAGGGATCACCAATTTAGCATTGGAGGGCAGCGTTGAGGGGAAAAATCGTAGAGGGAGACCAAGAGATGAATACACTAAGCAGATTCAGAAGGATGTAGATTGCAGTAGGTACTGGGAGATGAAGAAGCTTGCACAGGATAGAGTAGCATGGAGAGCTGCATCAAACCACTCTCAGGACTGAAGACCCCAACAACAACAACATACATGAAAGTGTCTTGTCCATGTCCTATTTTTCTACGTGGTCTCCATCACGTTCTATGAACGTACGCCGACATTGTGGTAGAGCACGTATTCCCTGCAGGTAAAAGCTCTTGTCCTGTAGGCGTAGCCATATTTTCACTGCATGACTGACACTCTCGTCATCAAGTGTGTTCCCCGTAGAGAATCATTAAGCGTCCCAAAGAGATGCAAGTCCGAGAGTGCCAGGTCTGTAATGTGGGATGGATGAGCCAATTACGTCCAACCCAATTTGGCGATGTGTTCCCCCCATTCTCAGACTTGTGAGGGGGCGTCCATTATCGTGTTGGAGCAAGGTTTCTGCTGGATTCTTGTCCAATCGGACACGTCGGAAACGGTCCTTGAGTTTATTCAGAGCTTCACGTATGCCTTTGAATCGATGGTTGACCCTTTGGCATCACATCCACGAGAACGACGCCATCACAATCCCAGAAGACTGTAACCACGACTTTTCCGGCAGAGGAGTTTGCCTTGAATTTCTTGTTTTGTGGTGAATGAGGATGATGCCATTCCCAGGACTGCCTTTTGGTTTCCGGCGCAATGTGGTGCACCCAGCTTTTGTCCCCAGTAACGATCGGTGACAGAAGGGCCTCTCTGTCGGTCTGAAAACGCTCCAACAATTCGAAAGGGATGGCCTTTCTTTGAATCTTGTGATGCGCTGTGAGCATTCGTGGAAGCCGTTGTGAGCACCTCTTTGAATATCCGAGAGTCTCGATCATTGCAGACGCACTTCCAAAGCCAACCGACAACTGTGGAGCCAATTGTCGAGTTGTGATGCGCTGGTCGGCACGAATAACGGCATCCGCACGATTCAGCATGTCAGGAGCAGCGGCTGTGACAGGACGACCCGAGCGTGGCCGATCATGGAGCTCCGTTTCAGCATTTCTTGAGGCTGTAACTGTCTTTACCCATCGCCCAATTGAATTCCTATCAACTGCAGCATCGCCATACACGCCTAGTAACAAATAGGATAAGAAACATTATTTCTCTACTAATAACCATTTGTGTGTGTCTGTGTGACTGGCGGTCAACGGCTCGATGAAACCATTCCGAGGTACTCACCGTCAGTCACACTCGGTGATGGTACTAACAAATCTCTCATCTACCCCATCTTCTTTTTATATTCTTCTTAAAAACAACAAAATTTTATTTATATTTCAACCTCAAATTATTGTTATTTTGAATCATTCTTTGTAAATGTTGTAGATAAAACAAAAGGGAAGAAAACTGAAAAAAGATGAAAAACGAAAATTGTAAGATGTACGACCTGTTTTAAACATCAGGTAACAGGTCTATAATTTGGCAATAAATAAAAAAATAAAAAACATAAAAATCGCCATACACTGCACATAAATGTTTATGGGTGTTCACCACGGTTTCTTTTTCTGCACGCAAGAATTCAGTAACAGCACGCTGCGCGTAACGTGAGTCGTATGTAGAAGCCATTTTGATGCTGTACTGCGGCTCTGCCATCTGCCAGAACGGTTGGGAACTTCACTGGCGCACATAACAAACATCAAATGTGAAGTACCAACAAGGACGTGTGTCTATGTATATTAATGACTTTTAAAAAGAAATGTGGCGCATTACTTATTGAGCGACCCGATTATATAAAAAACTATGTACAGAAACAATAACTGACAATGGCTGGGAGAGCAGTGTGCTGCCCACATGCTCCTGCGTATCCTCTTCCAGTGATGCCTATAGGCCGAGGATGACACGGCGGTCAGTCAGTCCCGTTGGGTCTTCCGAGGACTATTCGGACGGAACTTTAGTATATGTAGAAACCACTGAATTGCCACCTGTGGAGAACTCCACCTCCACTCACTGTCCATGAAGTTCCTCTGTATGGTGAACGTACCACCCGCACCAACGTACCGGGCAGCTATAATTAAACTTTCCCTGTTTAACACGTTATAAGACGAAAACTAATTACCGTATGAGTACCAGACTTGGTAGCATTAATGTCAACAGTATGGGGTGCATGGTTTACATGCGTCACAGCGCCATCATCCAACTGCAACTGTGGCCGCCAGGTGCCGTGATCAGCCATCGTGTTTCGTAGTCTCATACACCTGACCAGTCGCAGTGCACATGTCAAGGACTTGGACAGAAGGAGCAGGGCATTATTAGTGAAGCTCTATTACCAAAGCAACAGTAATGCTGCAGCTACACTATGAGAATATCGCCGGCTGAAAGGATTAGGGAAGTTTCTTCTTTCTCCACCTACTGTGCGGAGCATGACGAAGAAGTTCGGATCATGTTCCACAAACTGTCGGGTGAACTGCCGGATGTTTGCAACTTCCTGCCACAATATGTCGGCGCAGAGTCTTCTGGCCATCTTCTGGTGATACTGGCGAAAACTCCCAGAGCTCTCGTATATAAGGCCCCTCCGGCACGTGCGCGGTGGGTTGACTTGGCGATGAGCGTGCGTTACTTGAGCGCGTTCGATTCTGCGGCGCCGCGCGCCCTCCGTGGTGAAAACTCACCGCATCGATATCATTTCGATTGTCTTCCCGCGGGCCCATCACAGAACTACGCCGGCTACGGAGGACACGAAGTTTCTCGACGATTGGATTCCATGCCGAATTCAATTGGTAACCGCCGTCACGATTAATAAGGGACTCATTGTCAGACAGCCGTATTTCCACGGATTTGTTAATAAAAGAACTCCACAATTTATGTCTCATTATAATTCCACAATTTATGTCTCATTATAATTCATGGCATGACCAGTGGAAATACAGTGTTCGGCGATGGCAGACTTTCAAGGCTGAAGAAGGCGAGTATGCCGCTGACGTTCAACAATGCGATCCTGCACAGTACGCGTCGTTTGCCCTATATAAGATCTGCCGCAGTCACACGAAATCCTGTAAACACCTGCCTCGCGCAGCTCTAGGTCGTCTTTGACAATTCCCAATAGCGAAGAAATTTTTGCAGGAGGGCGAAAGCTCGCTTTCACTTTACATTGTCTTAGTATTGTGCCTATTTGCGCTGAAATATTACCAATATATGCTAAATAGGCAGTCATTTTAGAGACTTCTTCTTCTTCTTTGCTCCGTCGTTTACAGGTCTGCAGCGCTCTCTCCACTTGCTGGGAAGAATACCCATTCTTCAGAAATACAGTCTGCAGGTGGTCCAGTTCCGTTGGTAAACTATCGAGTTCGACCTATACTTGAGTATTGCTCATCAGTGTGGGATCCGTACCAGATCGGGTTGACGGAAGAGATAGAGAAGATGCAAAGAAGAGCGGCGCCTTTCGTCACAGGGTTATTTGGTAACCGTGATAGCGTTACGGAGATGTTTACCAAACTCAAGTGGCAGACTCTGCAAGAGAGGCGCTCCGCATCGCGGTGTACCTTGCTCGCCAGGTTTCGAGAGGGTGCGTTTCTGGCTGAGGTATCGAATATATTGCTTCCCCCTACTTATACCTCCCGAGGAGATCACGAATGTAAAATTAGAGAGATTCGAGCGCGCACGGTGGCTTTCAGACAGTCGTTCTTCCCGCGAACCATACGCGACTGGAACAGAAAAGGGAGATAATGACAGTGGCACGTAAAGTGCCCTCCGCCACACACCGTTGGGTGGCTTGCGGAGTATAAATGTAGATGTAGATGTAGATCGGTGTCAGAGATGACGTGGGCTCGGTGAATCAATGTCTTGAAAACACCGATCGTTTGTGCCGGATGGTGGCAACTAGCGGCTTGTAAGTAAAGGTCTGTGTGAGTGGGTTTTCTGTATACCGAATGACCAAGATTGCCATCGGTCTTACGTCGCACCAGTACGTCTAAGAACGGCAGGTAACCCTTCTTTCTCCAACTCCGCAGTAAAATTTATGTTTCCGTCTATGGACTTCAAATGTTGCAGGAACTCTCGCAGACGGTCCAAACCACGAGGCCAAACTATAAAAGTATCATCAACATATCGCTAAAATACTGTTGATTTAAAAGTGGCTTAGCCGAGGGCTCGCTCCTCAGAATCTTCCATAAAAAGATTGGCCACCAGGGGAGACAAAGGACTCCCCATGGCGACACCGTCTTATTGCTCATAAAACTCGATGTTAAATAAAAAATATGTAGAGGAGAGTGTATAGGCATGCATATTCAAATACAGAGATATGTAAACCGGCAGAATACGTCGCTGCGGCCGGCAACGCCTATATAAGACAACAAGTGTCTGACGTAGTTGCTATTTCGGTTACTGCTGCTACAATGGGAGGTTATCAAGACTTAAGTGAGTTTGAGCGTTGTGTTATAGTCGTCGCACGAGCGATGGAACACATAATCTCCGAGGTACCGATGAAGTAGAGATTTTCCCGTACGACAATTTCACGAGTGTACCGTGAATTTAAGAAACTCGGTAAATCATCAAATCTCTGACACGCTGCGGCTGGAAAAAGATCCTGCAAGAACGGGACCAACGTCGACTGAAGAGAATAGTTCAACGTGACAAAAGTGCAACCCTTCCGCAAATTGCCGCAGATTTCAATGCTGGGCCATCAGCGTGTGAACCATTCAACGAAACATCATCGATATGGGCTTCCGGAGCCGAAGGCCCACTCGTGTCCCCTTGATGACTGCACGACGCAAAGCTTTACGACTTTCCGGGGCCCGTCAACACCGACATTGGACTGTTGACGTCTCGAAACATGTTGCCTGGTCGGACGAGTCTCGTTTCAGATTGTATCGAGCAGACGGATGTGTACGGGTATGGAGACAACCTCACGAATCCATGAACCCTGCATGTCGGCAGGGGACTGTTCAAGTTGGTAGAGGCTCTATAATGGTGTGTTACGTGTGCAGTTGGAGCGATATGGGACCCTGATACGTCTAGGTACTACTCTGACAGGTGACACGTACGTAAGCATCCTGTGTAATGACCTGCATGCATTCACGTCTACTGTGCATTCCGACAGACTTGGACAATTCCAGCAGGACAATGCGACGTCCTAGACGTTCAGAATTGCGACAGAGTGACTCGAGGAACACTCTTCTAAGTTTGATCACTTCCGCTGGCCACCAAACTCCACAGACGTGAACGTTGTTCAGCATATCTCTGATGCCTTGCAACGCGATGTTGGGAGAAGAGATCTCCACCCCCTCGTACTCTTACGTATTTATGGACAACTCTGCAGGATTCATGGTGTCTATTCCCCGCAGACATTAGTCGACTCCATGCCACGTCGCATTGAGGCACTTCTGCGTGTTCGCGGGGGCCCTACACGATGTTCGGCAGGTGTACCAGTTTCTTTGGCCCTTCAGTTTATATCCAAATAAATCACCAATTTAAATTACACTTCCAGTTCGCCGTCTGCAATAGATGCAGTGAATTCATCAAAGTTTAAGTTTCCTATGACGAATTTCCAAAAACAGCGATATATATATCTCTTGACTGATTTTTTTTCCCTTTTTCCTTCAAATTTAATTTTGTTGCTTTTTTCCTGCCTTTGCTTTGGGTGCTAGGTACACCTTACCCTCGGGGGCACCGTTCCGGTCACTAAAGCCTAGTGACGGCCCTGCTGTTATCGCTCGATAGCTTTCTTAACTGTGCGGTGATTATATTCTACATACCCACTTAGAGTAAACAGCACATCGCGACGTGACGCTTTTCTCAACAATACGGGAATCCCCAAAGGCGTTCTACGCCGTTGCTTGGCATCAGTTCGAGACGAGTTGAACTGGGAGCAACACGAACGTTTCCGCTCCCATTCAGCAAAGTATTAACAAAGCTTCGAAATACAGGAAGAGCACGGAGCAACGATGGCAGGCAAAGGTAAGCCGTCAACAAACATCTGAGATCTCTCATCCACAAGCGTCAAATCGGTTGCACTCTCTTGAGGACGTGTAATATAAATTGTCACATGCACGTGTGTTAGTTGAATACGATAATTTCGAAGGAGAGCTACACTTGAATTTTCAAACCAACCTTCCGGACAGTTTATCACGGTTTTCCTGTGGCACAACTGTGTTGAAGAAGCTAGAGTTTTTTAACCGTGTAATTACAGGAAGATCTGAATGCTGCAAATTATGAATTCGCCTACGATGTTTCAGTAATTTCCAAGAATGATTGCCTATTGAAGGTGCGTGGTCCAAACGATACGTATCGAAGGTGCGATCCTAATTCGATCATGCGACTCTGGTGGCAGGCGTTATGATCCATTATTTGCGATCGTCATTTTTATCTGTTTTCTCTCGTTCCCGTAGTTGCTCTAAATTACATACCCCCGCGAATTATTTATGAGTTGCTAGGGAAACCCAGATGATTTATGTCGGCAGTGAGTGGGATGTCTGGTGTTCTTGACGTTTCTTCGGCGGATTCTCTCACATGGAATAATCGATTTCCATGCTTATCGAGCGTAGAAAATTGTTTGACTTTTTGTCACCAATATGGAGTACTACCGGACGAGGAAACGAAGGACTGTGCAGACTGTGGTGGTGCGAAGTGTGTAGAACTTCGTAAGAAGAGGTTCGATGTTGAAATTTCATTGCGGACAGTGGGGAAAACGAACGTGTGTCATGAAGAATAAATGGATTGACTCTTCTAAATTATCCATCCGGACCAGCGTAATTCTTCTATCTTGCTGGATTCGAGACTACACCTTACAAGCAACAGCATCGGAAACTGAGTAACCTGCTAATACCGCGTGCGACTATTTCGGGTTTTGCAGAGAAGTTTGTTATGTGGTAGTGACGAACGACAGTGTACCGATTGGTGGACAGACTAAAGTTGTTGAAGTGGCCGAAGCAAGAAGGAAGAACTAGAGAGGACGACCTTTAAAGAGTGAAATCGATCGTATTTTGATATTTGGTGTAATACAAAGAGAGATATTGGCAGAGTTTACCCAGGCTATGGCAGAAATGGAACTGATCCCATAGCGTATACATCACATGGACTTTCACATGACGACAACACCGATGACGAGTATGGTAAGTCGTCTCCTTTGTAATTACAAGTATTTTTGTAACGCTCGTCTTTTGCCGTTACTGTAGTGACCACCGTAAACATAATCGTAACGCCCGCCACCAGAGTCGCATGATCGATTTAGGATCGCACGTTCGTTTGAACCACGCGACTTCGGTAGGGGCAATCATTCTTGGAAATTACCGATGTTTCTATAGCAAGTCCTCTCTGCATTCGCTCGTATAGATCATGTTTGACAAGAGAAGTGTATTGTGGTGTCACCGCCAGACACCACACTTGCTAGGTGGTAGCCTTTAAATCGGCCGCAGTCCTTTAGTATACGTCGGACCCGCGTGTCGCCACTGTCAGTGATTGCAGACTGAGCGCCGCCACACGGCAGGTCTAGAGAGACTTCCTAGCACTCGCCCCAGTTGGACAGCCGACTTGGCTAGAGATGGTTCACTGACAAATTACGCTCTCATTTGCCGAGACGATAGTTAGCATAGCCTTCAGCTACGTCATTTGCTACGACCTAGCAAGGCGCCATTATCATTTGCTATTTATCTTGTGATGCATGTACCGTCAGACCGATGTTCACCAATTATGGATTAAAGTTAAGTATTCCAGAAGCTACGTACCTTTTTTGCTTGTCTCTATTTCTTTAACTGTTCCAGGCCTCACGCCAGCCGGCGTGAGCTTAAACGCGTGCCTTTCGGCTTCCTCTCCTAGTGGCTTGGCTGTCTTGCCAAGTCACAACATGTATCACCATGGAGTTTTGAAACACACGTTTTCCATGCACAGATGTCTTCTTAACGGAGTGAAATCAATTTGAAATTGTTGTTTTTGCTTGCATAGGATTAAATATGGTGGATCAACTTTACAGTCTGTGCACTAGTGCAGTTCGTATCCTGAATTAGAAAACACGGTGCCCACATTATATTGTCTTCTCAGCTCCCTAGTAGTGAATTCAGTTCGATGTGCTAGTATTTTAATTGTCCGCCTCCGTTGCTTGCTGCTTTACGGATGTAGTGGCAAGGTTTTTTTTCCGAAGGATGCGACCCGCCACGAATGTCTTTCCTGTGCCAACCACTTCATTTCAGAGTAGCACTTGTAACCTATGTCCTTAATTATTCGCTGGATATATTCCAATTTCTGTCTTCCTCTACAGTTTTTGGCCTCTTAAGATCCGTCTAGTACCATGGAAGTCATTTGCTGATGTGTTAACAGACGTCCTATCATCCTGTTCTTTCTTATTGTCGGTGTTTTCCATACATTCATTTCCTTTCTGCGGAAAACCTGCTCATTTCTTACCTTATCAGTTCACCTAATTTTCAGTATTCGTCTGCAGCACCACATCTCAGATGCTTCGATTCTCTTCTGTTCCGGTTTTACCACAGTCCATGTTTCACTATCATACAATGTCAGAAGTTTTTCCTCAAAGTAAGGCCTATGATTGATACTAGTAGACTTTTTTTAGATTACATAGTTGTATGGAGATAAACAGCTATTAATTTACTTATAATCAGTTATTCAAAATGACAGCCACAATCGCATTATTTATTTTGCCGCCAACAGGTTTGAACCCGCGATGGGGTCATCTGTGACGGTTGGTAACTATGCACAGGCAGGGTGACGAGTCCGGCGAGCGACCAAATGATGTAAATTGCCCTGAAGATGACCCCATCGCGGGTTGAAACCGATTGGCGGCAAAATAAATAATGCGATTGTGACTGTCAATTTGAATAATTGATTACTAGTAGACTTTTCTTGTCCAGCAATATATTTTTTGTCATGGCTAGTCTGCTTTTGAAGTTCTCCTTGCTCAGTCCCTTAATGGTTATTTTGAGGCATAGGTAGTAGAATACCTTAACGTCATCTACTTCGCGACCATCAATCCTATTGTTAAGTTTATCGCTATTCTCACTTCTGCTACTTCACATTACTTTCGTCTTTTTCGATTTACTCTCAGTTCATATTCTGTACTCGTTAGTTCGTTCCCTTCAGCACATCTTGTAATAGTTCCTTTTCACTCAGGATACCAATGTCATCAGCGAATCGTATCATTGATATCCTTTCACCTTTGTATTTTAGTTCCACTCATGAAGTTTCTTTTATCTCCAAATTTCCATCATTGCTTCTTCGATACACAGATTGAACAGTAGGGGTGAAAGGCTACATTCCTGTCTTATACACTTTTTATGCCGAACGCTTCGGTCTTGGCCGTCCACCTTCATTATTCCCTCTTTGCTCTTTTTCTCTATGTGTGTTACCCGTCTCTCCCTTTAGCTTACCCCTATTTTTCTCTGAATTTCGAGTATCTTGCACCATTTTACATTGTCGAACGCTTTTTCCAGGCCTACTTTTTTGTCTTCTTTTTTTTGTCTATCTTCTATATTCAACTGTAACGTCAGAATTGCTTGTCTTGTGTCTTTACCTATACTAAACCCAAACTGATAGTTATCTAACACATCGTCAATTTTTTTTCCATTTTTCTGTATATTATTCTTGTCAGAAATGTGGATACATGAGCTGTTAAGCTGACTGTGTGATAATTCTCGCTCTTGTCAGCTCTTGCAGTCTTCGGAATTGTGTGGATGATATTTTTCTGATAGATGGTATATAGGTACCAACGTGGATAGTTGTTTTGTTGTCACTTCTCCCAATTATTGTAGAAATTCTGATGGAATGTTATCCATCCCTTCTGCATTATTTGATATTAAGTCCTACAAATTTATTTTAAGTTTTGATTCTAATATTGGATCCCTCATCTCTTCTAAATCGACTCCTGTTTCTTCTACCACGTCAGCTGCCTGCGGCCTTTTTAATCCGAGCACTTCGTTCTTGATCATCCGCTCTCTGCTCTGAGGAGCTACTCAACCGATTAGTGGCGGTTCCAACATCAAGAAACCTGACAACAACCAGGAGAGCGATGTGCTGATCACATGCCCTTGCATACCGAAAAGGTCTGCTTAAATGCTTTTAAGTTCAAATAGTACTTGTAGAGCTGGTTCACGCATAGGGCACGTAGGTTTGTACTTATGTAAAACCCGGAAAGAAGTCCTCTGCCACGAGGCCCTCATGGCGGCAATAGAAAAGGTAGATTCGGCGGCAGAACTGCAAGAAATCTTTGTGGCATTGTCAGTCGGTGGCTAGCATGGAAACTGCTGACATGTTGTATGCTGAATGAGGCTAAGTAAGCAGCAAGATAAATTAACAATGCCTCGAATGTAGAAGAAAACTGGCTAATTTGTTCATGGTATTTACTCGTTGGCTCTGACAAAAATCAGGTTAATTGTCAGAGCTTTCATACTTCAAGAGCCATGAACAAGTTTGCCGCTTTTACTTTAGCCACAGAAGATCGCCACTGCCACCGCCACCGCCAGCATTTCAAGTAAAAGTTTAGTATCGAATTTATTCGCATGGGCCAGCTACTTCCCTTGGTTTGCAAACAATAATTGTTTTGAGTTAAACTTGGTGTTGAAAACCTTGGATTACACCATAGTCATTTTACCTAGACGGGATCCTTTTCCTTCTGATGTAGTGTATTTATGTGTCCTATTTTGTGGAACTGCAGAGCATTTATTGGTTTTAAAGCGTTCATTAACTTTTTTGTAGTAGTAAATCTCTTATGTGCAGTTAATGTTATTTCTGAATATTGGATGTAAACTTGCAAAAGTGAATAGTTAAAGCTATTCAATTGGTTAGATGCAAAGAAAAGAACTAACTAACTTTGCTTTCGTTTCATTCATGTTAGAAGCTCAGTGAACTCTTAAAAGTAGTTGAATAGAACGGTGATAATAATAAGTTGTAACTGGTCACTGCAATTTAAGGAACAACATAATAAATATCTGTTGCACAGGTTTGTAGAAGTGTTTATACTCATTTAGTTGTGTTTAAAACTGTCTTCATATTGCATCTTGCTGTAAGTGTCCAGTTCTGCCCTCAGTCAGCTGACAGAATAGTTTCTGGTACTCCATGCTAAATGTTGAGCCAGTATTACAATCATTACTGCAGTAAGACTCCTTAAGAACTGCATCAATAATGTAATAGCTTCTATGTTATTTAAAGATTAGTGGCTATAACTGCTCAGACCATAACGGATTCACGAGCCCCTTGTTTCATTTATAATCCATTCGATGCAAAGAAATAAATGCTACCAAAGACACCGCACAGTAATTACGCTAGTTAATATAATCATTTAAAGACCTATACTATGTCAGTGCCTTCCACTAGTTAGTAAGTGAAAGCTCCTAATGTCCATTTTAGCTGTGCTCCCACATTAGTAACTGATTTCTTGTGATGAATATTAGTTTTCTTATTCTGAGTAAAGAAAGTATACGTTAGTGAGAGTCAGTTTGTTGCCTAAACATTCTAAGGTTCTAACTACGGCACCCATTGCACACGTCTGATCCAGCGCTCGCTAGATTCCGCTATTGTTCCGTGTCCTATTAGCAAAACATAGTTCAATATCAAGAAAAGCCATACACAGCAGTTAATTTTCTTCCTGAACAGTACAACCACTTAGTACCAGTCAGACTGATGACCGTTTTCCTTTCCTTTAATTACAGTTTATAACTAGCGTAACCTTAGTTCGTTTCTCGCTATTTCAACTGCTGCTTCTTATCAAACATAATCATTTGGACAAGAAAACACAGTCCGATACCTTCTTCAGTGTGCACGATCTCGGTCAAAATAAATTCCTTTCATAGGAGTAACATTATCGACAGGATGTTCTTGTAGTATTAATGAAAATTGTTATACTTCGGTTGGTGCGTAAAAGGTGAAATAGTAGGCGGTATAATGTGACACTCTATTCGCTGTAGCTTGACACTGTGATTTAGCTGATAAGTAATTTATATCGATAAACATTATTTGAACATGGATACGTACTTGATAGTGTATTTGCCACTGCTTAATGCCGTGATTTAGCCGCTAAGTAATTTATATCGGCGAACATTATTTGTACATGGATTCTTACCTGATAGTGTCCCCCCTGGTTTGACATAGCAAGCAGTTCATTAAGGACTGTACACACGAGCAATGAATCACTGGAAATCTCGGGAACAGTATCGTCTGCAATTGGTCACTCTCTTTGATCACGCCAAACATAAGCGTCTTACCAAGCGATTTTATCCATTATTTCGAACGTCACTATGTCAGGAACTTCTGTTATGGAAAATTGTCTGCTATGTTTAGCAAAAGTGTATATGGTGACTAATGCACGCAAACACAAGGCTTGAAACTTAATATAGTTGTGTCGGAATGGTTCTCTTTGGTATTGTAATCCGTCCACTGACAAGGAAAGTGCGTGATTTAGAATGCTCAGAACCATATGAAAATGTGCTTAGAATATAAATCGCTCATCCCAAAAACAGTGGCATGAGCTATTCGCTTTCAGAACTGTGCGCCTTACTACGAGTAATACTGATCGCCTATTGAAAGCCTAAGAAACCAACTTTGGTAATTCGGAGGAACAATATAATAGGACCAAAAACACAGATATTTTATTGATATGATTGACTGCTATATTTCCTTCTGCTTAAAATAGTTACGCTATATGGGGAGCAAACTTTTTTCTGGTGACCTGATAGTGTTGCACAGCTACATAGGCTTCAAAGTGCAAGTGTTGGATTTCTATGAAGCGATCAAATCAAAGTAGAACAGAACGGCATGCTCGTATGACTAAAGCCATTTTTTCACAGTCACCATCACTACTACATTTAAAAAGTCCATTAAGGATCGCCACACTAATTACATTTTTAAATGATGTTTTTGATATATTAACGTCATAATTAGCCTTTTTCCAAGCATATCGTAACATACGTTTTTACTTCGGTGCAAAAAGATGATTGTATATCACAGAGTAAAGTCTGATGATGAAATAATGGTCGTGTGAATTTAATTGGAGTTTTTCGCATTGTTACCTTACAAAATCAACGATCTTTCTCGAGTAGAACTTATATTACCTATAGAACTATAAATCTGAAGTCACGACACTAAAGTATGTGTGATTCTATTATATCGGTATCTTGTTTTTTGATTTATCGAAGTTGCTCTCTTAGACCTTTAATAAGTGATCATTCAGATACATCTCATGGTAACATGCACCGTTTTGCATGCGAATGACTGATACCACTATTTTTGGGATGAACGATTTATGTTCTAAGGATATTTTCAGGCGGTTCTGAGCGTTTGAGGTCCCGCAGTTCCATCTACATAAGTTTTCAGACTCTGAATGACGAAACAATTTTGCGTTTTTTCTTTTTCGCATTTATCTCTGGGTACGCTTGTTACTAGTCAGTACCCATTACATATTCTAGCTGTCTTTAGTCTGATACTTAACTGACACATCTGTCTGCGCAGCGGGATAGAATGTTATTTCAATTTATGAAGATTCCTTTTTCCCTTTCCCCCCGTTGTGTTCGCCTTGGTAAGGAGGTTATTTGTTGTATTCCAGAGCTAGGAAAAGACCACCGTTACTGCGTAGTGGAAGATGGGTGGTCGACAATAGAAAACAAGCAGCAGCAGCACTGATTTGCATAGTGGGAGGTAATTGTAATGGAACAGAAAAGCCCTTTATCCAGAAGTGAATGTGAGACTGAAATAGCTGCGACGATGATGAAGAATACACACAAATAAACAACAAGGTAAAAGGCTTTAGGCTCCTGTGAGGTTCATTGTACAGAATAAAAGGAGAGGTGCACTAGGAAGACTTACATCATGCAGTCATTTCATGGCTAAAACCTCAGTGTATGAAAAGATCTAGAGAATTTCTTTTTACCCAAAAGTTACGTCAGAAGACTGACGAAGATAATGTGGACGGTAAACACATGCTGATATTTAAGTTCGTATGCTTCCACGGTCATTGTCTCTTTAAATATAATTACTTTGGAAATTAGATCACGTCAATGGGAAACACACAGAACAACTAAAATACCGAAGATTCCATCGCCTTTGCAGCGTTCCTCTTCAGAGTAATTGACTGCTGAATTATGGTGATGGTCATTCCCTACATGCTGTCCTATTTTGGTTGTCACATGGCTACTGGCGTCATATTCTGGGATACCACCGGACAATTCGTAGTGAAATTTGCTACGGAAGAATGGCTAGCATAAGCAGCACCTACGCTGGTCTGGCAGGTGACTGGTAACAGTGAATCGGCAGCTTGTATCCACGGGTTAGTGTTTTCCTGCATCGAGACATTGATGCCAAACAGCAGTTTTCTTGTGGGCGCTTGTATACAGCATTGAATCCAGGTCATGTGGAGCCGGCGAACACACCGGCCGCCAAGCTGTAGGTATGCTGTAGCCATGCCACCTGTTCATGCTGTTAGGGCGTTAAATTACTATGATAACATGTCTTATTTTTCTCTGCTGCATCAACGGCTGCTGAGCAAGCACACGAAGTTTTTAAACTTAATAGACCACCCACTGTTATGGTGGTGTTCAGCCGTTGCTGATTTTTTGTATTGCCCCAGACACACGTAGCGTTCAAGCTCCTACGCGCCAGTGCTGAACGATCTCCCAGTTTCGCCGTGGTAGACCTCGCCGCATTCAGATAGAAACTAGTCGTCGCCTGCTGTATGGAAAGCACCTACGGAATAATTTCTAGTTCTCAACAGATCTCGGATCTTGCGAACGCTCTGGAACTTGGGTTTAATTCCTCGGCAGCGCTTAGAGACCTACAGGCGCGTGGCGTATCAGCGTGGCCCGCGGTAGCGGTGTGGGACAGAGAGGGCGGATACCCTTCGCGAACATTAGCGGAAGTTGCAGAAGATCACCGATGCTATCTCGTCTGATAAACGACAGTCTATAGCCAGCAAACGACAGTCTATAGCCAGCACCCGCATTTCACGTTGTGCATGCTCAAAGCAGTTTTTGCCCTACGGGTGTTGCTCGTTATTTTGTTATGTCGTGTATTATTAAAAGTTATTAAAAATAATTCAGTGTGAAATGCATTCCTCGGCGTCCTTGCTCTGATTGGACGAATAAAGGCGACACATTAACTAACCACATATTTCTCTGAACTGTCATTTCATTCACTCTGTTAACATTTTCGCAAGACAGACGATTTTGGAGACAGCATACATTTTAGAAAAATAATATGTTGCAAAATGAAACATAAATTAAGTTGTAGAAATAATACCATATGAAAACAAAACTTTAACATACCCAAGTGGATTAGGAAAGAGCTTCTTCGCGCTGCGTTAGGTACTTGATCCAGGATAATACAGGCTGATCGGGACTGTCCAGTGCAATGCAGTATCACAGTTCACTGTCACGAATCGAGTCACTGTTTGCAGGTTTGCAAACCGACCGCTAGTTTAAAAGGTGTCATGTTATATACAGTTTGTGTGGAAATATATAAAAAGTTGTACCTCGGCGGCGTCCTATTATATTTGACAATCATCTGCTATGGTTTTACAACGGGCCAAATTTTACTTTGTGTTGTCCACATCGCACAATTAATAGAACGTTCATTGTGTATTTGGAACAAGAAGAATAAATTAATCTAAGTTAAGACTTCGCCGAGGATAATCTGTAATAATGACTTCCAGCATTATACGTAATTCCTTTCTAGATGAAGATGAAGAAAGGCAGATGATAGAAAACATAGTTACATTTATAGATACTTCTACACCTAAGTGTGACTAACACGCTTTTCTAGTTCTAGGAAAGAGTAGTACCACATGGTGTAAATAATTACATGTTGTAGGCCGACCCTATCTCCATTTTCAGACAACTGTGCCTAGTTCTTACGAATAGTATTTATTTTAGTGAATTAATGTAACCAAATTTGGTGGTTATGGAATATCGTCTCAGTTATGCGACTGGATTCGTGACTTTCTGACAAAAAGGTCACAGTTCGTAGCGATCGGCGGAAAGTCATTGAGTAAAACATAAGTGATTTCTGGGGTTCCAAAAGGTACTGCTATAGGCCCTCTGTTCCTTGTCTGTATAAAGGATTTAGGAGACTATCTGAGCAGCGGTGGTAGGTTGTTTGCAGATGATGCTGTCTTTTATCGTCTAGCAAAGTCATCAGAAAATCAAAACCAGTTGCAAAACAATTTAGAGAACATAACAGCATCGTGCGGAAAGTGGCAATTGGCCCTAAATAATGAAATGTGTGAGGTCACCGACATGAGTACTAAAAGGAATCAGTTGAGCTTCGGTTACACGATAAGTCAATCAAATATAAAGGCCATAAATTCAACGAAACATCCAGGAATTACAATTACGAACACTTGAAATTAAAAAGAACATACTAAAAATATTTTGGGGAAGGCGAACCAAGGACTGCGATTCATTGACGAAACACTTAGAAGATGTACCAGATTTTCTGAAGAGACTGCCTACACTACGCTTTTCCGTCCGGTTTTGGAGTACTGTTGCTCAGTCTGGGATCCTTACCAGATAGGATTAACAGAGTAAATCGAGTTCAAAGAAGTTCAAAGAAGGGCAACGCGTTTTGTACTATCGAGAAATACGGGACAGAGTGTGACGGACATGATACAGGATTTGGGGTGGACCTCATTAAAACAAAGGCGTATCTCACGAAATTTCAACCACCTACTTTCTACTCCGAATGGGAAAATTTGTTGACGCCGACCTACATAGGGAGAAACGATCGTCATAATAAAATAAGGGAAATGAGAGCTCTTGCGAGAAGGTACAGGTGTTCGGTTTTTCCGAGCGCTATTCGAGAGTGGAATAATATATAGTTAGTGTGTAGGTGGTTCGATGAGTCCTCTGACAGAAACGTGAGCGCGATTTGCAGAGCAGCCATGTAGATGCAGACGTAAATGAAACCAAGGCTGAGTCAAACTGTGCTTTTTGTTCTCGCTCCGGAAACGGCTGAAATAATTACCTGTTTACAATCGTCACTCGTAGTTATTGTTATTGAATTGTCTCCACGGATCCAGCCGTAGTGGCCGAGCGGTTCTAGGCGCTACAGTTTGGAGCCGCGTGACCGCTACGGTCACATGTTCGAATCCTGCCTCGGGCATGGATGTGTGTGATGTCCTTAGGTTAGTTAGGTTTAAGTAGTTCTAAGTTCTAGGGGACTGATGACCACAGCAGTTAAGTCCCATAGTGATCAGAGGCACTTTTTTTGTCTCCACGGCTCGCAACAAACAAAACTGACTGCGAATAGGCCCCGAAAAAACGCCTGCAACGAACAGCAGTCAAACACGGCGTTGCTGGAGTGACCTTGAAGCAGCCTGGCGAGGATCGCGGAGAGCAGCGATGGTGCAGGTTACATGGGCCAGTAAGAGTCAGTCAGTTTGCTTTGATTCATCATCGCTTAGCAGCGACGTGGCAGCATAAACGCACTCTGATGCTTCGTACCTCTTTCCGGTCAGTGCTGTTAACAGTATCAATTATATTAGGTCGTAGTAGTTCATTTGTTCGACTCAATCACGATATGAATGAACAACAGCTGAACGTCAGCGCAGGACAAATCAAAAAGAAGACGATGGAAGAATTAGTTCCTTCTTTTAAGTACTCATTTTTGTTCCTCTTTCCTCTGGTTTTGTATTTTAAGGTTGTCCTAAGAATCCTCGTTTATTTCAAACGTTCCAGATGTTCCTCCTAATTTTCTTTGCATTCTTCTATTTTGTCATTTAGTGCAAAAGTATTCAGTTCTTGTCTTACGTTTTTCATTAGAGATCCTGCCCAACTTAGTACAACTTTTGATTTCCAGGTCATAGCAACCTATAAAGAGGGTAGAAAATCGGATGTACCGGCCAATTTCACTGACATCGATTTGTTGTAGAAACATGGAGCATATTTTGTGTTCAGACATAATGACGTTTCTAGACTCTGAGAAGCTCATCTGCAGAAACCAGCACGGTTTTAGGAAACAGCGGTCATGTGAGACACAGCTGGCGCTCTGCGTGCATGATATAGAACAGGCTCTACATACCGGCTCCCAGGTTGGTGCCATATTTCTCGACTTTCAAAAGGCGTTCGACTCATTTCCGCGCTGTCGCTTGATACAAAAAGTGCGCGCTTACGGTCTATCCGATGACATATGCGGTTGGATAGAAAGTTTTCTAACAGACAGGGAGCAATGTGTTGTCCTGAACGGGGTGACTTCAACAGAAACAAGCGTAACTTCAGGTGTGCCCCAGGGCAGCGTGATGGGTCCTCTGCTTTTTACGATTTACATAAACGATCAGGTTGATGGTATTGACAGCGGCCTTGGACTGTTTGCCGATGATGCTGTAGTCTAGAGGAAAGTAGTATCACACGAAAGTTGTGAACAAATCAAGGAGAATTTGCGGAAAATAAATGCGTGGTGTAATGACTGGCAGTTATCTCTCAATATTAGTAGGTGTAACCTGCTGCGTATAACAAGGCGAAAATCCCCATTAATGTACGAGTACAAAATAAATCATCAGTTTTGGAAGCGGTAACATCCGTCAAGTATTTGGGTGTGACTATTCGAAATGATCTCAAATGGAATGATCAGATTACACAAGTAACGGGTAAGGCGAACTCTAGATTGCGGTTTATTGGTAGAATCCTGAAGCGATGCAGTCCTTCAACAAAGGAAATAGCTTACAATACGTTAGTTCGGCCAGTCTTGGAGTATTGTTCGTCTGTATGGGACCTTTACCAGTTGGGTCTGATTCAAGAGATTGAGAAGGTCCAAAGAAGAGCGGCAAGGTTCGTGACTGGTACATTTAGCCATCGCGAGAGCGTTACAAATCTCATAGAAAGTTTGAAGTGGGACACTCTTGCAGATAGACGGCGCGCTAAACAGAAGGGGCTGCACACTAAATTCCGAAATTCGATCTTCACCGAGGATGTAGAGTATATATTATTACCACCAACTTTCAAATCGCGCAATGATCACCATTCAAAGATAAGGGAAATAAGAGCTCGTACTGAGGCGTTCAGAGAGTCGTTTTCCCCTCGCGCGATCCGCGAGTGGAACAGGGGGGGGGGGGGAATATGACTTCTGCGCGAATTCTACCCTCCGCTATACACCGCTTGGTGGCTAGCGGTGTATATATGTAGATGTAGATGTAAAAAATTCATTTCAGCTGCCTGTAGGTGGGTAGAATCTTTTCTCTTCCAACCCTAGTTTCATTACCATACAGTAAAACAGGGACGACGGCCATCAGCTTAGAGAATTTCGGTTTTGTGATTTTCCACGTATTTTGTAAATGTTCTGCATACAGTGCCACATCCAGGTTGATATCTATGTAATTTAACATCCGTACGCTTAACTTCGTTAAAAACGGCATAGGATCGTAGGTAAATGAAGTGTTGAACTTGTTCCAAAATATCATCTTGAATTACAATTTTGATTCGTTCTGGGTATTTGCAATGGAATTCTATTGCCTTAGTTTTACGTAGTGCTGTCTTAAAATAATAACCCTTTCCGACAAAGTTTGGAAGATGGATTGATTTTCGTTGTTAGTGTTCAGAATTTGACGTTAATACAATGTCATCAGTATATAATAGTTCACTAACATAATAATTCTTCTGGTCCCGGCGGAGGTTCGAGTCCTCCCTCGGGCATGGGTGTGTGTGTTTGTCCTTAAGATAATTTAGGTTAAGTAGTGTGTAAGGTTAGGGACTGGTGACCTCAGCAGTTAAGTCCCATAAGATTTCACACACATTTGAACATTTTTTTTATTAATTCTTGTTTGTACAAATTCCTTCTGGCATCCATTCTTTCCATTATCGGATAGCGTCGTCTAATATAAATATTACAAAGAGAGCTTCTTGTGCATTATTTCTGTCGTGTGCGAGCAACAACTGTCTTGAACAGTAAAAATTATAGAGCTCACATGAATAACATTGAGTCAGGAAGGCAGTTTCGAACGTTTTTCTGTTCTTGAATGCGTATTTGCTCTAGTGATACGAACCAGTCAGAGTGACGTCACGGGAAAGTATCACGGCGGTGAAATGTGGGGGTATGAATGCGGTGAACCTCATGTCATTTACCCTGCCTTTCTGACCTGGTTCGTGCCTCACTCATGTGTTTTTGTTAGAGCGACATGGTTGAGTACACGTTCACAGAATACACCGCCATGATCTTTCTGAATCGGAAGCTCACGCTAATGGAAGAAGAGCTGCTCGTCGCCTTTATCGAGATCGTTCTCCACAACGTCCGACTGCATCGCGTGCTCTTCTCGCCACAGTTACGCAACGGCTTCGAGAAAGGGTACCTGCAACGTGGGCAGGCGTGATTCTGGTGCTCCAAGGAGACGCCACACGTTTAAGAGAACCCGTGAAAGTGTTCATGAGCAATTTCTTTGGCTATTAATGAGTGGAATTCTAAAACAAGTGGTGTACTGGGTCACGCCAAATCAGTTACTTGTAAAAGTGGTCGCACTACCAACATATTCTCAATTGGTTGTAGCAGGGAAACGGTACATTTCCGCACATGGGATTCAATTCAAAATATTACCTACTCAATTCCCTCTAAAGATTCTACAAGTCTGTAAGGAGAATTTGCGAACACACTGTATTCTAGAAGCCGGCCGGAGTGGCCGAGCGGTTCTAGGCGCTACAGTCGGGAACGGCGCTACCGCGACGGTCGCAGGTTCGAATCCTTCCTCGGGCATGGATGTGTGTGATGTCCTTAGGTTAGTTAGGTTTAAGCAGTTCTAAGTTCTAGGCGACTGATGACCACGGAAGTTAAGTCCCATAGTGCTCAGAGCCATTTGAACCATTTCTCTCAAGCATAAATGTACTCAAAACTACGCAGGCCGTTATGTAATCAACAGAAAATGGGTGAATCCATTGTATTGTCCTTTTTTTTCAATCGACGCGAAGTTAAAACTCTTGCAAGCATTTGCACACATTTCATTTCATTGCGACTGTGCCGAGAGACGGGAAGGAGTGAAATGAAGGAAGCTACCGTGTGGCACACAACAGCAGCCGCATAAAAAATGTGAAACCGCCGCAGCGGCATGTCTTGTACACGATATCATTTAGACAACTGCAAACCGAGGTGTGGCACGTGGTTTTCTATGGAACACACGCAGTGTAACGGGCAGCTGCTACCGGACCAATGGGAAACACACAGAACAACTAAAATACCGAAGTTTCCAGCGTCTTTGCAGCGTTCCTCTTCAGAGTAATTGACTGCTGAATTATGGTGATGGTCATTCCCTATATGCTGTCTTATTTTGGTTGTCACATGATTACTGGCGTCATATTCTGGGATACCACCGGACAATTCGAAGTGAAATTTGCTATGGAAGAATGGCTAGCATAAGCAGCACCTACGCTGGTCTGGCAGGTGACTGGTAACAGTGAATCGGCAGCTTGTATCCACGGGTTAGTGTTTTCCTGCATCGAGACATTGATGCCAAACAACAGTTTTCTTGTGGGCGCTTGTATACAGCATTGAATCCGGGTCATGTGGAGCCGGCGAACACACCGGCCGCCAAGCTGTAGGTAAGCTGTCGCCATGCCACCTGTTCATGCTGTTAGGGCGTTAAATTACTATAACATGTCTTATTTTTCTCTGCTGCATCAACGGCTGCTGAGCAAGCACACGAAGTTTTTAAACTTAATAGATCACCCACTGTTATGGTGGTGTTCAGCCGTTGCTGATTTTTTGTATTGTCCCAGACACACGTAGCGTTCAAGCTCCTACGCGCCGGTGCTGAACGATCTCCCAGTTTCGCCGTGGTAGGCCTCGCCACATTCAGATAGAAACTAGTCGTCGCCTGCTGTATGGAAAGCACCTACGGAATAATTTCTAGTTCTCAACAGATCTCGGATCTTGCGAACGCTCTGGAACTTGGGTTTAATTCCTCGGCAGCGCTTAGAGACCTACAGGCGCGTGGCGTATCAGCGTGGCCCGCGGTAGCGGTGTGGGATAGAGAGGGCGGATACCTTTCGCGAACATTAGCGGAAGTTGCAGAAGATCACCGATGCTATCTCGTCTGATAAACGACAGTCTATAGCCAGCAAACGACAGTCTATAGCCAGCACCCGCATTTCACGTTGTGCATGCTCAAAGCAGTTTTTGCCCTACGGGTGTTGCTCGTTATTTTGTTATGTCGTGTATTATAAAAAGTTATTAAAAATAATTCAGTGTGAAATGCATTCCTCGGCGTCCTTGCTCTGATTGGACGAATAAAGGCGACACATTAACTAACCACATATTTCTCTGAACGGTCATTTCATTCACTCTGTTAACATTTTCGCAAGACAGACGATTTTGGAGACAGCATACATTTTAGAAAAATAATATGTTGCAAAATGAAACATAAATTAAGTTGTAGAAATAATACCATATGAAAACAAAACTTTAACATACCCAAGTGGATTAGGAAAGAGCTTCTTCGCGCTGCGTTAGGTACTTGATCCAGGATAATACAGGCTGATCAGGACTGTCCAGTGCAATGCAGTATCACAGTTCACTGTCACGAATCGAGTCACTGTTTGCAGGTTTGCAAACCGACCGCTAGTTTAAAAGGTGTCATGTTATATACAGTTTGTGTGGAAATATATAAAAAGTTGTACCCGGCGGCGTCCCATTATATTTGACAATCATCTGCTATGGTTTTACAACGGGCCAAATTTTACTTTGTGTTGTCCACATCGCACAATTAATAGAACGTTCATTGTGTATTTGGAACAAGAAGAATAAATTAATCTAAGTTAAGACTTCGCCGAGGATAATCTGTAATAATGACTTCCAGCATTATACGTAATTCCTTTCTAGATGAAGATGAAGAAAGGCAGATGATAGAAAACATAGTTACATTTATAGATACTTCTACACCTAAGTGTGACTAACACGCTTTTCTAGTTCTAGGAAAGAGTAGTACCACATGGTGTAAATAATTACATGTTGTAGGCCGACCCTATCTCCATTTTCAGACAACTGTGCCTAGTTCTTACGAATAGTATTTATTTTAGTGAATTAATGTAACCAAATTTGGTGGTTATGGAATATCGTCTCAGTTATGCGACTGGATTCGTGACTTTCTGACAAAAAGGTCACAGTTCGTAGCGATCGGCGGAAAGTCATTGAGTAAAACATAAGTGATTTCTGGGGTTCCAAAAGGTACTGCTATAGGCCCTCTGTTCCTTGTCTGTATAAAGGATTTAGGAGACTATCGGAGCAGCGGTGGTAGGTTGTTTGCAGATGATGCTGTCTTTTATCGTCTAGCAAAGTCATCAGAAAATCAAAACCAGTTGCAAAACAATTTAGAGAACATAACAGCATCGTGCGGAAAGTGGCAATTGGCCCTAAATAATGAAATGTGTGAGGTCACCGACATGAGTACTAAAAGGAATCAGTTGAGTTTCGGTTACACGATAAGTCAGTCAAATATAAAGGCCATAAATTCAACGAAACATCCAGGAATTACAATTACGAACACTTGAAATTAAAAAGAACATACTAAAAATATTTTGGGGAAGGCGAACCAAGGACTGCGATTCATTGACGAAACACTTAGAAGATGTACCAGATTTTCTGAAGAGACTGCCTACACTACGCTTTTCCGTCCGGTTTTGGAGTACTGTTGCTCAGTCTGGGATCCTTACCAGATAGGATTAACAGAGTAAATCGAGTTCAAAGAAGTTCAAAGAAGGGCAACGCGTTTTGTACTATCGAGAAATACGGGACAGAGTGTGACGGACATGATACAGGATTTGGGGTGGGCCTCATTAAAACAAAGGCGTATCTCACGAAATTTCAACCACCTACTTTCTACTCCGAATGGGAAAATTTGTTGACGCCGACCTACATAGGGAGAAACGATCGTCATAATAAAATAAGGGAAATGAGAGCTCTTGCGAGAAGATACAGGTGTTCCGTTTTTCGAGCGCTATTCGAGAGTGGAATAATATATAGTTAGTGTGTAGGTGGTTCGATGAGTCCTCTGACAGAAACGTGAGCGCGATTTGCAGAGCAGCCATGTAGATGCAGACGTAAATGAAACCAAGGCTGAGTCAAACTGTGCTTTTTGTTCTCGCTCCGGAAACGGCTGAAATAATTACCTGTTTACAATCGTCACTCGTAGTTATTGTTATTGAATTGTCTCCACGGATCCAGCCGTAGTGGCCGAGCGGTTCTAGGCGCTACAGTTTGGAGCCGGGTGACCGCTACGGTCGCAGGTTCGAATCCTGCCTCGGGCATGGATGTGTGTGATGTCCTTAGGTTAGTTAGGTTTAAGTAGTTCTAAGTTCTAGGGGACTGATGACCACAGCAGTTAAGTCCCATAGTGATCAGAGGCATTTTTTTTGTCTCCACGGCTCGCAACAAACAAAACTTACTGCGAATAGGCCCCGAAAAAACGCCTGCAACGAAATGCAGTCAAACACGGCGTTGCTGGAGTGACCTTGAAGCAGCCTGGCGAGGATCGCGGAGAGCAGCGATGGTGCAGGTTACATGGGCCAGTAAGAGTCAGTCAGTTTGCTTTGATTCATCATCGCTTAGCAGCGACGTGGCAGCATAAACGCACTCTGATGCTTCGTACCTCTTTCCGGTCAGTGCTGTTAACAGTATCAATTATATTAGGTCGTAGTAGTTCATTTGTTCGACTCAATCACGATATGAATGAACAACAGCTGAACGTCAGCGCAGGACAAATCAAAAAGAAGACGATGGAAGAATTAGTTCCTTCTTTTAAGTACTCATTTTTGTTCCTCTTTCCTCTGGTTTTGTATTTTAAGGTTGTCCTAAGAATCCTCGTTTATTTCAAACGTTCCAGATGTTCCTCCTAATTTTCTTTGCATTCTTCTATTTTGTCATTTAGTGCAAAAGTATTCAGTTCTTGTCTTACGTTTTTCATTAGAGATCCTGCCCAACTTAGTACAACTTTTGATTTCCAGGTCATAGCAACCTATAAAGAGGGTAGAAAATCGGATGTACCGGCCAATTTCACTGACATCGATTTGTTGTAGAAACATGGAGCATATTTTGTGTTCAGACATAATGACGTTTCTAGACTCTGAGAAGCTCATCTGCAGAAACCAGCACGGTTTTAGGAAACAGCGGTCATGTGAGACACAGCTGGCGCTCTGCGTGCATGATATAGAACAGGCTCTACATACCGGCTCCCAGGTTGGTGCCATATTTCTCGACTTTCAAAAGGCGTTCGACTCATTTCCGCGCTGTCGCTTGATACAAAAAGTGCGCGCTTACGGTCTATCCGATGACATATGCGGTTGGATAGAAAGTTTTCTAACAGACAGGGAGCAATGTGTTGTCCTGAACGGGGTGACTTCAACAGAAACAAGCGTAACTTCAGGTGTGCCCCAGGGCAGCGTGATGGGTCCTCTGCTTTTTACGATTTACATAAACGATCAGGTTGATGGTATTGACAGCGGCCTTGGACTGTTTGCCGATGATGCTGTAGTCTAGAGGAAAGTAGTATCACACGAAAGTTGTGAACAAATCAAGGAGAATTTGCGGAAAATAAATGCGTGGTGTAATGACTGGCAGTTATCTCTCAATATTAGTAGGTGTAACCTGCTGCGTATAACAAGGCGAAAATCCCCATTAATGTACGAGTACAAAATAAATCATCAGTTTTGGAAGCGGTAACATCCGTCAAGTATTTGGGTGTGACTATTCGAAATGATCTCAAATGGAATGATCAGATTACACAAGTAACGGGTAAGGCGAACTCTAGATTGCGGTTTATTGGTAGAATCCTGAAGCGATGCAGTCCTTCAACAAAGGAAATAGCTTACAATACGTTAGTTCGGCCAGTCTTGGAGTATTGTTCGTCTGTATGGGACCTTTACCAGTTGGGTCTGATTCAAGAGATTGAGAAGGTCCAAAGAAGAGCGGCAAGGTTCGTGACTGGTACATTTAGCCATCGCGAGAGCGTTACAAATCTCATAGAAAGTTTGAAGTGGGACACTCTTGCAGATAGACGGCGCGCTAAACAGAAGGGGCTGCACACTAAATTCCGAAATTCGATCTTCACCGAGGATGTAGAGTATATATTATTACCACCAACTTTCAAATCGCGCAATGATCACCATTCAAAGATAAGGGAAATAAGAGCTCGTACTGAGGCGTTCAGAGAGTCGTTTTCCCCTCGCGCGATCCGCGAGTGGAACAGGGGGGGGGGGGGGAATATGACTTCTGCGCGAATTCTACCCTCCGCTATACACCGCTTGGTGGCTAGCGGTGTATATATGTAGATGTAGATGTAAAAAATTCATTTCAGCTGCCTGTAGGTGGGTAGAATCTTTTCTCTTCCAACCCTAGTTTCATTACCATACAGTAAAACAGGGACGACGGCCATCAGCTTAGAGAATTTCGGTTTTGTGATTTTCCACGTATTTTGTAAATGTTCTGCATACAGTGCCACATCCAGGTTGATATCTATGTAATTTAACATCCGTACGCTTAACTTCGTTAAAAACGGCATAGGATCGTAGGTAAATGAAGTGTTGAACTTGTTCCAAAATATCATCTTGAATTACAATTTTGATTCGTTCTGGGTATTTGCAATGGAATTCTATTGCCTTAGTTTTACGTAGTGCTGTCTTAAAATAATAACCCTTTCCGACAAAGTTTGGAAGATGGATTGATTTTCGTTGTTAGTGTTCAGAATTTGACGTTAATACAATGTCATCAGTATATAATAGTTCACTAACATAATAATTCTTCTGGTCCCGGCGGAGGTTCGAGTCCTCCCTCGGGCATGGGTGTGTGTGTTTGTCCTTAAGATAATTTAGGTTAAGTAGTGTGTAAGGTTAGGGACTGGTGACCTCAGCAGTTAAGTCCCATAAGATTTCACACACATTTGAACATTTTTTTTATTAATTCTTGTTTGTACAAATTCCTTCTGGCATCCATTCTTTCCATTATCGGATAGCGTCGTCTAATATAAATATTACAAAGAGAGCTTCTTGTGCATTATTTCTGTCGTGTGCGAGCAACAACTGTCTTGAACAGTAAAAATTATAGAGCTCACATGAATAACATTGAGTCAGGAAGGCAGTTTCGAACGTTTTTCTGTTCTTGAATGCGTATTTGCTCTAGTGATACGAACCAGTCAGAGTGACGTCACGGGAAAGTATCACGGCGGTGAAATGTGGGGGTATGAATGCGGTGAACCTCATGTCATTTACCCTGCCTTTCTGACCTGGTTCGTGCCTCACTCATGTGTTTTTGTTAGAGCGACATGGTTGAGTACACGTTCACAGAATACACCGCCATGATCTTTCTGAATCGGAAGCTCACGCTAATGGAAGAAGAGCTGCTCGTCGCCTTTATCGAGATCGTTCTCCACAACGTCCGACTGCATCGCGTGCTCTTCTCGCCACAGTTACGCAACGGCTTCGAGAAAGGGTACCTGCAACGTGGGCAGGCGTGATTCTGGTGCTCCAAGGAGACGCCACACGTTTAAGAGAACCCGTGAAAGTGTTCATGAGCAATTTCTTTGGCTATTAATGAGTGGAATTCTAAAACAAGTGGTGTACTGGGTCACGCCAAATCAGTTACTTGTAAAAGTGGTCGCACTACCAACATATTCTCAATTGGTTGTAGCAGGGAAACGGTACATTTCCGCACATGGGATTCAATTCAAAATATTACCTACTCAATTCCCTCTAAAGATTCTACAAGTCTGTAAGGAGAATTTGCGAACACACTGTATTCTAGAAGCCGGCCGGAGTGGCCGAGCGGTTCTAGGCGCTACAGTCGGGAACGGCGCTACCGCGACGGTCGCAGGTTCGAATCCTTCCTCGGGCATGGATGTGTGTGATGTCCTTAGGTTAGTTAGGTTTAAGCAGTTCTAAGTTCTAGGCGACTGATGACCACGGAAGTTAAGTCCCATAGTGCTCAGAGCCATTTGAACCATTTCTCTCAAGCATAAATGTACTCAAAACTACGCAGGCCGTTATGTAATCAACAGAAAATGGGTGAATCCATTGTATTGTCCTTTTTTTTCAATCGACGCGAAGTTAAAACTCTTGCAAGCATTTGCACACATTTCATTTCATTGCGACTGTGCCGAGAGACGGGAAGGAGTGAAATGAAGGAAGCTACCGTGTGGCACACAACAGCAGCCGCATAAAAAATGTGAAACCGCCGCAGCGGCATGTCTTGTACACGATATCATTTAGACAACTGCAAACCGAGGTGTGGCACGTGGTTTTCTATGGAACACACGCAGTGTAACGGGCAGCTGCTACCGGACCAACGTGACGTAACCGCGTAGTCTGGCGTTACACATCGCTGGTAGGTGAATGTGGTGTGCCGCACATCGGCACGCTGTACGTCTGCGTTTTATAATGACAATTACGAGACTTTCTCCCTTTGTTCTGCGATCGTCTCTGTACCTAGGACAGCAAGAAGTGATCCTCAGTTCAATATTCATTCTTTTGGTGGAATACGTAATCACAACAACAGTAGTGAACGGAGCAACGGGATCGCGGAACATAAAGAGTGAGAAATAACTGCAAGTGAAACTCCAGAGATAGGTGCAGTAATTGAAATTAATTTAAGGACTTCGCAGAAAACAAAGACGATGTAGAAACAAACAGAAATGTACACTATAGTTCACTATGAACCCAACACCTGGAACTTCGGCACTAACATACCAGAAACTTTCGGCACTAACATACCGAAAGAACATTCTACATACCTCCTTGCCCAAACTAATATATAATTAAATACGCACCTCTAATCAGCTAATTGTTTATGAGGCTCCGACCTCATTCTTTTGTGAGAGCAAAAGCTTTTTACGCAGCAAAATAAGAAGGAAATTTGCAGTCATCCTAACTGTGCCCACTCACAAAACAAAAACTTTTTCAAACTCCTTCTCAGTTGCCGCTGTCCGCCTCTGGAACAAACTGCCCCTTACCTTGCGCAAAATTCAATCTCCTGCTGCTTTTAAGAAGAAGTTGAAGCATTTCCTACTATCATCCTCATAAAGTTCTCCACAAAATTAATGTACCAGGCCAATCCTCTCATCTGTCAAATAGCAAAGCTACCGTCTCCTATCTTGCTCCTGAGATGCCTTCCCCTTCATATATCTCTATTAGCCAGGCAATCTTCTTTTCCTTTATATTTCCTTAATTATCTTTCATCAAGTCTATTCTTCTCCTCCCTTCACCATGAGTCTCCCTCATACTCCCTGCTGCCAGCACTCCTATCTAAAATTTGTCTCTTCCATAATGTCTAATTATAACAGTACTTATGATCTACGAATATAAACTCTACATGTATGTATTTTTCCAGGTGTACCTTTCTAATTGTTTATTTCACTTTTTGTACTAGATGTAGTTTAACATGCCTACTAAAACGTATGAATGTAAAATAAGTAGAATGCCTGGTTAGATGTAAGAGAGGGCCTGATGGCCCTAATCTTGCCAGGTTAAATAAATCAATAAAAAAAAACAACAATAAAGCCATAGGAATCGGAAGCGCGTTCTTGCCTCAAGGCAACAATTTACCGAAGGAACTTGAAGGACCAGCCCCATACCGAGTCGCTGTGTTGAGGCTCCTGAACCGCCATTTACAATTCGAAAGCAACTCCTCATGCTGAGTCAGGCTTGTAAATTCTTCGCAGCACCAAATTCACCCGCTTACCATCCTGCTGCTCGTCCCCCTCTGGAGTGTCTTTTGTCCCATTGTCCACGAGAAACAACGCCATTTGGGATCCGTGTGCGGCATTTGCTGGAGTCACTTAGAGTGGAGCAGGTCCAACCTCAAATCCAGGGTTTGGCCCGTCTGCCACCGCGTTTGCTGCAAAGGCCCAGGGTCAGTTTAGACTTAGTGCAGGACAGGAGAGACTGCACTCCTGTTTCTGTGTTTCATGTGCTGTTTTCTGACATTTTAAGTGAACACCGAAAGATCTATGTAGCTGTCTTTACGGGTGCATCTAAACAGGGGGACTCCGTTGGTTGCCCTGTTGTTTTCTGGGCTCGTTTCCTCAAGGTCCGACTGCCTCAAGACTTTACCGTCTTCGACGCTCAACTGTATGTGACCTTGAAGGCACTGGAGCAGATGAGACGTTCTTCCTGTTGTGTTGGCTGAAGAGCCAATACCGTGTTACTAGAGGAGGCCGAAATGCACGCGTTTTAGCTCAGGCCGGCTGGCGTGAGGAGGGAAGGACTATACTGACGTGAGGTCTGGAACATGACGAAGAATTCAGAAAGCGGACGTAATTAGTTTGATACTTAACTTTAATCCATTAATGATGAACGTCGCTCTTGACGGTACATGGTTCACAATATTATTTATTCAGAATACGTTCTTGAAGAATGTGGCGCTTTGCTAGGTCGTAGGAAATGACGTAGCTGAAGGCTATGCTAAACTGTCGTCTCGGCAAATGAGAGCGTATGTAGACAGTAAACCATCGCTAGCAAAGTCGGCTGTCCAACTGGGGCGAGTGCTGGGGAGTCTCTCTAGACTAGACCCGCCGTGTGGCGACGCTCGGTCTGCAATCACTGATAGTGGCGACACGCGTGTCCGACGTATACTAAGGGACCGCGGCCGATTTAAAGGCTACCACCTGGCAAGTGTGGTGTCTGACGGTGACACCACACTTCCAGCGCTAAATTTCTTGTCTGTTCCGGTTCTGTGAGTGTCCTTCACTCTCGAAAACACTTGTACCCAGCAGATTAAGTCATCCAGAACATCCAGTATGCCCTCCCCCAACTACAACGGTTGGGGAAGGAGGCGCCTTTCTGCTGAGTACCAGGACACCTGGATACTGCAGGAACGAAAGGGCGGATCCAACAACCAAGAAGGTGTGTCATGTTCCTTAGTTATTTCAGTGTGCCGTCCCCCTGCATGCTATTTTATTGGATTAACATAGTAACTGGCACACCCATATTTTACGTAGGTGGTCAGCCAGTGACATTTACCTGTGCCCTCCGTTTAGCTCCTTTTTCGTTTTACTTGTTTTAGTCTCCTGTATAGCGTCTTTTATTCTTTCCCGTTCTCTTAGCGTGCATGATAGCATTATAGTAAATTTAACCACGTTCGTTTCTTTTAATGTGTGTAAGGGCGCTGATAACGTCGCCGTTGTCCACCCATTAGCACCAAACACACACACACAGCACAGAAGGAACTTTATCAGCGTGAAGCATCTTTTGGAACGACATGATTCCATTATGATTACAGCACGGCGTAATAATATTAAGAATTTGATAATGAGGTAATCTGTCCCCCGTAGCAAACATCGTATTGCCTAATTGCGTCCCGAGCGTGGCGTCAGTAGCCACCTGACAACAGAAATACGACACTGTAAGGAATACCATTGCCAGAATCTAGCCCTTTGTCGCTCTCAAAAGGGCTACTGTAGAGATGCTCGAAACATCGGTGTTTTAGTTGTTTCTAGTGCTTCATAATGACGTGGCCTAATACCCAGAATTATTTGAATGATAGTCTCTGAGGTGTCGTTTTCTTTGATTAGAGTAGAGCAGTGTCGAGTTCCTCGGTACATGAGGCGTTGTTACCAGCAGCTTCCTGCCAGTGTAGGAGACAGGATGCGGGAGAAACAGCCTGGGGCCGCCTGTTTCGGCCAGTGAAGCTGCGGTGAGACGGCGTGACGTGACGTGAGGTGCCAGCGTGTGTGCGTGCATGCGTGCGTGCGTGCGTGCGGCTGTTGCTGCTGCGGAGGCGGTCAAGGTCAAGGTCACCGCCAAGGACAGGCCCGCCCGAGGACTGCCACGTGCGCTACACGGGCTCTGCATGTTTGTAGCTACTGGCACGAGGCGGCCAGGACCGGGCGTAGATGCTGCCGTCATATTAACACCGTTTCTCTTTGAGTAATTTTCGTGCATCTCCTTTGTCCATTCTGTGTCCGACCTATGGATCACAGTCAGTGTTTGCTGTCGTAGGACTGTATTTGACATTCGTGACAACGGCCGATAGTCTGCTGAAACTGGCTACCGATATTCGTAGCAGCAATTTTGCAGCTTTTCCCGCCCATTTTCTCTTTCTTGTCCATAATCATACGTACATTCTACCCCGCACGTTCTCTCTACAAAATGAGACTTCAAAAAGCCAACCACTACAATAATGTTTATGTTTAAAGAATGAATTTTCACTTTGAAAGTAAGTGTACACCGTTTTGAAACTTCCTGGCACATTAAGACTTTGTACTGAACGGGGGTTCGAACTCAGGACCTTTGCCTTTCGTTGGCAATTGCTTTGCAAATTGTGCTGCCCGTACCTTCTTCGTTAAATGTGTATTTGTTTGTGCATATTTCTGCCACAGTACCATTGTTAATCGTTAATATTGTTATATTCTTCGTCTGTATTTTCCTTTAAATCACTCATACGTATTCCAGAATTAGCTTTTCACTCTGCAGCGGAGGTGCGCTGACATGAAACTTCCTGGCAGATTAAAACTGTGTGCCGGACCGGGACTCGAACTCGGGACCTTTGCCTTTCACGGGCAAGTGCTCTACCAACTGAGCTACCCAAGCACAACTCACGCCCCGCCCTCACAGCTTTACTTCTGCCAGTATCTCGTCTCCTACCTTCCAAACTTTACAGAAGCTCTCTTGCGAAAGGCAAAGGTCCCGAGTTCGAGTCTCGGTCCGGCACACAGTTTTAATCTGCCACGAAGTTTCACTCATACCTATTCTTCAATGTTTTACCTACATGCCAATCAGAAGTAGGCTTCAAAAGCACTTTATTAAACATTTTTTTTGTATATTCTCATCTGGTATCATTAATTTTAGTTTTGTACTTTACCTTAAACTTTCTTCCAAATGGCCGTTAGAGTCGGAAGACTAAATAAAATGAAAGCTCTTGCCAGGGGGGGCGTCACCTTTCTCGTCTTGCAGTGGAGTGCTGCGTACTGTGATTTACGTGGATTCTGTTCGTGGTTGCTTATCCCGTTGGCTATATTTATTGCTACTTTTTGTATTCCGTGTATTGTTAAGTTTAGTGAAAAATGTCCACTAGTCGGGCCTGTCTGTGCACTGTGCAGCAGAGAGTTCAAATTAATGTTCTGAAACATCTGTGGGAGACCCTAGTGGCTTAGCTGGCTGGGCACAGACAGTGGGGTACCGCCATCTGGCTCTTCAGTTTGTAGACTGACTTAACCGCAAGTAAATGCCGTGTAGCAACCTATTTTCAGAAAGATTCGGAGATCAGTCTGTTGTACTGGAACATCGAAAAGGAATTCCGTTTGTCTTCTTCAGTCTGTGATCACGGACATTGTCTTCAGACCTTCGATTTCAGTGAATAATGAACCTCTCACACACGAATACAGATAAAACCACTGCGTTGAGAACTGAGACATAGTGAAAGCCACAATACCACGATGAGACTTTGGATCATCATTCACCATTTAAATATGTATGAGGGTTGGAACTTTAATTGTGGCAACTATTTATTCACAGTTTATACAAAATACATACATGTTTCAAGGTTTTACTGTCCTTCAAAATAGTCGCCAGCGATATGGAAGTCGCAGAATATCCTTAGCAGCGCCAATTGTGTCGATAGGGCGGCTGAAGCGGTCTATTGGACGATGAATCTCTGTAACAGTTCTGATGCGAATGCCACCAAGTGCTGCCGGCCGAAGTGGCCGAGCGGTTAAAGGCGCTGCAGTCTGGAACCGCACGACCGCTACGGTCGCAGGTTCGAATCCTGCCTCGGGCATGGATGTGTGTCATGTCCTTAGGTTAGTTAGCTTTAAGTAGTTCTAAGTTCTAGGGGACTTATGACCACAGCAGTTGCGTCCCATAGTGCTCAGAGCCATTTTTGAACCACCAAGTGCTCCCTTCAGCTTAGTAACTACTTGAAGTCACAAGGGCTTGAGTCCGGGAAATGTGGTAGGCGGTATAGCACTTTCCAGCAATAACGACGGAACAAATCAGTCACAGTTGACGTTCTGTGTGCCCGGTGATTGTCCTGCAAAATGATGGGCAGATACTGCAGAGACTGTCACCTTTTCTTTCTCTCAGCTGGTAGCAGGCTGTATTCCGAAAATAAACAGCTTAGGGAAAGAAGCGACGACACTTTCTGCAGGAACCGCCCATCGTTTTGCAGGACATTTGTCAGGAGAGTGAAAAAATAATGTATCTGTTCGTTGACAGTTAATTTGTATCCAGAAAAATGAGAACTGTGCTGCTCTGCATCTCAGTAAAAACAAAAAACAACAAAAGAACAAAAAAAGGAGAGTGACCAATTAGGAAATAAATACTTATGAATTAAAGAGGGTGCCCAGTTACTCTCTTGCTTTAATACTCAGAAATGTTTCACCACAATTGTAGCATTCTCAGAAGGTATTTTCCCTGAAATATACGCGTACAAATTTAATGTAGATTAATAATATATTGCATCAGACTGCGTTGTTGTGCACAGCAGTTGTTGCCTGTTTTCCCAACAATTGATGTAAACAACAACAAATGTCATATAAACATGAACAACCTTCAGCAGATGAATCTGTCAGTCCGAAATAGGTAACAGCGCTTTCTCTGTAAATAAATAACGTTATTAACAGCGGCTAGTTATGTTTTCTTGTTTGCAACAAGCAATTTTTATTTTGTGCACAACAACGGCCTCAAAAATATCTACTTCCGAGAAAGTAGCAGGCAGGAAGATTTTGTTCCGATTGCCATTAATACTGAGGCACTACGCACAGTTTGTGATAATACACGTGCAGAAGTGTCTAAGTATGATGTGTTTGTGTGTATGTATGTGGGAGGAGGGGTTGTTGGGAAGTGCTAAGGTGCCGGGGGCACTATTAGCCAGGACATTAGAACGATATTAGCACGAAGTTTTTATTGACTTATCTTAAACATAACCCTTTTTCAAACACATTTTCACATTTCATCATAATAGAAATATCAATGCTCTTAATAATCCTTAGAACCTACAGCTAGCTGAACTGATTCACAAACTTTACTTCAAGTATCACTGAGGTTATTCAACATTACAAAACTTTAACTAGCAGTATTAATTAATCACACTAGCTTCAAAATAATAAAGGAAGTATACTTCTGTTTCGCTGGCGTTGGCATAACCAGCCGACTGATCCCATGGAATGGTAGTAATAAGTGGATAGTATAGCAAATATCGGATTATTGTAAGACAGAAAGCAAAAGAATTAAAAACAGCATTTAGACAGTTAAAACATCGATTTAAACACAAATCAAATCTGGCAACTAAAATCACAGGTGATGCACAAACAAAGCTGGCTAAAATTTTAAAAGATGTAAAATTACAGAAGAATGCAAACTAAGACAGTTATGGTAGAGTTTTGTTAACTATATTGTGCTTGGCACCCCTGAAATCAACACTGCTTAAGAGGGAACAAACAATAGTTATATTAAAAGGATTTCACAGCTGAGATGATGATAATAATAATAATAATAATAATAACAACAACTAACACAATTTTGAACCGTTATCATGCGACTCAGGGAAATATCAGAACGTTTTATTACTCAGAAGAAAAGACACGACCGGCAGGTGTGACCGAACGGTTCTAGGCGCTACAGTCTGCGCAGGTTCGCATCCTGCCTTGGGCATGGATGTGTGTGATGTTCTTAGGTTAGTTAGGTTTAAGTAGTTCTAAGTTCTAGGGCACTGATGATCTCGGAAGATAAGTCCCATAGTGCTCAGAGCCATTTGAGCCAGAAAAGACACTGACGAATACAAACACAAAATGTGTACCGTGGGTGACTGAAGTAAGCTAAGGTTTAATACCAATCTGCGGTGAGGTCCTAAATGACAATGTTTAACGTAAGGGTCTCATAAAAACAGTTTTGCTCTGTGATCGTCCTGGAATGACGATTTCACAGTCGCTGATGTTCTGCGCCAATGTTAACGCACTCGAGCTCACTTCCTCTTATGGCGCTTCTCGAATTTAACAGCCGGGCGTAGGCTGCAGGAAATGCACCAGAAACAAAGGCCCCAAGCAGGCCACAACAGGCCACAACAGGGAGCGAGGTCACCAAGCAGCACATTTAACCCACTTGCTGTCCGCCCCCGGTAGCTGAATGGTCAGCGCGACAGAATGTCAATCCTAAGGGCTCTGTTTCGTTTCCCTGCTGGGTCGGAGATTTTCTCCGTTCAGGTACTGGGTGTTGTGTTGTCTTATATCATCGTCATTTCATCCCCATTGACGCGCAAGTCACCGAAGTGACGTCAAATTGAAAGACTTGCACCTTTCGAAAGGTCTACCCGACAGGAGGCCCTAGTCACACGACGTGCGAACCCAGTTCCTCCAGCGCACGACTCCGCCGGCGACCACGATCGCTCCGCTAAGTCGCCACACTCCGGTTGCGCAAGGTAAACAGTACCTGCGGGTCTAGCAAAGATGCAGACGAGATATTATCGATCCCGCACGCACGGGTCAAAGTAGTAGAACTGTAATATCACTTCTCATATCTTTTAAATTTTGCATCTCCAGAGGAAAGCACAGCTTTACACAAAGACTATGAGCATAATCAACGTACGTTTCAAAGACTCTCAAAATAGTTTGGCACCTGGATCAGTTACATGGACATGAAAAAGACTACCGAGAAAACAATGGCACCGAAAACCCATTTCGTGAAAAAATTGGAGCTTTGAAAGTTATCTTTTCCCACTTCTCAATAACTGTTGTCTTCCTCAAACAGAATATTAATGCTTCTGTTGGCCGCGCGGAGTGGCCGCTCGGTTAGAGGCGCCATATCACTGACTGCGCGGCCCGTCCCGCCGGAGGTTCGAGTCCTCGCTCGGGCATGGTGTATGTGTTGTTCTTAGCATAAGTTAGTAAGTTAGTTTACGTAGTGTGTAAGTCTAGGGACCGATGACCTAAGAGGCACGGCCCCTTAGAAATTCACACATACACACACACACACACACACACACACACACACACACACACACACACATACTGCTCAGTTGACCTTATAAAGCCTGAATGCACCCAGCTTGCCAACAGCGCTCTGCCGACCCGGGCGGTCACCCATCCATGTGTCAGCCAAGCTCGATAGCGCTTAACTTCGGTGATCTGACAGGAACCGAAGTTGCCACTGTAGCTAGGTCGTTGGCTTATCGAATGATGTGGGCATTTAATGAAATTCAAGCATTCTTCTATCTGTTTTGCCTGAATATTGTTTCAACGCCACGACTTCTTAAAGACTGCTGAAGTGATCTGTGATTTTTTTTTTATGATCGGGAGGGAAGCTCTCTCCACCAATTGCCGAAAAAAAACCAGTAGGCTCTTTGCAAAGTAAATACTGCGTACTCTGCTGTTCACCGCAAGAGAATACAAAATCCACCAAAAGTGCAGTCCGGTGCACTTTGGTCTGGTAAATAGAGGAAGTGCCCTATTATCGGGCACAGTTTTTAAATTTAAAATAACCACAGTAAATTAGCAGACTTTAAATTCCCGAAAATGTGAAATACTATTTCTGGGGGTTATTTATGTAATAAAAAACTTTACTGCGCCCGAGCAGGCTATGAAGGCCCAGCGGTACCAACCGGCCGCCGTGTCATCCTCAGCCTACTGGCGGCACTGGATGCGGATATGGAGGGGCACGTGGTCAGCACACCACTCTCCCAGCCGTGTGTCGCTTATTTATGTAATATCTGCGCAAAAAAATCTTTCGAATATCTTCTCATTCTGGAACAGCAGGAGAAAGACTTAAGAAGTCTAATTTTTACCTCCAGAATATACGGTTCCTAATTTCGGATTTTCTGGTTTCCTAATTACGGGCTCGTATCAACTGACCACAAATTTGCCGCAGTATGTGCACACCTTTTCTTCTTCATATTCAGATAAGGAGTGTTTCAACATGGTTTCATCAACGCTTGAATCGAAGTCTTCCTCGCCATGAACCTGACGTTTTGTGACTCTCTGGCTCTTTCTTACCAAGAGCTTCTTTTTGGTAGTCCTAGATGTTGAAGGTCCATCAGATGCATCAAATGGATCTCCTGGAGTAGATTTTGTTGCAGGTGGTGTCATCGTTGTGGTCTTGGTACTTGCTTCCTTTTCTCCTTTAGCCAAACATTGCTCCAAACCCTTTTAGAAAGGAGATAGTGTCGACACTACTGCTTTACCTGCTCGTGGTGTTGGATTAGATGGTGGGTTGCTTTCAACAGTAGAAACCGCTGTTTCTTGCATTCCAGTAACTGCAGTCGAGATGGCCCTGCCGGCACTTCTGGAGACTTATCCGCATTTCCTGCAGATTGCTGATGCGAAACCACTTCGTTGAAACCATTTGCAGCCACTTCCGTTGTTGCAGCTCTGCCGCATGTCCAGCCCAACGAAGACTCAACGTCTTCGTTTCTCAATCACTGGAAAGGCTGCATCTGGAATAAAATTCAGAACACGTGTTTGTATGAACTGACTCCAAATTTAGGTTATCCAAAATATTACATACCCTGTTACTACACGGTATTAGCGGCCATCCCTTACTTCTATTCTAAACCGAACCCTTCAGTAAACTGTGGACGACACATTTTATCAAATGGATAAGAAAAAACATGCTTTAAACTACTGTCTCGTATGAATACTCTGAAAGTAGTCTTATTGGGCTTGAGGAAGGACTTCCAACTTAACGCTGTGGCAAATATTTATCTTGACCGCAATACGAAACTAGCTGTAGAGAACGAGACGTATACGACACCGGCACCAAACTCACAATGGCGTGTCAGAATGACATTCGCTACTGGTCGCCGGAGCGAGCTACGGAGTGCAGCACAAAGCCATGGAGAACAAATGGCTCGAAGTACTATGGGACTTAACATCTGAGGTCATCAGTCCCCTAGACTTAGAAGTACGTAAACCTAATTAACCTAAGGACATCACATACATCCATGCCCGAGGCAGGATTCGAACCTGCGACCGTAGCAGCCGCGTGGTTCCGGACTGAAGCGCCTAGACCGCTCGGCCACAGAGGCCGCGCAAGGAAGATATTCAGCTACCCGGCATTAGGCAACCACCCGAAATATGGAAACCTTACCCTACAGGTGCACATGCCATACAGGCAACACTGAATAAATCAGCAGTAGCGGATAATGCGACCATGTGACCAGATCTCTGGAACTTAACATCTGACCTAGTCTAGTCAGTACCACACTAAAGTGTCATAGTGGTTATAGAATCCGAAAAATATGAGAATATTTAAATAAAAAAGTAGAAGATCATATGCTAGTCAAGTTTTGGGGCTTAGTGTTAAATATTGAACTACTCAGTTTCCTCAACAAGTTCCTGTGGCCATGTCCTTAGTAGACTTCGTATGATGACACAACGTGATGACCGTTTCACGGTTTCGGATGAACAGTTTAGTTGTTTCACTCTCTCTACTAGTAGACTTTCAATTTTTTCGCAGTATGTCAGAGAACATAAGCAACTGTCATTGCAGCCTCTGATGATGTCTCCTGTGGAAGGGCAGGCAACGTTAGAACAGTATGTCTTCGACAATAGCTTAAACTTGTTTACCACATGTCAGGTTATTATAACGTTAATAAGGAGATCAACGTCAGCAACATCTGTGTTTGTGGCTTTACTTGTACAACAGAATTTCAGTAACGTATAGAGTTCAAGCAGATGGTCTATCTGTAACTAGACAAAAAAAAAAGCATTCCATGCATTAAAAAGTTTCTTGGTGAACTTTTTTTTCTGAGTGGTTTGATGCGGGTATGCGGCTTGCCACGAATTCATTACCTGTGCCAATCTTTTCATCTCAGAGTACCAACTGCAGACTACGTCCTTAATTATTTGCTGCGTGTATTACAATACTGCAGTTATAACGCTCTACAGTTCTCTGTAGTACAGTGGAGTTCATTCCCTGACGTCTTAACAGACGTCCTATCATCCTGTGCCTCCTTCTTGCTAGTTTTTTTTTTTTTTCATATATACACTTCCTCGCCAATTCTACGGAGAACCTCCTCATATCTTACTTTATCAGTCCACTTAATTTTCAGCATTCGTCTGTAGCACCAAGTCTCAAACGAATCGATCCTTGTCCGTTCCGGTTTTCCCACAGTCCATGTTTCACTACAATACAATGCTGTGGTCCAAATGTACATTCTAAGAAACTTTTTCCTCAAATTAAGGCCTGTTTGATACTACTAGAATTCTCTTTGTCAGGAAAACCCTCCCATTTTTCCAGTACTAGTCTGCTTTTTGTGTCCTCCTTGTTCCGTCCATCATGGGTTACTATTTTGCTGCTTAGGTGGCAGAATTCCTTAACTTCGTCTACTTCGTGATCCGTAATTGTGAAGTTAGGTCTCTCGGTGTTCTCATTTCTGTTACTTCTCATTACTTTCGTCTTTCTTCGATATACACTCAATCCGTTTTCCTTACTCATTAAGGTGTTTATTCTACTCAACGGATCCTGCAGTTCTTACTCACATGCGCTGAGGAAAGCAAGGTCATCAACGAATCTTGAATTTTAATCCCACTCTTGAATCTTTTTTTTCTTATTTCCGTCATTGCTTCTTCAATGTACAGATCGAACATTAGGGGTGAAAGACTAGATCTCTGCCTTACATCCTTTTCAATCCGAGCACTTCGTTTTTGGTCTGCCAGTCTTATTGCTCTCTCTTGATTCTTGTACATATTGTATATTACCCGTCTTTCCTTACATCTTACCCCCGTTTTTGGCAGAGTTTCGAACATCTTGCACCATTTGATATTATCGAACCCTTTTTCAGGTCGACAAATTCTATGAACTTGTCTTGATTTTTCATCAGTCCTACTTCCATTATCAACCGCAATGTCAGAACTGGCTTTCTGGTTAGGGTTGCCATAATCTCGAAATCCAAAACCAGGACAAAACTTAACGGTCACCGTAGCCGATCGAAGGAAATAAGAGGAATAAGGAGTCCTCATGCCCATAAGCTAAGGGAAATGTGCATTTAATTAATGATCCAGAGTTTAGGAAGGACTGCTTCATTAAGAAAGCATTTATTACAAAAAAAATAAGAATATGCGTTACATTATTCAGTACACGAAGTTCTATTGTCATCATTTGAGCTTTTCTTATACCAATCGTATTTCTCAGAACCTTGAATAGATGAAAGGAATTTAATCTGGTTCTCAATCAGTTTATGAAATTCACTGCAACTTACATTTTTCATATTGTACTGTATTTGCATCATTGCATTACCTGATTTTACTGTTAACCTATTCCTTTCTTCTGTCCACTGAGAATTCATGAGGGAAAAGACTCTCTCTACATTGGCATTATGACTGGGAATGGAGAAATAAAATTCCACAATTTTCAGCAACTCTGAATACTGCTCACTAGAAATACAATTATGAATGAAGAACACCCATTTCTTATGTGATATCATATTCTCAAAACTTTCATCTTTGACCTCCCCCAAAACACATTTTAATTTCAGTACTTGGTCAAAGAGAAGGGACTCGTTCAATTTACAGCTTGTGTTTTCATGCATCCACTTGAATGTCTTTTCAACATTTTCCCATGAAGGTACAGTCTTTAGGAAAATCCAGTCAAAATGTTTAATATCAGACAAGGGCTTATTCCATTTTATCAAGTAATCAATAACAGTTTGATAGAAAAGAGAGACTTCCCCTAGAAATGTAGACTGCAGATATTGTGTGAGGTCAGACATTAATTCTTTAACTTTAGACGTAACGAAAACACACTGTTTTCTCTCTCCTAAAATTTGCAGTATATTTTCTAGCTCCAGTCTTACCTCATTCACTGATATGTCTTCCCTCTCAATGCTGCTAACTGCCCTCTGGAAAGGATTCACTTGTGCATGCAGGAAGAGCAGATACATTTCACCAACAGAATCAGAAAAGAATTTCTTGAGAAGGGAGGGACATGTATCAAGAGAAAGAAAGTATCAAGCATCAAGTGAGCTGTTTGGAAGATGATGAACCCACTGCCGTCTTATGCTTTTTCGATTGCACGTGGTCGTTAATATCACGTCTACCTCCATTACTGATTGAAATGTAGGAACTGTGAAGAGGAAAAACGTATAATAGAATAATTTTTCTAGGAAAACAACGATTTCAATGGGTCTGTGTATAATCGTAATGTTACTCACCCGCAAATTTTGCAGAAAGCTTCGTATTCAGTTCTTCCTCGCTTTATACTTAGAAACTGTTCAGTATATTCCTCCCTGTACTTAACCTTCCGTCTAGCCGACATTATTAAACCACCAGGCAAATAATAACAACTACTTAATAGAATATAACACAACAAAATCGCAAGCACAACAAACCATGCGAACATTCAACAAGCTAGTCAAAGAGGATAATACTCTTCATTGCCAGAGATGACTGACCGCCCACTGTACCGATAACTCGCAATCTCGCAAATCGAAGAGGATGTACCGTACGCCTGAGCCTGACTGCTCATTGTTTCCATATCTCGAAAGCTGTTCTGTTCTGTTTGGATTTTATATAACGTGAAGGCAAAGAGATAACATATTGATGCTTCTTTGACAGCAATTTTTGAAATTACCGGAAGTTGGCTTCAAATCCAGCAAATATCGCGGACATTTGCCTTTTCGGTCCGGACCTTTTCATTTACCCTAAAATCGCGGACTGTCCGTGAAATCCGTGGCGTATGGCAACCCTATTTCTGGTGCACAGCAGTACGTCGAGGAGTTTTGCTCGCGCGTCCGATGGTGTTCGGATTGGACCTCGGCCGCGAGAGGTACTTTGAAGCATTTACCATGCCAGGCATATAAAGCAATTGAAGTTCGAAAAATAGGTACAGAAACGTGCCTGAATAACAAAAGGAAAAGGTAAGATTTGGTGTTTTGCCAAAGGTGATACTTTGCAGAAACCATGCAGTAGTGCAAATCAGTATAAAGGCATGGTTTCTACGACAGTAATAGTAAAATGTCTGTAGCATATTGTAACGAATTTATTATGAAAGTATTAGGCATACATATAAGCCATAAATAGTCATTACGGAATTGCGTAGTTTCTTTCATGACACGAGTAACAAAATAAGTCGTTTGCATTTTCCTGTGCTTCTTAGTTCTGGATTTACTTTTAATTACAATTTGCTCATGTTCTACTGGACGACAACACACTGCAGGAACTAAATTGGTGATTTGGCTTATGCTCTTATCGACATACAACGTTTGGTACCAATCTAAGTGTCTGACATCTGGGGGTTTGAGTATTAACCACTGCCTGCTTGCTGTTTGCTGTTGTGTTTTCGAGAATTCTGCAACAATGTTGCCAAGACGCGAGGTAAGTGGAAATTTTGATTAGGGCCAGATAACTGTTTTACTTCATAGGGTGTAGAACACCCTATAAAGGAACAGTCACGGAGTTCAACAGCATCCACCATTGATAAAATTCATTTAATGTTTTACTTCAGTTGCGCATTTAATATATTTACAGGATATATTCAGACCAGTTACAGTTCAATTCAGATTCAGTTTTCTCAGTCAAAGGTGAGCATACGAGTTAAAGTTGGGTAACAGTCTGTGGGTACATAGCTTTGGTAATAAGTAGACCTTTTATGGAGTGCTGGGTAAAGTTGGGCTACATTTCATACAGAAACACACAGTGGACAACTTACAGTATGAGCCACGGAAAACTCCCGTTTTTATGCGCGGCGTTTTGAAACGTGTTACGTAGCGCATGCTGTGGCATGTGGACAGATTTCACGTTTCAGAGCTGACAGCCAACGCCTTTCCTGATGCTGATGCTCGTTCTGGTGAACTCCCCCTGGCTGCCACCTCCTGTATACATTTCGGGAAAGTTTACCAGGATTACGGCAACATCTGTGCAGCGGCGTGCAGCGCAGCATCGCCTTACGGCCGGTTTAAAAGGCCGGCGCGAACCGGTTTGTGGTGCGGTGCGGTGTGGCAGCCGAAAGGTTACGGTCAAGCAGACGCTCCTCCAGCTTGGAGTGTTGCCTAGCTGGCTGGCTCAGTTCGCGCCGCTACGCCCCGGCGGTCACCCGATATGCCCCGGGCAAGACACTTTGTTCCGCATGACGTCAGCTCCGATCCGCAACACACCAAGAGAAGTGTTAAAAAGTAAAAGCTTACTGTTTCTGCTTTACTGTGCGGTTCGTCTTGCATAGCACACCCAGCAGAGGTGTTACACTCAAGGATTGCAAATGTCAGTGAGCAGACTCAATACTCAACTCCAACACATAATTCTGAAACTTCCTAGTAGATTAAAACTGTGTGCCGGACCGGGACTCGAAACTAGATCCTTTGTTTCGCGCATAAATGCTCTACTCATCGAGCTGTCCACGCAAGACACGACGAACTCTCACAGCACTACTTCTGCCAGTACGTTTCTCTTTTTATTTACTTATCTACCAGATGCGGTGAGACCATGCGAGTCGCAGGCACCGGGTGGTTATAACTGAAGTGCAGCTACCCCCGGAGGTTCTGCGAGGACTGTAATTGTGGTGTCACCGCCAGACACCACACTTGCTTGGTGGAAGCTTTTAAATCGGCCGCGGTCCGCTAGTATACGACGGACCCGCGTGTCGCCACTGAGTAATTGCAGACCGAGCGCCGCCACACGGCAGGTCTAGAGAGACTTACTAGCACTCGCCCCAGTTGTACAGCCGACTTTGTTAGGAAAGGTTCACTGAGAATTACGCTCTCATTGGCCGAGACGATAGTTAGCATAGCCTTCAGCTAAGTCAATTGCTACGACCTAGCAAGGCGCCATCACCAAGTTAAGATGATAATCCTGTATCAACAAGACCAATGTTCACCAATTGTGGATTAAAGTTAAGTATTCCAGCAGCTACGTACCTTTCTTTATAGCATTCATTACGTATCCTGTTTCAGACCTCACGCCAGCCTGCGTGAGTTTAAGCGCGTGCCTTTCGGCTACCCGTCACTGTGGACTGGCTGTCTTGTCAGTCCACAACAGTAATTATCGTTGTTGTTGTTGTGGTCTTCAGTCCTAAGACTGGTTTGATGCAGCTCTCCATGCTACTCTATCCTGTGCAAGCTTCTTCATCTCCCAGTACCTACTGCAACCTACATCCTTCTGAATCTGCTTAGTGTATTCATCTCTTGGTCCCCCTCTACGATTTTTACCCCCCACGCTGCCCTCCAATACTAAATTGGTGATCCCTTGATGCCTCAGAACATGTCCTACCAACCGATCCCATCTTCCAGTCAAGTTGTGCCACAAACTCCTCTTCTCCCCAATCCTATTAAATACCTCCTCATTAGTTATGTGATCTACCCATCTAATCTTCAGCATTCTTCTGTAGTACTACATTTCGAAAGCTTCTATTCTCTTCTTGTCCAGACTATTTATCGCCCATGTTTCACTTCCACACATGGCAACACTCCATACAAATACTTTCAGAAACTACTTGCTGACACTTAAATCCATACTCGATGTTAGCAAATTTCTCTTCTTCAGAAACGCTTTCCTTGCCATTGCCAGTCTACATTTTATATCCTCTCTACTTCGACCATCATCAGTTATTTTGCTCCCCAAATAGCAAAACTCCTTTACTTCTTTAAGTGTCTCATTTCCTAATCTAATTCCCTCAGCATCAACCGACTTAATTCGACTACATTCCATTATCCTCGTTTTGCTTTGTTGATGTTCATCTTATATCCTCCTTTCAAGACACTATCAATAACGTTCACCTGCTCTTTCAAGTCCTTTGCTGTCTCTGACACAATTACAATGCCATCGGCGAACCTCAAAGTTTTTATTTCTTCTCCATGGATTTTAATATCTACTCCGAATATTTCTTTTGTTGCCTTCACTGCTTGCTCAATATACAGATTGAATAACATCGGGGAGAGGCTACAACCCTGTCTCACTCCGTTCCCAACCACTGCTTCCCTTTCATGCCCCTCGACTCTTGTAACTGCCATTTGCTTTCTGTACAAATTGTAAATAGCCTTTCGCTCCCTTTATTTTACCCCTACCACCTTCATAATTTGAAAGAGAGAATTCCAGTCAACATTGTCAAAAGCTTTCTCTAAGTCTACAAATGCTAGAAACGTAGGTAATTATCGTATGGCAGCGAATATTTTTAGATGTGCTAATGCGTTAATGCGGAAGCGAATTCCGCACGAAAGCAATCAGTTCCAATTGCAGCCTCCAGTTACAAATCTGCCACTGTGCATTGTTTGTATGACGCTATGACACCCACGCTGTCATGTGACAAACCATAACGTGAGTCAGCCGTGTTGCTATTGAGAAAAGTGACCGTGTGCTGATGTTGAAACTGTTTTATGGAGCGGCAGCAATTACAATGCTGCACAGAGAGAGTATTGCCGACTTAAAGGTCTGAGGATAGGCTCGATATCGTTTAAAGAATATGATAGAAAAATTCGAAAAAACGTGTGAGCTTTACGTGGCACTTGGAGAAAGAGAGTTCTTGATGAGATTCTTATTGCTGCCGTTACACCATACGCCACAGATGCTCGAGTAGTGTCACGAAAACTGTCCATACCATGGTCAACAGTGCGGAAAGTGTTACGATTCTCTTTACATTGGTATCCGCACAAGATCCAGACTGTGCAGAAGCTCAAAACTCACGATCCGTAGAAACATACTGAATTTGTGTTCAGTTTCTGACACCGATCGAAGTTGATGGCATGTGGCAGGGCAATATTCTGTGGAGTGCCGAGGCACATTTCACACTAGAGGTTGCAGTGAATACACAGACGACCTGCCGAATGTAGGCACGAAGAACCACTGCACTCGCTGTATGTGATTGTATGATGTGAATTCACTAGCACCTTTATTCTCGGTCTGTTCTTCTGTGAAGAGAATACACCCAGAGGACCTGTGATGTCTCCACGTTACTGAGACCTGCTTGTACAAAAATGTGATTTCTGTTTTGGAAGAGCAAAACTGTATGGTAACCACTGTTTTCATGCAACATGGGGCAACACCTCATGTCGCTGGCCCCGGGAAAGAGCTGCTTAAGTCAACTTCCCACGAACGTGTTATCTCCAGAGGTTTAGTGTAATGCACAGAAAGAAAGATCCTTTATCATTTAGCTACAATATAGCAGGTCAGCACCTGGAAGCAGTTAATACCATAAATTATCTGGGAGTAGGCATTCAGAGTGATTTAAATGGAATGACCATATAAAATTAATCGTCCGTAAAGCAGATGCTATACTGAGAATCATTGGAAGAATCCTAAGGAAATGCAGTCCGATAACAAAGGAAGTTGGTAACAGTACACTTGTTCGCCCACTGCTTGAATACTGCTCACCCGTGTGGGATCCGTACCAGATAGTGTTGATAGAAGAGAGAGAAGATCCAACGGAGAGCAACGCTACGATACAGGATCATTTAGTAATCGCGAAAGCGTTACGGAGATGTTAGATAAACTCCAGTGGAAGACCCTGCAAGTGAGACGCTCAGTAGCTCGGTACGGGCTTTTGTTGAAGTTTCGAGAACATACCTTCACTGAGGAGTCAAGCATCATATTGCTCCCTCCTACATATATCTTGCGAAGAGACCATGAGGATAAAATCAGAGAGATTAGAGCCCACACAGAGGCATACCGACAATCTTTCTTTCCACGAACAATACGAGACTGGAATAGAAGGGAGAACCGGTAGAGGTACTTAAGGTACCCTCCGCCACACACCGCCAGGTGGCTTGCGGAGTGTGGATGTAGATGTAGATACATGGCCTGAAAGATCACGTGATCTGAATCCATGTGCCTTTTGTCTCTGGAGATATCTAAAAGAACGGTTCGGTCTCTACCTGATTTGATAGCCAGTATACAGGAACACGTAGCTTATATTCAACCGAGCAACGGTTCATCACTTCGATTTAAAGATGCATCATCACGTCGACGTTTTCAGCGCTGATACTGAACAAGCTGTGAAAGCGGCGGTTAATAATAAAATCGAGATAACGATTATGTCACTTGTTTGGCCTTTATGCCCACGCTCCGTCCTTAATCCGTTACATATGGAAACACTTCTGTGCGCCTTTCTTGCAATTAACAGCACCACATTTGCACCTGTTGGGGGAAAGTGGAACTAATTTTTCTACATTAACGCATTAGAATCTCTACCAAGTTTCACTGCTGCAAAGCTGCACTTTAATTATAAGCACCCGCTAGCACCTCATGGGACGAGTCAGTACATAGATTACAGAACGCTGATTAGGAAATTTGTAAACGAAATAAACTAAAGAGTTAATAAAACAGTAAAAAATTGTTAGAGGGTATACGAATTAATTACACATCGCAGAAAAAACAGTTGTTAACTCTTGCCAGGAACTACTGCACCGGATGGAAGGAAGGAATGTGCAACAAGAAAAGTTCTCAACTTCTATTTGAGACCTAGAGCTTATCAGTCATTGTTTTCAATTTTGCTGGAACCCTATTGAAGAATAAGCCTGATGAATAATAGTGCCCATATTTCTGCACAGCGACAAAGGGTGCGCTTTTTAAAGTGAGTACCAGCTTTCCGTCTAGTGTTCAGTGAGTGAATGTTGCAGTTTCTTCTAAATGTGTCACCATTGGCAATAACAAACCCCATGATGGAATACATGTACAGGGAATTCAGAGACTTTTAAACGACGGCGCACCCAAAGTTCGTAGCTGACACCACACGTCATTCTGACTGCCCTTTTGGCGGGCTAAGAATATGCTTGCTGAATTCACAGTGTTTCCCGAAATGTAACGCCATAGTAGACAGTACAGTGAAAGTAAGCATAGCAGACAGATCTTCACGTTTCCGTGCCAGAGGCTGTTGTGATTATTCCTACAGCAGACAGCAATGTTCACACTAAAAAAAAAAAAAAAAAAAAAAAAAAAAAAAAAAAAAAAAAAAAAAACAACCTTAGGGGAAATTCTTATTGACAGCCCATGTACGTTAGTATTTTCTGCAGAATGATTAGCATTTCAGTCACCTTGGTTTAGTATATGTCCTGTTGCCTAGTAGGCACAGGGTCCGACACGGGCCCTTATAACTTGTTCCATGCGTGATGGCATCGACGCATGTAAGGCGAGAGTGGCGTCTTGTGGTACGGCTGTTCGTGCTGCATTCACCTGGTTCCAAAATTCATCTGTGGTGTTTGGCACTGGGTCACAACGCTGCACCCGTCCTTTCACCAAATCCCACACATTTTCGATTGGCGACAAGTCTGGTGATCGGGCGGGGCCAGAGCAAAAGGCTGGCATCCTGTGACACCAAGAAGGCACGTGTTCGTGCAGAAATATATGGTCGGGCATTGTCTTACTGAAAAATGGCGTCCGGGGTGTTGTTCGGAAAGGGTAGAGCTAAGGTTCGCAGGATATCATTCATGTAGGCCACACTGGTCATAGTGCCCTGGAAACGCACCAACTGTGATTTGTGGCTGTACCCAATTTACCCCACACCATAAGGTCTTGAGGAGACACTGTGCGTCTTGTGCGAATAAAGTCACTGTGATTCCGCTACCCCTGTCTGCGGCGAACCCAAAATGCGAGCATCATTTTCAAGCAAACAGAACCTGGATTCTTCCAAAAACACTATCTGATGCCATTCCTGTCCCCATTGACGCCGTTCCGTACACTATTGCCGTCTAGTATGTTTCTGCACCTCAGTCAAAGGTAGGCGGAGAACTGGACAACGCCCACGCAACCCATGCCGTAATAAATGGCGACGCACTGTCTCGTTGATAGTGTACGATGTGTTCCAGTCTTCCACTGTGCGTCAGAGTCGCGGAGGACGCAGATTTGTCCTGTAATGTCATTCGGATGAGGTGTCGATCTTCTCTGGGGGTGGTCTGGCTCGTGCGACCTGACCCATATCGTCGTGCTCTACGGTCTTTCGTGACCATTCTGCACACACTCGTTGCACTGCCGAAACACTTCGTCCCACACGAGCAGCCACTTCCCCGATGGATGCCCCACATTCTCTTATGCCAAAATGCGCCCTCTTTCAAATCACTGGTTTGACGGGCACACGTCTGCGAGGCATCCTGCACGTCTGCCCAAGTCACACTGATCCATCACCTTCGGTTTATAGTAACAACGAGAGTGACAGGCACGTTTTACCAGTAAGTGGAGTTGCGCCGTAATATCGATGCTGACCTAGAACCCGCGGGCGGGCATGGTCCAGATGCAAATCATTTCTGCAGAACATACTAATGTACATGTTCTGTGAAAATGAACGCCCTATCTCTAGTCGTTCAAGATCTTTTGTATTTCTTGAACATGAGTGTACTATCTGCAAATTCGGCGGCTCCTGGTCTTGCTGTAGCGTTCTCACTTCCCGCGCACGGGGTGCCCTGTTCGATTACCGGCGGGGTCAGGGATTTTCTCTGCCTCGAGATGACTGGGTGTTGTGTGTCTTTCATCATCATTTCATCCTCATTCACTTGCAAGTCGCAGTAGTGGCGTTAAAGAACTTGTGGAGCGGCGGCCGTACCGCCCCGCGAGGTGTCTCCCGGCCACCAATGCCATACGCTCATTATTATTATTATTGACGTCATGTTTCCTAGAAAGCCCTGCTTCTAACTTTAATCCTAAGAATTTAAAGGTCGGCTTCAATGACTGTTCGACCAGCTTGGGACAGTAATGCATCCATTTTACAGGAGTTCCGAAACTGCGGGCACTGTGTGTTGTTGCAGTTAAGCATTAATCTGTTCTCTGAAAGACAACTGTTGATTTTGCTGACTGATGTCTTGGCTGCATAATTTACACAGTTCGTTAGCGGCATACGGGCAGATATTTTTATTGGTCACGCAGGACAGTGTGCTGAACAACACTGCATCAGCATTTACTTCATCTGCATTCTAACAGTTATAGCTATTAGGAGAAGTATGTTTTTAGATTGGTTAGTACCTCCAAGAACATGTTGCAAGAGCAAGGGCAGCAGTCGGGTGTTGAGGTGTTGACGCATGGATGTAAAACGATTATTCTGTACTGACAGGCGTAATTCACTTAGTGGTGCAGTTACGACCGTGCACAAAACAACTGGTAGTAAACAATGTGACGTGTTTGCGGGAAGACTGTTAGATGCAGAGGAAAGACAAACAACACACTGAAGTGGATACATATTAAAGTACCAATGATCAGAATATCTGCGCTTATACGCGTAACATGCCATATTACTTTACAAGCTACACAGACGTTCGTCTGCATACCTTGCGAGACTATGCCCGGGAGACACAATACTGCTGAGAAATGGTTTCGCGACGGCCTAGAGGGTTGTTTTCAGAATGAATTTTTACTCGGCTGAGAAGCGAAAATTCGTTCTGGGATTTTACCTTGTTTCTTACATGGGGGTTCTTTCATACAGGCGGAGATTTCACTTACGACGTACATCCTGACCATTACAAGAGCACAGCATTAGCTCGGTAGGATACGGCTCAGGAAAGTAATCGACCACAGTCACGTTCTTTTACTCGTACAAGCATTCGGCAGGTCTGTGAGTCGAAGGATATAAAAGTGAAGCGGTAACTGAGAAGTGAGTGGGACGGAACCGTTGCCCATGCCCTATGTCATTCAGTCCGTGCATTACACAAACGGTAAAGGAAACTAAGGAAAATTCAGAGAGAAGAAATTAACAAAATAATGGTTCAAATGGCTCTGAGCACTATGGGACTTAACATCTATGGTCATCAGTCCCCTAGAACTTAGAACTACTTAAACCTAACTAACCTAAGGACAGCACATAACACCCAGTCATCACGAGGCAGAGAAAATCCCTGACCCCGCCGGGAATCGAACCCGGGAATCCGTGCGTGGGAAGCGAGAACGCTACCGCACGACCACGAGCTGCGCACAAGAAAATAATAACAATTCGGTCATAGGCGGGAAATAACGTAGAACATGGGGTGAACAGAATGCGTAGTGCTTTGAAATGAAGTCAAAAGCCGAAGATAAAGTAAAGAGACGAATTAAGTTGTCTTTCTGCTCGATTAGGAAATGAAAACGTAAAAGTAGTAGACCTTTATAGCAGTTGTACACCAAGATAATTGGCGACGCAGAGGTAAAATGGAAATAAATACAGGCTGTCAATGAGAAGAAAAGTTTCCCTGACAAACGGAGATCAACTGATGCGACGTATAAACTCAAATGCTTGGAACTATTTCCTGAAAGTATTCGTCTATAGTGTAGCCTTGTACGGAAGAGAAATGTGTACGAAGAATGCTGAAGACAAACCTACATATCGAGTAATTTTGAAGAACTACTTAATCGAAATCCAAATGCAGCTTTATGGTATGACTTAACTAGAAGAAAGTATAGGTTGACAGTATACGTCCTGAGGTATCAAGGAATAGTCAATTCGCTAGTCGGTTTATCCCAGATGTTCGGCGCGCGGGAAACGCGGTCGGAGACGGGCAGAGGGACAGTGCTGGTGTAGACGCGAAAGCGGACAGTTCGGCTGGAGACACCAAAGGGGACAGTTCGGAATAAGACCCGAAAGCGGGCAGTTGGTCTTTAGGCAGCTAGGAAGTGAAACGACTTAGAAAATTTCGCGTTTTGTGGAATCGCGGGACTTAGTCACTGAGCGGTGAGCAGCCCCGCGACTGGTGTGAAGATATCAATGTGTTTCGCGATGAGATTGTGAATGATGGAACTGTGTCAAATGGATATGCGCTCGAGTGTAACAGTAACTCTAAATACGACCAATTTCGATATTAATTTGCTTTCTGAATAAACGTTATTCTAACCAAATCGCAACTGTGTGGCCTACATCATTTATGGGTCGTTAATTTAGTTCCCGGTATTATTATTACTGTTATTATATGTTATGTTAACTTTGTGTTTCGCAAACTTACCATCAGCCAGACAATTTAACCAGTGTGTTACAAGTGTCTAATGTAGGGCGTGTAATGCGACACGTGCTGTTCAGCCCCTCGACGACTTTGAGCCAAGACATTTCGACGAAGAGGAACCGCATGTGAGACCAAACATCTTTGGGATGTTATCTCGCAGAGTGCTTATTGTTTGTTCCAAGAATGACTGGGCACCAGCCGCTGTGGCGAGCGGTTCTGGGCGATTTAGTCCGGAACCGCGCTGCTGCCGTGGTCGCAGGTTCGAATCCTGCCCCGGGCATGGATATGTGCGATGTCCTTAGGTTAGTTAGGTTTAATTAGTTCTAAGTTCTAGGGGACTGATGACCTCAGATGTTAGGTCCCATAGTGCTCAGAGCCATTTGAATCCTTTAACTAGGCTAAACTCATCACACGCAACAGTCTTCTAAGTGCCACGATTTTGGTCCGAGCTTCCGTACGGAAGCTTCATATGTAATCACGGATCGCCACTCAGTGGACGCACAGTTTCGGTTCTGTAGTGCAAATTCCAGCCTTTGTCGCCGATGAACAGTTGCCAGCTTAGATGGATGCACTAGGCGCCTGCTACGGAGGCCTATACGCAGCAACATTCGGAAAACACTGTTGGTAGCTTCTTGGTTCATCTTTGGAGTCAGTTGCTAAACAGTTGCACGTCTATTCGCCAGCACACATCTCCGCAGGCGTCGTTCACCCTCTTTGCATTCTACCTGTGTCGTTAAGCTTAAACACATTTCTCATTTCTGTCTCCAATACGAGCCTCAGAAGACGGTTAACTAGCACTTTCCCCAAGGTCTGTGGTATACACAATAGTCACGCTCCTCGAACGCTGGACAATGACGGCTTCCGCGCGGAGACTCCCACTGCTCGCTGCTTAAACACTTGGAGGTGATATTGACTAGCAACGTCATGTCACAGTAAAAGAGTGTAGAAAGTACATGCACATAACTCGTTTCCCAAGTGAGGATACAGTCTCTTCACCGCTACTCGCGTGGCACCCTTTCCATTCTCAGCGGCATTTCCCTTCTTGTCACAGAAAAGAGCCAAAGGTTTTTGTTATTTCAGTCTGTTTTAACTAATTCTACTGTTATCTTTATCACTTGCTGCAATTAATTCTACAACAGTAACTGTGACAACAACAACATCAGTTTTAAATACTGGCAGTCCCTATAATTACTACCACCATATCTGTTTTACTACAGCAACTGCAACTGCTGAAACTATTGTTAGAAATACTTACACTGATAATTTACTTCTGCTACAATCACGTCTGATGGTGTTAAAGTCGCCAATCTAATCCTTAGACCACTATAAAGTAGCACATGATCTTAAAACATTAGAACGCACTTGCCCCTAACTGCAGAGTGAGAAAGACAATCGATTTTGTTGTTGTTGGATGTTATACTTTCTCGTGTTTCTCTCCATGTTCTGTGTGATATCTGCCATGCTGTCGTGCCCAGCAGTCTGTTGCTACCTCCAGAAGGCATGGCGTCGGATCACAGGGTCTGACTTTCCTTTTACTATTGCCAGACTTCTTTGTCGTTTCCTTGCCTCGTCTACTGGTCCCCTATCTCGTCTTTGTCTGTAGTTAGTCTGTTGAAGCTTCAGAAAGAGAAAAACAGAGTTTAGCAAATGTGGCTCTGAGCACTATGGGACTTAACATCTGTGGTCATCAGTCCCCTAGAACTTAGAACTACTTAAACCTAACTAACCTAAGGACATCACACGCATCCATGCCCGAGGCAGGATTCGAACCTGCCACCGTAGCAGTTGCGTGGTTCCGGACTGAAGCGCCTAGAACCGCTCGGCTACTGCGGCGGGCAGAATTTAGCGTCCCGATGAAATATAGATTATAAATTAGAGCGAAGTCGCTCACTTGGGCAATATTCTGGGTTCGGATACGGTAGTGTTAAGGGACTATATCGGTGGTCACTTGAAGTGACTAATGGAAACCTTTGGAAAACGTTGATTGAGTTAGGTGAACTTAGAAACATATTCTCGCTGCTTCAGAATTCGAGTCCGTCAACGGTGCCACTTTTCGATTGTATGACTGGAGGTGTAAAGGACAAAATAATAAAAAAGCAGTGTTAAGTGCAGAGCAGGCATGAATAATATTTAAGTACTCTAAACGTCGGGTATTGTTACATCGAGGTATGTCTATTTTATCGAAACAACCGTTATTTTTGAAGAAAGCGACATTAGTGATATGTCGGAGGTCTGTAGTCTAACAATGAAACATACCTGACAGTGAAATAAAGTTTAATAACATCGATAGCGAGAAAAAAGTGCACTCACGTGCTAGGTGATATCAAGACGTGGTATTTTAAGACCGCATCAGTAGTCTACATCCACGATTACGCACGATCCGCTTATCGGGAGATACGAGAAAGTAAACTATTATACTCAGGAGGAGTACGGGCGGAGATTAATGTTTCCTCCATTGCACATACTGTTACGTTTCTCTGCCAATAAGTGAGCCGTGTGTAATTCAAACATTCGGCCCTGCCTAGCTCTAGTTTGCATGTTTGCTCTCCTTCTCCAGGGCCTAGCGATGCCATTGATATCTGGATTCGCCGCGCGGGATTAGCCGAGCGGTCTTAGGCGCTGCAGTCATGGACTGTACGGCTGGTCCCAGCGGAAGTTCGAGTCCTCCCTCGGGCACGGGTGTGTGTATTTGTCCTTAGGATAATTTAGGTTAAGCAGTGTGTAAGCTTAGGAACTGATGACCTTAGCAGTTAAGTCCCATAAGATTTCACACACATTTGACCATTTGATATCTGGATTCGACCCTTAGCGATGAACACGCAAGACGTTGTGTTTCTTTCTATATCTTTATAACTGAAGCACATTGGAAGATTGTGAATTCATTAGGATTCAATGTCCCTTAGAGCAAAAGGCTCGAAAACTATAAGGATAACAGCAAATACCATATCATTTTTCAAGATAAAGTCTCGGTATTCACTTCAATTGATTTTGATAAATTAAGGTAGAACATAAACTTGTGTGGGCGAACGGGACTTGAGCCTCGTTCACCCCGACGGATGTAGAAGGCATCGGCTCGTGCGAAACTAAGCTTGCCTTTTCTCACATGAAATCGTACAAACCAAGGATTGGAGCCAAAGACAGAGTCCATGTTCCTACACGTACACCAAGCGTTTGACACGATCCTCCCCGATAGGCCAGAGCATACGAATTAGGGTCGCAGATACGTCAGTATCTCGAAAGTTTTTTAAGTAACAGAACCCAGTAGATTGCCCTCGACGGCGAGTGTTCCTCAGAGATAAGGGTATCGTCAAAGTGCACTGGGGAAATGTCATAGGACCGCTTTCATCTTCATGGCTCTTCGCTGATGACGCTGTGGTGTATGGGAAACTGTTGTCCTTCAGTGATTGTAGGGAGATATAAGATGGCTTGTGCAGAATTTCCGTTTGGTGTGATGAATGGCAGCTTGCTCTAAATGTAGAAAAACGTAAATTAATGCGACTGAATAAGAAAAACAATACTGTAGCGTTCGAATACAGCATTGGTAATGTGCTGCTTGACGCAATCCCATTGATTCAATATCTAAGCGTAATGTTGCAAAGCAATATAAAATGGAATGAGCACGTCAGGCTGGAAGTCTAGAAGACGAGTGATAGACTTCGTTTTATTGGGAGAATTTTGGGAAAATGTAGTCCATCTATAAAGGATATGGCGTATGGAACGCTACCGCGACCCATTCTTGAGTGCTGCTCGAGTACTTTGGATCCTCATCTGGTCGGATTAAAGAAAGACATTGAAACTGTTCAGAGGCGGGATACTAGATTTGTTACCTGTAGGATCGAACAGCACCCAAGTATTACGGAGGTGCTCCCTGTACTCACTTGGAAATCCCTGGTGGGAATACGACGCTCTTTCCGCGAGGCACTGTTGCCGAAATTTAGACAACATTCATTTGAAGTCGAGTGCATATCAATTCTACTGGACCACGAAGATAAGATGGGGGAAATTAGGGCTCTTACAGAGTCTTATAGATAGTCGTTTTTCCCTCGATCTATTTTCCAGGAACAGGAAAGGAAATGATTAGTATTGGTACGTGGTAACCTCCGCCATGCACCGTATGTGTTGCCGAGTATGTATGTAGACATAGATGCTAAAATGTAGTCAGCGCCTTAGCCATTACGTCACTTTGTTCCGTCAATCTCATTTGGTTCAGGAATTTCATTGCATATACAACTGATGCACTTGATTCTTATGTATTATTCAGTAGCCGTTTTCTGTCTATATTGGACCATCATCAGGCTGTATGATTCTTGAACCTAGCTTGCACATAGAAAGCCAAACGGAAATAGTAGTACTGAAGTAAAAGTACGGAGAATAATGGCAGTGAATCTGGAACGCTAGTTAAGCGGCGACAAACATAGCAGATAAAGTGAAAAATTACAACCATCGTTTGTTAGAGCCTATAATACTTGTTACAAAATCTGGTTTTTGCGCGTTTCAAAGATGCCCGATACAATTTACAGAATGTGCATGATATTGACATACTACGTTATCACATCAAATTGCGCTCGAAATAGATTATAGTGATCTTAAGGGTAGCAGTGGAGGGTTGCATTACTTCATACAGTGATATAGAATTGGAAGACGTAAGGTAAAGAAATTTCAAACAAAACGTTAACGTGACGATGCGCAGCAGACTGAGGAAACGGCGCAAAAATTTGTAGATGAAATAAAGAAACTTATCCTACCGTTCAGTGAGGAATTTGTCTTCAACTGTGACCTATCGGGATTTGAAGAGGAAATGCATACGAAAGAAACACTGACAATTAGAAGTACCAGGAGCTTATATCAGAATAAACTAACATCAGTGCGCTAACGCATTCGTAAATAATTATGCCGAGTGTTAATCTGGATGGTAAATTTGCTGGAAAGTTATTTATTATTTACGAGGAGTTGGAGGTGCTCTGTCGCCTCCGATTCTTTCTTGTGTGCGTGATCTTGCAAGGGTAGTAGGGAATATTTACGTCACAGCAAGCAAGAGTGGGCAAAGAGAACTACAACTATGGTGTGAGCACCGCTTTTGGACAATTGCCAGTCAAAATAACTTGCTTTTGCTTAATTCCTGGTTGGCATGTAAAAATCATACTCATGTAGAGCAAACTACTCTACTAAAAAGTTTGTAAAATTGCAGTTCGTACTACCTGGAACCACTGGACTAATTCATCCTCTGGATGTTGGTATCTTCCGTGTCTATAAAACAAGTTGTCTGCAGCTACGTCTCTTACGATATACGATAAGCTCCACGGCAGACTGGTCTGTATTCGGTTTCATGCCATCACATTCTGTCAGTTCTCATCACCCCATTACAGCAATATAATTCTATACGCATTCTTTAAGATTCGATGTGGTGGTACAGAAGAGTGCTGAAGAATAGATGGGTAGATCACGTAACTAATGAGGAGGTATTGAACGGAATTGGGGAGAAGAGAAATTTGTGGCCCAACTTGACTATAAGAAGGGATCGCTTGGTAGGACATATTCTGAGGCATCAAGGGATCACCAATTTAGTATTGGACGGCAGCGCGGAGGGTAAAAATGGTAGATGGAGACCAAGAGATGAACAGACTAAACAGACTCAGGATGTAGGTTGCAGTAGGTACTGGGAGATGAAGAAGCTTGCACAGGATAGAGTAGCATGGAGAGCTGCATCAGACCAGTCTCAGGACTGAAGACCACAACAACGACAACCTAGCTGAACGTCCTACACGGTTTGTAACTCCCAAGGAGTTCATCTTCGATCTTCGTGGTGAGAATCCTTGTGACCACTGTGGCTCGCCATTATTTACTCGGTGTTCATCGTGCAAATTATTGGTTTGTTTGGAACATTTCTTGGTTCAAATGGCTCTGAGCTCTATGGGACTTAACTTCCGAGGTCATCAGTCCCCTAGAACGTAGAACTACTTAAACCTAACCTAAGGACATCACACACATCCATGGCCGAGGCAGGATTCGAACCTGCGACTTGAAGATTTCTTGACTGTCGACGATGTCCGTTTTGTGAAGCATAATACATGCATACCATAGAAGGTTGATATGTATGTCATTAGCGGCTAATACTTTTCCTATCATGGATTTTAAGACAATACTTCCAAATGAGCCTTACGAAAGATTGAACTTCCGACCTGGCGCTCAATGTTAGTGTCAGTGGTCCAAAACGGGTAACATATAAAGTATTGGTGGGTCATCTTCACTGCGGGCGTCAGGGTCTTGGCAGCCCCCCACCTCTCGCTCGGCCCAAAGTCACGGGCTGGGATCACGGCCAAGGACGAGCGCAGCGCCTCGCTTCGCTGCGCTGGCAGCGGCGAGCGTGTTCCTGTGGCCCGCACTGCAGCAAGTCAGCGCCCGAACAAAGAACAGAGGGGGAGCCTCCACACACTCACACACTCTCAGGCTGTTACCAGCCGCTGCGGTCGCCTAGCCTAGCTCCTAATGGCGGCAGTTACGTCACCCGGGGACCCTCTCAAGGCCAGCCGGGCGGGCTGCGGTGTCGTGCCGCTGATTGTGCTCCCGATACAGCGGGAAGAGAAAAGAAACGGCCATTGTGGCGGCGGAAAAGCGCCGGAAAAACGATACGCCGCGACCTGCCGCTGTCCTTCACGGCGGCAGGAAGCAGGCGCCCCCATCAGCTGACTGTGCGAGCCTCCTAGTCGTGTTGCCAGGTGCCCGGCGAACGGCTGGCGGCATGCTGCGTGCTGTTTGCTGGCGGAAGAATCGATCAGGCACCTGTCTCCGTCCTCTCCACCTGCAGGCCGCTTTCTGCCTTCCTGTCCTGCGCGCGACAGAATTGTTCCTTCCTGTTGCTGAACAGCTGAACGCTTTGAAACTGACCAAAGATACAGGGAGCCGGCCGCAGTGGCCGAGCGGTTCTAGGCGCTTCAGTCAGGAACCGCGCGGCCGCTACGGTCGCAGGTTAGAATCCTGCCTCGGGCATGGATGTGTGTGATGTCCTTAGGTTAGTTAGGTTTAAGTAGTTCTAAGTTCTAGGGGACTGACGGCCTCAGATGTTAAGTCCCATAGTGCTCAGAGCCATTTGAACCATTTGCGTTTGTACATTGTCTAAAATATAAGTCAAATTAACTTTTTACGAACAAATATGTTAAGTACACTTTACCCACTTCCCACACTTTATTTTCGATTTATTTTCAGTCACTGTATTACTTTGACTACTCACATTTCTCTGTTTGTTTTTTTCACTCACTGCACTACTTTTTCGGTCCTCCCTTCATCACTGATATGAAAATGACGTTCGAACCCACGGCGACTCTTGCTTTATATACCCCTACCAATGGATAGCTCTACCAGTGACGAATTCCAGAGCATACCAAGAAGGGGTCGAATTACCCACTGTGGTCCAGAACATTCCAAGACATTCGAGTGTGGTTTGCAATATTCCATAATGATCCGGGATGTTCCGGGATATTTCCGAACATTTTGGAATCTTCCCGAATATTCCAGACTATTCCCGAACATGATGTATCACTGTGGAACGTTCCAGAACATTCTAGAATGTTGAGGAATGCTCTCGAATACTCTAGAATGTTCTGGAATGTTCACGGATTCGAATGTTGTGGAATGTTCTAGAAATTTCTAGGCGGCGAAACTTCGCAGCCGTTATATCTTCGAAAACGCTCCCTTCAGGTAGAAACGGGAACCTTCTTCAAAGTTGGGGGATAGAGTAGTACCACATGACACAACTCCCTTGATCCTACCAGGACTTGTTTCTGACGTTTAGCTGCACGCACATTGCACACTAACTTTTATTATATATATAGTGATAACTTGCGTGTAACATATGTAGATCTACATCTACATACTTACTATGCAATTCACAATTGAGTGCCTGGCAGATGGGTCATCGAACTATGACTTCTCTACTGTCCCACCCTCGATCAGCGCGGGAAAAACGAAATCTTTCGCGACCTCTGATTCCTCCCATTTTATTATGATGATCACTGCTCCCGATGTAGGTGCTTGCCAACAAAATATTTTCACACTCTGAGGGCCAAGTTGCTGTTTGAAATTTCATGAAGAGATTCCGCCACAATGAAAATCGCCTTTGTCTTGGTGGTGAGCACCCCAATCCGCATATCATATCCGTGGCAATCTCTCCCCCTATTTCGAGATAATGCAAAACGAGCCGCCCTTCTTGAACTTTTTCGATATCCTCCGTCAATCCGACCTGATGCGGATCCAATACTGCACAGCAATACTTCAGAAGAGGGAGGACAAGCGGAGTGTAAGCAGTCTCTTTAGGAGACCTACTGCATTTTCTAAGTGTTCTTCCAGTCTCTGGATTGCTTTTCCCACAACGTTATCAGCGTGATTGTTCCAATTTAAGTTATTCGCAACTGCGCTCGCTAAGTATTTTGTCGAATTTGCAGCCTTTGGTTGAATTTACAGCCCTCTTAGTAATCATGTGGATCACTTCACACCTTTCAACATTTAGAGTCAACTGCCACTTTTCGCACCATATAGACACATTGTCTAACTCGTTTTGCAATTCGCTTTGGTCACCTAATGACTTTATAAGACGGTAAGTGTCAGCACCATCTGCAAACAATCTAAGTTGGCTGCTCAGACCTTCTCCTAAATCGTTTATGTAGATCAGGATCAGCAGAGGGCCTATAACACTTCCTTGTGGAACTCCAGATATTACTTCTGTTTAACTCGAACACTCTCCGCTCAGTTACTGCAAACTGTGACCTTTCTGAGAGGAAATCGGAAATCCAGTCGCACAACTGACACGATGCACCATAGACCATAGGAACGAAATTTGATTAGAAGTCGCTTGTGAGAAACGATGTCATAAGCCTTCTGGAAATCTAAATATATGAAATGTTCAAAAAATGTTCAAATGTGTGTGAATTCCTAAGAGACGAAACTGCTGAGGTCATCGGTCCCTAGACTTAAACACTACTTAAACTAACTTAATGTGACTTATGCTAATAAAAACACACACACCCGTGCCCGCGGGAGAATTCGAAACTCCGGCGGGAGGGGCCTCGCAACCCGTGACAGGGTGCCTCAAACCGCGCGGCCACTCCGCGCGGCTCCTGATATGAAATCAATGTGATATCCTCTTTCTATGGAATTCATTACTTCCTGAGAATAAAGCTCCAGTTGAGTTTCACAAGATCGATATTTTCTGTATCCGTGTTGGCTGTTTGTTAATAAGTTGTTTTCTTCGTGGTAAACCATAATGTTCGAACACAGCGTATGTTGCAGAATCCTACTGGAAATCGACGCTAGCGCTATGTGTTTGAAACTCGCCAAATTATTCCTGTTTCCCTTCTTGGATATTGGCGTGACTTGAGCAACTTTCCAGTGTTTAGGTACGGACCTTTCGACGAGCGAGCGGTTGTATAAGACTGCTAAGTATGGGGCTATTGTATCAGCTGACTCTGAAGGAAACCTGGCTGGTATTAAGTCTGGACCGGAGGTCTTTCTTTTATTAAGTGATACAAGCTGCTTCTCTACACGGAGGATATTTACTTCTACGTTACTCATGTTGACAGTTGTTATTGATTCGAATTCAAGAATATTAACTTCGTCTTCTTTGATGGAGCAATTTCTGAAATTGTATTAAGTATCTCGCGTCAAACATAATTTCGTTTCATCAATTTAACTGTTAAGATATTCTATGTGTCTGGGTATCTGAATTATCATCTGATCAATATAATCAAAAGCTTTCATTAAATGGGGACTGATGACCATAGATGTTAAGTCCCATAGTGCTCAGAGCCATTTCATTAAATCTGCGGATGCTACGAACATGGGTTTTCTCTTTCTCTAGCACACACATTTCTCGAGCATCCAAACCGATCTTCCCTGAGGCTGGTTTTAACGTGTTATCCCACTCCCCTGTAAATAATTCGTGTCAGTATTTTGCAACTGGGGCTTAGCAGTGGTTGAGAACGGTGTGACGCAGAGTGGTAGCCTATCTTCAATGTCGTTCAGTCTGTAAATTGAGTCAACAGTAAAAGAAACGAACGAGAAATTTAGAAATACTCGTAGAATTGGGGAGCTCAGGAAGAAGAAATAAATACTGTCGGTTTACGATGGCGGTGTAATTCTGTCTACGGCAAACGACTTCGAAGGCTAGTTGAAAGTAATCAGTAGTGTCTTCATAAGATGTCATCATATGAACATCAACGAAAGTAAAACATGGCTAATGGAATGTTATAGAATTCTGTCAGGTGATGCAGCGGGAATGACATTAGAAAATGAGACACCGAATGCAGAATATGAGTATTGATATTTGGGCAGCGGAGTAACTGATGATTGTCCAACTTGAAATGATATAAAAAGCAGACTACCTGTAGTGAAAAAGAGGAATTTGTTATTATCGAATATGTACAGGGTGTTCGCAATTCCCGTTACAAATTTCTACGTTTATAGACGCGAGTGAGTAGATAATATTTCGAACTGGAAAGCATATCCGGAAACGTACCGTTTCCGCGCTACAACAATTTGAGAACATGTTGGTGACGCCAGCACTTTTACGAGTAATTGATTAGGCGTGACCCAGTGGATTACTTGTTTTACAATCCCACTCATTGGCAGCCAAAGAAATCGCTCGTGTGCTCGTTCACGGGTTCTCTTCAACGTGGTGCTGTACAGCGTCTCCCTGGAGCACTTCAGTCCCGCCTGCTGGTGGTGAACGAAACCCTTTTCCCGAAGCCATTGCATAACTGTGGCAAAAAGGATATGTGATGAAGTCGGAAGTTGTGGATAACGATCGTGATAAAGGCGGTAAGCGGGTCTTACATTATCGTGAGCTTCGTCATTAAGAAGGTTCGTGTCGGTGTATTCTGCGGAACGTTTACTCAGCCATGTTGCTCTGAGTCGCCCAAACACGTGAATGAGGCTCGAACCAGATCAGAGGGGTAGGACATCAGCCGATCCGACGTAACTACCTCCCCTCCCCCCCCCCCCCCCATAATTACCCTATTGCATACCTACCTAGCCAACATTTTTTCAAACGGCTATAACGCCGAAACGGTACGTTTCCGGCCATGGGTTCCTACTCAAAATATAATGTACCCACTTCTCTCTACAAGTCATAGAAGTTGGCAACGGAAATTTCCGAACACCCTGCATTTAAGTGTCACGAAATTTTTCCTGGATGTATTTTGCCTGGAGTGTAGCCTTGTTTCTTTTTGAGGTAATAATTCTTCTGTATGGTCTAATACGTCCCGCAACGAACCCCTCTCTTCTGCCAGCCTCTTCATCCCAGATCAGCATTTCTATTCTATGTCCTGAATTATTTGTTGGATGTATTCCAGTCTTTGTCTTCCTTTACAGTTTTTTATCCTCTACAACTCCCTCTGCTACTACAGACGTTATTTCCTGATGTCTTCACACATGTCATATCATCTTGTCGCTTCTTCTTGTAACTTATTTTTATATGTTCCTTTCTTCTCCGATTCTGCAGGGAACCTCCTTATACATTATCTTACCAATCCACCAAACTTTTTGCATCCTTCCACAGCGCCACATCTCAAACGCTTCGATTCTCTTCTTTTCCGGTTTCCCCATATTCCATGATGCACTACCAAACGATACTGTGCTCGGAAAGTTAGTCCTTAGAAATTTTCTACTCTAACTGAGACAGACTTTTGATATAGTAGAGTCGTTTAGGCTAGCAATGCTCTCTTTGCCAGTGCTAGCCTGCTCGTTATGTCCTCCTTGATCCATCCAATGGCCGAGCAGTTCTAGGCGCTACAGTCTGGAACCGCGCGACCGCTACGGTCGCAGGCTCGAATCTGCATCGGGCATGGATGTGTGTGATGTCGTTAGTTAGGTTTAAGTAGTTCTAAGTTCTAGGGGACTGATGACCTCAGAAGTTAAGTCCCATAGTGCTCAGAGCCATTTGAACCATTTGATCCATCCAACAAGTGTTATCTCTCTTACAAACAAGAGAATTCCTTAACTTCGTCTACTTAGTGGTGACCTATTTTGGTAAGTTTATCACTAATCTCGTTTCTGCTGCTTCTCATTACATTCGCCACTCTTCCGTTTACTATCAGTCCACATTCTGTACTCACTAGACTGCTCATTCCATTTGGCAAGTCCAGTAATTCTTCTTCGCTTTAATGGGGAACAGCAATGTCATCAGCGAATCTTATCATTGACATCTTTTCACCCTAAATTGTAATTGCACCCTTGAAGCTTTATTTTATTACTGTGATTGCTTTCTCGATGCTCAGATTGAACAGTAGGGACGAAAGACTGCATCTCCGACTCACAGCCTTTTCCATTCGAGTACTTCGTTTTTGGTCTTTTGTTATTATTGTTCCTTCTTGGTTCTTGTACATGACGTGTCTCCTCCCCCCCCCCCTCCCACACTAGCTTACACGTATTTTTTTTTTATTTCGAACATCTTGCACCATTTTACACTATCGAACACTTTTTCTAGGTCGACAAATTCCTATGAAGGTGTCTTGCACTTTTTTAAAAGTCTTGCTTCCCTTAAGAAGCGCAACGTCAGAACTGCCTCTCTGGTGTTTTTGTATTGTCTGAGTCAAGCTTATTGTCACTTGAGAGATCCTCAATTTACTTTTCCATTTTTTTCAGTATTTCCATTGCGGATTACTTTTCCTCTTCTGTTCATTATTCTTGTCAGCAGCTTAAATGCATTAGCCGTTGCGTCGATTGTGTCATGGTTCTCCCGCTCACCTCCTCTTGCTATCTTAGAAATTGCGTGGATGATGATGTTATAAAATTATGATGGTATGTCTCCAGACCTGTATATTTTATACACCAACTTGAACAGTCGCTTGGCTGCCACTTATTCGAATGATTTTAGAAATCATGGCAAGTCTTCCACATCTCTGTAAAACTCTGGCTCTACTGCTGCATCTCCTACGTCTTCCATAACGACTCCCATTTGTTCCTCAGTGACGTCATCACACAAGTTCTTCCCGATCCCCCCCCCCCCCCTCCTTCTAACAGACCTTCCATGTACTCCTTCCATCTTTCGCTCGCTCCTCTGCTTTTACAGTGCAGTTCCCTATGTACTCTAAATGTTGATGCCCTTTCCTTTAATTTCACCGTAAGTTGTTTTCACTTTTATATGCGCTGAGTATGTCCATCTGACGACCATATCTTTTTCGATTTCTTCATGTTTTTTCTTGCAGCCATTTCACGTAAGCTTCTTTGCACTTTCTATATATTTCACTCTTAAATCTCTTCTACTGATGTATTCCAGTCGCTTCCTCAACATTTTTGTACATCCTTCGTCGATCAGTTGCCTGTCCACATTTTGTGATTGCCCTTTTTAGAAATGTCCATTCCTCCTCAACTGACTTGCTTATCGTGGTATTGATTATCGCAGTATATACAGCCTTACAGAACTTCAAATGTGTTTTATCGTGCCTCACTACTTCAACATCACATTTGTTTGCACATTGATTTTTTCTGGCGATTCACGTAAACTTGGTCCTACTCGGCATTATGATTAAATTATGAACCGAGTCCTTATTTGCTCCTAGCCACGCATTATAATCTAACATCTGATTTCGTAATCTCGGTCTAACCATGATGTGATATACCTGGAATGCTCCGGTATCTCCAGGCATCTGTCCGTATACCGCCTCCTCTTGTGATTTTTGAACCAGCTGGAATATATTGCAAATCTGAGTTACTCTTTCTCCTCTCTTATTCATACGACAAACCCATATTTTCAAGTAACTCTGTGTTCCATTCCTTTCCCTAAAATCGCGTTCATATGCAACATGATTATTAAATCCTTTTACACACTGAATTACTCGTTCAGTGTTGCAATATTGTTGCATTAATTTGTGGTGAAAGCGGTGCTGATAGCCAAGAAAAGCGGGTTAAAAGCTGTGAGATGTCTGGGGAAGTTAACCTTGCATTACTGCGCAACTGTTTCACCAGGTATCCAGTCTAGCTTACCAAATTCCCAACCAGACTAACATTAATTATAATCTTTTAATAGTCATACGACAACCGGTGATATATATATATATATATATATATATATATATATATATATATATATATATATATATATAAAAGAGAATTTAAATAAAAAGAAATAAATCAGTTTATATTTGGAAATGTATTTTAGCATTGATCATTGAAATTTCAGCATATTAAACTTGATTCATAACTAAACTGGTGCCTTATTTAGGATTGTGAAAATGTGAGACTGTAATCTTACGGAACACATCAAATATGGAGCCAAAATTGGGAGACTGCATACAACACTGCATTCATAAAATAACACACGAAGAACGTTGAAACATATGCAAGAGGAAATTAACCACAACCAACCGATTCAATTTTCACCCAAAGACGTTACGTTCGTAGCACAATCCTATCCGTCATGTAATTACCACACACTGGTATACTAAATTCATACTAACTCTCTGTGAAATCTTCCCGAAAAGAATAGCTGAGGGCTACTTTGATGATTACACCACATGCTTCACGTGGTCAATTTGGTTTACACAAAGAGTGTAACTCCACAATAATTTTGATAATTAAAATAAATTAGATCGAAAAGCAATTTACAAAAGAAAAACCTCGAACTGGTTACTATCGTCTTACTATTAACCTTATGTATAAGCACGTGGTACTGGTTTCACAAAGTACACCCCACGTAGGTTGACATAAAGAAAAGTTGCTATATTGAAAAATATTGTCAAGACGAGACGTTATAATCTCACGCACATTCGCATTTAAGATTTATGATCTTAGTTAGAGTTACTGATCAACACGTAGTTCCACTTTACTAACAAAGTAGTGACAAAGCAACTACCGGACTATATTCTGAACTTCACACTCGAATTACACTGCGTTGCAATTTAAGATAACATTAGATATTTTAGAGTTAAATCTGAAATGAAGGTGATTAAATTTTCAGTTAGGCTGATCTTAAGAAATCCATTGTCCTACGGACTTAGCAGACACGCGCTTAGCCGGAGGTCTTACCACTTCAGACGCTCGCCGCGGACAGACTGACCTTGGCTCCTACCGAGGGTGCTTCCGTATACAAAACGGAAGTGACCAGAGAGGCAGCTTCCTATACCAACATGACAAGGGACGGACAGGATCATACTAAGGATAGAAACCTCTTTGCTTTAAGAAAGCGTAGCTACCTGTTCCGACGTTGGTCCTACTGATCTCTAGCAGACAGGCTTGTCTGCTACCATCCAGCATGCAACTAGAAATACATATGCTCATTCATCCTCTCACACAGAAGGGAAGGGGGATGACAATATCTTATCATATACAGTATACAAAAGAAAGCGGATGTAGGTTCTGTATGAGACTGTGTGACATGAATTACATATAAACTGTGTTTTAAAGTGTAGTAGTGTGACAGATCGTTCTTGTTTATGTGTACGAGTAACACGTTTCACTGCTCAGTCTCCTCCCAGATAGTCAGAAACACCACAGTAAATTTAGAAGAGGAATTTATGCCGTAAATGACAACAGATTTAAGAAATTAATATGAAAGGAATCCAACAGAGACCTTTCAATGTATCTACACACTCAAACAACCCACTCCACGAGTAATTATTTTGGGTCCAATTCCCTAGTCTGCGTGAACGTGACCCTCATAAAAAGATTTACTTGAGTGAGGCATTTCCTCTGCCGAAGCCTGTGACACGTGACAGTAGTCTGGCAGGCAGGAGGCTGTGCGCTCTTCATACTGATGATAGCAATAAAAGAAAAGGCGTGGTTTTTTTTTTTTTTTTTTTTTTTTTTTTTTTTTTTTTTTTTTACGGCCACTCACAGCGACCGTCACCTGTCAAGTGCAGCATTGGGAAGAGGTCGTGGAAGACGGGACCGAGATGGATGTCCGCGTGATGTGATGGCCAGTGTCCTGTGACCGGGCACGTGAGACCGGCCACTACTGGCGTAGACGCGTGTGTCCGAGGGGCGGCCCCGAAGCTTATCCTTAGCTATTCCGAGTGTCCAGCGGGCTCAGAGTGGCGGCAACTGGACTGCGAGTGACCGGCTGAAGCAGCGGCGGCGTGCGCCCGCACGTGAGGCAGAGGTCACGCCGCTCATCTACTGTGCTCCACTGAGCTGCAGGAGCGGGGGCGAGGCCGGCGAACCGCTGACCGCGGCCCGCGTGCAGCGCGCCGACACCGCCTACCCGCACGTGACGCAGGCGTGCTTCTCCGTCAGGTCGCTCCGGCAGCAGGCGTTACCTACGGAGCCGACCCGGCGATCACCCCTCCTTCCTCCCGTTTCATATCAGACCATGCTGTTGAATCCTGCCTAATCGTCAAATGTGGGGGTGACTACAAAACCTGCTTTCTCGTCCGCCCCGGTAGCTGAGTGGTCAGCGAGACAGACTGTCAATCCTAAGGGCCCGGGTTCGATTCCCGGCTGGGTCGGAAATTTTCTCCGCTCAGGGACTGGGTGTTGTGTTGTCCTAATCATCATCATTTCATCGACGCGCAGGTCGCCGAAGTGGCGTCAAATCGAAAGACCTGCACCAGGCGAACGGTCTACCCGACGGGAGGCCCTAGCCACACGACATTTCCATTTACCTGCTTTCTCGAACGCTAGACAACAATTCAAGCAAATCGTATTAATGAGTTTTATTACGAAAAGTACATGACAATACTTGGAGAATTTCGTAATTGTGTCGCAAGCAAAGGGCGGCAGACGAAATAAGAAGTCTCTTCAGTATAACAATTCCAAGTTTGAGCTACATAGATTGTACAAGCAAAGTGGCTTTGACGCTTGTATCTAGTTGGTAGTCTTCAACTTGACGTAAAATTAGGCCGCGGCCAGTCAGGGGCGGCGCTTATGTTCTCTTGGCATAGAGGCCGCTGCAGTCGCATTGTCGTCCTGGTGTCGGCCAGCGTGCAATTGGATGACGTCTTCTTCACAGCCCTCTCTGCTCTCTCGTTCCCGACTAGCGTGCCGTAACACAAGATGGCAAGAGAAACTTAATGCTGCCGCGCGGGATTAACCGAGCAGTCTAGGTGCTGCAGTCATGGACGGTCCGGCTAATCCCGGTGGAGGTTCGAGTCCTCCCTCGGGCATGGGTGTGTGTGTTTGTCGTTAGGATAATTTAGGTGAAGTAGTGTGTAAGCGTAGGGACTGATGACCTTAGCAGTTAAGTCCCATAAGATTACACACACGCACACACACACACAAACGCAATCCTGTGCTACCTTACAATGTGTGCAATTAACACTAGGTCGGGACTAAACTGTCCCATCTCTAGTCGCGGCGTCTACAGCTTGTACTTAATCCTTTTTAAAATTTTTGGCAACGTTTTTGGGAAACAGCGATCTTGTAAGCTTTATGTAATTAGTGAAGTAAAAAACAATCTAGATCGCGATGTTTCGGCCTAGTCTTACGCTCAGCAGTTTCTTCGACTGACATCAACTGACTGTTTATGCTTCGTCAATTTCAGCTGATAGTGCTGTCTGAAGATGGCCAAGACTAAGCGGAAACCGGTCATCTTAATAAAATAGCCATCGCGATCTAGGCTGCTCATTTAACTGATTTTCTTTTGTGGATTGAGATTTTCTGTTACAAATAAGACACTCTAATGGTCTGTTATTTTGTTTTAATTGAAAACATTGCATATTTCCTTATGCCTGTCCCAATAAAATATGCGAATGTTCGGAAATTTTTGGTAATATCATAGATAAATTATCTATTTTTATAGAAATACATCTAAGTAAAAAAGTTTTCAGTACAATATAGATTTATCAAAAAAAAAAAAAAAAAAAAAAAAAAACTCCAATAAGGAGTTCTGTGTTATAAATGAAAGTTGGTGAGCATATAACACTCCTGTCTGCAACTACTATACCCTAACCCCGAAACTGGAGGCAGTTTGCAAACAGAATTATTTTGTTAGAGTAATAATGGTATAAAGCAACAGAACAGTGTTACCCTCTGAGAGGAATTTTGCTAGGTTGACCGTGTTGTACCTAACGGAAATGGCTTATCGGAAATGAAAGTCAGAAATACGTAAATATTCGAACAGTAACGAACAAAATTTTGCCTATCTGCACTGTTCAACGGATAAAGAAAACGGTCGCCAGCCTAACCAGGCAAGAGAATGATTAACATTCTCGTTCAAGAAAATAGTTATTAGTAACTTTAATGGATAAACACAACCTATACTTCGTCACACGCGAGTGCAGTGAACTCTAACACATACATATGTTTACCGTAAGATTGAAACTAACAGTTAGAGCAGCAGAAACTATTTGCAAAATTATAAGAGATACCGAAACACACTATTACTTTCAGAGCTTAAAGAAATTATAGTTTTTATAATTAGTGGTCTTTCCGTTACTTGTTACCGAGCATTAACACAATAAACAAACTGTGGATCCTTTTATACTATTAATATGCACTTCTAATACACAAGAGAGACAGACACTTAGCAAACATGAGTATATAACGTTTCACAACTGCAGCTTTCCACTTTTACTGCAGTGAGACACAAAATTAACATATATGTAAGATACTGACTCACCTTCTGCGATTTACAACAGGCAGTAATGTGATCATTTACTAAGCAAAACTTTATAAGCCTCAGTCTTAAGAACTGCAGTTTTACTAGGAAAATTATTTTCAGCAAGCATCATTAACTTTAACTCACTCTCTTGCCACATTAACTTTAACTTTCTCTTTACTATGTTCAAGAGGCACTAATTAGGAAAAAAAACAATGGGCTTTAATGTTCTTTCAGTAAGGACACTCGGATATCACTTTAGCTCAAACGGAGAGGAACCTGAGAGGTGTTATGATGAGGAGAAAAATCAAGGTATGTACATAAATTCAGATATAAATTACCTTATATTTGAGCACACTAACACATCCATTAAGCTGATCCTTCACTGTACATCATTGTAGTATTCCGATGCAATGATTGCGCAATGTGGTGGCAACTACATGTTGGTAGGTGGAATTGCAGGTAGAATTGCTTGATGGCGATGATAGATACAAATTTCAGAATAGTTCCAGCTATTTATCCATCCATCCGAGGCATTGGAAAGTAGCAGAAAAAGCCTCTCTCGGAACCAGCACAATATGCATCTTTTACATGGCAGTGCACAGTTTGGTAGCTCGTCCCCGACTCGTAGCTCGTCCCCGACTGACTCTTGTTCCACCTTTTGTACCTAGGCCAACCACAATTTGCGCGCGCTACACAGTTCCGTTCCCGAGTGGAACCACTACACCTTTTATATACAAACTAACTAAGAACCCTAAGTGAGGATCAGCAGTTTACATAACAGTAACCAAATACATTAAATAAAACAGAACATTTGCACATATTGACATTTCTACAAAAAATTATTCACACAGAAATTACAATTACATACAGTAAGTTTTGTTCCCTCCAAATGGGACAAAGAATTTAAATGACAGACAGATACACTACACTGCATAGAATCAAATCAAGACATCAAAGTTTTTACAAAGAAAGGAGTATACAATTTTATGTTATCTATTCAAACAAACACATTTACAGATACTCAATGATGTAACATTGAATAAAACAAAAGCAAAATAACTCAGTACAGCATTAGAGCTATGGTGTTACAAGCATGTATCTACATCTTAAAGATAACGTCTATCCAAAATTCGCGCCAGTCGCCAGAGTGGCTGTAGTAACGCACCTATGAGGATGTAAACCAAGTTTGCATTAAATACACGCTGTAACGGTCATGATCGTTAGTTACTTTTGAGATTCGTTGTTCTGAGTTGACGTTAGTGAAGAATTGCTTCAAGGCGACAATAACGCCTTTATCAGCATCTCACTGAGTTTGAACGAGGTCGTGTATAGGGCTTTGAGAAGCTGAATGTTTCTTCTGCGATATTTCAGGAAGACTTGGAAAGGATGTAGCAGTGGCTACGGCCCTGGCGCCTTGTGCTGCATCTGCAGCTGGTATTTGAGGAGGAGTTGTCATTACAGTTACAAGAAGAACTGTCACAAATCGGTTACTTCAACGACAGCTCCGAGACATGCTTTCTATCTGTGGCTCAAGGTTCAACGTAAATAGCTACAGATGTGCCTCAGATTTCTTAATAACTTTGGCAAATTCCTCTACGAGACTATTACAAAAAGTATGAGGAGGCAACTTTGCTCTGCCAGAGTACTTGCGGGCCATTGTTTCATTGTAATGTGTCTCTGTGTCAGGTTTTGATTTCGCGTCAGTTTCAGTTGAACATCTTCACGCAGGGAACTGAGGATTATTACAGTCTTTCCTAGCTTTGCTTGACGCAGTGCGAGGATTATATCGACGTTTCTCAAAGCTGCAGTCTGGTATAAGTTCTCTTCTTCATGTACTCAGTCACTACCCTTCTTGTTTTGTTTATTGCACCAAGCAAGCTTGTTCGGTATGTTTTCAGATATCTTGTTAGTGGTTCAAATGGCTCTGAGCACTATGGGACTTAACTTCTGAGGTCATCAGTCCCCTAGAACTTAGAACTACTTAAACCTAACTAAGCTAAGGACAGCACACAACACCCAGTCATCACGAGGCAGAGAAAATCCCTGACCCCGCCGGAAATCGAACCCGGGAACCCGGGCGCGGGAAGCGAAAACGCTACCGCACGACCACGAGCTGCGGACTCTTGTTAGTGAAAGGTGAAGAAGTTGTCATATGTAAAACTGCTTCCTTTACTTGGGAATGACCCTACATGTTTGTTCACTACAAAGTTACTAACTCGTTGGGCACCAGGTCAAGTTTCATTTTTACCAATATATGGGAAAGAACTTTGCACATACTTGCAATCTGTATCGACAGCCATCCATATTTCTGCCCATGCGTCTTACGTATTTCAAGGTATGAAGTGAACGAATGGACACTGGCGCTTTACTACGACTCTCTCTGATACGATTGACGTGATAGAAAACTTACATTTTTGAGTCGCCCCGGTCTAGTCGACCGCGAACCAAACCTGAGAACTTCATGATCTCCCTGAAGCGATTATGTGACAAATTAGTAAAACTTTATTCCCCTTTTCTCTGCTCAAAGAAGGTCCATTTCTACTCCTTTCCATACAGCGGCGCGTAGGCGCAGAGAGGCAAGAAATTCAAAGCTCTTCTATCGGTAATGACAAATTTATCAAGTCGGAGTGCTGTACGCACCTGCATTTCAGTGCATTTTTGAGTTTGTTTGATAACTGATTCGCCAGTAAAACAATAATATACCGCCTCACAAACGTCTTATTTCTTACTTTTTATGTTACTATGTGCGCACGGAGAGTCATAAGAACCTTCACCGCTGCGCTTTGATTCATCCGAACTCCCTACTGTATTTTGTCTTGACAGAATCAGTCGAAATATTGTCAACATCTTCCCCTTCAGATTCAACTTCTTTAATACCATTTTTCAGAACCAACATCCGCTCAACTGAGAGAACGCGAAGACGAGCCATGTCGCTCTGTTTCACAGTGCCTGTTAGTATTAATTGTGTAAAGCCGTATTCTGTCAAAGGCGCCGCACTTACAGTTTCATATTCGTATTGCAGCGGGCAACACACTAAAGGTTACCAACAACGTGTAACAATCGGCAGCGCTTAGTTTATTCAGTCGAACAAAAATGTCACATCGACGTTTCTAGACATTTATTATTTTTTCTCGAAAACTATGTAACTGACAGCGTTGACTTTTATTTCAAAACGTACCGGGGCAGTGGCCCTCAAGTTGGGGAGAGAAACTTTGGTTTGCTGGGAAGAAATTTTCATCAAATATAGAGGTCATAGTTCCAGTCAGAGTTATACGGAACCTATTTTACCGATGGGATGAAAATGCTGGAGGATTGCTGGACGAAGTGTATATCGTTCAATAAAGATCATGCGGAGAAGTGAGGTGAGCTGTTTAGGAAACAATCATGGTTTTTGTGTTTTTACCAGACTTATCTCACCACCCTTGTAGAAGCTATTGAAATGTGGCGCTTAAGGAGACAGCTGAATATTAGATGCGTAGACTGGGAAATTCTTGGAGACGTATGGAATCGAGAACGGAAGAAATTGAAATTATCGAACAATTTAACTAACAGAAGGGATTGGTTTATAGGACACATCGAGCAACATCGTTGTTGTGACTTGGCGAGACAGCCAAGCCACTATGAGGTAGCCGACAGGCTCGTGTTTAAACTCACGCAGGCTGGCGTGAGGTCTGGAACAGTTAAAGGAGTTGAGCCTAGTAAAAAAAGTACGTAGCTTCTGGAATACTTAACTTTAACCCATAATTGGTAAACATCGGTCTGACGGTACATGCATCACAAGATAAATAGCAAATGATAATGGCCCCTTGCTAGGTCGTGGAGCGTATTTTGTCAGTGAACCATCGCTAGCAAAGTCGGCTGTACAACTGGGACGAGTGCTAGGAAGTCTCTCTAGACCTGCCGTGTGGCGGCGCTCGGTCTGCAATCACTGACAGTGGCGACACGCGGGTCCGACGTATACTAACGGACCGCGGCCGATCTGAAGGCTACCACCTAGCAAGTGTGGTGTCTGGCGGTGACACCACAATCGCGAGTTTGGTAATGGGAGGAAGAGTGTGTGTATGTGTGTGGGGGTGGGAGGGGGGGAGGGTGAAACATTATTCGTAGAGGGTGACCACCGCTCAATTACAGCACGAAGGACGGAAGCAGATTGAAATAGTTGGGCAAGAGGCTTGCACAGCATAGACAAGCGTGGAGAGCTGTATCGAACCAGTCATTGCACTGAAGACCAATACAGCTATGAGCAAAATAGCTTAAATTTAGAGACTGAAATGTCATATTCTAACTAAATACTTGTCCTGTACGAGGAGGAATATTTCGTACGTCCATAGCGCAGATACACTAAGCAGTCCGCACTTACAAACACACACACACACACACACACACACACAGGCGCCAAGTGTGTGACGACACTGTTAACTAGCTATCGCGGTCCACAAAGCGCTCGGTGGGTGCCGTGCCGCTCCTGCTAGCCTGTGTTCTTGCTGCCTTCCTGCCGGGGATCTGGTCCGTGTTAGCGGGAGCCGCTGCCCTTGGCTGGGGAACAGCGGCGATGATGCAATTACCGCCGAGGCGGGGGGACCCACAGAGCGCGCGCGCAGATGAGATTGTCCTGTCAGCCCGCGGGGAAAATAAAAACAAGTGGGAACAATCCGGCGCCGCTCAGCGATATTTATCCACTCTTCTATTGTCAACTAGAGCATACAACGCCCCAACAACGAATAGGTAAGTACAAGAGCAATTTTTGTGTTCGTGGAAGGGACTATTCAGGTTAAATACACTAACGTTTGTGAAAACTGAAACACCAACAAAGAGATATGTGATTAAATGGAATTTACTCCACAGATTGGGGACATGACAGTACACAACAGATCAGATCTGCAGAACTGTACATGCACTTTCACCACGACAATTCAGTACAGTGTGAAGCTGATACCTGCTGCAACCAAAGACTCTAGACGTCACGGCATGGAATCGAAGAATGCCTGGATTTGATGCTGAGGAACACATTACACGCGCTTTGTAGACACCTCAAGTTAATGGTTCAAATGGCTCTGAGCACTATGGGACTTAACTTCTGAGGTCATCAGTCCCCTAGGGCCGTGGTAGCCGAGCGGTTCTAGGTGCTTCAGTCTGGAACCGCGCGACCGCTACGGTCGCAGTTTCGAATCCTGCCTCGGGCATGGATGTGTGTGATGTCCTCAGGTTAGTTAGGTTCAAGTAGTTCTAAGTTCTAGGGGACTGATGACCTCAGATGTTAAGTCCCATAGTGCTCAGAGCCATTTGAACCATCAGTCCCCTAGAACTTAGAACTACTTAAACCTAACTAACCTAAGGACATCACACACATCCATGCCAGAGGCAGGATTCGAACCTGCGACCGTAGCGGTCGCGCGGTTCCAGACTGTAGTGCCTAGAACCGCTCGGCCACCCCGGCCGGCCGTAGACACCTCAAGACCGCATTTTGTTGCCCTTCACGGGAAGCTACCCTTACAGTTCCGCAAGATAATGCCCGCCCGCACACGGCGAGAGTTTCCGTTACTTGTCTTCATGCTTGCCAAACCCTACCTTGGCCAGCAAAGTCCCGTAACTCTCCCTAGTGGAGAACGTTTGGAGCATTATGGTCATGTTCCTCTAAGCAGCTCAGGATTTTAACGATCTGACGTGCCAATTGGGCAGAATGTGGCACGATAACCGTTATGATATCCAACACTTCCACCAATCAATGACGAGTCGAATAACTCCCTCTATAACGGCCAGGGAGGAACAACGCGTTATTGACTTGTTCAGTTTCTGAAGCTCTTTCTCTTGAATAAATCATTCAGTTTTTTCTGAAATTGTTATCATATGTTTGTACATGTATATAAAATCTGCGTGTTCCAGTCCCTTTCGGATAATTCCTTTGTGGTCTGTCCTTTCTTTGTCTCAGAGTGTGTATAATTCACCATTTCTATTTTTACTTTATAAGAGTGATTGCTATTACTATTTCATAACATTTTAATACGATATCATATGATGTTGGCCTACATGCCCAGGTATTTTTCCTTTTAGTAGATGTATGCACCTTTTAGATAACAGCTGCTACAAAGTAATTTCTAAATGCTTTATATAATTAAGACATATTGACAGGATGACATAAATTTTCAAAAAAAAAAAAAAATGTTCAAATATGTGTGAAATCTTATGGGACGTAACTGCTAAGGTCATCAGTCTCTAAGCTTACACACTACTTAACCTAAATTATCCTAAGGACAAACATACACACCCATGCCCGAGGGAGGACTCGAACCTCCGCCGGGACCGGCAGCACAGTCCATGACTGCAGCGCCACAGACCGCTCGGCTAATCCCGCGCGGCACATAATTTTTATTTTTATTTTTATTTATAGCATTATTTTTCTTATACTTATTTCGACTCGCACTAAAAATTGTGTGTTGTGACTTGGCAAGACAGCCAAGCCACTACGAGGTGAAGCCGAAAGGCACGCGTTTAAGCTCACGCAGGCTGGCGTGAGGTCTGGAACAGTTAAAGGAGTTGAGACTAGTAAAATAAGTACGTAGCTTCTGGAATACTTGACTTTAATCCATAATTGGGGAACATCGGTCTGACAGTACATGCACCATAAGATTAATAGCAAATGATAATGGCGCCTTGCTAGGTCGTAGCAAATAACGTAGCTGATGGCTATGCTAACTATCGTCTCGGCAAATGAGAGCGTAATTTGTCAGTGAACCATCGCTAGCAAAGTCGGCTGTACAACTGGGGCGAGTGCTAGGAAGTCTCTCTAGGCCTTCCGTGTGGCGGCGCTCGGTCTGCAATCACTGGTAGTGGCGACACGCGGGTCCGACGTATACTACCGGACCGCGGCCGATTTAAAGGCTACCACCTACCACCTAGCAAGTGTAGTGTCTGGCGGTGACACCACATTGTGTATAAAGACTATAAATTGTTACGGTCATTAATTGATTAGTTGCTCGCTTTTCCACTGACTGTATACATCTCCATGATGGTATTATGTTGTACTTCACTTTATACACTGAAACGCCAAAGTAACTGGTATAGGGATGCGTATTCAAATACAGAGAGATGTAAACAGGCAGAATCCGGGGCCGTGGTCGGCACGCCTACAAAAGACAAGTGTCTGCTACAATGGCAGGTTATCAATATTTAAATATGTTTGAACGATGTGTTATAGTCGGCGCACGAGCGATGGGACACAGCATCGCCGATATAGCCGTTCAGAAGAGATCTCCAGCCCCTTGTACTCTTACGGATTTATGTTGGAACTGCCCAAGTGCGTCGGAACGCTCAACGGACATGAATGCATGCATATGATCAGACAGGATGCTTACGTACGTGTTACCTACCACATTCGTATCTAGACGTATCAGGGGTCCCATATCATTCCAACTGCACACGCCCCACACCATTACAGAGCCTCCAGCAGCCTGAACAGTCCCCTGCTAACATACAGGGTCCATGGATTCCTGAGGTTGCCCAAGACTTCTCTTGGCCAGGAACGTCTTCTTTGCCTGAGCTACTCTGCCTGCTTTTTATGTCCACGTTGTTTCACCACATTATCTTATTTTGCCTCCAACGTACCAGAATTCCTTCACTTCGCTTACTTCGTGCTCTCCAGTTTTGTTGTTGTCACCAATCGCATTTCTGCTATTTTTCTACTTCTCTCTACTCTCATCTTCATGTGGTTTACTCCCAGATCATGTTCTGTGCACATTGTAATGTTCATTTCAGTAACCTGCAATGTAATTCTTGCTCAGATTCAGTCAGGACCACAATGTCATCAGCGAATCTTATCATTGATATCCTTTCACCCTACATTTTAATCCCTCTGATGAACCCTTTTTCTTTTTTCCGTTATTGTTTCTTGGATGGACGGTAAGACAAGACAGACAACATCTTTATCGTTTAATTCGACCCCTGCGTTCCTGGTCTTCCATGCTTACTGCTCCCCTTTAGTAACTGTATAAACTGTATACATATATTACCAATCTTTCCGCATATTTTATACTTATTGTATGAAAATTTCAAACATCTTGTAAAATTTTTCGATGTCAGACGCTTGTTCTAGGTCGACAAATCCTATGAACTTGTCCTGATTGCTCTTAAATTTTGCCTCATTTATCAAGTGCAACGTCCAAACTGCCTCTACCTTTCCCAAAACTAAATTTATCTTCTTCTAATAGATCATCAGTTTTCTATTCGATTCTTCTGTATATTTCTTTTTTCAACAGCTTGGAGAAGATGCAGCCACTACTTTCAAAATTTTCCGTTTCCCTATGCCACCCTGTACTTAACATCTACGAGCTGTATTCTGTCAGCATATCACTCAGTATTGCAATAATTAAGCTAGCCCACTATGATTCGTAGGCGAAAAATGATTTTTTGAATTTGTAACAAATGTAAATGGGTGGTTCCTGCTAATGTGAAAGAAACGGCACTGTCATCGCTATTCCCATATATTATTATGCTATAAACTGAACACGGTGTAAATGACGTACGCATGTGCACGAACGAAATTCTAACATTCTGCGTGGTGTCCGTATGTTCTAAGTCGTGTCTCCCTACCACTTTCGCGAAACGACGCTCTGAGCGTGTTTTTTATGGAATTGACTAGTTTGAACCCGGTACCTGCTGCTGGTAAGGTGACGCCAGACCACACATGACATGTAGAGTTCAGAAGAGTTCAGTGAGACTAGCGATGATATAACCAAATACTTAATGATTTCAGCGTCAGCTCCACTGCACTCCCTGTAAAAGAATCTTGATACTAACTAAATTTAGTGGAAGGGGTTCAAGGCTTTCCTATTTTTAGTTAGCTGGTAAAATAACGTCGAAAAAGCAGTTAAGTTTATCAATGGAAATTTTATTCTACTCACAAAACATTGTTTATAAATTGCACTATTGATAAAAGGAAATATTTTAATACAGGATGATAAAAACCAACTGCATTCAACAAAAATGTGAACGAATATTCCCTGAATGGGTTTCCAAGTTCTGTAATGCATCGAAGGATGACCTATGCCATATCGCATCTATAGTCTAGGTTTAAAAAAATGGCTCTGAGCACTATGGGACTCAACATCTTAGGTCATAAGTCCCCTAGAACTTAGAACTACTTAAACCTAACTAACTTAAGGACATCACACACACCCATGCCCGAGGCAGGATTCGAACCTGCGACCGTAGCAGTCCCGCGGTTCCGGACTGCAGTCTAGGTTTAAATTAAGTTTCATAAAGGAGAAAACTATCAAAATGGTCTACAGTGATCCTCAATTATCTTTAATTACTTATCTAACTTGTCGTAAATTACAGTGGCTGATGTGGCTTCTCAATAATTATATAACAGAAAAATCATCCCGTTTCAGATTTTAACTTCCAGAAGCAAATGTGAATACCATGAGCCTCAGAACTGCGTCTGTTTCACGGTGGGAAGGTATGACATGCATTTAGGCGTTCTTGTGTTAGTCTGTGGTATTCCATTTGCTCACTCGTTGATCGTATTACTTTGGTTAACTTAATGTCAGTATTTATTCGGGGCTATGTGACATACTGCCGGATTTGCTATCATGTCAGGGTTTCCATGGAAGGTGTTGGATTTGCCTGACACCTTACAAAATTACGCCCTCAGTTGTGAGATAAGGGCAGCAGAGCTTGGTCACTATGGGATCGGTCAGAGCTGTCAGAGGCAGCGGCCGGGGCGTGCGGAACCTTGAAGTCGCAGCTGACATTACTGGTAGAGCTCGGGAATCATAAGAAATCCGCGGGGCCTTGACTGTTTTTCAGGAAACGTCGGCGCTGCGCTAGACGGAAAGTAGGTTGTTACGCTTCATCGGCTGTTCCGTGGTAGCAGGTAGTAGAATGCACTGTGGTGAGCGGAAGCCATCAGGTTACCTTCCTTGAAGCTGCACTTTGTCTGCAAAAACCCTCCGCGCTATTACTTTACAAAATTATTCAACTCCTCAGGGACAGAATTGAAAGGAGGATAAAAGTGTGACAAATACAAATAAAAGAGCTTATGCGTCAGTCGTTTGTTCATTTTGCCACTCTGCTTTTCGAAGCTTCGTACTATCACTTCAGGTGGAGACTTGTTTACTTACATAGCCGGTGTTCGTTAAGAGTTTAAAGTCTTTTCACAGTAGCAGACCAGGGTCGGTGTAGGTTATGTTGCGTCTTCTGCTAATGATCAAAATAGTTTGTTTAGAAAACGCACTTTTGAGGTTAAGAAAAACATCAATTTCCCACAGCTAATTGTACTTGAAGGTCTGCAGTTCATTCACTTTTTTAAAAAGAAAAGAAAAACATATTTATGCAGAAACCATTTAATCTTTCATCTTTGTGTCCAAAGTAAACAAGCATATCTCTAATATGTACATCATATTTTAAGTGACAGTTTAAACATAATATACATTGGAGAGGACGTAAATCAGGCAGCAATATACATATCTTATGCGACTTTATCGCCCCTGCAAGTACAATTTATGTCAGAAATTCATGTTTGTTATCTCAAAAGCGCCTTTTCGAAATAAATAATTTTGTGTCAATCAACAAAAGACCTGCACCTACCTTGGTCTTCTACTACGAAATGCCATCTGCATTTTTCACCAACATTAGCTATGTAAAAAAACAAATTTCCACCTTCAGGATGATGGCGTGAACCATCGAAATGCGTAGTGGAAAAATAAACAAGTGACTGGAGCAGAAACTGTTTTATTTGTATTTATCAGCAGTCGTAGCACTCATCATGCCGTCCCTTACGGACGAAACGTTCAAAGCTGCGATAATTTTAATGGGTTCGTTTTTCTGACGACAGAAGTACTTTTAGAAGTACAAAAAAAGCGATAGTGATTTTTTCCCATCCACCTTACCAGTGTTTATTCCAGAAAAAAATAAAACGAAAATGTTTTGAGCCATACTCTGGGGAAAATACATGTCATGAAATGCTAATGAATGAATAATCTTTCCGAACGGACGTCGCAATTTGAACAATAGTTCATTCCGTGTTGACTACGGTCATGCTGCTTCCTTGTGATGTAAGATTTCATTCTCAAAGTCGTTGAAGTTAACTAATAATATGAATATGTAGGGTTAGGCGCTGTCGGGCTGGGCTAACACGTAGATGGGTGACCATCCGGTATGCCGAGCGCAGTTGGCAAGCGGGTTGCACTCAGCCTTTGCGAGACAAACTGAGTAGCTACTTGACTGAAAAGTAGCGGCTCCGGTCTCGGAAACTGACATACGGCCGGGAGAGCGGCGTGCTGAACACATGCCCCTCCATACACGCATCCAGTGACGCCTATGGGCTGAGAATCACACAGCGGTCGATCGATACCGTTGCCCTTCATGACCTGGTAGGGCGGAGTTTAGTTAGGTTTCGGTGGGCGTTGTCAGCCTGAATAAAATGTTCCTAAGTGTACTGATGTACTATCTGATAATTTACATCAGATGAAAAAATACTAAATTAATGAATTTTCAGTCAGTGATGACGCTCGGCAGTGCTCCCAGAAGGACTTTAGGGTGCCACCACGAATGTTGCATTCTGTATTTATTTACTTTGCAGGCGTGTTTCGCCCTATACATTAAGATATCTTCAGTGGATCTAATCTGGAATAACCGGCCAAGTGGTTCTAGGCGCTTCAGTCTGGAACCGCGCGACCGTTACGGTCGCAGGTTCGAATCCTGCCTCGGGCATGGATGTGTGTGATGTCCTTCGACTAGTTAGGTTTAAGTAGTTCTAAGTTCTAGGGGACTGATGACCTCAGAAGTTAATTCCCATATTGGTCAGAGCCATTTGAGCCATTTGAGTCTGACCTGGAATAATACTCGTACAATTTTGTTTCTACATGCAATACCAGTACACCAAAAACGGTCACAGTACAGTTTTTAAATTAATAAATTATTATTAACATCTACTGGTTCTTTGTGCCTAAATCTGTGTTTCCTCTTGTGTATTCATTAGTTAGAGTTAGCATTCATACATCAGTTACAAAGCTTTGACGCTCTTCCATTTTACGAAATATTTGTCTTCTAGTTTTCATATCTCAGAAGCTAACTTTTGTGGAATACCACTGCTGGATAGGTATGAATTGCAGATTTTTCGTACGAGAACTGTAGGCGATATTTGTCATTTGTCGCCGGCCGCGGTGGCCGAGCGGTTCTAGGCGTGTCAGTCCGAAACCGCATGACTGCTACGGTCACAGGTTCGAATCCTGCCTCGGGTATGGATGTGTGTGATGTCCTTAGGTTAGTTAGGTTTAAGTAGTTCTAAGTTCTAGGGGACTGATGACCACAGCAGTTAAGTCCCATAGTGCTCAGAGCCATCTGAACCATTTTTGGTCATTTGTCGTAACTACTTCTTATCTTATTTGTTTTTGTAAGTGGTACCAACCTAACGAGCATTTCTTCTTGTTTCTCTCTCTCTCTCTCAAAAAAATGGCTCAAATGGCTCTGAGCACTATGCGACATAACTTCTGAGGTCATCAGTCGCCTAGAACTTAGAACTAATTAAACCTAACTAACCTAAGGACATCACACACATCCATGCCCGAGGCAGGATTCGAACCTGCGACCGTAGCGGTCACGCGGTTCCAGACTGAAGCGCCTAGAACCGTTCGGCCACAACGGCCGGCTCTCTCTCTCTCTCTCTCTCTCTCTCTCTCTCTCTCTCTCTCTCTATATATATATATATATATATATATATATATATATATATATTATTGGTGTTTTGCCCTTAAAGAGCGCATTTGGACTAAACTACATGGCCAGTTCCTTTTGCTGCCTTCCTTGCTGCCCAAACTTCCCTCATTCGCTCTGGTGCTCTGTCCATGCTTCTTGTCGGCTTTGTGTCTTCGGCTTCATCTTGATTGCCTTTTTGGTTGCCCATATTTCTTTCATCTTCTGGCTGTGATCTTGCTTGCGTTCTTCGGCCCATTTTATGCCTGTTCGTTTGTCGCATTGTATCTCTTGTAGTTTACTTTTCTTAATGATGTTTCTGAACTTTATTCTGTCGTTTATTGTGTCTGCTGTTATGTTGAGCTGGTTCAAGTCGTTTTCTACCTCTGCCACCCATTTGTTGTTTCTAGTGGTTACCCAGTCAAAGATCTGTTTGGTCAGCCTGTGTGATGGCATTCTGTATAGGTGTTCATAGAATTGTAGTCTGCGTTTTCTAATCTTTTCTGTGATTGTCTCCGTATGTTTGTACAGTTCCTCTGTAGGTTTCTTGATCCATATTCCATTGTTGTTAGTTGCGCCAAATATTTTCCTAAGTATTTTCCGTTCTACTTTTTCTAATTGTCTGATACGTGTATGCCCTAGGATTAGTGTGGTCTCTGCTGCTCGGGGAGCACCACCGTGTCGTAATGGCTTAATTTGGCTTTTTGTGAGATAGACTTCTTGTTGTAATGATTCCACACTACTTTGTATGCCTTGTCCAGTTTAGTCTTTCTTTCTTCGTTTGAGTCTCTGTTATGTCCACTCATTTGTAGTGTTTCACCGAGGTATTTGGAGTTTGCCGTTTTGTAAATCATGCCATACTTTGTGTTCAGAGATGAGAGTTTCTTAGTGCTCATAAACTGTGTCTTTTCGTAAGAGATCTGTAGTCCAGTTTTGGAAGCGATTTCGTGCAGTTTTTCAATAGCGTCTTTTGTTTCCTTTATACCTTTCGTGACAATCGCCAAATCGTCTCCAAAAGCCAGGCATTTAATCTGTAGGTTTCCTAAGGTTATCCCCTGTTGTGATGTTTCCCATTCTTTTATGACCTTATCTAACACCAGATTGAAAAGGAGAGGTGAGAGGCCATCGCCTTGTCGGACACCTGTGCGAATTTCAAAGGGCTCTCCCTGCCCTTGTTGTTGTGCATTGTTGAGACCTTTGTAGTGTCTGTGGTCAGTGCTCTGCCAGATGGCTCGCAAAGCGCTTGGTTATGTTAGTTATCGATCGCTGGGACGCGTAACAGTTGCATTGTATTCGTTCAGGTGCAGTGGTGTACACAACCTTAACACTCAAAAAGAAAAACTGAATGCTTTGAAGCTGATAGACAATGGTGAGAATGTATCTAAACTGCAACGGAATTGGGTGTTGGTGAAGCAACCATTTGTGATTGGAAACGAACCGAGTGAAGCTTAAACAGTCGGTGCAACGTCTTCGGAAAAAACACTCGAAATTCGGCAGACTTTGAAACAGTTCCAGTACGATAAAGTGGATGAAGCTCACTCCTTTGGTTTATGCAGGAAAGAGAAAGGCGAACTCCTCTGAATGAAGTACTGGTTTACGAGAAGGCTGTTTACCTGAACAAGTTAATGAATGGTAATGGGCCGGCCGGAGTGGCCGTGCAGTTCTAGGCGCTACGGTCTGGAGCCAAGCGACCGCTACGGTCGCAGGTTCGAATTGTGCCTCGGGCATGGATGTGTGTGATGTCCTTAGGTTAGTTAGATTTAATTAGTTCTAAGTTTTAGGCGACTGATGACCTCAGAAATTAAGTGCCATAGTGCTCAGAGCCATTTGAACCTTTTTTTTTACTTTATTAGTGCTGCTGGTAATAAAAAGCTGTCTTTAATGCTGGTCGGCAAATCTGCTAGGCCCAGAGCTTTTAAAAACTGCAAAAAGAAGTCCCTGGCCGTATACTATCGCATCCAGAAAAACGTATGGATGGATGGTAAGCTGTTCAAAGAATGGTTTCACGCCAGTCTGTTCCCTCTGTTCGACGGTTTTCTAAGGAAAATAATTTGTCTCCCTGTGCATACCTTTTGATTGACAACGCACCATGTCCATTATGTGATGGAGAAATTGTGGCGAAGTTTTTGCCGCCGAACGTTACACCTCTTCTACAGCCGATGGACCAGGGCGTAGTGGAAACATTAAAACTGATTTACAGAAAACAATTTTTAAGAATGCTGATCCAAGATGACAGCATTCTTTTAGTGGACAAAATAAAAAAGACCAATGTGAAGGATGTTATTTATTGGGCCGCTGACCATGGCAGAATATTTCAGAAAATACTCTGGAGAAAACTGTGGACATCTCTTGAATTTCAGGACAATCTAGTCGAAAATGAAGAGTAAAATCTACTGCAAATGATACAGACAATTCGTGAATGTGAAGAAGCTGGTGACGGAGACGTAGATGAGTGGATGGCAGCGGATGGGGCACGTGTGGAGAGTCTTACTGACGCTGATTTAGTTGCTGCTGTGACTCCAGACCAGGAAGAAGTGGACTGCTGTGACGGAAGTGACAATGAGCCTGAAAGCGACAAAGGGGAGCTGGTGTCACACAGTGACGTAGCAGCAGAGGCCCTTGACCTCGCGCTACGTTATTTGGAGCAACAGCCCACTGCGACATCTGCTGATTTGATGTTTATGAGACGATGGCGCAACTATGCGTCATATAACAGACTGTCTTCATTACGCCTAAAAACAATGATTCAGTTTTTATCATGTAAAAAGTAGGGGTAAAATGTCCGCTATATTTTACGTTAGTAAGTATGACAGCTTTTCTTTCATTGTCATGCATTATTTAAACCTAATGTTTTCTTGACAATTTTTCTAATACATTTTTTCTGCATTGTGTAAATTAAAATAGTGTGTATGTGCACCGCACAGTTTTCCATACTTAGACTAACATTCTTCGTGTTCACACGTGCGTGTGTTTGACTTTTCAAATTAAATATGTCATACAAGATTTCGGGTTAGTTACTCGTTCAGTACATGAGTGTCGTTTCCTAAATATTCCTCTAATTTTATACTCAGCCTGGCTTCTGATTTAATCTGAACTACTTTTGACGTAATGTCTCGGACTATTACTATCAGTTACCTGTATTTGCTCACAGAATTCCTCCATTTGTTCTTGTATTTGGACTCAAATTAGTGATTATCTAAAAAATGCCACAGTTTCGACCTCATTGCAGCAAACAAGCTCATTTTCTGAGTAAAGTTAAGGGACGTGGCAGTACTGTCTTCCACAGCCAAGCGCTGCTCGCCCGGGGTCGTTGAGATCCTGCATGGTGTTGAGTATTGCCCTCCTGCATCCATTCCTTCTTCGTATGAGAGTCCTGGCATCCCAGCGAACGCGAGCAGCAATGTTGCGCTTGATAAACATCAGCCGCGATAAGCCATGATTCTGCTGCTGTCCAGTTCCAACAAGTGCTGGCAGACGCGCTTTTCGTTCTCACACGAGGCATAATACGACTTGCTTATAATCACACGAAATTGAAATTTAATGTCTGGACGAGAAACCTGCTACGTTACGTTTCCCAATATAAAGAATGTAGATAAAGTTCCTTCGATCTACTTTCACTGTTGTGCTGAAATTATAATCTTTTACTCAAGCAAGGAGGAAGTTTGCTTCACGTCAGTGTGACCTTTGTTGGCGGCCCCCTACATGTTGTTGCAGTTTTAGTGGCCAGTACTGCAACGTACCAAAAGCACTCGAGGCCAATTTACTCTTCTGATTGTTTCTTCTGCCATTGACTCAGTCATTGTCTTCAGCTGCAGTAAATGTAAAATTCTCCTGCAAACCTCGCACATATTTAAAATGTTTACCCTGACCAAGGACGAAGGGCGTTAATTAAGAGCCCAACACGTCTTTGAGATCCAAGGTGAAATTACTGTGCACGACGGGATGACTAAGGCGAAGAATTTATGGCCCCAGCTGTGGATACTTAAGTGGAGAAAAGCACAGTATTAAATTTAATATTAATGGAGGGTGTTAATAGACACAAGATCATTTATTTTTTAAAAGATAAGTCCTGAGCAAGGCCACTTGCAATCGTGATTGAAATACCGGATGTTTTGTACACTGACAATGCAGTCACAGACCCAGAAGAATTTTAATGGCTGTTTAAATGGACACTTCAGTTTATTTAATTAAAACATATACTAAACACATCTGACTGTGCAAGAACTTCAACTGATGTTATAAAATGTGCCCTTGGTCAATTATACCCAGTAAAATTCTGGTTTTCATTGTTACTTGGAGGGAATTGAGGACGTGCCCATTAGACGCAACTGACATGCTAAAACCATTCACGAGCTTTTGTTGCAACGAATACAGTGTCTGTTCCCTTTACAGATTGAAGAACGCGTGTTTCTGCCTAAAGCGATGCTGGACTGGAGACAGATAACTGCACCTATCTGAGCAAATACGGACCAATGGTTTTCTTACAATGCCGGTGCAACTAATGACGCTCACCGTGAATATTCAGCATGAGATGTGTCTTTGCGGTACAGGACAAGTGTCGTACTTACGCCAGTACGATCCTTGAACCCTGTCCGACTGGAAGTCAATATTTCCTTCCTATCTCTTTCCTATGCCGTTTTCTGTCCATTCCTTTCGCCCCAGTTACTCATGTCGGACAGAATATGCACCACTCGTACTCGTAATTCTGTGGACGCCACGGCTATTTGATGAAAAAGTTTCAGTGGGGTTGCACAACCAACGTCCGAACTCCTACGGGGATCAGAAGTCTGCAGCTACGGGATTAAAGGGCAGGGACCGTTGTAGTACGGTGAGCAGGAAGTTGAGAATTTGGGTCTGACGAAAAAGCGCGCCCGGATGGCCGAGGCGGTTAAGGAAAGCGTTTTAGATAAGCGGTGCTGCTGGGTTCGAGTTCCACTCTGGCAGAAATTTCGAACTTTTATAATCGGTTTCTTGCAATGGCTGTAGGCGCCTGAAGTCCTCATTTCTCGTAATGTAGTCTCTTCACGAGCCCCGTACCACCAGTGGTGTCTTTTCTGAAGGAAATGTTCTATAGAACACATACCACATATCAATAGATCAAATACTCGTGTAACACCGTAATTATATCCGCTTAAGAGACAGATGCCAGAGCACGTTAAGGAGATTATGTTTGCGGTAGTATACAACATCTATCACACTGCTAACGTGCGTGAACCCATAGTTGCTCCAAAACTGATACCAAATAAATAAAAAAAAAAGCCATAGCCGAATGGAGAAAGATATAGAGAACACCGTTTATTCTCCATGACAAAATTTTTAAACGCTGACTTAATTAGTTTCCAGTACTGCTATTTGTATTTACCAATATTTATTTTCCAGACGTGTTTTGTCCTATACATTAATATATCTTCAGCGAACATAATGTGGAAAAATATGATTTTGTTTCTCCGTGCGATACTGACACTAGGGACAGGTTCACAGCTTAGTCTTGACGTTAGTAAATTATCACTAACAGTTATTCGTTTTTCCGCCTGAAATCTGTGTTTCTTCTAACCTGTTCTTAGGCTAGAGGTAGCCTCTGTTACAACTATCCACACAGATTATCAATACAAATCCATACAAATTATCCATCAATATATATATATATATATATATATATATATATATATATATGTGGCTTCTCAATAATTATATAACAGAAAAATCATCCCGTTTCAGATTTTAACTTCCAGAAGCAAATGTGAATACCATGAGCCTCAGAACTGCGTCTGTTTCACGGTGGGAAGGTATGACATGCATTTAGGCGTTCTTGTGTTAGTCTGTGGTATTCCATTTGCTCACTCGTTGATCGTATTACTTTGGTTAATTTAATGTCAGGATTTATTCGGGGCTATGTGACATACTGCCGGATTTGCTACCATGTCAGGGTTCCCATGGAAGGTGTTGGATTTGCCTGACACCTTACAAAATTACGCCCTCAGTTGTGAGATAAGGGCAGCAGAGCTTGGTCACTATGGGATCGGTCAGAGCTGTCAGAGGCAGCGGCTGCGGCGTGCTGAACCTTGAAGTCGCAGCTGACATTACTATATATATATATATATATATATATATATATATATATATATATATATATATATATAGTCCGCCCGTGGCACAAGAGTGATCAGCGTGTCGGAATGTCATACCTAACGGCCCAGGTTCAGTTCCCAGCTGGGTCGGAGATTTTCTCCGCTCAGGGACTGGGTGTTGTGTTGTCCTTATCATCACCATTTCATTCCCATCGACACACAAGTCATCGAAGTGGCGTCAACTCGAAAGACTTGCACCAGGCGAACGGTCTGCCCGACAGGAGGCCCTAGCCACACGGTATTTTCATTTTGTACATATATATCTTCGTACACATTTCATTTACCGTCTGGAAAGAAGCCCTGTGGGAATAAGGACTACCCACCCATCAAAGGGGTAGGGATGGGGGGTAAAAAAGCAGTATAGCTCACGATTTACGAATAGCTACGTTTTAGTCATCCACTATTTGAGAATCAGAGCACTTAGGGACTTGCAACAAACTTTACACATAATTCCAAACCTTTACGAAAGTTTTTCTCGCTGACAACTCGCACAAAATGATGAAAGGAAATAAATTTGTCGCTAACTACAGTTTCGCTGTTGATGCAGTGAAACCACCGCATGAAGCATGACGTTTTAATTTACTGCTTCTTTACTACTAAATACATTCGTGACAAATTTTGCAGACAGTATTCACATATATCACTGAATGTAACAGAAAAATTAGACCATTGTACGATGCTTAGGTTAGGAGATACGACGTCATAAACAACGACATGCGTGAAAAACTATATCACGCAAGACGTTTAAATTTATTACTTCTTTGCCACTAATTTCATTCACAACACATTTCGCAGACAGTATACACATGTTTTGCTGAATGTGCCTACAAAAATATATCATTGTATGACACATAATTTAGGAGATACGACGCCAAATACCGACGCGTGAAAAATTGCGGCATTATATATGGAGTTTTAATTTATTACTGGTTTGCTACTAAATCTATTCGCGACGTACACTGACGGAGAAAATCTCGCATTATAAAAAAAAAAAAAGTAATTTGTCTAGATAACGTATTTAAGTGTGTAGCATTGCAAGGTTACAGGTTACAGTACGAGATAAGCCTTTGCAGATGCGACATGTTGGTACATTAATAACCGTTGTAATCGCCAGAATGTTGAAATGCAGGCACACAAACGTGAATGTATTGTGTTGTACAGGTGCCAGATGTCAGTTTGTGGGACGGAGCATCTTGCACTTGGTCGGTCAATAAACGGTTAATGCTGTTTGTGGACTACGTTGGAGGTATCATCCAGTGATGTCCCTTATGTGTGCTAAAGGAGACAGATTTGTGATCGAGCAAGTCAAGACAACGTATCGACACTCTGTAGAGCATGTCGGCCTACGACGGAGGTATGAGGGCCAGCGTTATCCTGTTGGAAAACACCCCCTGGAATGCTGTCCGAGAATGGCAGCACAACACGTCGAAGCACAGGATTCAGGTGCAGATTTGCAGTCAGATTGCGGGGTGATAACCACGAGAGCGCTCTTGCTGTCATACGAAATCGCACCCTAGATCATAACTCCAGGTGCAGGTCCAGCGTTTCTGGCACGCAGACAGGATGGTTACAGGCCCTCAACTGACCTCCTTCTAATCAGCACACGGCCTTCACTGGCTCCGAGGCAGAACCAGCTTTCATCAGAAAACACAACAGACCTGCACCCTGCCCTCTAATGACCTCTCGCTTGACACCACTGAAGTCGCAAATGGCGGTGGTTCGGGTTCAGTGGACCGCACACTACAGGGCATTTGGCTCGGATCTGTCCTTGAAGAAACCTATTTGTAACAGTTCTTAGCGTCACTATAGTGCCAACTGCTGCTCAGTTTGTTGCTGCAGATGCAGTACGATGCGCCAGAGCCATGTGTCAAACACGATAGTCTTCTCCCTCGGTGGTACCACGTGTCTATATGGAGCCCGGTCCCCTGGCGACAGTACATTCTCGTGACCACAACTGCCAGCGATCATGTACAGTGGCTACGTCCCTACGAAGTCTTCCTGCAGTATCGCAGAAGGCACATCCAGCTTTTTGTAGCTCTATTACATGATCTCGTTCAAACTCAGTGATAACTAACCCTCATGAGAGTTTCAGGCTGTCTTTGAAGCAAAGCTGATTTGCATCCTCACAGCGGGGCTACTAGCGCCACTCTTTTGCAAATACCTCGAAATTTGAATAGATATCATCTTTAAGAAGTAGAAAGACGCCGAAAAGCTTTCGTTTATGTCGTACAGTTCCTTCGCGGTGCTACGATTTTTTTTAGTAAGTGTATTTAGCACACAGTATCTATATATGCCGCTGATGAACCTAGAAAAATATATCATTATATGACACATAGTTCACGAGGTGTGAAAAACTCCCGCATCATGCGTCGCGTTTTAATTTATTAGCCGGCCGGTGTAGCACAGCGGTTGTAGGCGCTTCAGTCTGGAACCGTGCGACCGCTACGGTCGCAGGTTCGAATCCTGCCTCGGGCATGGATGTGTGGGATGTCCTGAGGTTAGTTAGGTTTAAGTAGTTCTAAGTTCTAGGGGACTGATGACCTCAGATGTTAAGTCCCATAGTGCTCAGATCCATTTAGTGTATTACTTCTTTACTGCCAACTCTAGTCACCAACAATTCTCAGACAGTATGCATATTTAACAATGGATGTACCTGCAAAACTATATCACTATACAGCTCGAAGTTCCGAAAATACAACATAATAAACGCTGAGCTCCGTGAACATGACACTACAGGACCAAATTCGCTAGACTACAAAAAAAAAAAAAAAAAAAAAAAAAAAATGGTTCTGGGCTCTATGGGACTTAACAGCTATGATCATCAGTCCCCTAGAACTTAGAACTACTTAAACCTAACCAACCTAAGGACATCACACAACACCCAGTCATCACAAGGCGGAGAAAATTCCTGACCGGGAATCGAACCCGGGAACCTGGGCGTGGGAAGCGAGAACGCTACCGCACGACCACGAGCTGCGGACTTCGCTAGGCATGCAGGTGAAAAATGTGTACATATACGCGTGAAAGCGTAGCAGCAGGTTGACACAGGGAGGAGAGTGGAGGAGACGGACACAGAAGGAAAGCGGAGGAGATGAATATGGAGAGGGGGGAGGAGGAGAAGAGCATGGAAATTGGGGAGGATGAGATGGACAGGGTTGGGGGGAGTAGAAGATGGATACATAAGGGAAAGGGGAGGAGATGAATAGGGAGAGGGGAGGAGAAGAAAGACAAAGTTGCTGAGGAGGAGTGGACTGACAAAGAGAGGAAGAGGAGGAGGAGGAGATGGAATTATAGGGGGTGGAAGAAATGTACAGTGTCGAAGGAGCAGTTGGAGAGAGAGAAGGAGTAGCAGATTGAGAGAGAGTGGAGGGAAGGAGATGGACAGAGAGAGGGGCTAGAGGAGATGAACAGAGAGTGGGGTGGGGTTCGAGGTGGTGGGCAGAGGGGGTGGAGGAGACAGATGTGAGGTGAAGGAATTGTTGGACAGACAGAAGGGGTTGAGGAGATGGACTAATAGAAGACTGGAATAAATATGACGCTAGGTACTCAGCTAGTCACTTATAACAGAAGCAATATAAGTATCCAATGTTTTCGCCTGTTCCTGCCCACTGAAATTCAACAGACCATTTCAAGCATCAGTTACTAGCTTTGCTCAAAGTGGTGATCAATGTCTTACTGTGTTAAGAACCTCTTTTCAACTAAAGCCGCCAATTTCCTTTACATACCAACATCGCCCATCAGTAGCCTCAAATGGCTCTAAATGGCTCTAAGCCGTATGGGGCTTAACATCTGAGGTCATCAGTCCCCTAGACTTAGAACTACTTAAACCTAACTAACCAAAGGATATCACACACATCCATACCAGAGGCAGGATTCGAATCTGCGACCGTAGCAGCAGCGCGGCTCCTGACTGAAGCGCCTACAACCGCTCGGCGACGGCGGCCGGTTCAGTAGCCTCACACAGTTACCGACGTTATCTGCCAGATCATTTGTGACTACCGTGAACATCAATGGAGATATTGAGCCAACGGTAAAGGAAACAAAAGAGAAACTTGTAACGGGAATTAAAGGCCAAGGAGAACAAATAAAAGTCATTGGGATTTTGCTAACGACATTGTTATTCTATCAGAGGCAGTTTTAAGGAACTTGGAAGGGCATTTGAATGGAATGGTTAGTGTCTCGAAAAGAAGTTACGAGATGACAATTAGCAAAAGCAAAACAAGGGTAAGGAATGTACTCGAATTAAATCAGGTGATGCTGAAGGATTACAACAGGAAGTGAAACACTAAAAGTAGTTCATGAATTTTGATTTTCGGGCAGCAAAATAACTGATGACGACCGAATTAAAGAGGATGTAAATTGCAGACTTCTCATTGGACGGAAAAATTTCTGACAGTAGTCTGTTAACATATAATAGAAATTTAAGTGTTCAGACTTCTTTTCTGAAAGCTTTTGTTTAGATTCTAGAGTGTAACCTTGACGGAAGTGAAACGTGTGCGATAAGTAGTTAAGACTAGACGTGTGTTTGTCTTGTGTGTTACGAAAACGGAACAGCGGAATTCAGAGCAATGTTAGGCCATCAAGTTTTGTGTTAAACTTGAGGAATCCGTGATTGTTACCTTTGAAAAGTTTTTCGCTGGCACGATTGATGGTTGGAGGGCCAATAATACTTTGATGATGGAACTCGCTCAGGGAGACCTTCAACTTCAAAAATTGGCGAAAACGAAGTCTTGTGAGATCAGACCGGTATTTAACAATAAGGATGATGTGTGACCTGTTAAACTTTTTCACCAAACATCAAATTTCGACCGAAGTTTTGTACATACGAAAGACTCGTGCCAAAATGATCCCGAAAAACCTCAAAACTGAGCAGAGGACAATCGAATAAACGTGTGCGTTCATCTTCTTGAGAGGATTGCCGATGACCACGAATGGTTCATACGTGTGATCACAGGTGATCTTTTATTAGTACGATCCTGAGACAAAGCGGCAAAGCGAGGAATGACACACTCAGGCATCTTCTCGACCGAAAACATGCTCGAATGAGCAGATCAAATACCAAAACAGTGCTGAATTGCTTTTTTGACAGTGTTAGTATCCGTGATGGAATATGCCACATTAGCAGACAATTCCATACGCCACCTTGAATTTGTCAGTGTATGGTTTGGAATGGAAATACAGATATCCGTTAACGTTGTTACTTCTGACAGACGCCGACAGTTCCCTTACTTTTTTCTGAGGGAGGCAAAGAAGCAGGAGAAGGGGGTCATCAGTTATCTGGTTTGAAGCGGCCCGCCACGACATCCCCATCTGTGTCAGGTTGTTCACCTCAGAACAACACTTACACCCAAAGTTCTTAGGTACCTCTCGGATGTATACTAATCTCTCCCTTCTCCTAAAATTCTAGCATATTCCTCATTCTTCAAGTCACTGTTTTCCACAAATTTCTTTCCTCACTGATTCCGCGAACACCTCATTTCTTATCGTCCACCTAATTTTGAACATCCTCCTGCAACACCACGTCTCAACTCTTTGATTCTCTTCTGTTTCAACAGTCTGTGATTCACTTCCATACAGTGCTGTGCCCCCTTTGTACATTAACAGAAACATTTCCTCAAATTGAGGCCAATACTTGCTTCTGACGTCCTCTCAGCTTCGCCCGCAGCACGCTAGTTTGCTTCCAAGGTAGCATAATTCTTTCACGTCGTCTGCTTCGTGATCCTCAATTTTGACAATTTCTCACGAAACTCATAATTGCTATTTGTCATTATTTTCGTACTTACGTCCAATTTCCAGTTACAGAACAGCAAATGGGAACTCTTGTGCGTAATACTCTTTAAGTTTCATAAATAGCCTAAGGTATGTAAAAGTGTAGTAAAACAAGGGCCGGCCAGTGTAGTCGAGCGGTTCTAGGCGCTGAAGTCCGGAACCACGCGACCGCTAAGGTCGCAGGTTCGAATCCTACCTCGAGCATGGATGTGTGTAATGTTCTTAGGTTAGTTAGGCTTAAGTAGTTCTGAGTTTTAGGGGACTGATGACCATAGATGTTAAGTCCCATAGTGCTCAGAGCCATTTGAACCAACCCAGCCGTAGCCCAAATTTTAATTCATTGCTTCAAATTCCATTCTTGTCGAAGATAAATGAAGATGCTAGCCCAGCCCGTAGATTGTGCTGTTGTATTTGACCACGGACGGCACCCGCGTATTGCCGTCAGTACGGTGGGAGTGTCAGTCGTCTTCAGAACAGTTTTCTGTGTAATTATGAGTGCTTTATGATGTTGAAGATAAGTCAGCTGGAAAGTTTGCAAATTGTTGGTGCTTGTGTCGTGGGTGGCAAAGGCCTTGCCGCAGTGGCTAGACCGGTTCCCGTGATATCACCGAAGTTAAGCGCTGTCCGGCGTGGTCGGCACTTGGATGGGTGACCATCTGGGCCGCCATGCGCTGTTGCCATTTCTCGGGGCGCACTCAGCCTCGTGATCCCAATTGAGGAGCTACTCGACCGAATGGTAGCGGCTTCGGGAGAGCGGTGTGCTGGCCCCACGAACCTCCTATCCGCATCCTCCTCTGAGGATGTCACGGCGGTAGGATGGTCCCGATGTGTCACTTTTGGCCTGTAGACGGAGTGTTTTTTTTTTTTTTTTTTTTTCGTGTCGTGGGTACTTTCGTAACAAAGGTAGCCAAAGTGTTTGGTGTTTGAAGAAGCACCGTATCGATGTTTATACCGCATACAAGGAAAGCAAAAACACGTCATTCACTAAGCCACAATGCAGGAGAAAGCGTGTGTTGAGTGATCGTGACATATGGTCATTCAAAGGGATTGTGACGAAAAATAAGTGGAAGGTAGCTGCAAAACACACTGTAGGAGAGTATGTCGCACTCAGCGCCAAAACAAAACGATGGGAGCTCAATAAGTAGGGAATTAGAGGACGAGAAACAATTCCAGAACCACTGATAAATGAGGAAAATGCCCGTAATAGGAAAACTTGGTACCGAAGCCATGAAACCTGACCTGTGGAGCAATGGAAGCAAGTCATTTGGTCGGTAGGGTCTTGTTTCGCACTGTCTCCAACCTATGGTCGAGTTTACATCACAAGACCAAAACATAGAAGGGGTTCAGTGATGATTTGGGCACCCCTATGGCGGTATTCCATGGGCCCCATCGTTGCTCCGCAAGGTAGCATTATTGCCACGGATTATGTGATCATTTTGGCTGGTCAGGTCCAATCCGTGGTACACTGTTTGGTCCCCAATGGTGATGCTGTATTTCAAGAAGACAGAAGCCCTGTTCACAGAGGTCACATTTCTGGGACTGGTTTTGTGAGGAAGAGGATGCACTGTCACATCTACCCTCGCCACCAGTGACGAGATCTCAATAATAGTAAGCCTTTGTGTTCTGCTTTGGAAGGAAGGGTACGTGACTGCTATCCAGTTCCATCATGGTTACCTCGACTTGCCACTATTCTGCAATAAAAACGTTATAAGATTCCTTTGGAAATCATACAAAACCTACACTTAACTATCCCGGGACGACTAAAAGCTTTTTTGAATGTCAGTTGTTTTTTCTACACTGTGTTAGGCATGGTAATGTGTTGTGATTTTGGTACTCTATATTTTTGCCCATCCTCTGTAATTTGCGGTAGTCGTGAAGAGGAGAGGCTTGCACAAGTTAGAGTAGGGTGTAAATCTGCATCCAACCAGTCTTCGGATTGAGGTCCACAACAGCAAGAACATTATTCCCTACACAAGTTTCCACCAGACTCGTTCACCATAAATTACGCGCAGCTGTTTTATGTCGTGGCGGACGGACGGCAGTTATGTGGCCAGAGAGCACCACGGCTGTCCCTGGCATGTACTCCTGCTGTGTGTTGGCCAGCTGCTAGTTCGCTATTAACGAATCGTATCGGACGGGCCTCGGCAGCTGGTGATTTGGCCGCTGCGGCTGGGATCAGGGTCGCAGGTGCCGTGCTGGTGAATTATGTCGCGGGGACGTCAGCCGTCTATTTCAGGACTTCCCCACTCGCACAGTGTGCTGGCGGCAGGCGATTGTCCTATGCGTAACACTGACATCACGGCTCTGTGTATTACGTCTGTCGTCGTCAAGCTGTTACCCCCTGAATCATAAAAATATAGTTGATAAACTAAGCTTCAAATGGTTCAAATGACTCTGAGCACTATGGGACTTAACATCTGAGATCATCAGTTGCCTAGAACTTACAACTACTTAAACCTAACTAGCCTAAGGACATCGCGCACATCCATTCCCGAGGCAGGATTCAAAATTGCGCCTGTAGTGGTCGCGCGGTTCCAGACTGAAGCGCCTAGAACCGCTCGGCTACTCCGGCCGGCAGTTAAGCTTCGCACAAGCATCTAACTTGGAAGCGGGAGTGATACAGACGTTGAAGAGTGTCTCAGAAATACTTGTAACAAACATTAGGCAAAGGAAAAAAGTGTAAACAACTACAGAGTACGGAAGACATTCCTCCTTCGAAATGGAAAGTCGCACACACAGTTACATATGCAAACATGTACATCAGTATATCTAGCGGCTGTCTGCCTAGATCACACGTACTAGTTTTCTCCTTTTCATCTCTTCGCTGCAACCATCAACTACAAATTAGGGCAGGCCGGAGTGGCCGAGCCGTTCTAGGCGCTACAGTCTGGAACCACGCTTCGCTTGCGCGTGCTTCGGGCATGGATGTGTGTGATGTCCTTAAGTTAATTAGGTTTAAGTAGTTCTAAGTTCTAGCGGACTGATGACCTCAGAAGTTAAGTCCCATAGTGCTCAGAGCCATTTTACAAATTAGGCGCTGGAATTGTTTAACTGCGAGTTGGTGAACCACACATGTAATGAGGACCACAAGTATTTGGTAAAGATCTGCATACATTCTTCAAGTAGACACACACATTTTGGCTGCATTGTTCGCAAAGTGATTTAATAATGCTAAAGCCAGAATCTGTTAGGTATCACGTCAGCCACAGTGGTCTGTCTGCAATGCCTTAGACCTATTGCAGTCCTGATCTATCATGCTGTTCGTTTACTACCCCCTCGATCATTTGAAAGTCACCGTCTGGTTATTCATTTCTGCTTTTGGTAAGCAGCACAATTCCGTGTAATTATTAGGCTGGTGCAGAAGATCGTAGCGTTTTTGTTTTGCATGTTCGTATTACGGTTGCTATGCATTTGCTTGTCGATTGTCTTTTTTTATTTGTAGTTCACTGTTTCTATTTGAGTTCGCGTATCGTCATTTTGTTATTTGGAAATACTGAGTGGAGCTGCGGACGCTAGAAGAATGGATTGCCAAGTGGAGAAATTGAATCATTACGAAGAATTCTTTCGTTCAATAGAGGGGCGATAGCAACGGAAACAGCCAGAAGCATTTGCGCCGCGTGTAGGGATAATGGCATTGAACAGACTACGGCAAGAAACTGTTTTTCTCCTTTTAAGGAAGATAGTTTTGACGTTAGTGACTCTACAAGTTCAATAAGACTTTCAGGGTTCAAAATGGTTCAAATGGCTCTGAGCACTATGGGACTTAACTGCTGAGGTCATCAGTCCCCTAGAACTTAGAACTACTTAAACCTACTTAACTTAAGGACATCACACACATTACGCACCTGGTGGAACAGTGAGGTGTGGTGTACTGCAAGTGGCTTCTCCGAGGTGTGACTATCACTGCTGACTTTGATTGTCACCAACTGAGACGTTTTGCAGACACGTTTCAAGAACAGCGGGCAGGTAGGCTGCGTGAAGTCATGCTATTCCACGATAAAGCCAGACCGCATTCTGCTAGACTAACGAAAAACACTGTACAGGAATTGTGCTGGGAAAATCATTCCCCACACGCCCTAATCATCTTATCTTGCGCCCTCAGATTTTCACCTTTTCCGCTCTCTATCGAACAGTTTTCAAGAAACTTCCAGATGAAAATACGCTCTGAACATGGCTGGACTATACTGAGATTTTCACTCCGCAGCGGAGTGCGCGCTGATATGAAACTTCCTGGCAGATTAAAATTGTGTGCCGCACCGAGACACGAACTCGGGTCCTTTGCCTTTCTCGGGCAACTGCTCTACCAACTGAGCTACCCAAGCAAGACTCACGGCCCGTCCTCAAAGCTTTACTTCTGCCATTCTGGAAACATCCCCCAGGCTGTGGCTAAGCCATATCTCCGCAATATCCTTTCTTTCAGGAGTGCTAGTTCTGCAAGGTTCGCAGGAGAGCTTCTGTAAAGTTAGGAAGGTAGGAGACGAGGTACTGGCAGAAGTAAAGCTGTGAGGAGGGGGCGTGAGTCGTGCTTGGGTAGCTCAGTTGGTAGAGCACTTGCCCGCGAAAGGCAAAGGTCCCGAGTTCGAGTCTCGGTCCGGCACACAGCTTTAATCTGCCAGGAAGTTTCATGGGTGGACTAGTTCTTTAACTAAAAACTACTTTATTTCTACAGTTGCGAAATGGAAAAGTTACTCCAGTGTTGGTAGGCTGTTGTAAATAGTGAAGGAGAATATATTATTGATGACAACGTCCCTTTCATGTGTACCTGTTACGTTTATGAAACATATGGAAAAACGCTGCGAACTTATGCACCGATCCGATACATACTGGCACACACTAACTGTGCTGCCGATTTATTTCAAGAGTGTATGCATAACTGCTACCCGACGCCAAGTAGCTGCTGATCTCGCAACACGATACACGACGAACGTATCTTCACTCCTAATTTAAGGACACACAACCTTTAGCCTCTTTCAAATAGCAAATAGAATACTCACAGAATTGTGTTCATGTTCACGTTTCAGGCTTCCAGAGCTGCCACGGGGTAGCCATTATTGCCTCGATAACACTACACACTAATACGGGAGGTACGCTTATTCATAATAATTTGTAAACAATTTTACTGATGAAACACCGGTATGAAAGATATACAACTACTGCAGTGGATGTTCTACAATGTGTTGAAAACGTAACGGATACAAGCCAGTGTCCTGCGAAACTTGTGTCGCACACAAGAAAACTCACCCACATCTCTTAACGATCGCTCTCCGAGCTCTCAAAACAGGCAACTACCTGTTATGAGATTTGCAGCGATTCATCAGTACATTTACGCAATGTAACGTATTCAAACACGCAGAACTGATTTTCTTTCAGTTACAGGGCGGTTATAACAAAACGTTCGCTAACTGAGAAGCCCCCAGTGACAAACAAGCAAAGGTATGACAATGCAAGTTTGTGTAAACATTTGTAAGGACATACGGAATAGAAATAAGGAATTAACCAGTGAAAAGGACACATTTTAATTTACACTGGAGACTGTAACATTTGTTAATTGCGTACCATGTTTACGTTCCACGTTACAAATGCTGTTCAGTTTGACGGTCATCTGCATCCAGGACAACTTGGGACCGCACTAGAGATTGCTTTGCTGTTGCCCGAAAATCTCTTTCACGATTCCCATCTCCAACCTCCAACGTGTGTTAGTGTTCCGGTGATAAACTCTGTCGTTCAGGTAACCCCAATGCCAGAAATCACACTGGTTCAAATCTGCTGATCTTTGTGGCCATGCAGGAGCTATTCCCAGAACGCCAGTTAGTTTGATCTTCCGAATCATGTTATTCAACCCCGGTGCGGAAAGAAGTCCCCTCCGTATTCCATTAATGCATCGATAGTCACGAAGAGCAGTAGCACTTTTGCTGCTGTTATGATAAAACGGCTTTACAGGTGAAGTCCTGTTCACCTTGTCCAGACTGTCTGCAATTGTAAAGCACAATGGTGCTTGTTTTCGGCCCTACGTCACCGTACTAGCAGGGGCGCAACTGCAAATCAAGACACTGGCACTACTAACAGCGCAAATCATGTAGGGCACTGTTTGGACATCATTCCTGTAAAGGCGAGTACGAATATGGCAAGTAGTATTTCGTCTACAATGGCTCAAGATGGTAAATAGTTTTTCATTTCCACTGCTTCAAGTAGCCAAAATTTAATTACAACCACCCTGCATAATTGGAACAATGTTATGGTCTACAAACCTAATAAATAAAAGGCTATCCACTGGTGCCAGTATTTTGTTTTTTTAGGTGTTTATTTCCGACACGTATTTCGGGATGGAAGCTGCATCGTCAGTGTTCCTAAGATTAATCTGAAGCATTACGTAACGCCTGGAAAAGCAGTCTCAGCTAAGCAGTTTTATTTTGTTATGCAAAAGGGCAAAAGAAACATGTTTGATACTAAAACCTCCTGCGCTACTATAGAGTACCGAAAAAAATGCGACAAAGTGCTTCAGTCGTGACCTATGGTGACATTATTCTAAGGTTTTTTTGGTTTCCGCTCGTTATAGCGCTTTAGGTTGGTTTTTACTCATTACCATTAGAGACTAAAGACAACGCGTTGTTAATGTGGCCACCCTTGTCCGTCCCTCCATCTTGCTGTAACTGATGAACTTGTTCCCACTGCTAACAATTTGTAATATGGATGTTCTATGCCTCCCTTTTGATTCTTACCCCAGGACTTTGTTTTTCAAGACTTTTATGAAGCTGTTATGTTGAATTAGGTGCCCAAGTAATTAAATTTTTTCTCTCTGTATCACGTTAATCAGCATCGCCTTCTCTTTAATTACTTTTAACAGTGGTTCATTAGATTTCATTTCAGACCAAGAAGTTTTTTGTGCCTCTTATCCATACACACATCTCTGTCGCTTCTATTCTTTCCTTTTATTGTTTCCCCAGAGTCCACACTTCAAAACCATGGCTTTAATTAAATGTTTTGATCAATCTCTTTCTCATTGCTGTTTTATGGTAGTTGTTTTTTTAAATCAATTACTCTTATTTATAACACTTGCTGAGTCACTCCAATCCTTCTTTTAACATTCATTAGGCACATCTGATTCCATCTGTTGTTGTACTATGTAAAAATTGAAGGGGGAGGGCGGAGAAAGGAAACGAAAAGGAAGGAACTAACTATACCAGCTGCATCGGAACTTTATGCGGAATCAGCGGCGATGAGTGAGAATGCATGCCGCACCAGGACTAAAGCCTGGTCTGGCACACTTTTTCATTCGTCGCCACTGATTCCGCATAAAGTCCCGATGCAACTGATATAGTTAGTTCCATCCTTTTCCTTTCCTTTCTCCGCCCTCCCCCTTCAACATGTGACAAGTATCACAGTTACGCATTTCACGTGGTGTCTGCTCTTTCATGCATATCCGAAAGAACAGACGCCACACATTCATACAAATGTTACTACACTGCCCAAGTAACAAAATTCATTCACTTGCATTATTATTTTATTTCCTGTCTTAATGTTTGCCCTTATTTGCCTTTTCGGTTTATCTATCAGCATTATATTAGTTAATTGCCTCCTAAATGTAAGTTAACTTTAGCTTTTAGTCTTTGCTTAACAGTACCGGGTAGCATTTTTGAACCACTGCTTAGCGACGCCAAGGTCCGATAATTAGAACATTCATTAACGCTTAATTTTCTAGGTATGGTAATCGTTTTACTTTACATTAAATCCATTGATAGTTTTCGATCATCATGGTATAACCATGATTTGTGCAGTTGTTCTTTCGCCTGTCTCCATAATCTTTTAATAGGTCAACGGGGATTTTATCTGTTCGAGTGGCTTGTTCCAGTCCTTTTCCCGTTTATGTAACGACATAACATTCTCCAGGTGAAACTGCTTCATCAGTGTAATATCATGAGCTTTAAGTGAACCATAGAAACCCTGACACTGCAGCCTTATCTCTGAAACAGGTCAGCCTAATCAGAAATAAGAAGCGAAACACAGTCAGTCCGATGCCCTCTTACTCATACACTATATGTCTTTCGCTTTCACTAGGTGCTATATGAAGGCATTATGTATTTGTTATTATAATCTCAGTCTGTTGCCTCCTTTCAAAGTTTATTAACAGTATCAGATGGCTGCATATGATTATAAGACTGATAAAGCATCTCTTTTCATGCGATTTTCGTCTTACCGAGGTTTCCCGAAATAAAAATCAGGAGCACTAATGAAAAACAGCAAAAGTTGCAGTACTGTGTCGAAGTCTGATCACCGCAGTCTCTCTGTTATCAGCTGCATGATGATCGTGAACAAATTTGGAACCGGTAGTGACAACAGCATCTAAAAAAAAAAAAAAAAAAAAAAAAAAAAAAAAAAAAAAAGGTTCATGGTGGGACTTAACTGCTAAGGTCATCAGATCAGTCCCTAAGCTTACGCACTACTTAACTTAAATTAGCCTAAGGACAAACACACACACCCATGCCCGAAGGAGGACTCGAACCTCTGCCGGGACCAGCCGCACAGTCCATGACTGCAGCGCCTGAGACCTCTCGGCTAATCCCGCGCGACTAACAGCTTCTCAGACGGGTGGTATGTTGTTCACCATTGCTGTTATTCATGGTCATAAAATTGGTCTTACGCTCTCAACCCATGACTCTTGATAAACGTCATCGCGAACATTGTAGCTAAAATGTGCTAGAGACCGGTCAGCCGGTCGCTGTGAACTACGATGTGATCTAGTCAGTGGTTTTGTTGAAAGGAACTTCTGCATTAAAAACCGCGCAATCCGCGAATCCAGAAGACTTGTCGGGGACTTGAAGACTTATTGTCGTGAAACGAGAGCACCACTTTACTTACTGCACCAATAGGCGTGGAAAAATTGAAGATGAGAGTTTTGCGTGCCACGACAAAGCGGACCTCTCTTGGGGTTATTTCTTTCAGTTGTTCCCAACCTGGGGATGATTACCCGCTGAGGGGTGAAATGAAATTTTCTAAAGGGTAAAAAAGTTCCGTAGTGTTTGGGTCTCGAAGCTGAACTATTTTCAAAAGATCATTATTATTATCATGGCTATTTCATAAAACTGTAATACTGATTACATAAGTTACCAATAATTACATTTTTTATTTTAAACACTAGCATTAACGCCTGAGACAATGTGGTGGAGGTTACAGCATGTGAAACGCATGTATGAACAACGTCTTCCTTTTTCTCACATAGTCCTTCTACTGCGCATGTACATTATGTTACCCATCTGTGACTGTAAAATTGATACATATCTTCTTAAATATCTCATGAAAACACCTTCTCCGAGTTATATGTAATTCCCACAATGGACCAGGAACTGCTTCATTATCCAGTTAGCTGCAATAAACGATCCAACTGAGATCGCAGCACAGTTGTAATTAAGATGGCCCCTACAGCCGCAGGTCTTCCAGTTTGTACCGTTAGAGGGCTAAGGAGCCCAGGAATCTAGTGGTACAGAAGCAGTAGGTATAGTGTACACCCTTTTAAAATGGAGTTGCAGAGTTTGAGCGAAGTAATTGTCAGTAGGGAGAGGAGTGGTGTAGAGAAATTACGTTTTGTAGTAGTTATCTACTATCAAAATGAATAATTAGCTTTCTTTTCTGAGTAGGAGTTGTATGTATCATTCGCAATGCACTGAGAATTACTTAAACTTTGTATAAATATAAATAACACGTTATTACAATTAAGCGATACCAATTGTATCATTGACTCATATTTCGGGGTTTCATAAGACACATACGAAAACTGTTGTTGGCGGGGTGAGGGGTTGGGAACTAGGGAAGAAAGTTGAAATAAAAAAATTTATTATTGGTATCTTATGTAATCAGTATTACAGTTTTATGAAATAGCGATGATATTAATAACGATCTTTTGAAAACAGTTTAGCTTCGAGACCCAAACACTACAGAACTTTTTTACCCCTTAGAAAATTTCATTTTACCCCTCAGCGGATAATTATCCCCAGGTTTGGAACAACCGTAAGAGATGACCCCAAGAGAGGTCCCCTTTGTCGTGGCACGCCAAACCATCATCTTCAATTTTTTCACGCCTGTTAGTCCTGTGAGTAAAGTAGTACTCTCGTTTCATGACAGTGGGGGTTAAGAACAGATTTTTGGAAATACCGCTCCTAAGGGCGTAAACTAGAAGATAAAAGGTCTTTTGGAAATTTATCGCTACTAAGACGATTTTGAAGCTAGTACTACGAAAATTGGTATTTAGTTTGTCTGTCAGAAATGAAAAAAAGTATTGTTTTAGCATTTTTAGCGATTCAAACACTAAGGGGGTGAAATTGAGAGTGAAAGATTTTTTTTGAAAATAAATCATTATTAAGGAACTATTAAAGCAATTGTAAAGCTACATCTATGAAAAGTAGTATTTGAATTCTCGGTTGGAAATTAAAAAAAAATGTGTTTCAGGGTTTTTGGAAATTCGACCCCTAAGAGACCGAAATAGGAGATGAACATTTATATGAAAATACTTCGTTAAAAACTACGAAAACTGAAGATACGGACGGGAAAATGGGCTAACCCACAAATGTGAAAAATTGTGTTGTCACCTGTTGCTGGATACGCCGTCTATCAAAACTGACATTGGTATCACAGCTAAATACACTATGTGATCAAAAGTATCCGGACACCTCAAAAAGATACGTTTTTCTTATTAGATGCATTGTGCTGCCACCTACCGCCAGGTACCCCGTATCAGCGACCTCAGTAGTCATTAGGCATGTGAGAGAGCAGAATGGGGCGCTCCGCGGAATTCACGGACTTCGGGCGTGGTCACGTGATTGGGTATCACTTGTGTCATACATTTGTACGCGAGAGTTCCACACTCTAAAACATTCCTAGGTCCACTGTTCTCTATGTGATAGTGAAGTGGAAACGCGAAGGGACACGTATAGCACAAAAGTGTGCAGGCCAACCTCGTCTGTTGACTGTCGAGACCGCCGACAGTTGAAGAGGGTCGTAATGTGTAATAGGCAGACATCTACGCAGACCATCATACAGGAATTCCAGACTGCATCAGAATCCACTGCGCGTACTATGACAGTTAGGCGGGAGGTGAGAAAATTGGATTTCATGATCGAGCGGCTGCTCGTAAGCCACACATCACGCCGGTAAATATCAAACGACGCCTCGCTTGGTGTAAGGACCGTAAACATTGAACGATTGAACAGTGTAAAAACGTTGTGCGGAGAGATTAATCACGGTACACAATGTGGGGATCCGATGGCAGGGTGTGGGTATGGCGTATGCCCGGTGAACGTCATCTGCCAGAGTGTATATTTTATTTATTTAACCTGATCAGTATGCCAACAGTAAAATTCGGAGGCGGTGGTGTTATGGTGCGGTCGTGTTTTTCATGGAGGGGGCTTGCACACCTTGTTGTTTCGCGTTGCTCTATCACAGCATGGGCCTACAACGATGTTTTAAACACCTTCTTGCTTCTCACTGTTGAAGAGCAATTCGGGGATGGCGACTGCATCTTACAAAACGATAGAGCACTGCTCATAATGCACTGCCTGTCGCGGTGTGGTTACACGACAATAACATCCCTGTAATGGACTGGCCTGCACAGAATCCTATAGCCGGCCGGTGTGGCCGAGCGGTTCTAGGCGCGCAGTCCGGAACCGCGCGACTGCTACGGTCGCAGGTTCGAATCCTGCCTCGGGCATGGATGTGTGTGATGTCCTTAGGTTAGTTAGGTTTAGGTAGTTCTAAGTTCTAGGGGAGTGATGACCACAGATGTTAAGTCCCATAGTGCTCAGAGCCATTTGAACCATTTTTTTGAATCGTATGGAACACCATTGGGATGTATTGGAACGCCGACTTCGTGCCAGGCCTCTCCGACCGACATCGATACCTCTCCTTAGTGAGCACTCCGTGAAGAATGGGCTGCCATTCCCCAAGAAATCTTCCAGCGTCTGATAGAACGTAAGCCTGCGAGAGTGGAAGCTGTCATCTAGGGTAAGGGTGGGGCAACATCATGTTGAATTCCAGCATTACCGATGGAGGGCGCCAGGAACTTGTAATTCATTTTCAGCTAAGAGTCCGGATACTGTGGATCACTTAATGTATCACTTAGGTGTGAGATCAACGTCAGTTTTCACAGTTCCCGTACCCAGCAACAAATGGCAACACTTATCTGTAAGCCTGTTTTTCCGAGCATGTCTTCGATCGGTATTTGACTTTCCGATTGGAAATAAAGAAATGTGTGTTAGTGGATGAAAGTTTCTATGGAAGTATCATCAGAAGAACTCAAAAGGTAGGATTAAGAAAAACCTCTGACTCCAGCTACCAGAATCGCTTTGTGGTCAGAAGTACATTCGGAGAAGACCATCCTACTGTGACCTTAATTAGAGTGAATAGTTTAGAAGGTGTTGTAATTTGTGAACTAAAGCAAAGAAAGCTATTTAGCAATCACCACGACAAACCAGGTTTATCATAATTCCGTAGAAAAAGAAATGTGTGTATTAACTTTTCAATAACTCTGACATGGATTCATAATTTTTTTTAATTACTAAGCAAATGCTAGCGAAACAGTGGGTGCTAAGATAGTGATAGTAATAACAATAAAATTACGAATTCATTCCCTCTGCCACACATTATTAATTTCTGGTTCGTTAATTGTGTATTCGAAATTAAGCTTCATAGAAATTAAACTGCCCACGTGAGGCATTCTCTGCGTTTCCGATTTTCCCGACGTCACATCCGATGTGCTAAAATGTGTGCGCGTACTAGCAGAATACTCGCAACCTGATTACGATACAGAGCGAACGTATTCAGCAGAAGCGAACAACAACAATTGGTTTCCACGTTTTATTACTCGATTTTCCCACTCCCCTGATACGTTTATCTGAAAACGCGATCGCGGCAGTACAAAGCGAAGCGGATATATTGTGTTGCGAGACCATTTTGTATCTGTTTGGCGAGCAATACACAGCTCTCCCTGCAACGCACAATGGTACAGGCAGTCTGTAATATTGTGTAGCTGAATTATTTACTGTGCTTAACATTGCCCATTATGTAAAGTGTAATTTCAACGTCAAGAAACAAGTCTGATGCGCAAAACTCTATCCAAGTGAACTGTCTCTTTGGATATAATGTTTGGTTACCTAAGAACTAGTGTTGAGCTGTTCTAGGTGCTTCAGTCCGGAACCGCGCTGCTGCTACGGTCGCAGGTTCAAATTCTGCTTCGGGCATGGATGTGTGTGATGTCCTTAGGTTAGTTAGATTTAAGTAGTTCTAAGTCTAGGGGACTGATGAGCTCAGATGTTAAGTCCTATAGTGCTTAGAGCCATTTGAACTAGTGTCCCTTTCACAGTCTAGTCAGTTGTTTCCTGAAGATGGCCCAATATGCTAAAAACTACTTTGAAATAAACAAAAATCAGTAAAACAGAAACAGTGTATGAATTGCTCTGCTAAGAAGTAACGGTAGAATCCATAAATAGTCACAGTTCTGATCTTTATCAGTACCTTTGTCTTTCTCAGGTTTACGCTCATTCCACATTCCGTCCTCAGTAGACTGTTCGTTACACACAATAGATACTGTAATTATCCTCCACTTTCACTGAGGACAGTGATATCATCAACGAATCTCATCACTGATCTCTTTTCACCGTTATTTCCCGCTCCAGAACCTTTGGTTTATGTCCAACATTGATTCCTCGATATACAGATTCACAGTAGGGTGGAAACACCTACCTTACGTCCTTTTAATCCGAGCGCTTCTCTCTTGGTCTTCCATTCTTATTGTTCCTCTTCTTTCTTGTACTTATTGTAGACGACCTGTCTTTCTCTAAAGCTTATACCTTTTTTCTGAGCGCTTCACACGCCTTGCATAATTTTGCTTTGTAGAAAGCTTTTTCTAGTGCGTAGATCCTACGATAGTATCATTATTTTGCTGTCCAGTGTTGGCTGATGGCGGTTATACACTGCCCCAAGACACGGTCGGGTGCCAACGTAACGCTGTACCGGTAGAAACTATCGTTGGGTACGATACAACTAGAACTATAATTCTCTGAGGCAGGTAGAAAGGACACGAGAATGCATTAGCGTTGTTTCCGCGCCTGGTAGTGTACGACGTCTCCTCAAAAAATTCCGGTTCAAATGGCTCTGAGCACTATGCGACTTAACTTCTGAGGTCATCAGTGGCCTAGAACTCAGAACTAATTAAACTTAACTAACCCAAGGACATCACACACATCCATGCCCGAGGCAGGATTCGAACCTGAGACCGTAGCAGTCGCTCCGTTCCAGACTGTAGCGCCTAGAACCGCACGGCCACTACGGCCGGCAAAAAATTCCGAAACCACTGATTTTTCTGCGCTTACCTTTTACTTATTGTGTATCGTCTCCTTCGAAATACTCTCTCCTCCACAATTGATACACCGCTCCCAAATCCGTTTCCACTTCCGGAAGCCGTCTTGGTACGCCTCTTGCTGGATCTGCCTATATTCTTCGATCTCGTCCATCGTTGTAAACCTTCGTCCTTTCAAAGTGATTTTCGACTACGGAAATAAAGAAAAGTCCGCAAGTTCCAGGTTTGAAGAGTACGGAGGATGAAGCAGCACAGTAATTTCGTTTTGTGTGCGATATTCACGCACCAACCTGGATGAAAATGTGAATGCATTATTGTAATGTAAGAGACATGAATTGTCTCGCCACATTTCAGACCGTTTCCTTCACACATTTTCTCGCAGGCTCGCAACACTTCCCGATAGTACCATCGATTAAAGTTTGTTCCTGTGGCACGAATTCATGATGAACTAATGCTTCAAAGTGAAGGAAAACTATAGACATGGCTTTGACATTTGATCTGACCTGACGGCCTTTCCCTACCTGTTGTCAAAAATGAACCTTTTTCTCAACATCATAACCGTAGACCCTCGTCTCATCACCGGTTATGATTCATTTAAGAGTCATCTCGTTCTCATTTGCGCTGTCCAAAAGCGCTTCACAGATTGTGAGACGAAGGTCTTTCTGGTCTTAACTCATGAACCGTGGGACGAACTCGGCGGCAACGCGATGCATTCCAGGATGCTGAGTCAAAGATTTAATGACATGATCCACCTGACATGTTACATTCTTCCGCAATCTCTCAGTCACTCTTTGACTGACACGCTCAGTTTCGTTGACGTTCCTGACATGAGCGTCGTCGGTAGACTTCGAAGGGCGGCCTTAACGACGGTCATATTTAACTCCCATCCGGTCATATTTAAACCATGTGAACCACTCGTAACGCCGAATACTGCTTGAGTAGGCTTCCTTCATCATTTAGAGACATACAGCAATGAAACTTCCGGCAGTTACACATTAAACTCAGGCATGTCAAGGGGGATGACAACGGAATTGCGCTCCAACACTCCACTGGCGTGAAATTACGAGGTGCATTCAAGTTCTAAGGCCTCCGATTTTTTTCCTCCGGACTGGAAAGAGATAGAAACATGCGCATTGTTTTAAAATGAGGCCGCGTTCATTGTCAATACGTCCCAGAGATGGCAGCACCGTACGGCAGATCGAATTTTACCGCCAGCGTCGAGAATGAGAACTGTTTTAAATACTTAAAATGGCGACGTTTTCCTTACTTGAACAGTGTGCAATCATTCGTTTTCTGAATTTGCGTGGTGTGAAACCAATTGAAATTCATCGACAGTTGAAGGAGACATGTGGTGATGGAGTTATGGATGTAACGAAAGGGCATTCATGGGTGCGACAGTTTAATGAAGGCAGAACATCGTGTGACAACAAACCGAAACAACCTCGGGCTCGCACAAGCCGGTCTGACGACATGATCGAGAAAGTGGAGAGAATTGTTTTGGGGGATCGCCGAATGACTGTTGAACAGATCGCCTCCAGAGTTGGCATTTCTGTGGGTTCTGTGTACACAATCCTGCATGACGACCTGAAAATGCGAAAAGTGTCATCCAGGTGGGTGCCACGAATGCTGACGGACGACCACATGGCTGCACGTGTGGCATGTTGCCAAGCAATGTTGACGCGCAACAACAGCATGAATGGGACTTTCTTTTCGTCGGTTGTGACAATGGATGAGACGTGGACACCATTTTTCAATCCAGAAACAAAGCGCCAGTCAGCTCAATGGAAGCACACAGATTCACCGCCACCAAAAAAATTTCGGGTAACAGCCAGTGCTGAAAAAATGATGGTGTCCATGTTATGGGACAGCGAGGGCGTAATCCTTACCCATTGCGTTCCAAAGGGCACTACGGTAACAGGTGCATCCTACGAAAATGTTTTGAAGAACAAATTCCTTCCTGCACTGCAACAAAAACGTCCGTGAAGGGCTGCGTGTGTGCTGTTTCACCAAGACAACGCACCCGCACATCGAGCTAACGTTATGCAACAGTTTCTTCGTGATAACAACTTTGAAGTGATTCCTCATGCTCCCTACTCACCTGACCTGGCTCCTAGTGACTTTTGGCTTTTTCCAACAATGAAAGACACTCTCCGTGGCCGCACATTCACCAGCCGTGCTGCTATTGCCTCAGCGATTTTCCAGTGGTCAAAAGAGACTCCTAAAGAAGCCTTCGCCGCTGCCATGGAATCATGGCATCAGCGTTGTGAAAAATGTGTACGTCTGCAGGGCGATTACGTCGAGAAGTAACGCCAGTTTCATCGATTTCGGGTGAGTAGTTAATTATTAAAAAAATCGGAGGCCTTAGAACTTCAATGCACCTCGTACGAGTTTTCCTGAATTTTTTTGAGCGGTCCTCGTATGTAAGGAGTGTGAACGGCGCGATGCGTTGAATGATCACCATGAAGGACATGCAGGTTGTTGTGTTGGCAGAAGAGCCAATACCGTGTTATTTGTGGAGGCCGAAATGCACACGTTTTAGCTCACGCAGGCTGGCGTGAAGACGGAAGAACTATACTGACGTGAGGTCTGGAACATGACAAGGAATTAGAATTCAGAAAGCGGACGTAATTAGTTTGATACTTAACTTTAATCCATTAATGATGAACGTCGCTTTTGACGGTACATGATTCACAGTATTATCTGTTCAGAATACATTATAGTAACTGAATATGGCGCCTTGCTAGGTCGTAGCAAATGACGCAGCTGAAGGCTATGCTAAACTGTCGTCTCGGCAAATGAGAGCGTATGTAGACAGTGAACCATCGTTAGCAAAGTCGGCTGTACAACTGGGGCGAGTGCTAGGGAGTCTCTTTAGACTAGACCTGCCGTTTGACGGCGCTCGGTCTGCAATCACTGATAGTAGCGATACGCGGGACCGACGTATACTAACGGACCGCGGCCGATTTGAAGGCTACCACCTAGCAAGTGTGGTGTCTGGCGGTGACACCACACAGATGCCGCGTACTCGTCTGAGACACAGTGTAAGCGTCACCTGACAGATTCTCAAAGGGGCGCGTTCATTGTGAGTCGTCATTTGGCCAGCTGCCCGAACCGCGCAATATCCAGATCTGTGGGGCACTGTGATGTGGCGGTGGACTAATGTTGGACTGCATGGGAATGAGAGAGACGGTAGTCATACTCCTCGTCAGGGTTTCGGTCGTCGACGTTCGAGCACCACTATGGAGGATCGCCGTACCGTGCACCAAGCACGTCGTAACACCTCCACATCTGCTTCTGCCATCCGAAATCAAATAACGGTCTCCCTGCTACATCCTATGGTGTCCTACAGCATTGGGCGCAGACTAGCAGCAGCCAGGAAAAGGAATTAAAAGTGAAATTCGTAGGTCGCCGTTAACATCGCAACACAAACAGCTGTGCTTGTGGTGATGTCACGATCGGAAAGGAAGTGCTGCAGACGAACGGCGTCGCATTGTGTTCAACTATGTATCACAGTTCTGCACTACCCCAGATGGGATAACTAGCCACTTAGACAGGATGTATTGGTTGGACAGGAGCGAGCATTAAATTACTGTTTGTGGGGTTGACTGGCCGGCCGGAGTGGCTGAGCGGTTCTAGGCGCTACAGTCTGTAACCGCGCGACTGCTACGGTCGCAGGTTCGAATCCTGCCTCGGGCATGGATGTGTGTGATGTCATTAGGTTAGTTAGGTCATTTACTTCTAAGTTCTAGGGGACTGATGACCTCAGAAGTTAAGTCCCATAGTGCTCAGAACCATTTGAACCATTTTTTTGTGGGGTTGACTAGAGCGAAACCTACAAGTGCAGAGTGGATACGAAAGAGGAACTTCTCGCTAGTATTTTACATGCTTGTGGTCACGTAAAGGACTGTGCGAATGAGCTCGGGTCATGAACACAGCAGCTGCAAAATAGATTGCAGTTGACAGTTGACTTTTTCAACATATTTTGTGAGTAAACACACACAAATAAACAAAACATAGAAGCGCAATGTTTCATTTGCTTTCACCTGCATTTGTTCTGTTCCCCACTGTTTGCATTAGTTTCCTGAGAAACTGTCAACAAGAAGACATATACTCTTATGACTTTTTTTGTTCAGAATCACTAATATATCCTATTATAGCCCTTCAAAGCATGTACCTTTCTTCGTGACTCACCCTGTAGAATACTGGCTTGACCGATGATAAAGTACTGCTCCACGTGATTGGGATCCTCCCCAGGTCGGATTAAAGAAATGCATCGAAGCCGTTCAGACGTGACTCTGCTAGAATTATTATCAGCAGGTTAGATCAATGTACGAGTATTAATATATGAAGATGGTGTCTGCTCTTTCGGACATGTCCGACAGAACAGATACCATCGGTGACCGTGCAGCTTTCTAGAATGAAATGATGATTAAATCAAGACCTTAAACTACCGAGAGACGCTGATATACATCAACGGGGACAGTCGAAAATTTGTTCCCCGACCGGGACTCGAACCCGGGATATCCTGCTTACGTGGCTGACATTCTATCCATCTGAGCCACCTAGGGCACAGAGGATAGTGCGACTGCAAGGATTTAACTCTTGCACGCTCCCCGTGAGACCCACATGCCCAGCTTAGTGTCCACACACTACGTTCGTAGTGCCCCTGCCCATTACACTCATTACTCGAGGCAGACAGTCTTACCGAGTCCCGTAAGAGTTCGGGCAATGCGTGTGCATCCAGCACAGAAGAAGAAGGTCAATGGCCGGTTAGCCTTAACTATATGAAGATGGAATCTGTTCTTTCGGAATGTCCGGATGCACACGCATTGCCCGAACTCGTACGGGACTCGGTAAGATTGTCTGCCTCGAGTAATGAGTGTAATGGGCAGGGGCACTACGAATGTAGTGTGTGGACATTAAGTTGGGAATGTGGGTTTCACGGGGAGCGTGCAAGGGATAAAACCCTGCAGTCGCACTATCCTTTGTGCCCTCGGTGGCTCAGAAGAATAGGGCGTCTGCCATATAAGCAGGCGATCCTGGGTTCGAATCCCAGTCAAAAATGGTTCAAATGGCTCTGAGCACTATGGGACTTAACATCTGAGGTCATAAGTCCCCTAGAACTTAGAACTACTTAAACCTAACTAACCTAAGGACATCACACACATCCATGCCCGAGGCAGGATTCGAACCTGCGACCGTAGCGGTCGCGCGGTTCCAGACTGAAGCGCCTTTAACCACGTGGCCACACTGGCCGGCAATCCCAGTCGGGGCACACATTTCCAATTGTCGCCGTTGATGTATACCAACGCCTGTCGACAGCTTAGGGTCTTGATGTAATTCTCATTTCATATGAGTACTAAGGAAATGTTCTGTGAAATCAAATGGGAATCCAAAGAGGGAAAAATGTTCTTTTCGCGCAACACTGTTCAGAAATTATTCAACATAACGTCCGCTTGCTACGCTAAACATTATTTTTTCGTGTGACCCAGACATGTTTAAGCACATCTGTACCGTCATCAGTGTGTTTTATTTATTAAAATTTGAGAAAATGAGTACATATTTTTAGCGATAGCTAATCTACGAAAATTAGGCGTAAATAACAGTTTTTACTTGTTTTGTTATTACCTTAATTTTCCATTATACGCTTATGCAGGATCAGTTGCGCATTATGATGCACTGGTAGCATCTCATCTGCGACGTGGCGTGTTAACACATCACTTCATGTCATCTCGATAAGATCGAGTGTTATGTCGGTGGCCCACGTCTTCCCAGCACGATATCCGACGTCTTAACTCGTTGTCTTCACATCTGGGAGCACTTGATTAAGACGTCGAGTAACGTCCCCGAAACATTTCGAAAGACGCGGACCACCGGCAGAACACTGGATATATTCGAGATGACATGAAATAATGTGTTGACTCGGTAACCAAATTCACATTAACATCGGTTGGTTGCAGACGAGGTGCTACTAGTGCATGATAAACCACAACTGACCCTGCAGAAGAGTGTAACGGACAATTACTGTAATGACGAAACAAACAAAAACTGTTATTTAGGGGTAATTTTGAAGATTAGCTATCACTGCAAATATGTTCTCATTTAACAGATTTTGTTAAATAAAAGCTACTGATGATGGCACAGAGGTGCCGAAACAGCTTTGCGTCACATGAAAAAAGTGTTTAGCATAACAGACGAACCTTATATCGAACAATTTTAACTATAAACATGGCAAATACAAGAGCAGGAAGTTCAAATGATGAACACTGTTCAGAAAATAAAGAGAACCGACGTCTGCGGCATACATTACGTGTAAGGACCACAAAGAGAAGAGAAATTGGGGCTCGTACAGAGGCGTATAGGCATTCGTTTTTCGATGGCTCCATTCGTGAGAATAACAGGGAAGTGAATGAATAGTGGTGGTACACAGTACCCTCCGCCATGCACGTTTCGGTGGCTTGCTGAGTGTGTATATAGGTGTAGATGTAGATTCAGTAATATCTTGCTGCCTCCAGACAGCATGGAGACAGATCAGAGCAAGGACTGTTGTTCTCTTAAATGTTGCTTTACACTGACTGAATACTCCTTTAAATGATTCTTTACACTGTCTGAATACTTGGCAGGGAGATGTAGAGATACGACCGCAACCACGTTCAGTCCTATCGGCATGAAGATCTGGAGACCTTGCATTTCTGTTTAATTTATACTCCAGGGTATACCTGCAGGGACCCTTGCCATCAGTTGAAAAGGTGGTGCTCTCCGTAAGAGTTGTGAAGCCATAAAAATGAGAGTTGTTTCTTAGGCAAAGCGAAGCTGCGTATACCGTCTTTTGAGAGCTGCCTTGCCCCGCCGGTTGCTACAAATGGTCCGGCGAGCATTCAGAAGACTCGCCCTGCATTACCTGGGCTCCCCGCGTGCGCTTTGTGCGGCAGGAACTTGATTCATGCGGGATGTTGGGCATCGGGACGGGCTCGAGACGGATGGATGGTGTGGGAAACGCACCGCCATCGGGGAAACATAAAAAGACGAGACGGGGTCCACTCGGCTCGTAAAACGGTGGCCGGTGGCAGAAAAAAAAAGAGCCGGCCGTGGGAAGGCAGGTTGTTATTGAGATATGCCACTCACCCTCTGAATAGGATTCGGCAGATAAATGGCGGACTGGAGATTAGGAACTTGTGAAAGATCTGAGGACGGCTGCAGCAGCCGTTTGTGGTGGGCCGTGTGGAAGACTATCCTCGGCAACCGCAGGTAAACGCAACCTAGAGGAATCTCACCCGCTGTGAGGGCGAAATCAAACACAGCTGTCAGAGAGGGACTGAGATTATCATCTTGCCAGCGAGAAGAAACCTATAAACCCAACGGTATTAAGACTGAGATGTAGGGAGACAGTAACAGATTACTTGTACGGGGGCGAGCTAATTTGGATACCTTATTTATGGATTCTTCCGTCGCTTCTTGATAGAACATTTCCATATTGAGAGCAGAATAACACTTAAGCGGTTTTTTGTTGTACCAATTTTCATTTGTATCAACCAGTTTTCGGCTTATTAGGCCATCTTCAGATAACTACTGGCTATTGTTTACAAGGAGCTGGTATTCTTACGAACCAAACATCATGGACTAAGATGCAGTACACTGGTATACGATCTTTAGTTGTGGTATTGTCTTTGGAATTGTCAACGGGTCTCTTGAGTTTTTGTTCATAGCTGAAATATTCATGGACAATTTTGAAAAACAGTTCCTAGAAAATGAACCCATCAGTAATAATATTAAATACTGGCACAGATATGTAGATGATGTACTGTCTATGTGGAGAGGTACCAACAGACAACTGAACACATTCCTAGAACATCTAAATTCACAACACAAAGCCGGCCGGTGTGGCCGTGCTGTTCTAGGCGCTCCAGTATGGAACCGCGTGACGGCTACAGTCGCAGGTTCGAATCCTGCCTCGGGCATGGATGTGTGTGATGTCCTTAGGTTAGTTAGGTTTAAGTAGTTCTAAGTTCTAGGGGACTGATGACCATAGTGCCCAGAGCCATTTGAACCATTTCACAACACAAAAACATACAAATCACCATGGAGCTAGGTGAAAAACCCATTAACTTTTTAGACCGTAACATGGATATCACCACAAATACACATACTTTCAATATTTACAGAAAACCAACAATAACAGATACAGTAATATTCTCTGTTAACAACACCCAATAACACAGAAACATGCAGCCTTCGATTCCATGGTGCATCGCCTCACATCCATACCAATGTCAAAACAAAACTTCCGAACAGAAGTGGACACCATTAAGTATATCGCATATAACAATGGCTATAACCTTGAATTAGTTGACAAAATCCTGCACAAGAAACAAAGAAAGAAAATCTTGCCCTACATTTATACTCCTTCTGCAATAACAACCACACCAAAAACCAACTGTTGCACTATTCCATATCTAGGTAAGCTACCAGACAAACTAGCCAAAACACTGAAATCCCAAAACCATAAAACAATATTTTATGTAAGAGGCACTACAGTTAATCTCCTATTCAACAGCAAGGACGAAACAGATAAACTAAGCAACAGTGGGGTCTACAAAATAACCTGCACTGACTGCAATAAACTGTACATTGGTCAAACGGGCCAGGCCATATCAACAAGGCTGACTGAACATGAACGTAGCTTGAGATTAAATAAATCAGACTCCACCTTTGCTGAAAATGTGCTCAAAGGAGGACACAAACATCTAACACACACAGAAGTACTACATATAGCCAACAAAGGCAGAAAACTCAGCCTACTAGGAGCACTTGAAATTAAAAAACACTTAGCCCTAAATCCCGAGCTTGTCTTAAATGACAAATTGCAACTGAGCACATCACCACTCTTAAACATTGCACAGTACAGTAAACCTGCCAATAGTAAACAAATTCACACCCCACTATAATGTAATATCCCTTATGTGTTTACATTCCTAACTGTAACTCAGCTGTAACAATGTAATTTTTGGTATTTATTAATGCACAATTTTGTAATAAAAATTTAACCCCCAAAGAAAACATCGCTGTCGTAAAACCAACAATTAGTGTCCAGTGCAACTGTTCACAACAAATACCAAGAAATTGTAATTTTGTAATAATATGTATTCAAAATAATTCTAATTGTTGTCAGACATGGTACTGACAAACCATAAAATGCGATTTATTATGTTAAAGAACAGATTTACGGAACAAAATGTCAAAAGATCCTTTTGACGATTCCAAAGACAATTCCACAACTAAAGATCGTATGTAAGTGACTTGTACCTTAGACCAGAATGTTTGGTTCATAAGGACATAAGCTCCTTGTAAAAAATAGCCAGTAGTTATCTGAAGATGGCTTAATAAGCCGAAAATTAGTTCATACAAACAGAAATCAGTAGAACAAACAATCGCCTAAGTGTTATTAAAACCTCAACAATTTTGATACTTTGGAAATACATTATCTACTACCGCTATAAAAATATTATGTGCGTGATTTACGATAAATTATACCTTATGTAATGAGCTGTGACGCTTCTAATTAACGGTAAAAGTAATTACAGTGATATACGCTTAAAAAAGAATATTTGTCACAATTAGAGTATTGAAACTTAAGACTTCTTGGTGACATATAAAGCTTTCATGAACTACTATATAAAAGAAGCTCTTGTCTTCTCTTACGCTCGTGGCTCCAGAAGCTATTCGAGGCATAGAGGGTTGCTGCCTATTCATGTAAGTTGAGTTACCATTAAATAATAATTATCAGTGTTCAATTTTAAAAATTTGTTCTTGTTGTGAAATGGAAATCTTTTCCTTCCTTACGATTTTCGTAAATGTGGTCAATGCTTTGTACGGTGTTGTATGTGTGGTATTTTAATTTAATTCCAAAGTAGCTCAGAATTAATTTCATTTCAGTTCTCACGCTCTGCATACTGAACAACCTGCATTTTAAAGATATTTACAAAGCCAGATTTTCCGTTTACACAGCACTGTTATCTTTGATTGTTCAAAATTTATCTTTACGTAAAACCGCACTAGCAGAACCTTGCATTAAATTTGAATTGAGTCTGACGAAGCAATACTTCAGAAATAAAAGAATTTTCGATGTATTTCGAGCCAGAAAGAAAAACATTTAATAAATCAGGTAGTTTAAAGCCAATAGGTACTTAATAAGTATGTTGGGTGATGCGTTACGGAATATCCTTCTGGTTCACATTTCCTGCTACGTTAAATTTCTTGTTTCTTTTCACTGTTTAGGTTTGGAAATGTTTGACAATTTGAATCTACAGTAAGGTATAAATGATTGTAAGCTTATCCAACAACGTCAGCGTACAGCTTCAGTCAGACACTCATGTTGTTTACTTACCTATACTAACGCAAACGGAACTGTTCGACAAGGAAACATCTTTCGAATATTTACATACTACAGGAAGATGTAAACAAGTATGGAGCATTCGCTAAATATTACATGTCACCATTTCCACTACGGAGAATTTTAAGTATCTGTGTAAATCATACGATGCGTTTACAGTATTGGTACCTACTTTTTCAGGAGGGACGCAATCCATTTTTACATATGCCTACAAGTGGAGTTTTACTGATATGGTTAGGAAACAGTATACATAACTTGCTTACTAAACCATTACGCCAAGGCAATACATCAGAATAGCCGTCAATTAACTGATAACATAGCTAAGGTGGTACATCAGAAAAGCCATCAGTTAACTCGTAACATATTGCAATAAGTCATACTGTGACAACTTAATGGCATACCGAGTAGGATGAACATTATGGAGTTGGATACTCAGCAGCGCCTAAGAAAGAAGTCAGAATTAATATCATAATAGAAATAAACCAAGTTTACATCCACACAATAAATGTTCTAATATGAACAAAATGTTTAATTTTAGGATTATACACATTAATGGTGATATTTGATGGAGTTACTTTAAAACTTCGTTCTATTACAATTTTTTTGTAGAAGAGAATATAACAATCTCACACTACTCTTTAAACAGTGACACTGTTGTATGTGTCAGGCGGAAATTCGTTTATGTTAAATTTGTTTTTGACACATTTCTTAAAACAGTGCTAGTACTTGCGAACAGTCATTATACATACAGCTTTAAAGTCGTAAGAATCACTGATACCAACCACACTCGCCTTCTGTTAATCTGCTATAGTGTAAGGCTCCTTTCCCAGCATTATATATCTCTCCACGTCCGCATTTTTATTTTATAGCTCTTCAGACTCATATTTGTTAAGAGTGTCACCCAACTCATGTGAGGCGAGGGCAGCAACTGACCACAGTACAGCTCATTATCGTGCCATTCAGCCAGGGCTCCGTCGACTTGTCATTAAACTGTAACCTTACTCCCTCCTGGTATTATTATAGAGCAAAGAGATGCATCACTCCTGATAATGTCTTCCGTTGTCCTGTGCACTCAAAGAGGATTCATTCACTTAGCTTGTAGTGTTTACAATTCCTGCAATCCCCGGATCGCTTGGGGGTAAATCACTAATTCTCCACCCTACTGTAACTTTTAAACATGCCAGTATGATGGCGATTGATCCAGATGTCGACGGCTCGAATCCCAAAATTAGGTGCACATGAAACAGCAGTCTGTCTACTCCCCACCCCCTCCCAGAAAATTTCTTTCGGGAGTGTCGTAGATATTTCAAACCACATCGCTGCTGCAGATACGACGCGATATTTGAATTCGTGGGAATAGGTTCATAAGTTTTGAGGAAGTGCAGAATAAAATGGAAGTTGTTATTTCAGTGCATCATTAAACATCAATGCCTGCCCACTAATCTCAGATTCTGTGCAAGTTAATGGTTACAGTTAGCTGTAACGATCTTGGATCAAGCAACAGTTGGCGGCTGGAATTCCGTCGGACGGTGAGATAAACACGTCTGGACAAGAACCTTCCCCAGGTCAACAGAAGACTATCGCACTGTAGTCTACGCACACTGAAGGAGGCGGAATCGACTTTGAATGTCACTTCCATGGGCCTTGCAGTCTGATAAGGGTATGATTCCTCAAGAGCGTATACGCTGAAGACTGATAAAGCACCATCACATGTTTCAGTGTCAGACATTTGAATCATAGTAGCACAGGTTGTTCAATTAAAGCGTTAAGTTGTAATTAATATCACTGCGATCTGAATAAGCCTACATTTAGAACGAACAGCATGCGATATGTAGTTACATGCAGGGACTTATCTTGTAACACTACCCTAGAATTTAGTCTTTTATTTGGTCATATGCAGCGATACGTGACACATTTACTAGTTGCAGTCTGTTGTAGCTTGCTGGAGCAACAAATCCTTCCAAGCGACTGAAAGAAAGAAACGGTCATTCCTGTTTCCTATATGTGCCGTCGGACAGATGTACACTTCTTGTAGGCCTACATTTCTGGCGCCAGATTGTTGTAGAACTGTGAAACGTGTTTTAGCTTGTGTGTTTGGAGGATGGAAATACATGTCCATAATTTTCAACAAGGATTCCGCCAAGGGATTTGTGGGACTCAGGGCTCCGTCGACTTGACATTAAACTGTAACCTCTGTTCGTCAATGACATCCTGCTGGACGAAGATTACTCTCCCAGATCTTGCCGTTTTCCTTGACTTAAAGTTCCGTAGTTAGTGAACGTGATACAGCTTACGGAATATCGCACCACCTGCGTGACTCGAGTAAGAACTTTCAAGCAAATATAATTCAGATCGTCGTTCTTGGCGGGGCGAAAAACGTATCGTCGGCATGGTGCTATTGCTTGAAGGAGTTTCACAATACCAGGAAACTGTAGCCAAATGCAGAGAGAGATAGCAGAGATAATGGCAGTTGGTCAACAGATCGAAAGTAGACCCGAACGTGCAAGAATGTAACGACAAATACTCTTGATCAGGTAGTGCGAGTGCAATTGGTGTGCACCCCGTAATCTGTGATCAGACAAGAGAAAACGCAGATTTTTGAGGACAGATGAGTAACAAAAAGAAAAAAAACAATCCACTGAAGATTGCTTTAACATAAAGGTAAAAAGCGTCTGGAGCGTAACTATTATGTTGCAAGACGAAAAGGTGTTCGAGCGTATAATAAGAATATTTTTAAGCTTGGTGTGCAAAATGGCCACACCTACAAACTTGTTACTCTCTTCATCCACCTGTACATACATACTCCACAAGCTGCCTACGGTGCATGGCAGAGGATACCCTATACTTCTGTCAGTCAAACCATCCTCATGTTCTATTCGCAAAAGGGGAAAGGAAAAAACGGCTGCGTATATCCTTCCATACGAGCCCTAATTTCTCTTGTCTTGTGTTCGTGGTTCTTACGCGAAACGTACGTTGCCTGCAGCAGAATCACTGTGGAGTCATTCACAAATGGCGATTTCTTAACATAAAGTCCCATTCTCTAAACTTTCTCAGTACTGTTTCGCGAAAAGAAGGTCTTCTTACCTCCATGGATTCCCATACGAGTTCACGGAGAGTTTCTGAAGTACTCGTGTGTTGTTCTGCCTATCGCTAACAAATGCAATAGCACACCTTGGAACTGCTTCGACGTCTTTATTTAATCCATCCTGATGGGGATTCCTAACTCTCGAGCAATGGTCAAGAGTCGCACAAGTGTCACGTACTCTATCTACTTGATAGATGAGCTACAGTTTCGTAGAAGTTTCCCAATAAACCGAAGTCGCCCATCTGTCTTATCAACTATCAAACTTACGTGCTCTTTCCATTACAAGACACTTTGTAATGATACGCCTAGATATTTAATTGACATGACTGTCAAACAGCAACAACTATTATTATCTTCCAGTATTGCAGGACTGTTTTTCTACTCGCCTTCATTCACTTTTCTCACATTTAGAGCGAACTAACAGTCATTACATCAAATAAAGCGTCTCCCGAAGTCATCCTGCATTCTCCTTCAGACATTCAAAGACGGCATATGCTCGTGCGTCATCAGCAAATAGTCGCAGATTTTGCTTACCCTATCCATCAGGTCGTTTTTATGTGCCAGCGGAAAAGTGCTCCTATCGGAGCAAAAAGAAAATGCGAATATGCAGCTGTGTAAAAGAAACTAACTGTCTCGTTCTACCTTTCGCAGCATCTTTAAAAATTTTCCCAAAAGTTTTGTGGCGTGAACATATTCGCGCTCATTTTAGCATTCAACTTATACTTCTCTGTCTACTTCTCTGTCCGCCCCCGGTAGCTGAATGGTTAGCGTGATGTGCTGTCAATCCTCTGGGCCTGGATTCAATTCCCGGCTGGGTCGGGGAATTTTCTCCGCCCTGGGACTGGGTGTTGTGCTACCCTTATCATGATCCTAGCGTCAAATTGACAGACCGGCACCCGGCGAATGGTTTGCCCGACGAGGCCCTAGCCATACGATTACATAAGTATACCTCTCTGCCACTAGCTCCCCTAATTGTAACTTGCTCATACCCACTAGTCCATCACGGTGAGTCGGTCATACATACCCCTGCACTCCCAGATGCCTGTTCTTACTCACTCATTCAGCCCAACTCTCAGTCACTATCCCTTTGCGTCTGTCACAGTCTCTTGTCTCACTGCAACAACCTCCTTCACACTGTCCCACTACTCCTGTGTTCTCTCACTGCCACTGTTTCCGCCTTCCTCTCTTTTACTGCTACTGTCTGATTCATTTCTTCCCACTGCTGCTGTTTCTTCTCACAGTCAGTATGGCTGGTTCAAATGGCTCTGAGCACTATGGGACTTAACTTCTGAGGTCATCAGTCCCTTAGAACTTAGAACTACTTAAACCTAACTAACCTAAGGACATCACACACATCCATGCCCGAGGCAGGATTCGAACCTGCGAGCGTAGCGGTCGCGCGGCTCCAGACTGTAGCGCCCAGAACACCTCGGCCACTACGGCCGGCACAGTCAGTATGTCTCTCCTCCTCGCTGTCATAGACTCTGTCTCTCATTAGCACTGGCTCTCATCCCCTTCCAAATTCTCCTTCTCTCTATTCCTCTCCCTCTGGCACTCTCTCCTTCACTCTTTCTGTAGCACTGTTTTGTCACTGATAACTACAGGGTGGCGCAAAATAGGTGTTAGAAAGTTTTTGTCTATTACGACATAATAAAGTCTGATATATTCTTGTTATCATATTTATGCCATAACAGTCATTCTGAAATTTAATGCAGATGGTTTTCAAAATGGTTTTATTCTGCAGCAATGAGAATGTAAAGCGTTGAACTGAATTTCATGATGACTTTCTGAAGAACATCATTTCTGGTTGCACAAGTCTCTCTGGAAATCGCCGTATGGAGATCCTCCTGTTGTAGGAACATCTATGAAGACTCTTTCCTTCACATTAAAAAATGGTTGAAATGGCTCTGAGCACTATGGGACTTAACATCTGAGGACATCAGTCCCTAGAACATAGAACTACTTAAACCTAACTAACCTAAGGACATCACACACATCCATGCCCAAGGCAGGATTCGAACCTGCGACCGTAGCGGTCGCGCGGTTCCAGACTGAAGCGCCTAGAACCGCTCGGCCACAAAGTCCGGCTCCTTCACATTACCACATATGAAATATTCATATGAGTTGTCGTAAGCATGAGGGCGCCATTCCAAATCACTTCCAGTGAGAGCTAAGGTGTCTAGGACGACTATCCGATGTCTGAATATCGCCTGAAGATCTTGGAAGAGGTCTGCAGATTCAGTGCTCAAACTTACCTTTATCACTAAAATATAAAACGTATCTTATTGTGCTTAAGTGCACGCCTGCTTGGCTGAGTGGTAAGCATGCAGCGGGTCCAGATTCGAGTTCTGGCCGGGTTGGAGATTTCCTCCGACCGACACACACGTCGCCCAATGTGGCCTCACCTGAAATGAGACGTGCAACCTGGCGACCGAACTTTCACGGTTGCGACCTCCCGGCCAACAGTGCCATGGGCTCATTTCGTTTTTGTGCCTATGTACTGTACACATTGCTTGATATTGTCTATATATATCCTCTGTATGTGCAGTCCTAACTATTCAGCGTACTGAAAACTATTGCAAATAATTTTATTTCCTTGTCTTTGTTTTTTCAATTAGTTCCATTGCACTAGCAAAGACGTATTTTACTAAGCCCATTCGCTCTGACAGCATCTGTATCCTAATATCTTTACGACTGTGTGATTTGAAAACATTTTTTGTGTTACTTATGTGGAGCTGGGCCACACTTTGTACACGATTATGGCATGCGCTGTCATTAAACAGAGAATGCTGTGGCATAAGGCGTTTTTCAAGGAACTGAACAGCACGCTAATAGTTCACGTCCACAAATGTGTTAATGTCAAAATTCACAGCAAAAACAAAGGGTGAGGTCGTCGCACAGAAGCATACAGCCGTAAGTTTTCATCACATTTCTCGTATTAATAACTTATAAAACCTTTCCATAAATGCTTTAACAGAGGTCATGCGAAATAAATTTATCGTAAACTTTACCAAACAGTGAACAAAAAGCTTTATGTCTATCCTAGTGCTACAAATCAAGAACAGGTAGCTGGCCGGAGTGCCCGAGCGGTTCTAGGCGGTTCAGCCTGGATCCGCGCGACCGCTACGGTCGCAGGTTCGAATCGTGCCTCGGGCATGGATGTGTGTGATGTCCTTAGGTTAGTTAGGTTGAAGTAGTTCTAAGTTCTAAGGGACTGATGACCTCAGATGTTAAGTCCCTTGGTGCTCAGAGCTATTTTTGAAGAACAGATTCAAAAGGAGGTCTCAGCATCAAAACAAAAAGAAACGTGTAACAACCATGCGAAGATGGATTTGTAAAAAAATAAATCCGATCTGGCCATAGTTTGTTAGAAATAAACCTTATTAAACCATAGTTGTGGCTGATTGCTGTTTCAGTTGTAAACCTTTTGGAACACATTGGTAGTGCATGTTGTCGCGTCCGTACCGATACACAGGACAAGAGCGGTCCCGTCGCGCTTCTCTGGGCTCCTCCTGGAGATAGCTTTTTGTTAATTAAAATGAGACGTTGAAGCAGGCAGGCCAGCAGGTTGGGCTAGGACGGGGCGTGTCTGGTTCTACGCTCTGGGGCCGGTCACGCATCGGCGTGACGGCAGTCCTCCCCCCTCCCGACCACCGTCCTTTTCCTGCCGACCGTGAAATGCCCTCCCATTGTCCGGCTGGCCAGGGACCAGCTTGTCCGAGGTCCGTCACGTACGCATCTCACGACCCCCAGTGGAGCAGCAGGTAAGTGAGCGGAAAGGGCCACGGGAGAGAGACGGGCTATTCAGGGCGGCGGTTAGCTGCCGCCTGCTCAACGGAAAACGCGTTCGTAAATAAATGTCACCTCATTAATCTCGGAAACGTTCGTGAGAACTCTCTGATCGCTATAATCTTAACACGTCTCTGGTTGGCCAGCACCCGCGATCACTAACGCTTTTACATGGGGACCCTCCTCACATAGATAACCGGTTGGAAAACCAGCGCGGTAGAAGTTTTTGTCGGAAAAATTTGATCGATGACGCAACAGGACATGTAAAATTTCTTACATTACTTATTTCAAAATTATAACCTGGCTTGAGTTACAGCTGAGGGGGTCAGAAGCGAAGGGGTACAAGTGGCATTTCCCAGAAGAATGATGTAAGTGCCTGTACAGCAGGGGTAGTAAACCTTTCTTACCTACCAGCCACCTTTACATGATAAAATTTTATAACCGTCCACCAGTTTCACAGAAACGGTGATTTATAAAGTAGGGACGTAACTGCACTTCGTAAAATTTATAAGGCTGTGTTACAGCAACTTAAAGCAATTAATAATAATTACTTACTTATTGCATCACTGACCTCAATTTGCAGTAGGATTTTGGAGCATGTACTGTACTCCAACATTATGAATCACCTTGAAGAAAATGACTTACTGATACATAACCAACACGGATTCAGAAAATATCGTTCTTGGGCAACAGAGCTAGCTCTTTATTCCCATGAAGTAATGAGTGCTGTCGACAAGGGATCTCATATCGATTCCATATTTCTCTTATTTCCAGAAGGCTGTTGATACCGTTCCTCACAAGCGACTATTAATCAAATTGCGTGCATATGAAGTATCGTCTCAGTTGTGTGACTGTATTCGTGATTTCCTCTCAGAGAGGACACTGTTCGTAGTGATAGACGGTAAATCATCGAGTAGAACAGAAGTGATATTTGGCGCCCCGCAATGTAGTGTCATAGGCCCTCAGCTGTTTCTGATTTACAAAAATGATCGAGGTGATAATCTGAGCAGCCCCCTTAGATTGTTCGTAGATGACGCTGTAATTTACCGTCTAGTAAAACCATCAGACGATCAATTCCAATTACAAAATTATCTAGAGAGAATTTCTGTATGGTGCGAAATGTGGCAATCGGCACTGAACAAAGAAAAGTGCGAGGTTATTCACACGGGTACTAAAGGAAATCCGATAAATTTTGTGTATACGATAAATCGCACAAATCTAAGGGCTGTCAATTCGACTAAATACCTAGGAATTACAATTACGAGCAATTTAAATTGGAAAGACCACATAGATAATATTGTGGGGAAGGCGAAACAAAGACTGCGTTTTGTTGGCAGAACACTTACAAGAAGCGACAGACCCAGTAAAGAGACAGCCTACATTACACTTGTCCGTCCTCTGCAGGAATATTGCTGCGCGGTATAGGATCCTTAGCTGGCAGGATTGACGGAGGACATCGAAAAAGTGCAAAGAATGGCAGCTCGTTTCGTGTTATCGCGCAAAAGGGGTGAGCGTGTTACTGATACGCGAGTTGGGGTGGCAGTCACTGAAACAAAGGCGGTTTTCTTTTGCGGCGAGATCTGTTTACGAAATTTCAATCACCAACTTTCTCTCCCGAATGCGAAAATATTTTGTTGTCACCCACCTACATAGGGGGAAACGATCATCATAATAAAATAAGAGAAATCTTAGAACGGAAAGATTTAGGTGTTCCTTTTTCGCACGCAGTTTGGAAGGTAGGAGACGAGATACTGGCAGAAGTAAAGCTGTGAGGACAGAACGTGAGTCGTGCTTGGGTAGCTCAGATGGTAGAGCACTTTCCTGCGAAAGGAAAAGGTCCCGAGTTCGAGTCTCGGTCTGCCACAGAGTTTTAATCTGCCAGGAAGTTTCAATACAAATGTTGGTTACCCTTGCAGCCCAGCGTTTTCAATGTTTTAAATCGAGGAATGAATCCATATCCGTGATGTCAATCTTATAGATTAATACAGCTTTCCCTAAGGTTTTCGTGCATGCTTGAAATAAGAGTTACGTTATCTCCATTCCCAGTATCCCCATCAGTCATAGTGATGTTGCCTAAGTTAGCGCATTACTGGACTTTTTCAGCTGCACATCAAAATATTTGCCTGTATGGGGATCCTTCAAATTTAGTTCATGCTTGGATTCTGTACAACATTTTCATGGAAACAGTGGGTTTTTGAGCAGTCTGACTGTTTCTACGCTAAAGCTAAGCTGGTTCCAAAGGCTTATTTGTACGTCGTCACGTTACACTCAGCATGATCATTTAGGAAGTGGTACGTCATTGCCTGCGTACGACCACTGAACTGACTTACACGGCTATTGTAGTCATACCTACAGTTTAACAGTGACTGCAAAGCACTGTGCGACTTGGTATTTTAGCACATATACAAATTTTTGCTAGAGGGAAAGAAGCAGCAATGGACAGAAAAAAAAATGTGACGGCCGAGTGACGATTCTACTCCTGACTTCCAGATTTATAGTCTAACGTCTACGAACCGAGCCATTAGCATCCACGGTAATGGAAGAGGCACTATCACACCAAGTCTGTTGCTGGGTGGAGAGTCCATTGTAATGAAAGAGGAATTACTACTTCATGTCTATTGGAAGGACCTGTAACTATGTACATAACTCTATTTATAAAACTTTTTCCTTCGGATCGATCAGAGATTTTCACCCCTAAGCGTAAATCACTCCACACCGTCTTAAATGAAGAAACTGACTTAGCAAACAAGCCTTTTTTCGGAATGTTAAAAAATCTTTAACCTTGAAAAGCTAAGTAGATACTCTGAAGCTTAACACACACAAAAACATGCTCACACAAACATTTTCCCCTGACACACACACACACACACACACACACACACACACACACACACACACAAGCCCTCCACTCCCAGTACCGCCCTACCAACAGCCCACATAACATAATAATTAAAAGAAGCCACCAACATGTTAAACTCTGGCCGCGCGGGGTAGCCGTGCGGTCTAAGATACCTTCACACGGTTTGCGCGGCTCCTCCGTCCTAGGTTCGAGTCCTCTCTGGGGAATGGGTGTATGTGTTGTCGTTAGTGTAAGTTAGTTTAAGTTAGATTAAATAGCGTGTAAGCCTAGGGACCGATGACCTTAGCAGTTTGGTCCCGTAGGAACTTACCACAAATTTCCAATTTGCTAAACTCTGATATCTAGTTTATAATTAACACATATGAAGCAAGAATAAACTGTTACATGCAAATTAAGTGGCAAAAATTGGAGAAGATGCGTCATCTTGAACTCTGGTTTCATGGATTTAGTAAATAGCCCATATTAACATTGCAACAATGAATACATGTTACTTTTGTAGTAAAGAATGTAAACTAAATCGATATTTACATATTTATTGTAATCAGTGCGCAGCTTCTGTAACTGAAAGTTTTCGCCAAATAGAATCTCTGCTCCAGCGCAAAACTGTATTTTTTTTCTCCTTACATCCTGTAAAACACGCGGGAGTTGTTGTTTGAGGCAAAGTTTGTACAGTGCTGTGGAATTAACATACGTGAGAAACATAAATTATGTTTTCCAGAGCTATATGTGCACCTGGATTGAACCTATGTGGATGATAATAACTGTAACTATTGACTTCAAGTCATCTTATGATGTAAATAATTCCTAATAGTTTGCCACATTCACCACATTCAATACTGACTTGTTTCTTTTATAATCTGATACCTCGCCACATACAGCGCTCATTTGTTTCGTTTTCAGTATCTTTCCACAGATATACAACCACCCCACACAGTACGACAAAGAATCATTAAAATTGTTTACCTTATGATGATAACTCGCTTGCCGACTTGAAACCGGTCGTGGTATAACAAAAACTGAACCATCACAAAAGGCGAATGCTTGCAGTTATTTCAGAAAATATTCTTCCTGATTGCATTAAGTACAGTCACTGACCTTCCATCAATATGTCAAACACGGTTCTTTTTTGTCTGGATTGAATAACACAGAAAAAGGAAACCCTTAAAAGAAGATGCACTCTAGCAGAGAAATCGCGAGTGCTTGTCTAACATCTAAGCTAAGACAGCATTTTGCTCAGGCGCTAAACTGCTGACAAAATTTACAATTGTGATAACAGTAAAGTAAGCCAACGACCTTGCCTCGCTGGATACACTGTTTCTCGTCAGATCACTGACGTTAAGCGAAGTAGGGCGCCACCAGTACTTGGATGGGTAACCGCCTGGGTATGCCAAGTGCTGTTGGCAGCTTTCCCTTTGGCTTTACGGCAAAGGAAAAGAGGATAGTGGAGATACAACTCCTGCTTGCCAGTTTTTGGATCAGTGTTTCGGATTAAATTCCAAACCTCTCCACAATGTCTGACTAAATCTGATGTGGCATTGTTCATGGAGATAGCCTCTGTATTGGCTCTAGTTTCTCAAATATTCTCTTCGTGGTTATTACGTGAGATGTATGTGCAAGGAAGAAATATGTTGTCCGAATCTTCCTGGAAAGTGCTCTCTCGAAATTTCAGTTGTGAACATCTCTGTGGTGCCCAACTCCTCTCTTGTAACGACTACCAATGGACTTTGTTGAGCATGTGGGTACGCTCTCGCGCCGACTAAACGATCTCGTGACGAAACGTGTCGCTCTTCATTGAAACTTTCTACTTCTTTTCTCATTCTTACCAGATAAGGATCCCATATTGCTGAGAAATACTCAAGAATCGGTCGAACAAGCGGCTTATAAGCCACTTCCTTCGTGAATGAGCTACATTTCCCTAAGATTCTTCCGATGACTCTCAGTCTGGCATCTGCTTTTCCTACTGTTTGTGTTATGTTATCTTTCCAATTAAAATTGCTCTGGATAGTTATTCGTAGATTTTTTGTTGTAGATACTGTCTCCAGCAGGTTTTCATCAATATTGTAACTGTACAGTAGTGACTTTCTTTTCTTATGCATGCACAGTATGTTACATTTATTTACGTTTAAGATCAAGTGCCAGAGCCCATACCGTTCACAAATCCTCGGCTGGGGCATTCTGAAAATCGATTCCATCTCCTGGTAGACAACCGCATCATCTGCGAACAGTCTTAAAGATCATGCGACGCATTTTAGTATATAATTAATATAAAATGTGCGAGCTAACATCCCAAAGATGTTCGGGCTCAAATGCGGTTCCTCTTCGTCGAAATGTCTTGGCCCAAACTCGCCTAGGGGTTGAACCGCATGTGTCACATTACTCGCCCTAAATTAGACACTTGCGAGCCTTTGGTTAAATTGTCTGGCTCAAAGCAAGTTTGCGAAATACGAAGTTAACACAACCGTAATAATAATATAGTAAGCTAAATTAACAACCCATAAATGATGTAGGCCACACAGTTGCTATTTGGTCAGAATAATGTTTATTCAGAAAGAAAACTAATAGCGAAAATGGTCGTTTTTGGAATTACTATTACACTCGAGCACATATCCATTTGAAATAGTTCGATCACTCACAACCTCATCGCGAAATACAAGTTCAGTACTCCACCTCGATATTTACACGAAGAGTTCACACCAAGCTCGCGGCTGCTCTCCGCTCAGAGATTAAGTCCCGCGATACCATACAACGCGAAATTTTGTAAGTCGTTTCACTTCCTAGCTGCCTAAAGACCGACTGTTCGCTTTCGCGTCTCGAGCCGAACTGTCCCCTTTGTTGTCTCCAGCCGAATTGTTTGCTTTCACGTCTGCACCAGCATTGGCCCTCTGCCCATCCCCGGCCGCGTTTCCCGCGCGCCGAATGTCCTCACTCAACTGCCTAGGGCAGTTCCCTTTCCTGAAGCCGTCCATCTGGTTGGCTACAGCTTATTCTACATTATTTTACATTTTAAAATATTTAAATAATCAATGCTTGACCACTTTCACATTCTAAATAAAGTAACAATAATATCCATTACATAATATGAGATGTTGACATAAGTGCCAACACCGTGTTTCTTGAGGAGGCCGAAAGGCACGCGTTAAAACTCACGCAGGCTGGCGTGAGGTCTGAAACAGGATACGTAATGAATGCTATAAAGAAAAGTACGTAGTTGCTGGAATACTTAACTTTAATCCATAATTGGTGTACATCGCTCTTGTACAGATATAATCTCCATTTCAATATACACTGGTAATGGCACCTTGCTAGGTCGTAGCAAATGACTTAGCTGAAGGCTATGCTAACTATCGTCTCGGCAAATGAGAGCTTATTTGTCAGTGAACTGTTGCTAGCTACGTCGGCTGTACAACTGGGTCGAGTGCCAGTACGTCTCTCTAGACCTGCCGTGTGGTGGCGCTCGGTCTGCTATCACTGACAGTGGCGACACGCGGGTCCGACGTATACTAATGGACCGCGGCCGATTTAAAGGCTACCACCTAGCAAGTGTGGTGTCTGGCGGTGACACCACATAATAAACGTAAAATTCTTTTACATAAAACCGATACAATTCCCTTCTTAAGTTTGAATGTCACGGCCAGTAGCCTTGCACCAATCTGCTTCCTGATAAATAAATAAAGAACGAAAGTAATTATTATGCATTAAACTTTATAACAAATATTCTATTACCTAATTATTCAATAAGGAGACATGCTGTCATCGTTCAATGTTTTTTGTGTGGAGGAAATGATGATATGATGGTTAACTGAAAATACTGATAATTTAAATTTACTATATCTTTTAAACAAATCAAGTGACAGAGTTGATATTAACAACATTTGTCATTTTAATGATGTGCTTCTATATGAGATGTCGATCGTTAAGATCAACTACAGCGTTCAGATTTTAGCATTGAGGTCTTTGTTACAAAACTTGTTATTTTCACTTGAACAGTAAATTCCAAACTATTATAGATACGATCAATGTTCAAGTTTTATTCGGATCACCATGAAAATTTATGAAGCATGGTACATTAAAATTACTGTGGCTTCATTCTCTGCAACACTACAGAATTAAATAGTTTCCATAAATGTTTCCCGTTATGGCCGATCTTAGGTCCGCCATATTTAACACTGCTACGTCTCCCTGGCCACAAACGCCTTCTACTGCGTTTCCCTGTGACGTATGGTCTCGTTTGTCTCACTCTCACACTACAGCGCTTAGGCCTCAGTAAACAACAGACGCCTGTGAGTTTCCCCACCTCATGGTGAATCTGTGCCCTTTGTGGCACACGGTCCTGGACGGTTGGAGTCATTTTACAATTCCTGTAGGCTGACTCTTTCGCCCACATATTTAAATGAGAACACAACGCTCATTAACTCACAAATGTAAGCAATAACGATCCTGAATGAGATTTTCACTCTGCAGCGGAGTGTACGCTGATATGAAACTTCGTGGCAGATTAAAACTGTGTGCCGGACCGAGACCCGAACTCGGGACCTTTGCCTTTCGGTGGCAAGTGCTCTACCAACTGAGCTACGCAAGCACGACGCTTTAATAACGGTCCTGACTCACTTCGTTGGTGTATTCCGGAAATTAGCTTTACGTCTGTCGATTTTATTCCGTTAAGAGCGACATGTTGTTATATCTGCAAGGAAGTCTTGAATCAAGTTGCAGATCTGGTCCGGTACTCTACAAGTTGGTACTTTTTTCTCTAAATGGCAGTGCGGGACGGTATTAAATGCTTTCCTGAAGTCAAGGAAGACGGCGTCAACCTGCGCACAGTTGTCTAGAAAGCTACGGATCTCATGTGGAAACAGATCGAGCTGAGTTTCGCAGGATCTCTGTTCGCGGAACCCATGTTAACTTTTATAGAGGAGACTCGAGAACAGTAGGCTGTATGCCAGCGCCGGGTTTTATCCTCTCCTTTTGCTCATCGTCAGCCAACATTAACACAACATCCAACTACACACAGCCCCGCCGCGGTCACCTACACTTAAACACACAACTCTTACAGTTTTCGAAAGAAATTGTGATTCTGCTTGGAGGATGGGAAAACCTTTCCAATTAGGCTGCTGTCCCTGCCCTGCGGGATGTTGCAGACAACAATGCCATACGACTTTACTTTTTACAATGACGTTACAAAGTGGAATCTTAAGCACGATAAGTGGAAGAAATAGGAGTGCTGATCAACAAAGGCTGAAACTGTTTTTTTGCTATAGCTTCTGTGATAGTATCCTACTTGTACCACGACTACTTGAAAAAAGTGGATTTTTTTTAGTGTACAATGTCTTTAGGTGGCAGCACTCTCGTATGCGTAGGTTGGTAGTAATGCACTGTTTAGTAGACGCTCGTTGTATTTCGCATACCAAAGAATGAATGCGACGCGAGAGGAGCAGTACGACAAAATAAATTTCTGTGTTCGCTTAAACCACACAGCCACTGATACCTACGAAAAACTGCAGGAAGCGCAAGGAGAAGATGTATTACCTCATGCACCAGTGTTTAGCTGGTTCAAGGACTTCAAAGAAGGGCGACTTGTCTGTGATAAGTAAGGTAGGCCTGGTGTTTCGGTTCCTGCTGTGACTGAATTCAACATCACCACAGCTGCTGTGATTTCCGATGAGGAGAACGTATAACATTACGTAACTTCAGCAGAGTGTTGAGAATTTCATATGGCGTTGTTTTTACGATTATTCATGATCGTCGCCATATGATCTGTGTTTGTGCCCGTTGGGTTAACGTTTGGTGATTTCCGAACAAAAGGCTGTGCGAATGGAGACAAGCCGTGAGGTGCTGCTGATGCAGGGGATGCGTTTCTGGAATCCAATATCACCAGTGACGAGTCGGGGCTGCATCGATATCATCCTGAAGGAAAACGAACCATTACGGTGTGGAAGTCACCAGGTTCTCCAATACCAAAATGGCGAAATTGTTCCACCTGCAGCGACTATGATGGTGATCACATATTTTGGCTGTCATGGAATCGTTTACCAGCTTTCAGTTCTCTCTCACTCTACTGCTATAGCATCACACTACACGTCATTTCTGGCTGAACTGAGGCAGCACACTGCAAGGAAACCACCAGAACTTTCTCAGTCTGGGTGGCGACTTCATCATGACAATGCGCGACCACACGTCGCAAATCGATCATGCAGTTTCTGTCTCAATTCAGCATTATCTATGTATCGCATTCGCCTTATAGCTCCGATCCTGCATCCTGTGACTGCTTTTTTATTCCCATATCTAAAGGCAAAGCTTCGGGTTATTCGATTTGAAAAGTCTGACACAGTGCTCAAGAACAATGAGGCGATCCTCAAGGACCTGACAAAGAATGACCTGCACCACGTGTTGTAGGACACTGGCAGAGGCGCTATAAAAATTGTTTTCAAATAGGGTGGGGTGGGGGGTGGGGGGTGGGGGGAGGAATACTTTGAAGAAGATCTTGTAAAAACTTAAATGGAGTAATTAACATCTGTGAAAAAAAATCAGTATCATTCTGTTTTGATCAGTCCTTGCAATAAAAATCTCGGCCACAGTGAGCGGATCGCTGTCACCCCAGAACTGGTGGTGAGGATTTTTGTTGGAGCTCTGTCGCTGGCGACTTGAGAAGGACGCGGAGTTCCCGACTTTCCAGGAAGCCTCCTGGCAGCGACTGCTTGTACTGATGGGTCTTCCCAGCCTCACACCAAAAATACGCGCTGCTCCTTTGCCCGGGCTGCGAGGCAGCGTCTGTGACCAGTGACTTCAAATTAGACACCTAAAGCACGTCGCACTCCGTGCACCGTTCGGTACTCACTGACCTTCTAAACTGAAATCTCCTGTCTGCCAGCAATAGATTGTTTTACGTGACGGCTGGCAGTAACTCCAAATTCCGTTTGCATTTCGGTCAACCACCTGACTGCATACCCTGAACGGAGAGGCGAGTCTGTTTCCACCTTATCGTGAGGGTATATAAAATGATTTCGATGGAAAATAAATATGAGGGATGTCAGTGTGAGGTTTAGGCCCGACTTCCACCTAATTAATTTCTCAATTGAAGAACTGTTCTCGCTGGTACTTAACTGGCTATACATTACCAGCGAAACTGCTGATTCCTGCATATAGTTCTGACATATCATACGTAAACAGCTCTTCTGTGTATTTACGATATTTTACATCTTCTACTCTGAAAGCCTACCATTCATTGCCCTGTTTGAACCAGCAAGTTCATGAAAATTACGAACCCGTTTGCACACCGAAATTCACCTCAATATATTGGATAAGACGCTCGATAACGCAATGCGACTAGAAGAGTGGTAGATATTGGATGGTAGAACTCTCCCAGGCACAACTGCACGGGTTAATGTGAAGTAATTCAGAATAATTTAGATTTCAATACTGGATACTAAGACGCAACAGTGATATTTCCTCGTGTATTCAGCCGTTCCTTTTAGATTCACTTTGCGCAGGACAAATTTGGCTGCCATTTGTGACCGATAATGCACGAAAAACCTATTAATCTGCGAGCTGGTGTGGTGGAGAAAGTAAGATACAGCGACGCCGCTTCTACAACAGTATGTCTCGCGGTATTGTATCACGTAGCCTTACATGTAGTGCTGAGAAAATCTTGCAGAAGAAAATAATGAGAAAGCTACGTTATTATGTAGTTGCTCCTGAGTAGAACGCAATATAAGTGAATGGGGCACTGTTCCATGAAGCAGTTTTAAGTATGCGCATTGTAGGAGAGGGGTACGTGCTCGGAATCCTAGACAAAGGCAAGTATGAAAAGTAATAATTGTGAGGAGTGACAAAAGCACTGTAAACTTCGTATCATGATCAAGGAGAGAGTTCAGAATCAGATACCTTCAAGGGTGGTTACAGTGCATGGCAGTTAATTTTTCAACATCCCAGCTTTACGTCACCATACAAAAAAAAAATTCAGAATCATCTTACACCTCTCTCTGATAGAGAATCATTAAATCACTTGAATGCATCGATGTTTGAACTAGAATCGGATACAGATTGCCACGTGCTATGGTGGTACCGAATTACAGAGGCGTCAAGTTAACCCACAGCAATTCGAATGAAATTGCAACGTCGAAACGAACTTGAGTTTGCACAGTTTCCAAGCGTATGTGAATTCCAGCCACTCAGATGAAACGTGGATGTACGAGACAACCTCCAAATTTACCAAATCCTTTGTAGTAGCAAGCTGAATGCGTCCTACACAGAAGACATGGGATTTATACGCCTTCCATGTCAGCGCCAGACACCAGATCAGTAGAAGAAGAGCAAGAGCCAAGGGAGCATTTTCTTACTGGAAGAGGTCCTAATTGGCTGTGAAAGGTCAAAGCTGCTCGTGCAACCAAGAATACCTCGCGATGGCTTGCAAGGTATACTCCTGTAGCACACGTAATTCGCTACCGACCGAGAATCTCTGAGGAACAAGTGAGTTACACGTGGCTCGCGTGGGAGGCAGAAATGAAACAAAGATAGCGCGATGGCGGCCGTGTTTCAGTTGCGATTATTAGTTATTTTCCGCTGTTGGATAATTTTGGCTGTTGAGCCATTTCAAGTGGTAGTTGTACGAAACGGACCGTAATTACATATACTATTGTCCGAATAATAAATAAAAAATAACAGAATTTCAAGAAATGGGTGTTACACCCGTACAGTGAAACAGTGAAACTCATTTGACTTGTGCGAGCACAAGCCACTGACTTGTGCAGGTACGAACATATAGACCAGATAAATGAAACTTATGACGGCTGTCAAGCACACAATTAGCATAAAACCACTTTAAAATAGTAGTTGAAATGAGAGCATCGCCATGTGCAACTGTCATAAAATAAGCTTCCATAGCATCGGCAATCTTGTAACAAATAAGAGCTATTTTTGAAGCATTTCATAATAACTGTACGCATGATTTTAGCTCACTCTAAAACCGTTGTTCTACTACTGCTGACGATTACTCGAACATGCCCTACGACATGCAGCGCAACCTTGGATGGTAGTCCCACCGACGTTTCGTGAATTTAGCAAGGCTGCAGATAGTATGAAATCGAAAAAGGCACCCGGACCTGATAACATCTCTTCCTGGAGATCATGCAAAGTATTGGCCTGCCTCTAAAAACCAGGCCCTTCTTTCTGTTTCTTCCAATATGGGAAATCTGAAAGATACCAGCTGGCAAGAAGAACTCCACATTTGTCACCATCATTTTAAAGGGAGACTTATGCATCTGTGACAACTACCGTGGCATATCCATGCTGTCTGTGCCTTTTCAAACTTTTGCTAGAGCTCTGTTGAATCGACTCTACTTTTTTTCGAAGCCGGCCGGTGTGGCCGTGCGGTTCTAGGCGCTTCAGTCTGGAACCGCGTGACCGCTACGGTCGCAGGTTCGAATCCTGCCTCGGGCATGGATGTGTGTGATGTCCTTAGGGTAGGTTAGGTTTAAGTAGTTCTAAGTTCTAGGGGACTGATGACCACAGATGTTAAATCTCGTAGTGCTCAGAGCCGTTTGAACCATTTTTTTTTTCGAAATTGTACTTTCCGAATCCCTGTGTTTATTTCGCCCATCCAGAGGCGCCACCGATATGATCTTCTGTAGCCGGCCGCTGTGGCCGAGCGGTTCTAGGCGCTTCAGTCCGGTACTGCGCTGCTGCTACGGTCGCAGGTTAGAATCCTGCCTCGGGCATTGATGTGTGTGATGTCCTTAGGTTATTTAGGTTTAAGTAGTTCTAAGTCTAGGGGACTGATGACCTGAGAAGTTAAGTCCCATAGTGCTCAGAGCCATTTTTTGATCTTCTGTGTGCGACAATTGCAGGAGAAACGAAAGAAACGAACAAGCACTTACCTATTTATGGGGTACGAGTATTTGAGCAGACTGAAGCTACGAATGAAAATTTGCATCAACGCTGGGATTCTATACCAGATCGACGACTCACCAGGCAGACGCAGTAGCCGTTACACCACCCTGTCAATACGGCTTCGCACAACAACACGGACTCCCCCTGCATGCCTCCCTCCACAATCAAAATTCCGATTCACGTCTCAGCTCAGTTGCTATTCCCCCTAAGTTCAAACAGCATTGTAGAAGGTCTCCAACTGGCATGGAATAGCGCCTGAGCATTGAATGAAATAGGCGATCCTTCCTGAAACCCAGGCATAGGTGCTTTAATCAAATGAAACTGTGTATGATTCCAGAGACCTATTCAAGAATCAGATATCTATGATGTATACATACAGACCGAAGCTACGAATGAAAATTTGTACCAGGCCAGGATTCGAACCTGGGTCTTCAGGTGACTAGGCAGATGCGTTAACCACTACGTCATCCTGGCACAGTGGGTTTACACAGCTGCGTGGACTACCATAGCAAGGCCTCGCTCCTCGCTACTAGAATACATTTGGAAAGTCTCTGCAATGGTGGTTTAGGGGGAATAACAAGTGGGCAGAGGCGCGAATAGGAATTGGATTGAGCAGGGCGGCGTGGTAGGGCAGCCCATGCAACTGTGTAAAGCCACTGTGTCGGGGAGGTGTAGTGGTTATTGCATCTGCCTAGAGAGCAGGAGAGCCTGGTTCTACTGCTGCCGTGGTACGAACTTCCATTCACTGCTTTAGTCTGTACATGGTGGTCTATTGATAGTGACCGGCCCAAATATCTCACGAAATAAGCATCAAATGAAAATACTACAAAGAACGAAACTCGTCTAGCTTGAAGGGGGAAACCAGATGGCGCTACGGTTGGCGCGCTAGATGGCGCTGCTATAGGTCAAACGGATATCAACTGCGTATTTTTAAATAGGAACCCCCATTTTTTATTACATATTCGTGTAGCACTCAAAGAAATATGAATGTTTTAGATGGACCATTTTTTTCGCTTTGTGATACATGGCGCTGTAATAGTCACAAACGTATCACGTAACATTCCGCCAGTGCGGACGGGTTTTGCTTCGTGATACATTACCCGTTTTAAAATGGACCGTTTACCAACTGCCGAAAGGGTCGATATCGTGTTGATGTACGGCTATTGTTATCAAAATGCCCAACGGGGGTGTGTTATGTATGCAGCTCGGTATCCTGGACATCATCCAAGTGTCCGGACCGTTCGCCGGATAGTTACGTTATTTAAGGAAACAGGAAGTGTTCGGCCACATGTGAAACGTCAACCACGACCTGCAACAAATGATGATGCTCAAGTACGTGTTTTAGCTGCTGTCGCGGCTAATCCGCACATCTGTAGCAGACAAATTGCGTGAGAATCGGGAACCTCAAAAACGTCGGTGTTGAGAATGCTACATCACCATCGATTGCACCCGTACCATTTTTCTATGCACCAGGAATTGCATGGCAATGACTTTGAACGTCGTGTACAGTTCTGCCACTGGGCACAAGAGAAATTACGGGACGATGACAGATTTTTTGGACGCGTTCTATTTAGCGACGAAGCGTCATTCACCAACAGCGGTAACGTAAGCCGGCATAATATCCACTATTGGGTAACGGAAAGTCCACGATGGCTGCGACAAGTGGAACATCAGCGACCTTGGCGGGATAATGTATGGTGCGGCATTATGGGAGGAAGGATAATTGACCCCCATTTTATCGATGGCAATCTAAATGGTGCAATGTACGCTGATCTCCTACGCAATGTTCTACCGATGTTACTACAAGATGTTTCACTGCATGACAGAATGGCGATGTACTTCCAACATGATGGACGTCCGGCACATAGCTCTCATACGGTTGAAGCGGTATTGAATAGCATATTTCATGACAGTATTGAATAGCATATTTGGTCGTCGAACCACCATACCATGGCCCGCACGTTCACCGGATCCGACGTCCCCGTGGAGAAATTTGAAGGATATTTGCTATCGTGATCCACCAACAACGCCTGACATCATGCGTTAGCGCATTGTCAATGCATGTGCGAATATTACGGAAGGCGAACTACTCGTTGTTGAGAGGAATGTCGTTACACGTATTTCCAAATGCATTGAGGTTGACGGACATCATTTTGAGCATTTATTGCATTAATGTGGTATTTACAGGTAATCACGCTGTAATAGCGTGCGTTCTCAGAAATGATAAGTTCACAAAGGTACATGTATCACATTGGAACAACCGAAATAAAATGTTCAAACGTACCTACGTTCTGTATTTTAATTATAAATACCTACCTGTTACCAACTGTTCGTCTAAAATTGTGAGCCATATGTTAGTGACTACTACAGCGCCATCTATCACAAAGCGAAAAAAGTGGTCCAACTAAAACATTCATATTTCTTCACGTACTACAGGAATATGAAATAAAAAAATGGGGGTTTCTATTAAAAAGAAAACGCAGTTGATATCCGTTTGACCTATGGCAGCGCTATCTAGCGGGCCAACCATAGCGCCATCTGGTTTCCCTCTTCAAGCTAGACAATTTTTGTTCTTTGTAGTTTTTTTCGTTTGACGCTTATTTCTTGAGATATTTGGCCCTGTCACGATCAATGGACCACCCTGTATGTGTAGACCATAGATGTTTGAGGCTAGAGAAGGTCTCTGGAACCATATAGAGTTTCACTTATCATTAATGTTATATGATCTAGAAAAGCCCTTTGCTACAGTGCCCTGACAAACTATATGAAAGGCCTTATGTTTCGGCTGTCCTGAATACTTTGTTGGGCAGATTGAAGCTCTACATGATCACGTTTGGGCAAGAGTTGTAACAAAATGAAAGATGTAATAAATTCCCTATTACCAATGGGATCAAACACGTATATTTCATAGCCCCAAAATTGTTTCCTCCGAACTTCACAGCCGTGGTTTACGAGACATTGTCTTCAGCCATCGCTGGTACGGAAGTTAAATACAGATTTGACAGAGGACTATTTAATCAGACCAGATAAATGAACTGCAATATGCAATCGACAATGTTTCTCCACCTGATACACCCGCAGAGCTGCAACTGCCTGCAAATTGTTTCAGCAATGCATATGTACGATTTGGCCTGACCACTAGCATCCTAAAAACAACGGTATTCGCTGAAACTATGGACCAAACTGATTGTGTATCGAGTAGTAGTTGATTCTACCCAACTCTGTGGTTGCGAAACCTGGAAGCTATTTCGCCGAGAGCATAAGAAAGCAAAATCATTCAGCCAGGAGAAACTTAGTTTCATTATGAGCATCAAATCGATTGGTTTTTATTATCGATTGGTTGTATGACTATGTTTATGGCTGTCGTAGGAGCTAATTTTGAGTTTGATTAAAAAAAAAAGATTGTTGCTCTTTCTGCTTTAAAACAACGTGGTTTTGTGGTGTCACCGCCAGACACCGCACTTGCTAGGTGGTGGCCTTTAAATCGGCCGCGGTCCATTAGTATACGTCGGACCCGCGTGTCGCCACTGTCAGTGATTGCAGACCGAGCGCCGCCACACGGCAGGTCTAGAGAGAGACTTCCTAGCACTCGCCCCAGTTGTACAGCAGACTTTGCTAGCGATGCTACACTGACACATACGCTCTCATTTGCCGAGACGATAGTTAGCATAGCCTTCAGCTACGTCATTTACTACGACCTAGCAAGGCGCCATTACCAGTTTATATTAATGTCTAAACAAGAGCGATGTTCTCCAATTGTGGATTAAAGTTAAGTATTCCAAGAACTACGCTCTTTTCTTTATAGGATAATTACTTTACCTTGTTCCAGACCTCACGCCAATCTGCGTGAGCTTAAATGCGTGCATTTTGGCCTCCTCTAGCAACACGGTGTTGGCTCTTCTGCCAACACTTCAGGTTTAATAATGATAATTTTGGCGAAGGGTTATCCAAAACTTGCCTTTTTCCATTTACTAGCTCATGCTTTGTTTAAGGCGTTATTATTTATATGTGGGATTACGTCATATGAAGCCCAACTGTTTCTCGCAAGACGAAAATGAACGTTATCGAAGCTACTGTCACCAACTCAGATGGATTGGTCATCTACAGAGATGAGAATCGTCAGACTTCCTTGACAAGTTTTTCATAGCTAAGTGAGCACAGGTGGAAGGCTGCGCAGTGCTCCTCTGATGCGCTATACGCAAGCATCAGTTGAAGACGAACCTAAGCAACCCAAACACTTATCCGCGTAATTGGTGCGTTGCTGCAGAAGATAGAATACTCTCTCGCTGACAGCTACTTCGGCTGCTGTTATACATATTGAGCAGCGACGTCGAAAACTGAAAGATAAGCGCTAGCGATGCAAACTTCGCCAAGCCCAGCCACGCTCTTCATCCTCTATTATGTGCAATACGTGTGGCAGCACGTTTCTTTCCAGGACTAATCTTCTAACCCAGCAGTCTGCACGCCTGAACTGCGACACAATAAAGGAAATAAACGAGACAAATGAAAACTCTGATACGAGTGTCAGCCTCCGCTGATGTCGTAGACTCATGACCGTACACCTAGTTTTATGTCTGGCTTGTGCCCATGTGCGTCCAGTAAATTGCACTACTTCAGTGTAGTAGTGTAACCATCGCATCTTGTCATGTGCTGCACACTTCTTTATCAATTTCGTGTTTAATAACGTCCCCTTCTTTCACTTCTTTGCAGCTACGACTAGAAAAGACACAGCTGCAGAAAATGCTCAAAAAATAATTACAGCTGAAGGCCGGAAAATTTTACAGTTTTACAAATTTTGTGGCACTGCTGTATATGTCTGAAGGAGAGTAACGGCTCTTCTCCTCGTAGCTACAAATGGAATACCTATTTATCAATATTTTATACATGACTGGTCAATAAGTTCTCGAATGTACGACGTATTTACTGTTCAAATGGTTCAAATGGCTCTGAGAACTATTTATTTATTTATTTAACCTGGCAAGATTAGGGCCATCAGGCCCTCTCTTACATCTAACCAGGCATTCTACTTATTTTACATTCATACGTTTTAGTAGGCATGTTAGACTATATCTAGTACAAAAAGTGAAATAAACAATTAGAAAGGTACACCTGGAAAAATACATACATATAGAGTTTATATTCGTAGATCATAAGTACTGTTATAATTAGGCATTATTGAAGAGACAAATTTTAGATAGAAGTGCTGGCAGCAGGGAGTATGAGGGAGACTCATGGTGAAGGGAGAAGAAGAATAGAGAGACATGATGAAACATAATTAAGGAAATATAAAGGAAAAGAAGATTGCGTGGCTAATAGAGATATATGAAGGGGAAGGCATCTCAGGAGCAAGATAGGAGACGCTAGCTTTGCTATTTGACAGATGAGAGGATTGGCCTGGTACATTAATTTTGTGGAGAACTTTATGAGGATGATAGTAGGAAATGCTTCAACTTCTTCTTAAAAGCAGCAGGAGATTGAATTTTGCGCAAGGTAAGGGGCTCAACTGCCGAGGTCATTAGTCCCCTAGAACTTAGAACTAGTTAAACCTAAGGACATCACAAACATCCATGCCCGAGGCAGGATTCGAACCTGCGACCGGAGCGGTCTTGCGGTTCCAGACTGCAGCGCCTTTAACCGCACGGCCACTTCGGCCGGCGTATTTACTGTATCTGTAGCTAGTTTTGTGTAGAAGAAGGATGCAAAAGATTTATCATCCCGTTCGTGACTAGGTCATTAGAGTCAGAGCTGGAGTTCGGCAGGGATAGAAGAGGGAAAGTGTCTTTTTGGGAAGAACGAAACAAGTTTGGCCTTAATCGATTTTAGGAAACTGCGAAGAACCCAAACTCGGATGACTCAAAGTAAAATGGGGCCCCCATCCTCTCATGTGTGATTCCAGTGCCTTAATCATTGTGCCAACTAGCTTGGCGCCTAGCTTTGCGCATAAGTTGATCGTCGCTTACGCGCGGGGTATTCGCATCTCTAAAATATAGGCAAGCGTAAGTTAGCAACAGCGCAGATGCAGCTACGGCCGCTGTCTATGGATTCTGTGTACACGGACATAACACTCGTCTGAAGGCGCCGCCAGAGGACTGTGGGTATTCATTGAGTATTCCAGAATAACCTCAAGGTCGAGCTGTATTTCAAATACTGTTATCGACAAAAGCACCGCTCTGGGTTAGCATGAATCAGGAAATAAGATAATTGCGTCAAAGGCAAAAGGCGCGCTTGGCAGATGCGATACGTGTCGTACATAAGCCAGTGACCTTCTGGAGAACGTTCTGGATGCCACTAGACGGTCGCTGGAATACGACGTATGAACATCTCGTGATCTGCCACTGGGCAGGTCTCACGTCGCGAAGAGTAGCTTACAACTCCTGGACTGGCGGTTCGGGAATCAGTGAGTTTATCAATGGCGTTCAATGAGTAATGCTGCATATTTTTCTTCTAGGCCAGTTTCGGCTGACAAATTAGGGATCTGTTGTCGGACATCCCACTTTGACCTCTGTAGTTTCATGAAATTCCGACATTTAGTGGCGCAACACGTAGTCTTGAAAATGGAGTTAGTTGAGGAGGTATGGTCCAAGTGGAGAGCTGTTACTGAATCTCTTTTGGTGGGAAAATAAGAGAGTCCACAGATTATCACAGGCGCTTGCAGGAAGTCTACGGAGACCAGACAGTGACCAAAAGCACGGTGAGTCGTTGGGCGATGTGTCTGTCATAATCGCAACTAGTTCGCGGAAATCTGTCCGATCTCCTGCGTGCCCGGCACACACACACAGCTGTTGACTCCTACAATGTTGGAACGTGCGAATGCTATGATTCGAGGTGATCGGCGGATCACAGTAAAACACCTCCCAGTACAGCTGGACATCTCTGTTCGTAACACTGAAATACTCGTCCACCAGTTGGGATACTCAAAGGCGTGTGCCCTCTGGTTCCTCACCGCCTAACAGAAGACCATAAAGAGGAACGAAGGATCAACTGTGCGGAATTCCTTGCGCTTTACGAGGCTGATCGTGACAAATGAAGCATCGGTTCACCATTTCGTACCGGACACAAAACAGCAGTCCATGAAGTGGCGCTACGCCACCTGTCCGAAAGCAAATTCTAAGCCGCAACCTCAGCCGGTAAAGCCATGGAGGCGGTCTTCTGGCACTCTGAAGCGGTTATTCTGTTTGATGTTCTGCCTCATGGTGCAATGATCAAGTCTGAGAGTATTGTGTTTCTCCCAGGATTTTGGAGAAACGACTTCAGCGTGTTCATTGCCCCAGAGTGCAAACGACCTTCTCCTTCTCCACGACAACACGAGGCCCCACACAAGTCTGCGAACCCGAGAACCTCACTCCATCTGTTTGGCCCTGTGAAAGATGCACTGTGCGGGAGCAGTTTGTGGATGATGGGGAGGTTATTGACGCACTCGACCACTAGAGTTGTGCGGGCATCCAGGCCAATAAGATGGCGTAAGGTCATCGCACTGAACGGAGATTGTATTGAAAAACAGGTTTGTGTAGCTAAAAGAGTGGGGAGTAATAAGGTGTATTGGAATCCTGAATAAAACTAACCTGCTTTGGGAAAAAAAACTGCATTAGTTGTTGAAAGCCCTTCGTAATATGGGGTGATGCGTCTAGTGGGAGTTAGGAATTAAGAGCCAGTGAGAGGCGTTGCATGAGTCAGCACATGGCCACGCTACTCGTCTAAATTTTGTCTGTGTATTTCGGAATTTTACTGAGTATAAGCAGCAATTAAATTCATTTGGGAGTCGACTGAATGTATTTCATGTACGATTGTATTCATTTTTCGGTTTAGTTCTTAACTGAGTCATTTATCGACTAAGTGTACCCAAGTGTAATTACTGTTCGGTGTGTTAAAACTTGCTACATCGAACGTAGTGCTTCTCTTGAAGCACGCCCAGAATCTCCTAAGTCTGCATCCCAGTTTTTACCATCTCAAAATTCTAGTATTATACTTTATTACATTACATTTATCGTTTACCATGGATCCGTTGCAGAGGAGTCTCTGGAATGTGGAAAGAGTCAAAGTTTTTTTTTTTTTTTTTCTTTTAAACTCAGATACATGGATATTGTACAGTTATAACGCAGACAGAGTTATGAGCTATAATCCTTGTGAAGATATTTATCGATGGAGTAGAAGGAGTTGGCCAACAGGAAATTCTCTAATTCACTCTGAAACCGATCTTTATCACTCACAAGACCTTTGATATGCTCTACTAAGTTATTGAATACATGAGTACCCGTGTATTTCACTCCTTTTTGTACTAATGTTAAGCTTTTATAATCCTTGTACAGGTTGTTTTTGTTTCTGGTATTATAATCATGTTTTGCACTATTTTGCATAAAAAGAGACATGTTGGAAATGACAAAGGACATTAGTGAGTGTATGTACTGAGAAGTGGTAGTTAGAATAGCAAGTTTCTTAAAGAGGTATCTGCATGATGATCTAGGACTGACACCAGTTATAATTCTAATGACTAGTTTCTGAATTTTTAAAATGTTCTCTTTGTGAGAGGAATTTCCCCAAAAGATGATTCCATAACTCGTTAGTGAATGGGAGTAGGCCCAATAAACTAACTTCTTCAATTTTAAGTCACCTATTTCTGCTATCATGCGTACTGCAAATGTGGCTGAACTAAGGCGTTTCATTGAGTCTAGAGTGGGCGTTTTCCAATTTAGGTTGTGATCAATTTGTAGCCCTAAAAATTTGACACTCTCTACAGCTTTAATTTCATTGTTTGAATACACTATTCTTATAGGATCAGATATTCTTTGAGAGGTACTAAACTGTATGTACTGGGTCTTGTCAAAATTCAGTGACAATCCATTTTCTGTGAGCCACCTACTGATACAAATATTTCATTAGCTGATTGCTCAGTGAGTTCACGGTTACTGTTTTTATACCAATACTTGTATCATCTGCAAAGTAGATTAAATTTGCATTTTGTGATACTGCGTATGGAAACTCATTAATATATAATAGGAACTACAAGGGACATAATAAAATATAGCCCTCGGCACCCCTTGTCTGATGGTTTCATATTTTGAATGACTATTGTTATGTGGAAGTCTGATACAGACACACATTGTTTTCTATTAAAAAGATAGGATGAGAACCATGAGCCTGCTACTCCTGGTATCCCATAATACTTTAACTTGTATAAGGATATCATGCTTAACGCAATCAAAAGCTGTAGCCAGATCACAGAATATTCCAAGTGGTAATAACTTTTGATTTATTGATTCTCACATATCACCTGTAAAAGTAAATGTAGCTTGATCAGTTGAAAATCCTTTCCGAGATCCAAACTGACTGGGAATGTGAACATTTTTCTGTACTAAGTGTTTATAGGGCGATGTACTTGAGGACAATATTATGGAAATGGAAGAGGATGTAGATGAAGACGAAACGGGAGATAAGATACTGCGTGAAGAGTTTGACAGAGCACTGAAAGACCTGAGTCGAAACAAGGCCCCGGGAGTAGACAACATTCCATTAGAACTACTGATGGCCTTGGGAGAGCCAGTCATGACAAAACTCTACCATCTGGTGAGCAAGATGTATGAGACAGGCGAAATACCCTCAGACTTCAAGAAGAATGTAATAATTCCAATCCCAAAGAAAGCAGGTGTTGACAGATGTGAAAATTACCGAACTATCAGTTTAACAAGTCACAGCTGCAAAATACTAACGCGAATTCTTTACAGACGAATGGAAAAACTGGTAGAAGCGGACCTCGGGGAAGATCAGTTTGGATTCCGTAGAAATGTTGGAACACGTGAGGCAATACTAACCTTACGACTTATCTTAGAAGAAAGATTAAGAAAAGGCAAACCTACATTTCTAGCATTTGTAGACTTAGAGAAAGCTTTTGACAATGTTAACTGGAATACTCTCTTTCAAATTCTGAAGGTGGCAGGGGTAAAATACAGGGAGCGAAAGGCTATTTACAATTTGTACAGAAACCAGATGGCAGTTATAAGAGTCGAGGGGCATGAAAGGGAAGCAGTGGTTGGGAAAGGAGTGAGACAGGGTTGTAGCCTCTCCCCGATGTTATTCAATCTGTATATTGAGCAAGCAGTAAAGGAAACAAAAGAAAAATTCGGAGTAGGTATTAAAATTCATGGAGAAGAAATAAAAACTTTGAGGTTCGCCGATGACATTGTAATTCTGTCAGAGACAGCAAAGGACTTGGAAGAGCAGTTGAACAGAATGGATAGCGTCTTGAAAGGAGGATATAAGATGAACATCAACAAAAGCAAAACGAGGATAATGGAATGTAGTCAAATTAAATCGGGTGATCCTGAGGGAATTAGATTAGGAAATGAGACACTTAAAGTAGTAAAGGAGTTTTGCTATTTGGGGAGTAAAATAACTGATGATGGCCGAAGTAGAGAGGATATAAAATGTAGACTGGCAATGGCAAGGAAAGCGTTTCTGAAGAAGAGAAATTTGTTAACATCGAGTATAGATTTAAGTGTCAGGAAGTCGTTTCTGAAAGTATTTGTATGGAGTGTAGCCATGTATGGAAGTGAAACATGGACGATAAGTAGTTTGGACAAGAATAGAATAGAAGCTTTCGAAATGTGGTGCTACAGAAGAATGCTGAATATAAGGTGGGTAGATCACGTAACTAATGAGGAGGTATTGAATAGGATTGGGGAGAAGAGAAGTTTGTGACACAACTTGACTAGAAGAAGGGATCGGTTGGCAGGACATGTTTTGAGGCATCAAGGGATCACAAATTTAGCATTGGAGGGCAGCGTGGAGGGTAAAAATCGTAGAGGGAGACCAAGAGATGAATACGCTAAGCAGATTCAGAAGGATGTAGGTTGCAGTAAGTACTGGGAGATGAAGAGGCTTGCACAGGATAGAGTAGCATGGAGAGCTGCATCAAACCAGTCTCAGGACTGATGGCCACAACAACAACAAGTGTTTATAGAGTCTATTGTACATAACCCTTTCAAACACTTTTGAAAATATTGCCAATAATGAAATGGAACGGAAGTTTTCCGCTTGTGCTGTTAGCTTCTGATAGAGATTCCACCTCAGTTTGCTGGCGTCTTAAAACCGCTCACACGACAGAGTCGCACGTAAGGGTAACATTGTTTGGCTACTTTTAGTTCAGCGACACAACACGATATTATTCTGCAACAGATGTACGCCGCCTTCTGTTAGATGTGTTGCTTATTTGACAATATTCTGACAGGTTTCAGCATATTCCTCATAGCTGCTTAGCAACCAGAGCTTGCACACAGACTGCTGGGGAAAAAATAACCATGACTTTGAAGGAAACTTAACAGCTCATACTACCGATGGTCATACAAATACACGGCTTAAGTTTCAAACTAACACATTACTGCCAATAACTTATACCAGTTTGTGTCAAAAGATGGAGTTCAGCAATGGACTGAACTGATCTAGAGAAAACAGGGAAAAAGTCAAAATGTTTGTATGGACATCTTAGCTTTGTACCAACCGAGCGAAAGTGTAATATCTTCGTCACTGAGCCACATGGAGCGGTGTTACCGAATGAGGCAGTCTCATGTACATACAAAGCAATTTTGCGATAAACCTGTACTAGCATAGCTGAGCGAATTAACTGTTTACGGAATAGCTTTACTCTTGAAGGGACACTTCAGTGTATTCGCTCTGTCACTGCTTATTATACATTTTTGTGGGAAAGCTGTTGACGGTTAAGATGACAGAAACCGTACCACCTGCACTACATTTACCAAATAAAAAACATAGGCCTCAACCCAGGATCGAACCATCGACCTGCTGCATGCCAACCCAAAACCCTATCCTCTGCACAAACTCTACAACACAAAGACTGTGTGCTGACAGAGATAGTTACCATACATGTGGCTACAGTGTTGCCAGATTGTCACTTTTTAGTGCCCTTTTTCTGCCGAACGTACTCGCCAGACGAAATTTTGTGACAGACCTTTTTTTATCTCTGGTATGTGAGGAGTTGCGCTGCGAAACCCGAGTGCGCGAATTTCGCGTCACCCTATATATTAGAGCGTATTTTTTGTGAAACAATATTGTGGATATTTCAGTACTGTAACATGGGATTTTCAGGAACGTTTTGACGATAACAGAAACACTTTACAGCATATTTCCCTGTGTTATGCCAATTTATAAACTATGCTTTCGCCTCACACTGGATTTTACATACGTATTTTATGTGTACAGGTAAGGTAAGTTTGAACCTCTGTATCTCGGTATAGATAAAGATGGCAACAAATTCTCAAGGTTGGTATCGGGACCTTAGGAATATATCGTAAAAATTACAGTCATTCGCTGTGCACCCGCGGCTCGGTTTTGGTACCCAAAAACCATGCTTCTCGGGTTTCCCGAGGAGCCGGCAATTGAACTAAGTGGTTCCTCCATAAGCCCCTTAAGGCGCACCGTAGACCACGTGTATGCACAAAGAACCAACCGATTTGCTCCATTTACCTATGCTGGAGGAAGTGTGTAACATTCACACTTTGATCCTTTACTGTAGCATAATTACAGTAAAACAATCCTTCTGTTGGGATACGAATGATTCGTAGCCCATGGGCTATCCGAAACACTTGCCTCTATCTTTATGCAGCAGAACCCGAGGTAAGAGCCCTAGAAAAATCGCGTTTTCTGGAATATGTTAAGAAGCACATGCTGTCACATGAGTATCAATATGCGCTTCGTCATGTGCTTAGTAAGAACTGCGAAGTAGCAGGCAGAATGTCAATGCTCGTGTGAGATAACGTCATCAGAACTTGACAGAGTTTAAAAGAGTGCATATTTTTTGGATCTGATTGTGTCTAGTTGGTGAAACTATGCAAATTCCAGGCATGTGGGGCGTTTGGATGTGAAAGAAGCCCAATGTTGGACTCACCGTATGAAGGAAGCGTTGCCGTATTATACATCAAGCACATGGTGAACTCTTCTCATCTGCACACTCCATCCAAGCGCAAGTAAAGACCCAATTTCATAACGCACCATTAGTCAGAGCCTAGTAGAAACGAGGCCACCGAATCAGTATTCAACGACTAAGCTGACATTAAAACTAGAACACAGGGGGTTGCCTTTGAGGTGGTGCCACACTTGGCAAGAATATACTTCTGATAAGTGCCATCACTTCCTTTTCAGTGCTGAATCTCGGTTCTACACTGTTTCGGATGACCACCGTCTGCCAGTATGGCACCAGGGGAGGGAGAAGACACACCGGTATTAAGATTTTTGTCACTGTGTGAGGACTTCATTGAGTGTAGGATCAGTGCACCATTCAGGAAACTGTAGCGACACAGCGATACGTCACAGACTTTGCTCGTCCTAGTGCGTTTCCTCTCATGATACCGTATCCTGGTGCAGTCTTTCGGCAGGACTACCCCCGACCTCACGCGGCACGTGCCACCGTGATGTTCCGCTATAGTCCTGTATTTAGAAGTAAGGTGCCCAGGTGTGTCCCAGATTTAACGTGCGTGAGATCAGCACGGTCTTCAGCTCCGTATCATTATCAATACGGAGGAGATCCGCGGCGAGTTGCAACAGCTATGGGTCAGCTTACCACGGAAGATAATACAGAGTCCGCACGACGAACTTCACAATCCAATCAGTGCCTGCATTCCGTCTCATATGGACGCAACAACTTGCTGGCAAGGTAACAGCAGTGCAATTGTACTGCCAATTCCGTTATGCATTTACGTTGATTATGCAATCACCGAAACCAAGCCGCACAACTTAAACGTGTGAAGTTTCTTTGGGCTTCTTGCTCCTGTTCTAGGCGCTTTTACTCCGTTTTCAGTGAATGTACTTCTACAGTTGCAGAACGCAATAACCCAGTAGCTTCTCAATTCGTGGAGCCTCAATTCACTTCCAGCTCTTCTTCTAAAGGTGCTTCTTTTGTCTTTGAATGTACTCCTAAAATTTCAGAAAACTGTTGTGTCTTGTGGACGTCATGGAGCAACCAAAAGCTAAATTCATCCGACATCTAATTCAGCATAATGACTTCATAAGAAACAACCACAGTAGTACAAGTTTATACGCCAACTAGATCCACAGATGGCGATGAGATTGATGAACTGTACGATCAGATAAAAGAAATTATTCAGATAGTGAAGGGAGACGAAAATTTAATAGTCACAGGTGACTGGAATTCCGTAATGTTGTTGCACTAATTTATTCTGCAAGCGGTGCTGCTATTCAAGACCATAAAAGTGGGTTAAAAGCTGTGAGCTATCTGAGGAAGTTAACCTTGCATTACTGCGCAACTGTTTCACCAGGTATCCAGTCTAGCTTACCAAATTCCCAACCAGACTAACATTAATTATAATCTTTTAATAGTCATACGACAACCGGTGATATATATATATATATATATATATATATATATATATATATATATATATATATATATATATATATAAGAGAATTTAAATAAAAAGAAATAAATCAGTTTATATTTGGAAATTTAATATAACATTGATCATTGAAATTTCAGAATATTAAACTTGATTCATAACTAAACTGGTGCCTTATTTAGGATTGTGAAAATGTGAGATTGTAATCTTACGGAACACATCAAATACGGAGCCAAGATTGGGAGACTGCATACAACACTGCATTAATAAAACAACACACGAAGAATGTTGAAACATATGCAAGAGGAAATTAACCACAACCAACCGATTCAATTTTCACCCAAAGAAGTTACGTTCGTAGCGCAATCCTGTCCGTCATGTAATTACCACACACTGGTATACTAAATTCATACTAACTCTCTGTGAAATCTTCCCGAAAAGAATATCTGAGGCATACTTTGATGATTACACCACATGCTTCACGTGGTCAACTTGGTTTACACAAAGGGTGTAACTCCACAATAATTTTGATAATTAAAATAAATTAGATCGAAAAGCAATTTACAGAAGAAAAACCTCGAACTGGTTACTATCGTCTTACTATTAACCTGATGGGTCAAACAATTGTATAAGCACGTGGTACTGGTCTCACAAAGTACACCCCACCTGGGTTGAACATAAAGAAAAGTTGCTATATTGAAAAATATTGTCAAGACGAGACGTTATAATCTCACGCACATTCGCATTTAAGATTGATGATCTTAGTTAGAGTTACTGATCAACGCGTGGTTCCACTTTACTCACAAAGTAGTGACAAAGCAACTACCAGAATATATTCTGAACTTCACACTCGAATTACACTGCGTAGCAATTTAAGATAACATTAGATATTTTAGAGCTAAACCTGAAATAAAGGTGATTAAATTTTCAGTTAGGCTGATCTTAAGAAATCCATTGTCCTACGGACTTAGCTGACACGCGCTTAGCCGGAGACCTTACCACTTCAGACGCTCGCCGCGGACAGACTGACCTGGGCTCCTACCAAGGGTGCTTCTGTATACAAAACGGAAGTGACCAGAGAGGCAGCTTCCTATACCAACATGACAAGGGACGGAGAGGACCATACTAAGGATAGAAACCTCTTTGCTTTTAGAAAGCGTAGCTACATGTTCCGACGTTGGTCCTACTGTTCTCTAGCAGACAGGCTTGTCTGCTACCATCCAGCATGCAACTACAAATACATTTGCTCATTCATCCTCTCACACAGAAGGGAAGGGGGATGACAGTATCTTATCATATACAGTATATAAAAGAAAGCGGATGTAGGTTCCGTATGAGACTGTGTGACATGAATTACATATAAACTGTGTTTTAAAGTGTAGTAGTGTGACAGATCGTTCTTGTTTATGTGTACGAGTAACTCGTTTCACTGCTCAGTCTCCTCCCAGATAGTCAGAAACAGCACAGTTAATTTAGAAGAGGGATTTATGCCGTAAATGACAACAGATTTAAGAAATTAACATGAAAGGAATCCACCAGAGACCTTTCAATTCGATAGTAGGAAAAGGAAGAGAAGGAAACGTAGTAGGTGAATATGGAATGGGGGTAAGGAATGAAAGAGGAAGCCGCCTGGTAGAATTTTGCACAGAGCATAACTTAATCATAGCTAACACTTGGTTCAAGAATAATGAAAGAAGGTTATATACATGGAAGAAGTATGGAGATACTGGAAGGTTTCAGATGGATCATATAATGGCAAGACAGAGATTTAGGAACCAGGTTTTAAATTGTAAGACATTTCCAAGGGCATATGTGGATTCTGACCACAATCTATTGATTATGAACCGTAGATTAAATCTGAAGAAACTGTAAAAAGGTGGGAACGGAGATGGGACCTGGATAAACTGAAAGTACAAGAGGTTGTAGAGAGTTTCAGGGAGAGCATTATGGAACTGTTGATAAGAATGGGTGAAAGAAATACAGCAGAACAATGGGTAGCTGCTTTGAGAGGTGAAATAGTGAAGGCAGCAGAGGATCAAGTAGGTAAAAAGGCGAGGGCCGATTGAAATCCTTGGGTAACAGAAGAGATATTGAATCTAACTGATGAAAGGAGAAAACACAGAAATGCAGTAAATGAAACAGGCAAAAAGGAATACATACGTCTCAAACATGAGATCGACAGGAAGTGCAAAATGGCTAAGCAGGGATGGCTAGAGGACAAATGTAAGGATGTAGAGTCGTATATCACAAGGGTAAGATAGGTACTGCCTACAGGAAAGTTAAAGAGACCTTTGGAGAAAAGAGAACCACTTGTATGAATATCAAGAGCTCAGACGGAAACCCAGTTCTAAGCAAGGAAGGGATAGCAGAAAGGTGGGAGGAGTATATAGAGGGTCTATACAGGGGCAATGTACTTGAGGGCAATATTACGGAAATGGAAGAAGACGTAGATGAAGATGAAATGGGAAATATGATACTGCGTGAAGAGTTTGACAGAGCACTGACAGACCTAAGTCGAAACAAGGCCCCGGGAGTAGACAACATTCCATTAGAACTACTGATAGCCTTGCGAAAGCCAGCCCTGACAAAACTCTACCATCTGGTGAGCAAGATGTATGGAACAGGTGAAATACCCTCAGACCTCAAGAAGAATATATCAATTCCAATCTCAAAGAAAGCAGGTGGTGACAGATGCGAAAATTACCGAACTATCAGTTTAATAAGCCACGGCTGCAAAATACTAACAGGAATTCTGTACAGACGAATGGGAAATCTGGTAGAAGCCAACCTCGGGGAACATCTCTTTGGCTCTGTTGGAACACGGGACGGAATACGTTGGTTATTGCGAATCGTTTATAAAATCCAGGATGCTTATAAATTAGTTATACAAAATAACCATTAATTGTGCAAAGAGTAAATAAATGATAGAAATGTTTGATGCAGCGCTGAATGCAGTGTATCTTCAAGTTTTATTCCCGCCTAACATTGTTAGTTCTCTACCTTCCCGCCAGGTGACATGCACGAATGCGTTATTCCAGTAGTCATCATAGAATCGTCTAACGGTGCAAAATGTGCGCAGTGTTGTTTATGATTTCAGGAAACCAAATCCGCTTCTACAGTGCAGGGAAAATTGAGGACTAAATATCGTAAGCTACCACCTCAAAGAAAAACTGTTATTAATTGATACAATCGCCTGCTGTGGTGGCCGAGCGGTTCTAGGCGCTACAGTCTAGAACAGCGCTACCGCTACGATCGCAGGTTCGAGCCCTTCCGCTACAGTCTAGAACCGCGCTACCGCTACGATCGCAGGTTCGAGCCCTTCCTCGGGCATGGATGTGTGTGATGTCCTTAGGTTAGTTCGGTTTAAGTAGTTCTAAGTTCTAGGGGACTGATGACCACAGTGCTCAGAGCAATTTGAACATTTTGCTGTAAAGTGTAAAGCGATCTACGGTCCTTTCTTTTTTGCTAGTCAACTGTAAGTGGCGTATTGTACCTGGACATGCTCGAACATTATCTAAAGCATGAATTACGTCAGGATATGGGCACAGAATTTATTTTTCAGCAAGACGGCTCATTGCCACATTATATCGCGAAGTTGTGGCCTATTTCCGTAGGAACGTGCCGACTTGTACTGGACATTTTGCAACGATATCCTGCCGACCACAGTCGCTTAACTCTACTAGGCTTCCGTGTATAGATCCCATTAAATTTATTGGCAATTGCGAATATGGACAACCATCAGCTGTAGAATGGAATGACGACAACGAAAATTTGTGCCGGATCGGAGCTAGAGCTCAGCGGTCGCTTCACCATTGGACTATGCACGCACGACTCAGCCACAGACCCAGACATCCATACGTCGCCGACCATGCGTTTACAGCCTGTGCTCGTACATCAGTTACGTATATTACCACACAGCTGAGGCATGAATGCATGCATGTCCAAAGGAACTTTGCACCGTAGTTCAGAATAACACAGGCACTGAAATATCGTTTTCTGTGTGTGTAGTTACATTAAGGACATAGTGTTTGTTCTCCGCTTTCAGGAAACATTGCTGAGCTGCGACAACGGATAACATAAGAAGCTGTCACCATACATCAATTCTTATTTCATAGGATCTCGCAGGAAACTGATTACAGATGGGACATTGACGTGTTACAAAAGATATCCGCATTGAACATTTGTAAATAAAACTTGAAGACACACTAACATTTCTGTAAGATATTAACCCCTAGGGTACTTTTCTATAAGGATTACTTTTGTATAACTAATTTATAAACACAATGTTTTCTAACTAAATGTTGATAGGAAAAAGTAGCATTGGTCGCATTCTGGGCGGAAGTGGCTGTCAGTATGGAAGGATAACCATCGGGCACGATATTCGGACCGGGGCTATCATCACCTGAGCAACTGCGGGCGCGTGGCAATCCATCATGGCGACGAGTTGGGCGCGCTGCTATTTGAACTGCCCGCCTCCCTCCCTCATTCAATTAAGAAGATTGATGGGGCAATTTCAGAAAACTTCACAGTCAAGCCCCTGTGCTATAACTAGAACGGTAAAGGGTCTATAAAAAGAGCTGACAGCGGTGGAAGACCGATTAGCGTAGGAGGAGAGCTGAAATGATCTCACATTTCAAGTAGGTAATAAGTGCGCTTCTGGCCGCAAATCGAAAACGGTGTTTCAAAATTTCGAGTCTGTTACGTTCTTAAAGGTGTACTGACCTAAACTTCCAGTATGCAGATTTGTCCCACCACATTACAGCCATGTATATGAACTAGTCCACAAAAAGTCAAAACTAGTTTCGATAGATCAATGTCGTAGTACATTTATTTATTAATTGCTTACTTAGGCTGACCAGAGTAGGGCCTTAGGACCCTGTCTTGCATCTGAAGAGGAACAACACATACAAAAAAATATTACATAACAAACACAATAACAACAATCTGCATTATTGACAAAAATAGTAATTGGCAATAATAATACTAATAATGATGACAAAATAGTGGAAGAGTTAAAACTACATTTATTTGTTATTACATAAAACTTAATAATAATAGTTAGCAATGTTAAATGTTCAAATGGGTGTGAATTCCTATGTGACCAAACTGCTTAGGTCATCGGTCCCTAGACTTACACACTTCTTAAACTAACTTAAACTAATTTATGCTAAGAAGCACACAAACACCCATGCCTGAGGAGAGGACTCGAACCTCCGGTGGGAGTGGCCGCGCAGTCCGTGACAGGACGCCTCAAACCACGCGGCTATTCCGTGCGGCAGGATTGTTGACAAAAGTAATAATTAACAATAATAGTACAACAGTAACATTAATAATAAAATAACGGAGACATTAAGAAAGTTACTGATTATTTCAGCATTTGGGAAGCCTTGTTTGGTATCAAAAGAAGTGGAAGGGATAATGACAGAGAAGAGGATTGAAATGAAAGCTGTAATGACTGTTAGGAAAGAAGAGAATTTCAAAAGGAGGGAAAAGTGGTGGAAGAGGGAGGGTTGACAACACAGAGCTAGAAGAAGAAGTAGCTATTGTGACAGAAGGTGAGCCATAAATTGTCTTTTGAAGCTTGAAAGCGTTTTAATTTCTCTAATATTTTGAGGATGATTGTTCCATAATCGGACTCCCGATACAGGAAATGCCCTTTTGAGGCATACTGAGAAGCTATTTGACTGAGAAGTAGCGGCTTCGGACGCGAAAACTGACAACGGCCGGGACATCGATGTGCTGATCACACGCCCTTGCGTATCCCAATCAGTGACGCCTATGGCCAGAGGATGACATGACGGTCGGTCAGTACCGTTAGAGTCTTCCGAGACCTATTCGCAGCGATTAAAAAGTGTATAGATACTTTTGATTAGACGGTGCATACAATTCTTTCGTACATGAAATATTTTTCGTTTGTAAAGCGAATCATTATTCGCGTATATATTATTTTTAATAATTCATATTACATACAAAAAATTCTGTCTATGCTGAAGAATAGTATACACACTCTGTGGACGATCGATAGTGTTATTTCTGTTAACTATATATAAATGACTTTGTGTCTATTTGCTATTGTTCGTTCATTGCGTGACTGGTGTTTGAAATGCGTGAGTCTTAGCGTAAGTTGACAACAAGAAGACAGCAAGTAACATACTCTTTCTCCAAATTCATCATTAACTATAGATAAGGATTCATCATTTATTACAAAATTACGCTTGTTTGTATATACACTGAAGCGCCAAAGAAAATGGCGTACGAATACGTATTCAAATGCAGAGCTGCGTAAACAGGCAGATTACGGACTCCGGTCGTCAACGCCTGTATAAGACAAAAAGTTTCTGGCGCAGTTGTTAGATCGGTTAATGCTGCTACAATGGCAGGTTATCAAGATTTAAGTAAAAAGAAGACAGCAAGTAACATATTCTTTCTCAAAATTCATCATTAACTGTATATAAGGATGCATTATTCATTACAAAATTACGCCTGTTTGTATATACATTGAAGGGCCAAAGAAACTGGCATACGAATACGCATTCAAATGCAGAGCTGCGTAAACAGGCAGAATACACGATGCGGTCGCCAACGTCTGTATAAGACAAAAAAGTGTCTGGCGCAGCTGTTACATCGGTTACTGCTGCTAAAACGGCAGGTTATCAAGAGTGAAGTAAAAAATAGAAATGGGCGTTTGGCGTCATTGGCCGGGACGGTTTCTCCGAGGTAGCGATGAAGTGGGGATTTTGCCGTACGACCATTTCACGAGTGTACCGTGAATATCAGGAATGCTGTAAAACATCAAATCCCCAACATCGCTACTGCCAGAAAAAGATCTTGCTAGAAAGGCACCAACGACGATTCAAGAGAATCGCTCAACTTGACACAAGTGCAGCCCTTCCGTAAATTGCTGCAGATTTCAATGTTGGGTCATCAACACCACCGATATGGACTTTCGGAGCCGTAGACCCCTCGTGTACCCTTGATGACTGAAGGACGCCTCGCCTGGGCCCGTGAACACCGACACTGGGCTGTCGACGACTGGAAACATGTGGCCTGGTCGGACGAGCGGATGGATGACTACGGGTATGGAGACAATTTCATGAACCCATGAATTCTGCATGTCAACAGGGGAATGTTCAAGCTTGTGGAGGTTCTGTAATGGCGTGGGGCGTGTGCACTTGGAGTGATATGGGATCCCTGATGTGTTTCAATACGACTCTGACACTTGACACGTACGTAAGCATCCTGTCTTATCACCTTATCACCATTCCGACAGACTTGGGCAATTCCAGCAGGACAATGTGATGTTCCACATGCCCAGAATTGCTACATTGTGGCTCCAGGAACTCTCTTATGAGTTTAAAAGTTTCCAATTGCCCCCATACGCCGCACACATGAACATTATTGAGCATATCGGGGAAGCCTTGCAACGTGCTGTTCAGATCTCCGCCCCATCGTACGGATTTATGGACAGCCCCGCAGGATTCATGGTGTCAGTTCCCTCCAGCACTACTTCCCACATTAGTCGAGTCTATGACACGCCGTGTTGCGCCACTTCTGCGTGCTCGCAGGGCTCCTACACGATATTAGGCAAGTGTACCGGTTTCTTTGGCTCATCAGTATATACATACTATCAGTAAAGGCAACAGAATAATATGGCGCTGTGCGCATGAAAACATCACGTATAAATGCCAGAATACACGAATGAAAGTGAAAGGCCTCGCCCAAGATATCAATAAAGAAATCTTGTGATTGACAGCAACAAAAATTACCGCTCTCTTTATTTATGTACACAATATAGTGTTGCGAAATGGGATGAATATCTTTTAAGCGCCCTGTATTAGACAATCTCGTAAATGTGAACGATGGCAAGTTCTATATGCTTGCCTCTTTTCATTTTTAACTGATTCATATCATGAGTAGGTGGGCATTTAATGCACTATCGTCTAAATACACCCGTGGAAAAATTCGCAACACCAAAACAATAATTAATGTAGAGTAATGGAACTTCTTCAACACATTTGTCTAGATAACGTATTTACGTGATTAACTTTGCATTATCGCAGGTTAATGTGTGAGATAAGTCATTGCAAATTTGAAATGTTGGTACATTAATAACCGGCATGACCGCCAGAATTATGAATGAAGTGGTGCGTAGCTGCCGGAGGTCAGTTTGTCCGTTGGAGTTCCCTATCTGTTGCTCTTGGCCAGTCAATACAGGTGCAGTTATTCTGTTTGTGGATGACGCTGTAGTTGTCGTCCGATGGTGTCTCATATGTGCTTGACTGGACACAGATCTGGTAATCGAGTCGGCTGAGGCAACATGTCGACACTGTGTAGAGATCGTTGGCTTGTAACAGCAGGCGAGTGAAAACCCGATGCATAACACCCCCTGAATTTCTCATGTGCACGTAAAATAAGCGCCATGATTGGGGCTCGGATGATGACACGAGAAGATGTACCAGGGGCGTCAGTAATGCTTGACGGCAAGCCGCTCTATTGGGGGAATAATTTTTACCAATCTCATGGGGGGAGAGTGTGTGCCGATATTTGATTATGGAACTGGTGTGGAGAAATCCCGCCGCAGACTGTTGGTAATTACAATTTTTCTGGGTGCTCTACATGGAGCGGTTCTGGAGGAGGTGGTTTTGAGAGACATTTAGGAGGGTTGGTCCAGAAACAGCGTGAAGTGATGATCGAAACGCGCGCTTAGAGTTGGTGATCAAGAAGGAGTCCAATGTTCGAGGCTGTGCTCGGGTGTTTTGGTCGCCGGTTTGTGGATTTGTAGCGCCGAGAACAGTGTTTACTCACGATGCGCAGTTGCCTGTGGTTAGTATTTTTGCAGCTCCCTCACATCAGGAATTTCCCAAGATGCTTTGCAGCCGCCATGCAGCAGCAGTTGTTGAATTAATGCATGTAACCAAGGCTTGCAGTTTAATGGCTCAAAATCACTGTCACCTAAGATACAATGACTCAGGTAGCGTTAATGTTGATGTACAAAGAGGAAGGCGTCGTGTAGAGAATTCCACTCGTTCCCGTCTCCTTTGCCAACCGATCATCAGTACAGGGCTATTACAAATGATTGAAGCGATTTCATAAAATCACTGTAGCTCCATTCATTGACATATGGTCACGACACACTACAGATACATAGAAAAACTCATAAAGTTTTGTTCGGCTGAAGCCGCACTTCAGGTTTCTGCCGCCAGAGCGCTCGAGAGCGCAGTGAGACAAAATGGCGACAGGAGCCGAGAAAGCGTATGTCGTGCTTGAAATGCATTCACATCAGTCAGTCATAACAGTGCAACGACACTTCAGGACGAAGTTCAACAAAAATCCACCAACTGCTAAATCCATTCGGCGTTGGTATGCGCAGTTTAAAGCTTCTGGATGCCTCTGCAGCGGAAATCAACGGGTCGGCCTGCAGTGAGCGAAGAAACGGTTGAACGCTTTTGGGCAAGTTTCACGCGTAGCCCGCGGAAGTCGACGAATAAAGCAAGCAGGGAGCTAAACGTACCACAGCCGACGGTTTGGAAAATCTTACGGAAAAGTCTAAAGCAGAAGCCTTGCGGCTTACAATTGCTACAAGCCCTGACACCCGATGACAAAGTCAAACGCTTTGAATTTCCGGCGCGGTTCCAACAGCTCATGGAAGAGGATGCGTTCAGTGCGAAACTTGTTTTCAGTGATGAAGCAACATTTTTTCTTAATGGTGAAGTGAACAGACACAATGTGCGAATCTGGGCGGTAGAGAATCCTCACGCATTCGTGCAGCAAATTCGCAATTCACCAAAAGTTAACGTGTTTTGTGCAATCTCACGGTTTAAAGTTTACAGCCCCTTTTTCTTCTGCGAAAAAAACGTTACAAGACACGTGTATCTGGACATGCTGGAAAATTGGCTCATGCCACAACTGGAGACCGACAGCGCCGACTTCATCTTTCAACAGGATGGTGCTCCACCGCACTTCCATCATGATGTTCAGCATTTCTTAAACAGGAGATTGGAACACCGATGGATCGGTCGTGGTGGAGATCATGATGAGCAATTCATGTCATGGCCTCCACGCTCTCCCGACTTGACCCCATGCGATTTCTTTCTGTGGGGTTATGTGAAAGATTCAGTGTTTAAACCTCCTCTACCAAGAAACGTGCCAGAACTGCGAACTCGCATCAACCATGCTTTCGAACTCATTGATGGGGACATGCTGTGCCAAGTGTGGGAGGAACTTGATTATCGGCTTGATGTCTGCTGAATCACTAAAGGGGCACATATCGAACATTTGTATGTGTGTGCAAAGCATTGTGAAAATATCTCAAATAATAAAGTTATTGTAGAGCTGTGAAATCGCTTCAATCATTTGTAATAACCCTGTACTTATGTTATTGTGATTTATAGGTGTTTCAGTTGTGTAACTGCTCTTTATTATTGTCATTGAGCGTCACGCTTCAAGCATGTTGTTTCACAATAAATACGTCATCACAATGAATATCGTTTCTCATTTCAATACCATTGGTAATCGTCTTGTTCGCTTGACAGTCTGACCCTTTTACCGTGGGATATTTTATGTCATTTATTGTTTTATTACGAATTTGCCAATTTGGTATTCATCACTGGGGCCACTCATTATTAATACGCATTTAGACTCCGTACACAATGATAAGATGAGGTGGGCTTCAGAATGATGCGGCAACTGTCGTAAAAGCCGGACAGTAGCATACATAATTAGCGAACAAGTAACATAGCAAACAGAGGATTTCTTTAACTTGTATTTCTCCGAACTTGAAGACTCACCACAAATGATGCAACGAGAGATAGAGTTCAGGTCATACCACAGCAACAACGATGGTGACAAAGGTGCGACCAGGCGGCGTCTGCGTAGCTTCGTGGTTCCAAGCACTACTGACAAGGGAACCTCCCCATCGCACCCCCCTCAGATTTAGTTATAAGTTGGCACAGTGGATAGGCCTTGAAAAACTGAACACAGATCAATCGAGAAAACAGGAAGAAGTTGTGTGGAACTATGAAAAAATAAGCAAAATATACGAAATGAGTAGTCCATGCGCAAGATACGCAACAACAAGGAAAGAGCAAGCTCAGGAGTGCCGTCGTCCCGTGGTTAGGGTGAACAGCTGTGGAACTACAGGTCCTTGGTTCAAGCCTTCCCTCGGGTGAAAAGTTTAACTTTTTTCAGTTTATGTGACAAACGTTTATGTTTTCATCACTTTTTTGGGAGTGATTATCACATCCACAAGGAAACCTAAATCGGGCAAGGTAGAAGAATCTTTTTACCCATTCGCCAAGTGTACAAGTTAGGTGGTTTGACAACATATTCCTGTCATGTGACACACATGCCGTCGCCAGTGTTGTATAGAATATATCAGACGTGTTTTCCTGTGGAGGAATCGGTTGAGCTATGACCTTGCGATCAAATGTTTTCGGTTCCCATTGGAGAGGCACGTCCTTTCGTCTACTAATCGCACGGTTTTGCGGTGCGTTCGCAATACACAGACACTAAACTTATTACAGTGAACAGAGACTTCAATGAACGAATGGACCATATCTTTGCAAAAATAAAGAAAGTAAACTTTTCACGCGAGGGACGACTTGAACCAAGGACCTCTCATTCCGCAGCCGCACACGCTAACCACGGGACCACGGCGCTCTGGAGCTTATGCCATCCTTAATGTTGCTTATCTTGCGCATGGACGACTCAGTTTGTATATTTTGCTTATTTTTTCATAGTTCCACACAACTTCTTCCTGTTTTCTTGATTGATCTGTGTTCAGTTTTTCAAGGCCTATCCAATGTGTCAACTTACAACTAAATCTGAGGGGGGTGCGGTGGGGAGGTTCCCTTGCGAGCTACGTTGCTGCCGCCGACTGTCCTATATGGTGGCAGCAGGGGGCGCTCGTAGTCCACAGCTGCTGGAGGTGTGGCTCAGCAGGTGTGCACCACTGGGTCCGCCAGATCCCGCACGGCTGCTGTTTGTGTTGGATGGAAAGTTGCAATTCCATTAGCAACTGTGATGCGCCAGTAGGGTGTTATCGATAGGCGATACCGCGTGTATACTCCCTGCTTGCAGATTGGAGTAATGTATCCTAAGAGTGGTTCTGTGTCAGGGGCTATTCTGGTACAGCGATTAACACAAGTAATTTCCACACTACCACACCACCATGGCATTTCGTAAACGGAGTGCTGAAACGTTGGTATAAACACGATTGAGTTACGCAGCCGAAACGTTCTTTCTGTGCTTTTTTTTTTTTTTTTTTTTTTGTCAGAGCAAATAAACTCCGCTTCCATAGCAGTTCTGTAGCTGCTGGAGGTGCTGCCGCCGCTTAGGGTTGGCTGTTGTCGCTGAAACAACCAGTTTCCGGTAATATAAGTGTTTTTCGATGTTAAATCTGAGCGTTAAAACGGCTGAAATACGTGTTTTTTTAATTTCTATTGTTTCCTGTAATAAACTTAGAAATCGAACAAAGACTGAAAAATTTTACCTCCCCCAACTTCAAGATACATAGAATCAAAATATTACATTAAATATACGAACAAACGAAAAATTAGTCGGTCCCAGCTCGCTGCTTTTCTCAAAAAGTGATAAGTGGTTGAATACTGCAAAAACCACTGGTGTTCTCCCACTCATTCTAATTTTTTGAAATTCTGCTCAGAAGCCATATTGCAATCGTGGATCATACTAATATTTGGGTATTACGAACAGACAGTCCCACACGGTGAAAAACTGAGGTTTGGGGACTATTTTTTGCGTTAATTTCTCCCTTTTCAAGGGCTACAAGCAGATAAAGGCATATTATGTAGTCACAGGCAACAGATCAGCTGCTTACAATTTTTATTATTAACTACGAATGAGTGGTTAAGTTTTAAGTTTTCTCCTTACATGAAGTCGCATATCTGTTGTGACTCCTGCCGTTCTTAATCTTTTCAACCAAATGGAGCACTGCGCTTCATTGGTACTGTGGTGTCACCGCCAGACACCACACTTGCTAGGTGGAAGCCTTTAAATCGGCCACGGTCCGTTAGTATACGTCGGACCCGCGTGTCGCCACTATCAGTAATTGCAGACCGAGCGCCGCCACACGGCAGGTTTAGAGAGACTTCCTAGCAGTCGCCCCAGTTGTACAGCCGACTTTGCTAGCGATGGTTCACTGACAAAATACGCTCTCATTTGCCGAGACGATAGTTAGCATAGCCTTCAGCTACGTCATTTGCTACGACCTAGCAAGGCGCCGTTACCAGTTACGATTGATGCTGTAAAACATGTACCGTCAAGAGCGATGTTCACCAATTATGGATTAAAGTTAAGTATTTCAGCAGCTATGTATGTTCTTTGCTACTATAAATTCCTTGTCCTGTTCCAGACCTCACGCCAGCCTGTGTGAGCTTAAACGCGTGCCTTTCGGCTTCCTCCTAGTGGATTGGCTGTCTTGCCAGTCCACAACAGGTACCGCTCATTGGAAGGTACTTCCAGAGTAGGGATTGTGCCATTCTATAATACGACTAACGTCCGACTATAGCAGCGATAAATTATCATTGAGAACAGATAGGGCGAGTCTCGTACAGTGCATGTGTATGTGTACCACCCAATAGGCCACGAGACATGGTAACATCTCAGTAATGCTACACCACTTCTTATCTCATGTGTTTGTTGCTCCTTTCTGTCTCTATTGTTCTTAAAACGGCACTGATCTCCTTTTCCTATTTATGTAATAACGTAATAATTCAGAGAAATCGAAGTTTTATATATAAAAATTACTCTTTTCTTAAGAAGGTTTGTTTGGAAAGTAAAAGTTTTTGGATTGCTATTATGGCTGATTGATATTAAGTTTCTAATCCGATTGTTAGTAAAAAAATAAGAAAAAACACCTGTTATAACCAAGACCAAACAAATATAGAAAAAAGGCGGTTATTCAGAACTAAAATACTGCTCTCGGTTTTCACCAGCCGGTTTTTCCCCATTCCTAATTTGTAGCGTCGAGCACAGGATTTACTCACGGTGGGTGATTGTCTGTGGTGAGCACGTTCGCAGCTCCGGCACATGAAGAACTTTCCAAAGTACTTTGCACCCTCTGCGGCGTGTTCTTCCGATCCGCAGCAGCAGTTGTTGAATTAATGCATGTAGCACAGTCTTACAGTTTAGGGCCTGACAATCACTGTCACTTAAGATACAATCAGTCGGATAGCGTTGACGTTGCTACCCAAGGAGGGAGGCATTGTATGGAGTATGCCACCCCGTCCCACCAACGTTTCCGACCGATCGTCAGTACTTATATGATTGTGATTTATCGTGGTGTTACCTGCTTATCTGCTCTTTATTATTGTGGTAGAACATCAAACTTCATACACCTTCGCCGGCCGAAGTGGCCGTGCGGTTAAAGGCGCTGCAGTCTGGAACCGCAAGACCGCTACGGTCGCAGGTTCGAATCCTGCCTCGGGCATGGATGTTTGTGATGTTCTTAGGTTAGTTAGGTTTAACTAGTTCTAAGTTCTATGGGACTAATGATCTCAGCAGTTGAGTCCCATAGTGCTCAGAGCCATTCATACACCTTCTTTTGCAATAAATCCATGTCAAAACGACTAACCTCCTTCATTTGAGTAGATACTACACTGAGGTGACATCAGTCATGGGAAACTTTCTAATATAGAGTCGGACTTCCTTTTGTCCACTGTAGCGCAAGACTTTGACGTAGCATGGAATCAACAAGTCGCTGGCTCTGTAGTTGTCCATAACGGCGAAAGAGTTATCAGTGCAGGATTCTGTGCATGAACTGACACAATTGTGGCCCAGTGACATGGCACATAGTCAATCATAAAAATGCAATCGTTGTTTGGAAATATACATTGTCTAATTCCCTGATGAACACGGAAACTGAAGGGTTTAAGCCAAAGGGATCTACTTTACATTGGTAGCATTTACCCGCGAAGAGGAAAGAAAGTCCATGAATGGCCGAACATAATATGACCCCCTTCAGCAGGGCCAGAGGAACCAGTACATTCCATGCGAAAACAGGCTAAACCATTGTGGAGTCACCAGCTTGCACAGTGCCTTATTGAGTGTTTCATGGGTTCGTGGGGTTTAGCACCAAACTCGAACCCTATTGTCAGTTCTTGCCAACTAAAATCGGGACTCGCCTGATCAGCCTATGGCTTTCCAGTCGTCTAGGGCGTAAACGATGTAGTAACCAGCCCGGGAGACCTGCTGCAGGCGATGTCGTGCTGTTAGCAAATGCACTCTCTTTGTTCGTCTGCCGCCATAGCCCATTAACGCCAAACGTTGCTTCACTGTCGTAACTGGTGCGTCCGTCGTGGATGTCACATTTATTGCTGCAGCTATTTCACGCAGTCTGCTTGTGTATTAACACTTTACTGTCCGGCGACACCACACTGGCGTCGTGCGCAAAATAGCGGTCAACGGCCGGCGACGCCAAAGTGGTGTCGTGTGCATAGTATCGCACAGTGGCCGGCGACAGCACTTTAGTATCTTTTTCATTCTGTTGGTGTTTTGTTTAGGTAACAATAAGTTACACGTCTATAGGGAGAGACGGGTCATATACAATATTTACAACAACCAAGAGGGAATGATACGAGTGGACGATCAAGAACAAAGTGCTCGTATTAAGAAGGGTGTAAGACAAGGCTGTAGCCTTTCGCAGCTACTCTTCAATCTGTACATCGAGGAAGCAGTGATGGAAACAAAAGAAAGGTTCAGGAGTGGAATTAAAATACAAGGTGAGAGGATATCAATGATACGATTCGCTGATGACATTGCTATCCTGAGTGAAAGTGAAGAAGAATTAAATGATCTGCTGAACGGAATGAACAGTCTAATGAGTACACAGTATGGTTTGAGAGTAAATCGGGGAAAGACGAAGGTAATGAGAAGTAGTAGAAATGAGAACAGCGAGAAACTTAACATCAGGATTGATGGTCACGAAGTCAATGAAGTTACGGAATTCTGCTACCTAGGCAGTAAAATAACCAATGACGGACGGAGCAAGGAGGACATCAAAAGCAGACTCGCTATGGCAAAAAAGGCATTTCTGGCCAAGAGAAGTCTACTAATATCAAGTACCGGCCTTAATTTGAGGAAGAAATTTCTATGGATGTACGTCCGGAGTACAGCATTGTATGGTAGTGAAACATGGACTGTGGGGAAACCGGAACAGAAGAGAATCGAAGCATTTGAGATGTGGTGCTACAGACGAATGTTGAAAATTAGGTGGACTGATAAGGTAAGGAATGAGGAGGTTCTACGCAGAATCGGAGAGGAAAGGAATATGTGGAAAACACTGATAAGGAGAAGGGACAGGATGATAGGACATCTGCTAAGACATGAGGGAATGACTTCCATGGTACTAGAGGGAGCGGTAGAGAGCAAAAACTGTATAGGAAGACAGAGATTGGAATACGTCAAGCAAATAATTGAGGACGTAGGTTGCAAGTGCTACTCTGAAATGAAGAGGTTAGCACAGGAAAGGAATTCGTGGCGGGCCGCATCAAACCAGTCAGTAAACTGATGACAAAAAAAAAAAAAAAATAAAAAAAAAAGTTACACACGTTATCAAGTTTTTTGTTTTTATAAGTACTTGTGCACTTTCATCATGGCAGACGAAAGAGACGATACGATTACTTACGATGAATGCGTAGTCGTCTTGACCGACGTTTTTGACGATTTGGCCGATTGGAAGAAGACATTGGATATCAAAAAAATGAAAGTGAAGTGGAATCGTCGGAAGATAATGAAATTGCTACGGTCGCAGGTTCGAATCCTGCTTCGGGCATGGGTGTGTCTGATGTCCTTAGGTTAGTTAGGTTTAAGTAGTTCTAAGTCTAGGGGACTGATGATCTCAGATGTTGTCTCATAGTGCTTAGAGCCATTTGAACCATTTTTGGTAGTGAAATACGTCCAAGAAGAATTCGCCGAACGCTGCAGTTGCCAACTGATTCGGACGAAGACAGAAGATCAGAAGACAGACTATGATTTACTGAGGACCAGTAATAAATTTGAAGGATCTCCGGGTCCACACATATTTCCCAAAGATACACAGAGCGTAGTGGATATCGTAGAATTATATATTGGAAACGATCTGTTTGAATATATTAGCAACGAAACCAACAATTTAACAGTCAGAATTGCAATAGAAGGAAACTGGATAAAAAAAAGTGCCAAATTTGTCGACGTTACGGGACCCGAACTTAGAAAATGGTTTAGGCTTGCTATCCTTACGGGAATTGTAAAAAGAGCAAGGATCGATGTTTCTTGGTCAACGAATCTGTTGATAGACACACCGGTATTTCGCGAAACGATGTCCCACAACCGATTCAGACAAATATTATAATTTTTACATTTTTCCGACAGGAACAATAAACCGGATAATACCGACGGGCTTTCCAAAGTGCAATTCGTAACTGATTATTTTTACAAAAAGTTTAAAGAAACGTTCAATCTAAATCAAAACATCTCAGTTGATGAAGGAATGATACCGTGGCGTGGACAGTTAAATTTTAAAGTTTACAGTCTGTCGAAAACATGGCATACTCATTCGGATGCTCTGTGATTAGAGTACGGGACTCATTTCCTCATTGAAGATATATTCCGGCGCTGGACAACCTTTAGCAAAAACAGTGATGGAACTATTGACACCTTCCTATGGAAAGTGGCATCACCTCTACATGCATAATTATTATAACTGTGCAGAACTTGCAGAGAAGTTACTTGAAAAGAACATTCGAGTTTGTGCAACGATATGGTAAAATAGAGGATTTCCGGAAAAATTAAAGTCAATGTGTTTGAAGCTTGTCATCAAAGGAAATGTGAAGAGCGGCGGCCGACAAGCCAAGTAATTCGAATTAGCGCTGCTGGCGCCTAGCGAATAAATTTGTACGAGACGTGGGGACGGCAAAGTGTTAACACTGAAAACTGTACGCAAACTCCGCTGCTGTCGGTCGTCAAGCGGAGGCCGTGGGCTACAGCACTGTCGTGGTGAAATTTGGCATTCTCGACACGCTGTTCCGACTCTGTGGATCGCGGAGTACTGAATTCCCTAACGATTTCCTAAACTGAATGCGTCTAGCTCCAGCTGTCATTCCGCGTTTAGAAGCTGTTAATTCCTGTCTTGCGGCCGTAATCATATCGCAAAGATTTTCACTAGAATCAGCTGAGTGCAAATGACAGCTGCGCTAAAGGACTGCCATTTTACACCTTGTTTACGTGATACTGCCGCCACCTGTATTTGTATATATCGCTATCCCGTGACTTTGATCACCTCAGAGTAATGTACCTGGAGGGTGGTTCTGTGCCTGGTGTCATTCTGGTGCCGAAATTAATCACAGGTAACTCTCATATTACCACACGACTATGGCATATCGTAAATGGAATGTTGGAACGTTGATATACAGTACTGGCCATTAAAACTGATACACCAAGACGAAATGCAGATGATAAACGGGTATTCATTGGACAAATATATTATACTAGAACTGACATGTGATCACATTTTCACGCAGTTTGGGTGCATAGATCCTGAGAAATCAGTACCCAGAGCAACCACCTCTGGCCGTACTAACGGCCTTGATACGCCTGGGCATTGAGTCAAACAGAGCTTCGATGGCGTGTACAGGTACAGCTGCCCATGCAGCTTCAACACGATACCACAGTTCATCAAGAGTAGTGAATGGAGTATTGTGACGAGCCATTTGCTCGGCCACCATTGAACAGACGTTTTCCGTTGGTGACAGATCTGGAGAATGTGCTGGCCAGGGCAGCAGCCGAACATTTTCTGTATCCAGAAAGGCCCGTACAGGACCTGCAACATGCGGTCGTGCATTATCCTGCTGAAATGTAGGGTTTCGCAGGGATCGATTGAAGGGTGGAGCCACGGCTCGTAACACATCTGAAATGTAACGTCCACTGTTCAAAGTGCCGTCAGTGCGAACAAGAGGTGACGGAGACGTGTAACCAATGGCACCCCATACCCTCACGCCGGCTGATATGCCAGTATGGCGATGACGAATACACGCTTCCAATGTGCGTTCACCGCGATGTCGCCAAACACGGTTGCGACCATCATGATGCTGTGAACAGAACCTGGATTCATTCGAAAAAATGATGTTTTGCCATTCGTGCACCCAGGTTCGTCGTCGAGTACACCATCGCAGGCGCTCCTGTCTGTGAAGCAGCGTCAAGGGTAACCGCAGCCATGGTCTGCGAGTTGATAGTGCATGCTGCTACAAACGTCGTCCAACCGTTCGTGCAGATGGTTGTTGTCTTGCAAATGTCCCCAAGTGTTGACTCAGGGATCGAGACATGGCTTCACGATCCGTTACAGACATGCAGATAAGACGCCTGTCATCTCGACTGCTAGTGATACCAGGCCGTTGGGATCAAGCACGGCTTTCATTATTAACCTCCTGAGCCCAACGATTCCATATTCTGCTAACAGTCGTTGGATGTCGACCAACGCGAGCAGCAATGTCGCGATACGATAAACCGCAATCGCGATAGGCTACAATCCGACCTTTATCAAAGTCGGAAACGTGATGCTACGCATTTCTCCTCCTTGCACGAGGCATCACAACAACGTTTCACCAGGCAACGTCGGTCAACTCCTTTTTGTGTATGAGAAATCGGTTGGAAACTTTCCGCATGTCAGCACGTTGTAGGTGTCGTCACCAGCGCCAACCTTGTGTGAATGCTCCGAAAAGCTAATCATTTGCATATCACAGCATCTTCTTCCTGTCGGTTAAATTTCACGTCTGTAGCATGTCATCTTCGTGGTGTAGCAATTTTAATGGCGAGTAATGTAGAAAACATTGAAATACGCAGCTGAAACTTCCCTTCTGTGGGCACTGATTTGCGTTTCTCAGAAGAAATAAACTGAGAGACACCAGAGTTTCTGCACAGTTCTGTAGCAGCAGTAGCTGCGGCCGCCACTCAACCCGCCGCCCGCCGCCGTGCAGTGAGTGCGGACAGAGGTGGGAGGGACAGGGCAGCGGAGTTCATTAGCTCTGAGCCGGGCCGCTATGAATACGGCGGCTGCCGGCCTGGCAGAGGCTGCGCGCTTCCAGGAAGCCAGCAGCCCTCCCGCCCCGTCAGCGCCTCGCCAGCTGAGACGCCGGCGCACGCCACGCCACTCCTGGCACCGTGTCTCGCTGCGGGAGCCGCGCTGTCTGCCCGCGCCTCGCCGCGAGGGACTCGCCTAATTAAACTCCCTCGCCGCCGCCACTTTTCTCTCTCCTCCTGTCCCCTTTGTGCTGTCTTTCTTTGTTACTCGCCTTATGTCATACCTCTGTATATTTAGAGACTGACGCTCTCTCTAGGTAGCTGCGTCCGCTCTTTATTTCAGTGTACCACAGGGCTCGATATTAGCTCCTCTCTTGTTCAGGTTATTTATAAATAACCTACGAGGAGCGTTCAGCACCTAACGCAAGTAGGTCGGTTTTATTCAGGATTCCAATACATCATATTTTTCCCCGCTATTTAGGCTACAAAATACCATTTTTCACCCGGCCGCGGTGGCCGAGCGGTTCTAGGAGCTTCAGTCCAGTACTGTTCTGCTGCTGCCGTCGCAGGTTCGAATCCTGCTTTGGGAATGGATGTGTGTGATGTCCTTACGTTTAAGGAGTTCTAGGTCTAGGGGACTGATGACCTCAGAAGTTAAGTCCCATACTGCTCAGAGCCATTTGAACCATTTTTGTTGCGGTTGTCTACAAAAAAGTAGCAATGCCAGGAGGCGGTATCGATTTTCAGAATGCCCCACAGAGGATTTGTGAATGGTATGGGCTCTGGCACTTAATCTTAAACGTAAATCTCGGATAGTGCTTAGAGCCATTTGAACCCATTTTTCAACACAATAACCGCTTAAGGCGACGGTCCTACTCCACTGTACTGGAAGGGCCTGTATGCCGGCATGGTGCTGTTGTGACTGTAGAAAATTTTAATTTTTATTGTTTCTTTTGTGACCATAATAAGAGTCCAGGCTCCATAGGCAAACAGCCAGCCGACATTAAGAAATAGTCCACCAGGGCGTAGTGACAAGCGGCGGAGGCTGCCAAGTATGGCTTGTTCATCAAATAACTTAGTGTTTGACTTCCTGCCAGAGGAAGCAGCATGAATCACATTTGCACAATGGAAGACACAAACACCAGGGCGATAATACAGCAAGAGAGAATGTCATTCACGTGCAGAAAAGACTCGTGTGGAACCAAATTAAGTTGTGTGCGGCTAGAAACGAAAGTGTCATGTGGAATCGAAGGCATTCTAGCGCAAGCCGATCAATTAGCGACGAGAGTGTCGTCTGTAACCAAAGGCATTCTTGTGCAATCCGATCACTTAGAAATGAAAGGGTCGTGTGAAACAAATTAACTCGCGTGCACCCAAGTACATGAGAAACGAAATAAAAGGCCAGGCAGCTGAATAGCTAGAGGCAGAGAATCAGACGCATATTCAGAGCCAGTGCCGACAGTTTGGAGATTCTGCAGGGAGACGCCAGCAGGGCCGAGTAGTCCCATAGCAGCCGATACAGCTGATCAACTAGAGAAGACGGTGACAGACTCTGGTGGACACTCAGGAACTGCAGGTCAAGTAGGATTTTTAGAGTTTCTATGGAATAGTGTTGAACAGCGGCTGTCAGTCTTTGTCTCAATTACTTCGAGAGATTTCAGTGCTAACCAAGAACAAGCGATTGCTTTGTACTTGTTTCTTATATGTACCAGCAATTAGCTTTGAAGTAGCAAGTCCGAATAAATAGACTGAATCTTACTAAGGGGATTATGGTCCAACACCTAACATCGGTATATGTGAGATTAAACTTGATAGAAATAACCAATCTTTTCTGCCTACTGCAATTCTGTAACCTATGTTCAGGAAACGTATTTGCTTCAAACCAAGGAGGTTCTCTCCCTCTCATCTCCGATATAAAGGCTTACAGCAATTTATAACCAACCCATTGTCGTTAACGTCCCGGTTGCGCTACACAGTTCGTACTTACTTCATTCTGGTATAGTGAGGCTGTGCCGGGCCTCCACAGTGCCACTCTACTGGGGTCGATGCCGGAGCCAACGTCTTGTTGCATCAATAACGTCCCCAATATCCACGTCCACCTTTCCGTGGAGTGCATCCTTCATTGGGCGAAACAGACGGAAGTCGAAACGTGTGTATCGACTTTGGGTGGGGAAGAGTAGTCCAATGAAGTTCTTTTGCGTTTTTGTGGCGATGAACACGCTGATGTCAATTCTTCAATTTCATGAGGGTAGCATAATAGACTTCAGAGTTGATAGTTGCCCCACGATTGAGGAAGTCCCCCTCAGAGTCCCGAAGACAGTCGTCACGAATTTACCGACTGAGGGTGCAACTCTGAACTTTTTCTTCGGAGGAGAGTTGGTTCGGTGCCATTCCAAGAATTATTGTCTTGTTTCCGGCTCGAAGTGATGAACCCATGTTTCATCGACTGTGACTGTGTTCGAGAAAAACTTGTCACGATCGGCCTCGTAACGCGCAGGCCATTTTGCACAGACGGTCCTTCGTTGCTCTGTATGATCTTCTGTTACGCGGCAAGGAATCCAGCGGGCACACACTTTTGACTATCCCAACCGGTGGACGGATGTGTCAGCGATACCAACAGAGACGTCCAGTTGTGCTACGAGGTATTTGATTGTGAGCGGTCGATCACCTCGAATAAGAGCCTCTGCACGTTTCAGCATTGCAGAAATCGCAGCGGGGGGTGGGGGGCGGCGGACACGTGGCAGATCGGACGAGTTTGCACGGCCTTCTTGCGATGATCAGCGATGCCTTGCCCAACGACTTACCGTGCTTTTGTTCACTGCGAGGTCTACGTAAACATCATGTAAGCGCCTATGAATACCTGCGTTGCTCTGGCTTACTCAATGACGGCCCTCTGCTTGGAAATCACCTCCGTTACAGAAGCCGTTTTGAAACGTACATATAGCGCTGCTATATGTCGGAACTTCATGAGACTATAGGGACTGCAGCGAAAATATTCTACGATGACCCAGAGCATTCTTTTCAATCAAAATTGGCCAAGAAAAAAAGTGTTGCATTTCTTATTCAACGCTTCTGATATGACCATACAAAGGAAGTAATTTTCTTCGCTGACGATGCCAGTAATACCGTTACGCCAAATGGAAAACATTCAGCGCTTGAAAATGAAAATGACATTCTGCTGGAAACTTGTAACTGGTTCTATGCAAATAAGCTGTCACTAAACTTTGACAAAAATCTAATTATAGTGCACTATCACAGATACATTTGTCCCTATACATAGTTAATGTAATGAATTTATCATAGTAACCTTTTTGCGTAATATAAACTACGAAGTGTTTTACTTGTTTGCGTGCTTCATGTACTTTGTCTGCGAGCGCTGACGGCTATGTTTTATGCGGTCTGTTTTCGTCACGTCGACGGATTACAGTATACGGCTGGTCGATTGCTGTCAACCGCAGCAAGAAGCCTGAAATTGTGCCCCATCTCCTACGGCGATTATGCTCCTACTGTGACATAAATGAATGCTTATTCAATGTTATGTACATCTTATAACGTGTATTCAGCCTGTTCTTCACCACTCACGAGGCAAGTTCATTTTTTGCAGTCAAGACTTTTTATTATGTGGCCTAACTTTGTGTCTCGTTGGTGCAAGTGAACCTAATGAAAGTTATTTAAAAATATCATATCAATTCATTGAAAGACGTACTCCATATTACACAGGCTGATTAAGCTGCCCCTACCGATCACTTTTATGCAATCCACAATGCCTTCAAAAACTTTAGCACTGATTGTCACACACACACACACACACACACACACACACACACACACAATCCGCAGCTCGTGGTCGTGCGGTAGCGTTCTCGCTTCCCGCGCCCGGGTTCCCGGGTTCGATTCCCGGCGGGGTCAGGGATTTACTCTGCCTCGTGATGACTGGGTGTTGTGTGATGTCCTTAGGTTAGTTAGGTTTAAGTAGTTCTAAGTTCTACGGGACTGATGACAATAGATGTTAAGTCCCACAGTGCTAAGAGCCATCTGAAACATTTTGAACACGCACACACATTTCTTATTATGCACACTTCTGTTCACGATTGTGCCTGAGAAGTACATTGTAACACATCTCCCGTACAGTGGACGAATGAAGGAAAGCAATAGTTGCACGGCTTTCTAATGTTATTATTCCTTTATTCCGAAGGTTGATGTAAGCTTAGGTACTCTGGAAACCTCAAAATGAAATTCAGAAGTAGAATCAAGCAGGTTATTCCTGAAAAACTGACACAGGAACGTCCTGGCATGTAATATTCTGGGAAATGAAGTAAATAGATTATTGTTAAAACATACAACGATTTAGTGTGGAAATCAAATACTGAACTGTATGATGATACTTAAATGTTTATTAAATATATGTAAAACGCCTGGTTAAGGAGCGTGGACATACTACAAAGGATTGACTACCATTACTATAAAAATGAGTTACGTACTTGTTAAAGAAAAATATCAGTTGTTCATTGTCTAGGCAACTGAGACCCTTACTTTACTCACAAAACAGTTTTTTGCATTAACTAACATAGACGTATTAGTTTAAATGCTCATTAATACCATCGTAACTGCCTAATGGTGACATTTATTGAACTGCAAATTACTGTAACATGCTTACAAAAGTGACTTGTTATTTGCTTTTATTGATCACACACTAAAAGAGGCATCGTAGGTACCATTTCAAAGAGTGAAGATAAACTACAATGACATTGACGCACTGACAGCTACTACAACAAGAATACAATTCTGGGTAGAGGTATACATCCACGCAGTCTGTTCCATCGATATTTGAAAGATCTTTCACTTTGTTGACACCCACAAGTCATGATACAATGCCTCGCTTACTTCTTCTCTCACTGCACGGATTTATGGGCTAGGGAAGAAAACGAAAGTTAGTTTTTTGCAGACGCGAACATTAAACATGTGCATATGGTCTGAAAGTTGAAAATGTAGATTCAATATTAGTAACCGAGCAAGCATTATTTCCGGAGTTCTAGCCCATCAGCTATCGACGCAAATACAGTGAAAGTGGATTTAAATGCGTTACGAAAGCGTTCTTTTCACCTAACATACTTCTCGTCTTGGTTATTTGAAATGTGATGTTACTGGATGGTGTTACTGGATACGAATTTAAGGAGAGAAGAACGTTTGGAAATGGATATCTAACAATATTTCACCAGCGCAAGCGCTGTAGCATACATTATTTAAGACAACTGTCTCTTGCACAGGACAGAAATTATAAACAAAAAGCAATCGTAAGGAATCTCAATATAAACAAAAGTCTGCTGATGTTTTGGGACATCTAATGTGGCGGCGCTGCCTTCAAAGCCACGTACACCCTAATTCCGTAACGCCATGTTCTATTATTTTCATCTCCTTTGTTTGGAACACTAGAAAATATATTCTTTGCTAAAGATTAATAATGAAAGCGAGCTCGCTTCACCACGCAGTTGTACGTGCAATTCTGTACTGCATAATGCTTGAATATAACTTTAGAAATAATGTATCAAGGTACATCAATAGATAAAACATAGTATTGTAAGTTTTTGGGTGTTGATACCGATTAAAATCTGAACTGCGGGTCACGAATTAGAGATCTTCCTAAACTTCTTAGATCTGCAACCTTAGCTTTATAAATAATATCAGATTTTGGAGAAGAAAATGTTTTGTTTTCATTTACTAATGACCTATGGCATCATATCCCAGTGTGCCCCGTCATTCAAGAAAAAACTACTTGTACCACTAAACCGCATCGTAAGATCTACTACCTGGTGCCCACGCTGCAACATCTCGTAGACAGCTTTTTAAGCAACTGAGCAATTTGACAGAGCCTCACTGTACAACTGTTTCATTACGTTCATAAAAGACAAATTAAAACAACTACCTATGTCAATCACTTTTATTTTCTCCCAACACGTGTTTAGAGACGGCTTACACCCTCATCTTCCGGTGAATCAATGGACTAAATTACATTTTTGTGTGCTGTATGTTGCCGGTTTTCTGTTTTGAACTTCATTTCACTACAAATGAAGAGCAATTTGTGTTGTTGTTTCGTGTTTGTGCGCTTTCTAATATTAAAAATATGAATTTGAAACGAACCCTAAGGTTCTTTCTAATGGAACAAGTGAGAATCAAACTTGATTTGCTGCGAAATAAAATGTAAAACAGGTAGCTGGTTCCATCCTACAGTAAAATACATAATGTAATCCTCTGAGCCACCTGAAGAAGAAGGTTTCAGCCATCAAAATGCGTCGCGGGAGAAAGTAAAGGTGATTGACATATATAAGTGTTTTATCTTTTATGTGATATGCAGTAGTATTTTCCAAACCACTGTACAAAACGGATAACAGGATCTTATGAAATCCGTTGTGAATCATCAGTCATAGTTCTGAAACAACAGTAACATAGACAGATACGACATTGTAAGAAGGAATGATTCATACTACCCATCACTCAGCCTTATCGTGACACAGAAGGAAGTGCTGTATTTAGACAAAAAGTCTTTCAAGATGTACACAGAGATATGAAAAATTTAATAGACAGTGAAATTAGCTTCTTACACAATATGGAATAATATCTGCTGACAACTTCTTCTGCTCCAGAAAAGGAACTCTATATGGTGTATGTGTGTGTACATGTACGTGTGTGTGTGTGTGTGTTTGTAAGAGAGATGGTGAGGGAGAGAGAGAGAAAGACTGAACACTGTTATGCATAAATTACGCGATGAAAAAAGAAACAGTAAGACATTCATGTAAATGTTTAGCATGTTTTCATACATTTCACTGAGAAAATATATTAGAAAACTAAAATCCACTCGTCAGATACCATAACGAGAATTTACAATTGTGATGAATGTAGCATGTAAATAATTAAACTAAACTAAAGACTGGGAACACTCTAACCGACATTAGTGGCGCACACTAGCGCACAATGAAGGCTCAATTGAAGGTCAGGAACTTTTTTCCTGAATTACTGTATCAAATGGTGAAGACCTGTAAAATTATTTAGCAGTGTTTATTATACCCAAGGTAAATGCGACAACCTTTACTAAAACCTCAGACAGTTTAAGCTGAGCTGTCATCTACCCAGAGGTAGAAAATCCATGCCACATAAAAAGTGTGCACCGAGTCGAAATTCGAACCCAGAACCTTACCTTTCGGGGACAATGTTTTTTACTGGCTGAAGTATCCAGGCTCGGCTCACGACACACCCTCACAGCTCCACTTTGACCAATGTTTTTCTCCTACATTCCTAAGCCCCTGAAAGGGAAGGTCCAGGTTCAAGTCCTGATCTGGTACACAGTTTTAATCTGCCATAAAGTTGAGAGATTGCAGGGCACTCTCACTTCTGATTCGGTGTAAGGAATCCAACCTATGGCGATTTGACTTCATACATTGTGATGAAATGGTGGGAAGCAGTTTATGGTCTTGTTTGTGTGCTCTAGGAAAAGAAATATGGTAAGCTTTACCTGCCTTCAAAGGAACAGGGCGCTGACTTAAAGGACTGCAGTAAAAGCACGGCGTTGGTGGTGCGACAAAGCGCGTTTTTTCTGGAGAACGATGATGAGACATTTCCAGACGGCCCTGTGCCGCGGTCTTATTGTGTAGAAACACATTAAGCTTGGCGCCACGGACAGAGCCAGACATCTAGGATATATAGCCTAGCGCCGAAAAGTCGCCGGCAGTGCATTGTAGGCCTTGTTAGCGAGCAAGCCGCCAAAAGGAATGTAAACGTTCTGCAAGTGTCGGTGGGACAGGAAAGCTGGGGCCCAAACGTCCAGACTCTGTTTCAAAACATCTTTTGCCAATGCGAGTTTATGGCCGTTCTTTGCAAACTTTGAAATGGACGCTACAGGGGAGATAACAAGCTGTTTATGGAGGGCTGTGCTTCCACCCTGTATTGTGTTAGCAAAAGACATGGCAAACGTGTGGGAAAGAGGCCGCAAAGCTGAATTTTTTCCGTTTTCTGTCAGTTAACTTTAAGTCTCTGATTGGTCAAATCGGTTTGCAGTGCAAAGACCATTCACCGAGCTTAGAATGCCGGGCTCCAGCTCGTGATTGGCTTGTGCAAAATTGGGGGAAGTCCAAAAAGAGAGCCGGCCGAAGTGGCCGTGCGGTTAAAGGCGCTGCAGTCTGGAACCGCAAGACCGCTACGGTCGCAGGTTCGAATCCTGCCTCGGGCATGGCTGTTTGTGATGTCCTTAGGTTAGTTAGGTTTAACTAGTTCTAAGTTCTAGAGGACTAATGACCTCAGCAGTTGAGTCCCATAGTGCTCAGAGCCATTTGAACCATTTGAACCAAAAAGAGAAATGTGCTTTTGGAACCGAGATGACGGGGAAACCGAGAGAAAGGGAGATCGTGACACTCTTGTACAAGTCTCTTGTGCTGGCGCTTCGCTAGTAAAGAACTGCCGGTCTCTACCTAAATGATGAGTCTTGTGTCCATTGCTAGGGCGCGACTTAGCGCCTGTGCCAGTCACCTTCCGAACCGTCAGAGGTACTGCTTATATCATTGCTTGACGTATTCCGACACGCACAGTTGTGGCACGGAGTCAAATTGGTTTGGCAGACCAGCAAACGGGTCCACCTGCACACTGGAATCCGTCAGGGATCTTAGGGAAGTACCTGCATTCTGAATTAACCGAACCTCGTACTTGCATTTTTCGGGAACGCGCATTTAATAAGACTGCCGCCGTCCATGACTTCAGTCGCCGAACGTGTCGTAGTGTGGCGCTTTGACCAGTAGGATGGTAAAGTATTCGCTGCTGCGAAGTAGGGCTATAATATCTGTTTCTCAGCACCCTTTACTTTCGAACCATATTTTTCCTTTTTTTTTTGTATGGTAAAATAAAGATGCTTGGTGGTGGCGTAGTTTGATGCCATAACCTGGATTCACGTGTATGAGGTGAGACAGAGCGAGTAGTGTTCTGGTTAGTGTCGTGTGACGATCCCCAGCAGATCACTTTGTCCACTGTAGATCCTATTTTAGTAAGGCTTTTGTTAAATAAATATTTTTTGTATGATGTTTCTTTAATAATTTTGTTGTCTTGTCTTGTTTAAGATCAATAAATCGATTGTGAATTAGGCTACAACTTCTCCCTGAGTTCTGATTAACAGTTCCTTCGCATTTTCATGGCAGTCTAGATCAGAAACATAAGGAGTAGCTTTTTCATTTGGTGTCCACTGCGTGGATTTTTACTTCATTAAGGGGCTCCGGAAAGGCTCAAAATCATGAAAAGTTCAATTTTTACTTTTTTGCGTTTTCTGAATCTGCAGACTATTACCTTTTAATAGATATATAATTTATTCAATTCCGAAGACTACAACTACTTTTAAATTTTTTTAAAAATGTGTTCTACATGGGCGTGACCCACTGTGGCGCTGTTAAACTGCTGTCAAATGGTGTTATTATTAACGTCCGTGTTCATCAGGTACATTTTAGTGATGTGAGATAAAGTATGGGTTGTGGCTAACCTGTGATGGTTCAATATATATTGCTGGTGTGATTGTCGATTGTTTCATGTTTATTTACTCTGTCGTTATCTCGAAAATATTCGTAATTAATTCTGTTTCTTGAGTCTCTGTTTTGTTGAAGTATAATAATGAGTAAAAGTGAAGTTATTAGAAATCCTCTGAAGGCTTTTAAGAAAAGGAGAAATGTTGGAAAGCCAAAGGTATGTGTTATTACTGTAAACAATAAAGACGATAACCAAGTGAGTGAACCTAACCTCTCAAGTACACCTGCCCATAGCAGTCAAAGTGGGAAAGAAAATACTTCACAGAAGAAGCTTGGTTCAATGAGTGAAAACTATGAATGTTTTATGGGCGAATCGGATGTGAATGAAATATTTGATATGTCGGTTCTCAAAGGAATTTTTTCAAACTGTGTAAGATGTATTCATTGTAGTGAAGTTGGTCTGGAACTCTCCATAATAAAGCACGTAGGACTTGCTAGTGAAATACAACTGAAATGTGATAAGTGTTCATACATGACCACCTTTTGGAACAGTGTTGCAGTAACTGCAACTGAAGAAAATAGTAGCAAAATCTACGAACACAACATTAGATTTGTTTATTCCTTGCGTTCAGTTGGTAAGGGTGCTACTGCAGGTACAATTTTCTGTGGCATCATGAATCTTCCAAATCCCCCAACCAAGTTTACGACCTATAATAAATTAATAGGGTCTAAAGTAGAAGATGTCTGTATAGAATCTATGAAGAACGCTGTGGAAGAGGCAGTAATGGAAAATAATGGTAACAGAGATTTGACTGCAGCGTTCGATGGTACCTGGCATAAATGGGGACACACATCTCTTCATGCCACCAGTATGTATACAGGGAAAGTTTTAGATGTAGCAGTAATATCAAAGTATTGTAGATGTCCACAAAAATATAAAGGTACGCATGAAAATAATTACAAAGATAACTATACTGGCAGTAGTGGAGGAATGGAAGTGGCTGGTGTTGCCAGTATATTCCAGCGTTCTGAGGCGTGTGATAAAGTGCGATATGTTAATTACCTTGGTGACGGTGATTCTAAAAGTTTCAAACATGTTCAAGGACTGAAGCCCTATGGTGATGATGTTGTAGTGCGGAAATTTGAGTGTATTGGACACGTACAGAAGCGAATGGGAACATGACATCGGCGACTGAAAGCTTCGTAAAAAAAAAAACTCAGTGATGGTAAAGGGTTGGATGGGAAGGGAAGGTTAACTTATAGTGTAATTGTCAAAATACAGAACTATTGTGGAATGGCTATTAGGCAAAATACACAAAGTGTCGACGAAATGAAGAAGGCTGTTTGGGCTCTTTTTTTTCATACTTCTTCAACCGATGAAAATCCCCAACATAGCTTGTGTCCCAAAGAAGAAGACAGTTGGTGTAAATATAACAAAGGATTGCTAACTGGTGAAGTGTACACTCATAAGCATAGTCTGCCTCATGCAATAATGGAGGTGATAAAACCTATTTTCAGAGACTTAGCAGCACCTGAACTGTTGAAAAAGTGTATTCACGGAAAAACTCAAAACCACAATGAAAGTGTAAATACTGTTATATGGTCGAGAATCCCCAAGACTGTATTTGTTGGAATAGAAACACTTCACTTTGGTGTGTATGATGCTGTTGCGACTTTCAATGATGGCAACATTGTAAGGTGCAAGGTATTTAGAAATATGGGAATGAAGATAGGTTCTAACATGGTACGAGCGATGCTTGCTTTAGACAAGGAACGCCTTCGGGCTGCAGACAGGGCTGTAAAGAGTCTAGAAATACAAGCAAGAGTAAACAGGAGGAGGAACAAGAGGAAGCTAGAGGAGGAGTTTGCAGAGGATGAAGATAATCCATCCTATGGACCTGAAATGCACTAAAAAGTTAATCCAATCTTTGTCGCTCGATTCCCAAAACTTTTATTTTCTCATACTAATTGCATGTTTTCTAAGGATCTTCCAAACATATTTGTTTCAAACTTTCAGTAAATGTTACGCAATACCTTCTGCATAATTTAACACAGCCTTCCAAAAAACTGTATATTTTTGAATATTTAAATAAAAAATTGCAAAAAAATGTTGTGAATTTTCATTACAATTGAAAAAAAAATCATCTTTAATAACAGTTGTAGCCCATATTCCAATAAATAATCTGTAAACAGTTCAACTTCCGACCTCAAATACTTTGTGAGGAAAGATGTAATTTATAAGCGTTATTTTAACATTGCAAGTATAGGGCGTTCCGGAGCCCCTTAACCGGAATCGTCTTTCAAAGTTACAGGAGATCTACTCGAGAAGAGTGCCTTCCTTCAATTCTCAACAGGAAAAACTCTTTACAACACGAAACACGACAAAAGCACTTACCACAGTCACAAACAAACATTTGGCACGTCGTAAGAAGATCGCCAGTTCATCTTCACTTGGATTATACATTGGCTAGCCAAAATCATTATGCCCTCTGCCTTTAGGGATGCTGTTTACAAGAAATGTATTCGCAGTTGCGAACCTGGACAACCCTCAACTTTGTAATGGAGTGACGACAGTGAAAATTTGTGCCGGACCGGGACTCGAACCCGGATTTTCCGCTTATCGCGACTGGTCACCTTATCATTTGGCTGTGTGAACACTACTCACGGCCAGACCAAAATACGTCGTCAACCATGCGTCTACAACCTGTACTGGTACACCCATTACGTATATTCCCGTACAGGGGAGACATTTTACTTGAAAGGCGCTTGCCCGGTGTCGGTGGATAAATACAATATTGCAGTGACTGTGTTATTCTGAATAACGTCGCGAAGATTTTTTGGACATGTATGCATGTCCGAAGGAACTTTGCTTAGTAATTCGGAATAACAGAGGTACTGCAATACCGTATGAATGCTGTTTGGTGACGTGCACGTGACGTGATTCAGAAAGTATTTCATCCGGGTCAACCTTTCGGCTCACCTGGGCCACAATGGAAGAAGACGTGTATTTTTGGACCCCACATAATATTCTTAACACTATAAGAAAAGGAGGGGACCGGTGGGAGTGTAGCATCGTGTGGCGAGAGTTTCCACTGAAAGTGTTGAGTTTATCATCAGTTTTCATAAAAGGACTTTTTCCGGTTGTGTGATAGACGCTCACTTATTGGGCCACATTGATACTTGCTTTGGGCCGCAAGCGGCCTGCGGTCCGCACGTTGGACACCCCCGATTTAAGCGAAGCAAATAAGCACTGCTCAGGCCACGAGTGGCCTACCGGGACCATCCGACCGCCGTGTCATCCTCGGTGGAGGATGTGTATAGGAGGGGCGTGGGGTCAGCACACCGCTCTCCCGGTCGTAAGATGGTACTCTTGACCGAAGCCGCTACTGTTCGGTCGAGTACCTCCTCAATTGGCATCACGAGGCTGAGTGCACCCCGAAAAATGCAACAGCACATGGCGGCCTGGATGGACACCCATCCAAGTGTCGACCACGCCCGACAGCGCTTAACTTTGGTGATCTCACAGGAACCGGTGTAGCCACTGCGGCAAGGCCGATATTAAGCGAAGCAAATACATTGGAAAATTATTGTAAGGAATATACGAGATGCAAATGGGGAAATCCACTGACTTAAGCGATTTTAACAAAGTGGAGAATGTCACGACCCGGCGCAAGGGACCGATCATCTCGGTAACGTCGATGCTGGGCAGCTGTTGGCGAGCCACTACCATGAACATCTATAAACAGTGGTTGAAGGGCGGTGAAACGACAAGTGGTTGACAGGGCCTTGGACGTCCACTACTAATCACAGGACGTGGACATCGGAGGCTTGCCCTATCTGTGAAGCAGGATAGGTGGCAACCTGTGGCAGACCTAACGACAGTTGTATGTTATTGGATCAGGGAGAAGTGTTTCTCAATGCACGTTACTGAACATACGGTTCCGCAGCAGTCAACTCCTATGCGCTGCCCTGTTGACCCAATGATATAGTCAATAACGTCTGCAGTGGACACGGAGAGTAGAGAAGTCTCTCGTCTGGTTGCAAATGTCCTGTTTCTTGTTACGCGATGTCTTCGGTCATGTACGGATACGCAGTCACCTAAGCCATCACTTGCTCTAAACGCGGACCGCAGCATGCAGGCCGGTGGGGGCTTCCACGGGGCTTGTGGTAATGATCGAAGAAACCGCGACAGCTTTGCTCTGAGTGAACATTATTACGGACCACCTGCGCCCCTTCATCTCTGATGTGGATGTCTTTCCCAACGTTGATGATATTTTCCAGTGATGTAACTTTCCATGCCTGACGGCCATGTAAGTGCTGCAGTGGATTGAGAAGCATGATAACGAACTCAGGTTGATGTCTTGGCCAATAAACTCGGATGATCTGAATCCGGTCGAACGCATGTGGAACGTTGTCGGGCGCCGAATGTGTACTCATAAACCATAGATGATAATTTACGAGATTTGTGTGACCTGTGTGTAGGCATGTGGTGCACGTACCTCCTGAATACTACCGAGCGAGCAGGTGAAGTGGTTAGCACACTGGACTCGCTTTCGGTAGGACGACGGTTCAAACCCGCGTCTGGGCAACCAGATTTAGGTTTTCCTTGATTTACTTAAATCGCTCCAGGCATATGTCTGGATGGTTCCTTCGAAAGTGCATGGCCGATTTCCTGCCCCTTACTTGAAACAGTCCGAGTTTGTGCTCCGTCTCCAGTGACATTGATGTCGATGGGACAAGAAACCCAATCTTGCTTCCTTCTTGAATCCTACCAAGGCGACAGTAAGCTTTCAACATGAGGTTTATGATATTTTGTCCCATCAGTGTGTGTGAGGTATGAAATGCGAGACATGGACCTGGACTCGTTGTAGCTAGAACAGTTATTTTTTCTTCATAAAACTATACACAAATACGAATTCTGGTAGGGATTCATAGATGGATATGAAAGGCTGGAGGCAGAAGTGGAAGAAGAGAAAGAAAAAGTGAGAGGGAGAGAGAGGGTGGAAAGAGTGACAGTATGAGAGCAAACTATACAAGGCATGTGGTCATAAGATTATATATGTTACATGTAACAACTGCCTAAAGGTTGCGGTAATACATTGCTTAATGCTTAATAATATGGAGATGGATGTGCACCTTGTGCCAGTACTCGATGTAGAAATAGTTTCAAGCTGACAAGGGGTACAAGCTGTTGGTGTGATGATATATCTGTAAATGAGGTCAATATCTTGTACACTCGGGGGCTATTGTGATAACATAACTAAATATTTGTGGTAAATATTAGTGTGTGTGTGTGTGTGTGTGTGTGTGTGTGTGTGTGTGTGTGTCTGTTAACAGTAAACTTGCTGTTTCATTTAATGTCAGTAACAGTCACAGTAAAGCCCAACCTAAAATGTTCGCATCTAATGTTCATCTTTTTTATATTTTTTCCTATATTGCACTCGAATATTGCAACAGGCTGTTTATCGATTTATAACAATATTTCAAAGATTCCTAAAACAGGACATGCTGTAGTGTCGTACTTCTTTTGCTTATTAGTCATTTTTTCACGAGTGGGTCACTGGTCAAGGGAAGTGGAATGGGTCAGTTAGAACTACAGTTCTAGACAGCACTGACCACACTCAGAACTCTTACAACAAGCTGCCTCACTTTTACGGTTACATTCAACTACTAGATGCTCAGTCTAATTTCTTCAGATACTCAGGTTATTGTCGCAGTCATTAAGCGAAAGAGGTACTGTTTTTATTAGACAAAAGAAAACTTACAGTAGACAAGGTATTCTAATTTCGATGAAAATCTTTAACTAATAAAATAATTCCTGCAGTCCTCTGTTTCTTTTGAGCCGCAAGTCCCACTTACGGCGAAAAAAATGATGACACATACTCCGAAGAAGTACGAGAAACTAGTCTTTAGTAGTTGTGTTTCCCCGGATGATGAAACAATGGAGGGTGATGCCATGTATACTACTACATGGAAACCTTCTGACGCCCTGCAGCCTCGACTCGTAACTTTGCGGTTGTAGTATCGCATTGCCTCTGAAACGGGAACTGTGGCCGCAGCATGTTTCCACACCGGGAGAACACGTGAGTTTGAATAGGGCTACGGAAGAAAGAAGGCTGGGCACACTTTGTACAGTGAAGGTTTGTATGAAAGCCGCAGATGAAGTACAACTACCTCAGGATGTTGTGCAGTTTATAAAGTTTGTTGTTTACGGGGAGTGTGGTTCAATTTCCGGCCGGGGACCTTTCGTCCCAACAATTCCTAAATTCGTCAGAGGTATTCTGGGTTGCTCCTGCAGTACTTCTCCAAGAGAATTTCGTGATTTATGATCTGGCTATTAACAACACGTTGAGTTTTGAGCATACATGCCATAAAACAAGTTATTTTATTCACATACCAACTACACACGGGTCTTATAGGGAGTGTAGTTGTTGGACTCCGATCCTAATGAATCACAAATGCATCACGGCAGCGGAGGGTAACAGGACAGATAATGGCGTTTACAAATAGAGCAGCGGCACTGAGCGTAGGAAATACCCTACACAACCACTTACTTCTATTGGTAGCAGAATTCTTAAGCACCGTATATTCTAATTTCACACACAGTTAAATTGAATGAATTGAAGTTGTCCATGCAAAACAGGCTGGTTTGTGACAACACTGAGCATGAGAAACCTAAGCCACTATCAGTATCGAATGATATTTTTGTTTGGAAAAAATGGTTCAAATGGCTCTAAGCACTATGGGACTTAACATCTGAGGTCATCAGTCCCCTAGACTTAGAACTACTTAACCGTAACTGACCTAAGGACATCACACACATCCATGCTCGAGGCAGGATTCGAACCTGAAACCGTAGCAGCAGCGCGGTTCCGAACTGAAGCGCCTAGAACCGCTCGGTCACAGTAGCCGGCTTTTGTTTGGACTGAGGTTTCTTGGAACTGAGGAGGCACTGTGATATCTTGGATGGACAGTCATGGACAGACGTAGAAGTAATTAAAAGCGTGCCCCAGGGAACTCTGCTGGGACCCTTGTTGTTCATGTTGTATCTTAATTACCTAGCAGACAATGTTAATAGTAACCTTAGACTATCTGATGATTCAGTTATCCAGAATGAAGTACTGCAGATAAAACTGGCACAAATTTTTAGTTACAATTAGATCAGATTTCAAAGTGATCCAAAGATTGCATGCTTGCATTAAATGTTGAGAAATTTTATTATTTTGCACTTCACTAAACGCAAAAGCGTAGTATTCTATGATTTCAACGTTAATGAGTCACAATTTGAATCAATAAACTCATAAAATTACCAGTGTGTAACAATTTATATGGATATGAAATGGAATGATCACATATGCTCATATTAGATAAAGAAGGTAGTAGACTTCGGATCATTGGTACGATGCCGAGGAGAAGCAACGAATCCACGAAAACGTTTCATTACAAAACACTTGTGTGAAGCATCCTAGAATATTGCTCAAATGTTTGGACCCGCACTAAACAGGATTAACAGGTGATTTTGAACGTATACCAAAAGGAGCGGGAGGAATGGTGACCGGCTTCTTTGAGCGACGGGAGACGCTGAAGAACCTGCACTGGCAGCTGCTTCAAGACAGGCACAAACTTTCCAGTGGAAGCCTAGTTGCGGAGTGTCAACAAAGAGTGAGAAGTGAGGGATCTAGGAATATACCATAACCCTACGTCGCGCTCCCGTAGGGCCCTGAAAGAGAGGACTGCAATAATAACACAGCGAACAGAGACATTTAAACATTGTTCCCGCGCTCCATTGGCTAGCGGAATGGGAAGAAACCTTAATACGTGGTGCCATGTGTTACGTTCGCAGCGTTTCTCAGAGTATACACTGCCTCACCCTAAAAGTGAATCACTGGGAAGGGAAGAGATAACGGAACGAAGCTCTACGGGTGGTTTCAAAATCTAGTCAAATTTCCAAAGACCTTGGCAGTACGAACCCACTTAGTACCGGTATGGCGTTGCATACCCACTGGCCAAGATACGTCCGATGATTCGGTTGAGAAATGTCTCGTAAAGTTGTTGCAGCTTCTCCCTAGGCAGTACGGTATACGACTGTTGTAACTGGTCCTTGGTATCCTGGAAATCCGCACTGGGACAGAACTGATGTTCGTAGTAGTCCCACACATGTTCCACCGGGGAGGGATCTCCGGATCTTTCTGGCCACGGGAGTAATTCAACATCACGCAGAGAGTTCATAAAGACATTGCCATCTGTGGATGAGCATTGTCCAGTTGGAAATACTGGTATATGAGACGTAACACAGGGAGACGGAGAATTTTCGAATGTTCGTCCCATACCGTTGTGCCGTCAGAATTCCCTCTATCACGACCAACCTGGACGTGAAGTCATCCTTGATTGCTCCTCCTCCCTCCCGCCTCCACCCCCCCCCCCCCCCCCCCATGACGCCAGAAGTAACACCTCTGTGCCTCTTCAAAATATTGGAAGAATGGGACCTATCCCGAGGGAACTACAATACTCGACGGTGATGCTCAGCCGGAATGGTGCAGAACCATGATTCATCACTGAGCACACTGCGACGCCGTTCATCAGCAGTCCATTCTTCCTATTATGGTCCACTCCAAACACAGCCGTCTGTGTTGTGGTATTGACGGCAGCCTAAGCATAGGACGGTAATTCCCTGATCCGGCTGCAGCTAGTCTCCGACTAGTGGTTCGGCCAGACGAAATATAGCAAGTAGCCCGTTCCTTGTCGGACGGCAGGGGCAGATGTGAAGCAGTGAAGGTCAGTTCACACTGTTCGGCATGTCACGTCACGTCCCAACAAAATATTCTACAATGCCTTTTAAATGGCGGCATCCGCGCTGGTCGTCCCATCCCGTCACGTCTGTTCACAGCACTGTCAAGGTTTCTGGAGTAGAAAGTTTCCATTCGTCCATAGTTGATCACGTGACCTCCAAGCTCATTTCCTGGCGATACACGGTCACGCTCAGGTCTCCATATTCAAAAAAATGGTTCAAATGGCTCTGAGCACTATGAGACTTAACATCTATGGTCATCAGCCCCCTAGAACTTAAAACTACTTAAACCTAACTAACCTAAGGACATCACACGACATCCAGTCATCACGAGGCAGAGAAAATCCCTGACCCCGCCGGGAATCGAACCCGGGAACCCGGGCGTGGGAAGCGAGAACGCTACCGCACGACCACGAGCTGCGGACTCTCCATATTCGTTTCGATGTCGTTTTCATGGTTGGTATCAGATTATACGGTTAGTTATAAATTGCTTCGTTTCGTTACTTCTCTTGTTAAAATTTTATAGTAAATGAAGAAAGATTAATTGAAACAGTGCGCCAGCGGTCTAAATTTTTCATCATTGCACTAAATTACTTGCCCTCTACTACAATTCTGGCAATTAAAATTGCTGCACCAAGAAGAAATGCAGATTGGACAAATGCATTAGACAAATATGTTATACTAGAACTGACATGTGATTTCATTTTCACGCAGTTTGGGTGCATAGATACTGAGAAATCAGTACCCAGAACTGTGGCGTCACCGCCAGACACCACACTTGCTAGGTGGTAGCCTTTAAATCGGCCGCGGTCCGTTAGTATATGTCGGACCCGCGTGTCACCACCATCAGTTATTGCAGACCGAGCGCCGCCACACGGCAGGTCTAGAGAGACTTCCTAGCACTCGCCCCAGTTGTACAGCTGACTTTGCTAGCGATGGTTCACTGACAAATTACGCTCTCATTTGCCGAGACGATAGTTAGCATAGCTTTCAGCTACGTCATTTGCTACGACCTAGCAAGGCGCCATTATCAATTGCTATTTATCTTGTGATGCATGTACCGTCAGACCGATGTTCACCAATTATGGATTAAAGTTAAGTATACCAGAAGCTACGTACCTTTTTTGCTAGTCTCAATTCCTTGTCATTTTCCAGACCTCACGCCATCCTGCGTGAGCTTAAACGCGTGCCCTTCGGCCTCCCGTCCTAGTGGATTGGCTGTCTTGCCAGTCCACAACAAGAACAACCACCTCTGGCAGTAATAACGGCCTTGATACGCCTGGGTATTGAGTCAAACAGAGCTTGGATGGCGTGTACACGTACAGCTGCCCATGCAGCTTCAGTACGATACCACATTTCATCAAGAGTAGTGACCGGGGTATTGTGGCAAGCCAGTTGCTCGGCCACCATTGACCAGACGTTTTCAATTGGTGAGAGATCTGGAGAATGTGCTGGCCAGGGCAGCAGTCGAACATTTTCTGTATCCAGAAAGACCCATACAGGACCTGCAATATGCGGTCATGCATTATCCTGCTGAAATAAGGGTTTCGCAGGGATCCAATGAACGGTAGAGCCACGGGTCGTAACACATCTGAAATGTAACGTCCTCTGTTCAAAGTGCCGTCAATGCGAACAAGAGATGACCGAGACGTGTAACCAATGGCACACCATACCAAGACGAATTCACGCTTCAAATGTGCCTTCACCGCGGTGTCTCCAAACACGGATGCGACCATCATGATGCTGTAAGCAGAACCTGGATTCATCCGAAAAAATGACGTTTTGCCATTCGTGCACCCAGGTTCGTTGTTGAGTACACCATCACAGACGCTCCTGTCTGTGATGCAGCGTCAAGTGTAACAGCAGCCATTGTCTCCGAGCTGATAGTCCATGCTGCTGCAAACGTCGTCGAACTGTACGTGCAGATGGTTGTTGTCTTGCACATGTCCCCATCTGTTGACTCAGAGATCGAGACGTGGCTGCACGATCCGTTACAGCCATGCGGATAAGATGCCTGTCATCTCGACTGCTAGTGATACGAGGCCATTGCGATCCAGCACGGCGTTCCGTATTAGCCTCCTAAACCCACCGATTCCATATTCTGCTAACAGTCACTGGATTTCGACCAACGCGAGCAGCAATGTCGCGATTCGATAAACAGCAATCGCGATACACTACAATCCGACCTTTATCGAAGTCGGAAACGTGATGCTACGCATTTCTCCTCCTTAGACGAGGCATCACAACAACGTTTCACCAGGCAACGCCGGTCAACTGCTGTTTGTTTATGAGAAATCGGTTGGAAACTTTCCTCATGTCAGCACGTTGTAGGTGTCGCCACTGGCGCCAGCCTTGTGTGAATGCTCTGAAAAGCTAATAATGTGCGTGTCACAGCGTCTTCTTCCTGTAGGTTAAATTTCGCGTCTGTAGCACGTCATCTTTGTGGTGTAGCAATTTTAATGGCCAGTAGCGTACATTTGTAAAGTGGATTTTTATTCATACCGGTAACGTATTTAATATTTTACAGTGTAATGGGTAGCAATATGAATAAATTACTGTGGGTAGAATCTGATTGGAATGGAGATGAAGTCCCATGCTTCTTGAGAAAGCATAGGGGAACGGTGCGGGAGACCTGCACCGCCATACTAGGCAAGGTCCCAGTGGAGGTGATTTACCACCACCTTCCTCCGACCGTAATGGGGAGGAATCATGATGATGAAGAAGACACAACACCCAGTCATCTCGGAGCTGGAGAATATCCCTGACCCCGCCGGAAATCGAATCCGGGACACCGTGCTCGGGAAGCGAGAACGCTACCGCGAGACCACGAGCGGCGGGCAGAATCCTATTAATAAGTGGAATTTATTTGTAATTTGTCAGATATTTGTAATATTTCATAAACAAAAAAGACAAACCTTCAGGCTTTGCAAGGGTGGCAAAATGGTTTTTTCTGCGAAGCATACATCAGAAGTGTATTAAAATTGTTTGTTTATATATGTGTTAGTGGCAGCTCTCTGTATTGTGTGTGGAACGGTTTGCAAGCATAAGTGGTCAATATTTACATGGTTTCACTAGCTAACCCCAGCACAAATAAAGCACTTGATCTATTAAAAAATGGCTCTGAGCACTATGCGACTTAACTTCTGAGGTCATCAGTCGCCTAGAACTTAGAATTAATTAAACCTAACTAACCTAAGGACAGCACACACATCCATGCCCGAGGCAGGATTCGAACCTGCGACCGTAGCAGTCCCGCGGTTCCGGACTGAGCGCCTAGAGATCTATTAAAATTCAAATACAAAATGGAAAAGAAAATCTATACATCTTGAAGGGAAAGGTTTTATGAGAGATATTACTATTAGACAAAAATCTATCGAGCGAGGTTGCGCAGTGGCTAGCATACTGGACTCGCATTCGGGAGGACGACAGTTCTATCCTGCGTCCGGGCATCCTGATTTAGGTTTTCTGTGATTTCTCTAAATCGCTCCAAGCAAATTCCGGGATGGTTCTTTTGAAAGGGCACGGCCGACTTCCTTCCCCGTCCTTCCCCAATCCAATGAGACCCATGACCTCGCTGTCTGATCTCCTTCCCCAAACAACCCAACCCAACAAAAATTTGCACTGCACTGGCAACTAAACTTAACCTAAAACAGACCAGTTTCTCACGGGATGTGATCACAGCTCGTAAGTCTGTGTTCCTTTTAGTAATTCTGAGAGCAGTTTGACGTAACAAATCAAGAAACTGGTGCTTCGACATTCTAAAATATAAAATGCAGATTCCTCTTCCGCAAGCTCGTTGTATAACGTGTGAAATTTCCCTTCTGCACCACGTAATGACATTTTTCGGATCCAAACTTTTTTTTGCGTTGTTTTGCGCTTGTGTCTTCCTTCTATAATGTAAAAGCTATCCCTGCAAGCTGCAAACCATTTGATTCCATTAAACGTTATTTTCGTACAAATGTGGACTACAGCATCCACAAATATATACTACAGTGTTTTGTGTGTGCTATTCTCACATAAAAACACTTGAAAACCATCTTTCAAAGATCTCAAGGCCCGCGAGAAGACTGTTGACTCGACGTCTCGTGCGATGACGGACAGAGTGAATACACCTTGAGGTGACGCTGCCGTGACGGGCAGTGCAAATGGCCCTTACATAGCGTCTGGTTGAAGATATGGTGATTCTCGTTTGTGTTGGTCAGTCGTCCTCGGTCGGAATTTTGACGAGTCCGCCTGTCCTCACGTTCTAATTTAGTCCAGCATTGTCCCACTTTCATGTGTGAATCTCCCACAATTCTGGATATTGCACGATTCGACTAGCCGGACCAATGCAGACCCACATTGAGGTCTTCAGACTCTGCCGGTTGCTGACAACTGTCTCCCACGAATACGCGGCATTCTCGTGATCATCTGGCATTATTTTACAACAATCCTTGCACAACCTACCAGCTCTGGAAACAACATTAAAAGAGAACAACTGTAAAACAGTCTCGTGGCCGTTTTGCTTCTTACAAAGAACTGGAACCCCAGTCATCTACATATCCTCCATAGTGTGTACGAATCTACTTGATATCCGACCATATCTTCCGGGTGCTTCACGTTTTTGTCAAGCGGTGTATAACCACTGTCAGATAATACCACACAGAAAACTGATGACGCTATCGTAAACATCTCGCATTAGAAAAAGCATTCAAGAAATTAAAACTGTGTGAGATGTTGGAAAATGAGAAAATAGGTGTAAAGTACAAGGAAAGAGGGGCTGGCTGGTTCAAATGGCTCTGAGCACTATGGGACTCAACTGCTGAGGTCATAAGTCCCCTAGAACTTAGAACTACTTAAACCTAACTAACCTAAGGACAACACACACATCCATGCCCGAGGCAGGATTCGAACCTGCGACCGTAGCTGTCGCGCGGTTCCAGACTGAAGCGCCAGAACCGCTCGGCCACCAGCGGCCGGCGAAAGAGGGGAATATGTGTAAGAACGACGAGAGAGAAATAAGAATGTAAGAGCAAGTGAGGAATGCTCTGATTAAAAAATACTTGCTGTACATCTACATAAGTACTCCACTAACAATCGTGTGACGCTAGTGCTCCCTACGAAAAATATACCTTGGTGGCAGTAGAATCGTTCTACAGTCAGCGTCAGCGTAAGGTAGGAATACAACTTTTCTAGCACATGAATCACGGATGTCGCCGAGGTAGGACGGCTTGAGTGCCCCAGCGATACAGACAGCCAACTGCAGGTGCCTGCACAGTGGACGGATATCTGTAGAGAGGTCAGACAAACATGCGAATCCTGAGGAAGTACCTCTTCAGCAATTGCAAGGACACCAGTCTGGATGACTGACCGGACTGACCTTGCAACATCAGACAGAGTACAGGTGATGCAAAAAGCGTTTACTAAGTGACATGGCACATCGGCATACAACAAGAAGCAGTAATCAAACAGGAACGAGGGATCACAAAGACCATCCGGAGCTCGTACTAAATGGCGTTACATTTATTTAGCCACAAGCTGTAACTCGACGACTACTACAGGAGATGCTCTAAGTTTTGTGCAGATGCATCGAGACATGCCTGACATCGACTCTGTGTTGAATGGTGCACCCTCTCAAAGATACCTGCCGCAACAATCCTTTCCACTAGGTCCTCCGGCGATGCTTCGCGCACATGGCCCTTCAGATATCCACAGAGGAAACAATCGATTAGGCCGGTATTACACTATCAAATTTCTTTGTCAAAGATTTGATCAAAGATGTGATCAAATATTCCGTCAAATATATTTGACAAAGATCTTTGACGTAGCGCTAGAAGGGGTATTACACTGTCATCAAATTTTTCGTCAAAGTTCAAGATGGCTGACAACAACTTGTTATTAACCGCAGCAGTTGCACGTACCGCAATTGCATCGTGTGCACATGTGGAAAATAAGTGGGGGAAAAAAAGGAACCATACATACAAGGTTGACAGTCTTAAATTCCTGGGATTACAACTTGATAACAAATTCAGTTGGGAGGAGCACACCACAGAACTGCAGAAACGCCTTAACAAATCTGTATTTGCAATTCGAGTGTTAGCAGATATAGGCAACATAAAAATGAAAAAGCTTGCATACTTCGCCTACTGTCATTCCATAATGTCATATGGTATAATATTTTGGGGTAAATCTTAAAGTCAAACAAAAGTTTTCAGAGTCCGAAAGCGTGTAATACGTATTATTTGTGGAGTAAATTCACAGACGTCCTGCAGAAACCTCTTCAAAGAACTGGGTATACTAACTACTGCCTCTCAGTATATTTACTCCTTAATGAAATTTGCCCTAAATAATATATCTCTTTTTCCAACAAACAACTCAGTTCATACATACAATACCAGGAACAAAAATGATCTGCACAAGAACTTCAAAGCACTTACTTTAGTTCAAAAAAGGGTCCACTACTCAGGAACACTCATCTTAAATAATTTGCCAGCAAACATAAAAATTTTAGTTACAAATATAGATCGGTTTAAAAGAAACCTGAAAGACTTACTAGTGGCCAACTCCTTCTACGCCATTGACCAAATTTTTAATAGAAACAAATGATGTATTTATTCATACTATTAGTATTGTTATTTCAGCTTAAAAAAATTGACATGTTCCACATCCACGAGGATCTCCTCAGCACGGATATATGGAACGAAAAACTAATCTAATCTGGGTGAAGCCGTGGGTTTTACGACGACACGATAAAAGCATTCAACAAAACTTGTTAGGTGGGTTTACAGTGGAAGACGTCAGGTTGTACATCAATTACTTAAGAATGGATGAGCATACATTTCTGTATGTGCTTTGTGAGATGTGTCCTCATATCACAGAGCACAATATTCACTTAAGAACTGCTACATCTTCAGAAGACAGGCTCACTGTAACACTCCGATTACTTGCTACAGAAGAGGGTTATGTTAGGTTAGGTCAGGTCAGGTCTCCAATCTTCTTAATCTATTTTTGTATTCAGGGTGCCTCACGTTGTAAAGCGCCTCGTCAGCTTCATACATCTCTATTAATTTTGTAGTTGTCGGCACACACCAATTGTATTTACCGGCAATGTTTATAAAAACACTACAGACGACAGAATGCAGCGATGCTAGCGCTCCATGGAGGAGGAGGAGATTAGTGTTTAACGTCCCGTCGACAACGAGGTCATTAGAGACGGAGCGCAAGCTCGGGTGAGGGAAGGATGGGGAAGGAAATCGGCCGTGCCCTCTCAAAGGAACCATCCCGGCATTTGCCTGAAACGATTTAGGGAAATCACGGAAAACCTAAATCAGGATGGCCGGAGACGGGATTGAACCGTCGTCCTCCCGAATGCGAGTCCAGTGTGCTAACCACTGCGCCACCTCGCTCGGTAGCGCTCCATGTGGTAACATGTCACATTGCAGTGAACAGAAGACAGGCGATTTCTTTGATCAAATCTACAGCGAGGCTCTAGATTTGATCAAATATTGGACGACATTTGACAAAGTCCCTATTACACCATCAAATATCTTTGACAAAGATATTGGACAAAGACATTGGACAAAGAAATTTGTTAGTGTAATACCGGCCTTAGGAACCAATTCGGGTGATCGTGGTGACCACCCGACAAACCCACAGCGACCAATTCAGTGGCCGGGAAAGGTTTCATGCAGAGGATTCCTTAATTTTCTGCTGAAACGCGCGGGGGCTCCTTCGTGCTGAAATCGAACGCAGTGACGCATAGGCATGGGAAAATCATCCAGCATGTCCGGTAGAACTTCTCGCAGCGATATGAGATAGGTGCGACCTTCAAGACAGTCCAGTAGAATGTACGGTCAATTAAACCGTCTCCGACGATGCCAGCCCACACGTTTAGGGTAAATTCGCGCTGCGTGGCATGTGTACGTGTAGCATCTGTGTTCACTTCTGACCAAGTATGAAGACCGTGAACGTCCGTTACACCGTCGAGTGAGAACGCAACCTCGTCTGTGAACGGAACACTCGCTGTGAAGCTTCGGCGTGCAGCGGATTCCTGCAGAAACCACCACGTAAATCCCATGCGCTTGTTTTAGTTCACCGGCTTCAATGCTTGGACGCGTTGGACATGAAACGGACGCAGTGCTTCGTCGTGTACAATGCGCCAGACAGAATGCTGGGGGACATCAATGGCGCGTCCTTTCGAGAACGCTTTCTTCCACTGCAACTGTCTGTGCTGTTCGTTAGTGACCAGTGTCCAGCTTGTGAACATGGAGCGAGTCGGTTTCGCACAATCGGCGATGCAGGATGGTTAATAATGTGTGGCAAGACACCTCTTTCTATCAGGATTACAGTTGGCCGCGCTATACATTAAATCCATCTCAGACATTTCGTGGTACGTGTACCTAACTATATTACACGCACCCCCCCCCCCCTACCTCCCCAAACCCCCCCCCCCCCCCCCTCCGGCGCTTCCACGGCGTGACTGGCTACGGTTTCCGAGCGCTCCGCCCGTGTTTGTAATAACAACGCCCTCCGTGACCATAGCGCCTTCAAAAAATGGCTCTGAGCACTATGTGACTTAACATCTCTGGTCATCAGTCCCCTAGAACTTAGAACTACTTAAACCTAACTAACCTAAGGACATCACACACATCCATGCCCGAGGCAGGATTCGAACCTGCGACCGTAGCAGTCGCGCGGTTCGGGACTGAAGCGCCTGAACCGCTAGACCACCGCGGGCGGCCACAGCGCCTTCTCGGGGCGTTTGCGACCCCCAGTTCCTATGTGACTACTCATCCTTGTATGCTGATGTGCCGTGTCAGTTTGTAAACGTGTTTTAATCACCGCATAGATGTAGATACCTGTTCTTGTCCCTGATGATCACGCATGCATGTTGGTCGGTTTTCCTGTCTTACAATGTTAGCTGCTAAATACAAAATGAATCAGTTTTTTATATCAGACAAACATTGATTCGTAGTTTCTAAAATTCCACTGTCCTGGTTGTCAGACAACACAGTTGGCTTCGTAACTTTCGGTTCAGTCGTTTTCGGATCAGTGGACCTCAAATTGCATTCTCCCTACTCCATATTCCTTGAAATTTGTACCGCAGACACAGAAACGCAACTACTTAATCTGGGTGGCCAAAAGTGACGAGAAGGACTGTCGTATCAGAAGACGTGCCGTGTATGACGCCCGAAGGTTGCAGGTAGGTGCATTGTGTGGTACGATTATAAACACAACATCTGAACATGACAATTCGTTGCCAGTTTGAACGTGCGATGATAAACGGTGCAAAGCACGCGAGTCACACCGTATACGAGTTTACACAAGTACTCGAGTTTTCGAAGTGAACTCTAGGGTGGATGTTCAATATACCAGAGACTGTGGTGTCACCGCCAGACACCACGCTTGCTAGGTGGTAGCCTTTAAATCGGCCGCGGTCCGCTAGTATACGTCGGACCCGCGTGTCGCCACTGTCAGTGATTGCAGACCGAGCACCGCCACATGGCAGGTCTAGAGAGACTTCCTAGCACTCGCCCCAGTTGTACAGCCGACTTTGCTAGCGATGGTTCACTGACAGATTACGCTCTCATTTGCCGAGACGATAGTTAGCATAGCTTTCAGCTACGTCATTTGCTACGACCTAGCAAGACGCCATTATCATTTGCTATTTATCTTGCGATGCATGTACCGTCAGACCGATGTTCACCAATTATGGATTAAATTTAAGTATTCCAGAAGCTACGTACCTATTTTGCTAATCTCTATTCCTTTACTGTTCCAGACCTCACGCCAGCCTGCGTGAGCTTAAACCCGTGCCTTTCGGCTTACTCCTAGTGGCTTGGCTGTCTTGCCAAGTCACAACAGAGACAATGTTTTCCAAATGCTTAAAACGTCGTCTCTGATGTGACGTCAACTCCAGAGAGCCTCAGTGGTAGTGAGACCACTGCCGATAAAATTGTGGGACATCAGCAGGCCAGCTCCACCAGAATCGCACTGAGACAAATGCACCGATTTTTCAGTGATCTTGCAGAACCATTACAAAGTAGTTATCCCAGATGTGTAACATTATGAGACAGGGGAAATACCCTCGGATTTCAAGAAGAGTGTAATAATTCGAACTCCAAAGCAGGCAGACGTTGATACGTGTGAATATTACTAAAATATCGTTTCAATAAATCATGTTCCCAAAATACTGACACGAATTGTTTACAGAAGAATGCAAAAACTGGAGGAAGCCCAGCTCGGAGAAGATTAGTTTGGGCTCTGGAGAAATGCAGGAATGCGTCAGGCAATACTTACTGTGTGATTTACCTTATAAAAAACGTCAAAAATATCTTTTTTGACGTTCTGAAGGTTGTTGTTGTTGTGGTCTTCAGTCCTGAGACTGGTTTGATGCAGCTCTCCATGCTACTCTATCCTGTGCAGGCTTCTTCATCTCCCAGGAACTACTGCAACCTACATCCTTCTGAATCTGCTTAGTGTATTCATCTCTTGGTCTCCCTCTACGATTTTTACCCTCCACCCTGCCCTCCAGTGCTAAATTTGTGATCTCTTGATGCCTCAGAACATGTCCTACCAACCGGTCCCTTCTTCTCGTCAAGTTGTGCCACAAACTCCTCTTCTCCCTAATTCTATTCAATACCTCCTCATTAGTTATGTGATCTACCCATCTAATCTCCAGCATTCTTCTGTAGCACCACATTTCGAAAGCTTCTATTCTCTTCCTGTCCAAACTATTTATCGTCCATGTTTCACTTTCATACATGGCTACACTCCATACAAATACTTTCAGAAACGACTTCCTGTCACTTAAATCTATACTCGATGTTAACAAATTTCTCTTCTTCAAAAACGCTTTCCTTGCCATTGCCAGTCTACATTTTATATCTTCTCTACTTCGGCCATCATCAGTTATTTTGCTCCCCAAATAGCAAAACTCCTTTACTACTTTAAGTGTCTCATTTCCTAATCTAATTCCCTCAGCATCTCCCGACTTAATTCGACTACATTCCATTATCCTCGTTTGGCTTTTGTTGTTGTTCATCTTATATCCTCTTTTCAAGACACTGTCCATTTCGTTCAACTGCTCTTCCAAGTCCTTTGCTGTCTCTGACAGAATTACAAAGTCATCGGCGAACCTCAAAGTTTTTATTTCTTCTCTATGGATTTTAATACCTACTCCGAATTTCTCTTTTGTTTCCTTTACTGCTTGCTCAATATACAGATTGAATAACATTGGGGACAGGCTACAACCCTGTCTCACTCCCTTCCGAACCACTGCTTCCCTTTCATGCCCCTCGACTATTATAACTGCCATCTGGTTTCTGTACAAAATGTAAATAGCCTTTCGCTCCCTGTATTTTACCCCTGCCACCTTTAGAATTTGAAAGAGAGTATTCCAGTCAACATTGTCAAAAGCTTTCTCTAAATCTACAAATGCTAGAAACGTAGGTTTGCCTTTCCTTAATCTTTCATCTAAGATAAGTCGTAAGGTCAGTATTGCCTCACGTTTTCCAACATTTATACGGAATCCAAACTGATCTTCCCCGAGGTCGGCTTCTACCAGTTTTTCCATTCGTATGTAAAGAAATCGCGTTAGTATTTTGCGGCTGTGACTTATTAAACTGATAGTTCGGGAATTTACACATCTGTCAACACCTGCTTTATTTGGGATTGGAATTATTATATTCTTCTTGAAGTCTGAGGATACTTCGCCTGTCTCATACATCTTGCTCACCAGATGGTAGAGTTTTGTCAGGACTGGCTCTCCTAAGACCGTCAGTATTTCTAATGGAATGTTGTCTACTCCCGGGGCCTTGTTTCGGCTCAGGTCTTTCAGTGCTCTGTCAAACTCTTCACGCATTTCATCTTCATCTACATTCTCTTCCATTTCTATAATATTGTCCTCAAGTACATCACCCTTGTATAGACCCTCTATATTTCCTTACATTTGTCCTCTAGCCATACCTGCTTAGCCATTTTGCACTTCCTGTCAATCTCGTTTTTGAGATGTTTGTATTCCTTTTTGCCTGCTTCATTTACTGCGTTTTCATGATTCCTCCTTTTATCAGTTAAATTCAATATTTCTTCTGTTACCCAAGGATTTCTACTAGCCCTCATCTTTTTACCTACTTGATCCTCTGCTGCCTTCACTACTTCATCCCTCAGAGTTACCCATTCTTCTTCTACTGTACTTCTTTCCCCCACTGCTGTCAATTGTTCCCTTATGCTCTCCCTGAAACTCTGTACAACCTCTGGTTTAGTCAGTTTATCCGGGTCCCATCTCCTTAAATTCCCACCTTTTTGCAGTTTCTTCAATTTTAACCTGCAGTTCATAACCAATAGACTGTGGTCAGAGTCCACATCCGGCCCTGGAAATGTCTTACAACTTAAAACCTGGTTCCTAAATCTCTGTCTTACCATTATATAATCTATCTGATACCTTTTAGTATCTCCGGGATTCTTCCATGTATACAACCTTCTTTTATGATTCTTGAACCAAGTGTCAGCTATAATTAAGCTATGCTCTGTGCAAAATTCTAACAGACGGCTTCCTCTTTCATTTCTTACCCCCAATCCATATTCACCTACTATGTTTCCTTCTCTCCCTTTTCCTGCACTCGAAATCCAGTCACCCATGACTATTAAATTTTCGTCTCCCTTCACTATCTGAATAATTTCTTTTATCTCATCATACATTTCATCAATTTCTTCATCATCTGCAGAGCTATTTGGCATATAAACTTGTACTACTGTAGTAGGCGTGGGCTTCGTGTCTATCTTGGCCACAATAATGCGTTCACTATGCTGTTTGTGGTAGCTTACCCGCACTTCTATTTTTTTATTCATTATTAATCCTACTCCTGCATCACCCCTATTTGATTTTGTATTTATAACCCTGTATTCATCTGACCAAAAGTCTTGTCCTCCTGCCATCGAACTTCACTAATTCCCACAATATCTAACTTTAACCTATCCATTTCCCTTTTTAAATTTTCTAACCTACCTGCTCGATTAAGGGATCTGACATTCCACGCTCCGATCCGTAGAACGCCGGTATTCTTTCTCCTGATAACAACGTCCTCTTGAGTAGTCCCCGCCCGGAGATCCGAATGGGGGACTATTTTACCTCCGGAATATTTTACCCAAGAGGACGCCATCATCATGTAACCATACAGTAAAGCTGCATGCCCTCGGGAAAAATTCTGTAGGTAACAGCTATAAAATACAGGGAACGAAATGCCATTTGTCAAAAAAATGTTCAAATGTGTGTGAAATCTTACGAGACTTAACAGCTAAGGTCATCAGTCCCTAAGCTTACGCACTACTTAACTTAAATTATCCTAAGGACAAACACACACACCCATGCCCGAGGGAGGACTCGAACCTCCGCCAGGACCAGACGCACAGCCCATGACTGCAGCGCCTGAGACCGCTCGGCTAATCCCGCACGGCATATGTTATTTATCACTCGTACAGAATCCACACTTCAGTTGTAAGACTCGAAGTAAATGAAAGATTGGGAGCGGAGTGAGACAGAGTTGCTGCAGATCCCCCATGTTATTCATCCTGTAGACTAATCAAGCAGTGATGCGAACCAAAGAGAAATCTGGAAAAATGGTTCAAATGGCTCTGAGCACTATGGGACCTAACTTTAGAGGTCATCAGTCCCCTAGAACTTAGAACTACTTAAACCTAACTAACCTAAGGACATCACACACATCCATGCCCGAGGCAGGATTCGAACTTGCGACCGTAGCGGTCGCGCGGTTCCAGACTGTAGCGCCTAGAACGGCTCGGCCACTCCGGCCGGCGAAATCTAGAAAGCCAATTTAATTTCTGGGGGAAGAAATGTAAACTCTGAGGTTTGCTGAATCTGTCGGAGGCACGAAACGACTTGGAAGAGCAGCTTAACGGAATGGGCCGAATCTTGAGAACAGATAATGAGACAAATACCAACAAAAGTATAGTTCTAAACTTCCTGAGCTCAATCTGTTGCTAAAGGAATCTTCATGTAGTCCATCTTTATTCATTATACTACCTAGATATTTATAAATTCCTCAGTTGCTGACGGTTAGATTGTTTGATATTTCAAGTTCTACCATGTTCCCTTTGTTAAACATTCTGTCTTCTTGATGTTCAGCCCGAATCCTCATTTGCTATATTCTTCCATTAATTTCCTCATCATATAGGAGATATCTTCTTCATTGGTTACTACCACCAATATAAAAGGGTTTAGGCGCTGCGGCCTCGTAACTGAATTCCACTTCTAGAGCATTTATTTTCCCAGTTCCGCAAGGAGATTTGAAAATATATTTGTTAACATCTAATATAAATTTGAATATGAGGAAGTATTTTCTGAAGGTACATCTCTGGAGTGTAGCCTCGTACGAAAGTGGAACATTGCTGAAAAGTGTGGTACTGGACGGAGATCGAATTGCCACACCAAAGTTGGCCAAGCGGTTCGATATCACAGCCATTAGCGAGGGCTCACTGCAATCCGTAGCGACATACGAGAGGTGCTCCAGAAGACCACGCCTCCCCCCTCTGCATAGCAGCGCCCCCATACTGAGGTCACCCGGGTTCCCGGGTTCGATTCCCGGCGGGGTCAGGGATTTTCTCTGCCCCGTGATGGCTGGGTGTTGTGTGCTGTCCTTAGGTTAGTTAGGTTTAAGTAGTTCTAAGTTCTAGGGGACTGATGACCATAGATGTTAAGTCCCATAGTGCTCAGAGCCATTTGAACCATTTTGAACCATACTGAGGTCAATATAGTGTAGACGTAGCAAAAGCTCAGTCTTCCCGCCCACCAGAGTTCGTAACCTCATCCGAAGGAGTCGATATCAAAGGACAGGACCAGCGTGATAGTTAAAGTTTCTGATGGACTTCTTCATTTAAATGTGGAACAGAACCGTTTATTAATTAGTGCATTACTTGATGCTCTGCTAATCCATGATAGATGTAATTAACCAATACTCTTGTTACAAAGAAGTGTGGCGAAATTTCGACCTTCTTGCAGTTCTTCATAATCAAATGGTTCAAATGGCTCTGAGCACTATGGGACACTACGGGACTTAACTTCTGAGGTCATCAGTCCCCTAGATCTTAGAACTGCTTAAACCAAACTAATCTAAGGACATCACACACATCCATGCCCGAAGTAGACATTAGCGCCTAGAACCACTCGGCAACACCGGCCGGCTCTTCATAATCATACAGCACTCCAAACCATAGATGGTAATTGGCTCAATGATGGCTTGACGTATTATAAGTTTCTTTTTTAATTCGACTCTTGTGGACTACAAAAGAGAGTTAATCTTTTATTGATTTATGCGGTAAAGTAAATACATATTTCATATATTTTAGTGTGATGAGCCTTCTCACAGAATAACTGAAGAAGCCACGGTTTAGGCCAGACAAAAGTGCTTTCTCCTGGTCCCAACAATAACCAGTTCATTTTAGAAGAGAATACAAACGTTTGAAATATGGTGCTATAGAAGCTGCTAAAGATTGAATCAATAGATAGATTAACAATGAGAAGGTACTGAATCGAGTTAGCGGAAAAAAATAAATTTATTGCAGTACTAGACTATTAAAAGGGCAACGGCCTTGTTGCAGTGGATCCACCGGTTCCCGTGAGATTACCGAAGTTAAGCGCTGTCGGGCGTGGTCGGCACTTGGATGGGTGACCATCCAGGCCGCCATGTGCTGTTGCCATTTTTCGGGGCGCACTCAGCCTCGTGATGCCAATTGAGGAGCTACTCGACTGAATAGTAGCGGCTTCGGTCAAGAATACCATAATAACGACCGGGAGAGTGGGGTGCTGACCCCACGCCCCTCCTATCCGCATCCTCTCTTGAGGATGACGTGGCAGTCGGATGGTCATGGTAGGCCACTCGTGGCCTGAAGACGGAGTACTAGACTATTAGAAGGGATTAGTTGACGAAACAAATCCTCAGAATTTAAGAAATCATCAGTTTGGTAAAGGAGGAAATTGTAGGGGGTGAAAATTGTAGAAGCAGACCAAGGGAGATACACAGTAAGCAGGTTCCGAAGCATGAAAGGTGCAATACTTATTTGGAGATAAAGAGGCTCGCACAGGATGTAGTAGCGTGGAGAGCTGCATCAAACCAGTCTTCCTACTGAAGAACACTACAACATAAACACGTAGATGATGGTATCAGTTCCATTAGCTGCGTTCCCGGCATGCCCTCGGGCAGCCCCGCAGACTTGTTGTCGGGAAAGGCAGTAGGTGTTCGGCCGCTCTGCTGGACAAGGCAGCAGTAAGCGACAAGGGCGTTCCCAGGCGGCGCTAAACAGCCGTCCCGTGTACCGGAAGGCCGCCCTCTATGCAGCGCTCTGTCCCGTCCCGTCCCGTCCCAGGAATGCCGCTCGTTGCGCCAGCGGCTGGCGGAAGTGCGTTGTGCTGTCCACCAGTGGCCAGCCCGGGTGCCGGCAGGTGACTGCTGGAGAGCAGCGGCTGCTCCTTTGTTAACCAACGAGCCGTGGACGCCAACAGGTACGCGCGCCCCAAGCCAAGAAAGCGGCGTGCAGAACCGCCAACGGCATGTTCACTCCTCATTCTCGTAGAAGTGGTCATTAATTATCATGCATTAAATCAGACAAAGCACGTAAAATTCCTTGGGCCCCAGTCGAGTAGTAGTAGTATGGTATTCTGCCTTACAGCAGGTCTTGTCATGGGTTAAGCCTCTTCCACTATTGTCTGCCCATAGCCAGTCTTCATTTCTGAATTTTTGTCTCCTCTGATATTGTCCAGCATTTGATATCTTCCCCTTTTTCTCTCCACCATTCCTTCTGTTCCGTCCTTCAATAAACAGTCCCTCAAGCAACTGCGCAAACACCGCTACTGCAGACCAATAACTCTACATGCACTCCCAATACGTTTCCACGAGAAAGTCAAATACCACGGTTAGATGATGACTAACTGAAAACCTCAGCTGCCGACAGGTGTTGTTGATATACCTCGATGTGGGCAGCTGAAAATGTGTGCCCCGACCGGGACTCGAACCCGGGATCTCCTGCTTATATGGCAGACGCTGCCATGTAAGCAGGAGATCCCGGGTTCGAGTCCCGGTCGGGGCAAACATTTTCAGCTGTCCACATGGAAAACAGTAACTGTTCTTTCGAGAGCAAGTTACTGTCTTCGTATATAAATACCTCGGTGTCTGGCTGCACCGGAAATTACTCTGGGGGGACCACATATAACACATGACCAACTGAGCAAGCGCGAGGATCAAACAGCTCTACCCTATGCCCAACAGGCGTAGGACACTGAACAGAAGGGTGTCGAAATCCATGTAGATGACACTTATTCGACCCCTGATGACGTACGTAGCTCCTGTCTGGGGATACCCTGCGCCCACACGCCTGCGCCGTCTGCAGATCATACAAAACAAAGTACTCAAAATCATAAGCAACGCTCCACGATACTCACGCATCGTGGACCTTCATCGGGAATACAGACTTGAGACTCTCACGGAGGTAATCCACAAACTCACCACAAGTCTGCACAGATACTCCAGACACTCGCAGAACCCGTTTATTCTGAATCTGGGGAACTACGGCCACAACCATAAATGGAAACGTAAGAGACCAAAAGACATACTTGTAAGGTCTTAACATCTATGGCCAAGTACACGCAAACACAACGGTACAGGTGAGCCCCTGTTAATCAGACACCATTACTGGATATCCAGCTCGAACATACTCGCCGAATAACTGGCACCACGCAGGGAAGCCGTACCGTACACTGCACGCAGACAAGCTCCACACACACCCCACACAGTGAGATGATCTATGGCCGATCTCCCACCAATATATAACGATCTTGATTGTTCCAGGAATGCAGCGGCTGCAGCAAACTCGGATACATCGTCATCGCTTGCCACGGTAATGATGCATGATACCCATACTGACAAACCCAACCTTGCATGTACTATTGCAGCTAGTAAGCCACTACTGCTCTTACTACCCATCCCACTGGCGCAGAGGTTTTTTCCCACGGCACGAGCCTTGGCAATTTTCCCTCTGCTCTTCAAATTGGTACCCTCACTCGCGTTTCGTCCACTATCTATCACCTGATGGACCGTGTTAATGCGTAGTCTTACCCAGACGCATGGATAACATCACAGCCCAGCATCCTGTGATCCACTTAGATAAATAACATGATGACGGAGGTGACAGTAGAACTTTTGGTCTGGTCGCCACTTTGGTGCGGGCGTGGAGGAGTCCCATCTCTAAAAAAAAAAAAACAATCCCTCCTCAAAACGTCCAATCCAGCTCCGTTTTCTCTTTCTGATGACTTTCAGCATGTTTCTTTCGTCTCCAATTCTTCTTAATATTTCTTCATTCGCTACTCGGTCTTCCCAGTTGAATAACAAGCTAAATCCGAGACAAAAAAAACAACCTAGTAATACCTAACAAGTTCGGTTCCTCTTCTGTCCTTGGTCTACATACACATCTGCATCTACTTCCATACCCTTAAACCACTGTGAAGTGCATGGAAAAAGGGTACGTCCCAGTCAGGAGCGAACCAGGGTGGACTTAGGGTCTCCTAATCGCTATGTAGATGCTTTAATCACTACATCATCCTGGCACAATGGCTCTCCACAACTGCAGTGACTACCTTAGCATGCCTCACTCCTCTATCCAAATTCCCAGTCACGCCTCAACCCACTAGTACGCCCCACAAACTTGGACAATATCGCAGAGGCTGTCCAACTGTATTGGAATAATGCCTTAGCATCGAACGGAACGGGGGATCCCATCTGAAAACCTGGTTGGAAAGCCTCTACAATGGTGTTCAAATACTAGTGGGCTAAGGCGTGAATGGGAATTTGGACTGAGGAGAGAGACGCCCTACGGAAGTCAGCGCAGTTGTGCAAGTGCCAAGGTGTGTAGTAGTTAGTACTCTGCCTAGTGAGCAGTAGACCCAAATTCGAATCCTGGCACTGGTATAAATTTTCATTTTCTCATCAGTCTGCACGTGTACATAACAGATGTTATAGATGTTCCAGACCTGAATAGGTCCCTGGAACAATGCAGTTTCATTTGGCAGATTCAGGAAACCTAAGGCTGCTGGAACAATCGTATAAAGTAGTTTTAGGCTGAGTTCTGAGGATCCGGGCTTCTTCAGCACTAGCTCCTATGCTGTTGGGCGCGGGGAGCTAAGCAGCTGCCTTCTTCTTCCAATCTCTTCTCCGGATGCGCCTATGGTCCCACTATTCCAATTATTAGCAATCTTCCCCATTACATTCATCTATGGAGCGCTGGATGAACGACTGTTTCAGTGTCCCTGTGCGTGTTTTAGTTAGTCTGACCTTGTCCTCACGATTCCAGTGGGAGTGATATGTAGGGAGTTGTAGCATATTTCTAGAGTCATCATTCTAAACCAGCCCCTCAAACTTAATAAGTAGACTTTCTAGGGTTAACTTACGTCTATCTTCAAAAGTCTGCCAGTTCAGTTCTTTCAATATGTCTGTAATACTCTTACGCTGATCAAACTAGTGAGCATTCGTGCTGTATACGTTCAGTATCCCCTGTCAGTCCTATCCGGTAATGTTCCCACACGGTTGAGCAGTACTGTAGGATGTGTCTCACGAGTGATTTGTAAGCAATTTCCTTTGTAGACTGACTGCATTCCTCTAGTATTCTACCAATAAACCGAAATCTGCTACCTACTTTACCCACGACTGAGCCTTCTTAATCGTTCCGTTTGATGTCCCTACAAAGCGTTATTCTCAAGTATTTGTTATTTCCGGTTTTTCCAGTATTCGCCATCCTGTCTTTTCTTTCTTCTGTTCATGTTTCTCCCTGTATCTTGTTTCTTTTGTCTTGAAAGCCAACGAAAATTAACTTTACATTTCCTTTTGCTTTTTGCGATTCTATGAGGCTGTTTCTAGTAGTAGTGACTGGGAATTTGCATAGAGGAGTGAGGCATGCTAAGGTAGTCACTGCAGTTGTGGAGAGCCATTGTGTTTTCTCTTATTTGTGTAATCTATGCATTTGTCGACTTCTTTTCCCAGAAATGCAGGATTATTTTTTCGTTAAGCTTTTGCTCATTCGTCTGGTACAGTTTTTCGAAGAAGATAAACCTTCGTTTCGCCGATACTTCTGATTTTTCCCTGTGTTTTTGTAGATTTCCTCGTTACCTCTTCTTTTCCAACCTTCTGTAGCTTGTATTATACTCGCCTATTATTTCTCTAAACAGTCGTCTTTCAGGTATTTCTATTCTGTACAGCTTATGGTTAATCGTTAAGCATTCAAATGTGTATAAAGATTCTGGTGTTACCACTGCGGTAATGTGTTTTAATTTTGTTTCTCTGGATATGCATTTCTTGTTGTAGGTATTTTTTTTGAAACCATATACTCCTTCCGTTTTATTAACTCTTAAAACTGTTGCCCGTTTTTCAGGTCCTTTCTGCGGCGTAGTTTCTCCAACACATTTAAATTTACTAATGTGCCCCATTTCACCTATTCGTGTTTCTATATACTTTTGCGCAATTTTCGCATTTACGATTAATTTTGTTTTTAAGCTGAAATTTTGACCCCTGTTGTATATATATATTTTTTCCAGAACATTTATTTGAGTAACTGCTTCTGTCAGATTTTATGAAATTACTGCAAAGTTGAGTGTAAAAGCCAGGCAGCTCATCTTAATTCCATTTGTTTTTCTTTGCAGAATAATGATTGGTTCAATTTTGTGACTGTTGAGTATCAAATTCCAGACTTTTTCTGAAACGTAATTACTAGCAGTAAAGTAATTTATTTATTTATTCAGTCATTCAAGGATCGTTTCACAATGATGTGTGATTTCTCATCATAATACAATGAATGTTGATAATTCAAATGTACATACATATCCAACTTACATGTACTTGTATGTTTTTACGAGAGTAGGACAGGCCTTCACCTGTTACCTTCCTGAAGGAACCGTTCCAGCATTCACCTGAAATGGTTTAGGAAAATGACGGGAAATCTACATCAGGATGTCTGGGCAGAGCGGAATCGGTCCTCTCGAATAAGACGCCAGGATTTTAACAACTGCACTGTGTCATTCGGTTGGTACCTGTAATACAGTGTTCTTTTGACCACACACAGTTTGGATTAGATAACATATAATACAAGGCATAGTTCTGATCTACGCCACTACGCACTATCAATACCTACTGGAGACTCTAGGACCACGATCTTTCTGCTATGTATCTTGCACTCCCTTCAGCCCGTTAGAAAAACTGACTCCAGGTCAGTTCAAATGCTACTATTCTTTATGCGCTTCTTCGTATTCACCCTTCAGTTTGCCTGGGAAATGGAGTCAGCATCGCCCCAAGGTGAGTGTGATGTCGAGCTCAGGAAAATTACGTGACATTACTTGCGCGCACTGTACATCCCGGCACGTGATTTTCTAGTAAAAGCATTGTACTGTGATTGTGTACTGTAGTGTGATAATATGTGGTTATCCCTTTCGTTTAAGCTCTACTGTGTGTTCTCCAACTAATCTTTTATTGTGTAGTGTAAATTACTTATGAAGTATGATTTAATTACCTTTTTAAACAGATGTATTGTACTAATCTTTTCCATCTCCTGGGCTAATTCTTTCCTGACAGAATATGATGTTTTGAGTTTTTTTTTCTTTGCTAAATGTAAGTTCAAACTGGCTCCTGTTCCTTGAACGTGCACGTAACTGTTAGTAAAATACTTATTACTGTTTTCCATGATATGAGCAACAGGCTGATAGATGCAATCACTTGGTGAAGTAAAAATAATCAGTTTTTTAAACAGCCTTTACAGTGAGCCCTATTACTATTCTTAGCTATTATTCCAACGACCAATTTCTGCTGAATGAAAGCTGTGTCCATGTTTAATCAAAACCTTCAGCGTGTTTTGCCCTTAGAAGTATCTCTCATTGTGTTGACCTGAAGGCAAGAGTGTTGGTTTATTTTGCATATTTTCAGACCTTTATGTCTTATGGAACTATAGTCTGGGCCAGTATGCACCTGAAGTGAATAAAGTATGTATTCAGCAGAAGCGAGAAGTAAGAATACCGTGTAAAGTAGACAACAGTATCATCTTGCAGAGGACTTTTTAAAGACATTAGAACTCTCACTCACTTGCCAACATATTTACCCTTTAATGAAGTTGTTGCTGATAGTAAATATCATTGCATTTGAACTGAAATTTACACAATCATAACACAAGATGCAAAATTATTTTTCAGACTCTTGACACAAATTATCTAAATACATAGTAGATTCGTGAACTGAAAATTTTTCTTGACTATATGACAAGTCCTAGTGTCTGTTCTAAGGCTCCATGGCCAGCAGTAAAGCGCTGGTTCACCATCAGTATTTACAACATAACTACATGTTTTTTAAAAAAGATAATTGTAATCAAGTAATTAAGCTACTAATAGCAGATAAAGAGCAGCTGTATAATATAATTGAGAAGCCGCATTTTTTTCAACGTACCAAATTTCTTTCCAATTTCCTCGATTAAATTTAGATTGCATATGAGTGAATACTGCTATACAATACACTGATACTTTGTTGTTAATACAGTGCTATATACTGATTTTCTATGATTACGATGTCTCTTTGATTTTTTCCACATCGCTGAAAATTCTCCTTCTTGATGGAATCTACGAAACTTTCATCAATGACTGAATGAATTTAATATTATTTATTTATTTCACTTGCAGGATTAGGGCATTCAGACCCTCTCTTACACCCAGCTAGGCATCATACGTGTGATACATGGGTAGTACATGACATTAATACTGGTAATAACAATAATGATAATAATAATAAAAGAAGAAGAAGACAACTGCGAAACATTCTCGACAGTGTGGAAAGAGACCAACAGAGTAACCAGGGAAACCAAAATGAAATAGCTAAATTAGGAAAGACTTCGAAAGATCGAAAGAAACAACACACAAAATTTCTATGAGAAGTTCAAACATAACCTCACAGGACATCATCCAGAAACAGAGAAAAAGTGCAGTCGGCCCCAAACAATCAATAAATCGTTAAGGAACTTGCCAGGTATTTCAAACAACTACGTAACTGCCGAGAACCAACACAAAGATTCCCACCGCAAGAACCAAGCTCATTACAATCAGACGAGGATAAAGTTGCCAGCCAGACGAGAAGACTCAAAAACAATAAAACATCCGTGGAAAATGGAATCATAGCAGAAATCCTCAGGTCATCAGATTAAAACACTACAGTAAATGACGAAAATCATGCACAGCTTCTGGCAAACAGAAAAAAATCTAAAATGTTAGAAAAATGCGTTAATTCACGTATTACGCAACAAGGAAGACAGAACAGGTGTAAATAACCACAGGTAAAACTCATTAACATCAGCTAATGAATTTATGGGAAAACTCTCAATTCCTTTCGAGTGCAACAAGACTAAGGCGAAGAGGTGGGCTGCCTCCATTACATTTCAACTGTCTACGTGAGAAAGTGATGCAAGAATGGTGCAAACCGAAACCAGTCCTCAGAATTGACAGCCAATCGTTTTCGGTAGAGGAAATACTCATTTTTAAAAAATCCGACGAGGAATTATCAGAATAAGACGAAATTCGGTATAGGTGATATATATGTGCAGGCAGACGAATGATTACAATTTCAGAAAAATTAAATGATTTATTCAAGAGAAACAGTTTCACAAACTGAGCAAGTCAGTAACGCTTTGGTCCTTGTCTGGCCCTTATGCAGTCAATTATTCGGCTTGACATTGATTGATAGAGTTGTTCGATGTCCTCATGTGGAATATCGTGCGAAATTCTGTTCAATTGGCGCGTTAACTCTTCTAAATCCCAAGCTTGTCGGGGGATTCTGCCCATAACACTCAAAACGTTCTCAACTGGGAAGAGAGATTTGGGGACCTTGCTCGCAAAGTTAGGGTCTCGCAAGCACCAAGACGAGTAGCGGAAACCCTCGTCGTAAGCGAGCAAGCATTTTTTTTTTTGCTGAAATACAAGCCCAGGATGGCTTGCCATTAAGGGCAACAAAACGGGACATAGAATATCGTGTACTTACCGCTGTGATGTAATGGTGCCGTGAACAACAAACAAAGAGGTTCTGCTGTGCAATAAAACGGCATGCTTGAATAACGGGCAGAGGTGGACCAACGCTATACTGACTTACACAATTTATGAAGCTGTTTCTTTTGAATTAATTATTAATTTTTTTCTGAAATTGTAGCCATTTGTACGCCTGTATACGTACATCATATTTACCGATTTCCGTCGCATTCGAATAATTCCTTCGTGATGCGTCCTTTTTTTCTTTTTTCTTTTTTAAATCTTAGACCGTGTCCATAGATTGCCTGGTATTTGCAGAGGATTTAGCCATCGTTACATGCTTCATTCCGTCAGCCTAACATCTTACTGAAGTCTTGAAAGAAGCTGCAAAAATAGTCGGTCCCCAGGTATCTTCTGATCAGAGTACATGACCTGCAACAAATAAGCATCAAAATTCGTGAAGACGAAATATGGCAGAATTGAGCGAGTTCCACATTTTAAATACCTCGTCCCATAAGTTCCAGAAAATGACACTGAAACAAAAGCAAACGAAATTAAGTGCCATAAAATGGAAGTTGCATACCGGCTTACTCAAAATATCTACAACGAATATATCCCCAATATAAAAAATAAGAAACTGCAACACATTAATTAAACCAGAATGGATTTATCGATCAGGTACACTAATTTTGAACGGCAAAACAGACATTGGAAACAATGACAAAATGGAACACAAAATCGCAAGATAATTTCTGGATCTATAACTTGTAGATGGATAATACCTGCTCACCGAAGCAAACAGGAAATCAAGCAGTAAGCAAATATCCATAGTGACATTTAGAAACGCAGGTCAAGATTCTATGGATACATTAAAAGAATGAATCCAGACAGATTTATAAAGCATGTAATTGATTTCCTTTCTTTCTTTTCCTTTTCGACAACAGGAGCAAACCCAAATGGACACTATGAAATGGGTTGTAGAGATCGATACTGATCTGAAATTGGCAGGCACAATACCCGAAGACGTCCAAAACCGCGAAATCTTCAGATCCAAAATTCACAGTTGGCGAACTGACAAAGAGGAAAAAACCGAAGACACGAACTGGGACAACACTGTCTGTACAGAGAACGGAAGCCCACAGGTAGAGAGTGAAGGAAATATGGGCACAAAGGAAGGCAAATGCTCACACATATGTACTCTGCGTAGTCATGATGGGATTATTTGCAAGTAATAGTAATAATAATAGTAATAATAATAATCAAAACAAAGAATTTTATAAGACTTTTAAACACTGACCATACAGCTCCAAAACAAAAACGAAAATATTGCCCTCAACAACGCCTATAATTGCAAAATGCTGGCGGAAACCTAAACTGTTAAGAACCCGTAGCAGGATTGGATTTTAAGACCCTAACAATAACCAATCCTAGCTATGAACCACCTTCCACCGAGAAACTACAGATAGTCATTTCAAATTCCAAAAACTATAAAGCCTCGGGAGAAAAGCTGATAACAGTGGAACTTTGGAAAAATGTTAACAAAAAGCCCATAGACTCTCTCCGACACATATCTGAAGAAAATCGGCTCTCATTCACCCACTCCATAAGAAAGGATCCAAAAGAGACCATACAACTACAGAAGGATCTCACTCCTACACGTAACTTACAAGATATTTTCTTAAGTCCTACTAAACAGGGCAGAACCCCAACTTGACCATCAGATTGGAAAATACCATGCGGGTTTCAGGAAAAGGGATCCTGCTCAGAACAAATCGTAAAACTCAAAAACTCGTAGCCCACCCAAAAGCAAGGACAAAATCAAATGCTATTTCTACAAGAAGTCATGTGTTACCACTTTCATCGACTTTCAGAAAGCAGATAACTCAGTAGACCGGAAATCCCTCATGTCTATACTAAACAAAACCACTGATTTAATCAGAGAAACCATTATGAACACATACTCCAAAGTCAAATTCGTGGGATAACTCTTACATCTTTCTGAGATTTAAACTGATGTACGGCGAGGAGATAGATTCTCTCCACTGCTATTTAAATTCACCCTAGAAAAAGTAGTCAGAGAGGGGAACACGAAGATCCGTTGTGGAATCCGACTGGGAACGAAAAACAAAGGCACCAAAGTCAATTGTCCAGCCTTTGCAGATGAGATGGCCCTACTAGCTGAGACCTAGGAAAAAGCCGAAAGACAAACCCTCGAACTACAGAAACAAGCTGAAAGAAAACAGGCCTCAAAATCTCCCTTGAAATGACCAAAGTAATGACAAACATAGAAAACACACCACAACATTTTAAAATGGGAGAGCAAAAAACTGAGAGCGTCAAAGAATTCAAATATCTTGAAGAATGGATCAGCTAGAATGGCTTCGAGAAACAGGAAATGGAATCTCGAAGATGTAAAGTTGACCTGGCCTTCCAACTCACTAAAAACACATATAACAAAAAGTCGCTGTCATGGAATGCAAAAATAAGACATTACAATGCAGTAATCAAACAGGAAGCCCTGTATGCTGCCGAAACACCAACCATGGTCCAGGTGAAAGGCTGTAGATCAAGGAAAGGAAAATATTAAGAAAATTTCTTGGCCCCAGATTCCACAACAACAAACTAATTCAAATTGAAAATGAACGTTTTAGCAAACTACCGGTAACTCCCAGACATAATGAGGAAAAGAAAAATCGATTTTTATGGTCAAATCCTCAGAATGAACCCAAGTTCATTAAAAAAATTGACTACTCCGTATAAAAAGTCGTACCAAATTAGTTTAAGGAAACGGAGAAGGACTTAACTCCAATCACCGAAAATATGCGCATAGATAAAACTGAAAAAAAGTAAAAAACGAACATTTCAGAACTCTGAAGAAGAACGGAAAGCAAGAACACAAAGGCTGAAACAAAACTGGGCTAATAGAAAGGCACGGAACATTAAAAACTGATTGATTTAACGTACCCCAAAGCAGGGTGAAAGGTAAGAAGAAGAATAGATGTAGTAATGAACGCGTGATGTTCCGAAAATTAATCTAGATAACAATGTGCTAAGGTATCCTTTATTACGTTTTTTCGAACATGTGTGGTTGTATTTAACATAAATGTATAGCAGCATATAAAAGGAATCATAATTGTCGAAGAAGCTGAGTGAGCTGGAGAAGAGCAAGGAATTATAGGATAAGTTTAGCAAACGAGATGATGAAAAGAAAACGTAAATAGATGAGTGATGAGGAAAGCGAGGGGAATGTCTGCAAGGTGACAGATATACGAGTTCGCTGCTGGACAGGACGGAGAAGCTAAAGTAATCTGAGATTGCGGCTTCGCCACTGACAATAGATACACCTTGACTCGCCTCCTGAGCGCAGAGTGACTTTCGATGCGATTTCAGTAACTGGGAAGTTGATTTCAGAATCGTTCCGTCGAAACGGAGAAGCACACGGAGCTAGATTTAGTGTTAAGCGAAGGTACAACCATGTTGTTCGACGTACTGCAGTTACAGAATGGTGATAGGAATCTGATGTGCAGCGAGAGGTAGCTAAGATAATAGTAAAAAAGAACCGACGGAGAAGACAGAGAGTGGGAAAATCACGTCACCTAAAAGGTCGCATCATGCTAACTGATTAAAGGAAAGAATGACACAGGCAAAAAATGAAATGTTACGCACATAACCAACGAAAGAATTCGTGGATAGTTTGAAAAGTTCATCTTTCTTTCATAATTAATGTGTTGAAATCAAGAGTTTTAAAAGCCTTGCTGCAATCAATCATTGTTTCATGGCGCACCTAGGTGAGTACAACACACCGTATTATTTCTGCTAACATCAGAAAGTCATGAGGAAAGTGAATTTCTATATCGCTGTCTTCCTCCACACGTAAATACTTTCAGAACTGTGGCCGAAGCAATTTTTGTATTACCATCCTATTCTGAGAAATGTGTCTGCTGTTATCAGTGTTGCCTAAATGGTTCATATGGGAGCGCCATATACGGTGTTTAACGATATTCGTGGCCTCTGCCATCAAAAAATAGTTCTCAATTTCTGTATCCAGTTTATTTCAAGCGTTCGTGAGTCTAAATTTGACAGCAGTTCTGTTACACCCTCCTACTAGTAAAATATGTGCTGAATCGATTTGTCACTTTTTTTTCACCTTCGATGTTCCTTGTCACTCAGAACTAATATGGACAGCACACACTCAGCAGCACTGCGGGTGTAGGCTGTTCAACATTTCATATGCCATATTTTTTGTAGAGAAGTTTCAATTTGCCATTATCCTACAACGCAGCCTGTACAATGCTGACTCATTAGCTGTATGGACTAAAATCACTGCACCTTTAATTTTTGCACACGAGGCGACTCCATAATTTCATAAATTAAACGATGTTTGCCAGTCTTCATGTACTTTTCGATATTTTGTTATGATATTTCTGAATAACGATTAACGTTTCACCACACAGAAACTATTCATTATCTGTAGAACTTCGATATTTCAGCTAACATTTGTTTTTGGAGAAGGTTCATCTTGAGCAAAACACAATTTTTCTTTTTGTTTTCATTTCCCAGACACGTTTCACTGAAGTAGGAACATCATTATCCTTTTATAACACCCTAAAATGCTCTTTACCACTTGCACACCAATAAATTTGAATTTTTAAGGCAGTATTTACTTATTTGAAAAATAGACAAAGTTTCGTTTATACACCTTCTTACCACAAGCTGTGAATTTCGTGGATTTTTATGACGTATAATGCAATTGTATTGTTTCACACTTCGTCATCTGCAGCCATGGAGAACGTAACGTGGAGCAGTTACTTACTTTGAAATTTTACGACTGGGAATGTTAAGGTATGGCTAACATTAAACAGTTCTATGTGCAAGATTGTCTGTATGTGTGTGTGTGTGTGTGTGTGTGTGTGTGTGTGTGTGTGTGTGGAAAGGAGGGGCGAGAGGGGTTGTGTTTATGGGTTGGTGCTGTGTGATAGTCCTTTGAGGGTGGACAACAGAGCTCTGATGCAGAGAACTGTGTATTTAATTATTACTTGTTTTGCTTCAATTATGACTTTTTGAATTTGATAGTTTTCTTCAATTATTGGATTTTTAGTGGGGCTGTTGCTGCATTTGAGAATTTTCAAGTCAGTATCGACGCGCCTCTTTTTGGCTTCAATTAATTATTAAGAATAAGGGTATATTATTTATCAATCTTTCAGGTCGAAACTGACTGTAATATTTCGCTTCTTATTCTGATGTTTGTTGATCTGTGTTTCATGAGCATAAGGTGTTCAGCAATGAATGACAGCTTTTATACTTAATGTTCTTCTATGTCCTTTGTATGTGGTCTTAAAATTTCTGCTTGTCTGTCCTACACAAACTGATTTGCCGTCGTGGTATGAAAGACAGAAAATACCAGATGTGTTGTGCTTTTCTGTGCTACATACAAGGGAGTAGGAACTCAATGCTAAACTATCCAAACTTCATCTGGAACTAGGAAATCATATCAAAATCTCTGCGACATTAAATGGCATCATAAATATGGTAAAAGACACACAAAGAAAGGCTAATAATAATGAAATGAGAAAAATAACAACACTAATTAAACATACTTTATAAACAAAACAGAATTATTATGCATTAAAACAGATGGCAAGCAAACCATACATTTTACACACGTCTGGTCAACCTTACTGACATACAACAAACTATCAAGAAAAAACTCTGCTGAAAAATGACCTAAATACAATACCAACAAACACATTCCACACAAGGCAGTAGAGAACCCTAACACAGAAATTGAGTAATTAGCGAACTGACAAGAAAAAAAACAAAAAAATCAAACTTCAGTACAGGGCTGAAAAGAGATTTAGTTGCAGAAGAAATAAGATGCACAATAAAGAAAAACGAATAAAACTTACTGACAGGTACAAAAACTGTATAAGAAAAAACTTTCAGGAAAGCGATGAACAAACTTAAAAACAATGGGTCTCTCATCGCGCAATTAGACAAGGGCGACACCATGACAGTAACGAAACAGGATGTATGTGTAGTGTTGGCAGAAGAGCCAGCACTGTGTTTCTAGAGGAGGCCGAAATGCACGCGTTTAATTACACGCTGACTGGCATGAGGTCTGGAACAGGACAATATCTTGAGAATTGCAAATAAAGTACGTAGATGATGTAATACTTAACTTTAATCCACAACTGCAGAACATCTCTCTTGATGATACATGCTTCACATAATAAATATCAATTGAATACGGCGCCTTGCTAGGTCGTAGCAAATGACGTAGCTGAAGGCTATGCTAACTATCGTCTCGGCAAATGAGAGCGTAGTTGTCAGTGAACCTTTCCTAGCAAAGTCGCCTGTACAACTGGGGCGAGTGCTAGTACGTCTCTCTAGACCTGCCGTGTGGTGGCGCTCGGTCTGCTATCACTGACAGTGGCGACACGCGGGTCCGGCGTATACTAATGGACCGCCGCCGATTTAAAGGCTACCACCTAGGAACTGTGGTGTCTGGCGGTGACACCACAGTATGCAAAGACAAAACCTTAAAATCTTTAGAAGACAACAATGTAACGAAGCTAACCAGTGAGCCCCCCCCCATTCAAAGATACCCGAAAAATACACAGATATTTTCATAAAATATCTCACTGATACTCGCAAAACAAAAAGGGAAATGGGCGAAACACAAAATCCTCAAGGTACTTCCACTAAACAGCCTACTAACGTTCTATATGAAGGAAATTTCTGTATATCCACTTATAAGTTTCGGAAGTACGCCCACATATCACCTGGCCAGAAAAATATACACATGGTTACAGAAACCTTATGTATACGCAAACAACAGCAGCATACACAATATTGAAGAGCTGATACAAAAAATCACAAACATCAGCATATTCACAACAGCTGTATTCTCGTCATTCGATTTTACATCCATGTACACTAATATCCCCGCTACTGAAACCATCAACATCATCAAACAACAATTAGAACAACAGAAAGTCATTCCGAAATCTCATATAAAAGAAACAACTAGCATTCTAATACTAATCACAGTGCAAAACTATTTCTCATTTGATAACCATTTCTACTTGCAACAAGATGGACTTCACATGGGATTACCAGCCAGTGGATTCCTAGCGAACATCTTCCTCAATCACATTGAAAACAAAATACTTGAAACAATAGTAATACTCAAATAATGCAGGATAGTATACGTGTATCACTAAGTAGGTGACAAAATATGCCTTCCAGATGAAACACCCAGTACTATCCAACAAGTGCGCAATAATATAAACACAGTTGACCCAAAAATAAAATCCACAACAGAAACGGAAAATGACAAAACGTTAAATTTCCTTGACCTCACAATACACAGAGTCAACAATCAACATTAATTCTCCATATTTAGGGAAGCCAGAACCACCAGTACCACCATACACAAATACTCTCATCACTCGATTGCACACAAGCTAGCCAGGTTCTAGAATACGCTACACAAACTGAACAAAACTCCTCTAAGCGAGGATGACAAAAAAACTGAAGCACAAAATAAAAATAAAAGAGACATCTAACACACAAAAACAAACAACCTGTCACCAACTTACAAACACA